>NC_050072.1:4853440-6103440 GCF_009764565.3 Dermochelys coriacea
TCCTGTTTCCCCACGCTGGCTAACAGGAAAACATAAAGGCAGTTTCCTCAGGTGTTCCAGTTCTTATATCACCACCAAAACCATAGGATTCAGAGATGAGTGGTTCTTTACAACCACTCTCATCAGATAACAGGTTCTTCTGATCCCAAAGGACCAGCCACACACCCAGGTCAATACATAACTTAGATCTTACCCAAAAATCACGCTGGTGCCAATCCTTTAGTAGCTAAAATCTAAAGGTTTATTTATAAAAAGAAAGATGAGAGTTAAAATTGGTTGAAGGAATCAATGACATACAGTAATGGCAAAGTTCTTGGTGCAGGCTTGTAGCAGTGATGAAATAACCTGCGGGCTTAAGTGAAGTCTCTGGAGAACATCCACAGCTTGGATGGGTTATTCAGTTCTTTGTTCAGAACTTCAGTTTGTAGCAAGGTTCCTCCAGAGGTAAGAAGCAGGATTGAAGACCAAATGGAGGTGTTTCCAGGGTCTTTTATAACATTTGCCATGTGGAGGGCATCCCATTGTTCTTACTGTGGAAAATTACAGCAACAAGATGGAGTTTGGAGTCACATGGGCAAGTCACATAGAATCATAGAATCATAGAATATCAGGGTTGGAAGGGACCCCAGAAGGTCATCTAGTCCAACCCCCTGCTCAAAGCAGGACCAAGTCCCAGTTAAATCATCCCAGCCAGGGCTTTGTCAAGCCTGACCTTAAAAACCTCTAAGGAAGGAGATTCTACCACCTCCCTAGGTAACGCATTCCAGTGTTTCACCACCCTCTTAGTGAAAAAGTTTTTCCTAATATCCAATCTAAACCTCCCCCATTGCAACTTGAGACCATTACTTCTCGTTCTGTCATCTGCTACCATTGAGAACAGTCTAGAGCCATCCTCTTTGAAACCCCCTTTCAGGTAGTTGAAAGCAGCTATCAAATCCCCCCTCATTCTTCTCTTCTGCAGACTAAACAATCCCAGCTCCCTCAGCCTCTCCTCATAAGTCATGTGCTCTAGACCCCTAATCATTTTTGTTGCCCTTCGCTGTACTCTTTCCAATTTATCCACATCCTTCCTGTAGTGTGGGGCCCAAAACTGGACACAGTACTCCAGATGAGGCCTCACCAGTGTCGAATAGAGGGGAACGATCACGTCCCTCGATCTGCTCGCTATGCCCCTACTTATACATCCCAAAATGCCATTGGCCTTCTTGGCAACAAGGGCACACTGCTGACTCATATCCAGCTTCTCGTCCACTGTCACCCCTAGGTCCTTTTCCGCAGAACTGCTGCCGAGCCATTCGGTCCCTAGTCTGTAGCGATGCATTGGATTCTTCCATCCTAAGTGCAGGACCCTGCATTTATCCTTATTGAACCTCATTAGATTTCTTTTGGCCCAATCCTCCAATTTGTCTAGGTCCTTCTGTATCCTATCCCTCCCCTCCAGCGTATCTACCACTCCTCCCAGTTTAGTATCATCCGCAAATTTGCTGAGAGTGCAATCCACACCATCCTCCAGATCATTTATGAAGATATTGAACAAAACGGGCCCCAGGACCGACCCCTGGGGCACTCCACTTGACACCGGCTGCCAACTAGACATGGAGCCATTGATCACTACCCGTTGAGCCCGACAATCTAGCCAGCTTTCTACCCACCTTATAGTGCATTCATCCAGCCCATACTTCCTTAACTTGCTGACAAGAATGCTGTGGGAGACCGTGTCAAAAGCTTTGCTAAAGTCAAGGAACAATACATCCACTGCTTTCCCTTCATCCACAGAACCAGTAATCTCATCATAAAAGGCGATTAGATTAGTCAGACATGACCTTCCCTTGGTGAATCCATGCTGACTGTTCCTGATCACTTTCCTCTCCTCTAAGTGCTTCAGGATTGATTCTTTGAGGACCTGCTCCATGATTTTTCCAGGGACTGAGGTGAGGCTGACCGGCCTGTAGTTCCCAGGATCCTCCTTCTTCCCTTTTTTAAAGATGGGCACTACATTAGCCTTTTTCCAGTCATCCGGGACTTCCCCCGTTCGCCACGAGTTTTCAAAGATAATGGCCAAGGGCTCTGCAATCACAGCCGCCAATTCCTTCAGCACTCTCGGATGCAATTCGTCCGGCCCCATGGACTTGTGCACGTCCAGCTTTTCTAAATAGTCCCTAACCACCTCTATCTGTACAGAGGGCTGGCCATCTCTTCCCCATTTTGTGTTGCCCAGCACAGCAGTCTGGGAGCTGACCTTGTTAGTGAAAACAGAGGCAAAAAAAGCATTGAGTACATTAGCTTTTTCCACATCCTCTGTCACTAGCTTGCCTCCCTCATTCAGTAAGGGGCCCACACTTTCCTTGGCTTTCTTCTTGTTGCCAACATACCTGAAGAAACCCTTCTTGTTACTCTTGACATCTCTTGCTAGCTGCAGCTCCAGGTGCGATTTGGCCCTCCTGATATCTTTCCTACATGCCCGAGCAATATTTTTATACTCTTCCCTGGTCATATGTCCAACCTTCCACTTCTTGTAAGCTTCTTTTTTATGTTTAAGATCCGCTAGGATTTCACCATTAAGCCAAGCTGGCCATGTTCATGCCCAGTTTCCCTCAGTCATTGCAGGAAGCCATTACCTACACTCTAGAAAGTACATTTACAGGACAGTCCACTCAGTATAGATGGGCGTCTCCCTTGGTTCATTGTCAACTGAGTGGTTTTTGATGAGCCACTTAATTTGAATAGTCCCTCCAAGATGTGCTGGCTAGCTACCTTGTGGGCGTTATCCCAGGAGCAAACATCTGAAATCCACGCATAGAGCCAACACTTATAACTTCACATACAAACATGTTATGTGCATACAGATAGCATAATCATAACCAGCAAATCATAACCTTTTCATAGGCATCTCCCCTGCCACTGCAGGGAGCCCCGGCCCCTTTAAAGCGCCACTGGAGCTCTGGCAGCGGGGCTCGGGCGGGGGCTCCCTGCAGTGGCCGGGGCACTGGGCCCTTTAAATCCCCGCCTGAGCCCAGCTGCCGGAGCCCTGGGGCTCCAGCAGGGATTTAAAATATCCAGAACTCTGCAGCGGCCAGAGCCCCAGGCCCTTCACCCCTGAGCCCCGGGGCTCCCAGCCGCCTCTGCAGCGGGGTGATTTAAAGGCCCCAGGGCTCCCAGCCAGAGCCCCAGGGCCTTTAAATCACCTCTTCCGGTTGAGGCCATGCCTCTTCCTGTTGAGGCCACACCCCCACTCAGGACACCAGCGTACCGGTAAATCCTTTAAGTTACTTTCACCCCAGCTCTATTCAACCCCAAGTAGCCCAAAATCAGGGGTCAGGCCCCCAAAATTGTGAGTTTTTAAAAAAAAATCATAAATGTTCTTATTTGCATTCTGATCTCAAATCCACTCGGGTCACATTTTCAAACTTCTCTCTGCAACCAGGAGGGCTAGAAACTGACTTATTTTTAAAAAATGAAAGCTGAGATTCTCATGTAATCACATGACTCCAGGAGCTGGGGCTTTAAGGAAAACACCAAAATAGTGCAAGCATTAGCAACCGTGTTTACATGGGTGGGGAAGAATCATTTTAGCTAAAATCGGGATTGAAAATGGTTCTCCGAAGCTGGCTCAGGTAGAACAAACCTTTAGTTCGGTGATGGGCAACCTGCAGCCCATGGGCCACATGCAGCCCATCTGGGTAATCCGCTGGCGGGCCACAAGACAGTGTTACATTGACCATCCGCAGGCACGGCATACCGCAGCTCCCAATGGCTGCAGTTCACTGTTCCCGGCCAATGGGAGCTGCAGGAAATGTTGTGAGCCGCAGGGACGTGCTGGCCACCACTTACCGCAGCTCCCATTGGCCGGGAATGGCGAACCACAGCCATTGGAAGCTGCAGGTGGCCATGCCTGCAGACAGTCAATGTAAACACTGTCTCATGGTCCACCAGTGGATTACCTTGATGGGCCACAGGTTGCCCATCACTGCTTTATTTCATCGGCCTGGTGTTTGTATTGCCTCACTGCAGACAAAAGATACACACCAGCATGGGCTAGTTAGCTATGCAGAGATGTATTCTCTCAGGTTTTCCCATAACCCCAGAGCATGTCACGTCCCTCCCACTGGCTTCCATGTACCTTGTAGCCACTTGTCTCTCACCTGCCACATCCATCTGCCAGAGACCCCACTGACCGGGCCACCTCCCTCCCCAAATCCCAGGACAAGGCATTTGATATGGGGCAGAAAAACGGTGAGCATGTGGAAGCATCACTCTGCAGTTAATCAGCAAAGAGAATGGCTCCCAAAGCTTGCCCTTGGCAATCTCCCTGGAATCTCCTAATAAGCACCAGTAGGAAGTGGTTTACCAAGGACCCTCCTGCGGGCATGAGACTTATGATCCATTGGTTTTTCCTCCTTTCCCAGGTGGGACACAAGTCACTTCCAGAAGGCCGGCGGGCCACAGAAGGATAACTATGTCATCCATCCCGAGTTTGTGTCGGAGTCCTACCCCACTTCGCCGTGCTGGTAGAGAGGAGAGTCAGGCTTCCATTAAAATGGGTCTCGCCAACCTTCGCATGTTTGTTCCTTGCCATCTGTGAAACATCCCCCACCACCACCTCCACGCCGCACCTCCCCCACGGCAGCATTGGACGAGGGGCAAAGGGAGCTAAGAGAAGGGTGGAAACCTACTTTGCTGTGCAGCTGCCCTGAGCCCTCCCCCAAGCCTCTGCATGGCTGGCAACTTTGCTGCTCAAGATGGTTGGGCAGGAAAAGGGCTTAGGATCTTCCCCTTGCCTGAGGGAGGCCGGAGGCGCCAGCTCCCCCTTCAATCTCCTGTCAAGCCGCAGAGTTTGTGGCCTTCTTCCTTCCAGAAGAATGAGCTGTCTTTGGAGTCTGTCTAGTTCACTAGAAAGTGGGGCTGTGGAACACAAGCCACTCCCAGCCCTGCAGCGATGAGCTTATTGACATCCCAGGGGAATCTGGGAAAGAAAACCCCAGTTCCCCCCGTACACCACCCCGCCCCAGGTCCAAGGTTGCCAAGCTAGCCTTCAGCAGATGTATTTGGTGATGGATTCTCTAATGGCTTTATCTCACTAAACCTTCCCTATCCTGCTGCAATTGCAGCGCTAGATACATATTGTAACAACTTGCTGGCCACCTAGTGAGAACTTCACAGCCATCCCTGTGCCACACTCCATAACCATTTGGAATTTCATGGCAACAAGGTTGAGAGTACAGGCCCTATGCTGCTTGAGGTAAAAGAGAATCTTCATATTTGCAATATAGGGCATATGACACACTGTTGAGCAGTGCTGATTCCATTCTGAAGGGAACAGTGGTAAGTTCACAGGCAGTCTTGCCAGCTCATGACTGCATTTTGCTTTTCACTGCTTGAATATTAGTGTGATGAGAATCCATTCAGTAACAGTCATGCCAAAAGACAATATGTGGTTTGTACCCAACTTGAAAAATGAGTCTCCCTGCTTGCATCTTCCTTTCCCTCTCCCCTCCCCTCCCCAGACTAGTACAGTCAGTCTACATTTGATCCAGAGCTCCCTTCGTTTATTCCAAATTAGGAAGAAAAGAAAAGATAGCTCTGGAATTATGGGCTTGTCTAGAATGGACTGGCCAGGTCTCAGCAGATGGCCCAATCCTTTAACAGGTGGATCTTGGTCTCAGATAATAAAGATTAAATAAAAGAGCCAAAGTCAACCGTGGTGTAACTTCACTGCGGGAAACAAAATAGCACTGAGGATAAAGGTGGACCAGACTCGTGTTCGTGTTGCTGGGATCTGTCAAAGATTCTGTGCTGTTTGCTGAAATTAACCAGCTCCCTCCATTTCAGTAACAGATTAGAAATGTGCAAGTGTGTTGCCTATAGAGGGCTCATTTTTACCCAGCCCCCCCCAGAGTCCCCTCCCCCCGCAAATTTGCATACACAGAGTTACTGTCACTGGGGAATCAGGCATTTCCCCCCTTTCTCCCAGGCCTGGCTGGGGCACATCACCGATTGCTTCCCACACTGGATGAACAGGAAAATCCATCCACTGTGTCCCTAATTCCCTTTCTCCACCCACACAGCAATCCAGATACATTCCCATTCCCCACACACCACCAACTGGTTGCCCCCCCACCACCACCACCAGCAGCCCCAGGCTGGTGCAGAATAGGGGAAGGTGCTTTTTGGGTGTTGCAGCTGGGAGCCATCCAATTAAGTGGCTCTGACGAAGGCCCCAGGGTTGCCTGAGTCATCTTTTGCTAAGCCAACCTTAACTCTGCCCCAGAATCCCTGCCTACGTTCTGCTTCTTCATACCTCACACCCACACCGCCCCTTCCTCTGCATAAAAGATACTTACTCCAAGCCCATTGTGAGTTAGGGTGGTATTAATTCCATTGAACTGAGATGTGCAGCTGGGGGAGCGACTTGTCCAGGACGATCAGGAATGGCACTCGGGAGTCCTGACCCCCAGCCCAGCATTCAGATCAACCTGCTGGGTCAGGGATGAGCAACTAAAAGGGGTTGGTTAATATACCTGCTTATTAAGCACTTGATTCAGACAGGGGCTGAGCACCCTCATCAGCCAGTGGAGTTGGGGGGAGAACGTGGAGACCTCTCAGCATAAAGTCCTTAAGGGAACATGAAAACATTAAAGGAACACGCAAGGCCCATCCAGTGTTTTTATGGGCAGAGAGCACATCTCTTCTGGGGTTCCAGGCAGCTGGGGTGGGAATGAATGTGGGGAAATTGGCTAAGCTCAGGCTCTAGCTCTGACGCATCTCACTGGCCGATTGCTCTGAGACTGGACCTCCACAGAGGGAACATTGTGATGAAGTGAGAGGAGCCAGCCCTTCTTGGGCTTCTGCTCCTGGGAGGTCACGTGGAGGGCAGCCAGTGGAGTTTAAATACACTCAGCCCCTCGCATCAGGCAGAAACCAAAGGACAAGCAGACAAGGTCCTGCAGACTTCTTCACATGGCCGCACCCACTCCATGCTGGCACAAGGCACATGCAGGATCAGAACCAGGCCCATACTAGCCTTCATTATAGAGCCACACAAGGAGTCTCTCCCAGCCCCTCTGATGCACTCCCAAAGGAGGAGATTCAGACGAGCTCTACCATGCTGTCTTTTAAAGGTACATTCAGAGCCAGCGTGAGGCATTAGCAGACTAAACAATTGAGTGGGTCCCCGGGCAGCTAAAGGGCCCCCCCCATTCGCTTTTTATTATGTGCTGGGGGGAAAAATATTTCCCCCATGTGCTAGTCCCAACACTGGGTACAGAGCCACCAGGGAGGGCTTTTGGAAAATACCAGTGTGGATCTGAAGATCTCCAGTGTTTGCTCATTAGACGTGGGTGACACAGGCCAAGGTTGCTGGGCAGCAGCTGATACAACGACAATCGGAGTATCCTTACGTTTACATTTCTGAAGCCGTGATCAGTGAGCATGGAAATACCACAAAGGAGGGAACTGTGAATTGCCTGCAGAATATGAATTTTGACCTGATCATGGGCCAGTATGTTCCCCACAGAGGATTTACCAGCCCAGGCATCTGAAGTGCTGTCTTTATCCACAGAACAAGTGCAGCACACGGAACTGCAGAGCAAGTATCTAACCCCGACCCATCCCACTGTCCACGCTTCCAGGGTCAGTCCTGATGGCTCATGTAGGGTGGGAAGATTGCCCCGTGGTTAAAGTGAAAGCCTGGGACTTGGGAGATCTGAATTCGGTTCCTTGCTCTGTTGCAAACTGCCCGCATTATGTTGGGCAAGTCACTTACGCCCAGATTTCTAAAGGTGTTTTGCCGATGCTTCATTCAGTGTTGCGAGGTCTGCGTGACTTAGATAGCTACAGCCCATTTTCAGAAGTGACTTAGGCTCCTGATTGCTTATGTCGCATTTGGAAATGGTATTTAGCTGCCTAAAGGCCCTGCAGTGCTGAGCAAAACAACGCCTAACATTTAAAATCTGGGTCTTAGTCTCTTGAGCCTCAGTTCCCCATAAACGGGGATCCTGTACCTCACAGGGGTATTGTAAGGAGAAATACATTAAAGGTTTGAAGGTGAAAGCAGTCTCTTCTCTGTGGCAGTAAAAGAATCACTGGCTCCCTTCATGTAGGCTGCTGCTGATCTGGGCTGCACCTGTTCTGTAGCAAACCCACTGCACGTTCTGGGGCTGTTAGCCTGGCACCTTTCGCAAGCAAAGGTCTCTGGAGGAGGCTGCAAAAGAACATGCCTGGAGCACAGCACATTAACGCAGCCAGAAATAGATGTGATAATAATACCGGCCCAACGAACAATAAACACGTTCGTCACTTACAGTCAGGGCTGTTTATAACTCACTCGCTTTTGCCAAGTTAGCCTCTAAGAACCGAACAACTGAAATGGAGTAAGGAAAAAAGCCAAGATCTGGAGGCCAAGGTCCAACAGGGAATGCTTTGATGTTATTAAACAGCTAAAATGATAAACTTCCCCAAAATAGTAGCTACTGGAAACCTTCCCTGATCCTATAACTAGAAAGCACCATACAGGAGCGCAATATAAATCACATAGGAACATAAGTCAATACACATATGCAGTGCATAGTGAGGCAGTAGAGGGCAGGAAGCATTTTGCAGCCTTTCCTGTGACAGTCCCAAGGCAAAATCTGCTTCAGAAATTTTTCTGAGGGAGTGGATCTCAGAGTCCTGCTGAACTACATCTTTGACAATCCAGGAAGTTTTTGGAAAGTGTAGGGGACAATTTCATGGTGCAAGTGCTAGAGGAACCAACTAGGGGCAGAGCTCTTCTTGACTTGCTTCTCACAAACCGGGAAGAACTAGTAGGGGAAGCAAAAGTGCATGGGAACCTGGGAGGCAGTGACCATGAGATGGTCAAGTTCAGGATCCTGAAAAAGGGAAGAAAGGAGAGCAGCAGAATACAGACCCTGGACTTCTGAAAAGCAGACTTTGACTCCTTCAGGGAACTGATGGGCAGGATCCCCTGGGAGAATAACATGAGGGGGAAAGGAGTCCAGGAGAGCTGGCTGTATTTTAAAGAATCCTTATTGAGATTACAGGGACAAACCATCCTGATGTGTAGAAAGAATAGTGGCAGGTGACCAGCACATTAACAAGAAATATGGCAGGTGACCAGCTTGGCTTAACAGTGAAATCCTTGCTGATCTTAAACACAAAAAAGAAGCTTACAAGAAGTGGAAGATTGGGCAAATGACCAGGGAGGAATATAGAAATATTGCTCAGGCATGCACGAGTGAAATCAGGAAGGCCAAATCACACCTGGAGTTGCAGCTAGCAAGAGATGTTAAGAGTAACAAGAAAGGTTTCTTCGGGTATGTTAGCAACAAGAAGAAAGCCAAGGAAAGTGTGGGCCCCTTACTGAATGAGGGAGGAAACCTAGTGACAGAGGATGTGGAAAAAGCTAATGTACTCAATGCTTTTTTTGCCTCTGTCTTCATGAACAAGGTCAGCTCCCAGACTACTGCACTGGGCAGCACGGCATGGGGAGGAGGTGACCAGCCCTCTGTGGAGAAAGAAGAGATTCGGGACTATTTAGAAACCTGGACGAGCACAAGTCCATGGGGCCGGATGCGCTGCATCAGAGGGTGCTAAAGAAGTTGGCGGATGTGATTGCAGAGCCATTGGCCATTATCTTTGAAAACTCATGGCGATCGGGGGAGGTTCCAGAAGCTGGAAAAAGGCTAATGTAGTGCCCATCTTTAAAAAAGGGAAGAAGGAGGATCCAGGGAACTACAGGCCAGTCAGCCTCACCTCAGTCCCTGGAAAAATCATGGAGCAGGTCCTCAAGGAATCAATTCTGAAGCATTTAGAGGAGATGACAGTGATCAGGAACAGTCAGCATGGATTCACCAAGGGCAAGTCATGTCTGACTAACCTAATTGCCTTCTATGACGAGATAACTGGCTCTGTGGATGAGGGGAAAGCAGTGGATGTGTTATTCCTTGACTTTAGCATAGCTTTTGATACGATCTCCCACAGTATCTTTGCCAGCAAGTTAAAGAAGTATGGGCTGGATGAATGGACTATTAGGTGGATAGAAATCTGGCTAGATTGTCAGGCTCAACAGGTAGTGATCAATGGCTCCATGTCTAGTTGGCAGCTGGTATCAAGAGGAGTGCCCCAAGGGTCAGTCCCGGGACTGGTTTTGTTCAATAACTTCATTAATGATCTGGCGGATGGCATGGACTGCACCCTCAGCAAGTTTGCAGATGACACTAAACTGGGAGGAGTAGTAGATACGCTGGAGGGTAGAGATAGGATACTGAGGGACCTAGACAAATGAGGTTCAACAAGGGCAGAGTCCTGCACTTAGGACGGAAGAATCCCTTGCACTGCTACAGGCTAGGGACCCAATGGCTAGGCAGCAGTTCTGTAGAAAAGGACCTAGGGGTTACAGCAGATGAGAAGCTGGATATGAGTCAACAGGGTGCCCTTGTTGCCAAGAAGGCTAATGGCATTTTGGTAGGGGCATTGCCAGCAGATCGAGGGACATGATCATACCCCTCTATTCTACATTGGTGAGTCCTCATCTGGAGTACTGTGTCCAGTTTGGGGCCCCACACTACAAGAAGGATATGGAAAAATTGGAAAGCGTCCAGCAAAGGGCAACAAAAATGATTAGGGGACTGGAGCACATGACTTATGAGGAGAGGCTGAGGGAACTGGGATTGTTTAGTTTGTGGAAGAGAAGAATGAGGGGGGATTTGATAGCTGCTTTCAACTACCTGAAAGGGGGTTCCAAAGAGGATGGATCTAGACTGTTCTCAGTGGTAGCAGATGACAGAACGAGGAGTACTGGTCTCAAGTTGCAGTGGGGGAGGTTTAGGTTGGATATTAGGAAGCACTTTTTCACTAGGAGGGTGGTGAAGCACTGGAATGCATTACCTATGGAGGTGGTGGAATCTCCTTTCTTTGAGGTTTTTAAGGTCAGGCTTGACAAAGCCCTGGCTGGGATGATTTAGTTGGGGATTGGTCCTGCTTTGAGCAGGGGGTTGGATTAGATGACCTCCTGAGATCCCTTCCAACCCTGATATTCTATGATCTCCCAGAATGCACCTGGCTATCGTGTTCTTCATTAAGGACCTAAACTGAAGCCCATTGAAGGGTATGGGAGTCTTTTTGCAAAGTCTAATGAACTTTGGTTTTGGCCCTAAAAGCTCTCATGCCAACAGGTTCTTGATACTGTAAATAACCTGCCTCATTCATCCCTCCCCTTAAACCCGCAGTTGACTCCCTTCCGCTACTGCCTCGTGCCTTGCATTACTGCAATTCAAGGATTTGGGGAATGGTGAATCATGAAGATGAGATTGAATCCTTCCCATATCATCAAGCATCGTATCGGACCCAAACAAGGCCCTGGATCTCTTGGGCAGCTTGTTACATGTCCTCTGTGTTGTTCAGTCCCAGACATTCTCCCTCTTTGAGGACAGTGTGATGGAGTAATTCTTTCAGTCGCCCCTGTTGGTATGTGGCGCCAGCGTAGGGTGACCAGACAGCAAATGTGAAAAATTGGGACAGGGGGTTGGGGGGTCATAGGAGTCTATTTAAGAAAAAGACCCAAAAATCGGGACTGTCCCTATAAAATCGGGACATCTGGTCACCCTACTACAGCGGCCCAATGAAATCCCTGCCCAGGCAGAGAATCTAGCTTCAGTCTGACCACATCCCAGATACTTCCATACTCTCTTCTGGGTAACTTTAGAGATGAGGGATTTCTGCACTAGCTGACGAATCTCGGCATTTGTTATCACTTCATTCCATTCACTAGCTCGTATTTTCTGGAGGCATTTGCTTTTGAAGGCGTTCAGACGTCTGTCTGTACCAGGGGACAGCCTGCCATGGAGCCAGTCTCCTGGCAACCTGAGGAGCGGGAGCCCTGATGGAAGCTGACTGATTGACTGTGCTATCTGACCGGCCAGCGGATACTTACGCTCAGTAGCAGCAGCAGTCCAGTGGCTGCTCAATGGGCTCCTTGCCAGCAGCTGCACTTGGTCCTGTCCTGGCCTCCACTGTCTCTAGTCCTGCTCCAGTCCCTGTCTTAGCTGTACCTGTTCCTGCCCGAGCACCCAGCTCCGTCCTGCCTTCTGACTCCCAGCTCTGACCCTCAGCTACACCTCCTAATCACGATCCCGGCTTTCCCTTCGGCTTAGGCTTTGGCTTCTGACTCCTGATGACAGGTTTCAGAAACTTCAAAAACAGACTCCAACGAGAGACTGCTGAATTGGAATTAATTTGCAAACTGGATACGATTAATTTAGGCTTGAATAGAGACTGGGAATGGATGAGTCATTACACAAAGTAAAACTATTTCCCCATGGTATTTCTCCCTCCCCCCCCCCCCCACTCCCCACTGTTCCTCTGCTATTCTTGTTAACTGCTGGAATTAGCCTACCTTGCTTGTCACCATGAAAGGTTTTCCTCCTTCCCCCCTCCCCCCCACTGCTGGTGATGGCTTATCTTAAGTGATCACTCTCCTTACAGTGTGTATGATAAAACCCATTGTTTCATGTTCTCTGTGTGTGTATATCAATCTCCCCAGTGTATTTTCCACCAAATGCATCCGATGAAGTGAGCTGTAGCTCACGAAAGCTTATGCTCAAATAAATTTGTTAGTCTCTAAGGTGCCACAAGTACTCCTTTTCTTTTGACTCCTGATGCTGACCTTTGCTCCGGGAATTTACCTGTGATAAATGAAGGGCGAGGGGTAGCTCCCTTTTATGAACAACCAGCCAATCAGTTAGCTATAAAGTCCCTCTTAGTGGCTGTTCTCTGCTTGCTTTACCTGTAAGGGGTCTTAAAAGTCCCCCAAGTAAAGGAAAGGGAGTGGGCACCTGATCAAAAGAACCAATGGGAAGGCTAAAACATTTAAAAATGGGGAAAAATTTCCCTTTGTGTCTGTTGTTGTTCTCTGGAGACCGGAGACACAGAGCAGCAATGTGTAAGCAGCTTTAAAACCAGGTATGAAAAAGCATCAAATCACACCTCAAACCTATTTATCTAAAAGCCCATTGTACCTAAAGTACTGCACAGGATCTTTTCAGGGGGGATAAGGCAAAGCGCCACATTTATTGGCAATACATGTATCAATCAACACTGTATCATATACATATGATCTATATTACACTCATGCACTCACACACACACACACACAAGCACACTCTGTCTTGTTGTTGTTACCAACTAGTGGCTCTCCTTAACTTCACTGGCCAGGTGAGTTAGATGGGGGAGAGGTGGAGCCAGGCTTCTGCCAATCCAGCTCATGCTCCGATGTTGACAAGACGAGACCCGGGATCCTCTGCAAGACACCTCACATTTATAGCAGCTTCCCTCTCATGCAAATCTGTACCAGATGCAAAATCTGTGTCTGTGTCAGTTGGTTATCTGTGGCGCTTCCTTCTGAGTGTTGTCTTAATGCTGCCACATTTATTTTAAAAGAGGGTGTTTTCAAAAGAAGGTGCTCGCTTCTAACTCCCAAGACCATCAATATGTCTGATCTTCTTTAATTAGCCCACCTGATAAGTTTTATTGTTCTTGGGTCTGGCTTCCATCCCCTCTCCAACTGTTGCAGCTTTTTGGAGGTGCTTGCCTTCCACGCCTTACTCATTCACACCTCATTCATTCAACAGGGCAATTGATTAAAAGAGAGGAGATCTTATTCTACTCCTAGCAAAAAGACATTTTTCTTCTACTTTAACTATCCTTAGGGGCTATAACATTATACCAAGGCTCAATACAAAGTTTCTATACAAGGATTTGATACCAAGTTCCTATATCAAAGGACTTGATTTAAAGTTGTATGAAAACAGAGGTTGTATATGGAAAGACTTAATACAAGGTTATATGAAGAGGCATAATACAAAGTCATATGAAAATGAAACACAGTTATGCAAAGACGCTTAATGCAGAGATTTATCTACAACCCCAAATATGTAAGTAAATCAGGGAATGTCTAGGAAGACGCGATTAGGGTTATTTCTTTCATTTCTTATTGGCTTGTGGACTCCTCTGTGCTAATCCCAAATCTTTTTGCTTTGCTTGTAACCTTTAAGCTGAACCTCAAGCTAAACCTTGATGCTTAATTTTTGTAAATGGGTTTTTTAAATCTAGCAAAAGCCCAAGTTCCAGATGTATTTTCTTTCTTTTTGTTTTTAATAAAATTTACCTTTTTTAGGAACAGGATTGGATTTTTGGTGTCCTAAGAGGTTTGTGCATATGTTGTTTAATTAGCTGATGGCAACAGCTGATTTCCTTTGTTTTTCTTTCTCAGCTCTTCCCCCCGGGGAGGGGGGGTGAAAGGGCTTGAGGTTACCCTGCAGGAAGGAATTCCCAAGTGTGCCTTTCTGGTTTCAAAGGGGTTTTTTGCATTTGGGTGGTGGCAGCATCTACCCATCCAAGGTCAGAGAGAAACTGACAGTACCTTTGGTGGATTTCCGGCTTTCACATTTAAAGACGCATTCACTTGCGATGAAGCGTATTAGTCTGACATGGTTGAAAGCGATTTGTGTGTGTGCAATTTATAGGAATAGAGCGGTAACCCTTTAAATAGCTGGTGAGCAGACTCATGGTGCTCATGATGGTCTATGATTTAGAAGCCACCAGAAACCACCCAGGAGCTAGTGTATGTACGTTCCCAGGCCTTGGATGTCTTGTATATTTAGAAAACACCGTTATTTGGGATGCAACCGTGTTGGTGTAGTTTCTTCATATTGGACTTGTTGCATAAACAGCAAAAAACAAAGCAGCAGCATCTCTTTTGTGCCTTATAGTTTGCCCTGGGCCAGAGGAAGGGCAGAGCTGTATCTATTTCCACAGAGCCTCTACATCCTAGCATAACAGAGGTGCATCCCTGCTCAGTGGTAAACTATTTCACTACATTTGGAGCTGTGGGGCAGCCCACAGACTTGACTATAGGTCAGATTTCCATCTGCTGTGCTGTGGTCTCTACTTCCTGCCTGTGAAGCTGGAGAACATCCTATAAAGACGTTTATTCTATAAAGATGTTCATTCATTTTGGGTTTTCAGGGCCAGACGCCTGGCAACATCCAAGTGTTAATGTCTGGCAGGCTACATTTCTTGTGGCCACTGGCAGGCTCCTTCTGCATCTCCATCATGCTGTGTACTATTGGACACCCTGTGTGAGTGACACCGGCTGTTAGCATTCAGGCAGTGTGTATGATGGCGTGTTTACCTGGGGAGCAGGATACCATCCTCCAGGACCAGCTCAGGGAGACCAAATGGCAGGATGCGACTCTGGTCTGAAGCAATGGAGACAGTGAGCGTGTATCAGTGACTCTGGGAGCTCTCTCCCAGCCACGCCGACCTCGCAGTGTGGAGGGCAGCGTCGTCACCTTTTGGCCTGCTCCCACTGACATCAACGTGAACAGAATCACAGCTTTTAATGACGGGTCTGATCCTGCAAGGTGTTGAAAGACCTTCACATCCACTGAAGGCAAGATGGATCCTGGCAGCATCAGGCCCTTAGACAGTAAGTTCTTCAGAGGAAAGCCTGGGTCTTGTTACCACGCACACCTATAGCACTAGTCAGAACTGTAGTAACAACTTCCCTTGGGTGTGACCCACAGGCTGATCCTGCTAGGTGCCCAGCACCAGTAACTCCCACACATTTTAATGGGAGTTGCAGGTGCTCTGCACCTCTCCAGATCAGGCACCTAATCTACATGTGTGTAATTTGCATCACTTTAAATAAACTCACAACTATCAAAGATCTCAATCCTCGCCCAGGTTCCACACTTCATTAGGCAGCCACCAGCCAGGAAAGCAGTCCTCCCTGTGGTGACCTGGATATTTGTTTGTATTACTGTATCATCTAGGAGCCCCAGGCGTGGACCAGACCCCCATTGTGCCAGGCCCCAGAGAGCTTTCAATTTAAGACAGGAGACAACAGAGGGATCCAGACGGACCGATGGGGGAGTACAAGCAAAGAATGAGACAAGAGTCAGCATGATAGGCTGCGGTCTCAGCATTTCCTTCTGTCTCCAGGAATAGCCGGATAGCAATCGATTCCTGATTGAGTTTACCGGTAATTTACAAAACCCACAGCTGCAGCTGATCAGCTTTGCCTACTCCAAGGTCAACTACAGGGAGCCTGTGGCAGAGCCAAGATTTGACCATACAGTGATTTAACCACAGGTTACCTCTCCTCTGA
The DNA here is from genome assembly GCF_009764565.3 of Dermochelys coriacea. Taxonomy (NCBI): domain Eukaryota; kingdom Metazoa; phylum Chordata; order Testudines; family Dermochelyidae; genus Dermochelys; species Dermochelys coriacea. The sequence goes on from NC_050072.1 coordinate 4,869,606, forward strand.
TCCCCACAGATTTGTTGCACACTTAGCTGTCCACTTCCCATTGGGAAATCAACATGTCCATTTATAGGAACGACTGATGCCTGCAAAATGCTACAGCAACCTCAGTGCGCGCATGTTAATGTACTCAACAGGCTGTTCTCTTACAAATTCTCGTTACGAATGCACATAGGAACCCCTGCTCCGCTGGGTCGCGTGGGCAGTCCAGGAACCCTGTAGGGAAGAAATATTTTTAATAGTGGTCACAATATGTGTTGCCCACACTGAAAATGTATTTAGGTATTGTGGAACTGGAACCTTTTATGAGAGGCAGTGTGGTCCAGTGGAGAGGGCAGCGTGAAGCCTGCAATTGATACAAGAGTATTTTAAGGAGAGTGTATCAAAACAATATTTATTCAGACATTTGTGCCACCACCCTCCTACATTAAAGTCCCTCCTTCACTGCTTTGCAATGTTCAGGGAATGAACCAGTCCAATCCCTGGACCAGATCCTCAGCTGACCTAAATCAGCATAGCTTCATAGAAGTCAATGGGCCAGGTGGCCTCAATTGGTGTAGCTGCTTTGGAATCATTGGGACAGAGCTTCAGCTGGTATAAATTGGCATAGCTCAACTGGAGTCACTGGGCCAGATCCTCAGCTAGCCTAAAGCATCCCAGCTCCCCTGACTTCGCGCCATTGATTCTGATACTGATTGGCTAAAGAGCTGGCCCATTATAACAATAATTCTTCAAATCCCATTCTAGTGTGTTCCCTCCTCAGGGTCCCACTGCATCCTGCCTTCTCTGTTTCTGGCGGGCAGACAGTAAGCTTTTCAGGGTAGGGACTGTCTTTTTCTTTGTATCGTAGCCCCAGTCCCATGGAGATCTAAGCCCATGCTTGCCTTTATGCACTGTACCATCAATTCCATTGATCATTGAAACTGTGCATGTGTCTTTGCAGGACTGGATCCGTATACAGCACCGGGCAAGCTGTTGGTACTCCAATAATAATAAAATAGAGGAAATCATATAACACTCGCCCAGTCATTCTTAAAGCTTTCCAATTGATACGGTCCCTGTGGGCAGACCCCTGAACCTCCATGAAACCCCCCACACACACACACACTGGGTCAGTCTGTGTGGCTCAGATGTTGTCCTGGGATTTGCTGTAATTCCTATCCTTGGCGCAGGGAACTCTGCAAATATCAGGGTGACATTATATATACTATCGGTGCAGAGCTCTGCCCGTGTTGTCAGTACATCCCACGCAGCTAACTATGAAAAAGGCACCAGTTCCACAGTGTTTCCAATGTGTTTTCAACGCAGGAAGCCTTCTGGTTTGGCAGCCGCGTTGGGATTATCTGGCACATAAGCGGAAGTCAGGGGGTCGTTACTGTATCACCCGGAGCTCCATTTAGTCACTTGTCAGCGACTCACACCATGGCAGAGCGGCCCTGTGGAGTGTACAGAGCTATGTAACAGCCCTGTTAGTGAAATTGGGACTTCAGTCACTCCAGCATATTTATACCCGGCCTATTCCCATTCCTGTTGCTGCCCTGCCTTTCGATCTAGGCCAACTGGTTATACAGGGTAATGTTTAACTCAGGCTTTCTGAGTTGTTTTCACCTTTTAATCACTTCCCGAGGCTGGGAAGCAACTTCCCCTGCCTTCCTGCAAAGGACACGTGTTCCCTTATCCCTCCCTTCTGTACTCCCCATCCTTAGTGGATCTGGTCCTTGAGAAACAGGCTGGCTGAGACATCAGTGGCTGAAGGCTGCGTGGCTGTCTACAGATGTGCTGACCAGGGCCACGTCTAAGCATGCTTGGCTAGAATCATGCCTCCAAGTACACAAGAACACTAAACTGGAAGATAGAACCAATGGAGTCCAAGCTTAAATGTGCCTTAATTTCAACACAGGGCAACACTGAGCTACAGAACCAGGCCTAGGGCGCCAGGTCCTGGAGTCCTGGGATTACTTCAGAATCTCAGGTTTCCTGCAGTGGGGGGGGGGGAATAGTTTCTAGCCCTAGTGAGTGGGAGGTAGGGTGACCAGGTGTCCCAATTTTATAGGGACAGTCCTGATATTTGGGGCTTTTTCTTATATAGGCTCCTATGACCTCCCACCCCCGTCCTGATTTTTCACACTTGTTGTCTGGTCACCCTAGTGGGAGGAAAAACTCAAAAATGTGACCTGGCTGTTACTGATGCTTGGGTCTGTAGAGAGCCTGGGACAATGGCTCTGAGACAGGGGAGCGTAACAAACACAGTGAAGGCTGCTGAAGTTTGCAAGGAGTCAGACACCATCCCCCTCAGAGGGGTGAATTGGCCCATTCATCTCTATGGGCTGATATCGCCAAGAAACACAGCTCTGGGGACTCTGCCAAGCCCACCCGAACAGGCAACTCTGAGGAGAAAAGTACAGCAGCCTTCCCTTGTCAAGCAGAGACACCCAGGCTGCTGGAGTAAGTGCTGGGAGGGTTCTTGCTGCCATTCCTGGAGGGGAGAAAGCGACCCCATGGCACTGCTGCAGCTCTCTGGGAGGAAAAGGGGGGTTCCATGCCACCCTCCAGTGGGCTGGGCAGAGGGGCCTCATATCATGGCCATAAAACGTCCAGGGCCCAGAACAGGAGTCATCTGGCCCCGCCTGCAAATTCAGTTCCCACACTCTCCTCTGCAGTGACCTCATCCCATGGCTCTGCCACTTCCTCAACCTGACCCCTGTTTGCCCCCATAAAAAACTCATAACCATCTAGGCCTTTAGCTGCTACTAGAACTGCAGACCGTGTGCCCCCCCCAGCAACGGCGGGGGCCTTCTGTTTCCAAAGCACCTCCTGCATAGGGTGACCAGATGTCCCGTTTTTAAAGGGACAGTTCCGTTTTGGGGGTCTTTTTCTTATATAGGTGCCTATTCCCCTCCACCCCCTGTCCTGTTTTTTCACAGTTGCTATCTGGTCACCCTACTCCTGCGTGAGCTAAAGGAGAACCTTCCTTCGCCGTGAGCAGTAGAGGGCTTGTGACACACAGCTGAGCAAGCTCTGATGCCCTCCCACACAACGGCCCAGTTTACCCCACTGCCTCCCCAGTGCTATAATCAGTTTACCCCGGATTATTTCACTTGCCTAGCGGTGAGCGGGCTGGGACCCCCAGCCTGCCTTATAAGACTGGGCTTGGGGCAGTTTCACTCCCACCCCGTCACTCCTCAGTGGGCTGTGGCCAGCCTGCCAAGGGGAGAGAGGGGGCGTGTGGGGGGGGGAACTTCTCCCCAGTGCCCTGCAGGGAAGGCTCCTGCCCCCTCCCGGACTCTCAGGCTCTGGGACGTGGCTGCAGGGGGAGCATGATGCGCCTCCCGGAGCGCACGCTGCGGGACCCAAGCGCCCCCGAGACGCACCGTCCTCCCCGGCTCCCCCCGCCCGGCCCCTCCAATCCGGGCCTGCAAACTACATCTCCCAGCATCCCGCTGGCCCCACAGTGCCCCCCCACACACACACCTGAAGAGCCAATGAGGAACCAAGCAGCGCAGCCCCAAATACCAGGCGGCGCTTCCCGCCCCAGTCACACCGGGGCGCGTTGGGGACGGTGCCGAGCCAAGGTGAGTTTCTGGGCGTGGGGGTGGAGGAGGGAGGCTGTGGGATCCAGGGCGCTCGCCTCTCCCGGGTCCCTCTCCCTTGGCCAAATGGGGCTGGGGGAACCCCAGCCATATAAAGAAACGCCCCCCCCGTGCGGCGGGCCAGGGGGCCACCTGCCCGGCGGCGAGCCCCATCCCTGGCTGTCGCCCCGCACTGCTGAGCGGCTTGCCGAGAGCCAGGCTGCAGGAGATCAAGGACTAATCAGCCAGGATCTGCGCCATCGCCCCGCTGCGGGATCTGCATTTCCAGTTGGACTAGGGTGTCCCCCCCCCCCCCTCCTTGTGACACTTTGGGGCTTGTTATGGCTGGCTCATATCAAGGCGCCCTGTTTAACTGCGTGCGTCTGTGGCGTTGGAGACTTCTGCCTGCAGCCGCCTCCCCTCCAGAAATCATTGCAAAATAGACCAAATCCTGCCGTTGCACGGGGGGAGTCGGGCGGGGAGTTTCCCTTTACGCTCCGGGTGCGTTGTCAGCACTCTGCGGGCTAACAGGCAGTTCCTTTCCGTTTTCTGGCTCGCCCCCATGCACCAGCAGAAGCCGTGGACTCTTTGGTTAATAGATAATGCACTGAGATTCTTCACGGACGGGTTTTGAATTCTGTGCCTGGGGAGTGCAGGGGGACAGACTCCTTCACATTAGTGGTTTTTTAAGCAGTGAAGAAGAACAACAACAACAAAAAATCATATGGAAAACGGTGCTGGGTAGCGTTGAGCCCTGAAATAAAAGGTAAGCTCTGGGGCTGGACTGGAGTTTGCAGCTCAAATTTACCAGGCTGAGTTAAAAGATCCTGCTGTGTGGGGACAATGGGATCCCCCAAAGGAATGCAGTAACCTTATGAATGGGGGAGACTCAAGTCAGGTGTCTTTTATACAGGACTCTAGAACTAATGGCTTTTGGGCTCAGGGCTCTTTGTCTGGCCCCCTGCCTTGAGAGTTTAATTACTGTAATAACTTTTGATGGGTGGGATGGATGCGCTACAGGGAAACCTCTAATCCCTCAAGCCAAGCTGCCTCTTCCAGATGTACCCTGCACCTGGCGTGTTACTAACCAGCTGTCATTTTAGGACTATAATTACCAAATAAGTGCACTATAAAACACACGCACACATCAGCTGAAGGGTGGAAGGAGAGCAGAAACCCAGTTCACTGCCCTGCAATATACGTAATCTGGAGTTGGGAGAGTTAGCGTGAACTTGTTTGTTATTAACTTTGTGATATTAGGGAACCCTTAATGGACCATTGAAAATGCTAATGCCAGTGAGTTGTGCTTGGTACCATAGAGATGGGAGCATTAAAATACCTGGATAGTTGTGAGGTCCTGTACGAAATAGCATGTATGGGGGGGGGAGGGAAGAACTGAGTCTGCAACCTTGGTGTACTTGTGGCATCTTAGAGACTAACAAAGTTATTTGAGCATAAGCTTTTGTGAGCTTTAGCTCACTTCATCGGATGCATTCAGCTGTAGCTCACGAAAGCTTATGCTCAAATACATTTGTTAGTCTCTCTAAGGTGCCACAAGTCCTCCTTTTCTTTTTGCGAATACAGACTAACACAGCTGCTACTCGGAAACCAACCTTGATATATAATCCTTCTGAGTTGTTAAATGGAGCTGTGCTAATTTTCCATGCAGCTATGACTGATAGCTAATCTTCTTTGGACCATAAACTCCTGGGGTCAGGGAATGTGCCCCCGTCTGTTTAGGCAGAGCGGCGGGGCCTGCAGCACTATATGTACATGTTTTGCAATGACAACATTAGCTGGAAATGTGATTATGCAACAGTGAATGTTTGGCCTAAGAGTAGCTGGCTTGTAGCTAATCACCTTCTCTGCAGGTGTAAGTGCTCCCTGGAGCCATGGAAGCTGAGGCTCTTTATGAGACACAAGAATCCCCCCCTCCTTCCAATTTACTCTTCAGTTTTAAGGCTGCCTTTTGTGCCATCTCGGCTCACAAGCCAGGAGGCAGGTAGATGCCAACCCAGGTCTCTAGATGGGTGGGAATAAGGGGACTGTATTCCTAATAGCCATCCCAACGCCTTTATATGAGCAAGCTGCAGACCTGCCTGCTGAACTATTTGGTGTCCCGGAGAGGATTTTAACAAGTCCTCAGCATCTCGACTGGAAGTGGTGGTGCTGTGGCCATCAGGCCTTAAGCCACTGCCCTGCCTTGCTCTTTGGGTGTGATTCATCGTTCTTGGAAGCTAGAACGTTCCTGAACTTCTTGGAGACTCCGCTGCAGCAAGCAAGACAGCAGAATTAAATGTGGAAGACTCAGCTTAGGAACCCTGAACCAGATGCGGCACCACATCATGCCCCCTCTCCCCCCAATATTCGTGGGGGCTCGGATTTCAGAATTGCTCGGCAAGCAGCATGCTGAGCTCTCTGGAAAACCAGGCTACTTATTAGGTGCTGGAATGGGAGTTCCGCTCTCCTTACATTCTGGTACCTGCTCTGGAAGCTGAGCCCTTCTAAAAAATCTCCGGCAGATGGAGAGCAAAGCACTTCAGTGCAAATGAGACACCAGTGGGAGACCTTGGAGCAAGCCCCTTGGGAATCTTGGCGCCATGGTCAGAAGTGGGCGTCTGGGATGGGATGGGAGCACTGCCAGGCTTTGCAGGTAGGTGGGTGGGTTAGGTAGGGCTGCCTCCCTCAGATGATCAAGAATTCAATGAGGATGGGCAAGGGCAAAGACCAGTTGGACTGTTGGGGACTGGGATGGGACAGAAGGTCTTGGTGGCCCTGGGCCCCATTTTGCCCTAAGTCACTGCGGTTTTACACAGGACTAACTTCACCTACCATCAAAATGCAGCCATCGCTGAGGCGAAGTGTGGCATCTTCATAATGGTGCGGAGCAACAATTAAAAAAAAAAAAAAAGCAGCTGATGACAGGAAAGTGAAGGAGGATGCAAGGGCCAATGAAAACTGCAGGAAGGATTTAGGGAGCCAGACTGTCGTTACCCAAGCTTGAATTTGACCAGCCCCCAAGAGTCATTACACCTTACTCTTATGGCAAAGGTTATGAGATCTTTAAGGATCTGTGGGGTCAGGATCTCTGAAACACAGCACTACAAACACCGCACTGGGGGCAGGACTTGCCTTGAGGAAAGGATGCTCCAAACTGAGTCGCCAGCCCCATTCTTTGCTGTGTTGACTTTGGTGGTGTCCCATCCAATCCCTCACTTGGCTTGCTCTCAGGCTAGCTGGCAATGTGGCATCTGACCGCTCAAGCTGACGTGGCTGTTGCTGAAGATGTTTGAACTGAAAACCAGGTGCTGGCGTTTCCTGGACAGGACTCTAGCCGCATGGTTTCACAGTAAGTCACTGAGCTCCTTAGCCCAAGCATGTCTGAAGTGCAATTTAGACAGGTTCTCAGTGTCCAAGCCTAGAAGTTTCATAGAAGATCAGGGTTGGAAGGGACCTCAGGAGGTCATGTAGTCCAACCCCCTGTTCAAAGCAGGACCAATCCTCAGTTTTTGCCTCAAATCCCTAAATGGCCCCCTAAAAAGGATTGAACTCACAACCCTGGGTTTGCAGGCCAGTGCTCAAACCACTGAGCTATCCCTCCCCCCACCAGTTCCCATGTTCCCATGACCAGTTAGAATGCCAGTGATGCTGTTTCCTTCTACACCAATGCACAGTGCTGCAAGGGCAAGAACAGGCCATCCCCTTGTCCTGGGCGATGGCTGTGCCTACTGGAGAAAGGCTGGCTTGGAAGTTTGGGGTCTTTCCCTAACCTTTGTGCCAAGCTCCTATTAGAACTGGCAATGCCAGGCCCGTGGGGCTGGGAACATCGGAAGTTGAGGAACCAGTTTGGAATAGCTAAAGGGCAAAACTCTGTCATCTCCAAAGCAGGACTGTTCTGGGGCAAGCCAGGAGATGCTATGCCAGGAGGGGTTATGCCTAGGGAAGGCACTAGCGAGCCTCCTGCGAAGCAGGACCCGCTTCATTCCCAGAAAAAACATGCCCTGCTTTCCCAGCTCCTGCCTGGTATGTCTCCCATACTGTTCTGCAGTGGTGGGGCCGTAGGTACATCCCTGGCAGGGCATGCCCCTCCAGAAGTGTTGGCTGGACCGTACCCTGCAGCTCAGCTGTAGCTACTGCCTGTGTGATGCCCCTGGAGAAGGGGAGAGGGAAGGGCTGCTTGCTCCACCTAGTACGTGCCTGGCCCTAACTTGCCCTAAGGTCACGTCTCACCAAGCAAAATCTTGCCAATATAGCTACCCAGATATACAGCACACAGCAACAATAAAAATCTGAAGACAGGTATACTGATACCAGCAAACCTTCCCAGTGGAGACACCGCTTATACTGGCAAACGTGTGCTTTTGCTGGTGTAGATTACACTGGTTCCCTGAATGAAATAAGTTGTCTTTTTTTTCCTAGCTACACTAGGACTTTTGCTGGAATAGGGGTGTGGCTTTTTGGCAACATTTCTATCCGCCATTACTACGCTGGCAAGCTTCTAGCGTAACCCTGGTGTCAGCATCAAAGGTTTATTCAGGACGATTGTTCTCGAGAACATGTGATGCCAGATTTGATGACAAATTGGCAATAACAAAAGAGGCGATTGTGATGCGACGAGAGGAGATTGCAATCGTATGGTAATGGTTTTTTGCCCTTTGGCAGAGACTTAAAGGGATTCAGTCAGGGCTGTATAAAACCTGATCATCAATAGAAATGCTTCTGTTGAGAGTCTCAAAAAAAGGGGTGTATGTGGAGGCAGTGGGGAAAATAACATCTCCCGGCGTTATCTGCTGTTCCCTGCTAAGGGAAACTCATGAGCAACTGGCCTAAAAATAGGTAAATGTGACCATTTACACCAAATTTTTGTACTTTGCTCAATGGCAGTATTGCCAACCACAAGCATTCAAAAACTATGAGATTTGCTTAAATATTATTATTACACTTAAAAAGTCGTCATAATTTGGGCTGTTTTTCTTTCTGGCTTGAGCCTCTTGGAGTCCTGTTTTCGAGTTTTGCTCCGCAATCAGAAGGGCTAGAACTAGCTATCAGTGAAAACTGAAATGCTCAAATAGCATCCCTACGGGAGGTAGGGGTTTAAGAAAAACCATGCGACTTCTGTTAAAATGCTGGAAGTTGGCAACAACACTGCCTATGGCATTTATTGGAGAAAAGCATAATTTGTCTTGAAAACTCAGTTTTAGTAACTCTGAGTGCTGTTAGGAACTCAAATAAGGAAGTCCTGTATTATATATACATTTATACCTGACAATTTTCCTTCAAGTTCTGCCGTTGCAGAGTTGACTCCTTACATAACTGATCAAGTGTCTGGACATGACTGTAATGTAAAAGGACATTCCAAATTTGATCAAATCCTAGAATAGCCTTTAGAGAAATGCAAGATTAGACTATAAAGTTCACAGTAATTCCTAGGATATGGGTATTATGCTAGGAGAGAACTCTGCAGAGTTTCAATATGTAGTCTGTTTGTGCAGATTTATTCAAGTGCCAGCAGAGACCTGGAAGGAAAGGGCGTTTGGATGGGCCTCTACAGGACATGGCTTCTGACTTCCGTGTCTTTATTTAGCACTGAGTACGTTGTCCCTGTTTAGTAACTGGCCGACACCGAGGCAAGTTCTTATTTCCCAGACACCCAATATTTCCACAAGCTCCATATTGCCAACCTCTAGAGCTCAAAAAATCAGGAGTCGGGCCCCCAAAGTCGTAAGAGTTTTTAAAACACTTCTCGAGTTGCCTTCTGATTTTTGAGCCTTTGTGGACTTTCCCCCTGCATGTTTTTCTCCAAACCCATGAGAGCTAGATTTGTTTTTTTAAATGAAAGCTGAGATTCTCACATAACCACATGACTGCAGGAGCTGGGGCTTTACCAAAAACACCCAATACCGCAAGAGCTGGCAACACATACTGTCATTTAGATTCTCATTATGTATGGGAAAGGAGAAGAGAATACATCAAGTCTTCCTGGGAGTGCAGGAGGCGTGTGACCTTCCCAAACCTGCTGGATCAGCTTTGCCTTGCAAAATGGCAGCTTGTCTCCAGGAGGCTGTCTGTCTGAAGAAACTTAAAGGTGCTGTACCCTGAAAATAAGCTAATGTCCCAATAGGCCGATGCAAAGGAACCTGTCTCTCCTCTCTTCCCAGTACATGTTCTCTGCTGGTACTGGTATCTGCTATAGTCTTGCTTGGGATTCTGCCAGTACGTAGCAGTGGAGCACACCCGCTTAATCAGTCATCAGAAAGATGAGACGCTGGAAGTGTCAAATGTGTCTGGACAAAGTACTGTTTTCCTTTATGGAGATATTCCTTTCTAAGCTGTGAAGTGGAATCTTAGCCGGGCTTATTTTTGAACCGGTTTAAAATATGCAGACACAGAAATGTGGAGACAGGGTCACCACTAGGCTCAACAACTTATGGGGAGGTTTTTAAAGGGCGGGTACTAAGCTGTGTGGCTCACACTACAGTTTCATGGGGAGAGCGAGATGTTGCCAGGACCCTTGTGGCAAAAACAGCAGGAGGAGGTGGCTAGGGCAGCTGCTGGATCCAGGTACTACAGCGCAAGGAAGTCCAGCATGCACGCAGGAGGCAAGGTGAAGCTATGCCAGAAAGGCTGGGGCAATCTGTATGGGGCCATGGGCTCAGGGGCCGGTTAACGACAAGTTCATCGCTGGCCTCTGGCATGAAAGCGCCATCTGGAAAGGAGGCATTTCTGCAGAATGCACGAAGCAGCCACTACTTGGCTGTCACCTGGAAACCAGCATAACGACATCAAAACCACTTTCACCAGAAAATTGCTGACTCCCTTGCGGCTGCACATAGGTGCAACTGCACTGACTGTGGGGAGGAAGTGCCTGTCTTCTGCGTCTGCTTTCTGGGAGATGCCAACGGGTGCTCCATTGGCAGAAGGAGCCATGACTTCTTCCTCCGCTCCAGCAGCTGGGCATTGTGGAAAGCTGGCTTCCACGGCACCAAGCCACTAGAGGGCTAATTTGTCTGGCTAGTGACTTTGGCAGCTGTAGACCTGGGAGGGAGATACCACTGCACATAAGAGAGCGATTCTGGAGGGTACTGGACCACCAAACCCCCTCTTCCCCCACAACGTTCCTGCTGGATAGGGAGTCTTGGCCAGCTGATAAACCAGGGCCTAACCTGATGTGAATATAATCAGGATTGTTGCAGGTGCTGATCAGTCTGTGAAGTTGTACTAGACGGTGCTTGTGGGAAATCAGAAGGTCCAAGTGTGATTCGCTGGCTTGGTCCAAACAATCACATCTCCCTCTAGTGGCTGGCCCCAGTTTGATCGTTATTCATTGTTAATGAGCTACTCCTTTACCTCAAGTGGCTGTGGCTTTTAGCTTTGAGGCTGAGGTAGGGTGACCAGATGACAAGAACAAAATATCAGGACACATGGGGAGGGCAACCACAGAGCCGGCCCTGGTGGGGGGTGAGCCTAGGTTTTTTGCTGCCTCAAGCAAAAAAAAAAAAAAAAAAAAAGCCAGAGGGTCGCCGAAGCAAAATATCGGGACAAACAACTAAGTATCGGAACGTCTGGTCACCCGAGGCTGAGGTCCTCCAGTCATCCCTGCTAACCATCGTGACCTTAGCAGAGGTGAGCACGTGTGCAGTCGAGCAGATCGGAATAATAGCTTACCAATTTAGGGTCCTTTTGGTTCCTGCAGATCAGTGCTTCAGCTCCCAGGTGACATTTCTCATGCATCGACTGCAGCGGGTTATCTCATCGCTTACGGTGAAATTCGCACAGCTTACGTTTTGAGCGCTTAAGTGGTGCAGACTTTTCGGGGCCGGTCCTCCACACCGGGATCATTTCACCTGAATTAACGGGCATGAGCCTTTACTGTTTCAAACGTCTGGACTTTTACGAGCTGGCCGTAAACTTGGTGGAGTTCACTTGCCGATTTGTTGTTGAAGCTTTGTGTCGCTTAAGTGAAACTATTGCTACACAGTCCTGGGATGGAATTCTTGCTTGTCTCACCGGTGTGTTAAGTAAAAAAGAGATCCCTATCTCCTGAGCAGTTTAGACCTGATTTATCCTACCTTGCTGATAAAGATAAATTGCATGTTTTAAATTTCTCTTTAAAATGACCTAATTACAAAACTACAGTGAAGCTAGCGCTGCTGTGGTTATTCTAGTTTCTATTCATCAAAGAACTATCAGAAATCTCAAGATTTTTTTCACAGGACTGAAAAAAATCTGAATTTTTTTTGTTCCAAGGACAGATGAAAAGCCAAAACTTTTCGCAAAACTCGATTTCAGTTTGAGCAAAATATTTTTGTTTGAATAAATTCAAAATGTTTAATTTTGATTTCAACCCTTCTTTAAAAAATTGTATAAGTACATTTGAAACAAAACTCAAATCTTTGTGGGGAAAATGGGATGTTCTGACACTTTAAAAAAAATTTTGAAAAAAGTTTCACATGAAATTTTATCAAATACAATCTTGCAAAATGGCGTTTTTCCAAAGAAAACTATTCTGATTCAAATTTTCCAACGAGCTCTAGGTAGATCCCACTTCAGGCAGAAGAAATCTAGTCCAGGTCTTACCTGTGACCAATAGATACAAAGTGTTGACTAAGGCTAAGATCAGATAAATATAAAGCACATCTTTGATCTGTGACAGAAATACCTCAGTCAGGAGGGCTTTGTGTAGGTTTTTTTTTTTATGTGGTTGTTTTGTTTTGATCCAGTCACAAATAAATGGGTGCTATGCTATTGTTGGAGACTAAACTAAACTTTCTGGCTGGATCAAAGCAAACTGTGATGGCACATAAACTGCGTCCCAGTATCTGACGTGTTTGCAAAAGTCTGTTCTTGTTTTCTTCCATACACAGAGCAACCCTATACTTGGTCTAGAATAAGGAAACAAGACTACTTCTGGGAAGATTATGTTCTTTTAAATCTTCCCAGAGAGGTAGGGCGTGCAGTGTTTAAGACTCTTTAGTAGGTGATGGGTAGGGGTAAATGGCAGTTGTGTTGCTGTTTGTGGCAATCCAAAATAACGTTAGAAGCATCCACTGCTTGGATGCAAGGGCTAGAATTCCCATAAATAGGAGGCTAACTCTAGGCTTTCAGATAGATGGTCGAACTGGTTGAGGGGAGATATGATTGTTCTGTATAAATATAACAGAGGGATAAATACCGGAGAGGGAGAGGAATTATTTAAGCTCAGTACCAACGTGGACACAAGAACAAATGGATATAAACTGGTCATTGGGAAGTTTAGACTTGAAATTAGACGAAGGTTTCTAACCATCAGAGGAGTGAAGTTTTGGAATAGCCTTCCAAGGGAAGCAGTGGGGGCAAAAGATCTATCTCGGTTTAAGATTAAACTCGATAAGTTTGTGGAGGAGATGGTATGATTTGGTAATAGGCCTAATGGCCTGTGATGGGATGTTAGATGGGGTGGGATCTGAGTTACCCAGGAAAGAATTTTCTGTAGTATCTGGCTGGTGAGTCTTGCCCATATGCTCAGTGTTCAGCTGATCACCATATTTGGGGTCAGGAAGGAATTTTCCTCCAGGGCAGATTGGAAGAGGCCCTGAAGGTTTTTCGCCTTCCTCTGTAACATGGGGCACGGGTCACTTGCTGGAGGATTCTCTGCTCCTTGAAGTCTTTAAACCAAGATTTGAGGACTTCAATAGCTCAGACATGGGTGAGGTTTTTCGCAGGAGTGGGTGGGTGAGATTCTGTGGCCTGTGTTGTGCAGGAGGTCAGACTAGATGATCATAATGGTCCCTTAGTATCTATAAACTGGTGGGAGCTACTGGGTACTTGGCACTCTTGGAAAATCAGGATATGAGTATCTCCGTTTAAGGAACTAGACAAAGGGTTGCAAATGCTGGGATGCAGAGAGACTCTTGCAATGTTAAAACAAGTGTTCTCCAAAACAGATGACTGTTTGTATGGGGCGGGCTCCGGAAAAGCCCTCACCGTTGGTCTAACTCTGCTCCCAGTGACGTTGGTGGTAAAAATCCCAGTGGTTTCCATAGGAGTAGAGTTAGGCTAACACTGAGCGCTTTTGAGAAGCCTTCCGTCTATTGACAAATATGTGCCAGCCAAAGACTCAGTGCTGCAAAAGACAAAGGCTTTGCTTTCAATCCGATATTAACGTTAATGGAACAGCGGTAAATTGCAGGCCAGAGTCGTGTAAACCCTATCCATATGGGAACTGATGACTGCTATTGCTGTGCTCCATACACTTGGCCACTTTCATAGTGCCATCTGTGTAGATTTCAAACTCCTCCTCCAGAGTACGTTTTTGGCCTAACAAACACTGCTGCTGTTGGGTTTGTGTGGACAAATCTCCCCGCATCGCATTAGACACTTTCCCTTCGGAGGGCTACTCCGTGTGTGCTTTTTTTGTTTTGCAGGTGTCCACTTCTGGTGACAACCAATTTAGTGTGAAGGTGATTTGGAAAATGCTGTGTAAATGCTTATGACAAATGTCTTCACCCTGGCTATAGTAATTGTCCTCTCTGGTAGGTTAGAAGTGAACTGAAATATAAAGTAAGTTGCCCAGATCTGTGCTATTTTGAAAACCAGGCAAGACTGAGTTTAAACTCATCCCACCTCTTCCCCAAAAACTTCCTGATCAAAAGACACTGTGTAAACCACATGAGCTCTCTGGCTTTGGGAGTTACATTCATGCTCTATTGCATTCATTTGTTGTTAGTATCCCAAGGATCTATTAACATGAGAGCTGGGTTAATAGCATGAACCCATGTGGATCAACCAAGGGTTGTGGTGGATTCTCTGTCACTGACAATTTTTAAATCAATGCTGGATGTTTTTTTCTAAAAGATCTGCTCTACAAATTATTTTGGTGAAGGTCTATGGCCTGCGTTATACAGGACATCAGAATGGGTGATTACAGTGGTCCCTTCTGGCCTTGGAATCTATGAAATCCATGCCTAAGTAGGGTGACCAAATGTCCCGATTTTATAGGAACAGTCCCTATTTTGGGGGCTTTTTCTTATATAGGCACTTATTACCCCCCACCCCCTGTCCCAGATTTTTACACTTGCTATCTGGTCACCCCATGCCTAAGGCCTGCAGAGAGTATTACCTCTTGCATCTCTCTTGAATGTAAAGTTTTCTTCTCTGCTTATTTCTGTTCATCTTATTGTTACCACATTCTCCTCCAGTGACTGGCCAGCCAAGTGGAGTTAAAAGCAGCACCACGCTTCATTTTAAGGGTTTGTGTGTGTGGATGGTGTGGCAGATATGGCAATATCCTGGATAAATCTTACTGAATTAAGTTTAAGTGTCTTAGGAGTTTATTGTATTTAAAAATGCAAATGTTTATATGTTACTAGGGGATTGTATGTAATTTATTTAAGGGGAAGACAAGACTAAGGTGAACCCTGGAAAGTGTTATGAGCTTCAAAGGACTCTTAAAATAACAAGCCAGACAAGACTGAACTTTCAGTTAAGTGGCTGTCCTAGGAAATACTTAAGAAAAGGAGACTGCAAATGACACACCGTACCTCAGAATGGCACCCTATAACCCCATATTCATCATTTCTATATGGTTGTGATATTTCATACAAAGCATGTCATGTGAGATACCATATGAAAGGTCATGATCTGCTAAACCCATTGTTCTGTCCAAATATGTATATCATTAGTGCGTATGAAGTTATGAGATTTTGCTTTATGGTTGTTCCTGAAATATGCTGTAAATTTGCTAGTTACATACAAAGGATCCCCACCCAGGAGGGTGCTCCATGACTATTCATCAGCAGGGGTCTTGTAATCAAGGGATTTCCATTTAAATGACAGCTGCCCAAGTCCACACAATGAGGGTTTACTTGATCACTGTGACTCAAAGTTCACCAAGACATGTCGGAGCAAGTGTCTCAGGCAGGCATATGGATTGAGGGTATAAAATAAGGAACAGCATGTCTTTGCCTTTCTCCTCCCCCACCTGTGCTGGAAGTAACTGGAATGCTAAGAAGACGAAGGTCATCTGAGGAGACTGGCCCAGGCTTAAGGGGAAGCCCATATATTAAGAATTGTTTTAAGAACAGTTCACTGGCCACAGGCCTTGTTGGAGTTGGAGTGATCTTTGGTAAGCTTATTAGCATGAGTGTACCTTCTATTATCGTTTTTAATGAGTTTTCTCAGTAACGCTTTCACTTTAAGAATAAATGTACTTGCTTAGAAAGAGCTGTGTGGTAACTTATATCTCTGGCAATTACACTGTTCTCTTACGAGGGGAAAAGTACAGCAGGTCTGCTTAGGCAGTCTGATTGCGCTGGGAAATTCACAGTGCAGATAAGGAACTGTGCAGCCTAGAAATACCATGGTCAGGAGAAAGAGAGAGATGCAGGTGTCCACGTAAGAGAGGTGACAGCTGGGAGCCAGAAGCCTGAGAGTGAGTGTCCTGGCTGGACCCTGGAGGGGGAATACAGGTGCAGTTACCCTGAATTGTGACAGATGGAACTAGAGTTAACTGCAGTGAAGACAACAAATATAAGTCACAGGTAAGACTAAGTTTTAGTCTCAAGTATTTTTAGTAAAAGTCATGGGCAGTAAACAAAAATTCATGGCCTGTGACCTGTCCATGACTTTTACTATATACCCTTAACTAAAACTTGGGCCGGGGAGCCGCAGGTGCTCGGGGGGAGGGGGGGGGTGGGCCGGGACCCCTATTGGTGCTGGTTGGGGTGAGGGCGGGGCGGTCTGCGGCACGCGGCCTGGGACCCTTGCTGGTGCTGAGGGGGGAGGACGGGCGGAGGCATGCAGCCCGGGACCCCCTACTGTGCTGAGGCGGAGGGGGCCGGGCGGCGGCGCATGGCCTGGGACCCCTGCTGGTGCTGGGGAGAGAGGCTGGGCAGTGGGGCTGGCAAGCTCCCCACCTGGCTCCGACCAGCATGTCCCTGCAGCTCCTAGGGGGAGGGGCGACTGGGGGGCTCCGCGTGCTGCTCCTGCCACAAGCGCCGGCTCCGCAGCTCCCATTGGCTGGGAACCGCAACCAATGGGAGCTTTGGGAGCAGTGCCTGCAGGCGCTGGCAAGCCCTTTGGCCCCTTCACCTAGGGAGCTGCAAGGACATGCCAGTGGGAACTGGGGAGCCCCCCACCGATGTAAGCGCGGCCCTGCACCCCAACCCTCTGCTCCAGCTCTGAGCCCCCTCCCCCAAACTGCTGCTGGCCCAGGGGCTGCTTGGCTTGGGCAGCCCCTGAGCCAGCTAATGCAGAAGTCACGGAGGTGACAGAAAGGCATGGAATCTGTGACTTCTGTGACAGACACGCAGCCTTAGTCATAATTAGTGGGAGGCTTATGAGACACTGCAAAGTCATTAGATTTGGACAGAAAGAAAGACACACACGCACACACATGCCGGGCGGGCGGGGGGGGAGATTGTTTGGTTTTTTGCTAATGAGTTCTAGTGACCCTACCAAAGGCTTTTTCTAACTGGCAAAAGCCCATCTATTGCTGCTCCTGCCAGTTATGGTCTAGGCGGCAGCAGCAGGCAAGTGAGGGTTATTATAATCCTGTTTTGAAGCATGGATATGCCAAGATCCTAGCAGCTTTCACTTGGCCGCCTGCTTGCCTAGCTCAGCCAGGGGGTGTACGACTAGAAAGCGCAAAGCAAGAACAGGAGAGGGAGCAGAGAGGGCGAGAGAACGTTGGAAGGCAGCACAAGAATGGCAAGAGATGAGCACAAGGAAAAAGAGGCCCCATAGAAACAGAGCAGCTATCAGTTTACGTGCCTAATGGTCAAGCATCTACCTATATATTTCTCTCCCTCCCTGTGTCCCTCTGTCTCTTTGCAAATCTCATCTGAGAAGATCTTTCTTTGACCATTAGAACTAATCAAAATGTTTTCCAACAAAGCAGGGTTTGAGTGAGTGGGGTTTTTTTTGTTTTGTTTTTTTAAAGTTTTTGTGATTAACAAAATTAGAAGTTTTCACAAGATTTCAGTTTTTGTTAAAACATTTTTGGAAAAAAATCAAAAGGGGTGAGTTTGTTTAGTTTTGGGCAGAAAAATTCAGCATTTCCCAGCTCACTTCACCCCTGGGGGAGGGCGCTTGGGGGTGGGGTGGTAATGTAAAGTCAGAGTGTTCTTTGCTTCCCTAACCCGGGAATGAAGTTTTTCAATTGAAAACTTCAGAAAAGACACACGCACTTTTTTGGAAGTTACTTGTGAAATATATTTCCCCCTCTCCACCAGCTCTACTGAATAAATAGTGTTTGGAATAATTTCTGGAGAGGTAAAGAATTAGTGTGCAGTACAAAGCATCTTCACCCGCTGCAAGCTAGCCTACAGAACTGTTTCTATTACTGTTTTCCTCAACAACCTCTCCCTTGCACTGATTCTCTACTAACCCACCCCGCATGGGTGGCGTATTGAAGAGGCCAGGGAAGGCTAAGCCTCCCTCCCCAGAAGGCCAGCCATGTAGGGGCGAAAGGTCATGGATGTGGCGGGCACCCCTCCGGAGGCATCCCGGCCCACCGCTGCCTTTGGAGCACCAGAAGTGAAGATCCATAGAAGTGGAAGGGTGAGGGGGGCCCACCAGTGCCCAGACCATGGCCTTGCCTGTGCTTTGCTCTACCCCTTCCCCTGAGACCCCGCCCCCGCTCCGCCTCTTCCCCCAAGACCCCCCTGCCCGCCACTTGCTCCTCTCTGCTTTACCCACCTCCCCCCGTCGCTTGCTAAAGGCAGGAAAAAGTGATGGGGCCATGGCCCCATGGCGACCCCCCTCGTTCCAGGAAGGGAGTGGAGAGGAGCAAGCAGCAGGCGGGGAGCCTCGGCAGAGGGGGCAGAGAAGGGGCGGGACGAAGGGAAAAGGTACAGACAGGAGGCAGACTGAATGAGTCCAAACCAAAAGGCTGCTTGATATCTCAAGGACTGTGTTACTATCATGCCTCGTAAACAAGAAAAGTGGAACCAGAACTTAACCCAAATTGGTGTGTTGGGAACTAGACCTAACGGGTGGACAAAATAATGAGGGGGATGAGCTATTCCACCCATCACTCTTTTTGTAAATCCTTAAAGAAAGAGACTTTAGAGGATTAAAATTAGCAAGTTTCACCATCATGGCTGCCACCCTCACCGTCTCCCAAGACTTTCTTTGTCCTAATCCTGAGAGATTCCCTGACTAGACCGAGCCAGAGAGAGAGACCCAGACATCATCGCCACCTCTACTGGCTTCATCAACACCACCTGGGCTGAAATGGGATCCCCACCAGCCCATCTCAACTAACTTCTCTTTTTCCCCAACAAGGACAAGTCATGACAATCTCTGATACATCTGAGAGTCTGTCAAACAAGGTGATTGGTTTTTTTCCCCCTCCCTTCTAAAAAACTCTCTACATCTAAAGGGAAGGGAAGTTGTTAAAGTGAAAGCCTCATTTAATGCCTTACATTTCAAAGGCTTTCGTTGTTTGTCCTTCTTTTCTTTATTTTTAATAAAAGGTTAAAAGGATGTTTCCTGGTTTGTTTGCCATGGTGCTAAACAGTCAGAGATCTCTGTGTACCAAACCCCAAACCTTGTTTAACACTGTCTAATGTTGCACAGTGTCTGGGATATGTTACCACTTATTCTGTCTAAATGAATACAACAGCTCTAACGCCTTTGCTGTTTACCGCAGGCTTTTTAAATTCAGCAGGGTTTTGCCCTATGGGTTCTTGTGAGTCCACTGGGTAGCATCCACCTGCTTTTCCTTAGCTCCAAAGCCTACAGGGAGTTCTGCCTCCAACACAGATGCTCAGAGCTCTCCTATTTTGAGTCAAGAGGCTCCAGCCTGACCCCATTGTTTTGCTTCCAGGGTGAGCCCCTGCTCAGTTGAACAAGTAGGCTCCAAGTTCCAGGGGTGAAATCCTGGCCCCAATGGAATCGGTGGGAGTTTTGACCTTAACTTCAGTGGGGACAAAATTTCATCCCAGCAGTGTCGTGCTTGTGATAACTTAGATTGAGTGCATCTATGTGGATTTTCACCGTGCTCTGTGGGCGTCCTGTCTAGATAGGCAATGAAGAATTCCTTCAGTCCTCATCAGTTCTGGCTTTCATTATTAGCTCCTTCTCAGCCAGCCAGAGGAGAGTTGCACTTCATCAATTTGGTCCTCATGTGTTTGAGGGGAGAAGTGTTGCCTAATGGCTAGCACAAGTGCTTGTGAGCCTGGACCCCTGGGTTTTATTTCCTGCTCTGCCACTGACCTGCTGTGTGACTTTGGACAAGTCATTTCCCCTTCCCATGCCTCAGTTTCCCCATCTCTAAAACGGGATGATCCCAAACATATCCATTTTCCAGGGAGGTAGAGACTGCAAAGTTGTCAGACGACTTAACTGAGAAAACAGAACACGGCCATGGTCAGCCCTTAAGGAAATAGCATTTCCAACAAGACATGAAAGAGTGAATAAAGAACTACTGAGCCTGGAGTTCTAACTAGTTCTGTGCTCCTGGGCTGATCCAAGCCCTCCCAAGCAAAGAGTTTTAGCCTTTTCTGGAGCACACCTGCACTGAGCTGAAGTTAAACCCTTGGGCACTAGAGACCAGGTAGTGGCCTGTCTGAGGCTGAATTTGTGTTTATAGAGTTCAGAGAGGCTCAAAAGATTTTAAAAATGCAAAGGCTGCAGGAGACAGTGTCACAATAGGTTTTTTTTTTTTATCTATTTCTATGGCTCTCCTCCTTGCAGTTGTCCAAGCCCCTTATAATTATTAATGGATTACGTGAGATAGGGAAATTTTAGCTCTGTTTTCAGAAGGGAAACGGGGGCCAAGGGAAGCTTAAATGACTTGTCCACGGTCACCCAGGTAGGCAATTCAACCTGCCTAGTCTGGTTCTGTCCACTATGCTATGCTCCCTCCCACGCTGCCCTTTCATTCTGTGTATGTCCCATTTCCCCCTCCTTATGGGCGATGATCCCATCTCTCTGTAACGTTAGCAATGCAGTCACGCGGGCACTGCCAGCTCCTGGAAAACAATAAGAACGCCACTGCACAGAGATTCTGTGAGTCAGCAGTGACTGAGAGCTGAGACGCAGCAAGAGGGAAACTGAATGAGTCAGGAACTGGAGGGAACCTGAGGTTTGAGAGAAAGTGAAAGGACACGACTGCTATTCGGAGATGGAATGAAGGGAAAAACACCTGTGAAGTCTGGACTGGACAAATCTCTTCACCCCTCAGTCAGAGGCCTTTAGCTTTCTAGCCTTTCAGTTGCTTTAAATAATGGGATTGTTGTGGAATTAAGGGGTGATTAACCCACATGGGTGATAGGTTTAATTAAGTGAGCTGTACAACGGCCAAATGCCACAGATCCCTGGGTTCCCTCATTCCTGGGCTCGAGGATGGTGGAAAGTGGCTTTGTATCATCAGGTGGTTGCACTTCAGTCTCTGCAGTTTAACCCCTGAATTGCTTATTCTGCAGGAAGTCAGGATGGGATCCCGTTCGCTACAGCATTGCACACCTGATTAGGGCCTGTCATAAATAAAGGGAAGGGTCACCACCTTTCTGTATACAGTGCTATAAAATCCCTCCTGGCCAGAGGCAACATCCTGTTACTTGTAAAGGGTTAAGAAGCTCAGCTAACCTGGCTGACCCAAAGGACCAATAAGGGAACAAGATACTTTCAAATCTTGCGGGGAGGCTTTTGTTTGTGCTCTTTGTTTATATGATTGTTCTCTCTTGGGACTCGGAGAGGCCAGGCAGAAATCCATCTTCTCCCACCCATCCTAATCCAAGTCTCCAATATTGCAACCAGTAGAGGTAAGACAGGCAAGGCGGATTAGTTTATCTTTTGTTTTATGTGAATTTTCCCTGTGTTAAGAGGGAGGTTTATTCCTGTTTTCTGTAACTTTAAGGTTTTGCCCAGAGAGGGATCCTCTGTGTTTTGAATCTGGATACCCTGTAAAGTATTTTCCATCCTGATTTTACAGAGATGATTTTTACCTTTCTTTTTTTTTTTTTTTTAATAAAATCCTTCTTTTAAGAACCTGTCTGATTTTTCCATTGTTCCAAGATCCAGGGGTTTGGGTCTTTGATGATTTTTAACCAATTGGTTAGGATATTATTCTCAAGCCTCCCCGGGAAAGGGGATGTAGGGCTTGGGGGGATATTTTGGGGGAAAGACGTCTCCAAGTGGACTCTTTCCCTGTTCTTTGTTTAAAACGCTTGGTGGTGGCAGCATACTGTTCAAGGCCAAGGCAAAGTTTGTACCTTGGGGAAGTTTTTAACTTAATCTGGTAGGAATAAGCTTAGGGGGTCTTTCATGTGGGTCCCCACATCTGTACCCTAGAATTCAGAGTGGGGAACAAACCCTGACAGGGCCCCACTCCTAGTGGGTCCTGGTCATTGTAGAATGGGTTCCTAGGAGAGTAACATGGGGATTTCTCTGCTCCCTCTGAAGTGGCAAACATTGCCCATTGCTGGAATTAGGACTGGAAAATAACAGGTAATGGTCAGAGCTGCTAAAGCAGATCCCTGTATTCTTTAGGCACCTTCGCCATTTGAGGCATGGCAACTTGTACTCTTGGGGGAATTCTGCATCACTGCGCAGTGCAGAATTTGTTCCCCACAAAATTTAATTTTTTCCCCTGCAGAATTTGTGATCTCCCACTGTCAGTCCCATGCATGGCCAGGCTTGAGCTGTCAGCCCCACACATGGCAGCCCGAACCCGACAGCCCCAGTTGCGCAGCAGAATTTTAAAGTATTTAATTTTTTTGGCACAGAATTCCCCCAGGAGGAAACTTGCTATTTCTTCCTGCTGGAGTGTTGGTGCCAAGGATTACAAAGTGGCTTTTAGCATCAGAAGTTAGCTGCATGCGTGCTGTTGTTCATGTGGGCTCAAGGGCATGCAAGGTGCTTTAGAGGAGTACTGTTTACTAAGCACTGATAATAATTCTGTCCAGAAGAGAATATTGTCCAAGTCCCTAATCCTGCAGGCAGGCAGAAATTTGCACACACACGTAGTCCTATGAATTCAATGCTAGAGAATTTAAAATGTGCTTGCAAAGTCAGAGACCAACAGACAGAGATGGAATGCAGGTGAAGTCTGAGATAAGAGTTCATAGAGTTAGATATTCATGTTTCCCCACAAGTCCTGTTGGTTCTAGTTTTAAGACAGAAAACTTTGGTTTTTCAACAAGTGTTACAGCAAAGGCATGGGTGTTGTGAGCAGAGGCTGACATGATTAGTAAGGGAATGATCATTGAAAAGAGAGAAGATTTTTAGCAAGGCCTTGAACAAAAGCAAAGATTTCTGGTATTTTAATTAATGAGGGAACTCAATGCCTAGGTAGCAGCATGGAAAGTGAGACATTAAAATCATGGGTCTTTATTATCCAGTAGAACTGATCATTTTATTTGTTTAAGCAAAGCTGAAATTCTGTATTTTGATGCAAAAATCAGAAACAGAACACTTGTTTGTTGGTTTAAAAGTTATGTTGCTTCTAGGGGGGAAAAAGTTTCCAATAGTGTGGGTTTCTGTTTTTCCGTTGATACCAGAAAATTCGGGAGGAGGGGAGTTCTGAAGTTTCCTGAAGAAGTGAAAACCTGATCTATTAAACTGATTATAAAAATCAGTAGTGGCTTGGTCACCCCCTGGTACCTCTACCCCCATCTCCTTCCCAAATTATCACTTCCTCCCATGCTTTAATCTATGCACATAATATAAAATGCTAGCAACATTTGGTGTGATATCAAAATTGATAATAGTGCACATTTCACAGCAGTGGATTTCATGGAGTTTCTGGCACATCTCCCCCTTTTGAGGGTAATGGTTTTGTTTTTTTAAAATTTTTGTAGGGATCAGTGTTGCAGGTGTCACTCAGTGGTGGTAAAACTGTTTTGAAGAGGAAGATTTTGCAGAGTTTCCTAGAGATGGTCAGATCCTGAATTCATCTGATCTTCTCCGGGAAGTTTATTCTACTGCTGGCATGGGGCTAATCCTCATCCTTTTAACTGTAACCCTTATGGGGTATGTCAGGCTGTAATTAAGGCTTCGAATCTTTCACGGAGGTCACAGATTCCGTGACTTTCCAGGACCTCCGTGATTTCTGCAGCTGCAGCGGCTGGTGCAGCTGACCCCAGGACTGCCCCAGGCAACTGGTCCCGGGCACTGCCCCGGAGCAGCGGTCCAGGAGCAGCAGCGGCAGTGGGGCCATGGGGCAGCCCTCCCTCCAGGAGCAGCAGCGGCAGCAGGACCCCTGGCCACCCCCCACCTCCAGAAGCAGCAGCATCTGCAGGGGCACTGCCCCACCCCCATCAGTAGGTAAGATTTAGTTAGGAGTATTTTTCATAAAAGTCATGGACAGATCACTGTCCGTGACTTTTTGGTTATTGACTGTGACCTGTCCGTGACTTTTACTAAAAATACCTGTGACTAAATCGTAGCCTTTGCTATAATGCAGAGGAATCACACACAGCATTGCTTTCTTCTATCTCTGAACAAGGAGCTTTGTTAGAATAAGGAGCACAGAGGAGAGACAAGAGGGGTGAGGTAATACCTTTTATTGAACCAACTTCTGTAACCCTCAGCAAGTTTGCAGATGACACTAAACTGGGAGGAGTGGTAGATACACTGGAGGGTAGGGATAGGATACAGAGGGACCTAGACAAATTAGAGGATTGGGCCAAAAGAAATCTGATGAGGTTCAACAAGGACAAGTGCAGAGTCCTGCACTTAAGATGGAAGAATCCCATGCACCGCTACAGACTAGGGACCAAATGGCTCGGCAGCAGTTCTGCAGAAAAGGACCTAGAGGTTACAGTGGACGAGAAGCTGGATATGAGTCAACAGTGTGCCCTTGTTGCCAAGAAGGCCAGTGGCATTTTGGATGTATAAGTAGGGGCATTGCCAGCAGATCGAGGGACGTGATCGTTCCCCTCTATATTGGTGAGGCCTCATCTGGAGTACTGTGTCCAGTTTTGGACCCCACACTACAAGAAGGAAGTGAAAAAATTGGAAAGCGTCCAGCGGAGGGCAACAAAAATTATGAGGGGACTGGAACACATGATTTATGAGGAGAGGCTGAGGGAACTGGGATTGTTTAGTCTGCAGAAGAGAAGAATGAGGGGGGATTTGATAGCTGCTTTCAACTACCTGAAAGGGGGTTCCAAAGAAGATGGATCTAGACTGTTCTCAGTGGTAGCAGATGACAGAAAGAGGAGTAATGGTCTCAAGTTGCAGTGGGGGAGGTTTAGGTTGGATATTATGAAAAACTTTTTCACGAGGAGGGTGGTGAAACACTGGAATGCGTTACCTAGGGAAGTGGTGGAATCTCCTTCCTTAGAAGTTTTTAAGGTCAGGCTTGACAAAGCTCTGGCTGAGATGATTTAGTTGGAGATTGGTCCTGCTTTAGCAGGGGGTTGGACTAGATGACCTCCTGAGGTCCCTTCCAACCCTGATATTCTATGATAAGGGTTACAGTTAAGAGGATGGGGATTAGCTAACCGCCAATAAAAAGTGCTCACTCATGAAATCTGTAGCCTCTTTTTGTCCTATGACTACAGGGGTGTTAACTGGTCACTTCACCTTGAATGTTCCCTTAGAATATGTGCTTCTGCTAAACTACCTGTTCAACCTTGTATGTGGCTGTGACACTGAGTGCCTTTCCCAGAGGAAGAGCTCTGAGTAGCTCGACAGCTTGTCTTTCTCGCCAACAGAAGTTGGTCCAATAAAAGCTATTACCTCACCCACCTTGTCTCTCTAATGTCTTGGGACCAACATGGCTATGACACTGCATACAATGAAGGACACAGTGTTAGCACAAGGTATCCTTCCTCTGTTTCACCGTAGAGCTTCTGCCTAGAAGCTTGCCACATCCTCCCTGGCTTCCTGTTACAGCTTTTATGCATATCCTTGTAGTGCATGCAGAATTCTTGCTTTCCATTGCAGTATTGTCACTAGGGGCTTATAACCATTGCTGTCCCTCCGTAGGCGTTGAAGGCATGCAGCTTGTAACAGAGGGGCTCCCATTATTTCCATGAGCAAGCGCTTTGAAACAAGGGAAAAAGCAATTTCCCCTTAATCTTAAAAAGAAAATCAGCCCAAGAATCTGCATTTGCTCTTTGTGTGTGGGCAACATAACCACCCCATCAACCTCAAACATGAGAGCAGCAAATTCATATCCTCCAGTTAAGTCCCATTAGAAACCTTTCTAGTAGGCAGCAGTGTTTGTTGCAGAAGATTTGGCATCTCTCCATTTGCTTTAATGAGACACTGGCTCATGCAGTGTGCTATGCAGCAGCTGTGAGCGATGGGATATTAGATTGACAAGGTGTCAGTAGGATTTGAGGACTACAATCCCAGTTCAAATGGACCTTCTGGTGGCTAAAAAGCCAATATAAAGGCTCAGACTTGTGCAATTGGCGTAATAAAAATGCAACTCACAAAGCAGCTAAAAATAAAAGCAACAGATCCAGCCAAGGGGCAACCTGGTCTAGAAACAGAACCTTTTACTCTAAACCATTCATATTAAGGCAGTACTGTATCTAGGAACCTTAGTCAAGGAGCATGGCTCCAGAGTGCTAAGTATTGTACAGATATGTAATGGACCGCAGTCTGCTCCCCACAGAACTCAAGCTGCCTCAGAGAGAATGCAAGAGGTGGGTGAGAGGGAATCGGCTAACGCTTCAGTTAGCACAGTTTGTTAGCTGACAGTCCAACCACTCTGTGCAGTCTGAGTGGTGTTCCACAGTGAGGTTGTTCTCATGCTACCGTTGTTAATTGAGTGAAGATAACTTGAGTTAACTGTGTGGAGAAGACTTAGGGCTTGGCTACACTTGCGAGTTACAGCACATTAAAGCAGCCCAGGGCGCTCTAACCCACTACCCATCCACACTGGCAAGGCACATAGAGCGCTCTGACTCCGTGGCTAGAGCGCTGCTGGGTACTCCACCTCGGCGAGTGGAATCACGTTTTGTGTGCCCCCGCTGGAGCACCGCGGCACCAGTGTGGACGCCCTGGTCTGTTAATGAGCTCTGATCGGCCTCTAAAAGTATCCCACAATGCCCGTGCTAACCACGCTGGTCATCACTTTGAACTCTACTGCCCTGCCTTCAGGTGACTAACCAGCCCTTTAAATTCTCTGGGAAATTTGAAAATCCCTTTCCTGTTTGCTCAGCCAGGCGTGGAGTGCTTTCAGCGAATCTTTCCAGGTGACCATGCCTCCACGCGCCAAGCAATCCCCAGTATGGGAGCAATGGCAAGGTGCTGGACCCCCATCAGCGTTTGAGGGGAGGAAGCTGTCCAGTCCCAGCTGCGCTCCAGCCATAGGAATTGCGATATCTTCGGGCAGATATCAAGGGACATGATGGAAAGGGGCCATGACCGGGACACACGGCAGTACAGGATTAAAGTGAGGGAGCTGCGGAATGCCTACCGCAAAGGCCACGAGGCAAACAGCCGCTCCTGTGCTGCCCCTGCGACCTGCCGTTTCTACAAAGAGCTGGACGTGATACTTGGGGCTGACCCCACCTCCACTCCGAGTACCACCATGGACACTTCAGAGCCCAGTCCAACAAGGCAGGAGGAGGAGAAAAGCGGGAGCGAGCATGCTCCGGAGGAGGAAGACACCCCGGCATCCCTAGATGGATGCAGCCAGGAGCTGTTCTCAAGCCAGGAGGAAGGTGGCCAGTCACGGTGGCCAGTGTTTGGGGAAGGACAAACACCAGAGGAGGTTCCCAGTAAGCAGCTTTTATTTTGGGAAGGAAGTTATTTGGTGCGGGCTCTTGGGGTGAGGAGAGTTAGGGCTGCATGCATGCCTGGATGCGGAATAGGGCATTGATGTGCTCTCTCACATTGCGATTTTCAGCCTCAGTGATCTCTTCAAAGGTCTCATTGAGAACTTGGACAATGCAAACTTGTGCAGGTTTCTCGGGAGAGCCACTGTGGTCCTTGTCTCAGTAAGACTAACTTGTCCGCGCCACTGTGCCATGAGGGGCGGGGGACCATTGCTGCACACAGGCAAGCTGCATATGGGCCAGGGCAGAAACCACATTGCAGTAGAAGACCCTCCCTTGCTTCCCAGGTCACCCTCAGCAGTGAGATATCTTCCAGGACGAACTCCTGTGGAAATTGTGGGGACAGTGTTCCGTATAGGGGCCCCCTGCTGCTGTTGGCTGTCCTCAAGGCATAGAACCCCAGCCATGAAAGAATCAGTCCCCCTTGACCCTGTGCTTACTCACCATTTTGGGGCTCCCGTGGGTTATGTGCGCTTGCTTTGGGATGGGCAAATTATGCTATTGTGTAGATTGTGCGTGCCCTTAAGTACGGGGGAATCATTGCTCTTTCTGGTGTGAACAATGCTGCCTCTGCTAAGGGTTGCATTTTGCCTTTACAGATGCAACCTTAAGATCTCAGTCGTCTGTGTTATCACCGGCTGAGAGGCTGCAAAGAATCAGGAAGAGGCCCCGCAGAAGCAAAGAGGACATGCTGCATGCAGTCATGCAGCATTCAAGTAATGAAATTCAAGAAGTGCAGGAGTGGCGGGAGAGTGAAAGGAGGGTCCGCCAGCAGAATGCGGATTGCTGGCACCAAAGCACAGAGCGGCTGATAAGCATCATGGAGCACCAAGCGGACTCGATCCAGGCACTCGTAGCCATGCAGGTGGAGCACTACCGTGCCTGCCCGTCCCTGCAGCCCCTTGTCCCAAAACTTTTTCCCTTGTGCCCCCATGTCACCTCCAACCCACTTTCCCCAACGTCCGGGTTCTTTCGCCACCAGCTGCCTCCAACACCTGTAGCTTCACCACCCAGCCCTGAAAACTACAACCCTTACCCACTGCACTCAACCCCCATCACCATGCAGTATAGCCATCCTGAAGTGCAGCACTCATTGCACAGCACTCCAGACAGGAAGGCTGAGTATGGTAACAGGACATACGCAAATCTATGATTGTACCATTCCCCACCTCACCTCCTTGCCTTTTCCTGTTTCCCAAGCAGTTTTGTTTCTTTTCATTAAATGGGTTATTTTTGCTTTGAAAACTTCTTTATTATTGCATAATGTAAAAGATACCTTAGCCCAGGAAAGCAACAGGCACTGCAACTCAGAGTAGCACACACAGATTCCTACTAACATTGGAACCACTGCACTTCTCTCCCGTGCAGGGCACCAGACATTATGGTGGCTTTCAGCCTCAAATTGCTCCCTCAAGGCATCCCTAATCCTTGCAGCCCTGCACTGGGCCCCTCTAATAGCCCTGCTCTCTGGCTGTTCAAATTCAGCCTCCAGGTGTTGAATCTCCGATTTCCATGCCTGAGTGAATCTTTCACCCTTCCCTTCACAAATGTTATGGAGGGTACAGCATGCGGATATAACCGCGGGGAGGCTGTTATCAGCCAGGTCCAGCTTCCCATACAGAGAGCGCCAGTGGCCCTTTAAACGGACAAAAGCACACTCCACAGTCATTCTGCACTGGCTCAGCCTGTTGTTGAACTGCTCCTTGCTGCTGTCAAAGCTCCCTGTGTAGGGTTTCATGAGCCACGGCATTAAAGGGTAAGCGGGGTCTCCAAGGATCACAATGGGCATTTTGACTTTTCCTATGGTGATCTTCTGGTCTGGGGAAAAAAGTCCCGGCTTGCAGCTTCCTGAACAGGCCAGTGTTCCGAAAGATGCATGCATCAGGCACCTTTCCAGGCCAGCCTGTTTTAATGTCAATGAAATGCCCACAGTGATCCACAAGCGCCTGGATAACCATCGAGAAATACCCCTTCCGATTAACGTACTCAGAGGCTAGGTGAGCTGGTGCCAGAATTGGAATATGCGTCCCATCTATCGCCCCTCTGCAGTTAGGGAAACCCATTGGTGCGAAGCCAGCCACAATGTTGTGCACGTTACCCAGAGTCACGGTTCTTCTGAGCAGGATGTGATTAATGGCCCTGCAAAGTTGCATCAACACGATTTCAACGGTTGACTTCCCCACTTCAAACTGGTTAGCGACTGATTGGTAGCTGCCTGGAGTTGCCATCTTCCAGATTGCAATAGCCACCCGCTTCTCCACCGTCAGGGCAGCTCTCAATCTCATTTCTTTACGCTGCAGGGTGGGGGCGAGCTCCTCATGAAAGTGGCATTTCTCATCCCAAAGTTCTGCAGCCACTGCTCGTCATCCCAGACTTGCATGACAATGTAATTCCACCACTCAGTGCTTGTTTCCCGAGCCCAAAAGTGCCATTCCACGGTGGTGAGCATGTCCGTGAATGCCACAAGCAATCTCCTGTCCTACGCATTACTCATGTCAATATCATCATCGGAGTCCTCACTGTCACTTTGGATCTTAAGGAATAACTCAACTGCCAAACATGACGTCCTGGCGAGACCCATCAGCATACTCCTCAGCAGTTCGGGCCCCATTTCCGCAGACTGAAAGGGAAGACAGAGCGCGCAGTAGAAAAAATGTTGAAAGCTGGTGCCAATTGTGAACGGAAGCAGAAGGATTGCTGGGATGTGAACCGATGCATCACGGGGCGGTGCGACAGGACCCAGAATGCCTTGCACCCTCTGCCCCCTTCCCACAAGCCACAGCGCCAGAATGGGAAGAGGTGCTCTGTGGGATAGCTGCCCATAATGCACTGCTCCCAATGCTGCTACAAGTGCCGCAAATGTGGACACGCCAGTGCGCTTGCAGCTGTCAGTGTGGACAGACTGCAGCACTTTTCCTAGTGCGCTCTCCGAAGGCGGGTTTAACTCAAAGCGCTCTACATCTGCAAGTGTAGCCATGCCCTTAGACATAGATAAAATTAAGTTTGGTTGTTGGAGATCATCACCTGGTTATTCTTCTGTGGCTGTTAATTAGCACTGCCCAATAAAAGTGTGTAAGCTTTTTAGTTTGGCCTCTATTTTAAGCAAGCTAATGCCTTAATCCAGACTTTTAAAACTAGGAAGGCCTAGTCCTGTGTTTCTCTGATTACCATCTTCTCTTCAACACACATGCAGTCTGGCTAAACAAAAATCGGAATTTTTGTTTTACAGGAAATTCTGGTGTTTCAACATTTGTTTTAATCCCAAACTGGATGGAATCATTGAATGAAAGAAATTGGTATTTCAATGGAAAGTTCTGAATCAAAAATATTTGGTAATGTTTTGACAATTTTTGGTAAAAAGAAGGTAATGTTTTTGGTAAACATTTTGACAGTCCCGAATCGAAAGATTGTTTTGGTCTGTTAAACCGAATGGAAATGCGGTGGTCAGTTTTGAGTCAGTTTGACATGAAAACTGCATCTGCCTTTGGCAGTGTCCTCAAACTTTTTACCTCACGCCCCCCCAGGACTGGGAAGTGTGGCCACAACTGGGGCTGGGGCCGTGGCTGGGAGCAGGGTCAGGGATGGGGGCCAAGGCTAGGGCTGGAGTCGCAGCCAGGCCGGGAGCCAAAGGTTGAGACCTGGGCTGGCCGCAGCTGGGGGCGGGGCGGGGCGGGGCTGGGAGCGGGAGTGGAGCTGGGGCCACAGCTGGAAGGAAGCTGAGGCCAAGCCGGCAGCCAGGGCCACAACCGGTGCAGAGCTGGGGCTGGGCCTGGGGTCAGGGCTGGGGACGGGGCCAGGAGCAGAGCCATAACCAGGAGCTGGGGTCAGAGCAGGGCTGGTGGTGCTCCCTCCCTGCCACCCATGGGGGCTGGCCCAGGCCCCGCCATGCCCCCCAAACGTTCCTCTGCACCCGCACAGTTTGGGGACCACCGCTTTAGCCAGTAGGAGCAGAAACAGCGAAAGCAGGGACCTGGGGACATCCAGCACATTTTCTAAAGTTTTGACGGGACTTCCTCTGCCCTATGCTGATTGGCTATTTGCTCATCCTTTCTGCCTCCCACAGAGTCTTTTCACTTCTACTTCACTTCACATCTACCCTCTTACCCTCTTCTCCCCAGCCCTGTCCCCCTTTTCCTTCAGTGTCCCCTCTCCATGCGCTTTGCTTTCCACTTAGCTGATCCCCCTCCTAACTAAACACACACACATACTCTCGCTCTCTCTCTCTCTGTATAATTAACATGCCATTTGCTTCCATCACGTTGTTGACTCTGCTTGGATGGTTCTCCTCCTTCGCCACCCTGTCTCCCTTGTCTGTTTAGATTAGGAGGGCCTGTCAGGGGGCGGGGGTGTGGATAGGAGGCATGGCAGTCAGGGGACAGGAAGCAGGGGTGTTGGATGGGGGTGGGGTCCTGGGGGGGGGTGGTTAGGGGTGGGGGGTCCCAGGAGGGAGCAGTCAGGGGACAAGGAGCAGGGGGGTTGGATGGGTCAGGGGTTCTGAGGGGGGCAGTCAGGGGTCGGTAAGTTGGAGGGGGTGGATGGGGGTGGGGGCCAGGCTGTTTGGGGAGGCACAACTTTCCCTACTTGGCCCTCAATACAGTTTTGCAATCCTGATGTGGCCCTCAGGCCAAAAAGTTTGCCCACCCCTGACTTAGAGGATGCTTATATGTATCTTTCCCCCTTCTGTTTCAGACACTACTGTTCAGGGATTGAAGGGATCTGGAGAAGAAATCATAGCTGCATACACCACTGTTCCTTTCCTTTTTTTGAGAGCCAGACAAGAACTCTACCAAAAGAAACTAAGCGTTTTCGGCTTTGTTAAAATCAGCCGTCTTGTTGTTGTTTAGGAGCAAGCACTTGAGAAAGAATAGCATCATGTACACATTCCTCCCGGAAAACTTCAACCCGGTGAAGCAGAAGCCATCCAAGGAGCTGAAGCCAATGATTGGTGCAGTAGTCGTCGGGCTCATCTTGTTAATTGCGGCGGTGGTGGCTTGGTGCTACTACATGGCATCTCTCAGGAAGGCGGAGCGGCTAAAGACGGAATT
Organism: Dermochelys coriacea; assembly: GCF_009764565.3. Lineage (NCBI taxonomy): Eukaryota > Metazoa > Chordata > Testudines > Dermochelyidae > Dermochelys > Dermochelys coriacea. The sequence continues at coordinate 4,901,937 of NC_050072.1, forward strand.
GATGGACCTGAGGAAGGATGGGTTCATCATCAAAAACCACAATGGGGAGGTGGTCTTCAGACTGGCCTTCCAGTCGGGCACCCTCGACCTGGAGTCTTGCTCGAAAGAAAGGGAGATTTTAAGCTGCACCAGATCAGACAGAGGGAAGCTGAATTTCTTCATTCAGACAGTCAAGCCCAAGGACACGGTTATGTGCTACCGCGTTCGCTGGGAGGAGTTTGTGGTAGACGCGGTGGTCGAGCACACCATGTTTTGGGAGGACGCTCATTGGTATGGGGGCTGTGAAATGAGCGTCCAGCACTGGCCAATCAGACTGCCAGGGTACCAGGAGCCCATGCCCTTTGTGACGAGCGATGTGTATTCCTTTAGGGGCAGCTTTGGAGGCATCTTGGAAAGGTACTGGCTGTCCTCGAAAGCGGCAGCTATAAAGATCAACGACTCAGTGCCCTTCCACCTGGGGTTTAATGCCAGTGAACGGTCGCTCTTCTTTCAGGCCAGGTATAAGGATTCTCCCTACAAACCTCCACTTGGGCAGCAGCCTTTCCCGGAGCTAAGCTACCGTGTCTGCGTCGGCTCGGATGTGACCTCCATTCACAAATACATGGTGCGCAGGTACTTTAACAAGCCTTCTAAGATCCCATCAGAAAACGCCTTCCGGTACCCCATCTGGTCTACATGGGCTCTGTACAAAAATCATATTGACCAGGATAAGCTGTTGCGTTTTGCAGAAAAGATTAAAAAGTACCGGTTTAATTGCAGCCATATTGAAATTGACGACATCTACACGCAGACTTATGGCGACTTCGACTTTGATCCGGTAAAGTTCCCTAATGTGACAGAAATGTTCAAAACACTGAAAGAAGAAGGATTTAAAATTACCCTGTGGACGCATCCCTTTATAAACTACAATTCCTCCAATTTTGGAGTGGGGATAGAGCGGCAGCTCTTTATCAAGGAGCCGACAGGGAAACTCCCTGCGATGGTGAAGTGGTGGAACGGCATTGGGGCCATATTGGATTTTACCAATCCCACAGCCAGGGAGTGGTTTCAGAGCCACCTGAAACAACTGCGGTCAAAGTACGGCATAGCATCCTTTAAATTTGACGCTGGTGAGGTAAGCTACCTTCCAAAGCAGTTCAGCACCTTCAGGCCCTTGTCGGATCCCAGCATCTGGTCCAGACGGTACACGGAAATGGCCATTCCGTTCTACGAGCTCGCCGAAGTCAGGGTCGGCTACCAGTCCCAAAACATCTCGTGCTTCTTCCGCATCATTGACCGCGACTCGGTTTGGGGATATGAGCTTGGCCTCAAGTCCTTGATCCCTACCGTGCTCACCATTAGCATGCTGGGGTACCCTTTTGTTTCAGCTGACATGATTGGTGGGAATTTTTTCCCCAACAAGACAGAAGGTGCTGTTGAAATCCCAGACCAGGAACTGTACATCCGCTGGCTAGAGCTGTCGGCCTTCATGCCCTCCATGCAGTTCTCCATACCCCCCTGGCTCTATGACAAGGCAGTGATTGAGATTGCACAGAAGTTCACAGAGCTGCATGAGTCCCTGGTTGCCCCTCTCCTGTTGGAGCTGGCTGGGGAGGTCACCGACACGGGAGACCCCATCATACGGCCCATCTGGTGGATTTCTCCCAGTGATGAATTCGCTCACAAGATCGACTCCCAGTTCCTCATTGGGGACACCCTCATGGTGGCCCCTGTCTTGGAGCTGGGCAAGCAAGAGCGAGATGTGTACCTCCCGGCCGGCAAATGGCGCAGTTACAAAGGGGAGCTGTTTGAGAAGACCCCAGTCCTGTTAACAGACTATCCCGTTGACTTGGACGAAGTTGCTTATTTCCTCTGGGTATCTTAACAGACTCCTCCATCCACTCTAATCTTTGTGGTAACCATGCCTTACTTTAGGATCTTAAAACAAATAATTCTAAATGCACAGTGTGTTTCTTTGGGGAGGGGTGCTGTAGGGGAATGGGAAATTAATAGGATTTGGTTTGTTTTTTAAATATCCTCTATTTTGTCAATGAGAGACACTCCAGTTTGGGCTGTGGTGTATATATATAAATGCAAAAGGAATAATAGCATCACAAGATGCATGCAGGAAGCCTTTTCAAATCTCTGAGTTCAAGACGTAAACGCACCCCTGGGTTTTTAGCTGTGCGGCATGTATTTGGTTTTTTTTATTATTATTATTTTATTTCTCCTTTAGAAACATGGCCCCTGGGGGGCCTACAATGTTTGCCATAGGCCCCCCTCTTCTAGGTGCAGCCTATGAATCCAAATCGCATAGTGCAATGCTCCATCTTGATCTCAATGAAAGGCTGCGTGCTTCAACAGGAAGCAGTGCATGCTGGGGCCCGTAGTTCCTGGGCCACGCCTCTCCCCAACGCAAGTGCAGCTGCAATCGGCTCAGTTTTAATGCGAATGAAATGCAGTCTTGGAGTTGTTGCAAGTTGCCAAGATGGCCTGCAACTGAACAAAGGGAGGACAGCTCTGACCCCAGGGGTGAAAGCAATGTTGAAAGGGAACAGGGAATGATCCGAACATGGGAAGCAGTGGGTTACTACAGCACAACTAGCCTTACATTTTATAATGTGGCAAATATTATTTAAAAATGACTTTTTTAAGAGGATAAATCTAACTATATATTTTATTCCTTAGTCCAGCATTGGTCTGGACTCAAATGCCCAACCCTCCTACTCTCTCGAGTACCCGGCGGGCCAGGCTACTCGATTTACCTGCAAGTATTTTAACTGTATGTTACTTAACCGGGCAGGTTGCATTATTGCATCCTAGCCCGTTGCTAATATCTACTGGAAGGATCTCCTCCTAGAGCACCGACTCTGCTGTTAACACCATTCCCCGTAGAGCAACAACATTCACACTGTGTATTTTCTTTCAAGGGAGTAAAATGGATTTCTTTGTTACACACCTATCCTGCCAATACTTCTCTTTCCCCTTTTAAAGATGTGCTTGCAGCTTGGTTATTTGTCAGAGGAATGGTCAGAAGCAAAATAACTTCTCGAAAGGTGCATATGACACTCCCCTGAGACTGCAGGTGCCTGCCCGCTGCACACAAATGGATCCGCCACTTTTGCTGCCGACCTACGTATCCATATGAAAAGCAATGACGTTTGCACTGAACAGAGCTGTGCTGATCAGGCTTCTCCATTGTTTCCAAGGAAAGCTTGTGGTATTCCTAGTCCGATTAAGCTCATATTGCATGGACTGTCTCTTCTAACGGTCTCCATTTTGTCTAAAGTTTCTTGGGTCAGTTTTTCTGTTTGTTGCTATTTTTAAAAAGCCCAACGCTCACTGGCTCCCATGTAGGCACCTAAATGAAGTGGCTCAGTGGAAGCCATTGAGTGCTGAGCACTTTGGAAAACTTGGCCCCATGTCATGTACTGTCACTCTAGAAGCAGGAAATCTGAAGTTTTGGTCCGAAGATAAAATGCAATTCTAACTGACCTGTGAGGGAGTGTTACCCTTTGTCCTCTGTACCTGAGCCACAGAGGATGTGAGTATACCACTGCCCCTCCTACGAATCCTAGCTCTGTATCTCAAGCTGTAGAGACTTGTGGTGTTAGCTCTGGAAGTCCCCAGTTCAGTGCCTGGGGTTGCCTGAGATAGCAGCTACTGTTGTCCTAGGGGCTTGATCTTGCACCATTGAAGTCAATGAGAGTTATGGCTCTTGAGTTCATCCTTAGCAGGATTTGGCCCTGAGACTGCAAGGCAAGGTTAGAGCTGAGTTGCTGCTGGTGAATTCTAGCAGCCACCCTGTCCTAGTCTCCTATCAAGGAAGATGCAGGTGCAAGCGAATGCTGTGTGCTCTGTCTCTAATTCAAGTGGTTTAAGCTTAAATGTGCAATGTAGGTGCTCGGCCTGAGCTCATCCCAAAGGCTACATTAGCAACTTGCTCTTGCAAAGTTTGGATGCCCCAAGTTAGACCCACTCCTTGATGGTGCGACTTGAAACTGATTTAAGCAGTGAAGATATGTCAAGGCTATGTCTTGGAGGACTCCTAACTGTGCCTCATTTTCAACTCTTGTGGGGGTTTTTCCTTTGATTAGACATATGCATAGTTATGGGGAAGGATTCTTGGGAGGGCAGCTTTGCTGCAGCATCTGGATAATATCAGAGATCCTGAGTACAGGGCATAAGGTCTCTGTGTACAAATTGACCAGAGCAGTCTTGCACCGTTAATCCCTTGGCATCTCCTGCTAGCATGGGGTTTGGCTATATTGACTGGTGAAATGACCCAACCCTCCCTTTATCCGAGAGGACTGACAGACATGACAGTGTCCCTACAAAACAGCTGTCTCTAGTGCAGAAAAGCTGGGGTATGGGTGGGGGAGGGAACCCTAAAGAGGGAGAACATGCCTGGCTGTGCTTTCAGTGTGAGCCTGAAGACTTGAGCTGCACAAATCCCTGTTCCAGAGATTCCAGCTGGCTGGGGAACTCTTCAGTGAAAAGTTTTCATGGGTGGTGGCAGGAAACCTTTGAACCTCTCCATAAGATTATTGCACTTTTCGTTTCCTGCCACCATTGAAGCAACGGGGCTGCAGAAATGAGACAGAACGTAGAACCATGGCCTCTGTGTCACCAGATACCTCAATTAACCACTGGCTGCTCCTAAAGGTAGAACACCCAGAAATAACTAGCAGCTGGAATTCCAGGGTACTTTTATAACTTCCTCTTTGTTGTGTAGAGGTTGACTAGGGAGTGAGAATGTGAGCAATAGTATGTGAAGTCTGTTTAATGGAGCTGGATCCTAGTGGTTGTGCAAAAATGGTATTAGATGCTTAATTGGGCCACAAGTTGTGAAGGCCACAAAGGAACTCAGCCAGAAAACTCATCACAGCTTAGATACATCCAAGTTCCCTAAAGACACATCCTCCCCTTCAAACAAAAGAATTTTATTTTTGAAAGTTGAACTATTTAATTGAACTGATTAGGAAGAAATGTTAGTAACACGAGAGCATCCTTATTTCTCCACCAAATGCCACAGCGGCTGGGAGACCAAGTGAAATAGCTGCCAGGAAGCTACAGAAGAAATGGTTGAACATGTTTTGCAGGCAGCTGGACAGCAGCACAAATACATCCCCAGGATCAGTGGCAACCTCCGTCCTGTGCAAAACTGGCGTTCAGAGGAGCTTCAGCATTGCTATGTAGAATTCGTTTCGCAGCCAGCCTTCTCCTACCTCCCGAAAACAAAATGGGAAGTGGCTCAGCTCCTTAATGATACCGAGCAACCTGATGGGGGGGCCAAAAAGGTGTCTGTCTTTTAGTTCCACTTCCCTGCTCTGAACTAGGAGGGACTGGGAATGGATTGATTTGGATCCTTTCCAAATGCAAGGGTTCCACACTAGAATGTCCCCTGGCTTGAATTCTACTTACTGTACCACTAAAAGGGATGAAGTGAAATAGATTGTTTTAGGCTTGTAAGGAGTGTAACTGCACAAAACCCAGGGTCAAGGAAATACCTGTTGAGATGGAGTTGGGTGGACTGGTTCAGATTTGCCACCAAAATATCTGTCTAGCCCTACCTCTGGGAATGGCTGAGCTGCAGTTGGGCCTGATGCAGGGGTGGCTCAGATTATGTTTGTATTATTATTTTATTTTAATCCTGCACTACTGTATTCGTTTTGCACAATGCTATAAATCTGCATATGCCTTTGCAAGTCAGATTCTAATGTTCGTTTTAACCAGTTTTCTAACTCTCTTAATTACTGAAGAAACAACGCAACTCTCCTGTTAACTGAAATAGCTTTGGGAGGATAAAGGGAATTTTTAACCACCTAGGTCTGTCTGCAACAACTTCGTGGGAACAATTGCATCAGCAGTGATGAATGTAGGTTGTAGGTTACTTTCACACCTGACGTTCTGTAAAATTAAATTTGAGTCACAAGGCCTTTTTAATTGCTCTTTTTAAAATGTAAAAGCCTCAGAGAATCAGGCTTGTTTTCCTTCCCACCCTACCCTACACCCCCATCTAATTTCTCAGGGGTCAGGGCTTGATGTATAAATGGTCCGTCGTAAAATATAGATCTGTTTGGTTTGTTGGAGGGTTTTTTCCCTTTGTGAGCTCTGCAGACAAGGAAAGATGTATGTTTAGGACTGGCCTATAGAAGATCCTTCTCCCACAGGAAAGGGGAAGTTCCCTGTGCCATTTTCTTTTGGAAGATCAACAGAGCGAAGGGAAAGAAGAGAGGCAGTTTTGCTCCCAATTCCATTGTGTGACTAGGGAATAGCCCAGCTGATGCTGGAGTTATTCAACACTGGTGAAAGTGAGAACAGAATGTAGCCCAGAGAATGCACCATGTCCAGGATTTAGCAAGGTATCAAAGCATGCACTTGTCTTTAATGGGACTATTTATTGGCTTAAAGCTAGGCCCAGGCTGAAGTACCTTGCTCAGTTGAGGACCATATTTTTGGTAAAAAAAGAAAGGATATTTCTCTGATTCACAATAACAGTCCAGAAAATCACTTGGGGCCCTAACCACTTGCTTATTTACAGCACAAGGTGCATTTTCTATTTTAACATGACAGGTTTCACTTACAGCTGAGTGCTGGGAAAAAAACATGGCATACATTTGGTGCAAAACAACACAATTCACTTATGCCACTAGTCCAGCCCCAGTACATGTTTCTGCTGCAACGCTGGCTGTCAAATTTCAAAACTGATATCTACATGAAGAGCTGATGATGATTAAACTTTAATTTAAGAACCTGTGCAGAGCTCCTTTGCTGCAAATAGTGTTTCTCTCCTGACTTCTCTTACTTTTTTTTCTGTATGTATGAAAATTCTGTATGTATGAAACTTGGCCCTTCCTTTTTCACATGATCACTGATGTATCATATTTCAAACTATTCATTTTGAATAAAAGATACTTTCAACCCCTTTGGTTCGCCTCCTTCCTTCAGCATGAGTGGCACCATACACCAAGACCAACTGCCATTATATTGAAAAGGGTAAAGCTGCAGCCAGCTGTGTGTGTTACACAAACCCCCATGCAGGCTCCAGACTGGAGCTCTTCAATGGGAAGCATGAAGTTGGAAAGCTATGGAGCTGAAAGAGACGCAGGGCTGAGAGTGGGTGGTAAATTACAGATAGGTTTGAAGGATGAGGTGGCTGCAGAATAGAGGGGTGTAATTTGGGGCTGTGTATATGGTACAGAGCTAGGAGTAAGTCCTACTCTATCTGGATCTGGTAGAGCTAGACCTTCTCTTTGGACAGTAACTCCTCGCTTAACATTATAATTATGTTCCTGAAAAATGCGACTTTAAGCGAAATGATGTTCAGCGAATCCAATTTCCCCATAAGAATTAATGTAAATAGGAGGGATTAGGTTCCAGAGAAATTTTTTTCACCAGACAAAAGATTATATTATATATATACACACATACAGTATAAGTTTTAAACAATGTAATACTGTACACAGCAATGATGATTGTGAAGCTTGGTTGAGGTGGTGAAGTCAGAGGGTGGGATATTTCCAAGGGAATAGGGATATTTCCAAGGGAATTCATGCCTTACTGCTAAATGATGAACTACCACTCGGCTGAGCCCCCAAGGCTTAACACGTTGTTAATGTAGCCTCACACTCTACAAGGCAGAGAGACGTGCATTGCCCCTTTAAGTACACTGACCGCACTCTAAGTACACTCCCTTTTTAAGTAGATCAGGAAGTTGAGACAGCAGCTGCTATCAGCAAGCTCTCTCTCCTGAGCCCTGTTGTGTCTCTTCCCCCTCCCCACCATGGACAGCTGAACTGCTGGCAATTGATAGCCTTCTGGGCAGCTGCCATATAAGGAACTTTGGGGGGCGGGGAGCTGATGGGGGGCTGCTGGTCCACCCTGGTTCCAAGCCCCCACCAGCTCGCTCCAACGGGCTGCTCTTTCTGCAAGCAGTGGACAAAACAGGCGGCTGCCAAACAACGTTATAAGGAAGCATTGCGCAACTTTAAACGAGCATGTTCCCTAATTGATCAGCAACGAAACAATGCTAACCAGGATGACTTTAAGTGAGGAGTTACTGTATTACAATAGCACATAGCGGCCCCAGGTGAGGGGGCATTGTGCTGTACAAATGTAGATAGTGAGAAATGGTCCCTTCCCCAAAGAGCTGACAGGCTGAATGATGAGGCAGGCAAAGGGTGGGCACAGAGAGGCATAGTGCCTTGCCAGTGGTCACCCAATAGGACAGTAGCAGAGCTGATAACAAAATCCAGATCTCCCGAATCCCAAGCCAGTGCCCTACTCCATAGCCCCAGCCATCTCTCCTGTTATGGGCACCTCATTAACTGTACCTGAAAGGAATTAGGGCATAGCAAAGCGAAAGACCAAGGTGGCTGAATGAAATGACTCATGAGGAAAGGTTGGAAGGGCTGAATACATGCATCTTGGCTCAGAGATGGTGATTAAAGCCTTGATTCAGCAGCTCTCGTTCCCCTGCATCGTCCATTGACTTCAGTCGGAGCACTCCTGTGAGACCTGCGAAGCTGGGCCCAGTGGGGCTGGGAGATGATCATCGTCGGTGAATATTTGAAGACTGCAAAGGTTGTAGAAGAATGGGAATTGCTGAGGTTGTTACAGGGGCATCTGACTGGAAGCAACAGGATAAGGTTAGGAAAGGGAAAATGTAGGTGGAATATCAAGGGAAAGCCCTTCTGGGGGCGAGAAATAAGCTGTGAAACAGTCTCCCTGCGGAGGGGGTGGAAACCCCATCGCTTGGGAGACTTAAAACTAAATGCCCAAGAGGGAATGATCCTGCCTTGACACCCAGAGGAGAGGGAGAACCATCAATCAAAGGTGCTTATATGGCCCCTGTTGCCCCAAAGGGTATCAGAGCACCTCACCTAGTATTTCCCTTTGAACACCACTATGAGGTAGGACAGTGCCCTCAGCTTCAATTTGCAAATGGGGACCCCTGGAACAGAAATTTTTAAGTGAGTCACCCGAGGAAGTTTGGTAGAGCAGGGATTTGAAGCCAGGTCTCCTAGGGTGGCAGGTAGCACTCCAACCACGGGACCATCCCTTCTCTAGTGGCTGGCTATCAGAGATTCATAGATTCATAGATACTAAGGTCAGAAGGGACCATTCTGATCATCTAGTCCGACCTCCTGCACAGCGCAGGCCACAGAATCTCACCCACCCACGCCTATGAAAAACCTCACCCATGTCTGAGCTATTGAAGTCCTTAAATCATGGTTCAAAGACTTCAAGGAGCAGAGAAGCCTCCCTCAAGTCAACCATGCCCCATGCTACAGAGGAAGGCGAAAAACCTCCAGGGCCTCTCCAATCTGCCCTGGAGGAAAATTCCTTCCCGACCACAAATATGGCAATCAGCTAAACCCTGAGCATATGGGCAAGATTCACCAGCCAGATACCCAGGAAAGAATTTTCTATAGTAACTCAGATCCCATCCATCTAATATCCCATCTCAGGGGATTTGGCCTATTTACCCTGAATATTTAAAGATCAATTACTTACCAAAATCCCATTATCCCATCATACCATCTCCTCCATAAACGTATAGAGTAGAATCTTAAAACCAGATAGATCTTTTGCCCCCACTGCTTCCCTTGGAAGGTTATTCCAAAACTTCACTCCTCTGATGGTTAAAAACCTTCGTCTGATTTCAAGTCTAAACTTCCTGGTGGCCAGTTTATACCCATTTGTTCTTGTGTCCACATTGGTGCTGAGCTGAAATAATTCCTCTCCCTCTCCTGTATTTATCCCTCTGATATATTTATAGAGAGCAATCATATCTCCCCTCAACCTTCTTTTAGTTAGGCTAAACAAGCCAAGCTCCTTAAGTCTCCTTTCATAAGACAAGTTTTCCATTCCTCGGATCATCCTAATAGCCCTCCTCTGGACCTGCTCCAGTTTGAATTCATCCTTTTTAAACATGGGAGACCAGAACTGCACACAGTATTCTAGGTGAGGTCTCACCAGTGCCTTGTATAACGGTACTAAAACCTCCTTATCCCTACTGGAAATGCCTCTCCTGATGCATCCCAAAACCGCATTAGCTTTTTTCACAGCCATATCACATTGGCAGCTCATAGTCATCCTATGATCAACCAATACTCCAAGGTCCTTCTCTTCTTCCGTGACTTCTAATTGATGCGTCCCCAACTTATAACTAAAATTCTTGTTATTAATCCCTAAATGCATAACCTTACACTTCTCACTATTAAATTTCATCCTATTACTATTACTCCAGTTTACAAGGTCATCCAGATCCTCCTGTATAATATCCCGATCCTTCTCCGAATTGGCAATACCTCCCAGCTTTGTATCATCTGCAAACTTTATTAGCACACTCCCACTTTTTGTGCCAAGGTCAGTAATAAAAAGATTAAATAAGATTGGTCCCAAAGCTGATCCCTGAGGAACTCCACTGGTAACCTCCCTCCAGCCTGATAGTTCGCCTTTCAGTAGGACCTGTTGTAGTCTCCCCTTTAACCAATTCCTTATCCACCTTTTGATGTTCATATTGATCCCCATCTTCTCCAATTTAACTAATAATTCCCCATGTGGCACGGTATCAAACGCCTTACTGAAATCTAGGTAAATTAGATCCACTGCATTTCCTTTATCCAAAAAATCTGTTACCTTTTCAAAAAAGGAGATTAGGTTGGTTTGGCACGATCTACCTTTTGTAAAACCATGTTGTATTTTGTCCCATTTACCATTGACTTCAATGTCCTTAACTAATTTCTCCTTCAAAATTTTTTCCAAGACCTTGCATACTACAGATGTCAAACTAACTGGCCTGTAGTTACCCAGATCACTTTTTTTTCCCTTTCTTAAAAATAGGAACTATATTAGCAATTCTCCAATCATTCGGTACTACTCCTGAGTTTACAGATTCATTAAAAATTCTTGCTAATGGGCTTGCAATTTCAGGTGCCAATTCCTTTAATATTCTTGGATGAAGATTATCTGGGCCCCCCGATTTAGTCCCATTAAGCTGTTTCAGTTTTGCTTCTACCTCAGATATGGTAATATCTATCTCTATATCCTCCTTCCCATTTGTCATGCTACCATTATCCCCAAGATCCTCTTTAGCCTTATTAAAGACTGAGGCAAAGTATTTGTTTAGATATTGGGCCATGCCTAGATTATCTTTAACCTCCACTCCATCCTCAGTATTTAGCGGCCCCACTTCTTCTTTCTTAGTTTTCTTCTTATTTATATGGCTAGAGAACCTTTTACTATTGGTTTTAATTCCCTTTGCAAGGTCCAACTGTACTCGACTTTTAGCCTGTCTCACTTTATCCCTACATGTTCTGACCTCAATTAGGTAGCTTTCCTTGCTGATCCCTCCCATCTTCCACTCCCTGTATGCTTTCTGCTTCTTCTTAATCACCTCTCTAAGATGCTTGCTCATCCAGCTTGGTCTACAACTCCTTCCTATGAATTTTTTCCCCTTTCTTGAGATACAGGCTTCTGATAGCTTCTGCAGTTTTGATTTAAAGTAATCCCAGGCCTCCTCTACCTTTAGATCCATAAGTTCTTCAGTCCAATCCACTTCCCTAACTAATTTCCTTAATTTTTGAAAGTCAGCCCTTTTGAAATCAAAAACCCTAGTTGCAGATTTATTTTTGTTAATCCTTCCATTTAGTTTGAACTGAATTAGCTCATGATCACTTGAACCAAGATTGTCCCCTACAACCACTTCTTCTATGAGGTCCTCGCTACTCACCAAAATTAAATCTAAAATGGCATCCCCTCTAGTCGGTTCAGCAACTACTTGATGAAGGAATCCATTAGCTATCGCATCTAGGAAAATCTGAGCCCTATTATTATTACTAGCACTGGTCCTCCAGTCTATATCTGGGAAGTTAAAGTCTCCCATGATCACGCAGTTTCCATTAGTATTTACTTTATTAAAGACATTAAAAAGGGCTCTATCCATATCCAAATTAGATCCCGGAGGTCTATAGCACACCCCAAGCACTATTGTAGGAGAGGCTTTACTAGTTTTCTTCCCCAATGTAATTTTTGCCCAGACGGACTCTGTCTTATCCATTGCACCGCTTCTTATTTCTTTACATTCTACCTCATCATTGATATACAATGCTACTCCACCACCTTTACCTTTGTTTCTGTCTTTCCTAAAGAGCACATACCCTTCAATACCTGAAGTCCAGTCATGACTACTATTCCACCATGTTTCTGTTATCCCTATAATATCTGGTTTCACTTCCTGCAACAGTAGCTCTAGTTCCTCCATTTTGTTACCTAGACTCCTCGCATTGGTGTATAAACATCTTAATTTTTGCTGTTTGGCCTCGCTCACATTTTGTACCCTATTAGGCACAGTCATTCTACAGCCAGTATAACCTATTAGACTAGTATTCACACCGCCCTCGCTCCTTATATACATTCTCCTACCCACGGCTGTATCCATTCTTACTTCATCTTCTTCCCTCTCAATGCTAAAATCTGGCGTGGAGATTTTCTGGACATCTCCCATCCATCTCCCCCCAATTCCTAGTTTAAAGCTCTCTTTATCAGTTGTGCCAGCCTCGATCCTAGAAGTCTATTTCCTTCCCTACTCAGATGAAATCCATCCCGAGAGAACTGTCCTCTGTCCGTGAATGCCTCCCAGTGGCCATACATCCCAAAGCCCTCCTTATAGCACCACTGCCTAAGCCATCTGTTGACAGTCATAATCTTGTCACACCTTTGTTGCCCTTCTCTAGGAACAGGAAGGATCCCGCTAAAGATCACCTGAGCCTCAATTTCCTTAAGCATCTTCCTCAGCCTAGCATACTCTCCCTTAATACTTTCCAGCGAGAATCTAGCCGTATCATTTGTTCCCACATGAAGAAATTAGGGGATTCTTTCCCGCTCCCTTTAGGATCCTTTTCAACCTCAGGTCTACATCCTGTATCTTAGCACCCGGAAGACAGCACACCCTTCTATTCTCTGGATCAGCTCTAGTTACAGGCCTGTCTATTCTTCTCAATAAAGAGTCCCCGATCACATAGACCTGCCTTTTCCTGGTGACGGTGCTATTCTCCAGTCTCTCCCCTGTTCCCTCTGGCTGCAAGTTCTTTCCATTCCTATTTTCCCTTATAATCTTCTTCAACCCATCCTGTATCCTCCTGGGGCTCATATTTGGTGTAGTCTCCCTTGACTCTTCCCCTTTTCCTATAGGACTAGCCTCTCTTCTCTTCTTCCTTACCCTTCCACCTTCAACAAGTACCTGCTGAGCCGCTTCTTCATTTTCCAACTCTGCAAACCTGTTCCTAAGCTCTATTTCTCCTTCACTAGCCCGTCTTTTCCTCTGCCTGGTTCTTTGAGTCACATGTTTCCACTGACCACTTTCCTCACCCAGTCTCTCCTCAAAATTCCCCAGCCCTGCTTCCATCCGTGAATCTGAGCTTTTCCCTTCAGATACCTCATATCTTTGCTCCATCATCTGCTCAAACCCCTTCCTAAACTCAACCAGACTTTCCACCTGCATCTCCAAACCTCGGATCTTTTCCTCCATCAGCTCTATCAGACGACATGAAAGGGGGCTGCTTTCAGAGGGCTGCTTTCCCATCCAAAACTTCACTGTTTCTATGGCTGAGCCTCATAGTTTGTGAGACACCTACAATTTGGCGTGGAGCAGGGAAGAAGACACAGTCCATGTAACAAGTAATTTATAAATTGACGTCAAAGTGACATGGACATGATCTCTTATTCAGTATTGAAATATCAGCTCCCGCCTCCAATTGGTCCGTGCTGCCAGCTGCTATTGCCCAGCTGTTGTGGCTGGCCTTTACTCAAATTGCAAGCGCTTTGGGGTAGGGCTATAGAGCACAGTGGAAGGCTGGGTCAATGAGTAGGGCACCTAAGAGCTATGATAACAGAAATAATACCATACCTGTGGGAAACCCAGGGGAAGGTTAAATATTAGGGCTATTGGGTTTAGAAGGGTGTTGTCTCCATTTGCATTCTTATTTATTATAATCACTCACAGAGTAAAGGTCTGTGGGGCTTTGGCTAAGAAGTGACTGCCCGATTCTTCATGCTGCAGCCCATAAATGGGCTTGGGGTGTCACTCACACGGGAGGCTGCCCCAGTGCTCCACACCCACAAACAGAGGTGTGGTGAGCAGGATGGGGCACCTGCATGGGAGTGGCCGCAGGTGATACACTGCATAGGGAAGAGACAGACATGATGCTGCTGGGGATGCTGGATACTTCAACAGCCGCACTCGCTGCCCCTTCGAAAAAGGTCCCCCTAGGCTCTGGGCACTAGCGCAATGCCCAGGGAACGGTGCCCTGATTGCACACCTGCCTAACCTGTGGCAGCTTGGGGCTAAAGACTCTGGATTTCAGGCCTCCCCAAGGAGTCTCCAGCTTTCTTGGCATTCAGGCAGGGCATGGGGAGATGGGCTAAGGCTCCTGATTGACACCCAGGCCACACCTGCCCTCCCCACAACTTTCCAGTGAGCAACCCAGCGGGTGCAGGGGGAGGAACCCAGGGTAAGGTAAGAGAAGCAGCAGCAGCAGTTAGAGCCTGCTCAGCCCAACCTAATCTGCTAGGATGGGGGAGCCCGGAGACAGGGAGCTGCAGCAGTACATGGAAGAGAGGATGGATGGAATGGGGGGAGGAGAAATGCGTGGAGGCAGAGAGCAGAGGGCCTTGGTGCATTGGTGCGTATGGGGAGGGGAGGAGGTGACTGGTGGGGAGGGGACTCTGCACCTGGGAGCCCATTTCACGCTACAAGCACACGGTTATGTAAAATTCTCTTTGCTTTATGCTGAGCCCAGATACGCAGCTATACCTGGCCACACCCCCCAATCAGCTGGTTTCCTGCTCCCCCAGAGTGCTGCCTGCCCCAAGCATGCGTGAGGTGGAGCCACTCGGCACAAATCAAAGAGAATTCCTGCAGCTGTACCTATGAACTCTGGCTCTGTGCCGACAAGGCACAACAACTGTGAGGTGCGGGGCGGCACACTACAAGAACTTGGGTGTTGGACTCGAGCAACTGAAGCAAAGGCCACTGCCCAGCGTACTCTGGGGAGGGTGTGTTGCACTCATGCTTTTATGTTTATGAATACGGCTTGTGCTGTTGTCTCAGATTAATGCTAGGTTACTTTTATTAAAGAAACTCTTTCTCTCTCAGCCTCTGTGCTTGTGAGAGGGGAAGTATTGCCTCTTAGAGGTGCCCAGAGGCCAAAGTGAAATTTTCCCAGGTTAGTGGGTGGGGGCCTGAGCCAGTTTTGGTTATATTGTTCCTGAGATAATGAACCTGGCCTTTCTTGCTGCCCACTCCCACTGGCAGAAGGGTTACACAGCAGATTCCCACTTAAACCACTTTCATGGGACTGAAACATCCCCCTAATCCTGGCCCCCCCCCCTTTAGCACTGCCAAGCACAGCTGATACACCCTGGTGTTCCCTGCACTTGAACGGCCTGTCCTGAGAAACGCTACTGCTGGGAAAGCCTCTGCTCCCAGACACAGCTGCCTGCAACGAAGGGGTTAAGAGACGTATATCTCCTCATTCCCCTCTCAAGCAGTGCTGGTAGGAGCCCCTTCTTTGTCCAGTAGGTATCAAACACACAGGGACTTATTTAGCCCTGAGCTTCACTCTGTTATGTAGAATTGCTTTTTTTTCATGGTCGCAGATAAAAGGCCTCACTCGGTATTTTCCCCCCCTGCTGCGTGTGCAATTGGCTCAGGGTTGTTTTTAATCGATGCCCAGAAAAAAAATGTTTTGCCCTTGGCTCTGTGCTGCCCTTTCCAACCCCAACATGCAATACGGCGGTGTTTGTACAGTGCCTAGCGCAACGGGGGCTGGTCCACGGCTCGTAGACACTACCACAATACAAATAATACAGCATCCTCTTCCCTAGCTGGCCCTTTCGACAGCGAGTGGGGCTCGGACTGCTTTCCCGCTGGCTGTAAGCAATTAATGCAAAGCCTGAGTAAGGAGAGGCAGAAGCACCTTAAAAGTGGGGGGGGCACCACAGGTGCCCAAACTGTGGCCCCGCCCCCGCACGCCATGCCGTCCCCCAGGCCCCGCCCCTGCACCACCCCTTCTCCCTGAGCCCCTGCCCTCCCACTGCCCGTTCCCCCTGAGGCCCTGCCCTCACACCGCCCTGCCCCCCAAACCCCACTCCCCTCTGACTCCTCTCTGACCCCTCCTCCCATTGCTGACCCTTGTTAAAAGTGGGGGGGTGCCATGGCCCCCGGAGCCCCCTGGTCGGGCACTCTGGCTTGAGTTTGAGACCACTGGAAGGTGGCCCCGGGAGAGGTTGGTAGTTTGTAGGAGGACAGGAGAGAGGAGCATGGTGTGTAGGGGCTGAGGGAGCCAGGTACTACAGAGATGCGCATGGGATGGACGGCAGAGAGGGTTCTAAACCGGGGGGGCAAACTACAGCCCGTGGGCCGGATCTGGCCCCTCAGGACTTTGGATCTGGCCCGCGGGATTGCCACCCCCATGGCGCCGTGGGCCCCGCGCCACTCCAAAAAGTGGCCGGCACCACGTCCCTGTGGCCCCTGGGTAGGGGGCAGAGGACTCCGCATGCTGCCCTCGCCTGTGGGTACCTCCCCCCACAGCTCCCATTGGCCAGGAGCGCCCTCTTCCCCGCTCCCCCCCGGGACCTCAGGGACGTGGTGCCGTCCGCTTCCCGGAGCAGCGGGGGGCCGGTGCAGGCAGGGAACCTGTCTTAGCCCCACTGCGCGCCGCTGCCACCCCAGAGCTGCTCCAGGTAAGCAATGCTGGGCCAGAGCCTGAACCCCTCCTGCACCCCGCCCCCTAACCCCCTGCCCTGAGCCCCCTGCTGCATCTCACACCCCTCCTGCACCCCAATCCCCTATCCTGAGCCCCCTCCCACACTCCGCACCCCTCCCTGCACCACTGCCCTGAGCCCCCTCCCGCACTGTGCACCCCATCCTGCACCCCAACCCCCTTCCCTGAGCCCCCTTGTACACCCCACAACCCTCCTCTGCCCCAACCCCTTGTCCTGAGCCCCTTCCTGCACACCACACCCCCTCCCACACCCCAACCCCCTGTCCCAACCCTACATTCATGGCCCTGCAAGCAATTTCCCCACCCAGATGTGGCCCTCAGGCCAAAAAGTTTGCCCACCCCTGTTCTAAACCCAGCAATCACAGTGACTTGCTGTGGTCCCTTTAGGCCAACATTTTCAGATGCTCACACGGGCGCATGCTGCCATTTGAGTGGTTCGAGATGGCACCTCCAAGGTGATGGCTACACACAGCCAAGGTGCTGGACTCGTGGGCAGTCCAAAGGGGTGATTTGATTTAGGAGCCTGGCCTAGAGGAGAGGTGGGACAAACTATAGTTCAGAACTGTAGTAATGCCAAATGCTCAAGAGAGCAAAAATCATCAGATTCTGCCAAAATCATGAGATTGGCTCCAAAAATCATATGATTTTTTTAAAAGATCATATTGTGGTTTTTGGCCTATCTTGATTTTTGAACTGCCCTGTCCATCGTGTGTGGGGGGGGGCTGAGTGAGAGAGAGAGAGAATTAGTGTTGCCCACTGTCTTCATCTGCCCATCCCCTACCCAGCAATTAATTCTGTCTCCAGTCAATCCTGTCCCTCAGTTCCCACATCAGTGCTTCCCTCACAGCCCTCACCGAGCCCCCTCATCATTCTGCCCCACATCAGGTTCTGTCCATCCCCCCACCCCACCCCACGTCTGCCCAGTCCCATCATCAGTTCAGCACCCCTAGCTGCCCATCAGTTGCACCCTTCCCAGCCTCACTTCTGGTCCTCCTGGGGTTCTTCACCCGACCCACACAGGCCTGAAGGGATTGCAGTGGGGTCTCCTCTGTCCCTTCCAGGCTCAGGGGGCAGCTCCAGAGGCTTTTCATCCCCACCAGCCATTCCCAGGCTGGGTGCTGCAAGGGGGGGGGAGAGATCAGGGTCACCATCCTGTCCTGATTGCTCACAGGAGGGGAGCAGAAGTGGGGGGAAGAACAGCTGCTGGGCTCTCTAGCTGCCTCCTCCCCAACCCCCTCCATGAGAATGAATGGCTTTGGGGAGGGGAAGCAGGGAGAGAGAGCAACAGGGGCAGCTAACCAATCAGAGAGCTCCAACTGTCCCATGTCATTGGGAGACAAGACCCCAGACCCAGCCCAAATCCCACCACCGGCAGCAGAAGTTGGCAGTGATGCACAAGGCACTGCCCCAGCTGGTCGGGCTTGTCCTGGTCCAGGCATCACTAAGCCAGGAGGCTCGGGGTCAGACGCAGCCCTTCAGCGGCTAGGAGTCTTGCTGCTCACACTTAAAAAGCCGGTTGCTGGGCTAAGACAGGCCCCCTGTTGGCACACTGGCAAGAGGCGTGGACAGTCCAACAGCCCTTGAGAGTGGCAGAATTTCTCCTGGGGTTGGTGGGAGCAGCGTAGAGAGGAGACAGAGAGGCTGGAATGGGGTTGGGGCAGTGACAGGGGGAGGGGTGCATGTTCTGGGTTTTTGCGAGGAGTGGGCAGGTTGCAAGAGGCATCACCCAGGGGTTTCTTTGGCCTGATGGCAGGCAGCTCAGAGCTGCCCGATAGGGTGTCCTCGCTAACTCGGCCCTGGGTTGAGACTGTGGAGGTGCGTTCACCCCTACAACGGCCAAACAGGCACCAGGCGATGCTACCTCTAAAGCCCAAAGCTCATTTCACCAGCCGTGCTCCTCTGCCAGCCACCAGCGCTGTGTGGCCCACATGAATGGGGAATCACGGAGGAGAAGGGCTGTGCTGTTCATCTTTTGTGTTAGGAGAGGAAGGCTGGTTCAGTGGCTAGAGTGCTAGCCTGGACTGGGGGACACCCAGTTTAGATAGTCTGGGGCAGAGCAGGAATTAGTCCATCTGCGGAACTTATATGGCCACCATCACCTCACAACCTTTAATGTATTTATCCACACACAGCCCCCTGCCCCATGAGGAAGGGCTGTGCTGTTATCCCCTTTTTATGGGGGGAAACTGAGGCACAGAGCCATTACAGGACTTGCCCCAGGTCACACAAGGGCTCTGTGACAGAACAGGGACTCGAACCCAGATCTCCCAAGCACCTAGCTAATGCCCCAACCACCAAGATCATCTTTCCTCTCCCTGTGTGACTGACAATAGGCCTGCCCTATCTCACAGACTGGGAGGGTGTGAGGATGAATACACTAATGACTGAAAGAAAAGGAGTACTTGTGGCACTTTAGAGACTAACAAATTTATTTGAGCATAAGCTTTCATGAGCTACAGCTCACTTCATCGGATGAGAAAGAAAAAGACTGAGAGGTGCTCAGACACTGAGGTGAGAAGGCCAGATATGTAGCATAGATAGATCACACTGTTTGTTTACCATGTGAGTTCAAAAACCTGCATCACTTTTGTAACAATAAATTCTGCTTACTATTTTTTCAGGAATAACAAAACTGAAGTGTAAAACAGAAAAGGGCCATTACACTCTGAACGTATCAATGTAACCAACGCCTGTGTATATTCTATGCGTAAACCTTATGGTCAGAAGCTCCAAAGGAGAAAGAGCTCTCTACCTCTGTTGGTGAAAAGGGAAAAGTGCTGCCATACAAAGCTTTATTTGGGTAGGCTACCTACCCCCAATCCACTTCCTCAAGTGACACTTAGTTGGGAGCTCACCATAACTACACATAAACCTGGATTTTGGGAGGTACACGCCTCCCAGGCAGTGGGTGAGTGGACAGAGTTTTTACCTTGTAGCAAGGAATACATTTCTAAGCAAGCAGGGCTTTGCTGATGGGTTCTAAGGTTCTTCACTCCCCTCCCATGGAAGCTTAGGTGAGAGATGTTGTAGATGGAGGACTTTGCTGCATGAACCAGCTATTGCAAAAGGCAATAGCAGAACTAAATGGACTCCAGGGAGTTCCTGCCTACACAGCACCTCAATAAAACTGACTTGTTAAGTGTGGGGAGGACAGGTGAGAAGCTCCATAGCTGCTGGAGACAGATCTTCCAAGAGATGCTTGGCCTGCTGCTACTTGCTGAGCCAAAGCATGAGTGGGGCTTGGTGGATGGGGGAGGTGGTCGGGTTGTTTCCTGTGGGATATTCTCACTGGTAAATGGGAAGGTAAATGAGTACTGCCAAAGTTATTGGAAAGGGGGGTGATATATTACTTGTTAATAATAATAAGTACTGGTCCTTAGGAGTTCAGATCATTATCCCCCTTTTACAGATGGAGAACCTGAGGCACAAGGAAGAGAAGTGACTTGCCAGGGTCACCCAGCAGGCCAGTGGCTAATCCAGGAATAGAATCTCAGTCTCCTGAGTTCCAGTGCTCTATCCCATATAAAAAGACTGCATAACAGTAATAGCTCCTATTCCACAAGGCACTTAAGCACAGCATTGGCTTCGGGATTTAATCTTTGACGTCAATGGGATTTAAGCGTGTGCTTAAGTGCTTTGCTGAACTGGGGCCAGAGGTATGCTAGCTTAGTTTTAGTATCTATAACAGTCACTAATATTTCCCGGGTGTGTGGAGTATTATTGCCATAATGTTACTGAGTGTCAACATTAATTTTTGCTTCTTCTGATAAATCAGTCTGCAGCAGATTGTTATCACCCTTTGCTACTGCATCAAACGCCAATCGCATCTGGTGGTGGCAAGACCTTGAAGGCCCCAGTCTCCGCAGGAGTGTTACTGGTTCACTTTTAAAGGACTATGCTGGGGTGAGCAATTCCTCAGCCCATGAGAAAGCAATTTTAAAATAAAATAAAGATATGGGAACCACAGAATCAGTGTGGAATAAAAGAAACCATCTAAAGTACCCTTTCAAAAAAGAGCATCAGTGTCATATAGGATTGGGGGAAAAAACCCTAGTGGACTCTGTGTTTCTATACCTTAGATCTATAAATAATACCACAACCAAGTCGTCAAGCTTTGGAACTGGACCTTTTAAAGGACGAAATGTATACAAAGATATTTTAAGTGTCCTGTTTATTAATCCACAAAAATGGTTCTGTGCAATTGGAATCATGATTATTATTTAGAATGTCACAGAGCAGCTTATTTATCTCAGGAACTCAGAGCTGCCTACTTTTTTCAATCTATCACCCATTCACAAAGCTTAAAACTGATGGCTACATTTGTTATGATACCCAAAGAAAATAAGCAACTTCGTCCAAGTCAACGGGATAGTCTGTTAACAGGACTGGGGTCTTCTTAAATAGCTCCCCTTTGTAACTGCGCCATTTGCCAGCCGGGAGGTACACATCTCGCTCTTGCTTGCCCAGCTCCAGGACAGGGGCCACCATGAGGGTGTCCCCAATGAGGAACTAGGAATCGATCTTGTGAGCGAATTCATCACTGGGAGAAATCCACCAGATGGGCTGTATGATGGGGTCTCCCGTGTTGGTTACCTCCCCAGCCAGCTCCAACAGGAGAGGGGCAACCAGGGACTCATGCAGCTCTGTGAACTTCTGTGCAATCTCAATCACTGCCTTGTCATAGAGCCAGGGGGGTATGGAGAACTGCATGGAGGGCATGAAGGTCGACAGCTCTAGCCAGCGGATGTACAGTTCCTGGTCTGGGATTTCAACAGCACCTTCCGTCTTGTTTGGCAGAAAGTTTCCTCCAATCATGTCCGGTAGTATGAAAGGGTACCCCAGCATGCTAATAGTGAGCATAGTAGGGATCAAGGACTTGAGGCCAAGCTCATATCCCCAAACCGAGTCACGATCAATGATGCGGAAGAAGCACGAGATGTTTTGGGACTGGTAGCCGACCCTGACTTCGGCGAGCTCGTAGAACGGAATGGTCATTTCCGTGTACCGTCTGGACCAGATGCTGGGATCCGACAAGGGTCTGAAGGTGCTGAACTGCTTTGGAAGGTAGCTTACCTCACCAGCGTCAAATTTAAAGGATGCTATGCCGTACTTTGACCGCAGTTGTTTCAGGTGGCTCTGAAACCACACCCTGGCTGTGGGATTGGTAAAATCCAATATGGCCCCAATGCCATTCCACCACTTCACCATTGCAGGGAGTTTCCCTGTCGGCTCCTTGATAAAGAGCTGCCGCTCTATCCCCACTCCAAAATTGGAGGAATTGTAGTTTATAAAGGGATGTGTCCACAGGGTAACTTTAAATCCTTCTTCTTTCAGTGTTTTGAACATTTCTGTCACATTAGGGAACTTTACCAGATCAAAGTCGAAATCGCCATAAGTCTGCGTGTAGGTGTCGTCAATTTCAATATGGCTGCAATTAAACCGGTACTTTTTAATCTTTTCAGCAAAATCTAGAAGTTTATCCTGGTCAATATGATTTTTGTACAGAGCCCATGTAGACCAGATGGGGTACCGGAAGGCGTTTTCTGATGGGATTTTAGAAGGCTTGTTAAAGTACCTGCGCACCATGTATTTGTGAATGGAGGTCACATCCGAGCCGACGCAGACACGGTAGCTTAGCTCCGGGAAAGGCTGCTGCCCAAGTGGAGGTTTGTAGGGAGAAATCCTTATACCTGGCCTGAAAGAAGAGCGACCATTCACTGGCATTAAACCCCAGGTGGAAGGGAACTGAGTCGTTGATTTTTATAGCCACTGCGTTCGAGGACAGCCAGTACCTTTCCAAGATGCCTCCAAAGCTGCCCCTAAAGGAATACACATCGCTCGTCACAAAGGGCATGGGCTCCTGGTACCCTGGCAGTCTGATTGGCCAGTGCTGGACGCTCATTTCACAGCCCCCATACCAATGAGCATCCTCCCAAAACATGGTGTGCTCGACCACCGCGTCTACCACAAACTCCTCCCAGTGGACGCTGTAGCACATCAACGTGTCCTTGGGCTTGACCGTCTGAATGAAGAAATTCAGCTTCCCTCTGTCTGATTTGGTGCAGGTTAAAATCTCCCCTTCTTTCGAGCAGGACTCCAGGTCGAGGGTGCCTGACTGGAAGGCCAGTCTGAAGACCACCTCCCCATTGTGGTTTTTGATGATGAACCCATCCTTCCTCAGGTCCATCAATTCCGTCTTTAGCCGCTCCGCCTTCCTGAGAGATGCCATGTAGTAGCACCAAGCCACCACCGCCGCAATGAACAAGATGAGCCCAACGACTATTGCACCGATCATTGGCTTCAGCTGCTTGGACGGCTTCAGCTTCACCAGGGTGAAGCTATCAGGCAGGTGTGTTCCCGTAGCATTCCCCTTTTCAGAACTCCTGTTCTTTCTTAAACGATGAAAGGACTGATTTTCCATGAGCCCCTGAAGCCAAACCTTGTGGCCAGGAGCTTTGTTTCTTACTGTGTTGTTCTTCTCTGGCTCATCAAGGAGAAATACGAACAGGAGAATCAGTCAGTCGTAGTGTCCTCTCCAAACCCATTCAGTCCTCCATCACTGATCCCTGACACAGCACGGGGGTCAAATGTTACAAATATCTACTAAATGAATCCAGCTAATGGACCAAATCATCCCTCTTGTAGCTCCGGTGAAGACTCCCTCTGCTTTCACTTGCAGCTCTGCTCCAGTCTGGTACATTCTGTTCACTGGCAGCTGAGTGAGGGTTATTATAATACCACGCTCTCAGACGTGGGTATGCCAAGATTCCCATGAGCTCTTGGCTGCAATGTGGCTCAGCTCAGCCAAGCTGGGAGGAGGGGATGAGACAAAGCTAGAGCACTGGGGAGAAGCGGACAGGGCTTTACGGAGAAACAAGGGCAGTTAGCAGAGAATGCAGGCTTGCAGCTCCACAATGATCTCTGGCTTCTTGTCTTTTGGTCAAGTAGATTCCTGGATGAATTTTCCCCACCCTGCCTGTATCTCTCTGCCCTCATGCTGTAGTAAATGTGAGCATGCTGGCAGCTAGGCATCCACTTCCCTGGCTCAGTTACAAAGAAGTGATGCATCATTTCTGATGGGACCTGGTAATCACAGCCGTCTAATAGCCTGGACGTTAATTGTTTGTCTGCACATTGCTCCCTGAATGCCATTAAGCTGCTAAAATAGGAAGGAGCAAGCTCCCACGAGAGAGCTATTTATAGCCTCACCATGTAGGCCCTGATTCAGCAAAGCACTTAAGCCGGTTGGTTGTAGGACACGAACAGGTCAGGTCCATCAGATTGAGGGTTCACAAAGGGCAGATTCAGTTTGCTGATTGGTTGAATTGCAGGTGGCACCAGAACGGTCAGCCCCGTAGGCACCGAGTGGCGTACGGCTCTATCAGCGCCGGAGGGTGTCTCCTTCTCCGTCAGCGCTGGAGGCAGGTCTCCACTAGCTGCAGATGAGTGGCTCCCAGTTTACATCAGGGTAAGTGAGAAAGGGTGCAGTCTCATTGGGGTAGAGAGGAGTGCGCGTCCCCCTGTCAGTGGAAAGAGGGTTTGACAGAAACCTCGAAGGAGAGCAGTGTGGGAGGGAAGATTTCTGGGGAAAGCACACTTGGGTTTTTAACTGGGATTGCCATAATAGAAGGAACGTGTTCATCATAGAAATGTCGGGCTGGAAGGGCCCTCGAGAGGTCATCTAGTCCTGCCCCTGCACTGAGACAGGACCAAGTAAACCTAGACCAGTGGTTCTCAATCTTTTTGGGCTCAGGACCCATTTGTCAATGTTTATGGCCTTTCACAACCCAGTAACTAGTCTGGTGAGGGAAGCCCTGAGTGGTTTCGGTCAGTTCCTGTCTTCTGCGGGGGTTGATCCTGCACATCACTCACCCCACAGTGGTGGCTCCTGCAGCTTCTGTGCTGTGGGGCTGGCTGGGCTTGGCTCTCTGCCCCAGGTGTTGCAACCTCTGGGTTTGCAGCACCACTCAGGTTTGGCCACACACGCCCTGACTGGACCACATTTTGTGAGTGGAGTTGTGACCTGGCTCACGGGGTTGCAGGGCCACTCATTCAAATTTGGCCTACCCAGACTCTCTTTGGCATGACACCTGGGCTAAACCTGAGTGGCGCTGGGACCCCAGAGGCTGCAGTGCCTGGATCAGGGAGGCGAGCCCAGCCACCCCATGTGACAGGAGCCGCAGGAGCTGCCATGCCAACCTTTGAACCATTCTGGCGACCTAATTTTGTGTCCCGATCCATGGGTTGAGAAACCCTGGCCTAGACCATCCCTGACAGGGGTTTGTCCAACCAGCTCTTAAAAACTTCTAATGATGGAGATTCCACAACCTCCCTTAGAAGCCTGTTCCAGAGTGCAGCTACCCTTAGAGTTAGAAAGATTTCCTAATATCTAACCTACATCTCCCTTGCTGCACATTAAGCCCATTCCTTCTTGTCCTGCCTTCTGTGGACACGGAGAACAACTGATCTCTTTATAACAGCCCTCAACATATTTGAAGACTGTGAGGTATCCTCTCACTGTTCTTAAGACTAAACATGATACCCAAGCCCAGATGTCTACACTGTCGAGCCCCTTAGCTCGAGCCCTGCAAGCCCAAGTCAACTGGCACAGGCCAGCTGCAGGTGTCTTATTGCAGTGTGGACATACTCAATGAGGCACAGAGAAGGGAAGGGACTTAGCAAAGGACACCCAGCTGGTCAATGCAGCGCAGGTCAGCTAGGAATAGACTCCAGGTTTCCTAAATCCCAGTCCAGTGCTCTGACCACCAAACCACACTCTTACTTTGCTCTGGTGAAATCATCTCAGTCAGGTGAGAGGATCCATGAAATCAGTGGGGTTTAGGAACCTAAACACCTTTGAGGATATGGGCCTGAGTGGTTAACTTTCACTGATCTGTGTAAAAACCGATGAGTTTTAGAAATCAAATCTATCTTATCGCTTTTTAAATGTTTTGTCAAATTTATTGATAAAGGAACAAAACAAAACAAGGCTTCCAAAGAGACCTACCAGCGCAGATTGCGAAGGTCTGGTTAAGAAGCAAGTCCTCAGAAACATCTTGTGGGTGATGGTGGGAAAAGGCAATAAGTTTGACCATCAAACTATGCAACAAGTGTCTCAAAGTGTTTTTCCGTCGTTCTTAATGACATCAGAATCTCAACAGAGTAATGCTAAGCAGCTTGAAGGTCCATTAAAAATGCCATCAATCGGTCATTTCAATATCCATCAGAACAGCTTCACAGTGACCTAAACAATCTGCTGTGGTTTTAATAAGATCTTTTTTAAATTTTTTCAGTTCACCTTTTTTTAAAAAAAATGCACTTTCCTCCCATTTGTGGTGGCAAAGTGGAAAAGGGATGAGAAATTGGAGGCGGGGAAAGGGGGGGAAAGAAAAAGGGGGGAAAATGAAGAATTTCAAAACTAGTTTTCAATAAAACTTTGAGTGAAAACTTGTCCCCCTTTTAAAACCCGCAGAACAAACAAATGTTTCACAATTTCCAATTATATTTTTTCCCTTCCACTTTTCAGTCATCTCTTCTCACACCCCAGCCTTACAGTGCCCTCCCTCCTGGTGGGGGCAGGGGGCAAGACACAGGATCCTTGGGGCAGCAGGCCCCATACTCCCAGGGGCACAATGTCACAGAAGCGCCTGCTGCATGTGGCTCCACACTGCCCCCTGCATTCTCAGTGAATAGCACAATTTAGTTAACAAGGCGATGGTGGTAGCTGTATCAGAAGAGGTCCGTGAACTAGCCGCAGGCTCTCTTGGAAAAAGAGGAAGGTGGGAAGCAAGAGGGAGGAGTGCAGAGGGGAGTAGCGAGAAAGAGACAATGTGCCTGATTTGCCCGGTGCAGTTTCATTGATGTAAATGGAATCACTGGTTCTCCTGATTTGCACCAGTGCACATGGAATCAGAATCAGACCCAAGGTGCATGAAGGAGCCCAGGGCAGGTCCCAAGCTGGAAATGTCACAGCGTACATCTGTACTGTGGGTCTGTCTAGCGTCATCCTCCACCCTCAATCCTGAGTTCTCCTGAGTGGCCTTTGTTCCTTAGGGCTGGCACTGGAAAGAGCAGCCTCTGCCCTGGGAGTTTGCAATTTGCCCTATTTCTGTGTCCTTGAAACTTTCTGAAAGGCTTTCTGGGCCAGCAGGGAAGGGGGGGTGGGGCAGCTGCTGGAGAGCTCTGCTGGGGACAGAAAATGGACCCATCCCTCTTCCATCCTGACAGCGCCAACCATGGCATGTGACAGCCCAGACAATCTCCCCGCAGCAGCTGTGCCCATCTGTCAGTGGGGATCCGGACGCCAGCTCTCTCCGAGCTGCTGCTGTCCTGGTGTCACAGGTGGGACATCTCAGTTGGCTGCCAGTTTCCTGTAGCAGCTGTCGGAATCCATCCTCCAGTTCCAGGGCAGTAGAGGCAGGAGGGGGAGGAGGAGAGATGCCGAAGCTCAGAGCACAGACTCGGCCCCTTTCGAACCAACAGGCTTGGACAGCAGCAGCAGCAGGACCAACTACACATAGATTCATAGATATTAAGGTCAGAAGGGACCATTCTGATCATCTAGTCCGACCTCCTGCACAGCGCAGGCCACAGAATCTCACCCTCCCACTCCTATGAAAAACCTCACCCATGTCTGAGCTATTGAAGTCCTTAAACCATGGTTTAAAGACTTCAAGGAGCAGAGATGGAAACACTCCACTAGGGGGTGCTATAGATGGTTATAAGAAAACTATTGATCTGTTGGACTCTATAGCAATTAATTTACCGTTTATTAAAACAGCTATTAAACATTTATTAGCCATTTATCAACTAGTGCTAGTTGGAACATTAATATAAAGTATAGCCAAAAGCATATATACTTTTCCACAGCAGTCTGGCATATCAGGTAGCTATGGCTGACACGTAACTTCATGTTACGGGATTTATTATTGAAGGGATTTGGGAGCATGTTTCTTCATCAGTCTCTTTCCTGTGTGTATAGCTGACATGATAAAATAGGTATCAGTGATTGCTAGGGATGAGGGAAAAGCCAAGTTTATCCCCAGGGATGCTGCCAAGCTACAAAGACCACGCGCTTCACATGATCAAGAGATAAATCATAGGGTGGATACAGATGGTGCAGAGACATTCTCAAGGACTCTCTTCGTTCTATAAGGATAGAGAACAAGGACACCTGCCTCTCTGTTAATAACAATACGCAGCACTTATGGAGTGCTCTGCAATTTCAAAGCAGTGTGTGAGCATTAACTAACCATTCCCCTCAGTGTCCCCAGGCAGCTACTAAGTAGCAGGGTTGTCTTCAACTGAGCTGTGCCCCTTCCTACCAGAACGCTGTGAGATTTCTTGTTTCTCTCAGACCTCTCCAAGAAAACTCAGTGCTAGAAAGATGTGCCTGATCAACAGCACTAGAGATTCATACCTATGTCCGTCCAGAACAGGGATAACATGGGCAGTGGCAGTGCCCGCTTCCACTACCTCCCTACGAATGTGCTTCACTGCTGTCTTACAAAAAAAGAAAAGAAGTACTTGTGGCACCTTAGAGACTAACAAATTTATTAGAGCATAAGCTTTCGTGAGCTACAGCTCACTTCATCGGATGCATTTGGTGGATCCGATGAAGTGAGCTGTAGCTCACGAAAGCTTATGCTCTAATAAATTTGTTAGTCTCTAAGGTGCCACAAGTACTCCTTTTCTTTTTGCGAATACAGACTAACACGGCTGCTACTCTGAATGCTGTCTTACAGTGATTGCTGCTATACCCAGATGGGAAATGGAAATTCAGGCTCTCTGGACCGTGCTGTCCTTGGCCTCTCTGCCCAGACTCTCAGCCAGGGTGCAATTTGCCACTTTGTGATGTGGATACTTAGACCAAAACCACCAGCTCGGTTCACAGAGAACACTTAACAGCCATCAGCTGGATGTGACTTTTGGTCCTGATCCCTACAGACCTAGATTAGATTTGATCTGGCATCCTGGAGTGGGAAGGCTTGATATCCCTTTATCAAGCCCCTGAGTCCTCCAAATGCCCTTCAACCATTGCTTTTTGGGAACAGAACTTTGGTTCCAATCCAAAACTCACTTCACAAGGAATTGAAAAAACAACATCTTCCCCCAGTTCTGGCCACTGCTGCTAATGGTCCAGACTGACTTTTAACGTCTCACCTGAATGATGGCACTTCCGGCAGCACTGCATCTCCTAATACCAATCTCAACTACTGCTGGGGTGCGTCGAGGGTAGACCACCCCCTGCCGGCTGAATCACTGACATCTGTTCCCAATGCACAGCACTGTCTAGAAGCAAGTGGCAGAGTGGAAAATGCATCACTGGCTGATTGACCAGCACAACTTCCAGCAGCCCAGTGCCCTAGCAAACACCAGGGGATTGAATTCAGTCCTGATGCTACGAAGTAGGTCCACCTACTGCGGTATTGCTACAGCTTACAAAGTGGAGGAGTGAGCAGTGCTGGGCTTCACGAGATCCTGGCCCTCATCAAAGCAGTGCTTGAATTGCATCAGGATGGAGGGCTCACTGCAAAATCAGCTGAGTGAGTTTTTGGCTGGGCTGCAGGGCAGTCATTGTTTTATCAGGTGTCCATCACCCCAGCTCAGAACACCCCATATATTCTTTGCCATCAAGGATCTGGGGGGCTGAGATGGCTGGTCTTTTGAAGATCTCATGAAAAGATGAAGAGCCGAAATAAACCAGTTTCACAGCACAAAAGAAGAAAGAAAGGGAGTTTCAGGCCCCAGCAGACATTGTGTCAAACTGGTTGAAAGAAAGGCAGACCATTAAAAAACAAACAAACAAAAAAAAACAGGCTCTTCATTCAGGCTGCTTTGAATTCAGGTCAGCAGTCTGGGCTCCCACCATAATGAGAAATAAGGTCAAGGAGCAAAATGGATCTGATCTGTGTTGTCAGTCAGTTGGCAACTTACTCCAGGGGGGCAATTCTGCACCAAAAAATTAAAAATTCTGCACCAAAAAGTTAAAAATTATGTGCACAATATTTTAAAATTCTGCATATTTTTTGTCGAAATAATGCAATATAATCCAGCTAGTTTCAATGATTTTGGTAATTTATTTAAACTACAGTAAAATGGATGGAGAATGGTAGTGGGGAGCATTGGAGGAAATCACCAAACTCCCTCTGTCTAATAGTAATGTAGATAGTATTGACCCTTTACTTCTAGTTATTAGTCAACAAATATATATAGCCATATGTTCAGTGTTAAATCATGGCAACTGAACAGCAAGTGCAGGCTGGGGACTCAAACTCACAATTTTATACTGGCTACTGACCATCTCCAAAAAGATCAGTAGTAAACAGTTCATGGAGCACATTTTGGTAGGAAATTTTTTCAGTTAAAAAATTTAGACCAGTTCTAATCACTAAAGCAGCATAAGCAGTTTATAAGGCCATACTGTTCTTTACTATAATGCTCTTTTACACCACTCTGGCAATGTAAAGGAGCCTTAAAAATTTTACACCTCTTTTATACTCCTGGGGGAATTGAATTTTTATACTCCTGGGGGAATGGGGGAAAGAGCAATGGAAACAATTCACTAAGCAGGCAGGCTGCTACATTCTGCTCTGCCTGAGGGAACAAAGCCTGATCCATGCCTACCTCTTCAGAAATACCCCCAAAGCCCTGCCCCTCCATGCCGAGAGTGCTGCAATAGCAAGCAAGAGGGACAGAGTGTATCTCTCACACACGACTACCCAACCCCCCCATACACACACACCAGGAGGTGATTTACTTCTCTCCGGTTGCTCTGGGTGCCCAAACCGACCTGTCTGCACTGCTCTTGCGGCTTCCAAGGGAGGTGGTAGAATCTCCTTCCTTAGAAGTTTTTAAGATCAGGCTTGACAAAGCCCTGGATGAGATGATTTAGTTGGGGATTGGTCCTGCTTTGAGCAGGGGGTTGGACTAGATGACCTCCTGAGGTCCCTTCCAACCCTGATATTCTATGATTCCCTCTGCTTCCCCATCAGAAGTCATTTTTCTGAGGGTAAGCAAGGAAATCTGGGGGGCCATGAATTCTGTGCACGCGCAATGATGCAGAATTCCCTCAGGAGTAAACAGTTGGAAACAAATCTAATTGGAGAATCTACTTCTACAGAGCTGTCCTTGAAAACCGCAGCAAGACACCACAGCTCGGCTGCTCAGGGATACCCACTCTCCACACTTTGCTGCCTATTCTCCTAGGAGAGTGACCCACAGCTTTCCTGGTAGTATCTACAATAGTATAGGACCAGTCACCTTGAAAGACTTCAGCTCCTCATGTTTCTGGGTTTAAACCAGTCTCAGGACATTAGGGATTAGGATGAGATCTGAATAAGAAGCAGATTTACCCATGGCCTGAAACTGCCTGCTGTTGGGTTTTGTTCACCTTCCCTTGAAGTTTCTGGAGCTGCTATTGTTGGACAGCTGAATAAACCACAGGGTCCTGTGGACATGCCAGTTTTAAACCTATCCAGACTCTGCTCATGGGGGGTGGATATCAGTGCATGAAAATATCCTGCTTCTGTCCCACTTCCCCCTCCTCCAGAGCTCTCTTTGGAGACACAAGTTTCTTTACCCAGGTTATATGTTGAGGGCTGGTACAGGGAGCTAGTGACATCCTACAGATGGCCCAAGTTTGGTTTGTCCTGATTTCCAGAAGGTTGATTTGTTTTTCCTGCCTGGAGCAGGGTTAGCAAAAGGTTTGTCTTAAATGAGACAGAGATGGAGTGAATGAATCAGATTAGTATCCATCAGTAATAGGAAATGATCAGCCCAAATCTAGCCCTGCCAGGAGCAGGTGAGATGCCACTGAAGCCAACAGAGCTCACAGCAGGGCTGAATCTGGCCCTTAATAAACACTTTGAACCAGCATTGACATGGGCGGTGGGTGAACCATTGGCTTGGGAACGTTAGTCCCCGGCTGGCCCTGCCCTGCCCCTCCCCTCCTCTTCCCTCCTCTTCCGCCCCGACTCCACCAGAGCCGCCCCCCCCAGCATGCCGTGTGGGTGGCATGCAGTCCCCCCAGTGCCCCCAACCCCCCCAATACAAGGTGGGCAGGCCCAGCACCAGCAGCCCCTGCCCCAAGTGGCCAGGTGGTACAACCCCAGCACCCGGGGACGCCCCAGTGCTGGGCAGCCCCAGCCGCCCCAAGTCCCAGCCACAGGCCAGCCGCAGCTACATTAACCCTAGCCCCAGCCCCAGCCCCAGCATGCTTCCCTGAAGAGGAGCTGCTAGCCTGCCAGGGCTGGGGCTAGGGTTGCCAACCCTCCAGGATTGGCTTGGAGTTTCCCGGAATCACCATCGATCTCCCAGTGACTATTGAAAGCAATCCGGGAGATTTTGGTAGGATATATTAAGAAAATGGCATTACATCATGTTGGGGGGGAAAAAAATCTCCCGGAATAGTTTCAATCAGAGTTGGCAACCCTAGCTGGGGACAAGGGCAAGCAGGAGGGGGTCTTCCAGGTGGTGCGTGGGCGGGGCCACGCTGGGCTGTTTGGGGAGGCACAGCCTCCCCCAGCCTATGTACGTGCTACCCATGAGCATTGGTGAGCTTGCCACAGGGCTGGATATTGGACGATTTCAAAAGGTCAGATGGCTGAAAACAAAGATGATGAGCGGTTGTGTCTCTGCCTCTCAGGCCGGGTGTCACTCAGGGAGAGCAGAATCTTTGTTCTGTAAACTCAGTCACCAGGAGTAACTGGAGAGTGACACACACGTTCTTGCTGGGAGGGACACCTCTGGGAGAGAGACGGCAATTTCAGCAGGGGGATACAGAGCCTTGGCTGCTGGGCCGTGAAGAGATCCCTGCTCCATGCAGGCCAAGGGAAAATATGCTGTGCAAGCAAAATGATCCACTTGGGTGCTGAAAGTCAGAGAGGACAGTACCTGCCGAGAGTGGGGGGGAGAGAGGGGCCAGCAGCTTCAGCAGATGTTACTGAGCATGCTCAGTGCATGTGAGCATGGTACAAGCCAAGCAGAAAATCTGGGGGGAAGGGGGGTACATGACCCCATGTGACCCACACACACATGCGTCGCCTCTGCCTACAGTTGAGCTATTAAATCCACTTAGGTGGTAAAATACGGATTTAGGTGTCCATGTTTGAAAATACTGGCCTTCTTCTGTCCCTTGAACTTTACAGCCAGTCTGACGGTGTCTTTCATAGCCCTTTCATCTGCAGTGTATTCTCTAACAAGCCTTTTGATTTCTGTTTTCCCTCTGGAAACTGCAGATAAATGCCGGTCTTGCTTAATCTAAACCGAGCTGGGGAAGTTTCAGGCCAATGGAAGGAGAGTCTGGATCCTCTCTAAGAAGACAGGGAGATACATGGGAAAGCGACTACCTGCTTACCAGGTCTAGAGGGCAAAGAAAGTTATGCTCTTCATCTGGTTGTTGATATTACAGAAGCGTCTCACGGCCCCAATCAAGCTCGGGGCTCCAATGTGCAAGGCACTGTGTAGACATGTGCGACAGAAGGGCTGATGGGTACAAATGATCTGAGGGTCCGAGACACAGCCTTGCCCTCCCACTCATCCACAATCTCCACAAGTCTAAGTAATCAAAGGGATAACATGGAAGAGATAATATCTTTTATTGAACCAAATTCTGTTGATGGGAGTTACAAGCTTTGGAGCTTCACAGAGCTTTTCATAGACTCTTAGAAGACCCTGATATTCTATGATTCTATGATCAGGGTTGGAAGAGACCTCTGGAGGTGATCTAGTCCAATCCCCTGCTCAAAGCAGGACCAATACCAACTAAATCATCCCAGCCAGGGCTTTGTCAAGCCAGGCCTTAAAAACCTCTAAAGATGGAGATTCTACCACCTCCCTAAGTAACCCATTCCAGTGCTTCACCCCCCTCCTAGTGAAATAATGTTTCCTAATATCCAACCTAGACCTCCCCCCACTGCAACTTGAGACCATTACTCCTTGTTCTGCCATCAAGGACAACAGCCGAGCTCCATCCTCTTTGGAACCCCGCTTCAGGTAGTTGAGGCTGCTATCAAATCCCCCCTCACTCTTCTCTTCTGCAGACTAAATAAATCCAGTTCCCTCAGCCTCTCCTCCATGTGCCCCAGCCCCCTAATCATTTTCATTGCCCTCTGCTGGACTCTCTCCAATTTGTCCATTTTCTGCAGGTTGGGGAAGGAAAGCAGAATGTCTGAGCTAAATACAAGGGGGACAGACAGTTAAGTATCAGGGATTCACACACTGTGCAGGAGACCATTTAAAATAAAGTGGGCAATTGAGGGTTAGCAGGCAGTGGGGTGAGTTATAAATTGCTGTAATAAGCTGTAAAACCAGTGTCCCTGTTGAGTCCGTGGCTTTTAGTGTCCAGCAGAGTTATGAATTGAAATTCCCGGGCTCATCTTTTGAAGGCTTTGTGCAGGTTTCCTTTGAGGATGAGGACTGAGAGGTCAGCTATGGAGTGATCGCTTTGTGAAAAGTGTTCGCACGTAGATGATGTGTGGTTGCTTTTGATCATTTTACTGGGTGAATTCATTTGAGAGCTTAGCGATTGTCTGGTTTCACCCACATTTAATGCCTGGAATGATGTACACCACATGTTGTGACAGGCACATGTGGGACCCCTGGACCTTGAAAGGCATGTGGTGGTGATATAGATCATTGTAGCAGCAGAGGTGGGTCTCTGAGGTTTGCATCTGTTGTTCCAGCAGGATCTGCTGCTGTTTTGAGTTGGTGTATCCTGTAAACAAAGTCAGCAAATACAGAGAAAATCCCAGAACCTAGGACTCTTGTGGCAGCCCTGACAAACATCCATCCATAAGGCCATAGCCTGCTCTGGACATCAGTGAGCATCTCACAACAGCAGGCAGAAAAGCAGTACTTGTGGCACCTTAGAGACGAACAAATTTATTAGAGCATAAGCTTTCGTGAGCTACAGCTCACTTCATCGGATGCATTTGGTGGAAAAAACAGAGGAGAGATTTATATACACACACAGAGAACATGAACCAATGGGTTTATCATACACACTGTAAGGAGAGTGATCACTTAAGATAAGCCATCACCAGCAGCAGGGAGGGGAAAGGAGGAAAACCTTTCATGGTGACAAGCAAGGTAGGCTATTTCCAGCAGTTAACAAGAATATCAGAGGAACGGGGGGGGGGGGGGGGAGAAATAACATGGGGAAATAGTTTTACTTTGTGTAATGACTCATCCATTCCCAGTCTCCATTCAAGCCTAAGTTAATTGTATCCAGTTTGCAAATTAATTCCAATTCAGCAGTCTCTCGTTGGAGTCTGTTTTTGAAGTTTTTTTGTTGAAGGATAGCCACTCTTAGGTCTGTAATCGAGTGACCAGAGAGATTGAAGTGTTCTCCAACTGGTTTTTGAATGTTATAATTCTTGACGTCTGATTTGTGTCCATTCATTCTTTTACGTAGAGACTGTCCAGTTTGGCCAATGTACATGGCAGAGGGGCATTGCTGGCACATGACGGCATATATCACATTGGTAGATGCGCAGGTGAACGAGCCTCTGATAGTGTGGCTGATGTGATTAGGCCCTATGATGGTATCCCCTGAATAGATATGTGGACAGAGTTGGCAACGGGCTTTGTTGCAAGGATAGGTTCCTGGGTTAGTGGTTCTGTTGTGTGGTGTGTGGTTGCTGGTGAGTATTTGCTTCAGATTGGGGGGCTGTCTGTAAGCAAGGACTGGCCTGTCTCCCAAGATCTGTGAGAGTGATGGGTCGTCCTTCAGAATACCAGTTGGAGGACACTTCAATCTCTCTGGTCACTCGATTACAGACCTGAGGGTGGCTATCCTTCAACAAAAAAGCTTCAAAAACAGACTCCAACGAGAGACTGTGAATTGGAATTAATTTGCAAACTGGATACAATTAACTTAGGCTTGAATGGAGACTGGGAATGGATGAGTCATTACACAAAGTAAAACTATTTCCCCATGTTATTTCTCCCCCCCCCACCCCACCCCCCACTGTTCCTCTGATATTCTTGTTAACTGCTGGAAATAGCCTACCTTGCTTGTCACCATGAAAGGTTTTCCTCCTTTCCCCCCCCCGCTGTTGGTGATGGCTTACCTTAAGTGATCACTCTCCTTACAGTGTGTATGATAAACCCATTGTTTCATGTTCTCTGTGTGTGTATATCAATCTCTCCTCTGTTTTTTCCACCAAATGCATCCGATGAAGTGAGCTGTAGCTCACGAAAGCTTATGCTCTAATAAATTTGTTCGTCTCTAAGGTGCCACAAGTACTCCTTTTCTTTTTGAGAATACAGACTAACACGGCTGCTACTCTGAAACAGCAGGCAGTTTCACCTTGGATCAAGGGTACAACAGTTAATGATTGTGCGCTGAAGCTGTGGCGGTTCCATTTTTGCCATCTCTCTAACATCCAGTAGATGGCAGCACGAGGCCAGCATTTCCACCCTGAAGTGATTTGATTTAATACTCTCTTGTGGCCTGGGAGAGGTTTCCTGGGGTGGTCAAGGCCCATGGGTAGTTTTGTGTAATGGGCTACAGACAACGACTGTCTGAACAGATATGTAGGGAAAGCTGGGGGAAAAAATTCCAGGAACCATCTCACTTTGAATTGTGAATGTGGCTCTGTGTAGATAGAAGGATCCCACGGCATGATCTGATTGCAGGATCAGGGCCTTGATTTGGAAATAATTAAATGGCAGGGAGAGGGGAAATCAAGCAGTTCCAGTTCTCTAGAGGTGCCACATAAAAGAAACCAAACATGTCACTCATAAAAGAATAGTTACCTGCCCACATGTGTAGCCAGCCCAATGCTAGCACCTGGACAATGTGGTTCTCTCTTCAGCTAGGCAAGCCAGTAATCAGCACTGAGGGAAATAAGACTTCACGGAATGGCTTATTCAAAAAAACAATGTTCATCAGCATGGGTGGGGGGGCACTGAAATCAGACGAGGAGATGAGGCAGGGGGAATACTGGGACTGGCTGGACCAGGAGACTGGGACAAGGAACCAGTGGGGAATAGGTGACAGATCTGACCAAGATTCAGGGTGTGGGGGGAGAACTGGGAATGGCTGGGCAAAAAGAGTGGAACAAGGAGCCAAGTATAGAGAGTAGGAGACAGATTGTACGAGGAGCCTGGGAAAAGAGAGACTGAGGACTGGGAGCCGGCGGGGAGAGTAGGAGAGAGACAGATCAACCGAGGATTTGGGAGGGAGAACTGGGATTGGGTGCGGGGAGGAGGCGAGACTGAGACTCAGCGATCTGGGAGGGGGAGACTAGGACTCCTCACCCTACATACAGTCGATATCGTTAGGCTTCCAAATGAGAGTGAACACAAAGAGGAAAATAAGAAAAATAGCAGGTGTGTATTGAAAGCTAAATTCAACTGCACAAGCAAGCTGAACAGGAATGCCCTTGCTGAGTCCAGCACGCCCAACACAACGCCCCTCCTGGGGTGCTGAAACCAACAATCACAGGACTAAGGACACCTATGTTCCATCCTCAGCCCTGCCACTCATCTTCTGTGTTACCTTGGGCAAATCACTTAACCCCACAGAGCCTCAGTATTCCCATCTATAAAATGGGTTTAAAAATAACTGTTTCCTATACAGGGGTGTTGCAAGGTACAATACATGAAAAATGCTTTGAGAGCCTTGGCTGAAAGGTAGTACATAATCATAGAATCATAGAACATTAGGGTTGGAAGAGACCTCAGGAGGTCACCTAGTCCAATCCCCTGCTCAAAGCAAGACGAGCAACAACTAAATCATCCCAGCCAGAGCTTTGTCAAGCCTGACCTTAAAAACCTCTAAGGATGGAGATTCCACCATCTCCCTAGGTGACCCATTCCAGTGCTTCACCACCCTCCTAGTGAAATAGTGTTTCCTAATATCCAACCTAGACCTCCCCCACTGCAACTTGAGACCATTGCTTCTTGTTCTGTCATCTGCCACCAGTGAGAACAGCTGAGCTCCATCCTCTTTGGAACCCCCCTTCAGGTAGTTGAAGGTTGCTATCAAATCCCCCCTCATTCTTCTCTTCTGGTGACTAAATAACCCCAGTTCCCTCAACCTCTCCTCGTAAGTCATGTGCCCCAGCCCCCTAATCATTTTTTTCAGAGTAGCAGCCGTGTTAGTCTGTATTCGCAAAAAGAAAAGGAGTACTTGTGGCACCTTAGAGACTAACAAATTTATTAGAGCATAAGCTTTCGTGAGCTACAGCTCACTTCATCGGATGCATTTCATTTTTGTTGCCCTCCGCTGGACTCTTTCCAATCTGTCCACATCCCTTCTGTAGCAGGGGAACCAAAACTGGACGCAATACTCCCAGTGTGGCCTCACCAGTGCCGAAAAGAGGGGAATAATCACTCCCCTCGATCTGCTGGCAATGCTCCTACTAATGCAGCCCAATATCTCGCTGGCCTTCTTGGCAACGAGGGCACACTGCTGACTCATATCCAGTTTCTCGTCCACTGTAATCCCCAGGTCCCTTTCTGCAGAACTGCTGCTTAGCCAGTCGGTCCCCAGCCTGTAGCAGTGCATGGGACTCTTCCATCCTAAGTGCAGGACTCTGCACTTGTCCTTGTTGAACCTCATCAGATTTCTTTTGGCCCAATCCTCCAATTTGTCTAGGTCACTCTGGACCCTATCCCTACCCTCCAGCATATCTACCTCTCCCCACAGCTTAGGCTCTCTGATACTGCATGTTTAGTGGACCTCTATTATGTTCTGGCCTGTGATGTGTCTGTAATAAATACAAATGGGCTGGATAAATGGACTATAAGATGGATAGAAAGCTGGCTAGATCATTGGGCTCAACGGGTAGGCTCCATGTCTATTTGGCAGCCAGTATGAAGCGGAGTGCCCCAAGGGTCAGTCCTGGGGCCAGTTTTGTTCAATATCTTCATGATTGATCTGGAGGATGGCATGGATTGCACACTCAGCAAGTTTGCAGATGACACTAAACTGGGAGGAATGGTAGATACGCTGGAGGGTAGGGATAGGATACAGAGGGGCCTAGACAAATTAGAGGATTGGGCCAAAAGAAATCTGATGAGGTTCAACAAGAACAAGCGCAGAGTCCTGCACTTAGGACGGAAGAATCCCATGCACCGCTACAGACTAGGGACTGAATGGCTAGGCAGGAATTCTGCAGAAAAGGACCTAGGGGTTACTGTGGACGAGAAGCTGGATATGAGTCAACAGTGTGCCCTTGTTACCAAGAAGGCCAATGGCATTTTGGGCTGTATAAGTAGGGGCATTGCCATCAGATCGAGGGACGTGATCGTTCCCCTCTATTCGACATAGCTGAGGCCTCATCTGGAGTACTGTGTCCAGTTTTGGACCCC
Source organism: Dermochelys coriacea (assembly GCF_009764565.3). NCBI lineage: Eukaryota > Metazoa > Chordata > Testudines > Dermochelyidae > Dermochelys > Dermochelys coriacea. The sequence goes on from NC_050072.1 coordinate 4,941,032, forward strand.
ACACTACAAGAAGGAAGTGAAAAAATTGGAAACCGTCCAGCGGAGGGCAACAAAAATTATGAGGGGACTGGAACACATGATTTATGAGGAGAGGCTGAGGGAACTGGGATTGTTTAGTCTGCAGAAGAGAAGAATGAGGGGAGATTTGATAGCTGCTTTCAATTACCTGAAAGGGGGTTCCAAAGAGGAGGGATCTAGACTGTTCTCAGTGGTAGCAGATGACAGAACAAGGAGTAATGGTCTCAAGTTGCAGTGGAGGAGGTTTAGGTTGGATATTATGAAAAACTTTTTCATTAGGAGGGTGGTGAAGCACTGGAATGCGTTACCTAGGGAAGTGGTGGAATCTCCTTTCTTTGAGGTTTTTAAAGTCAGGCTTGACAAAGCCTGGCTGGGATGATTTAGTTGGGGATTGGTCCTGCTTTGAGCAGGGGGGTGGACTAGATGACCTTCTGAGGTCTCTTCCAACCCTGATATTCTATGATTCTATGATAATGGGCCAACTTCATCCTCCATGCAACTCCATTGACTTCATAGATAGCTGTCATCAGTGCTGTAACTCCAGTGAAGTCAATGGAGAGTGAGATTTAGCCCTAGGTTTTCTGCTTTCCAAGAGAGTTCAGTGCACTTGATCTTTTATAGCAACTGAGAATGAGACCTGCAAAGGAATGTTAAAAAACTGGGTTTGTGCCCTTCCTTATGGTGGGTTAAAAAGTGTAGCTGGGTGTACACCGGCCCTTTAAAGGAGTTTGTAGTCCAGTCACAGCCAGGTCCTGGTACCCAGGACAAGGGCATTCTGGGCGATGTCTAGAGGGACTGATGGGCGGGCAGACCATGGAATATGTGACTGTGTTCGGGTGATCACAGGACTATATAATGCAAGCTCTGTTGATTGGTTTGGGAGAGGTCAGATTTGGAGTGTGTTTTTCCACCTATAGTGCTGGGGAAATAGCCCAGGAAGTGCTGTGGAAAAGGGCCTGTAAAAAGAGCCCCTATCCGCTGGGCCCTGCTGCAAACAAGCTAGCTTCTTACAACAGAATGAACTGACTTGGCAGCAGAATTGTTCTGTATAGAAGTATTTCCAGACTAAACATTGCTGCATATGTGAGTAAGAACTAAGATGACGGATACATGACACAGAGTGATGAAGTTCCTTTCTGGGGTAGGAGAGGAATAGGAACAGTCAGCTTTCTGGAAAGCGCTAACAATAGCCGAGCTTTATGTTAAACTTGTTTTTCTGGGCCTCTCATGGAACTTTCTGTTTGAAGCAGTTTAACGCTCTAAGGTATTTGGTCTAGGACTTACTATATTCTGTCCTGGAGCAGTGCCAGGTGAGAGGCCAGTGAAAGTTCTACGGGCCAGTATCTCTCCATGAATTGTCACTGCTGGAAATGAAAAGTGTAACTGGACTGGAAGCTTAGCGTTTCATCTTTCCAATGATTTGTCCAGCTGTGAGGTCTGCACCTGTAGCAATGTAGCTGTGCCTGCTTTGTGTGTGCACTTCTGGAGACACCCCCACTAGTCCCTGTACAGAAATGCACTCAAGCTTGCAGTTGCACACATGGACACACTCATACATGGGGACACACCTGTTTCCTAAAAACCAGGCCTTTAATCTCTAACTCTGCCACTTCGAGCGGCTCAAGTCACATCCGAACTGATGTGGAGAGGGAAGAAATTGTGATTAGAATTATGTGATTTTAAGGTTCATTATATTATACATGTGCAAAATGTAATGAATGCATGGCCTTGGATATACAGACGGCATCGTGATTGGCAGGGAAAGACCCCAGGACCTTCAGCATCAAAAACATCCCCCCTTATCAACTGAGCTACAGTGGTTCTCCTGTAAGTGTATGTAAGTACCAGGCTTTTATCCTTGATCCAAGCCAAACATTAGAAGAAGTCCTGGTCATACGCACTAAGTGAGCGCACACCCAGGCCAGATGTAACCTGGCAAGTCAGTGCAAATGCTTTCAGGGCCATAACATTTTCTAAGTATTGGACACGGAGAGAAACATTTCGCTCCCTGCTCCAGAGGGACTGTTCCCTCTTTGCCTGGTGTCACTGATGTCTCTGCATGTGCAGCTCCAAATTCAGCTTGTCTCCTTTTGCTGTCATATCATATTTGCAAGACTCAGAAAGCTCTAGATTTCTGAATGGAAAAGAACATCTGCAGTGACCTCCAGCTAAGATAGAGTTCTGGAGCTGATTGCAGGAAGGTTTCCTGCAACCTCTCTGTAGCATGCACAGTTGGTCTGGTGCATTAGGGTGGGGTGGATTCACCTTCCTGTGATATATCGGACTCTGGCTGGTGCCAAAAGCAGTTTGAGAAACTAAAGAGCCCAACAGAGAGGAAGTATGGTCCAATGGCTATGGCTGTGATTCAAGGGTTTAGTTCCCTGGTCTGTCACAGATGTTGTTTGACCTTGGTCAAGTCACTTAATCTCTCTGTGACTCAGTTCTCCATCTGTGAAGTGCGGCATCGCAGCACTGTACTGCCTCATGGGGGGGATTGTGAGGAGAAATACATTAAGACTGTGATGCATTCTCAGACCCTATGGTAATTGCGGCTGTAAAATACCCAAGATGGATAAGATATAAGAACATAAGAATGGCCATACGGGGTCAGACCAAAGGTCCATCTAGCCCAGTGATGGAATAGTCAATGATACCTTAAGAGTTAGTCTCTCTTGGCTCAAGTCTCACTACCTTCCTAGGTAGCTCTTCACCTCCCCCTATCCCTTTTTCCCTGCCTCTCCTCACTTCAACTCTTTCTCTGTGTTAAAAGTTAAGTTATAGTTTTTATAGAAACCTCCAAAAAATAAAACAATTGAAAACAGAACAAAACAAGAAACAAAAAGAAAACAAGGTAAAAACTTTACTTTAAATAAATCCAGTAAATTAATTATTTTAACCCTTCAGTAATGCAACAGCGGGAATTATTTCTAACTTTCTTGAAGATATGGTTGCCAAGCAACAGAAATGCACACTCTGCTTCTAATCCTAACCACTCACTCATATTTGAAACATGGGCTTTTCTTATTTCCATATAGCAGAATTTTAAAATAATGTTAAATATGAAGTAATGCAAAATTCCTTGTTACCAAATTCATACAATACATCTGGCAAATATTAATATATTTTTATCAATTTTTGTTAAAAGTTTTAAATAAGGTAATAACTTGTTTGTTCAAATGTTTAATCATTTTTATTTTGGTTTGCCTTATTTTGTATAGTTGGTTTAATTTTATATGCTTTTCTTTTGTTATGTTATGTTAATGGGAAGCAGTGGTTGTTAAAGTTTATGCTTCTAAACAGTTAACAAGCGTATCAGAAAATTATCAGCAAATTAACTCTAGAAAGCTTGGTAAAAATTATGTTATTCACTCTCTTGTTAACATAGAATGTTCAGCAGGGGAAAAAAGGCAATACACCTTCTCACAGAAGATTGTGAGCATTTATTTGAGCAGTTAAGCATTACATTTAGTATAAAATATTAGTAATGTGCCTCAAGTGAAAATGAATGTCTATACAACAATTGCAAAAGCATAGCCTGTGTTATAAAAGACTCGGTCCTTATTATATTGTCCCTATTACGTTGTAAACAAACTAAGTTAAACTTTGTAATAAGTTTGGGTTACTGAAAATAAAAAACAAAAACAAAAAACTTTACTATGTTAACTAACAAAAGTGGTTTAAGTTGCATACCACAGACCAAGGATACCAGAAAATATCAAAAAGAAAAGGAGTACTTGTGGCACCTTAGAGACTAACAAATTTATTAGAGCATAAGCTTTCGTGAGCTACAGCTCACTTCATCGGATGCATCGGCTGTAGCTCACGAAAGCTTATGCTCTAATAAATTTGTTAGTCTCTAAGGTGCCACAAGTACTCCTTTTCTTTTTGCGAATACAGACTAACACGGCTGCTACTCTGAAACCAGAAAATATCAGTATACAGTGAAGAAACCCCCAAGCATCAAGAAAAGAAAAATGAAGTGCTTTATAAATAAGAGACTGGTCAAATATACCTCTATCTACCATATATGGACAATTAAGTTAACAATCAGCTAAAAACCAGTAGCTGGACCAGGATAAACTGTCATAAACTGCTAAAAAGCAAACAGAATGTTGGGAATCATCAAGAAAGGGATAGATAATAAGACAGAAAATATCATATTGCCTCTGTATAAATCCATGGTACATGCTCACCTTGAATACTCCGTGCAGATGTGGTCGCCCCATCTCAAAAAAGATATATTGGAATTGGAAAAGGTTCAGAAAAGGGCAACAAAAATGATTAGGGGTACAGAACGGCTTCCGTATGAGAAGAGATTAATAAGACTGGGACTTTTCAGCTTGGAAAAGAGGCGACTAAGGGGGCATATGATAGAGATCTATAAAATCATGAGTGGTATAGAGAAAGAAAATAAGAAAGTGTTATTTACTCCTTCTCATAATACAAGAAAAAGGGGCCACCAAATGAAATTAATAGATAGCAGGTTTAAAACAAACACAGAAAAGTATTTTTTTACGCAACGCACTGTCAACCTCTGGAACTCCTTGCCAGAGGGTGTTGTGAAGGCCAATACTATAACGGGGTTCAAAAGGGAACTAGATAGATTCATGGAGGCTAGGTCCATCAATGGCTATTAGCCAGGATGGGCAGGAATGGTGTCCCTAGCCTGTTTGCCAGAAGCTGGGATTGGGTGACAGGGCATGGATCACTTAACGATAACCAGTCTGTTCATTCCTTTGGGGCACCTGCCATTGGCCACTGTCAGAGAACAGGATACTGGGCTTGATGGACCTTTGGTCTGACCCAGTATGGCTGTTCTTATGTTCTTATTTAATTTCAACTTGGTTACTGTGTAAAAATAACTGTATTATTGCTGTACTACTGTATTATCATTGTACTGTTGTATTATTGCTGTATTGTATTACTGTACAACATTTACAATGTGCATAACCTTGATAAACTGTTTAACACACAGGTAAAAATCAATAAATGAATGGCAGCAAACAACATGAAGGCAAGGAGAAACAAATTGGTTAAAAAAAAACTGTTACACAGTAACTACAAATTAGGTATATAAAATTCCCTGTTAGTACTGGTCACAATTTGGGATCAGTAACACTGCATCCTAACTGAGGCACATGTTATTCAAAACAATTTTATTCAGTGTCTGGGTACCAATACTAAATCCTGACACAGCAATGTTGGATAAATTGGTAACTGTCTATTCAGTAGGTTTTCTGAGAAACAACATCCATAAAAACAACTGGATCTACGTCAACTGGTGTATCATGGGGCAATGCAATCCATGGAACAGAGAAGCTAGCCATTCCAGTTTCCTGCCCAGCAAAGCTTACCAGAGGGTGACAATCAGCAGTAAGGGTAACCCATAACATGAATGCACAGTACTGGGTAGTAACTAATTACAAGACATTTATATCTAAAGGCCCCATTTGTAGTGTCACTACTCCAAATTTCTGTTTTACTTCTCATATACATAATACTGTGGAACACACTAGAACAATGCCTACCCCAGTATTTCAAAACACTCAGCTTACTACTAATGATACAGGCGATAACTGCAATTGCCCTACTAGGAGTGTGTTTCTATCTGTGTCACCAAACTAAAAGAGCCAGAGTACAACACCAGCCTGGAAAAACACGTGTAACCCTTCTGCCCGTCAGAGTTGGCAGCAACAAGGGCCAGGTTCAATATCTAGGGGTTCAGTTTCAATAACACAATGCAAAACCAGTTCGAGCCCCCACCCACTGACCTGGGACAATTACATACCATTCCCCTGGGCACCTCTCGCAATACTTCCCTTCTCGCAAACACAGAGTCTGAGTGTAGCAAAAGCCTTTTAATAAAGGAGGGAAACAATGCGGCATTATGTTGGGGAAACACCACAAGCAGGATTCATAACACCAACCATGAGTAAAAGACCCACTCCCAAGTAAATTTGGCAATGTCCTTTTCCCCTCAGGGCCTTAAGTCCAGCACCCCATTTGTCACCCCCCCCACACACACACACACATACACAGTTTCTGTCCTTGGTCAGTGCAGGTCCCCAGAGTTTATCTGCAGAGTTTACCTCCCAGCCTGGGTGGAAGTGGAGGGAGGCATGGGGGGCATCTTACATGCTCTCGGGTCGACGGCCAAGTGCTACACCTTTCCATAGGGTTCTGCTGAAGTCTTCACCACCAGCCACACCCCTCCATCAGATGCCCTGCTGTCCGCTCCTCTCTGCCAACCACCCAAGCCGCTCTCCATGCTAGCTGTCCTGCTGTTCCCTCACCAACTAATAGGATAAACATGGACAAGGATGGCACCAGAACAGTCCGGTACAAACACACTCCACAGAGATCATGAGGAACAGGGATGACCCATCCTAAAAGACAGGGTCAAAAGGATAATATGATGGATAGACTTGTTTGTTCAAACCAACATGTACCAGGAGAGAGGCAGCACCCCAACACACAGAGGGGTTGTACCTTGCTCTGTAGAGGGGTTGCACCTCAATACGTCAGGAGTGATGTGTAATTTGTTTGTACCTGTGTATAAGAATGCACACCTGAGGAGTTGTCTTTGTCCAGCCTAGGGGGCAGTGGAGTGTCCAGTCACTGACTGAGCTGTGTCCATTGTCAGGGAGCACATATGTGCTAGCAGAACTGTAGACATCTGATCCAGGGAGCGAGAGACTGTGTTTATTTTGGCATTAAACCTGGCTGCGTGCCTTCGTACCTTATCGGAGTCTGTGGTCATTGGGGGTTCTCTCGGGGTCTGCTGTGTCAGTGATCTGTGCGGAGATGAGGCAGCACACAGAGGGAACACATGCACACAGCCAACTGTTATCAACATTGGATAGAGCAGAGCACCACACCGGTGGCGTCTGACAACCAGGGCTGGCTCCAGGCACCAGAGTTCCAAGCAGCTGCTTGGGGCGGCAGTTAGAAAGGGGCAGCAGTGTTTCCGCGGCGGCGACAATTCGGCGGCAGCCCCTCTGGCCCGCCGGCCGCGGGCGGGAATTCGGCGGCAGCTTCTCTGGCCCACCAGCCACGGCGGGAATTCGGTGGCAGCTTCTCTGTTCTGCCGGTTGTGGCAGGAATTCGGCGGCAGTTTCTCCCTTTTGCCGTCCGCAGCGGCAGTTTTTTTTACTGCTTGGGACAGCCAAAACTGTAGCGCCGGCCCTGCTGACAACAGAGCCCTGCTACCTCCATCATCTTTCTGTTGATCTCTGGCCCAACTTATGGGAAATCTGCTGTGGTTCCATTTGCCAACAACCACTTTTGTAAAACGCTGTAACTTAGCCCTTACAAAGGCCACCTCCAATCAGTCATCCCAGGCTCTGCAGGAGCATGTCTTTTTAGAGACAGCAAACTCAAGCAGCCAGTGCCAGAGCCACAGTAACCTCAGTGTGCAGCATTCAGTAACTGCCCCAAGTACCAGGAAACCAGCTGCTCCAGCAGCTTTGCCTGCACTCTCCCTTTCTACTCCTAAGCCTATCTCTGGATTCTTGGGCAACCCAGCCTCTTTAGTATTCTCCCCTCGTTGCCCACTAAGCAACTGCAGCTGCTAAGGAGCTGAACTTTATGGTCTCTGACTGCTTCACTGGTGCATTTCCTCTGGTCTGGCTTGTCATACAATTTCCCATAATGACAGGTTTCAGAGTAGTAGCCGTGTTAGTCTGTATTCGCAAAAAGAAAAGGAAGACTTGTGGCACCTTAGAGACTAACAAATTTATTAGAGCATAAGCTTTTGTGAGCTACAGCTCACTTCATCGGATGCATTTGGTGGAAAAAAAAAATCATCCGATGAAGTGAGCTGTAGCTCACGAAAGCTTATGCTCTAATAAATTTGTTAGTCTCTAAGGTGCCACAAGTACTCCTTTTCAATATCCCATAAAGGATCCACAATTTCCAGCTGGGCGTGGGAGCAACAGCCCCCTGATTGGAGCAGCAGGATTCTCTGGGAGGCAGGCGTTGAGCAGAGAGTGGCTGGAAGCTGGTTCTTTGCCAGTCCTACTGTGCTAAAACCGAAAGTGAGGACTTTTTTCTTTCATCGTTGATTTTGAATGAAAACAAGAGTGAGAAAAACAAACCAGCTCCCACTCTCCAGTCCTGATCATTCTTTTCGGGGGCTCCTCTTACCCCTTTGTTGCTGGGAAACAATGGAGCTTTTCAAGTGGAGCCTGAGTTGGATGTGCCTCCTTCCTTTGCTACAGGGTAAGTTTTTCTCCTTGGTGATAGCCAAACAAGAACCCCTTTGCCCCGTAGACCTGAGTCCAGTTTGCTGCTACTGTAGAGTCTGTATTTGTTTTATTGTAAAGCTCTAAATCGAGTAGCAGTGAAATGTGTTATTCTGCAGGTGCCTCTCCACATAGCATTGAACAACAGCTGGGTTTAAATACATAGAGGGAACATTTCTAGTTGTAAGCAGACATGCATCCCAGGAGGCTAGAGAGCATTTACAATGGTGTCCCAGCTGCACTGGGTGTTGAGAGGTATAGCTGGCTAGTGGTTTGCAGTCAGAACTCCTAGGTTCTAATTCTGCTTCTGACCTTGGGTAAATCACTTAACTGTCCCATGCCTCAGCTTCCCCATCCGAAAAAGTTTGTCAGAATGCAATGAATTAGTACGAGTGTTCAGGGTGTGCTGGGAAGATGCTTAAGTGCTAGAGCCTGAAGGACTACAGCTCTTGTTGCTCATGAGGGATACTCCTTTTCTTTTTGTGAATACAGACTAACACAGCTGCTACTCTGAAACTTTCTTTTAATTCATTAATTTTTGAAACTGCAGACAGAAATCACAGCTGTTTGCAGAGACGAACCAAACCCATTCACCCCGGAACTTAGAGGAGCTCAGGCATAACAAGACTCCAACCCAAGCCAGCCTGACTTTTGGTCTGCAGGACCACCACCTGCCTAACAAGATTTTGCAAAGCCACAAGGAAAGCTATCTGCATAGCATGCTCAGGGCTGGAATATCTCACAGTACTTTTGAGATCCTTCCCAGCTGACACTCAGAACAGCAGCGATGAGCTCCGAAGGGTGCCCTATCCCCAGGTCAGAGAGGGCCACCACTGTGATGTAGTATGTGTGATGTTGGGCAGCAGTAAAGAATTAAAATTGGGGGGAATCTTAAGCATCGTGTCCCCACTCAAAAACAGGCACTAGTAAAATTAGCAGGGACCGATACTGCTGTAGATCAACCGAGGGGCTCTGGGTTATAATGGATGAACCTCTCCAGCGGTTTGCATAGTGAACGTAGCTGCCAAACTCTGATGCCTTTTGTCCTGTCATAACCCCAACCTGGATTTCCCCTTCCATCCGGGAAAGGCTGAAATCCAAGCTGGTTTATTTACAGATCATGCTGTAATAGCATGGGATGTGGATTGCACTCTGCTTGGTGATGACTGAGAGCTCTGAAGTGATAGTAACATTAACCATTTGGAGATAAAGGACATTTTCCCATTTATCCCAGCCCAGGCTGGGTAGCCTCAGAGCGACCCTCTCCCGCTTTCACCACTTCCTATTTTCATCATAATAACAGGAAAACTCTCAAAAAGAAAAGGAGTACTTGTGGCACCTTAGAGACTAACAAATTTATTAGAGCATAAGCTTTCGTGAGCTACAGCTCACTTCATCGGATGCATTTGGTGGAAAAAACAGAGGAGAGATTTATATACACACACACAGAGAACATGAAACAATGGGTTTATCATACACACTGTAAGGAAAGTGATCACTTAAGATAAGCCATCACCAGCAGCAGGGGGGGAAAAGGAGGAAAACCTTTCATGGTGACAAGCAAGGTAGGCTAATTCCAGCAGTTAACAAGAATATCAGAGGAACAGTGGGGGGTGGGGTGGGAGGGAGAAATACCATGGGGAAATAGTTTTACTTTGTGTAATGACTCATCCATTCCCAGTCTCCATTCAAGCCTAAGTTAATTGTATCCAGTTTGCAAATTAATTCCAATTCAGCAGTCTCTCGTTGGAGTCTGTTTTTGAAGCTTTTTTGTTGAAGTATAGCCACTCTTAGGTCTGTGATCGAGTGACCAGAGAGATTGAAGTGTTCTCCAACTGGTTTTTGAATGTTATAATTCTTGACGTCTGATTTGTGTCCATTCATTCTTTTACGTAGAGACTGTCCAGTTTGGCCAATGTACATGGCAAAGGGGCATTGCTGGCACATGATGGCCTATATCACATTGGTAGATGCGCAGGTGAACGAGCCTCTGATAGTGTGGCTGATGTGATTAGGCCCTATGATGGTATCCCCTGAATAGATATGTGGACAGAGTTGGCAACAGGCTTTGTTGCAAGGATAGGTTCCTGGGTTAGTGGTTCTGTTGTGTGGTGTGTGGTTGCTGGTGAGTATTTGCTTCAGATTGGGGGGCTGTCTGTAAGCAAGGACTGGTCTGTCTCCCAAGATCTGTGAGAGTGATGGCTCGTCCTTCAGGATAGGTTGTAGATCCTTGATGATGCGTTGGAGAGGTTTTAGTTGGGGGCTGAAGGTGATGGCTAGTGGCGTTCTGTTGTTTTCTTTGTTGGGCCTGTCCTGTAGTAGGTGACTTCTGGGTACTCTTCTGGCTCTGTCAATCTGTTTCTTCACTTCAGCAGGTGGGTATTGTAGTTGTAGGAATGCATGATAGAGATCTTGTAGGTGTTTGTCTCTGTCTGAGGGGTTGGAGCAAATGCGGTTATATCGTAGCGCTTGGCTGTAGACAATGGATCGAGTGGTATGATCTGGGTGAAAGCTAGAGGCATGTAGGTAGGAATAGTGGTCAGTAGGTTTCCGATATAGGGTGGTGTTTATGTGACCATCGCTTATTAGCACTGTAGTGTCCAGGAAGTGGATCTCTTGTGTGGACTGGTCCAGGCTGAGGTTGATGGTGGGATGGAAATTGTTGAAATCATGGTGGAATTCCTCAAGAGCTTCTTTTCCATGGGTCCAGATGATGAAGATGTCATCAATGTAGCGCAAGTAGAGTAGGGGCATTAGGGGACGAGAGCTGAGGAAGCGTTGTTCTAAGTCAGCCATAAAAATGTTGGCATACTGTGGGGCCAGGGGGAAACTCTATCAACTTTTATCCTAACACCAGCCATAAACATGCATGCCCCAGTTCCAGACACATTCTCTCTAGGCCCCTGTTGTGGGAAAAAAGTGAAGAATCACCAAAAGCATTGCTTTCTTCTAACACTGACCACGGAACTTTATTGGAATAAAGAAAAACAACACTGTTCCTAATGCTTCTTTCTCTCTCTCTGTCTGTGTATTTCACTCTAGAACAGGGGTTCTCAACCTTTTTTTTTTTTTGAGTCTCCCCCAACATGAGAACCACTGCTATAGACCTTTTCCCTAACCCCCAATTCCTTCTTGCTAAAGTTTTTTAAAGAAACAGTACATACCTCAGTAGGAGCTACCCTGACTCCTAGCTGACGGGAGAGCAATTTGGGAAGAAAGTTGTCACTGAATCTTGGGGCTTAGAAAGCAAGCCCTCATTGAAGAGCTTTGCAGTGGGCACCAGATTTGGGCCCTGATTTTAGGTACCCGAAATCAACACGGGAGAGAACAAAAGTCAAATTTTTGTGGGAGAACACAGTGCATATAGCAACGTTGTCCTAGGCTGTAACCACCGGCTGCTGATTCTATGAGCTCTGCACACAGCGAGTCTTTAAGAACGTAGGGCAGAGAAATCAAAAGGCATCACGGTCGTAGTGGCCAGGATACAGATTCAGCTTGAATGAGTAAAAGTTCAAACCATCTAAAGATCACCAGTCTGCAGGACTGGGTGCAAAATCTCAGGAGAACAGATTTCGGAACAGGAGATTTGGGATACAGCTCTTCCTGCAGCTCTAGGGACAGAAAAACTGCAGATGGAACCTGGAAGCTCAGAGGCAGAAGCAGAAAGAAAAAATAAAAGGGAAATGAACTCCTTGGTTGAGGTCTGGTGGAGCAGGTCTGGGCCTGCCCTGGTTCTTATCTGACCTGTTTCTCTGCAGCCACCACTGGTTTAGTTGTGAGAGTAGAAATCACAAGTGGGCACCTCACGCTATTTAGAATATCAGAGCATTACAACTGGTCTAAACCAGAGAAATTACCCAGATTAAAGCCTCTCAAATGTTTGTAAAACACTCTGCAGACACACACACAAATGTCCCAAATGGTCTAACAAGCTTGAACAGATGATCTTTCATCAGGTTTAATAACCAGCTAAAGCTTAATAGGTTTATTCTGAATCAGTTCAGCAACAGTCTGGACACAGACAAGCTGAAACAGATCAGTTAGTTCTAGGGTTACCACCCTTGAAATGCAAAATAAATAAATAAATAAATAAATAAATAAAATGCCACCTCCACCTTCAAAGTTAATGGTATCTAGTTTGCATATTAATTCAAGCTCAGCAGTTTCTCGTTGGAGTGTGTTTTTGAAGTTTTTCTGTTGTGAAATTGCCACCCTTAAGTCTTGAACCTCTCTGGCCAATCAGTAAAAGATTTAAGGGTGGCAATTCCGATGAAGTGAGCTGTAGCTCACAAAAGCTTATGCTCAAATAAATTTGTTAGTCTCTAAAGTGCCACAAGTACTCCTTTTCTTTTTGTGGATACAGACTAACACGGCTGCTACTCTGTAGCCTCTTACAGTTGGTATAGCAACTTCCACCTTCTCTGTATGTATATATATCTCTCTATATATCTTCTTACTATATGTTCCATTCTATCCATCCGATGAAGTGGGCTGTAGCCTATGAAAGCTTATGCTCTAATAAATTTGTTAGTCTCAAGGTGCCACAAATACTCCTGTTCTTTATTCAGTACAACTGGTTCAGTTCTGTAGCGTAAACAGGGCCTAAGAAACCAGACATTCTCCTATCTGCAGCCTATTTCTCCCCCACCCCTAATACAGTCCTATCCTGCTGGCATCTTAAAATCCCTCCCCACCTCCCGCCACCGCTGTTGCCTGCAGCAAAGGAAGTGTCTTTCATTTACCAGAACTCAAGTGTGTTCAAATTCTCTCCTGGGGTGTAATCAATGGAATTATGCCAGCAGAGAATTTTGGGTCAATGTTGTTCACTGGAAATCCCCTGCAGGAGAGCTGGGGATTTGAGCCTCCAGGTCTGTGTGCAGAATTTTTTTTAAAATGAGAAAACCCTTTTTTGTAATTGTGTGAATAATTCATTTCTGTTAACTGGGTTCACGCGTGCCACGGGAGACCTCCTCCCTGTTGCACAAAGGAATCTATGGTGGGGTTTTCAAAAGGGCTCCATATTGTCCTGACTCTGCTCCTATTGAAACCAGTAGTAAAGTTCCCATTGCACTTATGGTATTGAGTAGCTGAAATAGCGTTCTTGAAATAATCCTTGCCGAGCGAGGCTGTTCCTTAGGGTATGTCACCACTGCAATCGAAGATATGACTGCAGCCTAGGCCAGCATGCCCGAGCTAGCTTTCATCTAACTAGTATAACTAAACATGGGCGTGAAGATACAGTGGTAAGCTTGCCTGGAAGCCTTGGTAAACATTAGGGTCCATGCACAGGTATGGCTAGTGCTCAGCCCTTTTGAAAATCACACCACTTATTTATCTGTTTATCTATGGTCTTAGTCCCCTACCTCTGGTCTTCATCTCTCTGTGCCTCACTTACTCTCTCTATAATGGGTAAAAACTCTTCTTACCTACCTCACTGGGGTATTGTGTGGCCTCGTTGTCATATGCAAGCTCCAGCGATATATTTGGATGTGAGGCAGCAGCTTAGATCTATGGAAATCAGAGATGGAGCAATACGTGCCTCACTTGAGTCTCCTGTTCAGTGCGTTGGAAGATGCACTCCTTAGGGTTTGTCTACATAGTGCGGCGATGAGCACTTTTCTAGAACTCACACTTCCAGTGTGCGTGTTGCTTTGCCATGTAAACCAGGCCTAAGAGGGGACCTAATGCAGGGTTGTCAGGCTCATTCTGTCCCAAGGCCTGAATTACTCTTTTGGTCAAAGGTCACAGCAGAGAGGCAGGTGGCAGCAGAAGGTGACTGACAGTCGGCTGGCGAACGAGCAGCTGGCGAGGCGGTCAGCCAGCACAAGTGCTCAGATTGTGGAGCAAGCAAGGTGCTTTCTTCCCAGGTGGGAGGTGAACTCACACAGATGCACCTCTTAACCCTGGGTCCTCACTGACCAAGGACAACCACTGTGAGTGGGGTGTGGTGAGGGAGCAGAGGAGGACACAGAAAAGAACTTTTGGTTGTAGAACTTAAGAACATAAGGCAGAAGACTCTGCCCCATGCACTCGGGGCTGGGTGTCCCACTCACAGTTTTAGGTTTATCAATCCTGCTTGTGGCATTTTCCCTAATTAACGCTGAGTTACTTCCCTCCTTTCATTAAAAATTTCTTTTCTACACTCAGACTCTGTGCTGCAAGAGGGGAAGTATTGCCTCTCAGAGGCGCCCAGCGGTGGTGTGTAATTTTCCCAGGTTACTGGGTGGGGGCTCGAGCCAATTCGGTGTTGTATTGTTGAAAAGGAACCCCTAGGTATTGAACCCCAGCCCTGGTTGCTGCTGGCACCACCTGGCAGAAAGGTTACAGGTGATGGGCTGTTTGAGCGTCCACAGGAGGGATGAAATTGATCTCTGTGCAGGGGACCAGTACAGGGCTTATTCACTACTTAACATCCTCAAAAGAGGACTTAATCCCCACATAAACCTTGTGCTGGGCTTTGCACAGGGGCAAATTTCACTGTAGAGGAGCTATAAGAGAAATGGCCACAGACTCACCTGTGGCATAAGGAGCTGTCAACAGGGAATGGCAGCCCTGCCTTTGGAGTATTTTCCAGAGATTGTATTAACCACAAAAGCCTTTGATGGTTAAGAGTGTTTAACTAGCTGCCTGCTGGGTTTTTCTTAGAAATACTCTGTGACTGTGTAAAAAGAAAAGGAGTACCCGTGGCACCTTAGAGACTAACAAATTTATTAGAGCATAAGCTTTCGTGAGCTACAGCTCACTTCATCGGATGTGACTGTGTGTTTCTCTGTCTGGGCTTGAAAGCATGAATGGGCAAACACATGTATTAAAACACTGTGGTGTTTACAGCCCTGCTTCAGGAAAATGAAACCACCATGCCCTCCTTTCATTCTGGCATGGATTGTTAAGGGGGTGCCCATATTTTAGTTCTTGACACTATGATCCTTCCTCTCCTTTCTTACATACTTTGACATCTGAATCCAGTGAAATGGACGGGGTAGTTCACGCTTCACAGCTATGTTTCAGGCTTGCTGCAAACTCAGATGAGTTCATTTGGGTCACATTTTGAAGGTTTTCTCTGCAACCATAATAGTTAGAGACTAACTTTTTCTTTTAAACAAAAGCTGAGACTCTGGAGAACAGCTGAAAGGTCTGTCAGGGCCTCCCCTGGCAGCTGGTGCTTCACACCCTCAAGAGAACACATCCTATGCTTTGGATAATGCTGGTATGCTGAGGGCGAAGTACAGTTTTTCCTTTGGGACTGATATTTGGAACCTAGTGCTCTTTGTTATGATGATATCTTCTCTCCCTCTCTTTGTCTGCCACCTTATAACTAAGCAGCTAAGCATGAAAGGGTAACATCCACACCTGTTCAGAGAGCGTGCACAAGGCCCATGTAGCACTTGTCTTATGCCCTAAAGGGGTTTGAAATCTGTATCCAAATTTCTGTGCTCTCCAATTGCTAATATTTAACTAACCTTCAGGCTTTGAGCTTTAGGAATCTGCGTTTGCTTTTACAACCATTTGCAACCGGGCTTTCCGCTGCTGTCTTCCAAATCGAGGCACTTTAAAAACAAATAAAACCCTCCTCGCTTGGCAAACTATCCTTTGACTTTGCTGTGAGTTTTATCTGTGTCACAACTGCTGGATAAGGCCCAAAGGGCAGCTACTAAAACAGCCATCCTGTAGTACTGCCCTCGGCTCTTCTTGGTTTGAGTCCTTACCGATCTCTTTGCTGATTACCAGGGGCTAGGCCCTCAGTTGATGTAACCTGGCATGATTTCCACGGAACAGTGCTGCTTTAAACCAACCGAGACTCTAGCCCAATAATCAGGAGAGTGAGCTGGATTCATTCCACCTCATGCATCAGCCATAAAATTGCCACGGCATTTCAGCTGCAATGTCTATTACCAGGTGTGATGGAAGAGGCAGAAAAACACAGGGGTAGATTCACCTCTGAGCCGTTTGTATGTCCCTATTCAGCAGCTACAGGGAACCCAGTGCAGGCTGAGGCAACTCCAAGGGCTGCCCTAGGAGGTACCGTTGCTTCATTGGTCCCTTTGGGGCTTTGCAAGGGTGCAGGTCCATTGCAGCCATGCCCCCGCTCCTTCTTCCTCCAGTCCACCTCTGCCTTGGAATGCCCCTGTGATGAATATTGCAATCCCATGCAGTATGTTTGAGGACCACGTTGTGTTAAGTGTATGGATCACTGTGGGCCAGGGACAGTATGCAACTCGGGGGGGGGGGGTTATCCCAGCTCCTCCAGGAACCAGAAGCAGTGGTGGGTGATTCAGGTAAACCACTCTCAGAGGGGCACTCCCCCCAACCCCACCCAGAGGCTCATATAGACTGTCTCAAACTGGATTTTCAAAAGACCAGCAGACAAAGAGAAGATTTTGGATATAAAACTGGATATATATTAAACTGACTCAGGGCCTTCTTTCTGAGCCAGCAAACAGACAGGACCTTCTGTCCAAGGGGGCCCCCAACCTTGCAGAAGGACTGGGAAAACGTTGGCCTACTAGGGCCCCTTAAGACTGAGGGGTGACTCATGTTATGCTTAGTGTGTGTTTATATCTGTTTGATGCTTTTGATGTTTTCTCTGTAATGCTTTTACCTTATGAATAAAGGTGCTGGCTTAGAAAGAGCTTGGTGGTAACTTGTAACTGCTGACAGTACTCTGATCATAGCCCTCAGAGAGAAATCAATGCACCAGTGCTGGCCTTTAGGCAGACTGGCTCACTGGGGTTTTGACAATGTAAGGCAGGGAGATGTGAAGCCCTAAAACTCCCATCAGGAGGGAGAGAGACCCGGGTCTCCACCCAAGAGAAGTGACAGCTCAGAGCAGGGAACCTTAGTGGGTGCCCTCAAAGGACCATGAAGGTGCAATACAGGTGTAGTTACCCTTGACATTATGACAATGCCCAGATTTGCTGCAAAGGTGGTGCAGGGCCAGTGCAGGGCCTGGGAGGGATAAAAGCTTTCTGCCTGTAGGGGTATTCCCCAGGTTGAACTATGCCTGCTTTATGCCACCTTTGCACCAGCCTTACTGTCCCAAGACACGTCTTTATAGAAAGGGGGTTCCCCTGAATTCTGCTAGATCTCAGACACTGGTGATGAGTTTCTCAAGCTGGGAGAAGTATATAACCAATGCTAGGGGAGGGTCTTGGTCCCCCCCTTCTAGTGGCTGGTCTGTATAAGAGGATATGAGTCTAATACAGGAAGTTATTCCTTTAACTCAAGCATTTGAGGCTGTTGCTTTTAGAACTGCAGTTCCTGGGTTCAAGCCCTGTCAGCAGCGTAAGCATGGTGATTTACATCCACCAACTGGTTGACATGAGTCTCATAGCTTGCTCTGGAGGTCCTCAGGACCTGCTGCAGTTTCACAAGAGCTGTTCAGAAGTGTAGCGATGAGTCTTGGAGGAGCCCTCCTGCAGCTTTTGGAATTAACTGGGATTGCCTGGATGACTTACAGGGCAGCTGTGGAGGCTGGCTGGAGCTCCTGCTCACTTTAGTTCCAACCCCGATGACAGCTGTGCATTGGTGGGGTTAGATGATTTGTAAATGATTTCCTCAATTCTCAAGGCCTGAGAACATTCTGAGAAATTGGCTTAGTCATGAGGTTACTGGGGCCATTTGTAAAAGCCTGATACTATCACAGCCAAACTGGGATTTCTGGTCACCGTGTCTTTCCTGCTGCCAATACCTTAGCAAGGGGCTGCTGCAATCATTTCCCTCCTTGCTTTACAAAAAAGGCCCATGTCCCACGGATACATGTGCCACTGAGAGGAGGGGTAAGTGACTGGGGAAACCTATTCATTCGTTTTTCTCTCTCATAACCAGGGAGGAAGGCTGCATAACT
This sequence comes from Dermochelys coriacea, assembly GCF_009764565.3. Lineage (NCBI taxonomy): Eukaryota > Metazoa > Chordata > Testudines > Dermochelyidae > Dermochelys > Dermochelys coriacea. The sequence continues at coordinate 4,959,137 of NC_050072.1, forward strand.
GAGAAAACAAACTGATATCAAGTGCCGTTCACTGGATAGATTTACACTGTCCCTGAAAAAAAAATTTGTGGATCGTGGATTGGATGTGGATACAAATTTTGTATTGGCGCAGGGCTCTAGAGATACTTACTCTGCTGTGGACCATACTTTAATCTGTCTATGGATAAATGGAGCACTTCACTGTGTAGGCCTCTCTAACCCTCCTTGTTCACCAGCATTAAGCATTTAATTTATTAATATTTAAATAACATTTTTGAAGCTGAAAAGTGAACTCCATCCAGTCTCTTCTCAGTCGGTTCAGGAATAGCCAGAAAGTCCCTTAGTATTTTTTCCTGAATTAACAAACAATATTAGACATGTAGTCTAGCAGGAGACTGGAGTTTCCTACAAGCAAACCTAACAATTCTTTAATCTATTGTTTCCCTTCGCACCCTGCTGTGCTCTAAGTTTTGTTTTGCGTTGTCACTCTGTCCCTTCACATACTGAGTTAGTGACTTGGTGACAATGAAAAGTATTGTTCTTTGTGCCAAGAGGGGAAATTCTACAGAGGAAGGTGTTAAGATCATTATCAGGATTCCATTCTAAAGTCATCTTTCAGTCTCCTTGCTCTTCACATTTAAGACTTTTTCCTTCAGGCTTTGCAGGTTTAACTCTTGGGGTGAATGTGAGAATTTTTCACCACTGAGGGAATAAATGATCAAATTCTTAAAGTTACAAATATTATTTAAATGACCTAGGGGAAATGTGGTGAGAATCTGAAACGTTTGTTTCCATACCTCTCTCTTCAAAACCAAATTATCATTCAAAATTTAGTAGGGACATAATATGTTTTATGCAGCAGAAGAGATGCATCTATTAGAGATGTACAGCAGAGTGTTTAAAGGGTATTTCAGGATGCTCGTGGGTCAGATTTATGGTTTATTTTGGAATGAGTACAGGTGCAATCCTTTCAGTTGATTGGCTGGTATCTACCAGAACCTTTGTTGCTCATTGCAAAAAATGATCAATACAGAAGCTCAAAAGCTAACAGTATTGTTATTCCGGCTGTTTTCCTACAGTTATGAGAGAATTATAGGGCAGTTCTATGGACCATCACTAGGTGGGTAACCCAGTTGCCTGGGACTTCTCGGGTCTGGAACCCTGACATCTGGGCAGTGATACTGGACGCAATAATTGTATTGTTGATTGAATAGTTGTGAGTCACCTTATCTAATCATTTCCAGTGTTTTTAAGGCTTATCGTTTTATTTCCATTGTTGCCATAGGAAGTAGCCACAGAGCCCAGCATAGTGACCCACAGTGAAATACTAAGTTAGATTAACTAAGCTTGTCAACATTTTTTGAATTTCAATGACATTTTTCATAGGAAAAACTTAATTCTGATAGGAAAAAAACATCAAATTTTCAGAGGTTTCTCATTGGCTCTATAGCTGACTGATATTTTCCAATTTTTTAAAAATTTCATAGAAATTCAAAAAAATGGTTATGAAATTTGTAAAAAAAAAATTCTATTGGCTTTACACGTTAATAACAATATTATTACTTCTTTCCAACCTTGTTCCTTGATACCAATGCACCATGCCTTCCTCAAGAAATGCAACCCTGGGAAATTAGAACTTCGAGGTGGCTATTTTTTTCTTTCATATCTAGAATATGAAAATGCAGCAACAAGTGGTAGGCTAAGAGTCTCTCTTTTCCTAGGCATTAGCTAACAACTGATGCTCTGCAGAAGTGTGTTTTGTCTTGTGCATGTAAGGTACTAAACTCTGCTTTGATTGTGCTGCAGTATCAGAGGGGCAAAGCTTCCTCATAAAGAACATCCGGCTGGAAAAATGCATCCAGGTCGCCCACCATGATAGCGACCAGATCAGCCTGGCTGATTGCAAGCTGCACTCCCAGCAGCAGCATTGGAGGTGGGACCCCAGAACAAAGTCCATCATCAGCCTTAAAACCAAACAGTGCCTGACCATCCACAAGCCACAGGAGTTTGCATCAGCCTACCTGGAGCCATGCGGGGACAGGGAGCGCCAAACATGGGCTTGCAGCAAGAAGGGACACTTGACCTTGCATGGCCTGGGCTTGCATCTCAACGCGAAGCAAGGCCACAAGGTCTTTGTGTCCCGGGAGAAAGACAAATTCAGCAAGTGGAAGACCCTGTCAGATGAAACTGTCTGTGCTGTCAGCCCCACAGTGGCTCCCAGGCTTGGTGACCTGATGCAAGAAGCTGTAAATGCATTGGTGTGGGTTCACGAAAGTAAGAAGAGGTGGATTTAACATTAGCAACCTATTTACTCTTTGAGATCCATCACCTAGAATCCATCTAACACCTGACTTAACAGGCTTGTAGCTCATGTAAAATCATTCTTATGCATGATTGCTCTGGCCCTGGTCCACAAGATACTGAGAAGCTTTAGTGACATCCCAAACACTCTCAGCTACCATTGATTTCAGCGGCAAATGATAGGTGCTCAGCACTTCAGCGGTGTGGGTCCCTATATATCAATATATAAAACTAGTGATGGGCAAACCTCAAAAGATTTTTGTCAAAAGGTTTCTGACAACCCTGCTTCTCAACTTGCCTTGTTACATAGTTTAAAACCTATTTTGGGGATGAGCACCATATAGTTTGGAATATTCTCTGAATCGCCTGAAACTTTGGGGTTTGCTAAAAGTGGGGTGGCCATTTCATTAAAGTCAGGCTTTCTTTCATGGGATTTCTGATACTTCCTACTACTGGATGGGCCCTAAAATCCCAGATTAACTGCCTCCTCTGTCATCACACTCGTACTCTGGACTGATCAGAAAAACAGTCTTTTTTTTTTTTAAGTTACCTGCACTATTGAGAGGCTATTTAAAAAAAAATAAAAGGAAAAGAAAGCTTGATTCAATTTTCAGAGTAGCAGATTGCAGGGAATTCTCTTTCTCTGTTCAGTCCCAACCAGTTCACTCATCCCTGATGAAATCACAGGTCTTTCCTCGCTCTTGTGATCTGCTGACCATGATCATCTAATCTGATCTTCTTATATTGCAAACCACCGCACCCTAACCCCAGCAAGGAAGGGGAAGAAGTAGAAGTTGGTATTGCTCATTGTGAAGCTCCTGGGGGTACTCAGGGCTGTGAGGCACCTCACCACTACCTGCCCTTAGCATGAAGCAGTTCTGCCTCATGCCTGCTGTAGCACAGTTCCCTGAAACAAACAGCCTCTGGACACTGACAAGCCCTGCCTTCCAGGCCTCCGCAGACCTCACCCTCTCTGTGCAGGCTAGTGACAGACACACACCAGCCCCTTTTGTCAGCATCCCCCTCTGTAGCATCAAGCCCATATGGACACTTACAGGACTTACCAGGATGGACAGAGTACACACAGTTTTACTGGAACAACTCAGCCTCAGGCCTTTTATAACCACACAGCACTGTAATTTATTTCTAGTGAGAACAAATATGTTTATTAACAAAGGTTCCGATTTTAAGAGATGGTAAGAACAACTGGCTACATGTGAAACAAAAGGTATAATATGCTTCTTAGAGTCTAAGCCTGATTTTAACAAGCTAAAATTCCTGTCTAAAGCTGTTTCTCACATAAAGCTTCCTTCCAGCATCACCAACCCACAAGGCGGGGATCCACCGTTCATGGATACAAAAAGCACTGTCCTTTTTGTTCCTTCAGTGGTGGAAAAAAGAGGGGTCCTTCTAGACTTCCTCCTATGCCCCAATGCTAATTGTCTTTGCACCCCAGTGATTGGACAAACGCCTGCAGTTCTGTCTCCAGTGTCTTCCCATGCTGACATCACATCCTTATGTTAACTGGGAATGCAAATGTAGCTCCTATTGTATTTGGCTTACAATGCTTAATTTTACTTTGGAGACGGGGATAAGAGAATAAAAATGCTTTGTCTGGCAGAAAAACCTGTTTGTCAACTGTGCCTTGTTACATAGTTTAAAACATATTTTTAGTAGGCCCATAGAACTCCTTATACAGTGCCAGTACATACATTTCACAGCAATAGTAATGACCAGTGTGTCATCAGCTTTCACTTGATACCTTACAGGACACTTTTTGGATAAATACTATGAAAGTAGTGTGATAGGTGTAGTGAATTTGTCAGGCCTGACAAGAGTTGCAGATACAGAGTAGTTGGCACTGAGGGGCTCTTAGGGTCACACATGATATCGGAATTGGGAAATAACCAATGAAAAGTAACTGATTTTAGAAAATCAGAATAGTGGGGGGAGGTTGGTTGTTTCAATATTGCCAACCCCAGATGTCCAAACCTCACGCTGGGCCCTCCAGAATAATGAGATCATCTTTGAAATCATGATATTTCAACTGATAATTTTGGGGTTCTCCTTATTTGCCTTCTGGTTTGGGGGCCTTTAGGGGGCCCTTAAGTCACGTTTTCAAGCCTTCTTCAATCATGAGAAACTTACTTTATGTTTTAATAAAAAAGAAAAAGAAAAGAAAAAAAGGCTGAGGGTAAATGATTCCACATAATGGAACTTTAAGACAAACACCAGAAATCACAAGACTTGTGAAGAAATTGCAAGAGCTGGCAATGCTATTGGGAGAGTTTTCTTTATGATTTCAAACGAAGTGTAACCTACTGGCTATGAGTTCATAGCTCTGTCCCTGGTCCTACCTCAGGGAGCTGGGCAGTGCAGCTCATGTGGTAGTCAGAGTTAATTTCTAAGAAGGAGAAACTAATCTGGAATCTAGAGCCAGCCAGCCTGCCAAGGAGCTAGAAAAATCCTTTTGGGTCCCTTGGCATCACCATTCTTACTAGAGACTGGAGACAATATGATCTGCTGGCCTGAGCGTAGGTCTGAGAGCCAGGAACACCTGGGTTCTAAACCTGACTCTGCTCTGGTACCTTTGGGCAAATCACTTAACTTCCCTGTGCTTCAATTTCCTCATCTGTAAAATGGGAGCACCGCTTTTAAGCGACTGTTGCTGTCTTAGTAATAGATGTTAGAAAAAGTTAGACAAACACCTCTCAGGAAGGTCTAGCTAATATTTAGTCCTGCCTCAGTGCTGGGGACTGGACTAAATGACCTGTCTAGGTCCCTTCCAGTCCCCCATTTCTATGATTCTGTGCTTTCACTAGTTCTAGTCTCTAAACTCTAGGCTAGCTCCCAGCAACAGATATCAGATGTTGGTAGTGTTTCCAGGATCTTTAGTAAGAAGCAGTGTGGATAATTAGCCAGCTCACCATCCAATCAGATTCCTCCTTCCTTTCAGCCCATTTGGGTTATAAACTGGGAGGTGGGTTCATGACAAGAACATTTTCCTTACAAAGTTGTCTACAGAATTAAATACCTGGAGATCACATCCATTCCCCACTCTTCAGCTCCAGGATCCACAAAAGGATTGGGACATGCAATGAATGTTCCAGTGCTTTCTGTAATGGTTCCCACCCATTCCCATGGAGACGCTATTTCTCTGTCACAAGGTTTTTCCTGATATTAAGGCTTCACTCTTCTCTTGGGTTGTTTGAGTTGCTTGGTAAATTAGTCCCTTTCTCCCCACAATCTCTTTACTTTCTCCAAGACTAAGACCAGCTGGACCCCCCAACTCTTCATTCAGACAATGAAGCTGTCACCCCTGGAATGCAGGTCTCCTTTTATTCCTTACACTGTTTGGTGTAATAGCATCACTCCTGGTTATACACACTGCGAATTCTCCAGAAAGGCTAGCATGTCACCTCTGCTCCCACAGCAGCATCTAATGGAACAATTGTATCCCAGAGGCAGGGAACCTCCTCTCCTTCTGCTACCCAGTCTAGACTGATGATCAAGAACAGGGAAAGGGGTCTCTGATTTGCCGCTCTGATTTGCCGCCCAGTGCCAAGGTCAGTATGCTAGTGATGTACCCCCAGACCACCCGAAATAACTCCCCTTTGGTGCTTAGAGCACTCTGATACTTAATCACCAGCATTTGAGAACTGAAAAGCTTTGCCTACTTCATTTGTCAGTAATGCTCATAGACAACATATCCTATCATTTAACATCAATTTGGCCACATCCAGTCATTTAACATGTTGGGAAGGTGTGTGTGTGTGTATCTCAGCTTTGACTCTGCCTGCACTCTCCGTCGTGCTTGATCTTTTAACTGTTGGTTTGTACCGTGCCCATCCTCCTTAGACTGGATGTTCCTCAGAACAGGGACCTTGTCTAACCCCACGGGCCAAATTCTGCCCTGACCACCGGTCTGATCTTGCAAGCTGCTGAGCGCTCTCAGTTGCATTTGAAATTCATGAAAATTGAGGGCCCCACTGGATCGGGCCCTTGCAAATCATGCAATCCAAATTGCCTCAGGGAGGCTGCAGGAGAAATAAGCCAGGGCAGGCTTTGTCCCAGTGTGGTTTTCTGAGGGACATGCAAGCCCAGGGTGCTGTAGAGAGAATAAACAATAACTGTCTGCATCTTTGTTCTTTTTTTCTAAGCTAAAACCATCAGTTCCTCAGCAAAGATCCACACCAGCTCCAGGGGCTCTCTGCTGGAGTTGCCTGCCTCCACGTTGGCTGAGTTTAACAGCACAGTTCCTCCACCACGGAGCCACCAGATGCTTCTAGCAATCGAGGAGGGTGGGTACTTTGCTTTCCTGAATGCACGTGTCTGAAGAGCAGCAGCGGCTGCAGTTTGGTCACCGCTGTGATGCTTGTCTTGGCAGTGGGAAGCAGCGCACTGATGTGGGGCTATGGCTGCCCCAGATGTGCTACAGTCAGAACTATAGTGGCACACAGCCACTCTGAGCACCATGGTATGACAGCAGGGCTCCCAAGCACTTCCCACCCTGATAGCAAGGGGTCCTGCAACTAACGTGTAGCCATAAAGAGAAAGCATAATGCAGTGCAATTCTCCCTCCTATTTGGCAGTACAGCCCACTAATGTGTGCGTCTCTGCTCCTTCCCCCCCCTCGCAGAGGTGCCTGGCCAATTTAAAAATCAACCTGGACACCGAGGGAAAGATGCTGGGGCCAGGTCTACAGGTATGTTGAAACAACCAATGAGAAAAGGGAAAAGACAGGGTGGAGTGCTGGTACCAATATCCCTTCATCTCCCTACAATTGGGAAACTGATCCTGTGGGATATGCTCCCCACCCCCTTGGTGCTATCTGATGCTGATGCTGCTCAGTGCTCCAGAAAGAACTAAAGCACCCCCCTTCATCCAACTGCCTGCAGTATGCCCTGGGGGAGAAATTCTTCCTGGGGATCAGCTGCACCCCCGGCATGGGAGTAATAGTTACTATGATTGAGTGCTGAATCCCATTCCACCATGAGCTTACTGTTGATATCCAACAGTCGTTGTCCCTTGCTCCTGCCACCCCTTGCATCCGAGAACTCTGGATTGTGGGGCAAAGAATTTTGAACATTCATTACCCTCTGAGAAAGGGGGGGAAACCTGCCAGGGACAGGCTGTAAAACTGCAGCCCTGAGCATATGACAAAGCTGGTCCATGACCCCATGAACAAGGAGACCACCCATAAGTCATCTCCTCCACCCACATCCTCTGCTACTCTTGATGGGGCTGTAATGGTCCCCTGTAATGTTAGTCTGCAGCGATATTACAGGGGTATTTCTTGAAAGAATAACAGAGCAAAGGGGTTAAATGAGGAAAATGTGTGTGATTGTGCAATTTGATTCCATTTCAGCCACCAACTGGAAGACAGCCATGCTAGTCCTCAGCCCCTTCGCATTTATATTGGGGCTGATTATACTGACACTGAACGTTCGTTACAACAAGTAAGTGGGACGAAGTTTCTCCCTTAGCTGGTTTACTGTTGTCACAGCTGCGCAATTAAAGGTCTGAAAGCCACAAGTGTACTAGCATATCAACCTCCAGGCCACACGCAGGCCCCCACCCCTTCCCATCCCCATCTCTGAAAGTTTTGTCCACGTTCTGGTCATCTTTCCCCTTGGACTACAGTAGAACCTCGGAGTTACAAACACCTCAGGAATGGAGGTTGTTTGTAACTCTGAACAAAATGTTATGGGTGTCCTTTGAAAAATTTACAACTGAACAATTGACTTAATACAACGTTGAAACTTTACTATGCAGAAGAAAAATGCTGCTTTTAACCATCTTAAATTAAAGGAAACAAGCACCAAAACAGTTTCCTTACCTTGTCAAATCTTTTTTTAAAGGGAGTTTAACCCAGTACTGTACTGCATTTGCTTTTTTGTTGTCTCTGCTGGTGCCTGATTGCGTACATTAACTCCTCACTTAACGTTGTAGTTCTGTTCCTGGAAAATGCAACTTTAAGTGAAACGATATTCAGCAAATCCAATTTCCCCATAAGAATCAATGTAAATAGGGGGGGATTAGGTTCCAGGGAAATTTTTTTCACCAAACAAAGTTGTGTGTGTGTATATATATTTATACACACAGTATAAGTTTTAAACAAACAATTTAATACTGTACACAGCAATGATGATTGTGAAGCTTGGTTGAAGTGGTGAAGTCAGAGGGTAGAAGAGGGGGGGATATTTCCCAGGGAATGCCTTACGGCTAAATGATGAACTAGCACTTGGCTGAGTCCTCAAGGGTTAACACATTGTTGTTAATGTAGCCGCACACTCTACAAGGCAGCAGGAATGGAGGGAGGGGAGACAGCATGGCAGAGAGAGACAGAGATACACATGGTGTGTGAGAGAGAGACGCACATTGCCCCTTTAAAGTACGCTGACCCCACTCTAAAAAAAGAAAAGGAGTACTTATGGCACCTTAAAGACTAACAAATTTATTTGAGCATAAGCTTTCGTGAGCTATAGCTCACTTCATCGGATGCATGTAGTGGAAAATACAGTGGGGAGATTCGGATACAGACTAACACTGCTGCTACTTGGAAACCTGACCCCACTCTAAGTACACTGCCTTTTTAAGTAGATCAGCAAGTTGAGACAGCAGCTGCCAGCAAGATTCCTCTGTTCTGAGCCCTGTCCTGCCCCCCCCCCCCCCCCGCGTGGAGATAAGGTACAGTACAGGAGCAGGGGGAGGGGGGAACCCTGACATTAGCTCCCCTCATACCCTTCCCTGCCCAACTGCACAGTGAGCAGGAGGCTCCGGGGAGCAGCTCCAAGGCAGAGTGCAGGAGCAGCACACAGCATTGGGGGAGGGACAGATGGACTGCCCAGCAATCGATAACCTGCTGGGAGGCTGCCGCACAGGGAACTTAGGGGAGTGGGGAGCTGATGGGGGGCTGCCAGATCACCCTGGTTCCAAGCCCCCACCAGCTCACTCCAATGAGCTGCTCTTTCTGCAAGCAATAGACAAAGCAGGTGGCTGCCAAACAACGTTATAAGGGAGCATTGGGCAACTTTTAACGAGCACGTTCCCTAAATGATCAGCACCATAACAACGAAACAACGTGAACCGGAGCAACTTTTAAGTGAGGGGTTCCTGTATTTCATTCCAAATGATGTGTGTGGTTGACTGTTCAGTTTGTAACTCTGAGGTTCTACTGTATAATCTTCTCCTCTCTGGCCTCTTGCTGCTTCATCCCTCCTTCCCTCCAAAATGCAGCTGGTAAGGTCTTCTCCCTCTCCTGTTTCAATCACGTTAGACCCAGAGGGGCCGGTCTGTGTGAGAAGCTTGCTGCTGCCGCCCATTGCATACCTGTTCTGGGGATAAAGGAATTCTGGCTCCAGGGCTGCTGATCCAGCTCTAAATTCACATGGGAAAGCAAGTGGCAGGCAGATGCAATTACTAAATCTGTTGAGAAAGGCATTGCCCACCTTGGATATAAATGAAATTTTAGGTGAAATAACTGATTTTTTGTTCCCACTTTTTTCTATCCTTCTAGGAAGAAGAAGCTCTCTGCTTTGAAGAGCTACCCAGAGAGCTGCAGCAGAGCTGGCTTACAGGAGCAGTCCCCATTAATGGTGACAGCAGGCAGCTGGCCACGCAGCATTCCAGACTCTTCCCCTTCCTTGCCACACGGGGAAATACTGATTGAGTGGAAGGATGGGACTGTCACTCCCCTTTTTGATAATGCTAACTTTTAGATGGGCTACCTCAGAACTAACTGAGCCCATTGCTTCTATGCTGTAGTATCCTCTGATAAGATACTCCCACTGGGAACAATCTGTCCTTAGTGAATTTTTTTCAGTAGCCTAATGGTTTTGGTAGAAACCAGCAAACACTGTTTAACACTTGAGAACAATCACATGATGTGACACAAAGTTGTAGCAAGCAGGGCAAATTGTGTTCTGTTTGTTGCGATGCACAGTGCTTAAACTTTCTCAAGAGTTCTGATTTATTCTGTAAGGAGACCCATATGTAACCACAGAGTGCCTAGCTGGTTTCTAATGTTCCTTGCCTTTTGCTTTCCTTTGGATTCTAGCACCACTGATCACACAAGAAATGTTATTCCTCCAAGTCAAATGGAAAGGTGAATAAACAAATCCTGGTAGGTTTGATTTGACTTCAAAGTGGAAACCTGGATCCCCAAGCCAGCTACGCGCTCAAAAAGCTGCTCAGTAACTTTGGCCATAAGAGAATGTGCCACTTATCAGCTCCGCCTTCAGCAGCCAAAACCAAAATGACCGTCCCGGACATTCTCCAGCCATTTGCTGAAGTTCCCCCCCTAAAATATTAAGGAAGAACAGTTTCTTTTTTCTAAATAAAAGACATTGCACTCCACCTTTGCATCCTGAACCATTGCAAACCAGCTGATGGCAGAGAAGCTGACTCACCAAGAGTTTTATATTCCTGGTACACAATGCTAATTTACAATTCTACAGCACTTTTCATCCCTCCAAATCATAAACCACTTAAAGAATGCTACATGTGCCATTAACATGCAGCTACCAACCATGGCTTCAACTAATACAGCACTTTTTGTTTTGGCCAATGTCTGTTCACCACTGTTGACTGAGTAGAATGGGTTACTTGAAAATGGCTTTGTATTCTTGTTTAATATATATTCTTGCACTTAAACAAAGCAATGCCATTGTTTACATGGTGTTGCTTAAGCAGAAGCTGAAAAATAACAATGAAAATATGACTGTGAAACAGAACGTTGTTAGTCATTTTCTCTTGCTTGTTTACTGATTGATTTTCTTTAAAAAAAAATAAAAAAAATATTTGCTCTTTTATTGTTCTGACAGTTACTAACACAACACCCCCCCACATGCTCTTCATCACTCCCTGGCATTTGGTTTGAAACAGTGTTCATAATAAAGCTGAGTTTAAAAAAATATCAGGAGAATTGAAGTCATTTCTCTTGCTAAGGCACAATGCACTGCTGTATCTCTGCAAATCATTCTGTAGAGATAAAATGGTCCCAATCCTACAAGGAGCTGAGTGCTTTCAATTCCTACCGATGTCAGTGGGAGCGAAAGGTATTCAGTGGCTTAGCACTTTGTGAGATAAGGCCCAGAGACAAGAGTTAATTCTAGCTCTCACCTCTAATGTTCTAGCTTGTGTGTGCATAGCACTGGCAGCTATTGCATGGAATGCCAGACGTGCTCAAGGGCAAGTGACCATATTGCCCACTAGGGACTGCAACCCATAGATACTATCACAGCTACTGGAGATTTGCTTAGATTTCTAGAGCAGAAGGTCCTCCGCTCAATGTAGGCATAGACTCATTATACCACCAAGACCAAGTGTATAATATACTGCTGACCTTCAACGGGTGGGACACAGACCAAAATAAGAGACAACAAAAATAGCAGAGGATGTTTGAAATTATCAGTTAAATTTTGTTCATCTCTAACACCTTCCATCCCAGGCTCTCAAAGAACTTTGCAAACTTTAAACGTACAAGGTAAGGAAATACAACTCATGTTACAGTTGGCAAAGATGAAATGGTTTGCCCAAGTTACCAGAAGGAGTCAGTGAAGCTGGGAATAGAGCCCAGCAGTTCGGGCTACTGCTCTTCTGCTCGAAACTCAGGACCTAATTTTTGTAATTGTATTTTATTATTAAAATTCTCCTTATGTTCCCTTTCTCAATACCGTCCTTCTGGTGTCAGGAGAGGTCAAGGATTCGATTTTCAATAGGACCTGGGCTGCTCAGCACTTCTGAAATTCAGGGCGTAAGTGACCTGACAAAAGCAACAAGGGGAGTGATAGTCAGTGCAGGGATTTGATCTCAGAGCTCTCTGGTTCATGATTAGATCAGACCATGCTTCTCTACATGAGCTAGGATAACCTAGGGGAGGTAAAAGCACAAGCTCCACAGAAGCTCAGAGTATCTTAACCCCATACAGCAGGTTGGTATAAAATTTACATTTCTGCACAACCCCCATTTTATTCTTGTTTAAAGAGCAGCCCAGGTTTCTTTGAAAATCCCCATTTCCCTCCATGAAAGCATTTATGCTTTGGAACAAAGAAACTGATGCACAGCTCTGAATGCTGCCTGCATCTCCTTATACTCAGCACATTTGCAGGCCTCTTCCAGCTTCAGCCAACGAAAAGCCTGATGCTCATCTGAGAGCTTGATCTCCGTGTTACAGTCGTTCATTTCTGCCAGCCAGTAGATGACTGTTTTGGGTTTGCTTCTGACAATGTATTGCAGTTCCTTCTTAAACCCTTCAATGAGGGTGAACTGACTAGAATTGAGTCCAGCCTCTTCCTGTGTCTCCCGCAGGGCTGTCTGTAGATCATCTTCACCTGGATCCACATGGCCTGCCAAGGAGGGGAGAAAAATAAGTCTCCGAGAAGAAAACTGGCTGTTCTGATTGTGTTCGTTCAATTGGCAATAGGGGAAACACATGTGCAGTATCTCATTTGCCATGAAGAACGGCTCACGTGTCCTGACGTTTAGACCCATTTGCATTAGAGATTGAAGAACACACATTGCATTTCAAATCTTTTTATGTCCATCTCAAGGGTTTTAGGATTAGTGTTCATCCCACATATACTGACACTGCCAATCAGCACCCAGTGCCCTATATGTACCAGAAATCTCTTCCCATGTTATTCTCCTCCTTTCCAGTTCTGTGTTCCTATCGGAGCCCTGTACACCTCCGAAGCCCCATATGAAGAGACCATATTTCTGGAGAACAGGAGAACATTAATGCTGTGCCTTAAGTGGCTTAGGGCCTGATTCTGCATCTTTTAATCAAGCAAGCAAGCCCATCAAAGTCAGTGGGATGTCTCCCATGAATACAAACTACTCAACAAAAGGGACACATAAGCAGGCCCTCAGGAACCAGAATGACGAAGTCAACAAGCCTGATGCTCATGAAGGGCAGCACCAAGCACTTGATCTTCAGTTTTCATCGTTTTATATCCAAACATGAAAACTGATGAATAGTGAATAAAACTAGGCTTCCCTTCCTCCCCAGGGCATCTAAGCAGTCAGCCATCAAGACTGCTTCACAGGCTGGCAAAAAGGGGACTGATGAAGGAAGAAGGCTGCTATATCATCTTATGAGATGTCACAAACCATGCTAATCTGGACAAGTCAATACTTGGGTGAAGGACCTCTAAGGAACACCTGGTTTCATGGGTCAGTAGGACATGCTCTTTCTTCTGAATCAGTAGTGAACCATTGGCCTGCTGTGGGCACTGTGCACAGGAAGTGCCATCTTTCATCCGAGACATGGAAGCGCGGTCCTGAGCACTTATGATGATTAACAACCCCCCTAGCATTTTTAATAAGAGAAGGGTGCTAGCCCATGTCCTGGATCCAACAAAGGTACATTACACCTGCCTACATTTCCCCAGGCAGTTTGAATCAGATCTGGCATTCTTCTTCACTTCTTGTCCCAAAATTTTTTGTATGTTGATACAAAATAATTATTATTAGTGTAGCTGTGCAGTGTTAAAGAGGAGCTGTGGTTCACCACCCCCACATGTGGCTGCATTTCAGTGGTGAATCAAGAGATTATGAATACTATATATACACACACACAGACACACACAGTTAGTAATGTTTCTGAAGTGGTTTGGATGGAAGCTGCCGTGTAGCTGTACAACTAATATCAAATTAAAGAAACCAATATCGCTGCAATGGGATGACAGTATGCGGCATGCAGCAGTTTGGAGTAAGGGTATTTCTCTTTCCCTCTACAAGCCAGCCCTCTAGCCAGACAGTTACTATTCTAGTTCTTTCCATTCACTCTGGATTCCTCAGGATCACAGTCGCCATTTCAAATAGGGATAAATATAACATTCCCAAGTTATTTTTACTTTCCCTGAGAAAAGCCAGATTTAGTTTTCTCAGGAAAACTCCAGACAGGAACATAAATAGAACAAACCAGGCATGGGCTCAGAAAAGCACATGCAACTGGGAGTCAAAGTAACTTTCAGAATGAAAACAATATAAAGGGCTCAATTCATTCATGGTGTAACGCTATTGGTTTCTATAGAGGGCTGTAATGGGATGTGCAGCCTCCCAGCCATCTATAGAGGGAAAGACTCATTTCATACCACTATTTATAACTACAAGTCTAGGATCAGCAAGGGGACAAACAGGCTCTCAGTAGCGGGCACTAACTTGATAATCTGATAGCAGACATCCTCCAGAAAGGCAGAGGTCGATGTACCAGTTTCTCTAATAATTTCCCTCTGCCTATCAGCACCATCTCAAGTTTATTTAGGTTGAAAACACTGCCTTATATAATTTTGTTGAAGCTCAGATACCATGCTGATGGGAGTCAGTAATCCAGATGCTTTACCATCCACCCTTTTTAAGCACCAGGGGCATATGGGCAATGACACCGACTACCCCAAGGAAATAGAGGAAGGTTACGGTGAAAGTAATGGTAAGACAGCTGTGGCATTAGCAGGAGTGAACATGTTTTCTGGACTCCCTTCAGCCTGTCTTTAGGCCTGCTATAGAGACAGCTATAGGTTTTTTTTGGTCCATACCTGATGATGGGGAAAGAAAGACCCAGATCCTCAAAAGGAAATCAAATTAAAGTTAGGAGCCTAATACCTTTGAGAATCTGGGTGAAAGAGTCTGTGTTGATTTCTGCCCCTGGATCTGCAGCCTTCAGTGTGACTAATCACAGGGTGTTGTGCACAACACCTGCAGAGCCCAGAACTGCCTTCAAGTGACTCTGCTCTTTTTCCCCAGCGAGAACCAGAGACATGAGTGGGATCATTCTGCCTTTGTCCCAAGATCTCTGCCATGTGTACTATAAGGCTCAGTACTCCTTCCCCTCCTGTTAGGTATGCATGCAAGGTGGCTATGGGGGATGTGGTATTGAAAGCATCACCTGCATGAAGTCCTGCTGTAGCATGATGGTGAGCTTCAGATGGTACAACATGCAGTAGACTGCATGAAAGGCTAATGAGAGTACATCACACCAGGGCTCCCTGCTCTCCAGTGACTCCCCATCTGAGACCCAATCCATTTCAAGGATTAGGCTATCATGCCATTAGGCTGTGGGAGGACAGTTAGCTCTACATCTGTCTTTTCATCAGGTTCAGCTGACAGTATCAGTTTTCAAAGTATTTAGCTGAACTTGGGACTCACATCAAAGGAGATGTAGTTGATGCTGGTAGGCTAAGGGAAGCATCCAGAGACAATGAAGCAGAGCTTGGCTTGCCTTTTGGTATTTGGAAGTACAAAGTGATACAATGGGGCTTGGAGTTGCATAAGTTACTTTTAAAAGATTAAAAAACAGCGGTGGCCCAAAGTGGCTTTTCCACCCATGTGCTCTTGGCAAGATGGTTTTGACTTTTTCTTTCAAACCTGGACCTTGCCACGTTTATCCAAGACTTCATCACCTTCAGATTTTATCAGTGCAATGTGCTCTACCTATGCCTGAAGCCCACTCAGCAACTGCAGATATTGCGGAATGCAATGGCTCATTCACTTAATATTCCAGGATCTGCAATGGCTACCAGTTTGTTTCCAGATAAAATTAAAGGTTGCCATAATGGTATGGACCTAAAAAGTCCTAAATGGTGTGGCTCCTGGCTATCTGAAGTGCCTCTATATCCCTTTGAGATACTGTGGCAGCTAGGATCAGCTGGAACATTTGTGGCTAGTGTCAGGACATTCTCGATGAGGAACGCTCAATCACGGAACTCTCTTTACGCAGTGGATGTCTTGGCTTTCAGGCAAATTCTACTTACCCATGTTTTTGGCTCAGAGGATCCGGGGAGAGGTTTGCATACCTTTTTTTTGCATACCTGCACCAGGTGGGGGCTGCAGGGAGGGGTATGGGCCCCCTCCTCGGCTGTACGCCTGTGGCTGGGGTTGGAGCTGGGACTGTGTGCCTCTGCCCTGCAACTGCTGCCAGCTCCAGAATGGGGGCTGTGTCCCTGCCATGGCCGGGAGGCTCGGCCTGACAGTTTTCCCCACAGCCCCCAACAGGACTCCAGCTGTTATTCCTCCTCCTCCTCCCCCCCCCGGTTATTTTTAGTGACATCACAGACAGGTTATGGGCTCCGGTGAATTTCTGTTTATTGCCCATGACCTGTCCATGACAAAATCTTAACCTTAGTGATGAGCCTCTGTACTATGCCCCAGGGCACTGCCAGTGCCTGCCTCCCATTTAGTTATGCACATTCTACTTATCATAGAGCTTGGGCTAATGCAAACCCAAGTCTAGCCATTGCCCAAGCTTCGGTGCAGGATAAGGTGCATGCAGTTCGATAAAAGGTGGGTGACACAGCTCTGGTGCTAATATAGTTAATTGTCTCAGTTGCCCCAAAAGACTGGTAGCCATTAGACTATTTGCCCTTAGAGGTCTTTACATTCTGTAATGTCTCTGGTTCTTGGATACAAGGAACATTAGTGTTGATTTCTTAGCGTTATTGGAACAATCACCTTTTGGCGGGGTCCAGTGATGTGTGCCATAGGATGTCTGCAGAAGAAGGTATTCAATGTTGTCACCGACTTTAGAAGAAGGGGATCCTGCCTGTAGCCTCCTGTAGATTATCAAGCCACATGCTCTTAGAGCCATGGTCCTCCTGCTAACTGCAATGAGAGCAAATATGAATGCAGAGGATTAATCTTTACAAACAGGAATAACAAGCACTGTAATGCAGCATCTACAAAGGCAATTGCCCTAGATGTGAAGTATATGATGGGGTAACACCCTTATTGAACCAGAAGTGAGGGGGAAGAGAGCTGATTTGCTAGACAAACTGTCAATCACCCAGAGAGACGGGAGAGACTTCCTTTCTCTGCAGGATTCTGAGTACGGAAGCCCTCTGTAAAACTTCTGTCTCCATCTCAGCTACAGTCATAATTTTAGGACTGGTCATCTAGAGGAAGCCAGGCCTGTTATAAGAAATAGGGAGTAGTCTTATTACTTTTTGTTAAACTCCTCTGAACTGCCCCTGGTGATTTGTTTGGCCAACCTAGCTACGGCGCTCTGCTAGAGTTCAGAAGGACACCTCAAACTTATCCATGATGTTTATCTCCAGCATGCATGAAGACATGGACATAACAACGTCAGTAGTTATAGTTAAACCTCTGCCTAGCAGGGTGAAAGCATATCCTCTTCCCTTTGACTTGAAACCACAAAGTCACGAACTACATAAAACCTGACACAAAAATCAAACAAGCTTAACTGGTTCCATCTGTTTGAGCATGAAATCTTGGCAGTTACCCTACAAACCATAAAAAATGTTGGAAGAGAAGAGAATAAAACAAAGGGAAATTAATGACAAGTACTCAGTTTCTAAGTCTTCTATCCTCAGAGACTCCTTACACCTTAAAACTCACGGGAAGTAGCACAGTATTAAACAAGCTATTTTCCAGACATGATACAGTTTGCGCAGGGCTGGCCAGCAAGTCAGTGACAGAAGTGAGAAAGGAAAGCCCAGTGGCCCAGGACCCGTTTCCATGGCTCTAGCCACTAGATTGTAATGTAAAAAGGCACAGAAGTAGTTTAAATCCTAATCTGATGTTCAATGCCACATTTAAATAATACATTTAAACATAACACGTTCCATGTTTAGATTGTTTAGTAGTATACAGAGGTAATACTGTCATCTCCATTTTACAGATGGGAAAACTGTGGCACAGAGAGGAGAAGTGACTTGTCCACGAAGCTATGGCAGTCCCAGGTTAGCATCCAGCTGTCCTGACTAACCAGTAGCAAGGCTGCTCCCCTACTGTTTAGTTGTTGTCAACAGGCTGCAAGCTATGCCAGTATTTGCACCCATTAATAAGGCACCTGTGGTACAAGGGTAATCAGCAAAGCTCTAAGATTTGTATGTATCCATTCTGGAGGTTCTGAAATCATTAGGAGTGATACTACCTGCTCTTCAGGTCTGTAGCAATGCAAACCAATTATGTAGGCTATTAGCACCATCTCCTATACATGCCTGGAAATTCCATGCTTCAAGAGTATGGAAGCTAGACATGGGAATAACTTCCACTCTGAAACCTGTCAACAATTCTCAGTTGCAAAGCACATCTGTGTAAAAACAAACACGTCCAGCTGTGAGCTGTGTCTAGAAAGCACAAACCAGCCCTGCTGCGAAACAGGTGTAAGCAGAACTAGCCCTGGTGTGTATTGACCCGTAAACATGTCCCCCACCGCCAGCTGGTTCATTCTAAACATCTACTCAGGATCTTAGCTCTTTGCACCCTATGCACATATTCAGAGCTTTTAAGACCAGAAGGAACCATTATATCATCTTGTGAGTCTGATCTCCTGTACAACACAAGCCAGAAAATCTCATCCAGCCATTTCTCCATCAGCACACATGACTCTAAAGTCCGCTCACTACACTTTTCAATGACAATTTAACACTACATCTCTTCAACCTCCCTCTCATTCTTATATTTCTCACAGAGCCAAGAAAAAGCAGTCAGCACATGAAACGAATAATACTTCGCATTTCGAGAGTTCATCACCTACAGATATTAATTGATTCATCCTCCAACCCTCCATGAGTAGGGCCCTACCAAATTCACTGCCATGAAAAATGCGTCACGGACCATGAAATTTGGTTCCCCCTCCTCCCCTTGAAATCTGGTCTCTTTGTGTGCTTTTACCTTATATTACACAGGTTTCACAGGGGAGACCAGAGTTTCTCAAATTGGGGGTCCTGACCAAAAGAGAGTTGTGGGGGGGGGGGGTCACAAAGTTATTGGGGAGGTGTCGTGCTGCTTTCGGAGCTGGGTAGCCAAAGAGTGGCACCTGTTAGCTGGGCTCCCAGCTTTGAAGGCAGCTCGCCACCAGCAGCAGTGAAGAAGTAAGGATGGCAATACCATACCATGCCACTCTTATTTCTGCACTGCCACCTTCAGAACTGGACGGCAAGAGATTGGCGACTGCTGACCAAAGGCCCAGTTCTGAAAGCAGCAGCGCAGAAGGGTGGAAACACCCTACCATGCCATCCTTACATCTGTGCTGCAGCTGGCGGTGGCTCTGCCTTCAGAGCTGGGCCCCTGGCCAGCAGCTGCCGCTCTCCGGCTGCCCAGCTCTGAAGGCAGTGCCGCTGCCAGCAGCAGCACAGAAGTAAGGGAAGCAGTAACACAACCCCCCCCCATTATAACCTTGCGAACCCCCCCACAACTCCTTTTTGGGTCAGGACCCCTAAAATTACAACACTGTGAAATTTCAGATTTAAATATCTGAAATCATGAAATTTACAATTTTTAAAATCTTATGATCATGAAATTGACCAAACTGGACCATGAATTTGGTAGGGCCCTATCCATGAGGGAGGTAAGTGCTGTGATTCCCGTTTAACAAAGAGCAGTAGAGAGACATCACTCTCTCTGATGGAGCTGCCTGTATCATTTGTGAGTCCCCAAAAACTCACAGGAGAATTAGGCAGGAAGCAGCCTCACCCTCTGCTCCCACCAACTGCCAGCTAGCTCCTAGCATGCACTGTTCTGACTTGAACCAAGGAGGTAAAAGTGCTTGCTGGAGACACAGAGTTCAAGGCAGGGTATGAAACAGAGAGACTTTTAGGTAGAGGTGGAACAGTACACACTGAAAAGTGATGGGAAGTGGCTTGGACCACTTGCATGGTAGGAAGAGGGGGAGCCAGGCTGCTCCACTGAGAGAAGAATAGCGTACATGGGGAATAGAAGAAGGAGCTGGCTTGCTGGAAGTTGAGTAGGAGATGCAGAGAGAAGAGGAGATCCGGGTTGCGCAGATCAAAGCAGAGTAATAATATCTACCTCTTCTATAGTGCTTTAACTAGCTCCAGGATCAGCCAGGTCAGTAGCAGAGCTGGGAAGAAAACTCAGCCAATGTGATTTTATTATCACTAGTTCTGCTTACACCTGTTTCGCAGCAGGGCTGGTTTCTGCTTTCTAGACACAGCTCACAGCTGGACGTGTTTGTTTTTACACAGATGTGCTTTGCAACTGAGAATTGTTGACAGGTTTCAGAGTGGAAGTTATTCCCATGTCTAGCTTCCATACTCTTGAAGCATGGAATTTCCAGGCATGTATAGGAGATGGTGCTAATAGCCTACATAATTGGTTTGCATTGCTACAGACCTGAAGAGCAGGTAGTATCACTCCTAATGATTTCAGATCCTCCAGAATGGATACATACAAATATTTATCATCTTGTACTATGTGGTGCGTTTTTTAAAGCCACATGGAAACATGAGACACTCAGTTTTCATTTACAGCTAAAGAATAAGAATCTAATCCTGACTGTGGTGCAAAGCTTGAAAACATGACCCCTAGAGGCACAAACCCTAGAAGGCAAGTACAAAGAACTCCAGCTGCATTGTGTTTTTAGAAACCTTGTTATGATTTTCAAACCAATCTCATGATTTTCAAAAATGTGGAGTTGCAATGCTAGTAATGCATGGGAGTGGTAGGAGGAGAGGGGGTCTGGAACTCTTCAGTCAGGGCAATGCTGGGAAGAGGAGGGGTCTGGGTGCTCTGGGTCAAGAGAGCAGCGCACCCAGGCTAGGAAACAAGGGGTGTGTGCCCCTCAGATTGAACCAGGGCAGCGCACTGTGAAAAGTATGTGCCAGTAAGCTGGGAATTGAGGGGCTAGGTCCGCCCACTCCCACAACAGTGTTAATGCTCCCCCGCACACTCTCTCCCCCAATCAACCCCAGTGCCCCCCCGTCCTCTCTGCCCCAATCAACCCACAGGGCCCCCCCCTCTCTGCCCTCTGGCACCCAATGAACCCCCAGGGGCCCCCCTCTCTGCCCCAATCAACCCCCAGGGCCCCCCCTCTCTCCCCCTACTGCCCCAATCAACCCCTGGGCTCCCCCCACTGCTCCCTCTCCCCCAATCAACCCCAGGACCCCCCATCTGCCCCAATCAACCCACAGGGCCCACCCTCTCTCCCCCAATGAACCCCCAGGACTCCCCCTCTCTGCCCTCTGACACCCAATGAACCCCCAGGGTCCCCCCTCTCTGCCCCAATCAACCCCCAGGGCACCCCCTCCCTCTCCCCCTACTGCCCCAATCAACCCCTGGGCTCCCCCCACTGCTCCCTCTCCCCCAATCAACCCCAGGACCCCCCCCGCCCCAATCAACCCACAGGCCCCCCCTCCCCCAATCAACCCCTGGGCTCCCCCCCACTGCTCCCTCTCCCCCAATCAACCCCAGGCCCCCCCTCTGCCCCAATCAACCCACAGGGCCCCCCCTCTCTCCCCCAATGAAGCCCCAGGGCCCCAATCAACCCCCAGGCTCCCCCCCCCCACTGCTCCCTCTCCCCCAATCAACCCCCAGAACCCCCCCCCCCACTGCCCTCTCTGCCTCATTCAACCCCCCGCCCCCTACTGCTTCAATCAACCCCACGGGTCCGCCCCCTCCCATCACTCCCAGGTCCCCCTCTCTCACCCGCCTCCCAGCTCCTGCTCTTCCGGGAGAAGAGGAACAGCGCTAAGGGGCGAGCCTGATACAGACTGACACCAGCCTCAGCCAATCACACATGGAGGGAAGAGCCAATGGGAGGGCTCGATTTGGGACGCTCTGGATGGGATGTGGCAGCTCGCGCGGTCCGTCACACACCCCTAGCTTCCGATTGGTCAGCTGGGAAAACGCCGCCCCTTCCTTTGCGTCCCATTCGCTTGTTCCGGGCCCGGGCGGTGCCAGTCTGGGCGCGAGCGTTCGAACCGGGCAGGCGGCGTTGCTATGGGGACGCGGCCTAGTCGCTGCCGCCTGAGCCTGCGTGGGGTGGGAGTCACGAGTCTGCCGGGCTCTAGCCCCGGGGCAGGGGGGAACGGTGCTGCCCGCAGGTAAGTAGCACGGGGGCTCCTGGGGTCAGAGGGCAGCGGGGTCAGAGGGCGGGGGCAGCCAAGTTAAGGTGCAGCGGCCAGAGAGACGATGGGCCCAGTGGGCCCTGACCTGGCTTGGTCCTGGGCGTTACCATGGAGACAGCGGGGCCCGGTTCCGAGCCTCGCGCAAACAAGCAGGTCAAGTGGGGCCCTTTCTCCGCACAGCCCTGGCCGTGGGGATGGCGGGCCCGGATGCCTGTCTCCATCCCAGCATTAGCAGGCATGTTATGCGTCCCACGGAGCTGGTGAGTGTCACCAGCGGGTCCCCCACTGCCGCAGACACCGGGAGCCCCGGATCTGCCCCTGCCCTTTCTCAGAATGGGTGATGCCGTGGAGACAGTGGGCCCTAGCTGGTGCTGCCCCATCTCATAGAGACACAGAGTCCAAGGCCAGCAGCAGCGACCACCAGATCAGCTCGTCTGACCCCGGCTTAGCACAGGCCACCCAGCTCCCGGCACGCGAAATGAGACCCAAGTATTACAGCATACCGAAAACCAGAGTTATGTGCCACAGGCAGAGAATAGGAGGGACTCCGGCCCAAATAGCAGGGAAATATTGAAGTGAGACACACCCAGGTAATCCTGGCAAGTGACCCACACCTACATGCTGCAGAGGAAGGTTGAAAACCCTCAAGGTCACTTCCAGTCAGACCTGGAGGAAAATTGCTTCCCAGCATATGGGAACATTGGTGCTGAGAATATGGATTCTAGGGGGCACTATCCCATTGCGATCCAAGTGCCACCACAGGGCTGCCAACTGCCTTTGGGCAGTGCCCTGTCTCGACCCTCTGCTGTTGCCAAGCCAATGGGTCTCATCAGGCCCTGCCTTATTTCTCTGTGGATATTGCTCTGTGGAGACAGGATCTCAGCCGGTGCTGCCCCATCTTGATCTGACCGTCACCACAGAGATGACGGGTACCAGTGGACACGGCCCCATCTCAGTCTGAGCTTTGCCAGGAAGGTGACAAGTCCTAGTGGATGCGCCCCATTGTTTGTTCAGTTTGAGTGTCGTGAAGGATGTGACTGCTGGACCCAGTGTGGAATGCTCTGCCTCGATCCTCTTGGTTATCCTGACGTATTGTGGCTCCTGCAATCTCAGGTGGGCTGCCACCTCCCCATGTCTATTAAGGAAACCAGATTGGCTGCAATTTGCTCTATTTTATCATTTATTTATAAATGAGTTCAGGCCCATGGATTCCTTCCAAGTTGTGAACATGACACCTAGCATGGCCATTTGCCTGCTCAAATTTATATTCAGCTCATTATGACAGGATGTTTATTTAGATTGTAAGCTCTTTGGGGCAGGGACTGTCTCTTTCTTCTATTTATGCAGTGCCTGGCACAATGGGAACCTGGTCCATGACAGGCTGTGAGGAGCCACAATAATATAAAATTATTAAGAATAATAGTAGAGATAAAAGGCTTTTTGTCTCAAAGCATCTGGCACATGGATATGCTGACACACACCCAGGTATCACTGAAATGCAGCCTGCTGAGGGAAAAGGCCTAATAGATGTTTGAAATAGATGCTGTTAAGTTAGACAACATATTTATAACAATTATGCTTCTTCTCACATCCTCTGAAGGAGTTCTCTGACATACCCAATCTGTCTACCTTTATGGCCCCCACCGTGTCTGAGTGCCTGGTACTTTCTCTTTGTGTGCACTAGCAATAGCGACCTGGTCACGTTCATGTACCTCTCTGAAAATCATATGCCCTCTTTCCCATTCACTCTGTAAGAGCACTGTGCAATAAGATGAACTGCTCATAATTGTCGGACCGAGAGTGTCTCCATGACAGAGCCTAAATTGATTCTTCTCCACTGAACTGGAAAATCTAAGCAATGGGTGAAATGTGGGGGCTTTTGAGCTGGGGAAACTATAAAGACAGAGGAAGTTGGTTGCTATGAAACTGAACTCAGTAAACTGAACTCACATACACAGAGTGAAAGGATAACTACAAACATACAGCAACTTGCCTTTAGATAGTTACAAAATGAAACAAACATTCTTAACCATTTGGAAGCATTGCCTACAAGAGGAGCCCAGGCACAATTTTCAAATAATCAGCATCCTAATATAACCCACAGATTATTTTTCATTAGCATGTGGTTGAATATTAGACATTTCCCATCTCCATTCAGCTGTTGTTTTAAGCAGTTGTCGAGTATCAGCTGTGGAATGGAGTCTTTTCTGCTGAGGTCATCAGCCTATAATTAATAAGAGAGAATGATTATAACAATTAGCAGGCTTTTGTAAATTAAAAAACTCCTAATTTATTTCAAAAGAACAAAATTAGTGTTTGGTTGTGGCTTTTTAATCAGTTTCAGATCACACTTAAATTTAGTGGTAGTCCAGTTACCAGATTGGGGCACGACGATTAATGTATCAGTAACATAGGAATTAGGAAACTTGGTATATGGGGAGGATAGAAATAGCTTTTCGTTGTCCAGATGTAAAATGTTTATCGGATAACATGGAAGATATATGCTCCTCTTCCAAATGCTTTTCTCATACTGACAGGTTTCAGAGTAGCAGCCGTGTTAGTCTGTATTCGCAAAAAGAAAAGGAGTACTTGTAGCACCTTAGAGACTAACAAATTTATTTGAGCATAAGCTTTCGTGAGCTACTGTAGCTCACAAAAGCTTATGCTCAAATAAATTTGTTAGTCTCTAAGGTGCTACAAGTACTCCTTTTCTTTTTGCGAATACAGACTAACACGGCTGCTACTCTGAAACAAATCACATAACTAATTTATGGAAAATTGTGCTCGTATTACTGTTACCCCATTCCCTCTCACACTTTTGCACCTGTTTTGTTCCCACCCCCACCTGATGCATTTTGTATTCACTATAATTGTGAGCTCTTTGTTGGAGGGACTGTCCTTTATTATATGTCTTGTACAGTGCTTAGCACAATGGAGCCTTGCCATGGCTGGCACCTCTAGCCACTGATGTAATACGGATCATAATAAGTGATAAAATAATAGGGAGCTACAAATGGTCAGAGAAGTGTAAAATACCTTGCAGATTGTAATGGGATAATGCAGTTGCCCAGTGGTGCGCAAACTTTTCCAGTCACGCTCCCGCTTACCGTTAATGGAATCTGTCCATGCCTGCCCTCCCCCCACATTACTGCACAACCAAGACTTCCTCAGCAGCGGAGCTTGGGCTGAAGGTGGAGCTGGGGGCAGAACTGGGGATGGGAGAGGAGCCGGGGCTGGGGGGAGGAGCTGGGGCTAGAGGCCGAGCTGGTCTGAGAGTGGAGCAGGGGGGAAGAGTGGAGCTGGGGGTGGAGTGGTACTGGGGACGTATCTGGCGTGAAGGCGGAGCTGGGCTTGGAGGTGGAGCAGGACTGAGGGCTGAACGGGATCAGAGGCGGAGCTGGTCTGGGGGCAGAGTGAGGCTAGAAGCATGGCGCTCATTCCCAACTGTTTTGGGGGCTGGGCCAGGCCCTGTCACATACCCTCTTGAACATTCCTTTGTGCCCCCGTAGGCATACCCCACAGTTTGGGGACCACTGCACTAGCCTTTCACCTTTAGAGTCCTGAGTTCATATTCGGCCTTGGGCTACAGTTGAAAATCAGTTTGGAATTCAAAGAAGCTGGAGCTGGAGTGAGATCTATGAGGTCATGTAGTTTATCTCCATCCTTGCACCCTAGGCCAATGCAGAACTGTCTGGCTAGACTGGTCTCATTCTAGTCCCCTATTTATATACTTCATAAAACCACCAAGAACTTTGGCACGATTGGCAGTCTGTGCTCAGGAGAGGTTCAGGGCTGGAGTAGTATTGTTGCAGATGACAAGTGAGATGTGTTGGTAGAACTGAGAGCTGGAGAGGTAGCATGCATAGGACTTGCCTGTTCTAGTTCCCAGTTCCTCACTTTCATGAACTTGTTTTTAAAAAGTAGTTTAAAAAGCCAGGGATACTGCAGTGCTAGGCACCATGCAGATACATAGGTAAACAAGGTATTCATATGTTGTAAGACATAGATCACCAACTATTAGTTAACCTTGTCTGACATCAACTAAAATCACCATGAGTACAACATTAACAACTAAACTGTCATTAAGATTTAGAGAGACAAGGTGGGTGACGTAATATCTTTTATTTGACCAATTTCTGTTAGTGATGGAGACAATCTTTCAAGCTTACCTCACCCACCTTGTCTTTCTAATATCCTGGGACCAATATGGCTAGAACAACACTGCATACATTAAGCTTTAGAGTTAACATCCCACTGCCTTACACCTGTTGATTTGAAAGGCATCATTGCATTGGTTCACATTTTTAAGGTTGTCACCACTTTGTGCCTCCATTTCCCCATGTCTGAAATGGGGATAAAGATACTCTGGTTTGTAAAGTACTGTGAGAGCTGTAGGTGAAAAGATCTATGAGAGCTAATTTACTATTATAGTTATTATTATTAGAAATATTTTTAAATTATGGCTCTGATCCTGGATCACAATTTTGTGGCAAGAGGTGGATTGTCTAGCAAATTCCCTGGCTTCAGAAAACAAAGTTTCCATTGGCGTCCACTTCCATTGCCCAGCTTTTCTCTCCCTGTATGTCTTTTTTTTTTAGAAAAGCAAAAATCTAATACCATACACTGGAATTCTTTTCTGATGACAAACCATTCATGGTGTGATTCTATGGTTCTGATGCCACCTTGATATAAAACTAAAGTACTATGTTACATCACTATTTATCTGTTGTTTTGCTTATATGTATATTAGCCATCTGTTCCAGGAAGTATAACAGGCACAGGATTGTCAGAAGGTAAGTTCACAGTATAAGAAAACATGTAGCAGTTTACAGTAAGTTTTGGATATAGGTTATGATGATATTGATTTATATTCTCATAATGCTTTTCAACTTGCATATATTGGTACTGAAATGGAGCCAAATGGTTATTTGGCACACAGCACTGCACTCTGTGTGTGTAACACTTTGGCACAGGACTCTTTGCCACTTTGGCTGAGGACATTCCAGCAAGCCCCTCTTATACCAAAATGCCATCGCATTTTTAATGTCCATGCACAGCAGACAGGCCCTCATTTTTTAAGATCTTGTCTGAAAGATCGCAAAATATATAAAGCACATTGTATGGAACTCAGTTTACCTTTCATGTAAAATAAGCCATGAACTGTCTCTAAGCCAGAGATCCTGGGTGTTTCAAATCTGAGACTTAGATGAGTCAATAACTATCCCTCTGTCAGGTTGCATGTATATTAATAACTAGGGTGCTGTAGGTAACAGACTCAATATATTTCATTTTTGATATGACAGGCCTGCTTCAGTGTCTTTTGTCAAAGCAACTGTGTCACTTTTCATGAGAAGAATGTGAGCATTACAAAATAAAGCTGAATCTTTGTGCCATCCAAAGATGTGAATGACAACCACTTGGAATTCTAAAGAGCTGCAAAATGTCCAGTGTTTCTATGAAGAACAGAAACCTGAAACAAATTGAGTGACAAATTGCTCCCTACACCTGATGTGGCTTGACCTTATAAATATGTTTCTATAGAAAACTCTACTTGCACAGAAACAGCTCCCCTTTTTCCAAATGTATTTCATAGTCGAGTATTTTAACAGATCCTAGGTTTGGGGCTTGATCCTGTTCCCAGTGAAACCAGTGGGAGTTGTGCCATTTACTTCAATGGGAGCAAGATCAGGCTTTGATATTAAAATATTGTAATGAAGTATGTTGTTTTAGATTTTTGCTTGAGAGAACATCATTGCCTGATGTGTACAAAATGAATGTACTTGCATCCTGATGAAAACTCAGAAGACTGATGGTTATTCATGATAGAAAAATCAGGGAAGTCTCCTTCACCAACAGATGGCACTGGAGTTAACAATGTACTGTTTCTAGAAAACATGTAAATTACTGGACTAGCTCCCCTCAAGAAATGAAACAAGAAAGCAATTTTCTTGAAGAATTGATTTTTTTTTGAAAATCAAAATTTGTACTCTTCTTGATGCCTAAAAAAAAATTACGTAAATTAAATTATCCTTTTGTGGGGAAGAAGCCATTCAACTCTTTGTACACTTCATCATGGAATATATATAAAAACTTAATTTCTTACAGAATCTTGGAATTTTTAAAAAAAAAAACCTGATAACTTCTGTACCCCATAACTTCTGTTTTCCCTTCTTCTTCCACTCTCCACAAAACTGAACCCAATTCAGTTATATGGGAGTAAATATTGTAACTGGCTTTTGTGCTGCTATTTATGTGTTTGTGTTTAATATTATTTATAATTAAAGATGGTAAATATAATCTAGGGCATAATCCTGCACTGGCCAATGGGAAATGGAAAACATGGAATCTAACAGATTTTTTCCATTTTGAACGCCTGTGATTCTTGGCATCTGAAATTAGTTTGCCAGCCTTGTGTTCCGTTTACTCTTTTCATCACACAGACAAGGTCATCTGTACCAGTGAGTGGGATCCTAACTAAGTTCCTGTTTGAACATTATAGGCTGGGATAATGATGGCTTAACTTTTCTCCCATTAACTTCCAAAATAGTAGAGTTAGCAGAATGCTGAGTGCTTTTGAACATTCCACCCATACTGTATATGGTGGCTAGACTACTTGAGCTGTTGGATTCCTCACACCTTTCTCTTTTAATTCTCTATTCTTTTTTTTTTTTTCCTGAGGAACTAATAATCTCAGCAGCAGCTCTATCTTTACTTGGAATTTCCCACAGAAATATTGATTAGGATTCCCCCTTTAACAGTGGTTTTGCCTTCAAACTTCTTAAGTTTTATTGCTCAACCACTGGTAATTTTATTCTGGTTGAGCCGTCTTTATAAATCAGACCCCTGCTCCTAAGTCTAATGCAGCTTTTAAATTTCTGTAATATCCTATTCAGTCAGCATATTATTAGACAGAAGGTATATTTTTACTAGACAGACTTAGTTTGCTATTGATTTTAATGATAACAGGTGAAGATTTGGTTTTTTTTCCCCAGTAAATTTATTTTCTTAAACAATATATTACTGTGGAAATGAATGTAACCAGCATTAATGGGCGGGGAGGCTTTTAGTAACACACAATTTCTTATTTGTAGGATGATGTTAACAGTCAAAAGTCTCCAGTCAGGACTGAGACCCCATTGGTTTTGGGTTCTGTCCAAACATCTAGAAAGATATTTTCATATATTCAGTAGGCAAAGGATATAGATAGAGTTAGCATTTGTTTGTCTTATAAAACAAGTAAGAATTTTTGCAGATGTTAATCATGCTGGAAATAAACTTCTGCAAAATGCATCATGGTAGGAAGGCAAAGGTTTGAGAATTGAGAGTAATTTTCACATATTTAACTACGATGCCGGATATTTTTCAAATATTTCCAGAAAACCTGAGTATGGAATTCCAATAATTTTATACAGATTTGGAGACTCTACAATACATTTCAGTTTATGGATAATATGTTCCTGTCAAATACAGCTGAGAAAATGCAGATGGTACACAGAATACACAGGAAATCTAAACTTAAAAAAGAAAGCATGTAACTATGTATATGCAGTAGTGTGTGTATTCTATATATAATACATATAATCCTTTGTCTTTTAGTCTTGATCTTTGAATCTGTCTTTATCCATTTCTTATACTTTTGTTAATTAATCATGGGTATCAGTAGGACCACATGCCTGGACATTAAGTTGAGCATCTAAAATTAGGCATGTTACATTCTGTAGCTGGTGGACTGTGTTTCAGAGGCTTGTGGCATTCATTGAGTAGACATCACAAGTGCACGGAGTCTGCAGCAGTAAGTGACTGTAGATATGGGTATATCTCTGTATGTTGTTTTATTGTACGTTTTTGTATGTATAGAAATAATTTGCTTGCCCTTTATTTGGTATATTTTTTCCAGTTACTACATTTCATAATGTTAGACAGTCCAGTCTATAGCAGCCTGGATTTTAACTTGTGCCTATCCTAGTTGTAGATAATAACATCTATAGATAGCTGGGGAAATGCTATGTTTTTTCTTTGGTACCTTTGTCAGCTGTGTATGGATCTAATGTTTCATTCATTTGATTTCTAATAGAGCTTAATTGAAGATGGCATCATGTCTGTACGAATGCCTTTGTGAGGCAGAACTTGAAAAATATTATCCTCAGTTTGTTGCCCTGGGCCTTCAGAAGATAGATGAGCTAGCCAAGATTGCCATGAAAGATTATGCCAAACTAGGGGTCCATAACATGAATGATCGCAAGCGCCTCTTTCAACTCATTAGAATAATCAAGATTATGCAGGAAGAAGAGGAAGGAGCAGACACAACCAAGCAAGATTTTCAACCATGTGACTTATACGTCCAACCTCAAGTGACCAGGTCAGGTCCTCGTAGACAACTTCATTTTGAGTCCCTCTTTGAGAAAAAGGATGGAACAGTTAAAGACTATGAACTTGAATTGCAGAGTTTCTCTGATTTCTATGCTAACAAAGAGAAGGAAAGTTGGGTGGAAATGTTAGGACATGTTCTACCAGGAGACTCAGCGGACAATAAAATAACCAGAAGAGACATTCTGAATGTTCCTGGAACATGCACACAAAATGAACTGGACTGTCCTACAATATATTCTTCAAATAACATTGCCCCTTTGTTGGGGGATTCTGAAGCTCCGATCATACAAAGAGTAACTCATATTTCCGGGTATAATTATGGACTACCTCATTCTTATATCAGGTAATAACCATTAACTTTTATTTCATAGACTCATAGAATATTAGGGTTGGAAGAGACCTCAGGAGGTCATCTAGTCCAATCCCCTGCTCAAAGCAGGACCAACACCAACTAAACCATCCCAGCCAAGGCTTTGTCAAGCCAGGCCTTAAAAACCGCTAAGGATAGAGATTCCACCACCTCCCTAGGTAACCCATTCCAGTGCTTCACCACCCTCGTGGTGAAATAGTGTTTCCTAATATCCAACCTAGACTGCAACTTGAGACCATTGCTTCTTGTTCTGTCATCTGCCACCACTGAAAACAGCCTAGCTCCATCCTCTTTGGAACCCCCCTTCAGGTAGTTGAAGGCTGCTATCAAATCCCCCCTCGCTCTTCTCTTGTGCAGACTAAATAAACCCAGTTCCCTCAGCCTCTCCTCGTAAGTCATGTGCCCCAGCCCCCTAATCATTTTCATTGCCCTTCACTGGACTCTCTCCAATTTGTCCACATCCCTTCTGAAGTGGGGGGACCAAAACTGGACGCAATACTCCAGATGTGGCCTCACCAGTGCCGAATAGAGGGGAATAGTCACTTCCCTCGATCTGCTGGCAATGCTCCTACTAATACAGCCCAATATGCCGTTGGCCTTCCTGGCAACAAGGCACACTGCTGACTTATATCCAGCTTCTCGTCCACTGTAATCCCCATGTCCTTTTCTGCAGAACTACTGCTTAGCCAGTCGGTCTATATCAGTCACTATGTTTGTAGTTAACTGGCACAGTTAATCACTCCTTTAGAAGCTTAAAAAGGAAGATCCTTCTTTATAGACTCTAAATGAACATTATGTATAACTAGAATCAAACAATGCATAACTTCTACAAGGGTGATGGAAAATCCTGTGTGGGAGGGAAACATTAACTAGCCCTTGGGACTTTCCAACACTAGTTTAAAAAAAAAAATATTCAGTTGAATTCACCAGTTGCTATTTACCAGAATTGGCTAAGAATAAGCTTTAGTATCTTGCAGTGCTTATGCTTTTGTTTTGCTTTTGTTCTGGTCAGTTTTTCATATTTTTCAGTGTAGCCATCTTGCATAATTAAAACTGTTTTTTCACAAAATACTGCACTCCAAACTGAAAGCAAACTGTGTCACAAGTTTTCCCCAGTAAAAGTGACACATATTACAATGGATATAGTTTTTTATTAAGGGAACTCCTGAGGTATCACTTTAAAAAAGAATCTGGATAAATTTAATGTTTATGAAAATTAAGAACTAATAGTATTGGCTTAGACTGGGCAGAGTACGGGCAAATACTATATAAACGTCACCGGCATGGAGACCAGCTGATGAACTTCCTTGCTGAGCTGCAGCACTACCAAGTTAATCCAGTCATGGAACGACCATACTGCTCTGCCAGTACACCTCCATACTGAGTTACTGACCACCTCCATGCTGTTCCAATATAAGGCATTTCTTAAGTCTTGGATATTTTATGATATGCATAGATAAGACTAGAGGAAACCAACGAAGTCATTTTCATTTGTGAACTAAATCAAAATTTGAACCAGAGAGTCTCTAGAGGTGAAAATTTAGTGCATATAATGCCTCTGTGTTTCCCAAAGAGCATTGCACTTCACTGGAAATACATCTGAAAACCTGTTAGCATTTTCTCTTATTTTGCTTGGAATATTTCCATGCACGCAAATCCAAATCAGAACCAAAATCACTACATTCTACAGAATGTTTCTGAAAATACTTTTATAGGCTTGGCAAATTCTTCAATGACATGATGTTTGTAAACTACCCAAGACTGAGTTGCTGTCAAAAGCTAGTTTTACAGCTGTACTGCTGGAAAATGATGTGAAACCTACTTTGGCATGGAGAATTTTTAATCCACATCATATTTAAATCTATTTTTTCCTACTTATAAATGCGTTTATGATAATATTAAGTAATATTTATTATTGCCTTTCGTATTACTGTAATATTTAGAAGTCCTAGTCAAGGATCAGGACCACAATGTATTAGGTGTTCTACAAACCAGAACAAAAAGACAGTCCCCGCCCCAAAAAGCTTATAGTCTAAGACAAGAGACAACAGATGGATATAGATAGAGGAGTCCAAGGAAACAATGAGATAGTATAGGTCAGCATGGCGGGCAGTGGTCTCAGCACACCAGCAGCTTAAATTGTTAGAGAGTTTTAAGGAGGGAGTGAAGGTGGATAATGAGGTGGGGCTTTGTGGATATTTATGGGGAACTCCTCCTAAAGGTGAGGGACATCACTGGAGAAAGCATAAAGGTACTTGTTTGAAAATCTAATAATGGGTAATGGAGGCTGGCATCTTGGGCCAATCAGAAGTGGGAGTTTACATTTCAATAGTGAATGAGAGAATAGGTTGGATGGGGGCTAGGTACCGAAGGGCCTAGGAAGTGAAGGCAAATATAACTACATTCTCAGCTGTCAGGAACACTGTAGAATGATGTCATAAAACTAAGCATACAGAAACATAAATAGCTCTTGTTAACAAGTTTTAAAATGTTTTTCACTTGTCATAGCAAATGATTTGATGTTAATGTTAGGAGACAGAGTCACTTGTAAGTTTCTTCTGCCCTTATTACCTCTGCCAGGCTCCCAATTGCCTCTCTTCTTTTGAAAATAACATAAAATATATCTCTATGCCACCTGAGAACAGAATCATTATTTGTTTAGATTTCCTATAAATCTGTCTTAATTGCCAGGTACAGTACATGGAATTAAAACAGATACTTTGATCCAGTACAAAGTATATGTAATAAAATGTTTATTTTGAGTTTATTACAACTCAACAAGACAGAACTTCTAAAATCCCTTCTCTAACATCAATAAGGTCTCCATTAAGGCTTCAAGCATTCCTTTTCATCAATCCCTCACTAATTCTCCCTGCTTCCTCAATGCCCAGGAAAAGCCTGGAAGAAGAGGTGACTCCTTCATTGTGTCCTGAAAGTCACCAAATCCAGGCTCTGGTAAATTGAGCTGGGAAGTAAGTTCCAGAACTAGTGACCCTTCATTGAGAACGTTTGGCCCCTAGCATTATCCTGCTTATGCAGGGGGTTCCTGGTATACGTCTCCCCCTTATTTGTTGTTTCGCATATCCATCACTCATCAATAGGGGAACATGTTCCGATTCATGCTGGTCCCGATCCGCATATCCATCACTTCATCTTTTGCGTGGCTTTTCTTTCATTGTTTCCCCTGGCATTCAGGTGCTGGGAGGGATAGGGAGCAGGGACAGTGCATGCTCGGAGAAGGGGGCGGAACTGGGCAGGAAGAGGCTGGGTAGGAAGAAGCGGGGCAGGCCAGTATTTCTTATGGGGAAAAATTCCCCAGTATCCGACATTTCAGCATGCATCACCCTTTTCAGGAACGCAACCCTGACATATACTAGGGACCCCCTGTATCAGGAGGGGACTTTTATCTCAAGCATGTCAGATGATCTCAACTTGTAATGTTCTCTCAAGGGTGAAGAGGTTTCCATTCAAATATAGGGACTGTAATCCTTATTCATGTGAGAAGTTTTACTGAGGAAAATTGATGGGAATACATGTTTGACTAAGAGCTGTAGGATCAGGCCTTATATTGGAATGGAAACCTCTTTTCCCCTTGAGAGAACAGCTCTTAACATTTATTTCTGAGCACTGTATTTTTAGATGAATCAAAACTGGCAATACAGTAGCGTTGAAATCACAAGCCTGTAGTACCAATAAAAGTGGAAGAGCTGGTACAAATACCCTTGTTATATTGTTTTTAATATAATAGAAGTCTAGTGCATGTTTGCTTTAAAGTTGTGCATTAAAAGATTTTGAAAGAGCTTTTGGACATCAGGGCAGAAATTTTAATTTCAAGTAAGGCAAGGGTTTGATTAAAATGATAGTTACTGACTAATTCACATTCAGAGCCAGGTGGAAAATCATTTTTCATTTGGCTGAAGAGTGCTTGAAAAATGGAAAATTGGAAATGACTTTTTTTTTATTTTAATGACCGCATCCTCCATACATTGTATTTCAAGATGTTTTATACAGTGGGTTAATCAGCTAGAGAAGAAATGACTTAATGTCTCTGAGGGAGGCAGGAAGAGAGTTGAAGTAGACTTAGCAGGCAACACAAGTGAACCTGTAGCCCCTCTCCTTCTTAGTTCTTCTTAGACTGAGTGTTTCAGGTTATAGACAATGTCTCATGATTGGTTTATACAGCACCTTGTGTGCTGTATAATGCACATTGTGGGTGCTACTGTCCTACTACAACTAATTATTATGTGATAAGAATTTAAGGGTCAAAGAGGTATAAATTCTAGCAACACCACAGGGTTGATAATGGGCAGATTTACAGCCAAGGGAAATGTGGGAGGAAAAGATCATTGAGAATCAAGTTTGACTGAGATTTCTGGCCTTGGAACATAGGTTATATCTTAATTATGGAGTGTGACAGATATTAGAGATGTGGGAGAGTGGGCTTCTTACCAACTAATCAGATTTCAGTCTCTGAAGCACTGAGTAATAGAAAGTTATGGTGTAGTCAGAAGCTGACAAAGTAGAGAAACAGACAGATGGAAAAGAGAAGGATTAAAGGGTATGTTGAAAGATATATAATGCTGGGTGCCAACCACACAAAAGTTGTGTCCACAGTTGAAACTAGCAGTGAGACAAGAAAGAGTACTAAAGGAAGAATCTTGTGGTATTCCACAGTGAAGGGGATAGTTGGAAGGTATAAGCCTCTACCCAAAATGAAAAGGAATGATTAGAATAACAGGATTCAGGCTAGGAGAAGAGACTGCAAGAGCCACAGGTTTCTTAATGAAGTATTCAAGAAGGACAAAGAGAGACCAATATTAATGAAAGCTGTGTGGAGAGAGCTGTTAAGAGAGCTGGGTCCGTTATGAGAGGCAAAGAATATGTCATCTCCTGGGGCAGGGCAATCTTCTTATGAAAAAGTCCAAAGAAATTCCTGGTCAGAACAATCTCCGGAAATCTTATGGATCTTATGTTATGTTATTTTGGATCATCAGTTTGTGGACACCCGAAGTTATGCTGGGTCAGCAATAGGCTCAGAATTACAAGGAAAATAGATATTAAAAAAAATCAGTGCTGTCACTTTAACAAAAGTACCCAAAAGAATTGCATCCCCCCTTTTAAGAGAAACAATAGGAGCTTTCACATTTATAATATCTAATTCTTGGAGATCTTTCAAAATGAGAGAAACAGAGCTAGCTTCGCTTAACAGTTAACATTTGAGTTTCTGGCCAAGTCCATGGATATTTTGAATTGTCTAGCATCCTCTTTTTTTAAACACAAATTTGTGATCCTGTGTTCTAGATCTAGTACCTCTGAGAAGGAGATGCCGTGGACAGAGACTGACAAAATCCGAGTGTGTGTCAGAAAGCGCCCGCTGGGCCTGAGAGAGGAGCGGCGGGGGGAAGTTAATATCATCACAGTGGAAGATAAAGAAACTCTTCTTCTCCATGAGAAGAAGGAGGCAGTTGATCTTACCCAGTATATTCTGCAGGTAATATGAGCTCCTTTTGCTCTTAAAACCCCTTTCCATTTATAATGAGTAGGAGTAGTGTGCTAGCTGCCTGAGTGCTGGAGCAACAGTGTAATGCATTAACAATCAAGTGAGATGAAAACAGGCTTGGGATTTCAATAACGGAAATAAAAAAAAGACCTATCTTTCTTTTTCACATTAAACACAGAAGTTTTGGTTCTTCTCTCACTTACCCCATGTAAATCCATTGGAACTGCTCCTGATTTACACCAGCGTGTGAGAGGAGAAGCGAGCCCAGAATTTTAATTCCCAATAAACACCATTTTTCTCTAAAAACTAGCATTTATTCCTTGTCTACCTTGCTCCTCAAAAAAATAAACATCCTTTTTCTGAGGCTTGGGTGCCAAAAGAAGATCCTCTACCAAAAGTGGGGTTAGAATGCAGTTGCCTGCTGAGTTCCTTATAGCCACTTTCCACAGGATTTCAGTGCAGTATGTCTATTTTAATGAGTCACACACATCCTCTGATTCTTTCCTAGTTTTCCCTCACTCCAGAGCTAAATGCTTTTCAAAGTGCAGTTCTCATTTGGTTTTTGTTTCTAAATCCTGGGTACCTTCTGCTGCCATAGTTCAAATTCTCATTCTGACTGACAGCACCAGGAACAGAACTGATTTCTAGAGAGCAGCAAGCTATACTGACTCTAGTGTGTGTTATTTTTATAATCCGAGGACTGGCAACTGTTCAGGGTAGTAAAATTAAATTTGCAAACTTTCTCAGGCACCATTCATATAACGCCTTTCACAGTCAGATACATGCTATAATTCCACTCCCTCAGTCTCCATGTAGCTAGCTATCCTAGGTGCTATATACATGCCTATCACCTTGGCATCTAAATGCTAAAATAAATCTCCCCAACTAAATTATATTCTGGCAATACTGTCAAAACAAATCTTGCTATAAATCACTGGTAGTGCAAGCAGAAATATGCCATAGCCTTACTGAAACTGATTTAGATTTGCATGTATGTTAGTATGGGTCATCTATGCATAATTCATGTTGTCATCAGTTCTGCAACTCTTCTATTTGAGATTACCCAGCCCTGTTTTGTTTGTACTGTACTGAAGTATAATGTTACAGATGCTGTCCCACTGGGGCCCTCACTGTAGTGAGAGCAACCCCAAAAAGCAAAATTTAAAATCTATAAGGGGCTGATCCAAAGTCCACTGAAATCAACAAATATCTTTTCATGGACTTCAGTGGGCTTTGGATCAGGTCCTAAGTGCAGGAGTTCTACTTCTCAGATCGCAAAATCCGGCTTTGCATGCAAATGGTTTGATCCTCTCCAGCACACATTTTAGGTGTGTGGAATAGATAATGTAGATCACAATGCATCTATGACCTGATTTTGATCCTGTCTACTATATAACCATACTGTGTTGCTGTGGGTTGGTTCATTTCATAAATAGATTAATTTTCTTTTTAAGTTACACTCATGCTTTTGTTTCTTGGCTGTTGTACATTCTGCTTGAAGATGATCGGGGGGGGAGGGAACAGAATCTTCTCTTCCTTTTCTACTTCCATATTCTATTTTTTGGTGGGTTGTGGTTTGATGTTGCTAAAAAGTGAGTTTCACTTGGTCACTTAGGACCAGCTCCAAAGCCTCCTGAAGTCAATGAAAAAACTTCTGTTGACTTTAGTTAGCAGTGGATCAGGTCCATATCATGTGCTACACATTAGGGGGTAAAGGAGAACTGAGAGAAATTTCTTTTAGTGTAAAAATCATATTTATTTTTCAGCATGTTTTTTATTTTGATGAAGTCTTTGGGGAGGCATGTACCAATCAGGATGTGTATATGAAGACTGCTCACCCCCTAATTCAGCACATTTTTAACGGGTAGGGAGCCATTGCTTATATTTATTACTTCTATCCTTTTAGTTTTCATTTTTCATGTATGACTTTGGTGTGTAACTTAAGTTTTCTCTAAAAAAACATTAATTTCACCTTTTCCACTTACCCTGTTTAAGATTGTGTGTGTGTGTACATAAAATATAGAAAAATGTCTGCGTATGCAATTTTGATAAACAAAGGGCCTGACCTTGCAGTCCTTATTCAGGCAAAACTCCCCTTGTATTCAGTGGGAGATTTGTCTGCAGAAGGAGTGCACACTCAGATACCCAGGATTACTAGGGAGGCAGTTTGGTCTAGTTAGAATGAGAGATTCGGTGTCAGGATTCCAGGATCCTAATTCTCTGCTCTGACAGACTTTCTTGTGATTTAGAGGTTTCAGAGTAGCAGCCGTGTTAGTCTGTATTCGCAAAAAGAAAAGGAGTACTTGTGGCACCTTAGAGACTAACAAATTTATTAGAGCATAAGCTTAAGTGAGCTGTAGCTCACGAAAGCTTATGCTCTAATAAATTTGTTAGTCTCTAAGGTGCCACAAGTACTCCTTTTCTTTTTGTGATTTAGAGTAAGTCCCATAGAACTCAGTTGCTCAGTTTACCCATCTGTGAAAGAGAAATAAAATACCTTCATGGGACTGTTGTGAGAATGTTTGTAAAGCACTTTGAAATGTACTTATATAGTTCACAGTAGTATAAAGGAATTATAAACTTTATCAATAAATCTGTGGTTTATTTTTATTTTATTTACTTTCTATTTAGAGAGAGAATTATAATATACCTTCTGGTTAATGGAAAAATCAGGGTGGTTTTACATGTATAATTGTATTTGAGTACAGAGAACAGCAAGCTTGAATAGGTCATAATTTCATTTTGACCTCTTGATGGAAAGGAATTACATGTCTATACTGGAAAATTAACAAGATGAAGCTTTCTGTTATCAAGAAGCTCCAAGTGTCATCAGCTGGGCCACAAATTCTATCACCAGTGTTCTCATTGTTGGATTTACATGAATCAGGCCCTTGGGGAAAGGGAAGGGAGATCTAAGAGGAGAGGATAACTTGCTGTGTAGTCACTGAGAATTAGTTCGCATTTTATAGATTTTGTTCATGTAACGTTAAAGTAATACACCTTTAGACAAAAATACATCAACTGAGAGTAAACTGAGGTAAGCAAACTTCAACATGCAAAGTGTAGTGCTAGGGTTGTTAAGCTTTTTTCATTGAGTGGACCATATGTTAATATGGAAGTGGCTTCATGGACACCCTACTCCTTGCTTTCATAATCATGCAGACCTGCTCTCCTTCAGTTCACAATCAGTCCTTTCCCCCACTCATGATCACATAACATCCCTGTGGTAGCTACAATTGTTTATGTGGAAAAGTAATATCGCAAAAGTTAATGAATTTTTAGCTTTTTTTAATGTGGTTTTAGCACCTGGAAACAAGGACAACAGCCAGCGCTGTGTCTCTACCCCCTCTCCACAGAACACAATTTGAGAATCTCTGATCTAACAGATTGTATTTTTCAGGATCTCAGATGGATATGCATGATAAAATCCCATCACTGAGGGTCAGCAGTGTGTATAGATATTAATATTGCAGAATCTCTTTTAATAGACCTCAATGGGTCAGATGTAGTACTAAAAATAAAAATTATCTTTACAGAGGCAACGCCACTTGCTTTGCATATGGACAGACTGGTGCTGGCAAGACTTACACTATGATAGGGAGTCACCAGAACCCAGGACTCTATGCACTGGCTGCTAAAGACATTTTTAGACAACTAGAGGAATCTCAGTCAAGGAGAGAGCTCCATGTATGGATCAGTTTTTATGAGATCTACTGTGGACAGCTTTATGACCTGCTAAATGGAAGGAGAAGGTATTTAAATAAAAAGACACATTGCTGTGAAAAAAGGATGATAAATCAGTTTTTCATTATGGAGTGGGATTGAACAGAATTAAGTTTTCTTTTAATGTGGTTTTAGCACCTGGAAACAAGGACAACAGCCAGCACTGTGTTTCTACCCCCTCTCCACAGAACACAATTTGAGAATCTCTGATCTAACAGATTGTATTTTTCATGATCTCAGATAGATATGCATGATAAAATCCCATCATGGAGGGTCAGCTGTGTGTGTAGATATTAATATTGCAGAATTAAGTTTTCTAATAAATGAAATTGATTTAAATGGAGCTATTTATGGAGTAAGGTATTGCTCAATGTGAGTAAACATAATAGAATCTGGCCCTAAATTTTGTAGCATATATAGACACTCCCCCTTTGTGTTATTTCTACAGGAATAAAATAAATCAAAGCAAAGACACAAATCGGAGAGATGAGCTCTGTATTAGATACACTCTGCCAGGCTTCACCCCTTGTGATGAATAGTGACAAGACAGTATCGTGGCACAGTCACATTAGCTTTTCACCTTTCTTTAGCAAGGTAACCTGAGATTGACCTGGAATTTTACACATTCTAGGAACAGTTGAGTAGCACAAAGCAGTTGAAAATAAGCAGAATGAATTACTGATAGGAGTCCCCTAGGAAGGAAAAAATGCAAACTGCTCCTCAGTCTTCTCTCAACCCTGGCAGTGCGGTGGAGCCCCCGACTCCCCTAAGATGGCTGTTTACTAATCTCTTTTCTGAAGAGGGTGTGACTTGGAATGCGGACATTAATAATTCTGTAGCAAAAGTATCTAGGTCAGTACAGTGGCACTAAACCCAAGGAAAATCAAAAGAACTCAAGATGTTCCTCAGATTAAAAAAAAAAAAAAAAAACTTACCTGACCGAAAATATCTAAACACAACAAAGCAAGATAACGTTCAGGCTAAATCCTCCTGAATAATAAAAGCCTGGCAGGATGGTTTTAACATTCATATGGAACCACTGGGGCTCTTGAGGGGAGTGCACTTTGAGAGCATGCTGCAATGCTTAGCAAAGAGGCTTGTGCTTCGGAGCATCTGTACCTTGTCATGAGGCAAGCATGTTTCTCTGCGTTGGCTCTCCTGCAGCCCTTTTTAAAGGCCTTCTTGATGTTGAGCTATAGTCCATAGGGCTGTTTCCTTGGACGTAAGCCAAGCAGTTGGTATTACCGACTATACCATAACATTCACTTCTCTGTAATTTGTAGCAGAGAGTCACTCATGTA
Organism: Dermochelys coriacea; assembly: GCF_009764565.3. Taxonomy (NCBI): domain Eukaryota; kingdom Metazoa; phylum Chordata; order Testudines; family Dermochelyidae; genus Dermochelys; species Dermochelys coriacea. The sequence goes on from NC_050072.1 coordinate 5,000,510, forward strand.
CTCTGATTCTGCAGCTGTCAGATCTGCTGCAGAATCCACCTATTGCCACAGAACTATGTGATCTTCCTGAGCCTGGAGACAGCCTGAAACAAAAGCTCTCAGAGAGGTGTGAACTCTGAAATCTAAAGATGACAATTTAAATGCCATCATTAACTATTTCAGTGCTGATCATTTTAGCAGGAACATCCAGCTAATACACACTTCTAGTGTCCCTTTAACAGTGAAATTTGAAAAGTACATATTATACATGACGGGTGGTATATTAATGACAACCTGATTCATTGCCTTGCTAGTCACTCCTTGTAGTACTTCTCTGTAGCAGTGGTTCTCAAACTGTGGGGCGTGCCCCCTGAAGGAACATTCGGGGAAGCATGTGGCAGGGCTGGGGCCAAGCCTCATGTGGGGCAGGGAGGGAGTGCCACACTTCCAGGTGTGCAGCAGGGCCTGGGCCAGCCCCCTTGGGGGGCGGGGAGGGAGTGCTACACTTCCAGACCTGCTGCGCCCCCAGTCCAGCACTGTCTCCAGGCCCAGCTCTGCCCTCACTCCCTGTCCACCTCCAGCCCAGCTCCAGCCACAGGTCCATTCCACCCTCTGCTCTGGTCCCAGCCCTGCTCTGCCCTCATTCCCTCTATGCCCCCAGACCAGCTCTGACACCAGCCCCAGCTCCTTTTGCATTCCCAGTTCCGCTCCCCACCTCTGCCTTCAGTCCAAGCTCCACTACTGAGAAAGCCTTGGCTATGTGGTTATGGGGTGGGGGCGGGAACGACACATGACATGGACAGATTCCGTTACTAGTAAGGGGGTGGCAACTGAAAAAGTTTGAGCACCAGTATTCTATAGCACTGACGTTTAGGCAGAATCATTACTACTGTATAAGACTTTCTTCAGAATAACCCTTTTCTACTAAGCCCTGTTGTTTCCTCTGCAGACTTTTTGCAAGAGAAGATAGTAAGCATGTTGTACAAATCGTTGGCCTGCATGAGGTTCAAGTGGATACTGTAGACCTACTATTAGAGGTAATTTGATTGTTAATGCTTATTTTATCTTCTAAAGCCTCTGTTGCACTAACTTATCAAATAGGTTACCGTGGAGTGGAGAAGGTCATTTTTGGCATACGCAGGTGTTGCTGCTCCAGGTTGTATAATGTACACATGTGCATTCCATTATGGGGCTCCAAAAGAGCATCAGTACAACTCTGAACAGCTTGGTGGCCACAGCAAAGCATGAAGGGACACTTTCAAAACTGCCTTTAATGAATGAGCTCATGTGCAGCTAAGACAAGTTACAGTGATGCACATGAAAAGCTGACTTGGAGCTGTCACTGCTCAGGTGGGATCTTTGCCATTAGGTTGAATGAACACCCAAGAAATGACAATATCCCAGCAAAACAAACCCTGAAATATCTTGGAATATAAAAAAAAATGGCTATGTCCATATTTGCAGAAGAGATTTATGAAATATTTTTGCAGTAACCTTACATCACTAAAAATAGTTCCAAAAGGAAAATGTAAGTAAACTTTACAAACTGGCATGCACTGCATTTGGCAAACAAGACACAGATGGCTGATCTGAAAAGCTGATAGTCTTAGGGCAGGTCTACACAACAGCGGGGATCCACGCCCTGAGATCGACCCACTGGTAGTCGATTTAGTGGGTCTAGTAAAGACTTGCAAAATCGACTGCAGATCACTCTCCAGTCAACCCCTGTACTCTACCCACAATGAGAAGAGTAAGGTAAGTCGATGGGAGATTTTCTCCCGTCGACTCCCCGTGGTAACTCGACCTAAGGTACGTCAACTCCAGCTACGTTATTCAGCTCAGTAAGGAATTGAAAACTATTACCTGATAGTGCAGTTGACTTATTGTTTAAGACTTGGAACAATATTGTCCATTTATATACCACTCGACAGACACTGTCTTCTGGGGTTTTGTTTTTCCATTAACTCTAAGCAACAGGATATGCTGGAGACATTTCTGCAAATTCGAGTGCAGATCTGGTATACAGTAGATTAATACATTCCTCTATATTATCACATCCTGCCTACAGAAGAGTTATTACATGGTTTTGTTCTCACAGGTATCTTGGCAAAACAGCTCATTTCATATTGTCCATAGGCTCTTTTGAACACAGAAAGAGCCTTTAGACTCATTTGATGCTCTTGAATAGCATGCTACCAAATGTATTAGAAGAGTCTTCAATATATATCTCATGATTATTCATTATTTACTGATACATTGGCTTCTGTTCACAAACTCTTCCCTGAATTTAGCTCTGGTTTAACAAATATTCAGGAGCTATAGCAGCCAGCTAGATTGCTGATTAAGAGTGGACGTCCAGCAGAAGGCATGAATACTGTATATTTGTATCTAAAGAGTGTTTTGATTTTGCTAGGTTGACATTTTATTGTATTCTTCTTGTTCCAGAAACTATAATATAGACTCTCTTTTGTTCCCATTGTTGGTGGGCTCGCTGAAGCAATCTTGTGACTCTTCAGAGATTTGGGACAGAGAATTATCCAGAGTTGTAGCCAAGAAGGTCCCTTAACCCATCTTCCACCTCTCATCTTGTTCCGTTCTTGGTAGTTAAGTCTGAGTATAATTGATCACGTCAACCTTGCTGCTTGCTTTGGCAATGTTTCATTTGCTCCTGGGTACAGGGATGGATGAGTGGATTGGCACTTGGTGTCACACATTACTTGCTCTTAGATTTCTGGCTGACTAAACCTTTCAATGAGATTAGAACATGCATTTTTTTTTAAAATCATCCTGCTTATGAGTTCTCAACTGTAACCTCTGAATCCTCATTTTGTTATTTTCATTTCCACCATACATTTATTCCATGTGATTTTGTATTGTAGTAATTTAACAAATAGGAATGGAAGTTCAATACATTGACGTTCTTATGGATGGTCTCACTTTATAAACCCTTTGTCAGCCGCACTGAATACCAATACATGGGGTTCTGAATCAATATACTATATGAATAGTGTGCATGTTTTGTATGTACAATTTACCTTTGTTTTGTCCTGTTTGTTTTCCAGGTAATTTTGAAGGGTGGGAAGGAGCGTAGCACTGGGGCGACTGGAGTCAACTCAGATTCCTCCCGTTCTCATGCTATCATCCAGATTCAAATTAAAGACTCTGCAAACAGAATGCGTGGAAGGTGAGGTTGGAAGCTGACTTATCGAATTTGATAGAGACATTTCAATTTCATCCTGTTGGCTTTAAATAAGACGATACACATCTGCAATGGCAGAGCAGCCATAGATGTTCGTAAGTGGTAATGAAGCAGTCAAGTGCAAGGACAGTCAGGATACAAGCTGTGATTTGCAGGTGTGTTTGCTGAGCTCCTGGGCTGTGTAGAATAGTGACCAAGTACCAGAGGTCCTTACTGAATGGCCATTGGTTGCAGCAGTAAGTGGGTATCCTTCCCACCTAATCAGAGAAAAGATGGTCAGCTGCTTCTTATTATTTTTGGATGTCTAAAAATGTGGTAGGCACCTTCCAAACAAGTAAGATACAATCTTTATCCCAAAGAGCTTATTCTAACTGTAAGACAAGAGAGCAGGTCTGAGCAACAAATAATTGGGAGGGTGGGGAAGAAGGAGGGAGGAAGAGTGCATAAGATTACAAATGACAGGTTTCAGAGTAGCAGCCGTGTTAGTCTGTATTCGCAAAAAGAAAAGGAGTACTTGTGGCACCTTAGAGACTAAAATTTATTTGAGCCTAAGCTTTTGTGAGCTTCATCGGATGCATCCGATGAAGTGAGCTGTAGCTCACGAAAGCTTAGGCTCAAATAAATTTGTTAGTCTCCAAGGTGCCACAAGTACTCCTTTTCTTTTTAAGATTACAAAGAGAAGGATATGTGATTATGTAGGTGTGCCATGTTTTTAATAATTGAAGGAGTGACGAAGCTGGGAGGCATGCAGGTGATAGTAGGAGAGGGTGGGGATATTGTGGAAGAAGAGGAAGATCGAGGGAGAAATTACAGATCAGTAGAATAGCTAGCAGCCAAAGAGGAAAGTTAGGGAAGAATATGAGAACAAATGAAGATCTTGAGGGAAGAAAGATCAGCAGGAACATAGATTAGCTCTGAAACCATCTGACAATTCAGTGCACCAGTTACTTTCCTTTAATTGGCTTTATAAACTGCACTGCATTTCTATCCGATTAGGACAGACAACACTGGAATGAAACATCTGTCTTAGCTGGAAGGAGACCCAAAAAGTTATTCTTTTTTAAGTAATCTGTGTTCTCTCTCAAATTATTGGCATTGTGATCATCTACAGATGGGAATGTGTTATCTGAAATAGCTGCTCCATTAAACCGTGGCGCACTCTCATCACAAGTAATTAGACTTCCTGTTATGACTGTCTGTCTGTTACAGTGCCAGAACGCTCTGACTCTGTTCCAGTAGCTGCTGGTATTTCATTCATAGAATCATAGAATATCAGGGTTGGAAGGGACCCCAGAAGGTCATCTAGTCCAACCCCCTGCTCAAAGCAGGACCAAGTCCCAGTTAAATCATCCCAGCCAGGGCTTTGTCGAGCCTGACCTTAAAAACCTCTAAGGAAGGAGATTCTACCACCTCCCTAGGTAACGCATTCCAGTGTTTCACCACCCTCTTAGTGAAAAAGTTTTTCCTAATATCCAATCTAAACCTCCCCCATTGCAACTTGAGACCATTACTCCTCGTTCTGTCATCTGCACCATTGAGAACAGTCTAGAGCCATCCTCTTTGAAACCCCCTTTCAGGTAGTTGAAAGCAGCTATCAAATCCCCCCTCATTCTTCTCTTCTGCAGACTAAACAATCCCAGCTCCCTCAGCCTCTCCTCATAAGTCATGTGCTCTAGACCCCTAATCATTTTTGTTGCCCTTCGTTGTACTCTTTCCAATTTATCCACATCCTTCCTGTAGTGTGGGGCCCAAAACTGGACACAGTACTCCAGATGAGGCCTCACCAGTGTCGAATAGAGGGGAACGATCACGTCCCTCGATCTGCTCGCTATGCCCCTACTTATACATCCCAAAATGCCATTGGCCTTCTTGGCAACAAGGGCACACTGCTGACTCATATCCAGCTTCTCGTCCACTGTCACCCCTAGGTCCTTTTCCGCAGAACTGCTGCCGAGCCATTCGGTCCCTAGTCTGTAGCGGTGCATTGGATTCTTCCATCCTAAGTGCAGGACCCTGCACTTATCCTTATTGAACCTCATTAGATTTCTTTTGGCCCAATCCTCCAATTTGTCTAGGTCCTTCTGTATCCTATCCCTCCCCTCCAGCGTATCTACCACTCCTCCCAGTTTAGTATCATCCGCAAATTTGCTGAGAGTGCAATCCACACCATCCTCCAGATCATTTATGAAGATATTGAACAAAACGGGCCCCAGGACCGACCCCTGGGGCACTCCACTTGACACCGGCTGCCAACTAGACATGGAGCCATTGATCACTACCCGTTGAGCCCGACAATCTAGCCAGCTTTCTACCCACCTTATAGTGCATTCATCCAGCCCATACTTCCTTAACTTGCTGACAAGAATGCTGTGGGAGACCGTGTCAAAAGCTTTGCTAAAGTCAAGAAACAATACATCCACTGCTTTCCCTTCATCCACAGAACCAGTAATCTCATCATAAAAGGCGATTAGATTAGTCAGGCATGACCTTCCCTTGGTGAATCCATGCTGACTGTTCCTGATCACTTTCCTCTCCTCTAAGTGCTTCAGGATTGATTCTTTGAGGACCTGCTCCATGATTTTTCCAGGGACTGAGGTGAGGCTGACCGGCCTGTAGTTCCCAGGATCCTCCTTCTTCCCTTTTTTAAAGATGGGCACTACATTAGCCTTTTTCCAGTCATCCGGGACTTCCCCCGTTCGCCACGAGTTTTCAAAGATAATGGCCAAGGGCTCTGCAATCACAGCCGCCAATTCCTTCAGCACTCTCGGATGCAATTCGTCCGGCCCCATGGACTTGTGCACGTCCAGCTTTTCTAAATAGTCCCTAACCACCTCTATCTCTACAGAGGGCTGGCCATCTCTTCCCCATTTTGTGTTGCCCAGCACAGCAGTCTGGGAGCTGACCTTGTTAGTGAAAACAGAGGCAAAAAAAAGCATTGAGTACATTAGCTTTTTCCACATCCTCTGTCACTAGCTTGCCTCCCTCATTCAGTAAGGGGCCCACACTTTCCTTGGCTTTCTTCTTGTTGCCAACATACCTGAAGAAACCCTTCTTGTTACTCTTGACATCTCTTGCTAGCTGCAGCTCCAGGTGCGATTTGGCCCTCCTGATATCTTTCCTACATGCCCGAGCAATATTTTTATACTCTTCCCTGGTCATATGTCCAACCTTCCACTTCTTGTAAGCTTCTTTTTTATGTTTAAGATCCGCTAGGATTTCACCATTAAGCCAAGCTGGTCGCCTGCCATATTTACTATTCTTTCGACTCATCGGGATGGTTTGTCCCTGTAACCTCAACAGGGATTCCTTGAAATACAGCCAGCTCTCCTGGACTCCCTTCCCTTTCATGTTAGTCCCCCAGGGGATCCTGGCCATCTGTTCCCTGAGGGAGTCAAAGTCTGCTTTCCTGAAGTCCAGGGTCCGTATCCTGCTGCTTACCTTTCTTCTCTGCGTCAGGATCCTGAACTCAACCAACTCATGGTCACTGCCTCCCAGATTCCCATCCACTTTTGCTTCCCCCACTAATTCTACCCGGTTTGTGAGCAGCAGGTCAAGAAAAGCGCTCCCCCTAGTTGGCTCCCCTAGCACTTGCACCAGGAAATTGTCCCCTACGCTTTCCAAAAACTTCCTGGATTGTCTATGCACCGCTGTATTGCTCTCCCAGCAGATATCAGGAAAATTAAAGTCACCCATGAGAATCAGGGCATGCGATCTAGTAGCTTCCGTGAGTTGCCGGAAGAAAGCCTCATCCACCTCATCCCCCTGGTCCGGTTGTCTATAGCAGACTCCCACCATGACATCACTCTTGTTGCACACATTTCTAAACTTAATCCATTACTTAAACTTAATCCATTACAGGCATTACTGTGATGCCTCTGAGATACTTGCAGTGGGTATTTCCCCCTGTTTTATGGTAGTAATATTTAATCTTTCTACTGATGGTATAGTGTGTTGCTGCTATCAGCTTAAAAAAAAGAAGCTAAAGTAAAAGCATCTTTTTGTTTTTTCTAGGATCTCTTTCATTGACTTGGCTGGTAGCGAGAGGGCAGCTGATGCCAGAGACTCAGACAAACAAACAAAAATGGAAGGAGCAGAAATAAACCAAAGCCTTTTAGCTGTAGGTTACTCACATTTGTAGAGAAGGTTTTTGTAATTATTGTTCTTTAGGTTGGTTCTTAGACTGATAGTAAACAAGGAAGTAACATGTGGATGGATCCCAGTGGAAAATACAGAATGCTAAATGCTGACAATTAAATTGCTCTCTAGTCATGAATCCGATTAGAAGAAAAAGACTTTGTTAGGAAAAACAACTTTTTAAATATATTCCTACAGCCAGATTAACATAGCACTGAAAAGTCTGATATTTTATAGTAAGTCCATGCCATATTTTCTATAGTAAATTCATGTTCTCTTTCTGTGAGGCTTAATGCAGGTTTGTAAAAACACTAAGATCCACTACTGAGAGGCCCTCTAGAATTGGAGAGTATTTATTATTATTATGGTGATAATCTCAACTCTGTATGCATATAAACACATTCCAATACCCAAGAACAAATGGTTAGAACCATTGTCCATTAGTATACCACAAAAAACTGTTACAGGACACAGAAATCAGGCAATTTAGATCCAGGGTTCCTACAACAACCGTATCTCCAGCCACTTGAGTCATATATGCAGGTAAATATTTTACATTTCACACTGCTGTGTGATTTTTATATGGTGGACCCTATTGTAATATTTGTGTACAACACCTTTATTTTGTTATTGGAATGCAAAATTACGCCTCTGAAAAGTGGGAGGAAAACCATTCCCCTGATTGGTTCTGTTCTCACACAGTAGAATATCAGAGTTACGAACTGACCAGTCAACCACATACCTCATTTGGAACCGGAAGTACACAATCAGGCAGCAGCAGAGACAAAAGAAAGAAAAAGAGCAAATCCAGTACAGTACTGTGTTAAACATAAACTACTAAAAAAAATAAAGGAAAAGCAGCATTTTTCTTCTCCATAATAAAGTTTCAAATCTGTGTTAAGTCAATGTTCAGTTGTAAACTTTTGAAAGATCAACTATAATGTTTTGTACAGAGTTACGAACAACCTCCATTCCTGAGGTGTTCGTAACTCTTAGATTCTACTGTAATTCCAGAAAATCTGGATGAATTTTTATCATACTTTCCAAAAAACTTCCCTTCAGGACAGGGAAAAAGCATGAGACTTTTCATGCTGAAAGGAAATATTATGAAGACATTTATAAACTCATTGAAACAAGTGTTTAAAAAGATAGTGTCAACCTGATATTAGTGAGTTTGAATTTAAAGTATTTTCCTGTTAAAAGGAGTAAAACCCGCCCATGAGTCTCCCTACCAACTTTTGTGGTTTTAGAATCGGATTTTTCTTTTACTTCTTGTTTGTGTGAATAAGCCACACAAATTAGAGGAAATTGACTGTGCAAGACAGAACGAAACTGATTAAAGGTGCATTACAAAGCAATTTGTGAATAAATTGAAAAGAGAAACTTTTTCTTCTCTAATCTCCCCTCAAGGAGCGATCACAGGGGTCTACCATTGAACCGTACCCCAAGCAGAGTTTTTACCCCAACAAGGGAGAAATACCATAGAATTTTAAGAGTAATTCACCATTGGAACAACTTACCTAGAGCTGTGGCAGATTCTCCATCACTTGAACTCTTCAAATCAAGGCTGGATATCTTTTCAAAAGATCTGCTATAGCTCAAACAAAAGTTTATGGGCTCAGTGCAGAAATTATTGGATGAGGTTCTCTGGCCTATGTTAGTAGCTCAGATTAGATGATCATAATGGTCACTTTTGGCTTTAAAATCTATAACATTCACTAGAGACTTTGTTGCTATTGATTTCATGTGGAAGGTGCTCAGATACTTGTTATGATTAACAATATAAAACCCTAAAATAGAGGGAGAATCTCTTTCAGTTAGAGTCCTCTTAGGTGTAATTTCTAACAATAATTAAAATACATTCAGAAAAAAAATGTGATTTGAAGTGGATGGTGTCCCATTAAGAATGCAGTCTCTGTCTCAAGCTAGAGTTACAACCACAGTACTGTAATCTATCTCAAGATATTTTCTCCTCTCACTGCTAGTACTCACTAGTAATGGCTTCCCTCAGTGGACCCATGGTCCATTTTCTCAATCGTAGAAAGCATCAGAGTCTGGTATGGATTGTGACACACTTCTACTTGTGCTGGTGAAGACACATGGTAAAAAGAGATCAACATTTGAAAATATCAGTCTTTTAATAGGCAACGAACAAATCAAGAGGCAGATGTTTCTCCAAGATTATGTGCTGTTCTTGCTGATAATTATTAACAAGAAAATAGATCATGGGTATCTTTTTCAGGAAGGCACACTTGCATTTAGCTGCTCAAATCCCATTAATTTTAATGGGAGTTCTATAGCTAAATCCCACTCTCTGTGTTGACAGCGTAGCTGTAACGTTTTGTGTGTGTGTCCATTATTAATCTGTCAAAGGGACTCTTTTGTTATGGGATGGTGAAATAGTCACTCAGACATTAAGACTGCAAGTGTTATTGTGCACATGTTTAACTGTGGGTCTCCGGAAGCCGGCAGCCTTCCCCACTCCTTAGTGTAAGGAAGCGTAGTCTGCTGCTGTCTGTTCTAAGGATATAAGGGTAATAGGGGAAATTGTGAACTCTCATAGTTTTGGGTACAGTTTCAATCTCTTCTTTTTGTTGCGTGACTGATACATTTTTTTCTCTCTCTCCTTTTTAGTTAAAGGAATGTATTCGGGCTCTGGATCAGGAACATGCTCATACTCCTTTCCGGCAAAGCAAATTAACTCAGGTAAAACCAAAACCAAGCCAGTGATTGACACTTCACTGAACAGAGTTGAAATGATAGTAATAAAATTAAATAAGCCATGATTTGGTGACTGCATATTGTTAACCCCTTGGAAACTGGACACTTGCATAGCTTCCCAAGCATTCATTCTGATTATAGAGGAAACATCAGCATTCACAGGGTTAATGCCAGCTGACAGCAAAAGCTACACACAGTTACTCCCCGGGGAATTGTCTTTTGGGGAAGGTCCCAGAAGTTGGAAAAAGACTAATGTAATGCCCATCTTTAAAAAAGGGAAGGAGGATGATCTGGGGAACTACAGGCCAGGCCACTCAGCCTCACCTCAGTCCCTGGAAAATCGTGGAGCAGGTCCTCAAGGAATCAACTTTGAAGGACTTAGAGGAGAGGAAAGTGATCAGGAACAGTCAGCATGGATTCACCAAGGGCAAGTCATGCCTGATTAACCTAATTGCCTTCTGTGATGAGATAACTAGCTCTGTGGATGAGGGGAAAGCAGTGGACGTGTTATTCCCTGACTTTAGCAAAGGTTTTGATATGGTCTCCCACGGTATTCTTGCCAGCAAGTTGAAGTAGTATGGGCGGGATGAATGGACTATAAGGTGAATAGAAAGCTGGCTAGATTGTCGGTCTCAACAGTTAGTGATCAATGGCTCCATGTCTAATTGGCAGCCGTTATGAAGCGGAGTGCCCCAAGGGTCAGTCATGGGGCCGGTTTTGTTCAGTATCTTTATTAATGATCTGGAGAATGGTGTGATTGCACCCTCAGCAAGTTTGCAGATGACACTGAACTGGGAGGAGTGATAGATACGCTGGAGAGTAGGGATAGGATACAGAGGGACGTAGACAAATTAGAGGACTGGGCCAAAAGAAATCTGATGAGGTTCAACAAGGACAAGTGCAGAGTCCTGAATTTAGGATGGAAGAATCCCATGCACTGCCACAGACTAGGGACCGAGCGGCTAAGCAGCAGTTCTGCAGAAAACGACCTAGGGGTTACAGTGGACGAGAAGCTGGATATGAGTCAAACAGCGTGCCCTTGTTGCCAAGAAGGCTAACGGTATAAGTAGGAGTATTGCCAGCAGATCGAGGGTGGTGATAATTCCCCTCTATTCAACATTGGTGAGGCCTCATCTTGGGTACTATGTCAAGTTTTGGGCCCCACACTACAAGAAGAATGTGGAAAAATTGGAAAACGTCCAACGGAGGGCAACAAAAATGATTAGGGGGCTGGAGCACATGACTTATGAGGAGAGGCTGAGGGAACTGGGATTATTTAGTTTGCAGAAGAGAAGAATGGGGGGGGATTTGATAGCTGCTTTCAACTACCTTAAAGGGGGTTCCAAAGAGGATGGATCTAGACTGTTCTCAGTGGTGGCAGATGACAGAACGAGGAGTAATGGTCTCAAGTTGCAGTGGGGGGGGGTTTAGGTTGGATATTAGGAAAAACTTTTTCAGTAGGAGGGTGGTGAAGTGTTGGAATGGGTTACCTAGGGAGGTGGTGGAATCTCCTGCCTTGGAGGATTTTAAGGTCCAACTTGACAAAGCCATGGCTGGGATGATTTAGTTGGGGATAGGTCCTGCTTTGAGCAGGGAATTGGATTAGATGACCTCCTGAGGTCCCTTCCAACCCTGATATTCTATAATTTTATTAATAGTGTGGTGGAGAGTTTACTAAACTCCAGGATAAAGTTATTTTATTCCTGTTTGAAGTTCTATATGGAGAATCTTGTAGATCAATTGTTCTGAGATGTTCATATGGTGGACAACCACTTAGAGATAGTCTCGTGATTACATTCTTTGTAGTACTATCATGCAAGCTGTAATCATTATTACATTACTCTAATTGTAACATATGCTTTATTCTCCCAAACACACCGGCACTTTTGGGGTGCCCAGTAAGAAAATGGGCTTGTTTAAAGGACAGATTCAACACTTGAATTCAATTTAAATCTTATATGAAAAATCACAACAGAGGCAAGTTGTTTAGGTGTGAGAAGAGAGGGACACTTGGTTCTAAACTGTTAAACTGGATTGTTTAAAAGAAATACATTAGTTGCTAAGAATCTTAAGCTATATTTTTCCTCCTCCTCCAAGGTATTAAAAGATTCTTTCATTGGAAATTCTAAGACGTGTATGATAGCTAATGTGTCACCTAGCCACATAGCTACGGAACACACCCTGAACACATTACGATATGCTGACAGGTAGGTGAGTTAAATTTTCCATGTTGAGAGTCAGAAAGGAGTTATGGTTTGAGATGAAAATATTTGGATTCCATCAACTGGTGAGTTCTTAGGGCAAAGAGCAAAAAATGCATCTTACAGTGCATAAACATAATCTTCATCTGCTACACTATTATATTGGGGCACTTAATTCTCATGGGTGTTTTAAATTCTTCTTTCAGATGATACATAATTTAGGTCCTAACAGCTTGTAGTGATCCAAATCTCATGGTACTCCTCATAACAGTAAGGTTGATAACCCCAACATCCTTGACAAACTCTAGTGTTATTTGTATTATGGTACTTCCCAGAATATGTTAGATGCTGTCCGTACCCAGAGGAAGATGCTTTGTGAACTCTTTGGGGCAAGGACTCGGAACACAAGCAACACAGAAAAGGGTGGAGGAGAAAGATAAAAGAGACAATCAAAAATATTCTTGATATCAGCTATCACCAAAAGCCATGTTAATTCATTAATTTCCTATAGACATCAAGATGGACGTGGGTCTTGAGGAGGGATTTGGAGGAGGGGAGAAGTAAATACAATTTCCTTCAATTTAAATTGGTCAGAGGTATTCTTCACTTCCTAATTTAAACTGTTGTGTATTGTTATTGTTCCCCATTGAAACAGCTGCTGCAAACCTCCAAAGAAGTAACTGCATTTCTGTAGCAGATGATCTGATGCCTCCATGGATTAGCCAATGATTAAAATCCAAATTGTGACATTGAAGTCAATATTTAATGTACCAAAGTATTAGTTTGCTCTAATGATATTGTAAATTATTTGAAAGCATTTAATTTTTCTAATGCACAGTCCTTATTTACAGGGTAAAAGAACTAAAGAAAGGGATTAAATGTTGTACCCCTGTCACAAACAGATGTCGGATAGCTGGAAATGTATCTCCAAAACGTATCCAAAACTCTCCTTCCATGCACATGGGAGATAAGAGCTCTCCAAAGAAAGTAAAACTAGGACTCCATCATCCTTTAAGTTCTTTGAGAATAAAGGCATCTCCTTCAGTGTTCCATCCAACCAATGTCCCTTTTTCCTCTACCCCAAAAGGAGCCAAGGGCCATGTCCACAAAGGAAATCCGAGCTCACCATGGCTCAATCACACCAGTCCCATTAAAGGAATGCTAAAGATAGGGCATCCCGTGAAGAAAAAGACTGATGAACTGACACTGCCATCTGAGAAGCATCATACTGCAAAAGATTTTGTTGTTGCAACAGCTGCAGTCCCAGAGACAAAAGAGTGTGGCCAAGGAGATAATTGTATTCAAGATAAACAACCTGTCAGATGCCTGAAAATACAGACAGTGCAACCTGTACAAAAGCAGCTCATTTCCAGAGATGGCTTTTCCTTTGGAGATGGAAATCACCCATCAGACAGCAGTCAGTTCTGTGCAAATGTTTTTACTAAACAGTGCATTGAAACTTGGGCAAATCTCCCTCCACATCAGAAAGAAAGGGAACAACATTTGCGCCTTTACCACCAGCAGTTTCAGCAGCTACCTATTCTACAGCAGAAGTTGAACTATCAACCACTTGAGAGGTTTTTAGCCCAATACAAGCCCCAGGAAATTACAGTTAAACAAGACCAGAGCCTTCCTCCCACAGACTCACAATGCAAAGAGGGGATGCTGCTGGAAGACCTGGATGACAGTGATTTTAGTGAAGACTCTTTCTCACCTATATCCAACCAAAGGAAAGTTAAAAGAAACACCAGTGACAGCAGCCAACTTTCATTTTTCCTTCATCAGAGAGAACAAGAAAGTGAGGAGAAGAAAGGCCGAGAGAGACTGGGTTTATTTTTTGAACATGCAACACATACACAAGAGCATGAACTTAATGACAGCTGGGACTATGGGAAGGACTTTGCATTTCCAGAACCAGGGGAGCCTATTATAGATGGAGAAAGCAGCAAGATTCAGTCTGAGTGGAGCACAGAGGAGGACTTTACTATTGATTCTTCTGTGAACAATAATACTGCAGAAAAACCTTATTGCTTGCGGGAAGAACTTGTCTGTAACTGGAAAAACAGCAAGGATTTACCAGCTGATCACAAACAATACAAATCCGAATACAGACATCTAGTTTATCCTGGTGAAAGCTCCTCATTCCCAGAAGAGGGGACACAAAGTCCCCATGTTCTCCACACATTGGATTCGGGGACTACAAAATGCAACAAGATCAGCCTTCCACATGCACAAAGGGAAGAATCCATCAAAGATGGACAAGCTCCAGTTGCAGGAAATGTAGAAGGGAAGAAACTAAAAAATGGAGTTAGCCCCTGTGGAGCTTCTAATACTTCATCAGAATTCACTTCTGAGCTGATGGCCCCTCTGACAATGTCTCTCATTGATAGTGAGGAGGCAGCTGATCCAGAGAACATTCTTTCTGATCAGGAAGAGGCTCTCCAAGTGAAACAGATGTTGGAAAGAAAAACCTGTAGTCCCAGCAAAAGATTAGAGGGAGAGGCCAGGCAGTTTCTTAGAAATAAAGCCTCACCAACAGGCAGCATGCCTGAGCTGGGTGAACAAATGTACCACGGTGAAAGGAAGTCCACTCAGCAACATTCCCCACAAATTGAGAACAAGCAGCTCTCACAGTCCTGTCATGATGCAAAGCCTTCTTGTAGCCTTGGAGGTTCATCTCCATGGAACACACATCAAAGTTCTATTAATGGTTTATTTGTCCGAGATGAAGACTTGACAGAAGCATCAGCATCTGTCAGAGTCAAAAACCCTTGTGGAGAGAATGAAGATGAATTGTTTCTTCATAACTTAAAGTGCAGAAAATACCTGGGTAACAACAGGCAGTATGATGCTGATGCTGAGAATACCACTGGTAGCCTGTTGAGCGGCCCAGAAAAATCTAGCATGGGTAAAGGACCCAATGTTGGGCCCATGTCTCAGACTGTACATGCTGATTTGCCTGAAAAGGGTTATTTTTCATGTGCCCCATCCATTCTGAATGCAGGAAGATTGGAGTGTACAACTTCATCCCGCTCTAGAGAAAGCAGCCCACTGCAGCCCAGGTCAGAATTCAGAAGCAAGGACTTGAACCATTCTGAAGATACATTCAAGTTGTCATTCAGTGGTGAGGAAATAGGGCTGCTTAAGAATAAACTGATGCAAAGTATTTTTACCCAAGACTCTGGTGATGCTGCGGAACAGGATTCAAGATCCGTTACCAGAGAGATCAGATCATTAGCAAATCAAAACACTCGCCCAAATCCATCCGTCATTAGCGCCCAGATCAATACGTCAGAAACATCAAACTGGAACAGAGAAGCGCTGGGAAAGGCACAGTAAGTTTGTATCTACTACACTATCTTCTGTTGCGTGGACTAGAGACACTGAACACACACATTGTACTTTTGCTTAAAAGTTTTATATGGTGCTATATGTATTTTACAAACACGAACACACACACTTTTTTGGAGTCAGATATATAGAGAAGTTGTTAGATAACTTCTGCATCCCTACAGCAACAAATACGAAACGGCCAGTCCAGCTAACCAGATAGTGAAATCAGACACCCACATTCAAGATAGTAAAAGCTAACTCAGGGACGGGCAAACTTTTTGCCTGAGGGCCACATCGGGTTTCTGAAATTGTATGGAGGGCTGGTTAGGGGAGGCTGTGCCTCCCCAAATAGCCAGGCATGGCCCGGCTCCCACCCCCGCCCCCTATATGACCGCCCCCCCTGGGACTCCTGCCCCATCCAACCCCTCTCCTGTTCCCTGTCCCCTGACAGCTCCCCCGGAACTCCTGCCCCATCCACCCCTCCCCTGTCCCCTGACTGCCCCTGGGACCCCTGCCTCATCCACCCACCCACCCCTTCTCCCTTACCATCCCCGGGACCCCTGCCTCCAGCTGCCCCATCCAACCCCCGCTCCTTCCTGACCGCCCCCCTGCCCTCATTCAACCCCCCTGCTCCCTGCCCCCTTACCGCGCTGTCTGGAGCACTGGTGACTGGCGGCACTACAGCCGCGCCACCCAGAGCACCAGGATAGGCAGCCGTGCCGCCCGGCTGGAGCCAGCCATGCCACCACGCAGCACAGAGCACCAGGTCAGGCCGCGGCTCTGCAGCTGCGCTGCCTGGCAAGAGCTCGCAGCCCTGCCCCCCAGAGCATTGCACCGGTGGCACAGTAAGCTGCGATTGTGGGGGAGGGGGCTAGCCTCCCGGGCCAGGAGCTCAGCAGTCGAGCAGGAGGGTCCTGCGGGCCGGATGCGAGTTTGCCCACCTCTGAGCTAGACATTGCCCTCCCATTATCTAACAGACATGGATCCAGATGAACTGGCTGTGACTCAATCCCTTTCAGACAGAAGCAGTGCTTGCTGGCAGAGAGAAGCACCTAGAGGAATTAATAGAGGTGTCTGCACTGTGTATGGAAGGTCATGTGCCTGACTTTCACCAGCATGGTTCACAGTCTCAAGGTTCTACTGGGCAGCATTTTTGCTCCTGGATTCCAGCTGGTAAGAGGCATTATGGGCCACCGTGCCATCTATGACTAGCCAAGAAGCTGTGGGCCACTCCCCTCTTAGTCATCCATGGCTAGACTACTGCAATCCACTCTCCTTGGGACTCAAACTAGTGCAGAAAGTAGCTGCTCAACCTTCTGTGTGGTGTGGGCCAGCATAAATACATAGCTTCTGTGCTAAAGTCTCTGCACTGGCTACTTGTTTACTTCTAGACTCAGTTCAAGGTGTTGAAGACTCTTCTTTTCTTGTACCCAGTCATCACAGCAAAGACCAGCTGAGAAGTGCTTGCAGCTGAAGCCTGTTTAAATGCCCCAGGCCAGCTTTTCAGCTGATGTAAATTGGCATAGGCCACTAAAGTCAACAGAGCGACATAGGTGTACATGACATGAAGATCTTGCCTGGAATATGTTCAGTGGCAGAGCTTTCCCAGCAGAAGCCCTCCATCTGTGGAATTTCCTCTCCTTAGAAGTTTGTCAGAGCCCACTAATGATTGTTACAGGTGGCATGGAGAGCTATGTAACCATTATTTTTTTGTTATGTTAATTAGGCAGGTTGTAATTCAAGCCCATCGAGAGCAGCTGAATGAAATGGCATCCCTGTGTTTTGAGGAAGAGACCTTGATAAATCAGATGTCAGCAGCAGTAAGTGTTTCAGATGATGACTTCAGTGTTCACTGAACTTCTGTAAGAATCCTAAAGAGCATTAATCTGAATTAGTGACATCCTACCCATCAATTCCTGTTCTCAGTCTCTCCCCTTTTTTGGAGCCAAACCTTATCTGATCCCTGAGTCAGATTCCTAGGAGACTGTTCAGTTCCAAGGCTTGTTGTGCCTTGGCTGATCTGCACTCTGCCAGTGACTTTGCTGGAGATTGAGAAAGACATGCTGACCACGAACAGTTTAAGTTAAAACATCTTTTCCTTATCTCATACCAGTCTCCAGGGATATCGCAGCATTCAGAATGCTTCTGCTTCCTGCATGAAGCTTTTGTCACTGCCGTGTGGGTCAAATTACAGTCAGTAGTTCAGAAAATCAGCACACCAGTGAAACATGATGTCTCCCTGTATATAGACATTAGTAAAATGTCCTCACATATCAATCTCTCGCCTTGGATTCCCTTACCTGTCCCACCATAGATCTTCTGATTCCTAGTCAGCAAGGCCTCGCTCACCCAGTTCTTTCCACCGTGTCCTGCTCCATCACCGCAGCTCTGGCTTGCTTCCCTCAGTCACACAACGGATTCCTTAGGGTAGTAGTTCTGAACCAGGGGTACATGTACTCCTGAGGGTATGCAGAGCTCTTCCAGGGGGTTCATCAACTCATCTAGATATTTGCCTAGTTTTACAACAGGCTACATAAAAATCACTAGTGCACAAGTTAGTACAAACTAAAATTTCATACAGACAATGATTTGTTTATACTGCTCTAGATACTATATGCTGAAATGTAAGTACAATATTTATATTCCAATTGATTTATAATTGTATGGTAAAAACTAGAAAGTAAGCAATTTTCCAGTAATATTGTGCTGTGACACTTTGGTATGTTTATGTCTGATTTTGTAAGCAAGTAGTTTTTAAGGAGGGTTGAAACTTGTGGGTACGCAAGACAGATCAGACTCCTGAAAGGGATACTGTAGTCTGGAAAGGTTGAGAGCCACTGCCTTAGGATATCCCTGTCACAGTTCAGGGCAACTGCCCCTATATTCCCCCTTTAGGGTCCAGGCAGGGTTCCCACTCCAGGCTTCTCTCCTATTCCCTCTCTGGGGTGGAGACCCATGTCTCTCTCCTTCCTGATCAGGGTATTTCCAGGCTGCACAGTTCCCAGACTATGTTGTGATATCCCCAGCAAAAGACAGACGGCCTAAGCAGGCTTGTTTCACTTCTCTCCTCAGAGAGAGTAAACAACTTACCTGTGGTCAATTACACTATCACCCAGCTCATTCTATGAAAATACATTGATCCTTAAGGTAAAAGCATTACAGCGAAAATATATTAAAACAATTAAAGAAGCTGCATGTATGCTAGTAAGCTTACCAGAGATCACCCCAGCTGCAATCAGGGCTCAAGGTGGTAATCAGTCCTTCAAGCTCCAGCCAGGGGGTTTTCTGTGGTCACAAGTTCATAACAGCTTTCACTCAGAACAAGCATACTCATTAGTAAGTCAGTTACTCCTTTATTCAGTTTGTCTGTGAACTTCCCTCATGTAACAGGTGAGCAGCACGCAAACCCCCCCCCCCACCCCATCCCTGCAAAGCTTCAGAGATTGAGTCTGTATGGGGGAGTCTGCAATCCCCTCCTCCTAAGTAGTTCCTAGGAATTCCACTTCACATATAGAAAAGGAGTACTTTGTGGCACCTTAGAGACTAACAAAGTGCCACAAGTACTCCTTTTCTTTTTGCGAATACAGACTAACACAGCTGCTATTCTGAAACTTCACATATATTGTCTCAAAAGATCAATCAGGTCTGCTCCATTGTTCAGCATAGTTTTTTGAAGCTCACAATACTTCCCAGAGATTGCATTAATCCTGTCTTCCTCCTAAAAAAGTTCCATGCAGGCCCACAATAATACATACTCCTTTGCATTTGTAATGAACTCCTAAAATACTTAGACTTAGTTCAATAAGGTTTAACTTAGTCAGTTTTCTCCAGGATATCACCGGAAATTGGATAACTATCATAATCTGCACCTGGGGTTTTAGTTCCGTTACCTTGTGCAGGCATCCACACAGCCCCACGTGCATCATCACCAGCCAGTCCTCTCAGGTTATCCTCTTCTGTGGCTTGTAAAAGCACACAGCTCTCATCTGGTTTTGTAACAAGGCCCTCTGCTCCTCTAAACCCAGAATTGTTTTACTTTACATTTCCCAGATCAAAGTCTTGCTGCCTTTTCAGCTCTCTGTCTGTATCACTGAAGCTAAGCTCCCCTTCTGCATCCCCTATTGTCAAATGCATTTTAATTCCAAACAGCTCCAAACTTCAAGTGTGGCTGCAGGGACTCTTGCCTCAGAATTTGGAATGGGAGCCACCATGTGGCAAGTCTACCATGCTTTCCAGCTGACTGCACTGGTGCTTCTTTACTGAATAATGTTTCCAGGGATGTTCAGTAAGGGGCTTGACAAGTGACATCCTAATACTCCATTTGTTTAGCCAGAGGCAGCTCTCCTTTTTTAAAATATTTAAGTTTTTCCTCCTGAATTTCTATCATTCACTGGAAGCGACTTGGAAAATATATTCACCTGCTCCCTATGGACAAGTAAGAGTCCATGGCAGTGGTATGTTACCCCGAAAAACAGGTTTTGGGGGTACTCCTAGAATAGCCCACCTATTGCCCATCAATCTCTCTTCCCTCGGGCATGGGTCTTGAATGTAGCTAAGGAGGTACCTGGAAGACACAGATACAACCTTCCAATAAAATGGTTGACACTGGCAATATTCTTTCCATAATAAAACCAACTAATAATCCCTAATACAATAATAATCTAGAAACACAAATCCCCTTATAAGAAGTGGTAGAGCATCCAAATCACATAACACACAGTTCAAATGATTCTAAGTGATTGTGCTCTGTAACCAGTTGATCGCTGACAGCAATTCTTAAATTGAAATTTACTTTGGGATCGAATCAGAGCTTTCTTACCCAAACCACAAATTCCTACCATGTGATCTAATGGCCTCCGTTCAGTTCTTAGTATACAGGAATTGATATCACCAGCCCATCCCCACCACCTTCCCTGCCCCCCAAAACATCACATGGACAAGCCCAGCTGAGTGGGGCCTACAATTGAATGGGCTGTGGAGATGGTCACAGTGCTGATTCCCACCAGGTCAGGACTGAGGTGCATTGATAGGAACGGGCTTGCATTGCATCTGTCCTGTAGATTGGAGAGAAGAGGGTGGGACAGCTGAACTGGAGAATGGCAAGAGCAGAGACCATTTCAAATGTGCTTTTCTTACTATTGTATTTGGCACCCAGTAAATACCATAATTATGTAGGACTGTTACCATCCCGATCTATGATCCAGCCCCCTTTGCCAGCAATAACTTCACTGGAAGAAAAAAGTACAGGTGGAGCAGTAGGGAGGCAGACTGTAAATAAGCCAGTTAGCCCCAGTAGCTGGGGCCCGAGACTCTTGCAAACAGAGCTGTGCTATTTTTCAAGGTCAGGCCTTTAACAAGAGAATATTGAGTGCACTGATGACACTGGAAGTAGAATGCCAAACATACTTTTATTTACTGCTTCAGAAGAGCAGCTCTTTTTCTCACACCTCACTCTGCATGCTAGTTATTCCCCCTCCATCTTATCATCCTCCGTCCAGCATTAATTTTGTTGATTTGTTTTCCATTCTAGGATTTTGAAAATTATGTGACCAAACTGGACGAAATCCTGATGCTGAAATCAAAGTGTATCCAAAGCATGCGAGCCCAGCTTCAGCTCTATTTAGCCTGTCCCGAGACTGACGCTACCCTGCAAAGAACTACAACACCTTAGTCCGCTTCAGGTTGCATTCATCCCACACTGACTAGTTACTGCAACAAATGCTCACTATTTCCCGACCTTTGGTGGTCAGGTACCCCTGCAGCAAGGGAGGTGGCTAGTGTAACGTTTGGTGTTTATGATTAACGTATATTTTAGATAATGGCTGAGAGAAATTTAAGTAAATGAGAAATCTTTATAGGTCTGGTTTGAAGCCAGGGGCTCTGTATTCTTAGGTCCAGCCTTATAATAGGAAACCATATGCTTTGAAGCAATATTTCTGTAGCCTCAAAATGCACACTGCAGCAGCTGTGCTGCTGAGAAAATGACGCAGCTAGGAAAACACTTCAAAACCAGAAAAGTCTGTGAAAAGAAATATTCCAGACTTACAAGAACTGTTTTAAGAAGGGAGTGAGGAAATGGAGGTGAACAGCTGTTAGCTGGAGTAAAATAACCCAGGCAGAGGTTTAATGAAAATCTAGTTACAGCTAGACTGGTGTATAGTTTCAGCAGAACCAAGGTGGTGGCTAGAGTCATTCTGTGCCTGCTACTAACACTGCAGACATATTGTAACCAGTTGGTTGTAAGGATTGTAAGGATGCTTTAAGTGATGGACAATAAATGACTTGTTAGAAGGCTCATGTGCAAGAGAACTTGCACTGAAAATTCACTTAACCTGCTGCTGCCTGTACTGATTTTACATTGGTGCCAGTTAATCAGAGGATCTTGGCCTAGTGGTAGGTGGGATGGCTGTGGGTCTGTCCATTGCTGCAGTTTATGCGGTAGTACAGTTCTCCCGTTCAGATCAAACTGCAGAACTGATTTTTCCCCCTTCAGAGCCAGCTGCAAAATATCACCAGCTTGGGGGGGGGGGGGGGGGATTAGACGCTCATTAGCCTCACTATTTCCTGAAGTTGGCTGCTGAACCCCACCCATCAGAGCCATCAACTGGATCCCTCCACAAATGCAACAGACAGGTCTCTTATGTCCCACATTTTCTCCACAAAGGAGTATACCAGCTTAAGCCATAAGTGACCTTGAAGAATATGCAGCTTAGATCATGTACTCCAGAAACTGAACACATTCTAAAATCTATTCTAAAAGGAATCTGAGTTTATAAAGAACTTTGATCTAGCCAAAAGGGGCTTGATCAAAATATTGCAGTTAATCATAAATGTCAGGGGTGAAATAACAAGTGTATCCTTTGAGAATCTGAATTTCCAGTCTGCATTCATAACTGCACTGGAGCCTGGGCTTATGACCGGCATTAGTACAGTAACCTTTCAGCTAGATAGACATACAGTGTTAGCCAGTGGCTTGGGGCTTTGCAAAGGTAACATCCCTGTGCAAATGCTCCTAGAAACTTCACATATAACAAATGCTCAGGAACAGAATTCCAAGGCAAGAAATATGCAAAGCAACCCTAAGTTTAGAAGTGATCTTTCAAAGTTCTCTGACTTCCCTTGCTGTCAGGTCTCCCTCTTGCAACCGGTTGGCTTATCTCTGGGAGCAGAAAGAGGATTTATTCCAAGATCTGAGGAGTTAAGGTTTTTAATGTATTCAGATTACAAGCCAGCATCAAGTCACACTTGAAACCAGCAGCTCCAGGAAGCCAGCCAGGTTGCCTTTGCCTCTTAGAAAGTAGCTTTCACTGCTCAGGGAAATGAGGCATTCAGACACGGAGAGAGAAAGTACCTGTTTTATATTCTTTAAGCATGACACCTTGGCATATACCAAGGCAAACATGTTTGATAGTCAGTAGTCAAGAAAAAGCCACGGAGGAACATGGATTTCGTTACACTATTCCCTAGGAGGGGTTCTAATTACTGAGTGGTAAGAGGAGATATGGCACTGAGTTTCTTTGGGAATTTTCCTTTAAAGTACATGATTGTTGGAAAGCCCCTTCCCCTCCCCTCCCCTCCGTCCCTTGTGGGTCAGGAATGCTCAGAGAGTGGCCGAGATAGAGCAGACAGTCAATCGTTCCAGGACTGCAAGCAGATAGATCCTGACATTTTGCAATAGTGTCCATAGCAATTTCTTAGCATATTTGCAGAAGACAAAACTTGGTGGAGTGCTGTGGATAGCATGCAGGTTAGGCAGGAGCTGGGGGAAGGAAGTGGGAGGGAAGTGTGTGCAGTGGTCACAGGAAGAAGAGAGGGTTCCTCTGGGCAGATGGTTATATACAGAGCAGAAAGTGAGCGCCTGCCAAGGCGAAGACTAGAAGCAAGTGGCAGGACTCGGTGTCTTTAAATTTGGGGAGCAGAGGATCCCCAAAGGCATGCAGGCAGGCACAGCTGAGTAGTAAAACCTTGATCTACCAGGGAGAAGAGTTTTAAAGACAGGCTCAGCAAAGCAAAAGCCTGAAAGTTCACCGGGAGAGGGGTTAGACACATTCCTATGGGGTTATTTAAAATGGTCATTTCTAAGTGGGTGGCCAGAGAAGAACCATTTGTGACACCAGTTGCATGAAAAACCCATTGAGCTTACCTCACTCGTTTTCCAGGATGTATCAGTGACAAATATGGATCAGCGAACCAGCCAGTCATCCAGGAGCGGGTAGCTAGTTTGGATACAGGATTTTTGCATCTCAGCTGAATCACCATGTAAGCCTTAAATGCTCTGTCTCAGTGCTCATTCTTCTCAGTTCTCCCGTATGAAAGGGATTAGAACTGGCACATTTCAGCCTAGCAACCCCATTTCACAATGAGAATTCACTGAGCAGAGTGTGATTCTCCCTGTAAATGTTAAGTTAAAGGGACACCCAATAACTTGAAATCCAGGCAGTTTTTAAAAAGGAGTTAAGTCCTCTCAGGTACTACATGTGTCCTTGGGTTGTGGTGGCACAATTGAATTTTTCTATTTAATGCATTTTTTTCTCCTGTTACTGGGTAAGAGACTCTCATAAACAGGAGAGGAGACGAAGGCACCAAGCCTGGAAACATTTGCACACATTAACATTAAGCACAGCAATAGCGTATTACATGCCCACTTGTGTGGAGAACTGGGTTCTGAGTGTGGAGAGGAAACAGTAATATTGACTACACAAGCTGCTGTCAAATGCACTAACAATATTTTCGCCCTCCAGTCTTTCAGTTCTGTTATTTAGATGTTACTGTAATTCGTGTGCAAGTTGGTGTCTCTTTACAGGTATAATCAAGATGGTTTTCATTTCAGATTGATGAATGGGGTGTGTGCACAGAGTCTTTATAAAACAACCTTGTTGTATGAAGAGCCTGACCACGTAAAATCATGTAAACTAAGAACTAAAATTAATTCACTTTTGAATTTGAGTGCAGTGAGTGGATGTTAGCGTGCATGGCTGACTTTTGTGTTGTGCTTAAATTTACTGTATTTAAATTAAAATTCTGTTGACTACAAAAAGCTCTTATACACTTTGTCCAGGATTAAATGTGTTGTTGAGATCTAATCCAAATTAGATTGTAAAAGATAATACTCCACGGGGCAAAAGTATTACTACCACATCCCCACCCACAAGCCCAGCACTTCTATTGACATCAGAAGCATCATGCCACTAATTTCGCCAGCTGCACACGACTGATAATTTTTTTAAAAAATGATTTGCAGCCTGCAGCCCCTCCAGTCAGAGAGTCTTGCACCCTGTTACAATGAGCATAGCGACAGGGAGAGATGACTGACCACACCAGAAACCTGTGGCAGAACAAAGAATAGAAATAGGTTTTGAAGTTTAAAAATGTGCCCTGGCGTAACAAGCACCATGATAGGCTGCAACTGGGAGCCTGATGCCTGCGTGCTCCGGAGACGAACAGATGATGCTGAGGCAGGGTGAGAATCAGTTATAGCAGTGAGACAATTGTGGACTGGTCCCGAAAAGGTTCAGTAGCAGCTATGCATGGGAGCCACAGAGCTGTATTTAACTCATGGAATGCAGAGTGGCAGCTGCCAGCACTTCTCCCAGAGCCGTAGAGTATGGGTTTTCTTCAAGGCTTTCACCATTAAAACTGGTGGCAACCATAAGGTTCTCTCTCAGCCAGCAGGCAGGTGACGATTAGGGTTTTGCAGCCGTCATTTTAACCCTTAACCATTTGGAAGGCAGACAGATTCTAAGGCCGGGGGGACCAATGTGATCATCTAGATCGACCCTTAGAGCAGATTTTAGAAAAACATCCAACGTTGGTTTGAAAATGGCCAATGATGGAGAATCCATCACAGCCCTGGGTAGATTGTTCCAATGGTTAATTACTCTGACTATTAAGAACGTACACCTTATTTCCGGTCTGAATTTGTCTAGCTTCAACTTCTAGCCATTGGTTGGTGTTATACCTTTCTCTGCTAGATTGAAGTGCCCATTATTAAATATTTGTTCCCCAGGCAGGTACTTCTAGACTATAAACAAGTCACCCCTTAACTTTCTCTTAGTTTAGCTAAACAGATAGACTCAAAGAGCTCTATCACTATAAGGCAGGTTTTCTAATCCTTTAATCATTCCCATGGCTCTTCTCTGAACCTTCTCCAGTTTATCAACATTCTTCTTGAATTGTGGGCACCAGAACCGATGCCTGTGGGACCCCATTGGAAACAGATCTGCTAGATAACTTCCCATTTACAGCTGCATTTTGAGAGCTAGCAGTTTAATATGTGCCCTGTTAATTTTATATCATTTTTGTTTTTTAATCAAAATATCTTGGAGCAGTATATCAAATGCCATACCGAAGGCTAAGTATATTACATTAACATTATCTTTTTGTCAATCAAATGTATAATCTCACCAAAAAAAGATAGATCGTTTGACAGGCTCTGTTTTCCATTAATCCATGTTGATTAGTATTTATTACATTATCCTCCTTTAGTTCATTATTAAATCAAATCCTGGATCAGACGCTCCATTATCTTGCCAGGGATCAATGACAGACCTATAATTCCTGGGTCATCCCATTTACCCATTTTAAACATTGGCACAACATTAGTTTTCTTCCAGTCTTCTGGAACTTCCCTGGCGCTCCAAGACTTACTGAAAAATCAACATTTACAGTTCAGCAAGATCCTCAGCCAGCTCTTGTAACACTCTTGGTTGCAAGTTATCTGGACCTGCTGATTGAAAAATATCTAACTTTAGTAGCTTCTGTTTAACATCCTCTAGAGATAATAGTGGAATGGAAAGAGTTATCGCCATATGAGACTGAATTGTCTGTTTTTCCCCAAATACAGAACAGAAATATTTATTGAACACCTCTGCGTTATTATTGATAATACTATCATTTCCATCTAGTAATGAACTAAATACCATTGTCAGTATTCTTTTTATTCCTAATATATTTTAAAAACTCCTTATGGTCCTTAACGCTGCTGGCCATACATTTCTCCTTGTGTCCCTTGGCTTCCCTTTATCAATTTTCTACAATTCCTAACTTCTGATTTATAGTCATTACTCTTCACTTCCCCTTTCTACCATTTGTTTTATATAATATAATTTAACCACCACCACCATATTTTCCCTAGATTATTGGTTTTTGGGCATCTCATAAGACATTCATAAATGATTTCCAATTATTGTTTGCATTTTTCTGATTAAATTATCCCTTCCAGCTTACATGCCTCACATTTTCATTGTTTTCTGCCTCAGACAATATCTCTGGAGGCTGCAAACTGCCCCATTCATTTCAACGGGTTAACTCTGAACCCTAAAAATGTCAATTGAAGTGTCACACATTGATCATTTTGCTGCTGATTGTTTTAGTAAAAACAACCCAAATGTGCTTATCCCAGTCCCAAACTTCCTGAGGTGAGGAATAAGTACTGGCCTATTGCACTGACTGTATTAACTTGTATATATAAACCACTAAACTTCTCCGCACCCTTTCCTTAAGGTAAAAATGAAGGTGCCAGAGAATTTTCATCCTGTTGCACAAGGCATGACAGAATTCAGAGACCCTGCTACATAATTTGGGACCAGCTGGCTGGGGGAAAAATTGGTTGGGTTCTTCCTTGACGATTTTTGTTTAACAACCTGAAGCAGGCTGGCTCTATATATGCTCACAGGTGTCTCAATAGCTTCTCTCACAAGCTGGAGAGTGATATTGAAACGGCTGCGTGAGTTAGCATGAAGCAGCCAACAGCTCCAGGGCAAATCGGAGCCACAGCAGGTTAGTTTGTGCTTGGATACTCCACAAGTGCTGACATGGTGACTCTCCAACAAGACTTTTTAAAAACAAAAAAACAAAAAAACGTAACGAGACAGAACCACAAAGAGGTGAATCTGTATCAAAGGAGGTTTGGTTAAAGTAGGCTATGCTTCATTGGCAATGCATTTCATGCCCTTTCTGTGGGAGGTTCCTTCCTGGACAGAGATTTTTCATGGGGAAAAATTCAACTTTCAGAAGTAAGGAGCAAATACCGAGACTCTCATTTGTCTGTGTTAACAGTGACATTTTAAAACCTGTTCTGATAGTTCCTTGTGAGTTGTGTCCAGCTCTGTCAAATAGACACAATACAAGCATGGAGCATCTAGGCGTGGCAGGGATTGCCTGGGTTTGGAGGACCTACTAGGTGGGACTGATTATGATTACATCCCTCCTCCCAATTGTAACAATTCACCTCCTCTACTGAAACCGGAGCGCAAGAGATAGAAACGGGACACTGGGAATTCCATTTTAGGGTTTTATTAGGAGTTTTCTGCAGAATCAAAATATTTAGCAAATTAAAGATTCATCAAGAAACTGCTTATATTTTATGTATTTAGATCTTTAACAATGTACAACTTAATACACTTTGAACTATCAAAACCAAACAAAAAGAACCTGATGTCTATTACTAGATGTTAGTGAATGTGTAACTAAAGCAGTGTGAAATAAATGGAACGAATGCAGTGAGTATATTGTTTGTATTTAAAGAAAGTGCTTGAAAGATAAACCCCCTGCTTCACACTGAATATCATTTAAAATAGACCATCAACTGATTTCCTAGGAGGGCATTTGTTTAAATAACCTATAAACCTGGAGGGGAGAGATTGCAGAGGCCCAGCTCTGACCTCTTCGGTTCAAGGACCAGCCACTGGGTGTGAGTCCAGCTAGAGTTCAGAGCTTACCTGTTCTGAAGAAACTCTGTTTACACACCACTCAAGCACTGGATACGTATGCCTGGCAGAAGGGCCAAAAACAAGAGGGAAAGGAACAGCTTCTCTCTTTATGCATAGCGACAGGTTAGAAACCAGTGTTCCACTAAGCTACAGACTAATTTTCAACCCAATACAAGTAAAAGTCCATTGCACTAAAGGTCAACTTCAGTTAATCTGAACTGTGATACAGCCAGTGTTTCAGTAGAAGCTGACACCATGAAAGCAGCTTCAAAGAACCAGAGCATTCTTGTTTCAAACCCAACTTTGTATTCCTCTGTCCAAGTCCAGTGCAATAGTGAGGAGGAAAAAAAAAAAAAAATACTTCCAGCTTTGTCTATGTACAATTCCAGTAGTGGTCGGGCAGTCTAAACTCTTCGTGGCCAAACCAGAAAAGGAAACCTAGGAAAGGGCGCTTTCCAAGTTTAACTGAAGAAAGGACGTTAACTCCTCTCACTGGGAAGAGTGCGCTGGAGTGACGCACACAGATGGGCTCAGTCAGTCGCATTCTCCAATGTACACGAAACACAGGGCTTCTTCCCAAAGAGAGAGCACATCACACGTTCCAGCTGTGAAGATGGCAGGGGTCTGGTTACACGGGCAGGCTGCCTTCCCCTGGAGGCGCTCTCCATTATTCTCCAAGAACCCCAGTGTTTTCAGCTGGCTCCTGCACGGGCCATTAGATCTTCCAAAGCATTGTCCTGGTCATTGTTATGTAATAATAAGACCTCCTTAATGTCTTTCAGTTCAAAGCCCATTTCTTTAAATTTACTCATTAGCTCGAGAAGTTCTGTTGTCTAGAAGAGAGACAGACATTAAGTGTTTGAGAAGGGGAAGGTTCCTGGAAAGGCTCAGCTTTGATTCAGGGGATGCTGACGGGGGCTGGGAATGCAATGCAGAGCAGATCTCCTGCCACTGGCCAGAATGGGGGCTGCTCAGTTAATCTCCAAAACTCCCAGCTGCCCTAGATAAACCAGTTCAACCGCACTTGTTTAAAGGATGCACACTGAACGGCATGGCAGCCATTCGGCTGTCCTCGTTATCCACCCTCCTTTGCCTTTGTAATCCCTACAGAAAGCTGCACAACGATTAGACGGCTGGTGTCAGAGACCACTGCCCATCACGTTGACCTACACTGCCTCAGTTTCCTTGTACTCCCCCGTCAATCTGGCTAGCCATCTATTGTCTCTCGACTCCCACTTAGACTGCTCGCTCTTTAGACAGTTCTGTATTCAGACAGCATCTAGCACAATGGGGGGCTGATCTAGGATGAGGGCTCCTAGGCACTATGGGAAGAAGAAGAAGAAGGAAACCAGCAGGCAATGAAGCTTGGGCTGCAGTGCATCTATTATGCATCACTAACTTCTGCTGCGTGAATTAACCATTTGAGGCTACAGACCATTGTTGGGGCCTACACAGTCTCCATTGAGAGTTAGGGATCAGTCCCCAACATGCTCTTCACTGAGGCCACCCTGCAGCTTGCAGGTTTCATGCCTTACCCATGGATTGGCCAGAACCAGTCTGGACCCTGCGCTGGTCATGTAGGCCAAAGCCAGCCCTTTCAGTTTTTGCTGCCTTCAAAAGTTGTATCAATTTGAAGTTGTGACCATGCTTGTTAGAAGCTAAAGGCTAATGGGGCTGAGTCTGGGAACTGTACAACTGCCCTTGCTATCACATGGCTCTTCGGAGCGTATGGGACGTTAGTGGGGTCAACCCAGTTTCCAGGAGACAGGTGTCCAACAACAGCACCACCACAACTGGGAGCCCTGAGTCTCAGCAGACACCAAGGGCTGACAGAAGGAGGAGACATCTGAATTGTGAATTCGCAGAAAGTTGTTTCATTTGCAACCCACGTTCCTAACAACTCCCCTGGCTTCCCCTCCTCCCACCAAACTTGTGTAAACCTTTCCCAAAGGGGGTGTCATCTAAGGACTGGCTATTTCCTGGGTTTGGGTGAAGCTGGTTCTGTCACCAGGTTTGCAGGAGGGGCTGAGTGCAGATTCCTTCCTGCAGCCAAGTCCATGCCACTCCACATCTGCCATGCCAGGAGCTGCCCCTCGTGCTTGCCTGACCCTCCTTCTGCCAAGTCCCATTCCCATCCTGAGTCCAGGAAAGAGCAGGGGAGTCCGCATGTACCAGCAACACAAGCTAAAGAGGGAGCGCGGGCACCGAAGGACCAGTGACTATGTGGAATAGATGGGTAGAGTGAGGCTGGCTGCCTAGTCTTGCTGTCAAAGCTGTAAGTCAGGAGAGGGAAGTTAAAGAGGGAATGGTCTACAGTCAAAGCTGTAAGTTAAAGAGGGAATGGTACAGTAAAGGGGGCACAGGGCACAAGCTGAGAGTCCAGCCTCACCCTTGAAGTGCTCAGGACATGAGCCCCAGGACCTCAGTGCAGTGTTTGGAGAGTGAATGCAATGATCCTTAGCGTCTGGGAGATTAAACACCAACCCTTCTTACAGTCAGCTTCCCAGCCTCACAGGAGCCAAGTCTCTGGCATTAAAACAAAATCAGAGTTTCAAATAATTTACTGCTGCTGAAATCAGTCCTTTGTGACATCGGCTACAGCAAGCAGTTGGTGCCACAAATGGCTAGAGGACTTCAAGCAAGGCTGCTGGAGCAGCAGAGATCTCAAGGCAGGTTTCCTGTTTTCATGCAAACATTGCGTAGCAAAAATAATGAAAGTGGCTGACATTCGGAAGTGGAGGAACTGGTTCTGTAATCAGAGCAGAACTGCTCCCAAACAAGAGGTTTCTCAATGGCCGAACAGGCATTCGCTCGACTTCAATGGTGAGAGATGCTCTCTGAAAGTCAGTAATATAACCCTGCCGCCACAACAGAGCAAAGCACCTCCCCATGGCATGTAACCAGGACAGCCTCACCTTCTCCTCTGAACACTGGTACATTTCCAGAGCTGCTTCAACAAGGAGAGGATCGAAGCCCTTCTCACAAAGCTGGCTGTGTGCAAACAGATAATCAAGAACCTGTGGGGGAAAAGGTAAGATAGGAGAGTGGAATTCACCACTAGGCTACTCACCCGTGCACCGCAGCCCATTGACAGGGCTTCACTAACTGCCTAGAGAAAGTCCTTTTTGTTGGGACTAACAGGTTCTCAGCAAGGGAACTTGTTTAGAGAAGCTGAACTAAACTCTTTTGGCCTTTCAGTCTCTCTCTCCCTGAGCTTTGGTTTTCACTCTTTCAGCCAGAAGCCGTCTATAAATTAAAGGCTGGCCATTCTTTTGCCTTTTAATGTGGATAAAATTTCTGCCATCAAGCCTTGTTTCAGAAGTGGCTAGTACTCGTACACAGCAACTATTTTTAACACCCTGTTGAGGGTTCAGTGATCAAGATGAAAAGTCTTTTGAATCCTGGTTTCTCCACAGACTTCAGGGAGCTGATCCAATCTGAAAGCAGTTGCACCTTTTGAGATCAGTTCAGCTTACTGGATGCTCTACTGAGATAAGAGCCAAATTCACAGTCCATTTTGGTCAATTTCACGGTCATAGGATTTTAAAAATAGTAATTTTCATGATTTCAGCTATTTAAATCTGAAATTTCAGGATACTGTAACTGCAGGGGTCCTGACCCAAAAGGGAGTTGTGGGGGTAGTCATAAGGTTATTGTACAGGGGAGGGAGATCACGAGATCGCCACCCTAACTTCTGTGCTGCTGCCTGCAGAGCTGGGCCCTCAGTCAGCAGCTGCCGCTCTCTGGCCGCCCAGCTCTGAAGTTGGACTTTTCATAACTTGGCACCTCATGCAGTCTCCAGAAGTCACATACACCAAGAGTGCCAGCTCTTGAAGTATATAGAGCAGTATAAAGTCACTGTATGCATCCGATGAAGTGAGCTGTAGCTCATGAAAGCTTATGCTCTAATAAATTTGTTAGTCTCTAAGGTGCCACAAGTACTCCTTTTCTTACTGTGTGTATGAAATTTTAGTTTGTCCTGACTTCGCTAGTGCCTTTTATGTAGCTTCTTGTAAAACTAGGCAAAGATCTGTATGAATTGCTGTACCCCCTGGAAAACTCATGCGTACCCCTAAGGGTCTGCAAGCCCCTGGTTGAGAACCACTGCTCTAGAGTACAAAGATGCTTTAAGTTTGCGATTGGCTGGAAAGAAGATGAGTCACTCAAGCAGCCAATATAAAGTATCCTTTCTACCAACTGCAAGCACTGATGGGGCACTAAACCCATCCCCCTCCGTGCTCTCGGTGGCTAGGGAGACGCTCTGAAGAGGGCACAGAGCAACCGTAAGAATAAGGAAAATTTGGCAGCATTCCTCCCCTATTTGTTTGGGTAGAAACATTTTCTGGGTCTGAAACGGATCCAGACTCGTAACTGCCACTTCACTATGCAATGAAGTGAGCTCTGTGACCTCATGTTAGCAAGCGCCGTTCTGAGGCCATCTGCACCATATGCTGCAGTGACTGAAGATCTCCACACACTCCAAAGAGCCAGCTGCTGCATCACTGCTAAAACCAGCATGTGTTATTTGTACCCAGCAAACCCTTCGGGCCAAGACTAAGTTCCCGCTAAGCTGTGCGGCCACATAGCAGCCTATTAAGTGCTGCGCAGGTACTCCGGGCTGCGGCAGGGAGAGATGCCTCTCCCCGCCAGCTCCAGCCCAGCCCTGGACCTGCTGCGGCCAGGGGAGTGGCGCCCCTCCCCTTCCCTCAACCCAGCCCTGGCCCGGACCTGTCGTGGCAAGAGGTGCCTATAATGCGGCCCCAGCCCAGCCCTGGCCCTGCCGCACCTCTCCCACAGGAGGGGCGCATACCCCCCGCCCTGCCAGCCCAGGTGCTGCTGCGAGGAGAGAATGCTTTGGGGGGGAGAGTCCCAGGGCAGCCTGAACTCCAAACCCCTCGTCCCCAGCCCACACCCCCAGCCGGAGCCCTCACACCCCTGCACCCCAACCCTCTGCTCCAGCCCTGAGCCCCTCATCCCCGGCCCCACCTCCCCAGCCAGAGCCCTCACCCTCCCACACTCCAAATCCCTCGGCCCCAGCCCTGCCACATGAATTTTGTTATGTGCACCAATATGGAGGTGATGTGTGACACATCACCTCCATACTGGTGCACATAACAAAATTCATTCCACACATGGGTGGGAAAACTTAAGAGGGAACACTGGGCCAAGATCTCCCGAACAGTGAGCCTGCATAAAAGCCTTCAGTGCAATAGCTGCAGGCACCATAACTGCAGTTGGCCCAGAAACTGTACATAGAAACAGCCTCTTTATCTAGGTACTTGCGTGGCTTTCACCCCCGTTGTATCTGAGCAAGGCGAAGGTCCATGCTAAAGTTCCTCACTTGAAGTCTAGATCTCCAAGCCCAGCCTCTCTCCCCACAAAAAAGGAAAGGCCATGTGTGGTTCAGGGCCTGCCCTGATTTCAGAACAGTGGGCAGGAAGCATTGCTAGGCTGGTGCCGACCTAAGAAATGTCTCATGTCTGAAGCTGCCACTGGCTGCAGCCAATGGATGCACTCTCCTTGTAGCCAGTTCACCTGGTACTAGTGACACCCACACTTCACCTCCAAAATCCATTCCCAGTTAATCTGCAAATTACGGCAAATTCCAGGCCTCCATTAGGTCCTAAGTGTTTTGGTTTTTGTAAGGCCATGAGGTCCACACTACTGACAGAGATGGCTGCACCTTTGGAGCTCCCACTCCGTTTCAAGAGATCTTACCTGTTCTATATTCTGTCCTTTCTTCTTCATGGCTGTCATGACATTGTCGTAAGAGTATCCCATGTTGACGACTGTTTCCACACACTGCCTCTCACTGGCGGACAGGGCCTGCAGCATGTCTGAGTACGTGGGGCCGCTTGACCATCTAGTGCAGCTGGTATTACTGGGCACTTTAGACACTGTGAAGTTTTGGTGCGTTATCTAGGAATGGGAAGCCAAGCAGAAATGAGTGGTGATACATCTCTATCCCAGCACCATGCCTCTTCCCTCCCTGGCCAGTGTAGGACTACTCTTTACAGAACTCTGAGGGAGTTATCTCATCTCATTTGAAATTAATGGAGCTGGGCTTCCCACACTTCCTTGGGAGACCAATCACTGTTGGGATGAAACTGAGCAGTGGGGTACAAAAACATTCCCTCCGCTCCCAATGATCTCTTCTAGGATCACCCTAGGCAGTTCCTCACCTGATATCCCCTTCTACTTAGAAAGATACTAGATCTATGTTTGCTAATTTAGCCAAGCTCTGTCATCATGAGATGACAACCAGCTAGAGAGATCAGGTAACAAAAAGAGCATTTATGAAATAAGCAGAAGCAACTCCTGGCCCTACAAAGGTACAGATGACCACACCCATGTGCTGACCACTTTATTGACGGTCAGTACACTCATAGGAGCCATTCATTGCTTCCTTCACACAAAAGAACATTACCAATGTATGGGTAATTTAGGAATGTACTATGCAACATACCAATTTATGTAGGTAATTTGGGAACTTACCATAGGGAACTCTGATTCCTTGTAGTCTGGCTGTACCTGTAAAAACAACAGATGAATGAG
This sequence comes from Dermochelys coriacea, assembly GCF_009764565.3. NCBI lineage: Eukaryota > Metazoa > Chordata > Testudines > Dermochelyidae > Dermochelys > Dermochelys coriacea. Next base: position 5,035,342 of record NC_050072.1, read on the forward strand.
AAGATTGAAGAGCTGTCTACTGACAAGCAAAGTTCCTAGTGAGAATGGGGCCTGGAAGGACAGAGCCAGGAAAGATGGGTAGAGGAGCAATAACTGCCATACTGGGTCGGACCAGTGGTCCATCTACTACACACCTGTCATTGACAATGAAACATAAAACACCTTGTAGTGGAGAATTACGGAATAGCCTACCCGTAAGAGATGTTTCTTCCCAACCTGTCAGTCAGCAGATGGCCCAAAGAGGGAGGATTTATAGCCCTTCTGAGAATAATTCTAAAACATTTTAACCTAATGTAATTGTGGATGCTAATTATCGATGCAAATGTCCAATAGATTGCTGAAGCCTGCTAAGCTCTTGACCTGCGTGATGGCTTGCAGCAGAGATCCACGAGCTGAGTTTGTGCTGTGTACAAGTATTTCCCTTTATCAGTTTAAGGCTGTTGCCGACAGATTTCACTGAATGTCCCTCTGCGTTTGGATTATGAAGAAAAGTAAAAGGAACACCCAGCAATTTCTCTTCTCCCCCACTCAGCATTTTGTTCTCTTTCATCACCCCTTACTGGTCTTCTCAAACTAACCTAGCCCATCATTTCAACTCGCTAGGCCTCAGACTATTTCGGTGGCCCATTTCTGTATCCCTTCGGCTATATTCTTTTCTGAGTTGTCTACAACTGACTGCAGTAATCTAGGTGAGAGCATGAGAAAATTTCAGTATTTTCTACCCATCCCATTTTTGATGCATCCAAACAAGGCCTGCTTTTTTGACTACTGTGACGGGGCAAGGCCAGATGGCTGTAGAAAAGCAGTGGGAGATAGATATATTAGCTCCAGGCTAAACAAATCCCTGGTACCAGGATAAGTGAAATGGCAGCTGATCCAGGTCAATTAAGACACCTGGGGCCAATTAAGAACTTTCCAGAAGGCAGGGAGAAGGCTAGGTTGATTGGGATACCTGAAGCCAATCAGGGGCTGACTGAAACTAGTTAAAAGCCTCCCAGTCAGTCAGGTGGGGGTGCATGTCAGGAGCTGTGGGAGGAAGTTGCGCTGTTGGAGAGGCTGAGTAGTACACACCATATCAGGCACAAGGAAGGAGGCCCTGAGGTAAGGGTGAAGTGGAGCTTGAGGAAGTGGGGGCTGCTGTGGGGGAAATAGCCCAGGGAATTGTACGTGTCATGTTTCTAAAAGGTCAGCTACCATAGCTGATACTATTAGGGTCCCTGGGCTGGAGCCCAGAGTAGAGGCCGGGCCCCTTTGCCCCCCTCCCCCTGATTAATAACTGAGACTGGGAGACAACAGAGACTGTGCAAGGAAGGATAACTTCTCCTCACCTCCCTCGCTGGCTTATGATGAAAATGGCTCAGTAAATTGGGACTCTTGTCTCTAGAGAGAGAAGGGTTACGTGGAAGGTCACAGTGAGTCTCTGAGGCTAGTGAAATCCGCCAGGAAATGTGGAAGCCACGGAGACAAGGACAGAGCTTTGTCACGCTACCCTTTCACTGATCGACACATACTCTGTCTAAAAGCTGGGGGGTAGGAAGGGCTCACTGCTAACCTTTTGCCGTGTTGAAAATTGGCCATTTATTCCTACTCTGTTTTGTCTCTGAGCCAGTTTCTAATCCTCCCATTCCAGGCTCCAGAAAGCAGCTTTTGGGATCTTGGGTTTGCCTGTTATCTAGATGAAAATTCTAAGTTCAGGAGCATTTGTGTATCAAACACTGGAACCTGATCAGCTGTGTGTCTCTATCTCGGTTAAAGATTTGCTCCCCTTTCACATGCGCAACAGAAAGCTGTTGCTTACCCACTACTAAATCAGCACAGGCCACCATCCAGCTAGCTGGAACTCAGGCCCACTCAGATTTACTCCAGGCTGGACCAACTTTGCCCAACTGTGGGCCATGTTGGAAACTTGCCAGGAGCCTCAGGGGCCCATCTATTTGAACAGAAGGGTGCGGGCTGCACCTACCCATGGAGAGAAGCCTTCAGACTACACATCCCAGCATGCAATGCTTCATTGCAATACAATAGCTCAAAAGTTGGTTGCCAGAACTTTACAGGCCTGAAGTATGAAGTAAGCACGCTCTCAAACTTCACCAGCATCATTTTCAATCCTAAAGAAACGTACGTTGCCTATTGACATGATTTTCTTGTGGGTGTGGGAGAAGGACACGGATTATAACTGGAGCTAAGAGGAAGTCACCATATGAATTCCCTCTTCAGAAAGCTTTCTCCCCGCAGTTTCCTCTGACCTGGGGGCTTAGAGCCATTTGGAGACATGTAAGTTCAGAGATTTCAAGCAGAGATCTGCTTGGCTAGGGAAAGCATTGTATATTAGCACACAGCATTCTCCATAGCCCTCACTACTGTGCTCAAGCAACGGATGATCCTGGACTGCATCCTGCCCACACTCCAGCCAGATCTGGCTTACATAAAAGCATTTAAATAAGAAAGCCAATGAGCAGCACCCAACTCATGGAGGTAGTTCTGTTTCATTGCACTTGTTCCAAACCAGCCATTCCAGCCTCAGACGCCCCAAGAGAATGTGACTTTACAGTTAGTCATAGTTGAGATCACTTCAGTGCTGGCGGGACAGTAAGTGGATTCTCTTCTGGGAGCAGACGCTTGTTAGAGAAGGCTCATGTGTTCGGATACTGATTTGTCCCAGAATGTCTGATTTCTGTGGGGCAACAGTAGGTCAAATTAATTAATGGTACATCCCAGAGCTGCTAAATCTTGGGGGGAGGCAGGAGACATGAGAAGAGGGGAGTTGCTCCTCATCCTCCCCCTCCCCAAAAATATTCCTAACCAAAGGAGGAAACTAAAACTCCAGAGTAAACTAGTGAGAAAGAAACAAGTGAACACCATTCACCACACTCACCAACCTCTACTTCTGTGAACCACAACCCTATGTTTAATGTACATACAGGATTGTGGCTTAGCACTTGCCCTGTGCATGCTTTGACAATACTGTTGCCTTATTCCATGCAGGCTGGAAACCACAATAAAGATCAGAACAAAGTCCACTGAAAGAATTGAGATAACATCCAAAATTCAGTATATAATTATATCAATAGCCCAACTGTCAATACCCACATGCTAAGCAGCACCAGGTAGAAACAGCACACATCACAAAATGAAGCCTGCACTTCATTTGTCAGCGCTACACCCAGATCCATTTAATTTCAATCCATTAGTCCTCACAAGCAGTTTTTCTATTTGTCTTCTTGCCTACTTTGTATAAACTGAATTGTGAAGATCACCAATTGTCAGACACTATATGACATCGAGCAGGGCAGAGGCCAAGAAGTTCAGCATCTAAAGATTTAAACTCAGAAGAAGAAGAGGAAGCCCCTTTTACAACAAAAGGCAACTTGTGTAGTTTCAGGTAAGTCCCAGTTTTAAATGACCAATATTCTTGTGCAACCACCATAAAAAAATCTAGTCTCTATTGGCAGTTATTAAAAATTTAACAAGTCACGCCAAATCCAAACCACCAAAGTCAATCTCGACTACAGGGAAAGAAGTTGTGACAGGACACCATGACACACATGGATGATCCCAAATGGGGCAGACAGTCCAACTAAAGATGGACAGGAAGAGGCTCTGTATGGACATTTTACCCCAGATGTCAAGAGCTGCTCTTAATAGAAGAAACCTTCAAAATTATCTCAGACGACCCCTGGCTTTCATCTGTACAACCATGATCTTCTGAGGCTCGGGACTGAATTCTGTATTTAGTTATAAAATTCAACAAGAGTATATTTCTCAAGTCTTTAAGACTATAACATGGGAATCCAAAAAATCCTCCAGCTTATTGTTAAGACTCCTAGAAATTCGAGACAGGAGAGCCCAGTTATGTCAGCTTACCTCTTTCTCAGCTCTAAAATACTGTTTCCAACGGCATTTGTCTCCTACGACTTTGTCCAGTCTAGTGTTAAGTGTCTCAACTAAGGAGACATCCATGCCCTTTCCTGGGAAACAGGTCTCAAGTGTGAGAAGCTTTTCTTGCTATTCAATCTAATTGTTGAACAATTTCCTTCATTTCAGTCCTTTTCCTCCTTGAAGCATTCTACAGAACGCCTGCCTCCTTGGGGCTTGCGAGGATTTCTCTGGTGTAGATGGGCCCAGCAACGGTCACATCTCACCAACTCTAGCTGCTCAGCAGAGCTATTATTTATTTTCATCTTTCTCTTCTCAAGCTCTCTAGAGCCACAGGATATTCTGCCTGAGCCATGTGTGAAGATAAAGCTATCACAGCCACATGATCTGATGAATGATGCTCTCTAATAAGAAACAATATTCAGATCAATGATTGCTCACAGATGGGTTGTACATATTTTCTTTTCCTGCTGCTTTCTGGATTAACAGCATTTGCCTTCAGCCTCTGCACAATGCTAATTTTATTGCAAAAGGTAAAACTCATCACTTTTGCTGTGCCTCAACGACTAGTTATTTTCCAAAATGCTGGGTTTCTGTATTAGCATATGCGTGCCTATGCCTGCCAGCTGATTTATGGACTTTGGTTTCAAGGTTGTATGTATTGACTGTGGTAGAATGATCAGCAAAAGGCAAGTATTCCTCAAGGGCTCTCTACCCCTTTGTTTGGGTACGTGTTAGGTCACTTGCTTTCTGACATCCAGTGACATGTAGCAATCTACAATGCCTTTGAGTGGAAAATGTATACCAGTGTTACCATGGCACCAAGATGTAATGTTTTATATTAAACATGAGGGGTCTCCCCATCCCCTACCTTCAAACCCTTCCCTGCAATAGCTAGGGTTGAGATTTTCAGAGTCAACGATGGGATCTGAATGTCCAATTTCCATTCATTTTAATGGGAACTGGATGTTCAAATCCCTTCGGTTCTTTGAAAAAGTTCAGCCTATGTTTTGAATGGAAAAGGAACAGATGGGGTAAACGAAGTTTGCTTCTTCCCTTCAAGCTGTGCTGGACTGAAATGGTCTCCGATCTCTAGGCCAGAACCAATGTTTAGAAGCATTTACTGGTCATGACACAGTAGTTCTAGAACTCCGAGCACAGGAAACATCTAACTTATTCCAAGCACTTTCGGCACAGGTTCAGGCCTGAGAAAAGCAGGTACCAGATTTCAGACAAGTGTTATTTTAACTCAAATAAAAACCCACTGTTGTGTTTGGCGGGGATGCTGGAGCAAAGAACATTAAAAGGAGTGGCTGCCAGTTTATTGTACAGGTCAGCACTGAAGCACACAGCTCTACAAGGGAAGTGGGGATACTTGCATTGCCAGTGTCTGTAGCAAGGCTACATCAGTCTCTTGAGCTATAAGCCAGATCACTTTTAGCAGCTTGATAAAGTCATCTGAAAACGTCCTGCGTGGGGATGCCACATCTCACTACTGACTGTCCTCAGATGTGCCTAACACAAGCATTTCAACTGAATGCTTGCATAAAGAATTTGATTAAATCCAACATGGTAGCTTAGAAATGAATGTCTCAGTTTGGGGTGAACAGCCAGAACATATGAGAATATAGCAGCGAAAAATCTTACCAGAGCCTTAAACCCAAGGTGTCCAAGATCTCTTACCATGAATACCTCTAGCAACTTGCCAGGAGCCAGAAAACACCTCAGGGGCCTAAAGTGAATTAGATTACAGCTGTCTACATCCAAAACAGTGACATGTGATCTTCTGAGACTAACTCCCAGCATCCAATGTTTCATCTTTAGCTGATCAGTTTTCCATTTAGATCAAGATAGAGCAATGCATGAGAAGACATGTACTGTCAGCAGACCACATCCGAGTATTAAATCAAAGGAAGCTACAGGATGCATTTTAGAAATATGAGTCACATTCACCTTCCCCTTGAACACCCCAAACCTATTTTAACGTGTTGAATCCTTACCTTAGTTGCTGTGTTTTGAGATGATTGTTCTTCTGTACAAGGTGTTGACACAGATAGGGAAGGCAGCCTGGATGAAGAGGATAATGTTGACGTGTCCATTCCACTGTCCACATTTAAAGTAGAAAGTCCAACAACATGATGTCCGTTGAGTTCACTAGCCTTACTGGGAGAGCAGGCCTGTAAAGAGCTGAGGAAAGTGCCATTGTGGAGACAGGTAGCGCTGTGAAAAGTGCTTGTGAGCTTTGACATTTTCTGATCACTCTCATCTGAGTCGAGCTTGGGAAAGGAGAGAGATTTGATATTGCTCACTGATGTGATGGGGGAGAGGGACACTTTGGAAGACAGGGACATCTTTTCACAGCTTTCCAACTGTGGTAAAGCGATAAAGCCATTGGGTTTGTGAAGGGGCTTGAAGTCCAAGGTTGCCCTTTCTATGGATGCCAGAACTTCCTGATCTTGTAACACAGACTCCGGCCCTACTTCGGGCAAGTTATTCTCCAACAGTTGGGTGACAATTGGCCCAGTCGTACCAACGTGAATTTCAAGAATATTTTTCAGTTCTTCTTTTTCATCAATCGTTTTTAGCTCCAGATTGTCAAATGGGTCTTCTTCACATTCAAAATCTGCTGGGTTGAAGTCTGCCTTTGGGTAAGGTGGACTAAGGTCCTTTTGCTTTATGGCACTGCTGTTGGCAGGGGTGGGAGTAAGAATGTTATTGTGCTGTAGACTAGCAAGAATAGGGTTAATGGGAAGTGGCATAGCCTCAGAGAAGCCCATTTTGCTGTTGTCGTCTGAAGCAGCCTTGGAATTAGCTATTGCTTGCGCAGCCTTTTGCTCTGCTTCTCTCTGAGCTGCTTGAATTTTTTTGATGTCTTCCGCCCACTCGACAGTTCTCTTTTCCAGGGAGAAGTCATACTGTAAGGAAAAATGAGATTCAAGGGTAAGGAACATAGTCACTACTTTATGACGGCATCATCATCCCATACGTAGCAAGGAACGTGGAGTAACAACTTAGGGGTATTACCCAAGGGGTGGGGAGGATTTCTCTCAACTAATATCTCTGCTCATCTACAGACAAGTAGAAGACATTCTTTGTGCCTCTAGAACAGGGGTTCTCAAACTTCATTGCACCAAGACCCCCTTCTGACAACGAAAATTACTACATGACCCCAAGAGGTGGGACCGAAGCCTGAGCTCACCCTGGGAAGAGGGGCCAGAGCCAAAGCCCAGACCCCACCACCCCAGGTGGGGGGCCAAAGCCATAGCCCAAGGGCTTCAGCCTCAGGCGGGGGGCCTGTAACCCTGAGCCCTGTCACAAGAGCTGAAGTCCTCAGGCTTGGGCTTGGGCCCCAGGCAGTGCGGCTTGGACTTTGGCCCTGGGTGATGGGGCTCAGGCTTGTCCTTTGGCCCTGGGCCCCAGCAAGTCTAATGCCAGCCCTGGCGACTCCATTAAAAAGGGGTCACGACCCACTTTGGGGTCCCAATCCACAGTTTGAGAACTGCTGCTCTAGAAGCTAACCTTGGCTATATACCAATATACCAATATTATATTCCTCCTTTCCACATGATTTTGCTTAAAAACTGTTATGAAGATTAACACAATACCACAGCATCTATCTCCCACAGAAGAGAGCATGCGTAGAGCAGAAATCAAGCACACTACTCAATGGTAGACCTCTACTATGATCTAGCTTCAGGATTTGCTGGTAGGCTGCAGATTCCCCTATTGATGAACTGGCCACAAGCCACACAAGAATAGAGTAGATACTGGATTACTGCATCGCTGGAAACATCATGGAATTTTTTAGCTCTCTTCAGAAGAGGTTAAAGTCCAAAGCAGAGTTTAGTACCCAACAGAAAGAAGAGATACTAACCTAGGTACTGCCAGTGCTGCCAAGTCAAGAACCCAGCAAAGGAATCAGAAAACTGAGATATTAGTCCCTAGCTTAGTGTGCGTTTTTCTATCAAAGCAGATCTGTGTCGCTATTACCAGCATGACAGGGTCCCCTGACCTATCTCACATCTTAATATGAGCACTTCCTTGGAAGTGCAAGCACAAGGATCAAATCTTACATAACCCTCTATGGCCGAATGCCGCCTCCATCCCCATATTCACACAGCACATACCACTGTAAGAATAAGAAGAGGAGTACTTGTGGCACCTTAGAGACTAACAAATTTATTAGAGCATAAGCTTTCGTGAGCTACAGCTCACTTCATCGGATGCATTTGGTGGAAAAAACAGAGTAGAGATTTATATACACACACACAGAGAACATGAAACAACTGCAGCAGTTGCATCAGGCACACCAAATGTGTGTGTCACTGGCTTGGAGGGAAAGGAGAGTTAGCGCTACGTCCCAGGCTAGCCATTTAGGATTAAAATGGGCTTCGCACACACCAGATCAACTCCTTGTAGAAAGTATACTATGAAATCAAAAGACTTAAACTATTGATTTGATTGGCTCTGATCATGACTCAAAATCCATATTCCAGGGAACTCTGTGGAAACATCACATGGCATAAGGAACACCAAGCCACTCTACTGCGACCTGCCATTCTCTCTGCATCAGGATTGGCACTAAACAGGATCTTGGCTCCTAATTTAAATTTTCAGTCAAAGAAGGATTCTGGGTGGACTCCTCCTGAAGGTCGAAACAGCAGCCTGGATTTCTACATAGACTGCTTCCGCCGACGTGCACGAGCTGAAATTGTGGAAAAGCAGCATCGCTTACCCCATAACCTCAGCCATGCAGAACACAGTGCCATCCACAGCCTCAGAAACAACTCTGACATCATAATCAAAAAGGCTGACAAAGGAGGTGCTGTCGTCATCATGAATAGGTCAGAGTATGAACAAGAGGCTACTAGGCAGCTCTCCAACACCACTTTCTACAAGCCATTACCCTCTGATCCCACTGAGAGTTACCAAAAGAAACTACAGCATTTGCTCAAGAAACTCCCTGAAAAAGCACAAGAACAAATCCGCACAGACACACCCCTGGAGCCCTGACCTGGGGTATTCTATCTGCTACCCAAGATCCATAAACCTGGAAATCCTGGACACCCCATCATCTCAGGCATTGGCACCCTGACAGCAGGATTGTCTGGCTATGTAGACTCCCTCCTCAGGCCCTTCGTTACCAGCACTCCCAGCTATCTTCGAGACACCACCGATTTCCTGAGGAAACTACAGTCCATTGGTGATCTTCCTAAAAACACCATCCTAGCCACTATGGATGTAGAAGCCCTCTACACCAACATTCCACACAAAGATGGACTACAAGCCGTCAGGAACAGTATCCCCGATACTGTCACGGCTAACCTGGTGGCAGAACTTTGTGACTTTGTCCTGACCCATAACTATTTCACATTTGGTGACAATGTATACCTTCAAATCAGCGGCACTGCGATGGGTACCCGCATGGCCCCACAGTATGCCAACATTTTTATGGCTGACTTAGAACAACGCTTCCTCAGCTCTCGTTCCCTAATGCCCCTACTCTACTTGCGCTACATTGATGACATCTTCATCATCTGGACCCATGGAAAAGAAGCTCTTGAGGAATTCCACCATGATTTCAACAATTTCCATCCCACCATCAACCTCAGCCTGGACCAGTCCACACAAGAGATCCACTTCCTGGACACTACGGTGCTAATAAGCGATGGTCACATAAACACCACCCTATATCGGAAACCTACTGACCGCTATTCCTACCTACATGCCTCTAGCTTTCATCCAGATCATACCACTCGATCCATTGTCTACAGCCAAGCGCTACGATATAACCGCATTTGCTCCAACCCCTCAGACAGAGACAAACACCTACAAGATCTCTATCATGCATTCCTACAACTACAGTACCCACCTGCTGAAGTGAAGAAACAGATTGACAGAGCCAGAAGAGTACCCAGAAGTCACCTACTACAGGACAGGCCCAACAAAGAAAACAACAGAACGCCACTAGCCATCACCTTCAGCCCCCAACTAAAACCCCTCCAACGCATCATCAAGGATCTACAACCTATCCTGAAGGACGAGCCATCGCTCTCTCAGATCTTGGGAGACAGACCAGTCCTTGCTTACAGACAGCCCCCCAATCTGAAGCAAATACTCACCAGCAACCACACACCACACAACAGAACCACTAACCCAGGAACCTATCCTTGCAACAAAGCCCGTTGCCAACTCTGTCCACATATCTATTCAGGGGATACCATCATAGGGCCTAATCACATCAGCCACACTATCAGAGGCTCGTTCACCTGCGCATCTACCAATGTGATATATGCCATCATGTGCCAGCAATGCCCCTCTGCCATGTACATTGGCCAAACTGGACAGTCTCTACGTAAAAGAATGAATGGACACAAATCAGACGTCAAGAATTATAACATTCAAAAACCAGTTGGAGAACACTTCAATCTCTCTGGTCACTCGATCACAGACCTAAGAGTGGCTATACTTCAACAAAAAAGCTTCAAAAACAGACTCCAACGAGAGACTGCTGAATTGGAATTAATTTGCAAACTGGATACAATTAACTTAGGCTTGAATAGAGACTGGAAATGGATGAGTCATTACACAAAGTAAAACTATTTCCCCATGGTATTTCTCCCTCCCACCCCACCCCCCACTATTCTTCTGATATTCTTGTTAACTGCTGGAATTAGCCTACCTGCTTGTCACCATGAAAGGTTTTCCTCCTTCCCCCCCTGCTGTTGGTGATGGCTTATCTTAAGTGATCACTCTCCTTACAGTGTGTATGATAAACCCATTGTTTCATGTTCTCTGTGTGTGTGTATATAAATCTCTACTCTGTTTTTTCCACCAAATGCATCCGATGAAGTGAGCTGTAGCTCACGAAAGCTTATGCTCTAATAAATTTGTTAGTCTCTAAGGTGCCACAAGTACTCCTTTTCTTTTTGCGAATACAGACTAACACGGCTACTACTCTGAAACACTGTAAGAATCTTTCTACAAGGCATACCTAGTGAGGTATCATTTGAAAACTAAAAAATTTGCTGGTCAATAATATCATGCTGAAATGTACATAGCAACGTGATCTGTAAAGTTATGAACACAAGCTGAAATGACTGAAATGTGTTTACCAGGCAAATCTGGGGATGGATTAGACCTGTTTCTCAAAGACAAAAAGACAAGCTGGTACCTCTAGCCATGTGTCCTCAAAGTTGACTGGCAATCAATCACCAGTCAAGTGGCCATTCTTTGGCAGTGAAGGGGGACAGGAACAGATTGAGACTCCATGCCTCCACCCTCACATCTGGAAGGAATTTTGTCTGGGATAACCCTCAGGAAAATGCATTTCAAAGGGTGACTGGACTATAAATTGAGGGACAAAAACACCCCAAGTACTCCCCCACCCCGTCCCCTTACCCCCTTTGACCAGGGAGATAAAGGAACCAGCCTTTGGACTTTGTGTAAGATCTTGACTTGAAAATTTGATCAGCAATGTTTCTGGGAACCTGTGGTAAGGATTTTACCTTGAACCAAGTTTAGTTATTAAAAAGCTTTTTTTCCTTTGCTTCTCTTGTAGCCATTTTTGACTTTAATGCCTTATAGTCACTTAAAATCTCTTTTTGTAATGAAATAAACTTGTTTTACACAATCAAAACCAATTCAGTGTTGTGTTTAAACTGAATTGTTTGGTAACTCCTATTAAAGTAGCAAACCGTTGTACACTGACCCATTTCAGTGTCAATGGGCCTGCAATATCCCAACTGTCCAGGAGAGGGCTGGGCAGGACAGAAGACGCGTTTCTGGGGAAAATCCAGGACTGGGAACGTGTTGGGGTCACCCTGCGGATCGTAACTAAGGCTGCTAGAAGCCAGACTGGGGCTGGTGTGTACCTGACAGGCTGCTGGGATCAGAGTTGCTGGACCAGGACTGTGGCTATACGCAGACATTCAGCAGGTGACCTGCATGCTGTTTGTGAGAAGCCCAGGTTGGGAACTACAGCAGCAAATCATTGCGAAGCACTCCAGGCAGCCGGATGGGTGGTGACAAAGCCCTTCACTGATCTGGACTGCACCCCAGAACGTCAGACCTGCTCACACAGCCAGTTTGCACAACCAGAGAATTTACAGTTGCACAAGCGACAGACCAGTCCACAGCCAAAATTACTTAACGCGCTAATGCTTTAAAGAGCAAACGGTGGTACGTTCTGAGAATGCAGGCTTAGCCAGTGGATATTCAGTGCAAAGGGCAGACACTTCGCAAAGTGGCCTTGGCCCTTATGCCGTGCTACAACACTTGACATGCTGAAAGCAGACAAGCCTAGCACCTGCAAGCTGGACTGTCTCCTGCTGCAGAGCTCACAGGAAGCCGGGCATCATGATACATGACTTCACTGCAGCAGTTGCATCAGGCACACCAAATGTGTGTGTCACTGGCTTGGAGGGAAAGGAGAGTTAGCGCTACATCCCAGGCTAGCCATTTAGGATTAAAATGGGCTTCGCACACACCAGATCAACTCCTTGTAGAAAGTATACTATGAAATCAAAAGACTTAAACTATTGATTTGATTGGCTCTGATCATGACTCAAAATCCATATTCCAGGGAACTCTGTGGAAACATCACATGGCATAAGGAACACCAAGCCACTCTACTGCGACCTGCCATTCTCTCTGCATCAGGATTGGCACTAAACAGGATCTTGGCTCCTAATTTAAATTTCAGTTAAATTAGTGCAGTTGGATTTTTAGTACCAATTTTAAAATGATAAGCACACAAGGCTTTTTTAAAAGTTAGTCTGTTTAATCAGCTGATTTCAAACTAACCAAAAAAATTAAGGCAACTTAAAATCATGTGCCTGGAAAAGAGTGGAGAGATTTATTTGCAAATTACATAACTTGGCCACATGGCTGGATAAATAAATTGTTAATGAGAAGAACAAAGCAAAACAAGAGCTAGAAGTGTAGTTCTCCACCAAATAAAAGCAGGACAGGGGAAGTCAGAAGCCATATAATATCATGAATACGCACCAAAGCACTTATCTACTTATCTACTTTTTACACAAATTAATAACAAAAATTAAATTAATTTGGCAGCAAAAAAAAAAAAATCCACTAACTCCAAACAACCAGGATTTTGTAAAAGTGCTACAGTGCCTATATTTGAATTTTCCATTCTTGTTAAAACTACCAAACTGTAGGATAGTCAGGGACAAAAGGAGCAGAGTTAAGGTTGTTGTTGGAATCTGGACTCTGAATTTCCCGACTTTCCCACTAAGAAATTCTACTTAAGTATACATCTATAACTTGAACTGTATCAAAGCTCTGCTTCAGAATTTCCTGGGCTTTTATTCCTTTTTGATACATTATGACATGTAAAGCATTTGTGATAAGCACTGTAAAACTTGCAATTACAGCAGAAATATAAAAATTGCCATATCTGTCTCTATAGTTTAGTATCCTGTGTAGGACAGTAACTGGAACAAGATCTTTCAGAACAGGGTGCAGGAAACCCCATAAATGGGCAATTCTAGAACAACCAGGATAGCTCTAGCAAACATTTATACAAGACCTAAATCTGGATATTTCAAAATTTATGACATACCAAAAATTAACAACAAAGGGAACAAACAAACAAAACACCCACTTACCTGGGCTTCTCTGACAAGCTGAGGAGAGTCAGGCAAGCAGAAACCAATGGGTAAGCCAACCTTGGCTGGTGTTTTGAATTTGTCTCCGATCTTAAATGGGACATCATCAAGATAACTGAAAGGACCTAAGATCAAAAGTAAAAGTTACATCAGAGACTCAAATGTATTATGCATTCCTGTTAGCTTTCAAATATGGAACTGTGAATCTATTTTATCTTTGCTAACCTACCTGCACAAAAATGAAAATAGCCAGAAAAAGAACATACACGCAGAGCACGCTTGAGTCCCACTTTTATCCAAAATATTTTGTTATACACACTTTTCAAATGGCTAAAAGGTTGATTTAGTCTCAGATTTCTGGACAGATCATCAAGTAAGTTTCCCTGTACTAGTTTTTGCCTTACGCTCTGTATACACTTAAAAGTTATGTTGACATAGCTGTGTTGGCCAGTGGTGTGAAACAATCATGCTCCTGACCAATATAGCCCCAGTGTAGATACTGCTATGTCAACATAGTTAACGTTTGCACAAGGGGCATCCCTACCCTAATAGAAAAACTTCTGTTGGTGTTAGTTGTATCTACACTAGGGGACTATGCTGGCATAGCCTCCGCAGGGTAGATATACATTTAAAGATGCATCTACGCCGGGGGGGGCAAACTACGGCCCAGGGGCTGCATCCAGACCGTCGGGGCTTTGGATCCGGCCCGTGGGATTGCCAACCCTGTGGCACCGCAAGCCCCGTGGCACTCCCCGAAGCAGCCGGCACTATGTCCCTGCAGTCCTGGGGGGAGAGGGGAAGGGGGGGCTCCGCACACTGCCCTCACCTGCAGGCACCACGCCCCACAGCTCCCATTGGCCAGCAACAGGAAACTGTAGAAGCGAAGTTTCGGGGGAGGTACCCGCAGGCGAGGGCAGCATGTGGAACCCTCTTCCCCCCCTCCCCTAGGGGCTGCAGGGACGTGGTGCTGGCCACCTCTGGGAGCAGCGCGGTGCAGGTGCAGCCCAGGGCCAGGGCAGGCAGGGAGTCTGCCTTAGCCCTGCTGCACACTGCTGTCACCCCAGAGCAGCTCAAGGTAAGCGGCACTGGGCCAGAGGCCTAACCCCGAATCCCTCCCGCCCCCCAACCCCCTGCCCTGAGCCCCCTCCTGCTTCCCAACCCCCTGCCCTGAGCCCCCTGCCACACCATGCACCCCTCCTGCATCCCAACCCCATGCCGAGCCCCCTCCCACACTCTGCACCCCCTGCACCTCAGCCCCCTCCCCTGAGCCCCCTTACAACCCACACCCCTCCTCCACAACAACCACTTGCCCTGAGCCCCTTCCTGCACCCAAACCCCCTCCCATACCCTGCACTCCAACCCCCTGCCCCAGCCCTACATTCATGGCTCTGCATGCAATTTCCCTACCCAGATGTGGTCCTCATGCCAAAAAGTTTGCCCACCCCGATCTACCGTGACTCCTCTTTAGTTTTGGGATCCCAGTTTCTGTACCAATCTAATTTGAGCAGGGGTTGAGCTCTCCCAGGCAAAGGGAAAATGCCCGTGCTACATGTTGTGACAGGCATGAGCAGGAGTGTGACTACTGCTCTCTGCCTTGTCTTATCTGAGCACCAGGTAGGGAGAGATTAAAAAAGTTATTTTTAATGCCATGTGAGCTAAAGCCAGTTCATACAGCACTAAGGTGAGGGACGGTACAGACAAAGACTGGCTGCTCTACTCAGGAATTTGCTTGTTGCTAGTTTCACCTTAGCAGTCAGCATGTGATACCTTACAAATATTACTGGGAAATTATTTTTAGTGTCTTCCCAGTATACTGATTTTCTGACTCTGTGACCACCACTGTAACCTGGTATTTACCAAAGGTCTGCCATAGACATGGGAACCATTCTCTCTCTCGGGGTATCCTTTCCAGAACATTTCATGATGGGTTTATTAGAATTTCCTTTTGTGGGGAGAAAGGAGAGAAAAACCCCAAAGGTATATTTCACTTGTTTTACCTAGGTCAGGGATTTTCCTTTGTATCAGAATATGATTAGAGTCCTACCCAGGATGTGATTTAAGCCAATGGCTTTTTTTTCAGAGGGCTGAACATGCCAATTCCCCAGAAATGATTTTAAAAAGCAGATTGTTCAAAGCAGGGAGCAAAAAGAAACTGGATTTTAGTACAGACGTAGGCGTGGCTGTTACTCAGTGTTCATCCACAGCAGCATGCACACATGAGTTTGTTACAACTCACATTAAGTAACAGGATGATATTTAATACGTGGCTCCTTGGAATTTGGACTCTGTTTAAGCCATTATTATAGCAGACCCAGGAAGTTCAGAAAAATATGCACCCATTTTATTCAAACCATCCTTTCTGCCTCAGCCAAGACCAACAAAAGAGCCAGTATCACTGTGTATCACCGTTTATGTAAAATAGGCCTGGTCTGACCCCCAGACACCTCAGGTGCATCCCCAGGAAACACTAGCCTCCACAGTCTAGCAGCTTGATGAGTGAACATGTAAAGAGGTCACCACCAACCTGGGGAATCGGTTCAAAACAATAAGCAAGGTAACTTTAGAGGTCACACTGGGTGGAGGGGGTAAAATGGGGTCCAGCCAGGATCGCCCCCCTCCCAGCACTCCCTGGAAACAGAACTGTGCAGTGAATCCCCCTCCCCCCGCCCCACACACACACTCTGGGCACTAGGATCCAGGTGGTGTCTTCTCTCCCTGTCACGTAGCCTTGGGGGAAACCGTGCAGAGAACAACCAGCCAGAGACTCCAGCTGGTAGGAACAGGCAGCCACTGCAGGGACCTATGGATAGCCAGTCAAAACTGCAGAATATTCTGACTGTCTCTGGCCCATCGACTGTTTTCTCCAACCCTCCTTCTCTATCACAGTGTCTTCACCTCAGCTTCACTCCTGCCTGTCCCTCCTTGCCCTCTTTCCTCGCCCCTTCCCTTTTCTTTCTATCTAGCGGATCCCCTCCTTGCTGTCATCACATGGTTCACCCTGCTTGCATGTTACACCCTTTCCCCCCTATCCTGTGTCGGTCTTGTCTATTTAGATTAGAGACTAACAAATTTATTAGAGCATAAGCTTTCGTGAGCTACAGCTCACTTCATTGGATGCATTTGATAATGCTGTAGCTCACGAAAGCTTATGCTCTAATAAATTTGTTAGTCTCTAAGGTGCCACAAGTACTCCTTTTCTTTTTGCGAATACAGACTAACATGGCTGCTACTCTGAAATCTATTTAGATTGTTAGCTCTCCCAAGAAGGGACTTCCTGCTACTCTACACAGCGTCTGGCACAATGGGCCCCATTCTCGGTTGGCCCTTCGCACTATTCTTATAAACACGAGGAATAACTAGAGCAGTTTTGGACATCACCTGAGGAAGTGGCAGCAGCAGCTTTCAACCTGAGTGGCAACAATTAGCACTGTGTTAGCAGAACATCAAACACTGCTCTTGGGAAACTTCCATTCACCTTTTCAACACACCTGCCGAAAGCTATATTTCCAGGCACTGCCATTCACTCAGCTTGCAAGTCTCTAGCTTCTAGTTCTTCAAACACCACCACAGTGCACTGAGCTCCATGCTCAGAGAAACCTGCTGGAGCATTCTCTTTCTGAAGTATGAATTCAGAAGGTGGCTTCCTCAAAGCTCCAGTTATAACCCAGGCCCCATTCCCACACACCCTTTTATTTCTTCTAGGTATGGAAGATACTTTTTCATACCTGGTTCAAACCTTACACAGCATTTCTGCTTATAGCATTGCTGATCCGTGTCCCTGCAGCACAGAGAACAACAGACAAAGGGAAAGTTTCTTTCCCCATTTTTAAAAGTTATGGCCTTCCCATAGATTCTTTTGGTCAGGTGCCCACTTTTTTTTTTTTTTTTAAACCCAGGGGACTTTTTAACCCTTGTGACAGGGTCAGGCCAGATGGCTACAGGAGAGTGACAGAAGGCAGATATATTAGCCCCAGGTTAAGTAGGTCCCTTTTCCCTGGGTAAGGTAACAGGGAAGGTTCCAGAACAATCAGGAACTTTCTGGAAACAATTAAGGCAGACAGGCTGATTAGAACACCTGCAGCCAATCAAGAAGCTGCTAGAATCAATTAAGGCAGGCTAATCAGGGCACCTGGGTTTAAAAAGGAGCTCACTTCAGTTTGTGGTGTGTGCGAGGAGAGGGAGCAAGAGGCGCAAGAAGCTGAGAGTGAGAAGGCAGACTGCTGGAAAACTGAGGTGTACAAGCATTATCAGACATCAGGAGAGGGGTCCTGTGGTGAGAATAAAGAAGGGGTTGGGAGGAGGCCATGGGGAAGTAGCCCAGGGAATTGTAACTGTCACACAGCTGTTACAGGAGCCACTGTAGACAACTGCAATCCACAGGGCCCTGGGCTGGAACCCGGAGTAGAGGGCGGGCCCGGGTTCCCCCTATCCTCACAACTCCCTACTTGATACCGGAGGAGTTGAACTGGACTGTAGGTTCCACCAGAGGGGAAGGTCTCTGGCCTGTTCCCCGATCCACTAGGTGGATCAGCAGAGACTGCGGGGATTGTTCTTCTTCCTTTCCCCATGCTGGCCAGTGATGAGGCTGAGTGAATGGCAGATTTGAGCCACGAAAGTGGCCAACTGAGGGCTGCCGTGAACCTCTGAGGCGAGAAAAATCCGCCAATAAGTGCAGGACCCACCAAGGCAGAGGAAGAACTTTGTCACACCCTTTACAGGTAAAGCAAGTAAAAGCCAGATGCCAAGTGGGATTTTACAACTAACCGGCTTTGTAATAGCCTCTTGTAAATTCCCATAAACAGCGAGCACGGGGAGTGTGTTCATTTGAAGTGTTAACTCTATACAGTTCTAGAAGCCTGCTGTACACGCTAAGCTGCAACTACTTGCTGGGCTAGATGTTGTGTTGTAAACTGCAATTATAGGGACAGTGTCACCTATTTGTTCTTTTGGACGCTGGGAGGTGATTGAAAAGAGTTTTCCCCACTAATTCCCCAAGAGATGACAAAACAAAAGTTGTGCCCATCCCTCCCCAGAGAGTTTAAGTCAGCGCAGCAATAAACAGTGTTAGAATTGCCAATATCAGCAGAAACACAGAGAGCCTCACAACAGGGTATTTCAGTTAACTACTGATGCTGCAGCGCCATTTCTTTTGTTCTTGTTATTTTGTTATACAAGGGGTGTTTCCCACCAGATTGTAACAATTAGAGCCCAGAACTGTAAAACCTCTGGCTCCAAATGCAATATTAATTCTGCATTGCACACATACTTATTACATTCAACCATAATCAGCAATT
The DNA here is from genome assembly GCF_009764565.3 of Dermochelys coriacea. Taxonomy (NCBI): domain Eukaryota; kingdom Metazoa; phylum Chordata; order Testudines; family Dermochelyidae; genus Dermochelys; species Dermochelys coriacea. The sequence continues at coordinate 5,054,141 of NC_050072.1, forward strand.
AAACAGCACATGATCCAGCTAACTTTGCTCCTGGAACTCTGACAAGACATATTAAAAATTAGACACCATTTCTTACCTATTGTCACACCTTTGATTAAAGAAAATCTTACAATCTAGTTTCAGGATTTATTATGTTTTCATTTTGCATTTCCTAGGCTAGTCACTCTGACTTGTTTATAGTCCTTTCCCTGCTGATGTCACTTTCTGATCCCTTTACACTAGGGCAACGAGAAAGCGTAAAGGTTAACTTAATGGTGCAGACTTTTCCAACGCTGCCTCTCCCCCATGGTGAAGTGCTCTAGTGTCATCTTGCACACCTGAAACACTATCTGGAAAGAGAAGGGACTCTGCACACTATGAAAAGGAAGAAGTCTGCATGGACAATCACTTTAACTTAGGCTGGTACTGGTAATTTCACACGCAATTCTTGATTACACATACAATTGCAATATTTGCATGCAACTGCAAAAATCGGATCCTCAATCACAGAACTTTGAGGGTCAGAAGAGTTTCCCACCCTCCCGTCCCCACAACTTTAGGCCCGACTCCAGCAAACGCACACTCAGCTTTACACAAACGGACTTCAGTGAGATTACTCGTGTGCAAAATTAAGCACATGTTTAAATGTGTGCAGGATCAGGAGTTTACAGAAAATTCCATTCCTTTCCTTTCCTCCTTCACTTACCCGAAAGTAAGTTACTTAAATGGATTTAGTTCAAACTTTATTTGAAATAAATTCATCACAGGGCAGACTCCAAGCATGAGCAGTTTCAGTCATAAGGAGACTTTATGGAAGTTATAAATGAGGAAAAACAGTTTAAAATTTAAGTGAAGTTGCAACCTTCGCTATCTAGAGTTTGCTTCTGCAAACGCTATTCCACTGGCCTACTATTGGTTTAATTTCACATGCACATGCATACACCAAGCTAGAGATTTTTCCATTTTCATGTTTGAAGTGTTCTTAATGCCACAAGTGAAAGATCCCAGACTGAAGTCCTCTGTTTAGGCAGAGAACAGGCATAGGCAATAGCAGTGTAAGTTTCTGCGCCACTGCCCCACCAATGCCCTTCCAGCCCTGACATGAAAGAACCAGCTCTAGCAGAGACAAAGCAGACTAATCTCCATTGAGCACTCAAGCCATGGCCTCTGTGCTGACTGCCAGTTAATGCCAACAGTGGAGGTTTCTGAAGTGCACGCATGTCCACCCAAAACGTGGATTGAGACCAAGCTTATTTCACACAGGTCAATCAACAGCCAACAGAAAATGGCTACTTTTGGTCAGTAGCAGGATGGTGAAAGGCTCTAGAGACTCCTATTAATCCCAAGAGCCACCCAATCCTGTTATATTATTAGATGGGGGGGAAAAAATCTATATTAGAGGCAACACAGAATGTTTTACGGGGAGTTTCCTCACATTAATCTTTCCAATACAAAAATACAGCATTTCACTTACCGTGAAAGTCGGATCCCGACTTCTTAGAAGCCATTTAGAATCTGAAAAACAGTTTAGAAGCATTAATAATCTTTCACATATGTTAAACAGTATAATACTATGAGCTTCTAGTTTGTCTTCCCCCAAGGATCTCAGGAAGCTTTGCAAACATTTGTTCAAATTTAGCCTAATGCCCCTGAGACATGAGTAAGAAAACCCATTTTATAGTCTGCGAAACAGATTTGGATTGTTAAGTATTTATTTAGCGTGCGCACAGTAGTCTAGCCAAGCGATGGCATTTTCGGTGGTGTGATGCAGTTCTTCTAGGCCATTGCTGAACCTAGTCAGCAGGCATTCATCAACAATGTGCATCATCGTCTGCAGCAGCTCAAAACCAGGCAGGCAAATTGTTAATTAACTTGCCCAAAGTCACACCATCAGGGCACAATCAGGAAGAACCTAGGTACCCTGACTCTGTGTTTGAAGCGCAAGAGCATCCTTCCTCTCCAGCTGGTCTTAAGATACTAAACATGTTTATCCTACATGGGGGGAAAAAAACAAACCAAACCAGATTTAGCTCATTTGTGTCCAAACTCCTATTTTCACTGATACGCTTAGAAAGTAAGAGCGAGTCTTTCAGGAACCGAGTCAGGAGATGCAGAGAATTATGCAGAAGCCAGCAGTGAAACTGACATTTGTCCATGTGTACTTTCCACTACCTAGAGGGCCGAAAACTACATAGTGTAGATTCCATAAACATCATGTATTGCCTTAGAACATATTAATAGAAACGCTCTTTAGTTAACGTTAAGAAAACCTCTGCAGAAGTTGGGACACAGATCAAAGCGAATACAACGTGCCTAAGACATGCACAGATCTACTAGCAGCCTGTGCACTATGCCTGCCACCTGTGGGCAAGCACAACAGAGGCTATAGCTGACTAAACAAGCACACCATGCATGTGTTTTCTCTAGTTATTAAGTTTACAGTGTCAAGGTTATTAGATCCAGAGGCCCTCGGACGTGGTTTCATCAGGAAGATCTTTATTTTGATGATTACAGAGGGGAGGGAAGGAGTCTGCTCTGGCAACTGGAGGAAGAGGATGGATTCAGAACTTCCAGATTGTATTAGCTTTGCCAATGACTTGCTCTCTGACCAGATTTATATCTTAACACTGGCGGCCAAGAAAGGCCACTTTCAGGACAGCAGCAGGCAGCTCAGCAAGACCCATTGTAATGAAAAGCTTTGTTTCTCAAATGCAGCTCGCAATTTACCTAGAACACTTCCCGCCCGGATAACTCAGAGCACTAAAAAGCCCGAACGAGTGCCCAGCTAGCCTTATCTAGGAAAAGTAGATGGTGGTTTCAAACAATAAAATTGTGCTCATGTTTTAATTAATATGATTTTAAACAGCACTTAACGCCTGATGTAGACAGGATTTAGATCCTAAAGTTTCATAGTATGCATGAATTAAGATCAGCACATTTAAAAATCTTCAAACAGTGGATGGGAGGGGCCTACCATGCATTCTTCAAGGGACCTTAACATAGTCTGGCCCCACCTACTAGTAGCAAAGAAATCTCACCCTGACTGGGGCAGACACCCACTTACCACAGGCCACCTTCCTAGAGAAGAATGAACGCAATAGATGGCATCATTAGGAAATTCCCCCTAAAATGTTCCTTTTCTTAATTTCATCCCATTATTCAGACCACATTTATGGCACCCAAGGATTCTTCTCCTTCCTTACTGTGCATAGATATGAAGGGTGTAGGCATTAACACTCTCCCCCTGCCTCCCCACATCACTCCAAAATGGCATTGATTTACCAAGCTCACTCTTACTCAGACTTTCTTCAAATCAGTCTCCTTGGATTCCCTCCAATATGTCTACCTCCTATCAATGAGAGGACCACATCTGAACAGAGTATTTTAGGTGTAACATCACTTGAACCAAAGAAAGGAAAAGAACCACCTACCCTGATCCACAAGTAACACACATGAAAACAACTACAGGTTTCTGGTGGGGTTTTTGGGGTTGCAGGTTACAGAAAGCATAGCCTACTAATCCAAGGAGTAAGTTTCCTAGTTCCCCCCGCAGCTATAATTCATAGATACTAAGGTCAGAAGGGACCATTCTGATCTAGTCTGACCTCCTGCACAGCGCAGGCCACAGAATCTCACCCACCCACTCCTATGAAAAACCTCACCCATGTCTGAGCTATTGAAGTCCTTAAATCATGGTTTAAAGACTTCAAGGAGCAGAGAAGCCTCCCTCAAGTCAACCATGCCCCATCTACAGAGGAAGGCGAAAAACCTCCAGGGCCTCTCCAATCTGCCCTGGAGGAAAATTCCTTCCCGACCCCAAATATGGCAATCAGCTAAACCCTGAGCATATGGGCAAGATTCACCAGCCAGATACTACAGAAAATTCTTTCCTGGGTAACTCAGATCCCATCCATCTAATATCCCATCTCAGGGGATTTGGCCTATTTACCCTGAATATTTAAAGATCAATTACTTACCAAAATCCCATTATCCCATCATACCATCTCCTCCATAAACTTATCAAGTAGAATCTTAAAACCAGATAGATCTTTTGCCCCCACTGCTTCCCTTGGAAGGCTATTCCAAAACTTCACTCCTCTGATGGTTAAAAACCTTCGTCTGATTTCAAGTCTAAACTTCCTGGTGGCCAGTTTATACCCATTTGTTCTTGTGTCCACATTGGTGCTGAGCTGAAATAATTCCTCTCCCTCTCCTGTATTTATCCCTCTGATATATTTATAGAGAGCAATCATATCTCCCCTCAACCTTCTTTTAGTTAGGCTAAACAAGCCAAGCTCCTTAAGTCTCCTTTCATAAGACAAGTTTTCCATTCCTCGGATCATCCTAGTAGCCCTTCTCTGTACCTGCTCCAGTTTGAATTCATCCTTTTTAAACATGGGAGACCAGAACTGCACACAGTATTCTAGGTGAGGTCTCACCAGTGCCTTGTATAACGGTACTAAAACCTCCTTATCCCTACTGGAAATGCCTCTCCTGATGCATCCCAAAACTGCATTAGCTTTTTTCACAGCCATATCACATTGGCAGCTCATAGTCATCCTATGATCAACCAATACTCCAAGGTCCTTCTCCTCTTCCGTTACTTCTAATTGATGCGTCCCCAATTTATAACTAATATTCTTGTTATTAATCCCTAAATGCATAACCTTACACTTCTCACTATTAAATTTCATCCTCTTACTATTACTCCAGTTTACAAGGTCATCCAGATCCTCCTGTATAATATCCCGTTCCTTCTCCGAATTGGCAATGCCTCCCAGCTTTGTATCATCTGCAAACTTTATTAGCACACTCCCACTTTTTGTGCCGAGGTCAGTAATAAAAAGATTAAATAAGACTGGTCCCAAAACTGATCCCTGAGGATTTCCTTTATCTAAAAAATCTGTTACTTTTTCAAAAAAGGAGATTAGGTTGGTTTGGCACGATCTACCTTTTGTAAAACCATGTTGTATTTTGTCCCATTTACCATTGACTTCAATGTCCTTAACTAATTTCTCCTTCAAAATATTTTCCAGGACCTTGCATACTACAGATGTCAAACTAACTGGCCTGTAGTTACCCGGATCACTTTTTTTTCCTTTCTTAAAAATAGGAACTATATTAGCAATTCTCCAATCATTCGGTACTACTCCTGAGTTTACAGATTCATTAAAATTTTTGCTAATGGGCTTGCAATTTCAGGTGCCAATTCCTTTAATATTCTTGGATGAAGATTATCTGGGCCCCCCGATTTAGTCCCATTAAGCTGTTTCAGTTTCGCTTCTACCTCAGATATGGTAATATCTACCTCTATATCCTCATTCCCATTTGTCATGCTACCATTATCCCTAAGATCCTCTTTAGCCTTATTAAAGACTGAGGCAAAGTATTTGTTTAGATATTGGGCCATGCCTAGATTATCTTTAACCTCCACTCCATCCTCAGTGTTAAGCGGCCCCACTTCTTCTTTCTTAGTTTTCTTCTTATTTATATGGCTATAGAACCTTTTACTATTGGTTTTAATTCCCTTTGCAAGGTCCAACTCTACTCGATAATTGCGCTGCAGTGTCCCTTGCCATTGAAAGTAACAGACAGCTGTGCATCGTTTATTGCAAATTCAATTTAGTGAATGTTCTAAGTGTAACTCGCTTCCTGCTATTACACTTTCCCTCCAAACTTCACTCTGCTTTCTCTTGCTTTTCATTCCTCTACTAAGTCCTGGTGCAGCTCTTCCTGCGTTTCCTTCTCCTTCCCCTCCCTCCATACCATCGCCTCACACCCAGGCCTTGGAAGTTAATAAATAAATACTCAGGACACAGGACTAAACCTGTGTTTAGAAGTTTAGTAGCCAAATGGATGTCCCATTCCTGGCACTGTCCAGGGAACATACTCAGGTAAGAAACCAATCTACCCCAACCTACTTCCCCTAGACCAGGTTCAGAGTTAGCAACTTTCACAGCCACATCCAACTTGGGTTTGATTGCCCACAAATTCCTCTTTGCTGAATGGAAGAAAGAGCATGCCAGTCCCTTTGCACCCCAGCTTACAGACACCTCAACTGCCCACAAGCGAGTTAGGAGTTTCTACAACTTTACCAACCACCAGCTGCCTGGCTGCTACCTGCCCTCCACACTAATTTTTCGGTCTTCCTCCTCTGTGAATAGCTCCAGTGGTGTCCTCTGCTACTACTAAGAGCTTTGACAGTCAGCAGCTGAACTACAATCTATTTCATTGTAACCCAGAGGGCTCTGAGCAGCAGTTTTGAGCACGCTCCAGCCTGCAAAAGTACCGAGTTTGAGCCATCTGCAGACTCAGGAAGGTAGCAGTGCCTCAGTTTACATTCAGTTCTCATTTGGAATGTTTCCTTTGCAATTATAAGGACTACAAATGTAAGCGCACACTGGGAAAGTTTCCTACTCACCATGGGCAGAGGATTCTTCAAGATCTGTCTTTAATACTGCTGTACAGCCCCCAACCCCCATTCCTTCATGATTCCATATGCAAGAGCTTTTGTGAAGGAGCAGTGCCCTTTATGACTCTCTGGGATCTGTCCAAGGGGGAACGACTAGGGTGATTTTAGCACCCTAACAGCCTCACCTGCCAGATCTTGTATGCAGGTCACCAGTATACAGTCACTAACAATGATGAAGGCAGAGAGATCCAGTAGTGACTGCATGAATATGAGACTTTATTCTGTGCTCTTAAGGTCCCCCATCACCACCCCCAGATCTGTCTGTGCACCATGTCCCAACATGAAACAACTGTCCGGGGTCTACCTGTAGCGGGGTGAACACCCGCTTGGACCCAGAGAGGTTCAAAATAGCCCTGGGAGAGGGCTGGGGCAGGGGAAAAGCTGGGCTGATGACAGAGCAGCCACAGCTGGGGGCCACATGGGGGGCCTTATAAAAGCCAGGGAAGCCAGGAGCAGAAAACCACTCTCTCTCTAGCCCTGAGATGGAGGGACCTGGCTGCAGAGAACTGAATAGAGGACCTACTTTGGAGCAGGGCTGGGGAAAGGCCAAGGAAGCTGGAGAACTCCAGCCAGGAAAGCTGCAGGCCTGGAAAGGCCTATTAGGTACGGGGGTTGCAGGAGCAGCCACGGGTAGGCACAGGCAGCAGGTCCAAACCCAACCTTGCCTGTGATGAGTGGCTCATACTGCAGTCTTCCCCAGGGAGCGGGGGCTAGCTGGTGACTGGCAGGAGCCTATGACTGAGGCGAGGTAGGGATAGTGGGTGGGGGTTCCCCTGGGAGGGGGAGACCCAGAACTGTTGGGGTACTGCCAGGGGGCAGCGCCCACTTAAAGCGGCACCGGGGTCCTGGGAGGGACACGGGAGCCTGCAGCAAGGCGAGACACTGGCGGACAGAGGGCGCTCTGGAGGCTGGAATGCTAATTCCCTGAGACGTCCAGCAGGAGATGCCGCCGGTGAGTCCGTGCCTGGCTACACCACCAAACCTTCCTGGAGCACCATGGGCTCATTTTAGGCTGTGAGCAATGAGTCATGTTAGGTAACTCGGAATCTATTTTTAACTCAACCACGTGTCATTTTGCTGATGCTTTCTCTAATACACCTCTAGGCTTGTTTATTTCACAATTTCTCTTAATTTCCATACAATTTCCAAAAAACACTAAACCAAACACTACTGGCTTTGGAGATAGCTGGTACCCCTCAAGAGGGAACAAAGAAAGTACTTCAGCTTCTCGAGGGATGCAGAGAAAAGAGTACACTCAGCCTGCAGCCCAAATAATGCAAAGAAAGGCGGCCAAGGACCAAGCAACCTATGGATTACCTGGCACAGCTGCACTGTAACTGCCAGTGTAAATGGGACTTACTGGCCCCAATTCAACAAAGAAAGGCATTAGATAGTAGATCACACACTATATTAAAGAGACTATGCCTTTTGGATACTAAATCATAGGGCTGGGCAATAACTGAAGATAGAATTATAATGACTAAGCAAACGAGGATTTGGGGAAGTCAACTTGATATTTATTACAAGAAAAAGCAACATGAGTTTATATGTAGGTAGAGACCATATTTGATTCCATTATCCTCACCCCTCATACGTCACTAGCCTTGGATTGTAAGATCTTTGGGACAGGCACTCTGTGTACCTCTAATTTCAGCACCTAGCCCAATGAGGTCCAACTCAAAACAAGGACCTTTGAACACTACCATGGGTTATTACAAATCCTACATTCCTTACTATGATCATGTCTTTATTTACTGGCTAACGCTGGAGAACTGTCAGAAATAAAGTTGTAAAAGATACCTTAAATGGGAGGAGAGAAAAACCATTTTCAAACTTCAATGCACAAAGGGGAGGGATTGCTCTGTGACTCCAACAGGAATTATCTAGAGTAAACTCACACCCTACACTACTGGCTGCATATCAGAGTACCAGAAGTAGCTTAATCTTTCCTGCTGCAGCAGGAAGACAGATTGCAAAAATTTGGCCCTGAAACGGATGAGATTGTAGATTATATCACTATAATCCTGATGAACCCTATCAGACTACACAGAACAGGCTACACATAAATGTTATACACAGGAATCTGCACTAGCTAAGCACTGCCAGTGAATAGGACACTGAACTTGGTCCAGGAACACCAAAGGCTAGTTGAAAATATCTTACAAAAATAAAGATGTGGAAGCCCAGCACAAAAAGACTTCAATGGTAATAACGGGTATCAACCAGGAATCGCAGTCATGCCAGAAGACTACAATTTAGGCTGTCTTCACTGCCCAAAAAGGTGCGTTTTTCCCATGGGATAATTAATGCACATTACCCATCTCATTGTAAAATCCTAGAGGACACACGGCACGCTGCAGTGTTTGCTGTGAGAGAGCTCAGGAAGGTTAATACTATACTCTTCTCACAGTAAATTTTATTAAAGCTAGTGTTTAAAATCAAGTTTACACAAGTTAAGAGGGAAGGTACTGTACATCTGGGGTCAGGCTTGCAGTGCCTTGCCTCCACTGGGATTTTACAGCAGTATAGCTACCCCACAGTAAATACATATCTGGTTTGCCTTTGGGGCTTGTCTACACTTGAAAGATCATTCAGATTAAGGTAGAGTGTGAATTTGAATTTGCAAGCCCTTAGCTATGCATTTAGCAAACACTGGAATAATAGGAAAATGCAGGACACAGAATTTATTGCATTGGAGGGCTTGGCTGTCTGTGGATTAACATTCACCTTAGAAAAAGAAAAGGAGGACTTGTGGCACCTTAGAGACTAACAAATTTATTTGAGCATAAGCTTTCGTGAGCTACAGCTCACTTCACTGGATGCATTCACAATCCACTGAATGCATCCGATGAAGTGAGCTGTAGCTCACGAAAGCTTATGCTCAAATAAATTTGTTAGTCTCTAAGGTGCCACAAGTCCTCCTTTTCTTTTTGCGAATACAGATTAACATGGCTGCTACTCTGAAACCATTCACATTACATGCTCCTTTTCAAAAGGGGTTTCATTTTGAAAACCTCCCTCTTCCACCATTCTGCGATCTGATTGTGGCAGAGGGCAACTTCCTAAATGTCCTGGACAAACCTTATTGAATTACATTAAACTTTATCGAATGCAATTATATTCAAAATACAATTGTGTGTTATTGTAGGATCATATGTAACTTTTCCAGGAAACTGCCTAACGTGAACCTTGGAGAAATGTTAGAAACTTCAAAGAACAGTTTGGGACAATACGTGATTAGTGGGTTTCCTAGAAGGTACTTGGGAGGCCTTTTGAAGCTAAGTCCTGGGAAGAAAAACCTCATTGTCTACCGACTACCTGCTCCTGAAAACTCCAGCTCAAAGACCCCTGAACTATATAAAAGGAGGGACTAAACTTTTCATGAGTGTGCTAGTTCTGAGCAGAGACTGTTGTGAACTTTTGACCACAGAAGAGACCCTTCTGTGGGGTTTGAAGGACTGATCACCAATCAGAGCCCTTGCTGGAGTTGGGGTGATCTCTGGCAAGTTTGTTAGCACGCATGAAGGTTCTTTCATTTTGTTTTAATACGTTTTCTCTGTAATACTTTTACCTTAACAATAAATAAGCTTGCATAGAAACAGCTGTTTGATAGCTTAACTGTGGGCAGTTATGTTGTTAGTCTCTGAACAGAAAGCAAGCAGGTCTGTGTAGACAGTCTGTCTTTTGCTGTGGGTAACACAGTGAAGGCAGAGAACTGCTCAGCCTTGGAGATACCCTGGTCAGAAGCGAAGGAGACGCGGGTCCCCACCCAAGTGAGGAGATGGCTAAAGGAGCCAGAAGCCTAGAGTGGGCGCCCTTGCCGAACCACAGAGGTGAAATATGGGTGCAGTTGCCCTGAACTGTGATCCCTCTCTGATGGTCTGTCCACGGACTATTTCCGTGTGTGCTGGTTCTCCTCTACCAGAGTGGGCTTTGGGTGGCTGCAGCTAGTTTGTCACGCCTCTTAAGACTTTTTTTTTTTTAAGTTAGAGAAGCTCTCTCCAGACTCTGCCATTTTTATAGCTGTTGACAATGTCATTAACTCTGTCCCCAACCCTGCAATGAGCTTCACACAGGTAGACCCTGCAACCACAAGGAGCAGTCTCAATAACTAATAAATGTTAGTTCCTCATTAATGTCCACCTGCCCAGAGCTCATTGCAGGAGCTGAGCCCTTATTCACTTTTCCTCATTAGGTAAGTAAGGTTCCTCTCTATCCGTGTCCACTTTCAGCTTAGCTATCACTAATAGCTCATTCGAGGCGCTTTTGATGCGCTTCCTCCAGGGTCACGCTAAGGTTGGAAAGGAGAGCGCTGTACAGCCACAGAAGCAAAGACATTAGCAGCTCCTTCTGCTAACTTTAGGCTTCATTAGGTCCACTCCCTCTCAGACAGAGGGTCAAATGGCACAGAAGGAGCCAGGCAGATGGGTGTGAAGGTGCGGCCAAGGGACACTGTGGGACATTCTCACCAGTGGGTAAGAAGGGCATTAGACGGACTACTGCTAAAGTTACCGGGAAGAGGAGGAGTTTACTCTTCATTTGCACACATATTCATAGACACTAAGATCAGAAGGAACCATTCTGATCATCTAGTCTGACCTCCTGCACAACGCAGGCCACAGAATCTCACCCACTCACTCCTGCGAAAAACCTCTCACCTATGCCTGAGCTACTTTAAATCGTGGTTTAAAGACTTCAAGGAGCAGAGAATCCTCCAGCAAGTGACCCGTGCCCCATGCTACAGAGGAAGGCAAAAAACCTCGAGGGCCTCTTCCAATCTGCCCTGGAGGAAAATTCCTTCCCGACCCCAAATATGGCGATCAGTTAAACCCTGAGCATATGGGCAAGATTCACCAGCCAGATACTACAGAAAATTCTTTCCTGGGTAACTCAGATCCCATCCCATCACAGGCTATTAGGCCTATTTACCATGAATATTTAAAGATCAATTAAATTACCAAAATCATGTTATCCCATCATACCATCTCCTCCATAAACTTATCGAGTTTAATCTTAAAGCCAGATAGATCTTTTGCTCACACTGCTTCCCTTGGAAGGCTATTCCAAAACTTCACTCCTCTGATGGTTAGAAACCTTTGTCTAATTTCAAGTCTAAACTTCCTGGTGGTCAGTTTATACCCATTTGTTCTTGTGTCCACATTGGTGCTGAGCTGAAATAATTCCTCTCCCTCTCCTGTATTTATCCCTCTGATATATTTATAGAGAGCAATCATATCTCCCCTCAACCTTCTTTTAGTTAGGCTAAACAAGTCAAGCTCCTTAGTCTCCTTTCATAAGACAAGTTTTCCATTCCTCGGATCATCCTAGTAGCCCTTCTCTGTACCTGTTCCAGTTTGAAGTCATCCTTTTTAAACATGGGAGACCAGAACTGCACACAGTATTCCAGGTGAGGTCTCACCAGTGCCTTGTATAACGGTACTAAAACCTCCTTATCCCTACTGGAAATACCTCTCCTGATGCATCCCAAGACCGCATTAGCTTTTTTCACAGCCATATCACATTGGCAGCTCATAGTCATCCTATGATCAACCAATACTCAAGGTCTTTCTCCTCCTCCGTTACTTCTAATTGATGCGTCCCCAGCTTATAACTAAAATTCATGTTATTAATCCCTAAATGCATAACCTTACACTTCTCATTATTAAATTTCATCCTATTACTATTACTCCAGTTTACAAGGTCATCCAGATCCTCCTGTATGATATCCCGGTCCTTCTCCGAATTGGCAATACCTCCCAGCTTTGTATCATCTGCAAACTTTATTAGCACACTCCCACTTTTTGTGCCGAGGTCAGTAATAAAAAGATTAAATAAGACTGGTCCCAAAACTGATCCCTGAGGAACTCCACTGGTAACCTCCCTCCAGCCTGACCGTTCACCTTTCAGTAGGACCTGTTGTAATCTCCCCTTTAACCAATTCCTTATCCACCTTTCAATGTACATATTGATCCCCATCTTTTCCAATTTAACTAATAATTCCCCATGTGGCACGGTATCAAACACCTTACTAAAAATCTAGGTAAATTAGATCCACTGCGTTTCCTTTGTCTAAAAAATCTGTTACTTTCTCAAAGAAGGAGATCAGGTTGGTTTGGCACGATCTACCTTTTCTAAAACCATGTTGTATTTTGTCCCATTTACCTCTGACTTCAATGTCCTTAACTACTTTCTCCTTCAAAATTTTTTCCAAGACCTTGCATACTACAGATAAACTAACAGGCCTATAGTTACCTGGATCACTTTTTTTTTCTCCTTTCTTAAAAATAGGAACTATATTAGCAATTTTCCAATCATACAGTATAACTCCTGAGTTTACAGATTCATTAAAAATTCTTGCTAATAGGCTTGCAATTTCGGGTGCCTGTATTCTGTTACTGTATTTTCCCGAGTTTATGACTGGGTTCCCTGTCCCCTAATAAAGGCTCCCTTATCTGTACACAGTCTGAGTGTTTGGGAGTGCGGAAGTTCTACCCGTTAAGGGCACCGGGGAGGGAATATTTACTTTTCTCAGGTATCAGAGTGGGCTTTAGCCAGTTTAGTTACATGTCAAGAAGGACCCTAGATATAATTTTGCGGCCATTCAGCACCTGGCAGAAGGGTTACCGATGTCTAGACTCCAGATCACAGGAGCCCTTTGAAGCGATTCAGACGCCTAAGAAAATATTTCTTGCCTCACTTCTTTTGATGCAATCAGCAAACTTTCAGGCGTGATAAACATCCACCACACTCAGTTCAGACCCAGCTCCTCTTTGATTTCTAAACAATAAGGAGACTTTGTTCTAAATCCTTGATCCTGCAATTTACAGTGTGTGCTAAGCTGACCACACACACACACACAGACACACACACACACCCCACTAAAGTCAATAGATTCAGCAGCCTTCCCACACACTGGAAATTGCCAATAGAGGCCTCAATTATATAAAGGGGCGTTTGTTTGTCATTTTTATCGCATCAGTTAAGTACTTGGTCCTGCCTCAGCACGGGGGGCTGGATTTGATGACCTATCAAGGTCCCTCCAGATGTACACTTCTATGATTCTAGAAGTGATTTGATTCAAATATGTAATTTCTGACGCAAATGCCACAGAAGGTATTTTAGATTGACAATATTTTAAGACGCAAATTTGATATTAAATATTTGTGTTACGGTAGCAGCCAAAGACCATAATGGGCATCAGAGCTCTGCTGTGTTAGGCTATGAACACACACAGATGTAGGTACAAACTCTGCCTTGAAGATCTTACAACCTACAAATTTTAATTGAAATCTCTTACTCCTGGTAAGTGTTAAAGCTTTGTTACAGGATTCAAATATTAATTTGGAAGTCTAAAGCATAGTAAAACCAAGGCAGGCCAGAGAAGATAACCAATGTACAAGGCACAGACTCAATTACCAGTCTGTAGTCACTTCTGCTTCCATGCAGGTGACATTTCCCAAAAGTCTGCAGCAACGAATCCAGCCTTGTACTTCTAATGCAACTCTGCAGACACCAATTGCATTCATATCACTGCAATCGGTATTCTCCTTTCATGAAAGGAGATTTCACTGAACTACCCTCCATAATGATTTTGATACCTAACGTCATTCAAAAACTAGATTTATGTGAAGTTACAACCACATCCCCCTGAGCAGAAGCAGCTGCTCTTTCACCAAGCTTGGAAGAAAGGGAGGTCTGAAGCAAATCCACTCTAATCACTTCAAGCGCCACTGCAAGCTTTGAAATCTGTAAGACAAAAGCCAAGACATTCCTTGTTTCAGGGCTGAGAAATATGCACTAGCCCCCATTTCAGCTCAACTAAACCTACAGAGTTTGAAAGTCCCGCTGTGAAATTAAAACAGTTTGGCCACTAGCTAAGAATTTAACAAGAAGCCCCACAATGTGATGTGACTCCACAAAGGGAGAACACTGTACTAACAGCAGGTTTCAGAGTAGCAGCCGTGTTAGTCTGTATTCGCAAAAAGAAAAGGAGTACTTGTGGCACCTTAGAGACTAACAAACTTATTAGAGCATAAGCTTTCGTGAGCTACAGCTCACTGTAGTTCACGAAAGCTTATGCTCTAATAAATTTGTTAGTCTCTAAGGTGCCACAAGTCCTCCTTTTCTTTTTGTACTAACAGCAGAATCTGATGAAAGCCACACTGCCAGTGCAGAAAGTTTATACTGAAGGATCCACGTAACATAGCATGCGACTGTCTAAATCACAGGATTTGAAAAAAATCTGGATGGAGAAACCTTAAGCAGTTGCATTAAGGACAACACAGTTTGCAGACCCAAAATTTATCTCCAATCATTTTGCCCTTTTTTTTTTTGGCAGGGACTGGGGGGGCTGGAACAAAGAGCTGTTAAGAGCTTCCCTAAAATAAAACCAGAGCAGGAGTGAGGGAGGGAGAAGGGGGAGAGGGAGAGAGAAAAGAAAGAAAAAAAGCAAATCCCAAAAACAAAAACATAAAAACATACTAAGGAAACAGTTCTGTCTCCCCCAGGGGTTATTGGATGGTGTGAAAATATGGTTTAATGATCCCAGTAATATTCACAAAAAGCTCCTTGTGCCAATATTACTGTATAGATTCAGCAACTGCACCATTTAGGGAGATCAATTTCTTTTCAACACTCCATCTTTTTAGTCAAAAGAAAATGTATGAAGCATGTTATTATATTGCCTCTTTATGCCTCCTGCTAAACCAACACCATACAACACCAACATCAATGGGAGTTAAACCTGAAAGCAGACCAAAGAAAGTATAAATACAAAGGCTTGTTAGAATAGTTATTAAAGTCACTGGATTTAAGAGCACATCTCATAAGGAGGACTTTCAAGACCCTTCTTAGTTGTAAACAGGGCAGCCAAACAATGGTTTTCCTTTATAACCCCAGTACAACCAAGACACTTTTGACCTTTACATCCCAAATCAAACTACACTATGTTTCCCATGAAATTAAATTAACCTATCTTTATATAATTGAAAGAAAATAAGGACTGAGGCGACAGTAGGTGAGTGTACTAGTTTTTCCACTGTTGAACAGCCCACCAACTATCTGAGTCAGGGCAGTAATACTCAGACCTCAGTGGTTCACCAAAAGAGCCACAGTAGTATGGATTTACCGTTTTCACACACACGTACGCTATTCTCACAGCAAGGTGACTGACCAAGTATTATTTCATCAGCTACAACTGGTTAACAACATGTTTGGGTTAACCCTAGGAACATTTGGGTGAGAGCCGTGGCGGAGGCAGGCTCATGCATACCTTCTCTTCAGCTTGAGGCCATCTTTGGAGACACAACAGTGGAAACTGTATGAAGAACGAAACAGCAAAAACAGTGGGACATGAAGCAGCACAAGAACAGAAACGGCAGCCTGTTTAAAACGAGGCCATTACAACAAAAAATAAATTATAATGAGTATCAGTAGCACCAGAGAGATAACATCCTCACATAGGATATATGGAGTAGTCAAGCCATGCTGGACTTCCAAACCCTCAATAAATCAGGGACGACACAGTGCAGCAGTCAGAGCATAGGACTGAGAGGAGGTGCAGGTTCTATTACCGCTTCTGCCACTGACCCTATATTGCGTAGGGAAAGTCATTTACAGTTAATCGAACAAAGGGGGAAAATGGGTTTATGCCTTTTCTGGCTTCTTTAAAGTGCATAAAGTGGGTTTATGGCCACCATAAGAATGTTTCCCGGAATGTGTTTTATATGACAAATGCAAGCCTTATCTACTCTGTTCTTCCTGGAACGCTCTATGGACAACCAGAGAGCTAGCCAATTTATAGCGTAATATATCAAGCAAGTTAAATCTGATTGAGAAGGGAAGGGATACGTATTCAGCCTGTTTACATTTTATTTGGCGTCTATTTAATTCATACATTCTATAAAGTTGGAGGAGAAGAGCCACCATCATTACCTCTTCAATTAAGGGCTGGGAAAAGCTCACAATACACTTCTGGGACCTCTAGGCCCTCTAGCAAAGCCACGGAAGATAAGACTTGAAATTCCTGATATGTCTGAAGTAAAACAAACAATCATTTCCGAAGAGCTTTCCAGGCTTACCTTGTTCTAGAAAAGGAAAAGAGGAAAACATGCACTTTTGTCCCTTTTGCAAGTTATGTTTAACTTCTATTTTGGTTTGGCCATTTGTAAAATGTTGACAATACCGATTCCAAATAGCTCAGAGATCCTCAGATGAAGAGCTCTAAGTGCCTATCAGTAAATGATTTCATTTACTGTTTCAGCTGTAGTTTGTCTCATGACAAAACCTCATACCACTGAAAGAAAAGGAGTACTTGTGGCACCTTAGAGACTAACAAATTTATTTGAGCGTAAGCTTTCGTGAGCTACAGCTCACTTCATCGGATGCATTTGGTGGAAAATGCCACTGAGGAAGAGAACCTGGAAGTTTTGAGTGTGTCTTCCTGAAATGGGCCTGGCTCTAGGCAGCATTATTAGCTTCTCCCCTTAACACCTTAAAATTTAACCTAAATTTATTCATTTTTAAAAAGGAAAGCACTATCTAGCTTTCTCTGGTCTATTTAATCATCACACATGAAAGAGCTGCTAACATTAAGATGAAGTGAAACAAATTACAACTTGATTTTATTCTATTCTTCTAGCCAAGTTGATTGAAAAATAAGAGGCCATTCGGCACATGTGACAAAATCTAGAAATCAAGTCAGCATATGATTAGAATGCTGCTCTAGCTGTTGTACATTGGGGGAGAAGCCCGATAGGAAGAAAGTTTACCTGAATGTACTCAGATATTATGCACAAAGGAGATCCTGCACAGGGTTTTCCCAAAAGCGCTCCAGACACGATTTCTCTAAATCAGCTTTTGGGACTGCCCCATAATACTAATTTTTTGTCTCTAATCCATAAATTCTAGTTAAAAGTGAATGAAAAATCCTATGCTAGTTAGGATTTCCTTATGCCTGTTGAGTTGAGGTTATCGGAAGGTCTGGCGCAGGAATTATTTAATACCTTTTGTTCGGTTACCTAGAAGCAAATTCTGAGTTTCTGAGTAATGAATTCCAATTCCACTACTTTTATTAAAGATAAGCTCTGAACTGCTCTCTCAAACTATTTCATTTGACCTGAAACCTTATGAAAAAAACAAAAAGTTATGATTTTTGGATACATGCCAATGATCAGGGATTTAAACGACACCGCTAACTAACATTACAAGTTCAGTCTTGTGGAGGTTTAACACACCATGATGTTATATAAACTCCCTCCGGCAATTGGAAAGAAAATCCATCTATAATGACGCTCACTAAACTGTAAACAACAATTGCATTTTTCTTTTTATGTCACTTCTTTGAGATCTTTTGTATTTATAGTAGCTGCTATGGTTTTTTAATAAGTGTTTTTGTGAGTTATCAATTGTGAATATTTATTGGATTCTGGTTTTGTTAAGTAAAATGGTCTAAAAAAAATACAAAAAAAAATCAGTGCAGAAAAATTTGCAGAGAGATGCAGCATATTTTAGCCTTTAAGCAGGTCAGATATCAGTCACTGTTTCATAACAGTGTGAAATCAGACTCTGCATACATGGGACATAAAACTGCCCAAGAATAATAGGGACAGTGTTTAATCTGAATTATAAATTCATCCATTTGCGTTTATATTAAAGTCACAAGCACTGCCCTTTTTTTAATCACATGCTTAACCTTCTCCAATAGGACAGAACTTCTTGTTTCTATCATTTTCACAGAGATGTCAAATATAGGAACTTCACATAGCATGTTGTATTTGACTTTTCCACCTGAAAAAGTCAACTCTCCCTGCCCCACCTGGTTAGATTTTCAGACACACCTGCATCCACTCTAGACCACCATGATTTCTCCACCCACCCCGTACAGCTTCTGGCAACACCATATTTGCCCAAAATGCTATTTTTACTCCAGACTCTAATACACTGAAAAAGCTGTGGAAAGAACTGAAGTACTCACTGCTTTTTTTGTCTCTGTCTTCACAGACAAGGTCAGTTCCCAGACTGCTGTACCATTTTCCTCTAAGACATCTCAGATCTATCAGCTGTGGCAACACAGCCCTGAAGTGCTTTAAATATACAGATCAATCAACTGCAAAATTTCTACCAAATTCCAATGCACCTGGGAGCCCATAACTTATACTGAAGTCAGTAATAAATCTCCATATTTAATGTGCCATTGACATCTCTTGATGACAGCTACATTAACAGGAAAACTTTCCCAGTAGGGACTGGATTCCACATTATTCTCTCCTGAACCATGCTTCATATTAACGTATGAAACTGGAAGTTCCAAAAAAGTACTATTACTGGGCTGAAGAATCATAGAATTTGTTAAATAAAATGTGATTTTTTTGATTGAGCAACATAAACATTGTTAGTCTCTAAGGTGCCACAAGTACTCTTTTTTTTAAGTTTCCTAAAAAAACCTTCATCTTGTATTCTATTAAGCACCCCAATTTGCTAACAAATTTGTTATTCCAGTCAAGTTAGAGGTGAACAAAAAGAAGGCTTAGAATGCAAGCCTCAATTAAATCTTAATACTATGGAGTTGTGACTAGCTTTTCCACAATAACATTTGATTTTAAATTTAGACAACTACCTGTTCCAATAGCCAAAGACAAATGATTTTTCCCTCAGTCTGAATAAGTTTCAATGCTGGTTCATTCTTTTCTATCTAGGATCGGGCACTGTACCCATCATGGGTATTCGAACACCTAAAACACTGAAAATCTGTCCTTGTATAACTCCTGTGGTCAGGCTGAGAAGACAGAATGGTAAATCAGAGTCTTAGGTGGTGTCGGAGAAAGGGCTTTGGATTCTTCAACCATGGGATGTTGTTCCAGGGAGAAGGATTGCTAGAAAGAGATAGGATCCACCTAACGAAGGGAGGGAAGAGCATTTTCACAGGCAGGCTAGCTGAACTAGGTTTGCCAGGGGATGGAGACCTAAGCCTGGAGGTAAGTGGGGAAGTAGGATACCAGGAGGAAACACAAGGAGGAGGGTGCAACAAGAGAGGCCTCCTGATTCATAGTGAGAAAGCAGGCCAATCAGCTAGTTATCTTAGGTGCCTGCCTGTACACAAACGCAAGAAGCTTGGGAAACAAGCAGGAAGAATTGGAAGTCCTGGCACAATCAAGGAACTATGATGTGATTGGAATAATAGAGACTTGGTGGGGTAACTCACATGACTGGAGCACTGTCGCAGACAGGTATAAACTGATCAGGAAGGACAGGCGGGGGAGAAAAGGTGTAGGAGTTGCACGGTATGTAAGACAACAGTATGATTGCTCAGAGCTCCAGCATGAAACTAGGGAAAAGCCTGTTGAGAGTCTTTGCGTTAAGTTTAGAGGCAAGAGCAACAAGGGTGATGTCGTGGTGGGCGTCTGCTATAGACCACCAGACCAGGAAGATGAAGTAGACGAGGCTTTTTTCAGACAACTAACAGAAGTTTCCAGAACACAGGCCATGGTTCTAATGGGAGACTTCAATCACCCTGACATCTACTGGGAGAGCAATACAGCAATGCACAGACAATCCAGGAAGTTTCTGGAGAGTGCTGGGGAGGTGGAAGTGCTGGAGGAACCAACTAAGGGCCATGTTCCTCTTGACCTGCTGCTAACAAACAGGGAAGAATTGGTAGGGGAAGTAGAAGAGGGTGGCAACCTGGGCAGCAGTGACCATGAGATGGTCGAGTTCAGGATCCCGACAAAAGGAAGAAATGAGAGCAGCAGAATACATACCCTGGACTTCAGAAAAGCAGACTGACTCCCTCAGGGAACTGATGAGCAGGATCCCCTGGGAGGCTAGTCCAGGAGAGCTGGCTATATTTTAAAGAAGACTTATTGAGGGCACAGGAACAAACCATCCCGACGTGCAGAAAGAATAGCAAACATGGCAGGTGACCAGCTTGGCTTAACAGAGAAATCTTTGGTGAGCTTAAACACAAAAAGGAAGCTTACAAGAAGTGGAAATTTGGACAGATGACTAGGGAAGAGTATAAAAATATTGCTTGAGCATGCAGGGGGTATAATCAGGAAGGCCAAGGCAATGATTGGAGTTGCAGCTAGCAAGGGATGTGAAGGATAACAAGAAGGTTTCTACAGGTATGTTAGCAACAAGAAGGTCAGGGAAAGCATGGAACCCTTACTGAATGGGGGAAGATGAATGTGGAAAAAGCTGAAGTACTCACTGCTTTTTTTTGTCTCGGTCTTCAAAAGACAAGGTCAGCTCCCAGACTGTTGCCTGGGCAGCACAGTATGGGGAGAAGGTGAGCAAACCCTCAGTGGTGAAAGAACAGGTTAAGGACTATTTAGAAAAGCTGGACATGCACAAGTCCCTGGGGCCAGATGCAATGCATCAGAGAGTGCTGAAGGAGTTGGCTGATGTGATTGCAGAGCCATTGGCTGTTATCTTTGAAAACTCGTGGCAATTGGGGGGAGCTCCCAGATGACCGGAAAAAGACAAATATGGTGCTCATCTTTAAAAAAGGGAAGAAGGAGAATCCGAGGAACTACGGACTGGTCAGCCTCACCTCAGTCCCTGGAAAAATCATGGAGCAGGTCCTCAAGGAATCCATTTTGAAGCACTTGGAGGAGAGGAAGGTGACCAGGAACAGTCAACATGTATTCACCAAGGGCAAGTCAGACCTGACCAACCTGATTGCCTTCTGTGATGAGATAACTGGCTCTGTGGATATGGGGAAAGCGGTGGATGTGATATATCTTGACTTTAGCAAAGCTTCCGATATGGTCTCCCACAGCATTCTGGCCAGCAAGTTAAAAAACTATGGACTGGATAAATGGTTTATAAGGTAGATAGAAAGCTGGTTAGATCATCAGGCTCAATGGATAGTGATCAACGGCTTGATGTCTAGTTGGCAGCCAGTATCAAGCGAAGTGCCCCAGGGGTCTCACCTGGGGCCGGTTTAGTTCAACATCCTCATTAATGATCTGGATGATAGGATGGATTGCACCCTCAGCAAATTCGTGGATTACACTAAAATGGGGGGAGAGGTAGATACGGTGGAGGGTAGGGATAGGGTCCAGAGTGACCTAGACTAATTGGAGGATTGTTTAGAAATCTGATGAGGATCAACAAAGACAAGTGCAGAATCCTGCACTTAGGACAGAAGAATCCCATGCACTGCTACAGGCTGGAGACTGACTGGCTAAGCGGTAGTTCTGCAGAAAAGGACCTAGGGATTACAGTGGACGAGAAGCTGGATACGAGTCAACCATGTGCCCTTGGTGCCAAGAAGGCTAAAGGCATATTGGGCTGCATCAGTAGGTGCATTTCCAGCAGATCGAGGGAAGTGATTATTCCCCTCTATTCGGCACTGGTGAGGCCACATCTGGAATACTGCGGCCAGTTTGGGGCCCCCCACTACAGAAGGGATGTGGACAAACTGGAGAGAGGGCAATGAAAATGATTAGGGGGCTGGGGCACATGACTTATGAGGCGAGGCTGAGGGAACTGGGATTATTTAGTCCACAGAAGAGAAGAGTGAGGGGGGGATTTGATAGCCATCTTTAACTACCTTGGAGCTCGGCTGTTCTCAGTGGTGGCAGATGACAGAACAAGGAGCAATGGTCTCAAGTTGTAGCGGGGGAGGTCTAGGTTGGATATTAGGAAACGCTATTTCACTAGGAGGATGGTGAAGCACTGGAATGGGTTACCTTGGGAGGTGGTGGAATCTCCATCCTTAAAAACCTCTAAGGCCCGGCTTGACAAAGCCCTGGCTGGGATGATTTAGTTGGTGTTGGTCCTGCTTTGAGCAGGGGGTTGGATTAGATGACCTCCTGAGTTCTCTTCCAACCCTGATAGTCTTTGATTCTTGAACCACCTTCCCCGGGGCGGCAGGGCTTGGGCTTCAGCCCTGGGGCAGCGGGGCTCAGGCTGATGGGGGGCCCACTCCTTAGTGTCAGAGCAGCCACCAACTCTTGCTCTGAGGCCACCAAAAATTTGTTGCGGGAACCCTTTATGCTACTGTCTGTTAATACAGAAAATGGGTTTATCCTTCAGCATCTCTTTACTCTCAGGGCTGCTTCCTGCTGCAGAACATACCACAGACCACTCTACAGAAAGAAGAAATACAACTCAGATAGCAAGTCCGATTACACCATCCTGAGGATCCAGAAAGAGGAAGATACAGGCAACAGCACCCTGATTTTGCAGTCAAACAATGATGTTTATGTGAACTGCTGCACTTACACTAGCTAAGAAAAATTCATGAGTGTGATCAACCCTAGCTCTTCAGGACATTAGCAAACCAACTGCCTACTGTTAGGAAGCAGTGTCCCTCCAAGGCAGACAATTGCAATATTGGCCATTATGGATTGCCTTTTTTTGTTTGTTTGTTTTTTAGACCTGCCCATAACAGATAAGGCCCCACCCTTCTCCTGAAGTACCTGATATTAGCCACTGTCAGAGACTGGATACCCGACTAGATGGATCCTGGTCTTGATCCTATATGATAATGCCTATGTTCCAACAGTGGTACTCTGAGTGTAATTATGTCCACCGAATGCATCCGATGAAGTGAGCTGTAGCTCACGAAAGCTTATGCTCAAATAAATTTGTTAGTCTCTAAGGTGCCACAAGTCCTCCTTTTCTTTTTTGCGAATACAGACTAACACGGCTGCTACTCTGAAATATGTCCATTATTTAAAGCACTGATCTAGTTTGTTCATTCAGAATCACATGAAAGAGAAATGGAAGAGACCTCTTGATGACCAGGTGTAGGATGTACATCAGCACTTCACCAAACTGACTCAGAATGGATCTGATTTAAATTCACGTACAGAAAAACACATGAAACAATGAGAGACTGAAAGTGACAAACACACACAGAAATAGAAGCCTACCTAGACCAACCCCACAATGTATGAATTAGCATTCCTTGGACAAATGGCAATTTCATACTCGTGGGGAAAGGTGTAGGGGGAAGGAAAAGCACATCCAGAAAATAAGCTGCTTCTAAATAAACAGGAAAAAAAAACCCATCAGCTTCATATCCCATCCCAGAAGAAAGCAGAATTTCACTGCTGCATACGCTTCCTTAACCATCCCCAGAGCAGAGAATTATCTTGCCACAGTTCCATAATAAATAAGAATAGCAGCACCTAGCTCTTTTACTGCCCTTTTCTTCAATGGGTGTCGAAATGCTTTACAAAGGAAGGAAGAATCATTATCTCCATTTTACAGAGGAGAAAGCTGAAGCACAGAGGTGCAATGACTTGCCCAAGGTCATCCAGCAGGCCAGTGGCAGAGCCAAGAACAGAATCCAGTTCTCCCAAGTTCCAGCCCAGTGTTTACACTGAGCATTTTAGGAAAGTCTCCCAGCTTTAATCTCACACCGGTGCAGCTCAGTTTTATCTTTCCCTTCCACCCCTTGCTTCCAACTGAACACACTCAATTTTTCCTTCTTTTATGTTAAGAAAGCATTCATTGCCAGTTTATTCTGCTAGCCTTTTGATATGAAACTACATTTTGTTAAAGGAACAGTAATTCATAAATTGGTCCACTGTCTTCATACAGGCTAGCAATTCTGCACTGATTTTTGCCTACATCACCTTCAGTTGCCCAGCAATAAACAGCACAAACTAGCATTTCTCTCTGCACATTAACAGTTGCTGCTACAGTTTCAAGAAAGCAGCCACCACAGAAGTGTTTAGGGCAGACAATGCTACAACAAACCAAAGCGACTAGCTTTACAAGTAAGAGAAGTCTTAAGAAATACATTAGCCTCTTTTTCTTCTGACCCGATTGCACCAGTCCCAATCCAGTTACAAAATGAAACTAAGACTAGAGTTAAACTATTGGTTGTGACAGACACATGACTGTCCGACAGCTGTGCCTGTAGATATCTCCACTGCTGAAAACTGACAGACAGATAGGTCACATGCCTGAGTGCAGAGTGCACAGCTGATTGTCATTACTACAAGGGAGAAGTGAGGCAAACTAACCCTTGGACTTTCTTCTAGGAGACAGAAAGCTGTGAGGGAGAATATGACATGTCGCTGAACACTAGATTCCCTCCCCCACCACCTAGGAACCATTCCAGTCTGCCTTCCTTCCCCAGCATGTCTGAGCCAAGCTGGTTTACTTTAGAAAATAAATCCTGTGCTACCTGGTGACAACAAAGTGTCACATTTGTGTGTCAACAGTCTGGGTAAAAGACAGAAGAATATGCATTACAGGGCTCCATGAAGGCATAAGAATGATCAATTGTCCTTGCTCCAAACTCCAAGGGTAACTAGGAAACAGCCAGTTCCCTTTGCAATACTACCCTGAATACTGTCCTGTTCACCGCCCTCAGTATTAAAAATCACAAGTCTTTTCATTAATGAAATGTTTCTCCAGAGTGCATTTGAAGTCCTCCTTTGGACCGATACCACAATACAGCCAGCAGCTCCTGAAAGGAAATAAAAGGTTAAGAACCTGTACACCGTGATGTGAAAGCTCAGTGCAAAGAAAGGGAAGTTACACAGCGAGGGTATGTCTATACTGCAAAAAAGAACCGGTGGCACCAAGTCTGGGCCCAGGTCAACTGACTTTGGCTCATGCCACAGAGCTAAAACAAACAGTGCAGATGTTTCCGTTCAGGCTGGAAGCTGGGCTCCAGCCCCGGCACCAGGTTCAAACCATGGGCTCCAGCCTCAGTGGGAACAGCTATGCTCTTATCTTTAGCCCCAAAGCGCAAGCCCAAGTCAGCTCTCCAGACTCGCTACCAAGGGGTATTTTTTTTGGCAGCACAGATGTACCCTGAGTGAACGCAGCTCATCTAAGTGGAGAAGCAGCGTCTCCATTGGTTACAATGGGGATGAGCATTTCTCAACTCTCCATGCAGTTCTTGTCTCACTGTGTGACCATGGGCAACTCACAACTATCTAAATATTTACATCACAATGAGTGTGGGATCTGAGCACTCCCAGCTTCACAGTCTCGCACTATCTCAGTTTACCCTGTTTTAAAATGGAGACAATACATCCCAGGGTCATAAGGCTACAGTCAGTACTATTTGTCAAGTTTGGGATCTTCAGATGGAAGATACTACATAAATTGGAAGTCTGTGCCCACATTAGACTTCTCAAGCTACCACTTTGCAGTATCACGTAGCTATGACTAAAGCAAAAATTAAGAGCAAGTATAGTTATAAATTAACAGAAACCTCTGATCTCTTCTCTTCTGAATATAAAAATCAGTTTAATTGCTCATAATCATCAGTGCCTGGGCACACGATAAATGTTTGCAACAACAATCAAGAAGATAATCAACATGACACAAGTGTCAACCCATTTTCTACAACCAAGAAGGAAGCTTTGGGGTACAGGATAGCTAAGTGAATTGGAGCCTCACCTGTCCTAGGACACAATTCAAATGTAGTGATTCAGTTGTTCCCATCTGACAGTTTGGTGATTCATGTAAGCAGGTTGTTTCAGTCCAGTTCTAACTACTGAAGACTAGGAGGTGGCAAGCCTCAAAATAAAGAGACTGAATACAGTGAGTTGCTCTTGTAAAACAGTCATGGGCCAGGAAATAGCTGACAAAAGAACCATTCCAAACAAAGATAGTTCTGTGTCTACCTCTCTATTCTCATGGTTCCGCAATTAACTCAGGACAAAAAACCTTTATAAAAATCTCTTTCCAGGCACACACGGCTGAGTCAGAATAAAAAGAGCTTCACTCAGAAGAATATGAGAGTCAGCCATTTAAATATAGCAATGTGATTACTTGTAAAAATGACCGCAGAACTGTAAATACAAAGAGCTTCCTATCTGTCAATAATGTTAATTAGTAACTCAAGTCCAGTCTTGTGAGGAGTTTACATCACAATGATATGCAAACATCATGGAGAGAAGCAAAACTTTAAGGACACAAAAAGAAAAGGAGTACTTGTGGCACCTTAGAGACTAACGAATTTATTTGAGCATAAGCTTTCGTGAGCTACAACTCACTTCATCGAAATGCATTCGATGAAGTGAGCTGTAGCTCACAAAAGCTTATGCTCAAATAAATTTGTTAGTCTCTAAGGTGCCACAAGTACTCCTTTTCTTTTTGCAAATACAGACTAACACGGCTGCTACTCTGAAACCTGTCTTTAAGGACACAGTAACCACTGAGAAGGAACTGCCCTTTTTTTGTATTACTATAATTTCCCCCCCCCCCTTTTTTTATTTTTAAACACTTCTTTTACCTGATGTTTCCATGAGGGATATAGGGGGGATTTATTTTTTTCCATGTTTAATTATACAGTAGAACCTCAGAGTTATGAACACAGAGTTACTAACTAACCAGTCAACCACACACCACATTTGGAACTGGAAGTACACAATCAGGCAGCAGCAGAGTCCAAAACAAACAAACAAAGGAAATCCAGTGCAGTACTGTGTTAAATATAAACTACTAAAAAATAAAAGGAAAGTACCATTTTTCTTCTGCATAGTAAAATTTCAAAGCTGTGTGAAGTCAATGTTCAGTTGTAAACTTTTGAAAGATCAACCATAATGTTTTGTTCAGAGTTGCGAACATTTCAGAGTTATGAACAACCTCCATTCCCAAGGTGTTAGTAACTGAGGTTCTACTGTATTTTTGTTTAATAATGATGAATAATAGTAATGTCTATTTCTTATATAGCACTTTACATCAGTAGATCTCAAAGCACTTCACAGTCTTTAATGTATTTATCCTCCCAACACCCCTATGAGGTAGGAAAGCATTATTATGCCCATTTTACAGATCGGGAACTGAAGCACAAAGAGGCTACATGATTTGCCCAGGGCACACAGGAAGTTCACAGCAGAGCAGGGAATAGGATGTGGGAGACCCAGGTTCAAAGTCAGTGCTCTAATGCTTAATTAGAAACTAAGATGCCAGATACTCTTTTTCCTAGGTTGCATAGAGCACAGCACAACTAGATCCATTTCCCACACTCTCAACTCAATGTGTTCCATTAAAGGTAATTTTCCCATTCTTACAAATTCCCATCTCTACTAAACTGTATAACTAGAAGTACTATACTTCCATTTCAGCTTGTCTTTGTACAGAAATATAATGTAGTGCATGAAAACAAAATTGATGATATCCAGGTAGCATCTAGTTGTTCTGCAAGAGTGAATGGAAACCTAAATCCCAAGTCATATATAGGATTCTTTTACATGGTGCTTAACAAGAAGTCTAAGATTTTATGAAGATATTTTTATTTTAAGGAGTTTATTGTTGGTGAAACATACCAAACTGAAAGCCTAAGAATCCTGTCCTCTATCCCTAGAACAGCTGTAACATAGGCACTGTCATGCCAATATGCCTCCACATCTAGAAGCATCACTTCCTCAGACAGGACTGGAAGGAAGAAGGTTAAGGCCATCACTACACTACAAAATTAAGTCAATCTAACTTATGTCAGCATACAGTAATGACATCATTGTGCATATCTACACTTGGTCTGTGTGTCAGCGGTGTGCATCCTCACCAGGAGCGCTTGTATCGATTGTACTGCCAGGGTGGGGCATTGTGGGATGACTCCTGAAAGCCAGTAAGTCGACATAAGCAACGCAGTGTCTACACTGACACTCCGTTGACCTAACAACATCGACCTTGACTCTACGTCACTCGAGAAGGTGGCGTAATTAAGCAGGCATAGCTGGGCAGTTACATCGGCAGGAGCAAAATTTAAGTATAGACATTTCCATAGTTAGGTTGACATAAGCTGCCTTGCAACAAACTAACTCTGTAGAGCAGACCAGACCCAAGACTTCATAACCTCAAGAGACCACATATCAAAATGGCTATCAATAAGTGGAGCCAACTGTAGAAATGCTTTTTGTGTGTGTACATCTGTTCACTCAGACTGGACTTAACCAAACTGACTTCACACAGGCTACCAGACAGCCATTGTATGGGAAGACAAAGTGGGTGCGCTAATAATATCTTTTATTGGACCTACTTCTGTTGGTGAGAGAGACAAGCTTTGGAGCTACACAGAGCTCTTCTTCAGAGACCTGAAGAAGAGCACTGTTTAGCTTAAAAGCTTGTGTCTGTCACCAAAAAAACAGAAATTGGTCCAATAAAAGATATTATTACCTCACCCACCTTGTCTCTCTAATATCCTGGGACCAATACGGCTACAGCACTGCAAACATCATATGGAATGAATTCAGGTGCCTATAAACATAGGTTGGACTCTAACTAGCAGTTAAAAACTCCTGATCCCATTATCACTCTCTGAACTATCCAGTACCACCAGCCAAATAGCTTTTTAAGTATAGCTCACATTCAGCCTGTTTTCTAGCAGCAGAAGCAATGACGACTTCAGGGGTGTGATTCATGTCCTCGTAAGCTATTGAGCTTCCCAGTTAAACTATTACTCCTATGATGTCAGAGTTGCTGATAAGACAGCTAAAAATATAATGCATTAGTCATAAATTTCTGTTCTAACCCTAATCATAAGGCAGTGGATGCAACACAGCATTTCAAGACTCCTGTATTTTACAAGTATTCCACAAGTTTAAGGATCCTGAATAAAGCCTGCAGCTGCTTTAAGGAAAACAGTACAATCAACTTAAATTACAGAGTGTAAAGGCAGTCCTTTTAAAACTCACATAGCCTATTTTCCATGAGCTTTCTCAGATAATCTAGCATTTATTGAAATACCCAACAGAAGCAAAGATTTAGAACAACTCAAATCTGATCTCTCCTACTTTAAAAAGGAAAAAAACCAAAAAACCAAAACTGGCTTTTCTGAACAGACCCTCTTGTCTCAAGAATGCATCAACTGCAACTGGTCATTAAGGATACTGAATTTAGGGATTTACTCAAATACTACACACTCAAACACTGCATACTCAGACCATATCAAAGAACCTTGGCACTAAGCAATGCAACAGCATACCATAGAGGATTAGCCACCTCGGTGATTAACATGGAGGTACTGTGTGCTCAATTTTGTATCAATCAACTGCAATCCCAGAGGTAGATTACAGAGCACGCTCCATAAACTAATGGTTTTTCCTTCCTAGGGCATCGGGGTAGGTAAATATAAAGCAGAGGGACAAGAAACCAAACAGTTCTGTCATGACACAGAGAAGTTCTTGTAAAGCAAAACAGCTCTTTTACTGTTCTCAAATAACCTCCCTCTTTTCCTACATATCTCTCTGTAAATACATTTCTCACAGAGCTTTAATATTATAGCCCCTCCAGAAATTCTTTAACACATCACACATACTGGGTTGAATTGTTCTGTCCTGTGTCTTAACAAAACTAAGATCTTTAGGGCAGAGATCCTGTCAAACAGTAGCCGATAGTCAAAGCCATGGAAACTCATCTGAAAAGGTCATAAGACAGGGATTGTTTACCTAACAAACGATGAAAAAGGGAGGACATGACAAAAGTATATAAAATGATGAATGGGCTAGAAAAGGAAATTTGCGAGGCTCTGTTCTCCTTGTCTCATAACTAGGTTTGGCAGAATTTGATTTTTATAATAATTGACAGATATGATTCTTATTTTTAAAGCATTTTTTTTCTATTTTAATCAATTTAAATGTTCACAGTTGCAGGAAACTATGGGGGAAAAGAGAATGGAGGGGTTTGCACAAAAGTGTAATGACAGTAGGTGCTGAGATCCAAAAAGTTAAAGTTTCAGAACTATTAAAACCCAAAGGTCAACATCACATGTCAAAACATACAAGCTCAATATGCTTAAATCAAACTCTTAAGTTCTCAAGCAACATTTTTCTTAGAATTTACAGATAAAGTCTGATAGAAAATATTTTTATTGACAATTAGTTTATGTGCATACAGACAAATTGATGTTTACCAATAATTACCAGTAAAAATCTAATCCTGCTGAGACTACTCATAGCACAAAGGAACAATCAATTAAATTTAAAAGGTGAGGAATTTAAACCTGATAAAAGGAAATACTATTTTGCAAAACATGTCTTTTTCCCCACATGTGTAGTTTAAGTAACTCTGGAACTCACTGCCACAGGAAGTTCTTGAGGCCAAGAGCTTAAGATTCAAAAGAGAACTGGATACTATAGGAATATCAAGATTAATGATAAATTTTGTGAAAGAGATATTAACCTCATGCTTCAGAATTTAAAGGAGTACTTGTGGCACCTTAGAGACTAACAAATTTATTTGAGCATAAGCTTTCATGAGCTACAGCTCACTTCATCGGATGCATGCAGTAGAAAATACAGTGGGGAGATTTTATATACACAGAGAACATGAAACAGTGGGTGTTACCATACACACCGTAACAAGAGTGATCAGGTAAGGTGAGCTATTACTAGCAAAGGGGGGGATGGGGGGGAGAAACAAAAACAAAAAAAAAAACCTTTTGTAGTGATAATCAAGGTGGGCCATTTCCAGCAGTTGACAAGAATGTGTGAGGAACAGTAGGGGGGAAATAAACATGGGGAAATAGTTTTACTTTGTGTAATGACCCCTCCACTCCCAGTCTTTATTCAAGCCTAAGTTAATTGTGTCCAGTTTGCAAATTAATTCCAATTCAGCAGTCTCTCACTGGAGTCTGTTTTTGAAGTTTTTTTGTTGAAGAATTGCCACTTTTAGGTCTGTAATCGAGTGACCAGAGAGATTGAAGTGTTCGCCGACTGGTTTTTGAATGTTATAATTCTTGACGTCTGATTTGTGTCCATTTATTCTTTTACGTAGACTGTCCAGTTTGACCAATGTACATGGCAGAGGGGCATTGCTGGCACATAATGGCATATATCACATTGGTAGATGCGCAGGTGAACAAGCCTCTGATGGTGTGGCTGATGAGACTAGGCCCTATGTTGGTGTCTCCTGAATAGATATGTGGACAGAGTTGGCAACGGGCTTTGTTGCAAGGATAGGTTCCTGGATTAGTGGTTCTTTTGTGTGGTGTGTGGTTGCTGGTGAGTATTTGCTTCAGATTGGGGGGCTGTCTGTAAGCGAGGACTGGTCTGTCTCCCAAGATCTGTGAGAGTGATGGGTCCTCCTTCAGGATAGGTTGTAGATCCTTGATGATGCGTTGGAGAGGTTTTAGTTGGGGGCTGAAGGTGATGGCTAGTGGCATTCTTTTATTTTCTTTGTTGGGCCTGTTCTGTGGTAGGTATTAATTAAAAGGTGGGTGCAAAACTGGTTGTAAAACCATTCCTAGAGTGTAATCATCAGTGGTTCACAGTCATGCTGGAAGGCCATAACAAGTGGGGTCCGGTTCTGTTCAATATCTTCATCAATTATTTAGATAATGCCATAGACAGTACACTTATAAAGTCTGCAGATGATATTAAGCTGAGAGGGGTTGTAAGTGCTTTGCAGGATAGCATTAAAATTGAAAAAGACCTGGACAAACTGGAGAAATGGTCTGAAGTAAATAGGATGAAATTCAATAAGAACAAATGCAAAGTACTCCATTTAGGAAGGAACAATCAGTTGCACACATACAAAAGGGGAAATTACTGCTTAGCAAGCAGTACTGCGAAAAGGGATCTGGGGGTCATAGTGGACCACAAGCTAAATATGAGTCAACAGCATAACGCTGTTGCAAAAAAAGAACATATCATTCTGGGGTTATATTAGCAGGAGTGTTGTAAGCAAAACACGAGAAATAATTCTTCTTCTCTACTCTGCGCTGATTAGGTCTCATCTGGAGTTTTGTTTCCAGTTCTGGGCACCACATTTCAGGAAGGATGTGGACAAACTAGAGAAAGCCCAGAGAAGAGTAACAAAAAATAATTAAAGGTCTAGAAAACATGACCTACAAGGGAAGATTGAAAAAACTGGGTTTGTTTAGTCTGGAAAAGAGAAGACTAGGAGGGGATATAAATTTTCAAGAATGTAAAAGGTTGTTACGAGAGAGGAGGAAGGAAAATTGTTCTCCTTAACCTCTGAGGATAGCATGAAAAGCAATGGGTTTAAATTGCACCAAGGGAGGTTTAGGTTTGACATTAGGAAAAACTTACCTTACCTGAAAAAAGAAAAGGAGTACTTGTGGCACCTTAGAGACTAACAAATTTATTTGAGCATAAGCTTTCGTGAGCTACAGCTCACTTCATCGGATGCATTCAGTAGCCTGTAGCTCACGAAAGCTAAAGCTCAAATAAATTTGTTAGTCTCTAAGGTGCCACAAGTACTCCTTTTCTTTTTGTGAATACAGACTAACACAGCTGCTACTCTGTTACCTTACCTGATCACTCTCATTACAGTGTGTATGGTAACACCCGTTGTTTCATGTTCTCTGTGTATATAAAATCTCCTCACTGTATTACCTACTGCATGCATCCGATGAAGTGAGCTGTAGCTCACAAAAGCTTATGCTCAAATAAATTTGTTAATCTCTAAGGTTCCACAAGTACTACTTTTCTCTTTGTGGACACAGACTAACACGGCTGCTACTCTGAAATCTTCAGAATTTAAGTCATTCTCTAACCATTACAGATCAGAATGAGACCTATTGTGGGGGCAGATTACTTCATCTGCCTACTGTCAGGTTCTTGCACCTGCCATCACTTGGTGGGCAAGATACTAGACTAGAGGGATTTGGATCTGGTCCAGTATGGTAATGCCTACCTTCCCAGCTACAAACTCCACCTCTTAGATTAATAGCAAGCCCTTTCAGCACCATATCTTGGATGATTATGACTAGAGCTGGGCAGAAAACAGTTTTCCCATCCCATGAAGATTTTGAGATTTCAATTTTTTCCCCTGCTCCTCCTTGGAACAAAACAGAAACATTTCTCCACAAAAAAAAGAGACCCACCTCAGAACAGCTAACAGCCTGGAGGTCGGGGCACTTCTCTGAGATGTGGGAAACCGAGGGTCAAGTCCCCACTCTGCCATTCTTCTGTATATCCCAATCTCAATGAGTCTCAATCTCCTGTTGAAAATGTCCCACTTTGTTTCAATAAATATACATAGGAGTAGGAGCCTGAACCCAGGTTTCCCACATCACAGTTAAGTATCCTAACCACTGGTCTATTATCTATGCTTCATTTTCTCACTCTCGGTTTGACCAGAAATTCCACCGTGGACTTAAGAAACTTTTCACACCAAAACTTTTGTTGAAACTAGTACATTCCCACAAAAAGTTCTGGTTTTGATGAATTGGTGTTTTTTTATGGAAAACTATTCCCAACAAGCTCTAATTATGTCTTCTTCCACAAGGTCTTTAAAGGTACAATCACAGTTTCTAAAAATCCAGTAAGATTTGTCTACCTCTCCAGCTACAAGATTAGTTTTCTTTTAAGGTACTCAAACTTTTTTCCTTAACAGAATGCAATTTAAATTAAAACTATTTAAAAAAAAATGGAAGATCAAATCTAATTTAATCTCATATTAAAAGGAAAACTGACAGATTATTTCTTTATCTGTGTTATTAACATTCATAGATTCATAGATATTAAGGTCAGAAGGGATCATTATGATCATCTAGTCTGACCTCCCGCACAACACAGGCCACAGAATCTCACCCACCCACTCCTGCGATAAACCTCTCACCTATGTCTGAGCTATTAAAGTCTTCAAACCATGGTTTAAAGACTTCAAGGTATGTGGACACAGTTGGCAACGGGCTTTGTTGCAAGGATAGGTTCCTGGGTTAGTGGTTCTGTTGTGTGGTGTGTGGTTGCTGGTGAGTATTTGCTTCAGGTTGGGGGCTGTCTGTAAGCAAGGACTGGCCTGTCTCCCAAGATCTGTGAGAGTGTTGGGACATTGCCTGAAATTTTTGAAAAACTCTGATTTAATTTTCTCCTTTATGTTTATTTTTTGTGTTTCACTGAGTTCAGATGTAATTAAGTCTAGAAACTTTCACTTTTGTTTCTAGTCACTTTCACTTTATGACATATGAATCAGAACAATGCTGATTACAAATATCACAAAGGAATGTTTACATCCAAACTAAAAACAATACCATTAAAATTTTAAAACCCTGCCAAATGTTTATAGTAATTAGACATCTTTTAATCAAATCCTCAACTTTGGGATTCCTGACAGAGTTTTTACTTTTGGCAACATTCACTTGTTAGTTATGAAATACAGCACAAGAGAAATGACATTTAAACTTTGGGAACAATTTTTACATCCAATCCAGGACTGAGAGTCAGGAGAACTGAGTTTTGTGGCTCTGTTTGTCAGACTTCCTGCGAAAGCATGGGCAAGACACTTAACTTCTGTGTCTGTTTACCTATCTGTCCACAGAGGCATTACCTATCAGAGACCATTACCAATGCCTAGAGACCATTACCATCTGAAAACGGCTAAGCAGTGGACAAGCCAGGTACACTGCCTATTTTGTAATACACGCGCCTGTTTTAATGTTGCTTGTTCTCTATCACCCTATTTGTCTGTTCCATCCACCTGCTATGTCTTGTTACAAACCTTGACTGTGAGCACGCTGGGGCACAGATTGCCATTTAGGAGCCTGGTCCGGGCCAACTAACCCAATTGCTCTAATAACCATAAGCATTTTAAAGGTGGCAGTCAGCACCTAGGTGTCATTCATCAATTCACAGCTGAACATCAAAGGGAGACAGTACTGTTTTCGTGCTTACAGTGCAGCCTCCTTTAGCTGAAGTGCCTCAATGACATAAGAACCTTCTTCCAGACAGAGTAACGAAATCCTGTGAGTAGGAAAACGACTCACACTGGGTGAAGCAAGACTGTGACTCAGGAAAAGGAAGTTTCACTTGACTACGCTCAACCATGTCAGCACTGGGACAGGCCAGCAAGTCAACAAGATGAGTCCCGGCCTGCAGCCTGCCCGGGAAGACCAGGGCAGAGAAAATGGCAGCAGGCTTGAAAACAAGGAGCGGAAGTGGAGACAGGTACCCCCAGCCATGCACAGCTGGAAAGTGTGGTAGCCATTGAGAGCCAAAGGTGTGCTTTCGACAGGGGAGGAAGAAATAAATCCCTCAGTTCCCCAGGGGAGGAACATCAAGCCCTCACTGTCTGCCAAGAGGGAAATCAGTCTCCAGTCAGTATGGGGGGGGGGGGAGAGAAATAGGAGGATGTGTGTATAACTCAGACTCCCTACTAAAGCCATGAGGGGGTATAGATAGCTATGTGCAATAAGGAAAAATAAAAGAGGCTCCCCAAAAAGTATAGGGGGCAGGGGAGAACCTGGCCTGCATGGGAGGGCTAACGAGACCCTGCTCAAGATAGGGAGAAGAAGGCGTCATCGTGCAGGAGAAGTAGGGGAATGAGAGACCTTGCACTCTAGATATAGGGGAGATGTGGGGTGCATGAGGAGAGTGGAGGGTAACAGAGGCTCTTTACTGAGGATCAGGAGGGTGATCTGGTGGCACAGAGGCTCCCCGCTCAGGATCGGGGGGAAGGGGGACGGACGGAGGCTCCCCGCTCAGGATCGGGGGAAGGGGGGACGGACGGAGGCTCCCCGCTCAGGATCGGGGGACGGACGGAGGCTCCCCGCTCAGGATCGGGGGACGGACGGAGGCTCCCCGCTCAGGATCGGGGGAGGGAGGACGGACGGACGGACGGAGGCTCCCCGCTCAGGATGGGGGGGAGGGGGGGACGGACGGACAGACGGAGGCTCCCCGCTCAGGATGGGGGGGGGGGACGGACGGACAGACGGAGGCTCCCCGCTCAGGATGGGGGGGGAGGGGGGGACGGACAGACGAGGCTCCCCGCTCAGGATGGGGGACAAGGGACGGACGGACGGACGGAGGCTCCCCGCTCAGGATCGGGGAGGGGGACGGACGGACGGACGGACGGAGGCTCCCCGCTCAGGATGGGGGGAGGGGAGGGACGGACGGACGGAGGCTCCCCGCTCAGGATGGGGGGGGGGGGGGGGACGGACGGACAGACGGAGGCTCCCCGCTCAGGATGGGGGGACAAGGGACGGACGGACGGACGGAGGCTCCCCGCTCAGGATCGGGGGAGGGGGACGGACGGACGGACGGACGGAGGCTCCCCGCTCAGGATGGGGGAGGGGGGGAGGGACGGACGGACGGAGGCTCCCCGCTCAGGATGGGGGGGCGAGGGACGGACGGACGGACAGACAGAGGCTCCCCGCTCAAGATCGGGGAGGGGGGAGGGACGGACGGACAGACAGAGGCTCCCTGCTCAGGATGGGGGGCGAGGGACGGACGGACGGACAGACAGAGGCTCCCCGCTCAGGATGGGGGGCGAGGGACGGACGGACGGACAGACAGAGGCTCCCCGCTCAGGATCGGGGGGACACGGACCTTCCCGGGGCCCACACTCACCTGAGCGGCGCCCCCGGTCCCCCTGACGGCTCCGGTTGTCGCTCTCGGCCTCGCCCCTCCCCTAGGAAGCCCGAGCAGCGTCCCCAGCTCCGGAGCCGCGACGGGGTGACGCCATCTTGTGTCTCTGACCTCACAGCTCCCCTCCCATCCCCCTCGGCGACGTGCTGCGTACCCCCGCCAGACGCCTGACCTCGCCGGCCAATCGGAGGAGGCGGCGCGCGATGACATCTGCCCTCGCGAATCGGGGCGGAGGGGCGGGGCTTGGATTTGGCTCCGCCCCCAGGGCGAGGGCCGAGGGCGGGGCGCGGGCGCTGACGGGGGAGGCAAGTGCCTCCCCCGCCCCCCACCTTAAGCCGGAGCCGCTGTTGGCTCCTCCCAACCCCTCCTGAGGAGGGAGCCCTCCCGCCCCCCGCATGGGGTCATGGGGGGGGGGCATTGCGGCTAGTGCAAGGTGCCCTCAGCCGGGACTCTGCACCCTGGGCTTCTGGGCCCAGCTCTGCCACCTGCCCGCTCTGTGCCTCAGTTTCCCCTTCTGTA
Organism: Dermochelys coriacea; assembly: GCF_009764565.3. Lineage (NCBI taxonomy): Eukaryota > Metazoa > Chordata > Testudines > Dermochelyidae > Dermochelys > Dermochelys coriacea. Next base: position 5,091,362 of record NC_050072.1, read on the forward strand.
AATCAGAGCTGATGATACTGACCCTCTGGAGCTGCGTCGAGCTCCATAACTGAAAAAGGGTTAGGGCAGAGCTGGGGGTTAGTGCCCCACCCTGTGGCTGGAGGAAGGGGTGCCTCCGGTGCCTCTTTCTGGGTGGAAGGTACAGCCCCCCCATTCCCACAGTGTCTGAGCACCTCTCAGGCGTAGGGTTTCAGAGCAGCCGCGTTAGTCCGTATCTGCAAAAAGAACAGGAGGACGTGTGGCACCTTACAGACTAGCAAATTTATCCGAGCATAAGCTAAAGCAGCTGTAGCTCACGAAAGCTTATGCTCAACAAATTTGTGCCACAAGTCCTCCTGTTCTTTTTGCGAATACAGACTAACACGGCGGCTACTCTGAAACCTGACATTTATTTATTGAGCATAAGCTTTTGTGGGCCCAAATAAATGTGTTGGTCTGTAAGGTGCCACAAGTACTCCTGTTCATAGGATCTCAGGGTTGGAAGGGACCTCAGGAGATCATTGAGTCCAAGCCCCTGCCCAAAGCAGGACCAATCTCCAATTTTGCCCCAGCTCCCTACATGGCCCCCTCAAGGATTGAACTCATAACCCTGGTTTAGCAGGCCAGTACTCAAACCACTGAACTATCCTTCCCCCTGTTCTTTGTTTCCTCAGTCTGTAGTGTGTTTATCCTCCCTGGTCCCCTGGAAGGTAGATCCCCATTGCACAGCTGGGGCACTGAGGCAAAGAAACTAAGCAATTTATACACTGTCCTCAGAGCAATATTTTTGAAACAAAACTGTAGAATAGAAACTGGGAGATCTTATATTCAGGGAAGCGCATATTCATTTTGATAACATTCATTTTGCTCCCTAAGAACAGGGTTCTGCATAGGCCCAAAACTCTTACTACCTAGGCTAAAATGGGCTGTAAATTAACGTTGACCAGATTCTTACAAAAACTCTGTGGAAGAGCAAGGAATCAAACTCAGAACTCTCGCTAGCGCCTCAATCACTAGACAATCCTTCTTCTGCGCATGGCGGGGGTGGGGGTATAATTCTCCTCTTCCTACTCTTAGGTGTTTCTGTCTGTCTCTTTACAGTGGAAATTGGCTTCCTTGGCATTTTTGGCTTCCTTCTGCCCAAGTCTTCTCTTTTTATAAGACCCCAAAAAAACAAAACAACAACCTGTCTTTTAAATCAAGAAAAGAATATCTTCTTACTTCACGTGACTCTAAGCAGCAGAAGGTTTCAAGAGCTCAGGAATTGTCTTCTTTGCAGTCTGAACTTGAACAGGATCCATCTCTGCCTTCTCTATTCTGTGCAATGTCACTTTCAAAGTTGCCGTAGGGAAAGGCCTGAGATTCTGGAGACAGGTCTGACAGCATAAGAAATCCCACACAAGGCTGAGGCTTGGTGATACACAGGTCTCACAAGCCTGGTTAGGTGGTACAAAGGTCTGTGTTCATCATCCATTCAAAACAGACATTTAGAAAATTGTGTTTCTGTTGTTTAATACTCTAATTTTCACCTTCATAAATAACATAGGGAAAAACATATTAGCTCATACATTTCAGGTATTAGTGCAATATAACCAATACAAAATATTCCACATAACCTTTCAATACCTTAGAACAAGAGGACTTACCAATAAGATGGAGTTGGTCAAAAGCATCACTAAGGCCCTGATCCTGCAATGAGCTCCATACATAGGACCTCTGATTTTAGCAGGGCTCTGTCCTGGCACAGGTTCTATCCACATAGAATTTGGGACAAAGTATTTCAAGCTTGAGTGGGTGCGGATGCATGCAGTATTGTTGTAGCCATGTCAGTCCCATGATCTTAGAGAGACAAGGTGGGTGAGGTTATCTTTTACTGGACTAACTTCTGTTGGTGAGAGAGACAAGCTTTCGAGCTTACACAGAGCTCTTCAGGTCTGGGAAATGTACACAGACTATAACAACTAAATACAAAGTGGAACAGATTGTTTAGCATGTGATAACACATATTGGATCTGAATTGTGAGTGAAGGAAGAAGTTGGGGGTGTAATGTCTATCACATTCTCCAACAAGAAATCAGTCAGATACTTTAAGTAGATGTTATGACTAACAGTAATGCTTCCATAGGTTAGCTAGCTACAAAGGGATAAGTGTAGAATGAAGAATGTGTATCTGCCTCTGAAGGCAGATGATCTACCAATATACCCCTCATACCACATAGGCACAATAGTGTCAACTCATTTTCTCTAGCCTGACCCTCAGGCCTATGATGTAAGGGCCCTTCTGTCTCTCTCCCCCAGTGCAGCCATGGTGACTGCCAGAATAATATCTGTCTCTGCCTTCCAGGCAGACCTGCAGCAAGCGTTAGTATTAAAAGAGAGAGAGAGAGAGAGAGAGAGAGAGCCCAGCCTGCAGCAGCCTCTCCTACCTGAAATTGGCAAGGAAACAATATCTTACAAGTTGATTTATCATATATAAAAGGAAAGCAGTGGGTTTAGGATTTGTATTATAAATTCAGCAGAACCTCAGAAATTTGCATTTCCCATATAATCTATACACAAAATGCAAGTAGTATCTCCCCACTTCTCAGCAGAGAAAATAACAGCAAAATGCTATAGTGAGGTTTCATATCAGAATCAGAGGTGGAAAAACAATATTAAACTAGGGTGATGGTTGCATTAGGATAGCTGACTTCATTAATAAGAACAAAAAGCACATTTATATGAAATTATAAATATTTGACTGTGTCTCTCCTCATTTTTCATGTAAGTTGTCTTCTCAGGCTCTGTGAGGGGGTGTCTACCCCACCCAAGGCTTGGAGGGCTTAAATGATCAATTAAATACCCAGGCTGCACCTGGAGAAGGGAGGGGGGATTTAATTAGAAAAGGCTCAGCTGGGCAGGAACAGGCAGGGCCTATATAAGCCAGGAATCTGAGAACAAAAAGGACAGCCAGGAGGAGACAATAGCAGTGAGTGCACCTATCACAGGCCTGGAAAGATTTGTGCACATGCTAAGTTTTAAGCATGTGAATAGTCCCCTTGGAGCTAAGCGATCTCAATGAATGCACAAAGGCAGAGAGTCAAGGTTCCGGCATTCTCCTGCTCAGCTCTGCCACTGAGTGACCTTGGGAAAGTCACATTTCCTATATGTACTGCAATTTCCTCATCTGTAAAACTGACCTATCTCCAAAGGAGTACTAGCATGAGTTTATTATTAGTTAGGAGGTGACAGGCTGAATAAAAAAAAAACAACCCTCAATTCACGTGCTCACATCTGCCAAAATTTCACTCAGGGAGATACTTAGAATGTGGCAGTTCTGAATATGCTCCCACAGCTTATACGCAATGGGCCAGATCCTTGGCTGGTGTACGTCAGCATAGATCCAACAGATTCTCATAGATTATATATGTACAGCAAAATATGCATCCTCCTGGGAAAGTTGCCTGTATAATACATTGTTCCCTACATTTATAACTACATAAAAGTGTAGCGTAATCAAGGACTGTTATCCACAGCTTCTGTTTTACTAACATTCCGAATCAGAGGCAAGTTAACTGCTTATTCCAGAACTAGGATGGCTTAAAAAAACCCTATTTTTCACATATTGTGGCTGTGACAAGCCAGACGTGACTGGGGCTCATGGTGGGGGAAACTTGCCCAACTAGTTACTGTTATTGGGAGCTGCAGAGTGACCTTTGCAGTCTACAGAGGCTGAGCTGTGATGACTTTGCAAACACCCTCCCTTCTCTGTTACCTCGCTCTTCCCCAATGCAGTCAGGATAGCTGGATGAGATTGGCAGGAGCTGTCTCCTGGGGAAACAGTGTCTGGAGCGACCAAATGTTCCTTTGGGAATGGGATCTGCATAAGGATGGGATGCAGCAGCCAGGCTATCCCAAGGGGTGCCACAAACAGGGTGCAGCATTCAGGAGGGTTGCGCTGTGGTTGTGTAAGGGGACTGTTGCCCCCTTACTAACATTCAGTGGGGGTGTTTTAGTTGCTGGCTCCCAGTACTAAAAAGACGGAAGGGTGGATGGGGAATCAGGACCCTGAGACTGACAGCCCCCAGGAACAATGGGGAGAGGTGAGCCTGAATGACAGGGCGGGCAGGCTAATCAGCGAGTCAGGAGGCCAGGGAAATCCCGTCCTCCATGTGAGCTGGATTTGCCTGGGTCAGACAGAGTGGGGGAGCTAAGGAGAAAGCAGGGGCCCAAGCTGAGCTGGGAGCAGAGCTGGGCCAGATCCAGAGGGACCAGAAAACAGCCCAGAGAGAGCACCCTGTGCTGGGAGCAGAGCTGCAGCCCCAAAGCCGGAGGGCCAGCCCAGAGAGAGCAGACCTGTCCTGGGAGCAGAGCTGCAGCAACCAGAGCCAGAGGGCGGAGAAGCAGCCCAGGGAGCGGGAGGCAGAGCAGCAGCAGCTGTGCTGAGACCGAGTGGTGGAGCTGGGGCTGGAGCAGTCTGGAGCTGCGGTGAGCAGCTGGGGAGGCCGAGGGGGACCCTGGGCAGAGGCCCAGCACAGGGAGACGCTTCAACCAAGGGGCTCTGCAGGCCAGGCTTGGATCATAACCCCGACAGGGCGGGGGCGACACTGGGGTCCGAAGAAGGGTCCGACCACTTAGAGCCTGAGAGCGTGTGGCCACCACCAGAGCAAGTGTCCAACCCGCAGATCCCTGCAGCACAGCCAGGGCCTGAGCAGGAGGCCTGGGGCTTACAAGGAACAGATTGTGAACTGCCCTGACGTTCCAGAGACACTGTCTGTGATGTTCCCTGCCACAGAGCAGGGTGATGTGTTTCCTTTAACCTTTCCCATTTCCCCTTATTCTTTTTAAAATTAATTGGTGATTACATAACTTGCATTTGCTTCAAATTGTATGTAATGGTCAGTGGGTCAGAGAAGTGCCCAGTGCAGAGAGAGGACCCGGAGTGGGGACACCCTAGCCCCTGTCCTAGGTGACCGCAGCAGGGTTGGGGGTCGAGCCCCCCAGGAATCCTGGGCCCAGCCTTGTTGGGGTTACGAGGACTCTGCCAGACAGGAGTGGAAGGGGAGTCCACAAGGGCAGGGAGGCCACTGGGTAAAGGAAGTGGGAGCGAGGACTCAGATCCTTTCGCTAGCCCACTTCACTGGGGTAGTGCAGAAGCCAGGAAAGTTCCCCACAAGAGCGGGACGATTCCCCCGCTTATAGTTGGGTGGGATTCTCCCGGGCAGCGGGGCAGCATTCACAAGGATGAGCTGTCCCAGGGCTCTCCTGAAGGCAGAGGATTCTCAGGGTGGGACACAACATGCAGAAGAGGTGAGAGTCAGCATTCAGAGGGATTGCAAGCCTGTGATTGGACACCCCAAGGAGGCACAGTCTTCGGAAGGCACTGGACTGTTTTGAGGGTGTCCCCGGAACTGGAACACAGCATTCAGAGGGACTGGGATATTGTTGTACTGAGTTAGGAGTTTCTAGGCTCAAAGGAGTTGAGGTCTTTTAAAAAACCTTGTCTTACTCTCACTTTATTAAACAGCTAATTGTAGTCCAGGGTTTGCATCAAGTTGAGGCTGGAAACCAACCACAATACCATTGTAACCATTTACGACATGCACTCCAAAAGAAGGGGGGAACAATAAGTTAAGTAAAAACTTAATTTTAACTATTCCCCGTGTTTTGGTGTAAAGAGCACTTTAAAGTGAACATCCCTTGCTCGACAGTCCTTTATATGATATCAAAGGTCCTTATTAGGGCAAAGAGGTCAGTGTTAGATGGTAACGCTTACATTACTCTTTTTGAAGTCCCATCCTGTTTCTTTTTAAGATAAAGCAAGAAGCAGACACAAAAGGAGGAGAGAAAGAACAGCTAAAGAGAGTCATTCTAGTTATATGAACAACAGAAAAAGTGCACACATCTCCAAGCATAAAACTGTTTTGGGACTATAGAAATGAGGGATGGGATTGTCAAAGGAGCCAAGCAACAACTCCCCCTGAAAGTCAGTGGAAATTGGGTGCCTCATTCTCTTGTGAAAACACCAGCTGAAATTGCTACATGTGATGGGATTCTGTACAAAGTACATTGTGTCCAAGCTGCATAGGATAATGTTGAAAATACTAGATGTATTCCATAGGGCGCACGGGAGTATTGAGAAGTAAAAGAACAGAGCTTGAGATGTCTTTTTCAGGCCAGATATGAATGCTGCTATGTGAGAAGAGGCACCCAAGTATGAAATCTGCAATAAACCCAGGAAATAATGAAAAAGAACACTGAAATCACATGAGATTTCTGAACACTATTGGGTCAAGGTGGGCACCAGTCTATTTAAAAGAAACAAGAAAGATTAGCTGTTATTGGTATACTATTATTCATATGTCACCATTGCACAACACAGTGAAGCAATGTAAAAAACAGTATAAATTGCATTTGCTTGCCATGGGATTCTAAATGAGTTAATAACAGATAATGTCTTGCAATTCATGAGTGTCACATTTCTGAAATTTCCTTTCATACATCACAGTTCATGCCCTTACCGCATCCAGGGTTTACTGTACACAGTTAAATGGATTAGCAGAAAAGTCTGTAGGAACAGCAAAGAACTGGATTTTATAAAAACCTTAGTGGGTTCAAGTAACCCATTGTTACAATATAGCAACACACCCGACAATGTTTAATTAGGATCACCAGTGCAGAGGCTTATGAGCAGAAAGACAACAAACTTACATCTCCACTTGGCCAGGTTTGCCATAAGGCTGGCTTCCTCAAGGGCCACAGGACTACCAATATGTGCTTGAAGTGTTTTTCCCACTCACAACTGTAAACGACTATATTGTGTACGTAGGCTGCTGCATACTGACTGTGTGGTCACAGGACTGTGTCCATCAGCCATTGGAAGGTGGCAAGGGCCCCACGAAGCCTGAAGGGCATGGTCTTGAAATGGTACAGGTCAAAAGGTGTTGCAAAGGCCATTGTTTCTCCAGATCCCTTTTTTAAGGGATCTACCAGTAGCCCTTGGTCAAATCTAAAGTTGAGATATACTTTCCAGACCCTAATCACACGAACAATTTGTTAACTTGGGGAATGGGATATGTGTCAAACATGGATACTGTTTATACTTCTGTACTATATATGGACTGGCTACAGAGCTTGCTTATACACACCAGATGTGTTTGTCAGAACATTCTTTAATGTTCTGCCAGGTTTGGCTGAGGTTCATTTAAATAAGGTATTTTGCACTCAGTGCCACCTATGGGCTGAACATCTCCCCTTTTAAGTTCTACATTCTTACCATTTACAATATTTACAATTATCATACTGTCTTTGAAATTCAGTATGTATCAGTCTGTTAAGTGTCTCTGAATTGTACTTGTTTTCAAGTTACACAACCCAACATGTAACAACTTGGCCATCTGGCTGTCAATTAGTTGCAACGACTGGCTGTGTCTGTTTGGAATCCTTGATTATTATTCGCAAAAAGAAACACTTTTTCTCACTTCATCGGACCTGTAGCTGTAGCTCACGAAAGCTTCTGCTCAAATAAATTTGTTAGTCTCTAAGGTGCCACAAGTACTCCTTTTCTTTTTGTGAATACAGACTAACACAGCTGCTACTCTGAAATCTTATTATTGTTCTTGATCTGCATCTGCAGAGTTTGCTCTGCGGATTGTTCTTTCTGAGGAAAAAAACTATAGATGTTAGTGGTTTCTATTGAACTCTCCACTGCCAGTCCTGATCATGTATGACCCGGATGTTGAATTCCTTTTCTTTATGATAGCTGGAGTTGTCCATCCTTTTTCTCCATCCAATTTAACACGAACAAGGTCACCAGATTCTAGACCTGGCAGTTCTCTGAGTGACCTCGGTTGTAAAAGTGTTTATAAGCTTTTAGGTTTCAGAGTAGCAGCCGTGTTAGGCTGTATTTGCAAAAAGAAAGGAGGACTTGTGGCACCTTAGAGACTAACAAATTTATTTGAGCATAAGCTTTCGTGAGCTACAGCTCACTTCGTCGGACCTGTAGCTGTAGCTCACGAAAGCTTATGCTCAAATAAATTTGTTAGTCGCTAAGGTGCCACAAGTACTCCTTTTCTATAAGCTTTTAGCCTTTTTATCCCGTGTGGCCACTCTGGAGATAGATTCTTTTCCAAAGTGGGAACAGTAGTTCGGAGTTGTCTTACCATCAGGAGTTGTGCTGGCCATGGGCAGCGGTGGAGCCCCCCTTCGGGGAGGCTAGCCCCTGGTTCCACCCCTTGCACCGGCATGCCCCTCCCCCGTGGCCAGAGCCACGAGACCCCCTGTTCCCCTCCACAGCCAGAGCCCCAATACTTCCTGCTCCCTTCTGCAGCTAGAGTCCTGAGACCCCCTGGGTCCCTCCGTGGCTGGAGCCCCGAGACCCTTCTCCCCCCCCCCGCAGCCAGGCCAAGACCTCCCCCCGTAGAGGAACCCTGTGTCCCTCCCCCCTGCGGCCAGAGGAGCCTCGGGCCAGCCAGAGCCTCTCCCCCAAACCTGCCCAGAGGAGACCCGTCTGGCCGGAGCCCTGGCTCAGCCGGAGCTGTCCATTTCTCCCTATTTCAGTGCACAAATGTAGTCCCTCATAGCTACCCATACTCAACCTGTGAGAATCCTTATTGGTTTATATGAAGCTGTAGTTGTCCTGGTGGTCCCTCAGACCCGGAGGGAAGTGGTAGGAGTAAAATGTGGCCCGATGCCATGTAGTATTGTGGGAGGAGTAGGGAGCTGCTACTATGGAGTTCTCTAAGGACTGCAAAGAGGAGGAAGTCTCTGGGCTGTCTGGACTTGTAGGTCACTCTGGGTCTGCAGCATTTGGGTTTGCCACCTAGGAAGACCCAGTTTGTCCTGGTGCAGCTCCCTCTCTTTTTGATAGAGGGACTGCAGGGTGAGATGGGAGAATCACAGTGGAGCATAAATTGGGGTCAGATGGGAGGGTTGCACTGGGGAGTAAATGGAGGCAGATGGGGGAGTGATACTGAGGGACAGATAGAGAAGAGGGTCACACTGGGGGGACAGATGGGGAGGTCATGCTGGGTGCAGACGAGGCAGAAGGGGATCACGTTGAGAGGTAGATGAGGTAGAAGGGGGAATAACCCTAGGGGTGAGAACAGGGGGGGTCATGCTGAGAGGTAGATGGGCAAAAGAGGGATCATCGGGGGGGGAAATGAGGGGTCACACCAAGCAGCAGAAGGGGGGATCACCCTGGGAGGGATGAAGGAGCATCATGCTGAGGGACAGATGGACAGAAGAGGGGAGATCACCCTGAGGGGAAGACCAGGGGTCCCACCGAGGAGTAGATGGGAAGAAGGGGGATCACCCAGAGGTGGTGAAGACACGGGGGTCATGCTGAGAGGTAGATGGGCAGAAGGGTGGGGATCATTCTGAGACGGAAGACCAGGGGTCACACTGAGGGCAGAAGCGGGGGGAGAATCACCCTGTGATGGAAGACTGGGGGTCGCACCGAAGGCCAGAAGGCGGGGGGAGGGGATCACCCTGGGACAGAAGAGCGGGTGTCACTCCAATGGGCAGACGGGGAGAAGGGGGAGATCACCCTAGAACAGAAGAGTGGAGGTTGCCCCCAGGGGCAGAAGAGGGGGAGTCACACTGAGACGAAAGAGCAGGTGTGGCCCCCAGGGGCAGAAGGGGGATCACCCTGGGAGGGAAGAGCGGGATCACCCCTGGGACAGGAGATGGGGGATCACCCTGGGAGGGAAAAGTGGGGTTGCCCCTGGGGTCAGAGGTAGGGGGGGAAATCACCCTGGGAGGGAAGAGCGGGTGGTCACCCCCAGGGGCAGGAGGCGGGAGGGTAACCTGGGAGAGAAGAGTGGGATCGCCCCCTGGGGCAGGAGGCGGGGGGGAATCTCCCTGGGAGGGAAGAGCGGGGATCACCCCCAGGGACAGGAGGCGGGGGATCACCCTGGGGGAAGAGCATGGGGTCACCCCCAGGGGCAGGAGGCGGGGGGATCACCCTGGGAGGGAAGAGTGGGGTCGCCCCGGGGGCAGGAGGCGGGGGGTTCACGCTGGGAGGGGAGAGCGGGGTCGCCCCGGGGGCAGGAGGCGGGGGGGTCACGCTGGGAGGGGAGAGTGGGAGGTGGCCCCCGGGGCAGGAGGCGGGGGGTTACGCTGGGAGGGGAGAGCGGGGGGTGGCCCCGGGGGCAGGAGGGTCACGCTGGGAGGGGAGAGCAGGGGTTCGCCCCCAGGGGCAGGAGGCGGGGGATCACGCTGAAAGGGAAGATTGGGGGGGTCGCCCTGGGACGGAAGAGTGGGGGTCGCCCCCAGGGGCAGGAGGCGGGGGGTCACGCTGGGAGGGGAGAGCGGGGGTGGCCTCGGGGGGCAGGAGGCGGGGGGATCACGCTGGGAGGGGAGCGGGGGTTCGCCCCGGAGGCAGGAGGCAGAGGGGATCACCCTGGGACGGAAGAGCGGGGTCGCCCCCAGGGGCAGGAGGGGGTCATGCTGGGGGGGAGAGCAGGGGTGGCCCTGGGGAAGGAGGGGGGTCACGCTGGGGGGAGGCCCAGGGCAGGAGGGGGGGTCTCGCTGGGGGGCAGAGCAGGGGTGGCCCGGGGCGGGGGGTCCGCTGGGGGGGGGAGCGGGGGGCCCCGGGGCAGGAGGGGGGTCACACTGGGGGGAGAGCGGGGGTGGTCCCGGGCAGGAGGGGGGTCACGCTGGGGGGGAGAGCGGGGGTGGCCCCGAGGCGGGGGGGGTCACGCTGGGAGGGGAGAGCGGGGGGTGGCCCGGGGCGGGGGGTGTCACACGCTGGGGGGGAGAGCGGGGTGGTCCCGGGGCGGGGGGGGGTCACGCTGGGGGGGAGAGCGGGGGTGGCCCCGGGCGGGGGGGTGTCACGCTGGGGGGGAGAGCGGGGTGGTCCCGGGGCGGGGGGGTGTCACGCTGGGGGGAGAGCGGGGGTGTCCCGGGGCAGGAGGGGGGTCACGCTGGGGGGGAGAGCGGGGGGTGGTCCCGGGGCAGGAGGGGGGTCACGCTGGGGGGAGAGCGGGGGGTGGCCCCGAGGCGGGGGGGTCACGCTGGGAGGGGAGAGCGGGGGGTGGCCCCGGGGCAGGAGGGGGGTCACGCTGGGGGGAGCGGGGTGGTCCCGGGGCAGGAGGGGGTCACGCTGGGGGGGAGAGCGGGGGTGGCCCCGAGGCGGGGGGGGTCACGCTGGGAGGGGAGAGCGGGGGGTGGCCCCGGGGCGGGGGGTGTCACGCTGGGGGGAGAGCGGGGGTGGTCCCGGCGGGGGGGGGTCACGCTGGGGGGGAAGCGGGGTGGTCCCGGGCGGGGGGGGTCACGCTGGGGGGGAGAGCGGGGGGTGGCCCCGGGGCGGGGGGGGGTCACGCTGGGGGGAGAGCGGGGTGGCCCGGGGCGGGGGGGGGTCACGCTGGGGGGGAGAGCGGGGTGGCCCCGGGCGGGGGGGGTCACGCTGGGAGGGGAGAGCGGGGGGTGGCCCCGGCGGAGGGGGGTCACGCTGGGGGGGAGAGCGGGGGGTGGTCCCGGGGCAGGAGGGGGGTCACGCTGGGAGGGGAGAGCGGGGGTGGCCCCGGGCGGGGGGGTGTCACGCTGGGGGGAGAGCGGGGGTGGTCCCGGGGCGGGGGGGGGTCACGCTGGGGGGAGAGCGGGTGGCCCCGGGGCGGGGGGTCACGCTGGGGGGAGAGCGGGGTGGTCCCGGGGCGGGGGTGTCACGCGGTGGGGGGAGCGGGGGTGGCCCCGGGGCGGGGGGGTGTCACGCTGGGAGGGGAGAGCGGGGGGTGGCCCCGGGCGGGGGGTGTCACGCTGGGGGGAGAGCGGGGTGGCCCCGGGCGGGGGGGTGTCACGCTGGGGGGAGAGCGGGGTGGTCCCGGGGCGGGGGGGTGTCACGCTGGGAGGGGAGAGCGGGGGGGGCCCCGGGCGGGGGGGTGTCACGCTGGGGGGGAGAGGCGGGGTGGCCCCGGGGCGGGGGGGTCACGCTGGGAGGAGAGCGGGGGGTGGCCCCGGGCAGGAGGGGGGGTCACGCTGGGGGGGAGGAGCGGGGGGTGGTCCCGGGCAGGAGGGGGGTCACGCTGGGAGGGGAGAGCGGGGTGGCCCCGGGGCGGGGGTGTCACGCTGGGGGAGAGCGGGGGTGGTCCCGGGGCGGGGGGGGGGTCACGCTGGGGGGAGAGCGGGGGGTGGCCCCGGGCGGGGGGGTGTCACGCTGGGGGGGAGAGCGGGTGGGTCCCGGGGCGGGGGGTGTCACGCTGGGGGGGAGAGCGGGGGGGCCCCGGGGCTGAGGGGGGTCACGCTGGGTGGGGAGGGGGTGGGTTTTGGCCCAGAGGGGCGGGGCCCGCGGAGGGGCAGAGAGGCCGAGGGCGGGGGGATCAGCCGAGGGCAGGGCGGGCCCTGACGTCAGCACAGAAGCCGCGCGCGGGCCTTGCGGCTGAGGCAGCCCGGGGTTGAGTCGCCCACGTCCGCCCCGTTCTCCTATCAACCACCCAGGGCGGGGCGCTGCGCCGCGAGGGCCGACTCCGCCCTGCCCGCCCTCGGCGGTTGCTAGGAGACCGCGCGACGGGCTCGGCCGCAAACTTGTCAATGGGGCGTAAAATGCCGTGAAGCCCGGCCGGCTGGGCCTGCGGGGTGAGAGTGGACCGGCCGGCTCCCCCGCGCTTATATGCCCCGTCCCCTGGCGGCCGCCCCCCCTCCTGCTCCATGTGGGCCCGGCCGCGGCCTCGCTGTCTCCCCGCCTACTATGGCCAGGAAAACAGTTAGCAGGAAGCGGAAAGCGGCGGCTGCCCTGCGGCGGCGCCCGGAGGGCTCCGCGGGGAGCAGGTACGGGGAGCGGGTAATGGGGGGGAGCCATGCCGGGGAGGGCTAGCAGTGACGGGGGGGAGGGGCGCGGCCGGGCGCGGGGGGGAGCAGGTGACGGGGGGGAGGGGCGCGGCCGGGGCGCGGGGGGGAGCAGGTGACGGGGGGGAGGGCGCGGCCGGGGGCGCGGGGGGGGAGCAGGTGACGGGGGGAGGGGCGCGGCCCGCCGGGGGGGGAGCGGTGACGCGGGGGGGCGCGGCCGGGGGCGCGGGGGGAGCGGTGACGGGGGGGAGGGGCGCGGCCGGGGGCGCGGGGGGAGCAGTGACGGGGGGGAGGGCGCGGCCGGGGCGCGGGGGGGCGGTGACGGGGAGGGAGGCGCGGCCGGGGCGCGGGGGGGAGCGGGTGACGGGGGGAGGGGCGCGGCCGGGGGCGCGGGGAGCGGTGACGGGGGGGGGGGGCGCGGCGGGGGGGCGGGGGGGGGCGGCGGCGGGGGGGGGGGGGGGGCGGGGGGAGGGGCGCGGCCGGGGGCGCGGGGGGAGCGGGTGACGCGGGGGAGGGGCGCGGCCGGGGGTGGGGGGATCGAGCCCCCCGCCCGGAAACCGGGGGACGCGGCGCGGGGAGCTGGGTCCAGGGACAGGTACTTCGCGGGGAAGGTCCCAGGTCCGTGCTGGGGTCGCCGGAAAAGGGCCGGGCCCAGGTCAGTGCCGGCGCGGGAGGGGAAGCGCGGGGGTCGGCCCCGGGCTGGGGCGGGCTGCAGAGGGGTGCAGGCAGGGGCCCCGCGGCCAGGAGAGGCGGGGGCCCGGCCCGGGGTGGGTGTGGGCTGTAGGGAAGGGAGGAGGGGCCCAGGGAAGGAAGCGATGGCGGGGCGGGTTCCCCCGGGCCGGTGGAGGCTCGAGAGGACACTAGCTAGGTAATGCGGGGAGCAGGTACGGCGGGTACTGCGCGCTACGTCTCCCCGGGGCTCAGGCCTGGTAACACGGGGGGGCGGGGGGCGGAGTAACCGAGGGGATGAGCTAGTCCGGGCCCGGCCGGCCTCCTGCCGCTCGCTCGGGTGCCGCCCCGGGGGCTGTGGCCCCTGCCCTCGCCCCGGGGGAGAGGCTGGCACCTGGCTCGCCTGCTGCGGGGGTGCCTGAGGGCCGCCGGTTTGCTCTTCCTTGCTGACCGCGCTGCTGGGGGCCTCCTGCTCGGGACGCGGGGCCCCGTGGTGTCAGCTGGCTGGGGTGTCCGGGGCCCCCAGGGGAGCGGCGCCCGGGTGCCGGGGGGCCCCGTCCCCACGTCCCAGCGGCTCCCGAGCAGGGCTCCGGCTGCTGCCCGTGTTTTGGTTCGATCGTTCGAACCCTGTAACCGACTCGCACTCCGGGGCCTGGGGGGAGGGAGGTGGGCGCTGCTGCTCCTGTGTAGGAAACTCACTCGTCCGGGTCCTGATAAACCCCCCCCATCCCTCCTTTTCAGTCAGTGGCAGGCCAGTAGTGCTCGATGCTCCGGATGATTGTAAACGGAGTGGGAGGAGGTGCTTTGGAGCTCAGGTTACTGCCCAGGTCGGTATTGAACCAGGCTGTGCTCCTCCTTTGTGTTTGAATGGGGAAGCTATTTGTTGGAACACCCCTTCCCCCGACCTCCTCCCCCGCAGCAGTCTGGGTTTGATACGTTTCAGTCGAAATTGACATAATTAGACCTGGCATCTTGACTCGGGATGCTTTCAGCTGTTAGGAAATCCCAAAGCACTTTCAATTGCTCATGGGCATCTTTTAAATTTCATTTCAACAGCAGCACCCTGCAGTCAGAATTGGTGTACAACATCCCTGCAGCGATAGTTGCCTGACACATATGTATTTTAAAATTCTAATATGGCTGAAGTTTATGCTGGGATGGGTTTAACCCTCTTGTATAGTATATTAGGGTAGGTTACAGTATTTCATTTTTCAGTAGCAGCCATGTTGGTCTGTATTCACAAAAAGAAAAGGAGGACTTGTGGCACCTTAGAGACTAACAAATTTATTAGAGCATAAGCTTTCATGAGCTACAGCTCACTTCATCGGATGCATTCATTGATAATTTATGGTTCTGTATTAAAGAGGAAGTTATTTAAAATACACTGTGACGACAGCATTGAATTTTGATTGTCATTCACAGTATGGCTGGGATCACTCAGCTCACAAAAGGAAAAGACTCCCCCCAGTAAAAAAATCTCTGGTGTACTACCTGAAGGCAGAGAGGTTCGGCTGCAGAATGAATCCAGCTACCATCGTTTGTTGCATGGATATGCGGCACAGCAAACTTCCCAGTCTCCTGAAGAGAGAGAATTTCATCTTGGGACCCTTAATAAAGTTTTTGCATCCCAATGGTTGAACCACCGACAAGTGGTGTGTGGGACAAAATGCAACACAGTAAGTGTGACTTATTTGTTTTCCCTCTGATAATTACCACTACTATTTTCATGCATGGCCTATGTGTAGATCCAGCCTCTCTCCTTTCCATCAGAGGAGTTTACTACTTTTATGTTGGAAAAACGATGGCACAGTTGAGTCTTGGTTTTTGTCATGAGGATGGCAAGATTTGATCATTTATTGGCTTTTATGGAAGGTAGCTTTAGAGGTGTAGTCTGGTTTAGTAACTTAGGCTAATAATAAAAAAGACTCCATTCTCATTACTCATTCTTGTACATGTTGCTCTCTGTGTACCATATTCTGTAAGTGCTTTTAAAGGGACACTGTGAAGATAAAAATCATTCACCTAAATGCAACATTTTCTCAATTTTATGGTTATAAACTGCTAAACTCAATTTTAAATATCCATTTTTTCCCCATTTTGGTTTACTTTTGTTAACGTCTTCCATTTGGGCACGTGAACTAGTTTAATTTAATTTGTTTCTGGTGAAGCTAAACACTTTCAGGTTCTTAGTTCTGCATTGTTTGGATTTCAAACACTACAGAGAATATTAAAGTGAAATGTTTTAAGTAAATAAAAACATAAACATTTCTATTTCTGTTGGATGAAATCCTGGCTCCACTGAAGTTATTGCAAAAGTCCATTGACTAAATTGGGGCCAGGATTGCACATATCAAGCTACATGAAGCTTCTTGGAGAAATAAATGTTGGCCTTATGCTAAGTTGAGGCGTCTTACGAAAAAGAGTATGTGCTGGAGCAAACTGATATATGACACAGCACCAAGTCACCTAGACAGCATGGTATATGAGAAGTGATTAACTTTGATTTTTTTGGCTTAAACATTTTGCAAAATGTGAGGAAATTGCATTTAACTGTAATTGGTAGAAATAGTATTTTCTCTTTTTTAAAAAAAAAAAAATATAACTGTGCTATTGTAGTGATGGCTACAACAAAAATGGCTGAATTTAGAAAACTTGGCATGTAATATCTCTTAATGAGAACTACTGCCTAGCTATATAATTAAAATTTTAATAACTCTTGAGCAGAGCCTAACAATGCCTTATCCTCTCTCCACTTACATTCTTCCTGCTCTGGGACTGCTGCTGGGACAGTTTACATGAGGGAGACTTTAGCAAAACACAACAAATGCTTAGAAAATCTTTTTTCCTTGCATGAGAATTGTAGGTCTTAAAGGGCTGCCGCGGTTTTTGCTTCATTCTGCACTTTTTATCTGTACGTGACATAGGTACAAATGGGCTGCTGCCTTGTTAACACAGTCTTGTGAAAAACTGTTGCTAAAGCTGAGGAGTTCAAAGTGGGAAAACTAATCTTGCTGTTATGCCCTCACCTCAGTGAGATGTAAAAGCCAGAGACTAATGGGGGCTATTTAAATGTCAATACGAAGCATGGGCAATATCCTTTACTAAAAAAGAAAAAGCAAAAGACGGAGGGCAACGTTGCTTCTTTGTAACTGAAACCTTAAGGAAATGCAAAAATGAAGGTTCTTATAGCCGCTCTAGCTGGTCACTTTATGGTACATATTTAATAGGGTTTTAAACCACACATTTAATTAGAAAATCAGGGCTAGAAATCTTCCATGCCACTATAGTGATGTGCACTAACAATAGGAAAGTTATTCCCACAAAGGGCTAAATTGTGCTATATTGGGTGTAAATCTGAGTGAGTAATTAGCTTCAGTTGAGTTGCATGTAGTTTACACTAATGTAAAGGATTTAGCTCATAATATTTACTTTAATGAAAAGTTTAATACCACATCAACAGTTTTTGTTGTGTGTTATGTAAGCTGCCTTTGGCTATACCATAACAAAATTAAAATTACTTTTTCACCATAAATGAAAATGTATTGACACAATGTTAGCTGTGGCTTTGTTTCTGATGAATCTGCAGCGTATATGGTTGGTCACTTCATAAGCAATGTTGTAAGGAACATGGACAGCTCTATCCGTTTGCTACAGCTTCTATTGAATAGAGAAGTAACTTCTTGTCTGAGTCTCTGGGTCCTTAATTTTTCCTATAAATATCCCTGTACGTATTCTTGTATCTAAGAGCTTGATCGTTATCTTAAATATTGTGGATTTCACAATTGGCAAGTTTTAAATAAAATTTGGCATCTATTTTGTATTTGTTGCTATATATATGACAAAGTTTCTATCCTATTATCTCTGCCAAAACTCAAACACACAATAGATTACGACTTTTTTCTGAGACGAGTTCTTATTTTGTCATGATTGTACAGTCACGAGCACAGTGGGGCCCTGTCCCGTGATTGGAGTCTGTAGGTGCTACTGCAATACGCACAACCAAATACAGCGAGCAGCTGTCACATCTGCCCCGCAACCTTGGGTGCTTTACAATACCTAAGCCGCTTTGTTTTCAGTGTAAACCAATTTTTACCAGAAAAAATGCTGGGTTTTACAGAAAGTTTTTTTTTCTGATTTTCACTACCTTGTTTTATTAGGAAATTCAATAAATTGCATGAGATATATATTACAATAACACATTAGTCCGTTTATATGCAAAGCTGCCTGTTGAAGTAAGGCTATGTAGAAGATACACACAGTAAATAAACAGGCACGTGTGCACAAGCTCTGAAGTGCATTTGCATCTGAACGTAGTGATGAATATCACACTCACTGCATACATATTAAAAGCTGTTAGCAGATCCCAGTTTAAAGATCTGACACACAAATAGGAAGGAAACAAAAATCTTATAAGAATACATTTCAGAACACAAGGAAGTATTCAAAAGTTCAAAAAAAAGAAACTCAACTTCATCCTTTTCTCCTGTATGTGCCGCAAAGAGCGTGACCCAGTTATTCAATCTAAACATTTATAGGCTAATAGTTCTAAGTCTACAACAGTAAACTGTTGTGAAATGAAAAATGAAATGAAAAAATGAAGTTTTATTGGAAATATATTGTTTTCTTTACCTCAGAGGTGGCATTGTGTTTTGAGTTCTGTTTTAGTTCTGCAGCAAACCACATTGAATTCCATTAATCAAAGCATTAATCTGCTGAATACTTTTTCCCATCCACCAAAATAAACCCCAATATTTACTCAGAAAAATTTTTTCCACTGTTTTTTTCACCTGTCTTTTTGTTGTTGTGGTAATAAACACCGATACATTATTGGAAAATAAATAAAATAGAAAATAAAGGCCCTAACAATGCCTTGCAGAAGTAGCTGCTACCTGGGCTGCTCACAAACCGCCTTCCAGTATGCAAGCCACACCCTGTCTGTGTGTAACTCTAGGCTGCTAGCCACACTTGGGTTATACTCTGGCTCCAACCAGCCTTGGTTATACTGCAGGGTGATCCCAATACACCCTCTGTCTTGAATTTTCCCACAGAAATGTCTGTCCTGTACTGCCCAGCCCTCTCCTGGACAATACAAATTATATTAGGTCCACTGTTTCTTTAAAAGAATAATATGCACACAACTTGTCACCCCAAATGGAGTTACCCAGATAATTCAGTTTAAACACACTGGATTAGAAAACAATAAAGCAAGTTTATAAACTACAAAGATTTTAAGTGAGTACAAGTAATGAGGCATTAAAGTAAAAAATTATTACAAGAAAAATAAAGATAAGACATTTACTAATAGCTTAACAAACTATTTCGATTCAAGCAAAGTTTCTTAACATATGCTTTCAGCAATCTTACTGACCAGACCCTGTAAGTCAGGACCCTTTCTCCCACAGTTGAACGGATATTTTTGTCACTTCAGGTGCAGTGAATGCAATGGGCAGGGAGAGAAGAAGGGTCCTTTGGGGTGTTTGTTTTCCTCCTTTTATAGTTTCAGTCCACTTCTTGAAAAACATTTCCAGCTGTGCACCAGGAGACAGTCTATGCGGAAGGAAGGTCCTGCTGCTTTTTCTCATCTGTTGGAGCTCTCTTTGTTTCCCTTCCTGCTTGATCACTCTTTACTGCTTGAATGCAAATGAAGTAGAGCACATACTCCTTTGTTTCGGACAGAACTGTTACTAGCTTTCCTCTGGGAAGGGCTATGGGGTTTGAAATGTGTTGTTAATGCCATTTGGGGGTATCTTATAACTTCAGGGTTGCCATTTTACCAGAACAGTGAGCAGCAAATAGTGAGTTTTCAAATGATGCCTCACAAGGCATACTTTGTACAAAAACTATTACAATAGCGTGTAGGGTATGAAAAAGGGCTGCATTCTGTCAAGCCCTGTCCCTTGATTGGGGTCTCTAGGTGCCACTGCAGTACATAACCAAATAGAGCTAGCAACTGCTCCTCACCCCCAAACTGAGAGACTTTTACATGTCTGTCAAAGGATGTTTTAAGGCACATATAGCAGTGCCATCTAAATACCAATGATTGGTACCAGATATTTAGGCAGAGGAACAGGGATGGATATGATTGCAAACAAACTAGAGAGAAACTTCAGGGCTGTGTGGGAGATGACTAGATTTGGTGCTTGGAGACAACATTGTGGCACCATAAAGGGTGCTGGACTGTCTGAACTTCAGTGTGTTTGAGGGGCCTCTCTCTTTAATCTTCACAGCTCTGGGGAAAGGTCTTTTTACTAACCCCCCCCCCCCCAAATGAGTTAATCACTCTGCAACTTCAGGTTCAAAACATCTACCTGAACATATACTGTTGTTGTTCGTAGTAGAAGTTGCAGGGGACTTACTGTAAGCTCAGACAGAAAAAGATTAGAGCTGTGATGTCACTCCACTTACCTAATGGACTTGGTTGTCAGTTGCTTCCTGCCTAGCAGAGGGAGGCAGCACGCCCTGCTCTTCGATTTCTTCTTGCTCCCTGTCAGGACTGATAGCTAAATCGCAGAACCTCAAGTTTTCCTTTTATTGGCTATTACTGTTTCTGAAATCGCTTTTCAAAGGGATGAGTGGTTTGCTTGCTCAATGCCATTAGAAACTCTTTCTCCCCCTAGGTGATTACTATGTTGTGCTCAGAGCCTCAGCAGTCCTGCTGCAAGTCACCTTCCACAGAGACTGTCTCCTGGTGCACAGCTGGAAATGTTTTTCAAGAAGTGGACTGAAACTATAAAAAGGAGGAAAACAAGTTGCTCTTGTTTGTGTTTGAATATTTGTGGCCTATGCAGGCCATATGTCAGCACTGGGCCCAATCTCCTTTGTACTTAAGGAGATCAGCAGACTAGTCGCATGTGCTCAGTCCTGGGTTTGTGCCAGAGCTGACCAGGTGGTGATCAGATATAAGAGCACTTCATCTTCCTTTAAATGACAAAATAATCATGAGGAACACAAGGGGCTCCTGACATTGCAGCACTTGGTTACTAGAGAGCATATGTGGTAATTCTCCCCCTTGTCTGGATGCAGGCGCTGATAGCCCCTGAGGGGAAAGCATGGTTTAATATTTCCTTTGCAAGCCAATTTACTTTCTACTCTACCTCTTAGGATATCTCTGTGCTGTAATTAAACACCCATGGCTGGTCCATGTTGGCTAACTTGGACTTGGGGGGATACAGGACTATTTAATTGTGGTGTAGACATTTGGGCTGAGACCTTCCCCCCTCTCAGGGTCTTGAAATCTACACTGCAATTTAACATCTCCATAGCCTGAATCCTGCAAGCCTGAGTCATCTGACACAGACCAGCCGTGGGTGTTTAACTGCAGTGTAGACATACCCTATGTGTCTGAAATGGAGGATATAGGAGAAGGGGTTCTTCCCTGGCATCAGGGTTTGTCTCTTGTAAGCCTGCATTTGGAGTTTGTAAACCTGAAGGTGCAACCTCCTGAACAGACTAAATCTGACTTTGTGCAAATGAGCTTCTAAAGGAGACCCGTTCTTTCAGTTGCATGTTGATAAATAGTGAGGTGACCATTTTTTATACTTGTAAGCAGTTGCTGTTCTGCCACCTGCTGCATGATGGCAGCCATTTGCATTAATAATTTTCTTCAAATTCTGTTTTGGAATTTCTCAGCAGATATGTGATGGAGTGTCAAAACTGATGCCCATTGGTAGGTTCAGTCTTTTCCCTCTGTATCCTTTGCAATCTGTTTAAAAATATTAACTGTTTTGACAGCCTCTTGGAATTGAACACAATGGGAGAGGCACATGAGAAACTGACAAACTGGACTTCAGCGTGGAGCAGATAGAACAATAACACTCTTTCCTCATTGACAGGCATCACCCCAACCTGAAAACAGTTTGTAATTAAAATTGCTGAGTGTCTTAGGGACACCACCTTGGTGTAATGTGACATTTGGTCTCTGGTACTAAGGGCTAGTGTTCAAGTTTGCAAGCAGGCTTATACCCTGCTGTCGTCATTTCTATCTAGGTTCCTATTGTGCCCATCACATGGCGTAGAACTGATGGTGGCCTCTTTCTGCCTATCTGTTAGCTTCTCAAACAAATGTGCCAGTTCTACACTGCCCCATATGTTCTCCATGAACTGATCCATAAGACCACTACCCTCTCTTTATATCTATCCCTTAAGAAGCACCAGTACTGCAACACTGATAAGTGCGTTTTATGCTGGAGGTACTGAGATTTGTTTGTTTGAATCCCTTTTGTAAGGGAGTCTTACCAGTTTGAAAGCTTGACCTTTTCATAAAGAAATTTACAGGTTTAAAGAGTGAAGTCTAATGCATAATCTTACTGTAAACCACTTTCCATTCTGGTCTGACAAAGTTACTGTCAACTCTCAGTGACCTTACTTTTCAGCAAGCCAGTCCTGGTCAACAATAAACTCAAATGCTGACATAAATAACCAAAATACAGTTTAGTTTATACAGAGGTAGTAATGTTACTTTCTGCAAGAGTTTGAAAGAATTGTTGTGCAAAATGAGTACAACTCCTCACTTAAAGTTGTCCCAGTTAACATCGTTGTTTCGTTGTTAAGTTGCTGATCAATTAGGGAACGTGCTTGTTTAAAGTTGCGCAATGCTCTCTTACATCGTTTGGCAGCCGCCTGCTTTGTCCACTGCTTGTAGAAAGAACAGCCCGTTGGAGCAAGCTGGCTGGGGCTTGGAACCAGGGTGGACTGGCAGCCCCCCATCAGCTCCCTGCTCCCCAAAGTTCCCTGTGTGGCAGATTCCCAGCAGGCTATCAATTGCTGGGCAATTCAGCTGTCCTTCCTCCAATGCTGTGTGCTGCTCCTGCCCTCTGCCTTGGAGCCGCTCCCTGAAGCCTCCTGCTTCCTGTACAGGGCGGGAGGAAGGAAAAGGGGGAAGCTAATGTCAGGGTGTCCCCCCCCATCCCCGCTCCTGTACTGTACCTTATTTCCACAGAGCGGGGATGGCGGGGGCATGACAGGGCTCCAAACAGAGGGATCTTGCTGGCAGCTGCTGTCTCAACTTGCTGATCTACTTAAAAAGGCAGTGTACTTAGAGTGAGGTCAGCATACTTCAAGGGGCAATGCACGTCTCTCTCTCTCTCTCTCTCACACACTCACATGGTGTGTCTCCCCTCCCTCCATTCATGTTTCCTTGTAGAGTGTGAGGCAACATTAACAACAATGTGTTAACCCGTGAGGACTCAGCCGAGTGCTAGTTCATCATTTGGCAGTAAGGCATTCCCTGGGAAATATCCCACCCTCTGACTTCACCAACTCAACCAAGCTTCACAATCATCATTGCTGTGTACAGTGTTAAATTGTTTGTTTCAAACTTATACCGTGTGTGTGTGTGTGTATGTTAAAATAGTCCTTTGGTGAAAAAATTTCCCTGGAACGTAACCCCCGCATTTACATTTTAATTCTATGGGGAAATTGGATTCGCTGAACATAGTCTCACTTAAAGTTGCATTTTTCAGGAACATAACTACAATGTTAAGCAAGGAGTTACTGTATAATGTGCTTATTTGTCATAAGGAAAGATGCTATCAGCCAGCGTTCATATACAAACCTGGTACTGTGTAAATTTAAGTTTGTGCCCACTTATGGCATTTGTAGAGGTTTCAGAGTAGTAGCCGTGTTAGTCTGTATTCACAAAAAGAAAAGGAGTACTTGTGGCACCTTAGACACTAACAAATTTATTTTATGTGAGTATCCAGTTTTGAGAGCTTATTCTTAATCTTTCCCTGTTTGCTGTAGAGCATGTTGATCAGGTGGTTCCACAGTTTCTTTGAGAGCGTGTGGCACAAGTTGTCAGCATAGTCTGTGTGGTATGTAGATTGTAATGGAGTTTTTACCTTCAGTCCTTTTGGTATGATGTCCATCTGTTTGTATTTGGAAAGGAAGATGATGTCTGTCTGTCTGTCTGTCTATCTGTATGGGTTTTTTCATGAAGTTGATTTCCACTCCATACAGCTAAATTCAGTGCCTTGCATAATAAGACAGGTTTCAGAGTAGTGGCCATGTTAGTCTGTGTTCGCAAAAAGAAAATTTTAGTCTCTAAGGTGCCACAAGTACTCCTTTTCTTTTTATTAACTAGAGGATCACACATCTTATTGGGTGTATAGCTCAGCCTGCATAAGCAATCAGAGATACGTCTTCAGCACTAAATGAGCTCTCTGTGGTTTGTAGTCATTGGAAATCGGACTTCCTCATTTTTCAGTTTTCATCATAATCAATAGTTTTGCCTATTGATAAATTCCAAAATTCCAGGGAATGCTGTATGTATCAGATGGAGTGTTCTAAATGTACAGTCATGTTGCAGACAGAGAAATGTCTTTGAGTTGACTGTAGGACTTTGCTTTGCCCAGCCAAACATTTTTGGTTACAAAAGATCAAATGGCGCATGCAAGTCATGTGGCTATGTGTAATGTACTGATGAGTTTGGCTATCTCCTTGCTGTCTCTGAAAGACTGGTAAAGAACCAAAATGGAACTGACAGAAGAACTTGCAAACTGATTTAAGTACTTTATTAAGAGAGGAAGGATGGATTGTGTGGTAAAAGCACTGGCCTGTGTCTCTAGAGATTTGGATTCAGCTTCTGTCTCTGCCAAAGGCTTAACTGTGTGACCTTCAAGCAAGTCACTTAATTGCTGTGTGCCTCAATTCTCCCACTGCAAAGTGGAGATAATTCCTTTGTATGATCTAGTTTGATTGTAAGCTCTGTGAGGCAGGAACTGTCTCCCAAGTGCAGGTATATCACCTAGTACAACAGGGCCTTGTGCTGCTGGGACTTGTGGGTGCTACTGTAATACAAATTCTAAAGAATGCATAAAGTTAATAATCGAAGAAGGTACGATGGGATGGAGTCAAATGTAGCCATAGCTAGAGCACTGCAAATCTGCAGATATCCACGGACCATGTTTGAGGATCACCAATCAAATGTGGATAGAAATTTTGAATCTGTGCAGGGCTTTAGCCATAGTATCCATAAGCTAAAGGGGTGTGGCTGTGGCAACTGTAAATCCCAGCATTCCATGTTTACATTGACCCATAATAAGAGGTTTCAGAGTAGCCGTGTTAGTCTGTATTCGCAACAAAGAAAAGGAGTACTTGTGGCACCTTAGAGACTTTCCACCGAATACATCCGATGAAGTGAGCTGTAGCTCACGAAAGCTTATGCTCAAATAAATTTGTTAGTCTCTAAGGTGCCACAAGTCCTCCTTTTTTTTTTTACATTGACCCAGGCATTCTCTTCTTGATCCTTGAGCAGCCTATACCTCTGATTCAGAGATGAGGAATCATGGAAGCTAGAGATGGGAAAGGTCTGTTGGGTCATCCAATCTGTTTCTATGCTAGTGCAAGATTGTTCCCCACTGGACAGCTTGAGTCTGCTCCATTTGATACAAATTAGGTGTGATCCTCTGGTTCCTGGTAGTTGGCAAAGCATTCTTTTGTCTGGTTAAAGCTTGGATGCAGTGTTACTGCATACTGACAGTTGATATAAATCACTCTTTGCTGCTAGTTAATCAGTTTATAAAAAGTTAAAGAATAAAAAAACAAATCTGTATAACTAACCTTCCAGGTATAGGCAGCTATCCAGTGCTGAGCATGTCAGCATAAGCTTGCCCCATGAGTTGTGGTTTTTGAGCCCCAGACCAGGATGAAAGTTCCACCCAAAGGTGAGTTATTGAGGGAGGGGTTCTCATCCTCACTTGAGATGTGGAGGTAAGAAGGGAAAACCACTAGGGTTGTATAGTGTAGCCATTCCAGAACTCTCTTAACCATCATAGAGACCAGACTGGTATAGACACTTGGAAGAGCATTTGCATCCATACTTTTATTTTCAGTCACACTGATGTCCTGGGTTTGTTTGGGACATTTAGCAAATGATGGGGAATAGGGCATTTCTGACTTACAGTTTAGATGTCATAATATGCTGGGTTTAAAAAAAAAATTGAATTTAAAGCAGCCAAATATTTCGTATTTCTGAATGTATGAATCATAAGAGGATCATAGGCTCTGCCTTCCTGTTTCTTGCACTGTTGGACAGCAGGGCATCTGTCTGATTGGCTGTGTTAAAGCCAGTTCAGAGACCCGTTTAGTCTCCTGTTAGTTCCTTCCAGTCCCACACTTCTATGATTCTGTGATTCTTACTAGATCATGAGCAAATGTAGTGAAACCAGAAAGACCTGTAGGCACTTGATAGTGCGAATTGAAAATCGGCCACCGCTTCCCCTTTTTCACACCTGCTCCCCCATGATGATCTTGGTTACTGTGCTAAACTCAAGCTATTCTGGTTGTTTTATTCTTTGCCTTAATTATTTTTAGATCATCCAAAAAAGTGTTAAGCACCTCACGGAAACAGTCCCTGACATGTTGTAGAAGTAAGGGATTTCATCTGCAATGTGTTGGTGAGGGAGAAAGAGAACTGGAAACATAGAACGAGACTGACAGAACAGGCTGGCACAGAAGGAGGGTAGCGTACTGTCACAGGCTCATAGCATGAGGAATAAATTAAAACTTAAAACATGTTAGTATGGTTGCTTGCTGTAGGCGAATGCTGTTAAGCATGGAAGACCAAAAAAATTAAAGCAGAAGGATTGGGTGTCAATGAACATTGACATTGTTTCTCCAAGTCCTTTTGTGTGTGTGTGGGCTAGTTTCTCAGCCCTCTTGTAGATATTTGGGGCCCTAATGGTTTTGCATTAGTGTTGGTTTTTTAGACAAAAAGAAAAGGAGTATTTGTGGCACCTTAGAGACTAACAAATTTATTTGAGCATAAGCTTTTGTGAGCTACAGCTCACTTCATCGGATGCATGCCTGCCCTGGGTGCCCAGTGCAGCTTGTATGATGATTGATGTGATGCATGTGGCATATTCAGATTCCACAGAATCAAAGGTTTTATTTTTTTTAAAGATGTTTCTAACACACACAGTTGTGAAGAAAACCTTCCAAAAATTAACCAGGTGTAACTAATGCAACACTGTTTTTCTGAATCTGCAGGCATTCTGACTCGATTACTCTGAGTGGAGTGAACTGCACTATCTCACATTAATCCCACTAGAGTGCTAACCTCAAAGCCTAGTGATGGTACTTGCACATGGTTGCACTATTTAATTGCTGATGGGTGAAATAAAGAAGACTATGGGAACTGGGAGTTCCTGCTGGAAGAAAGTAGGACACGAATGAGAGGGGGGAGACCATACTTTGGGGAAAGGGAAGAAACAGTCATAGTCTTAGGGAGAGTGGTGCTAAATGTGACGGTAAATACTGAACAAGTTGCGATGTTCAGATATTCTGTAAAGGCTGTATTCTACTCTGATTCTGGGCAAAATTCCCATTGGTAACAGTGGGAACTCCATTGTGTATTGAAAGTAGTATGCAGTCCTAGACTCTCCTGTCATACATAAAGATGGATTTCATCCCTCGCCACAGAATGAGTTGGACTTCTCTGGCTTGCACAGATTTGTAGATGTGTGAGATAGCAACTGTAAGATCTACAATTATAGTAAATGTTTTGGGTTTAACTCAATGTTTATCATTTGATGCTTATTAGGGAATGGAAAAGAATTACTAGTTTTCTCAGGCAACTGACAAAGAAATGACATAAATATAAACTTTATTCTAAGCACCAGAAATTGTTGTGCTGACCCCATTACAGAAGTGTCTGGCAAAGTGATAATTTCAGAACGTCTTCCCTGTTCTTTTTTCCATTTCATTAATTCAGCTTCTTAAAAGCCTTTGATACTAAGGGTATGTTAAAAGAAATGCTACAAGTGTGATGAAAAGGGACAGTTAACTTAGCCTGAGCCGTGCAAGCCCAAGGGGCTGTTGAATTGCAATGTAGATGTTCGGCTTTGAGTGTCCCAGAGCTCAGGCTGCAGCCCAAGCCTGAAAGTCTACTGTGCAAATCAACAGCCATTTAGCCCAAGCCAGCTGGCCTGAGATAGCCGGCATATGGGCCAGGTGCAGGTGTCTAATGGCAGTGTAGACGTACCGTAAGTGTCCTATGTTTGGATTTAAAGAAACAGTCAACTTAACACTTTTGTCTTGAGTGTTAGACTTCTGTTCTTACAGGTAACTTTTTAGCATCTGATTAAGGTAACTTCTTAAGTGTTAACTGTGTCCCTTTTTAATCACACTTGTAGCATTTATTTGAACATACATTTTTGTGGCTTAGCTTTGAATTTAAGCATCATTATGAGAACCAACAATGTCATAACTCAGATCAAGAGTGGATCAAGTGACCTGCTATTTTGTTTCTCTTCAAACTTATGACGTGAATTTGGTTCAGTGGCTCTGTCTTTACAACTTCATGTACATCTGTTCAGCTGTTTGTGGTAGATGTCCAGACTGGTCAAATTACGAAGATTCCTATTCTGAAAGACCGAGAACCTGATATGGTAAACCAGCAGGGCTGTGGCATTCATGCAATTGAGCTGAACCCTTCGAGGACACTCTTGGCTACAGGAGGAGACAATCCAAACAGCCTTGCGATTTATCGTCTGCCTACACTTGATCCTGTCTGTGTGGGAGATGTAAGTTAACGTATTTGGGCAAGGTACAGAGTCACTCAGTAGGTATTACAGTGAAGTGTCCAAGGTCAGAAATCTCACTTCATGTAGAATTTAAGTGTCAGGGTGAATACGCTGGAGATATGGACACACATCCCTGTTTAATGTGGTCTGTGCACATCTTTAAAAATCTTACTTTAGTCTGGAAGAGTGAACAGGCAAACCATGCAAGGGACGAGTCTACTCTGCTGATCCTGGGGTTTGATTCTATCCTTAATAAGCAATCTTCTCGCAAAGGCTTCACTGTAGAAAGAGCTTCTTAGTAAGCCACATCCCCCAACTACAAGTGTTACCCTTCAGATAGAAATTAGCAACATCCTAAGTTGCTAACAGAAAACTGAAATTTCACACACAGTAAACTGAGGCATAAACCAGGCTGTTTAGCATAAACTATTTTGTGAGATGATACTGTCGGGAGGGTCAATGAATTCTTCCCTAAGGGTGTGACTTGGATATGGATTCTGAGTACAGAACTGGGCTCTGTTGGTTAGTTCTAACTCTGTAGCTCTTGCCTGCATATGATGTAAACTGTACCGTGCTCCATTTAAAAAATAAATAAATAAAAATCTTATGATGTTTTAGAAAAGTTTCTTAAAAAATAAAGCTAAAGGAAGTGTCTTTTTGAAAGCTTTGTTCTTGGGCAGGACCTTCACGAGCATCAGTGAGTCACAGCAGCTGAGGTCATAATATCTGTGATAGCTGTTTTAGGGTGATAACCAACTGCAGAGTAGCCTGACTTCTAAGGTTTATAGGACGTCACTTGCTATTCAGTTGCTTAGTACTGTGGCTCAACCCCTCTTATGCAGAATTAGTCTTGTTGAAGTCAAAAGAGAGCGTCAGGCCCGCAGTTCTGTGAACAGACTACAGAGGCATCCCTTGAGTTATCTAGCTTTACTACATGGGTAATTATTGTGTATGGAACACCCATATTTCCAGCCTGACCTATTTTTCCAGAGCTGCAGTGTCGTGGGTTGTAAATACATAACTATTTTTAATAGCTTCTTCGTATAAAATTTAGAATACAATTGATTACATCAATAGTAGTGATGTGTAAAAAAGAAAGGAGTACTTGTGGCACCTTAGAGACTAACAAATTTATTTGAGCATAAGCTTTCGTAAGCTGTAGCTCACGAAAGCTTATGATCAATAAATTTGTTAGTCTCTAAGGTGTGCCACAAGTACTCCTTTTCTTTTTTGCGAATACAGACTAACACGGCTGCTACTCTGAAAGTAGTGATGTGTGTCTGAGGAAAATAAACAGGAAATGTGATACTTTTGAAAAATAAAGGGATGCACCTATCTTAAGTGCAACATCTGATTCTTCAAACTTAAATTTTGGAACTGAATGAAGTTTAATCTTCATCAGGAGGCTTCTTTACTCACCACTGATGTTACAGGGCCACTGTCTATTTGAATTCTATTTCAAAAAGTAAGTTTAAAGTAGTTTAAGGTAATAAACTAAAATTTGCAAGTTTTGTGGTGTCACAAATTGTCACAAATCACAATTGTCTGTTTTTTTAAATAGGCCTTTCCTTTTGTTGCTGTACAAAAAACCAAACTCCCTGTTTAAGGTAAACTGTACGACTAGTTGTACATTTGCTATCAGTTGGTATGTAAAATAAACACACTGATAAATCTGACAGGCTGATTTGGGCGTGTTTTTTTTTTTCCCCCCTCTCTCTTCAGGATGGACACAAAGACTGGATATTTTCTATTGCCTGGATCAGTGATACTATGGCTGTTTCTGGTAAGTTTATCTTCACGTAAGCATTTTAGAGAGTGGTTGTTTAATGTCTGTGTCTTAAGGAAAGACTGCAAAGTGCTACTGTCTAAGTGTGTTGTCTGACGAGGTGATCAGAGTGTCAGGAAGATGTATTTGATGGAGGAACAGGGGAGCACAATTTTGTTTCATGCTTCCAATTTAAACCCTGTGAAACGGAACCACAATCTACACTTGAAATATAATCGTGGTAGCACCAAGCTGTCTGATATAGCTAGGAGCATCCTTTTTCTAATGCATTTTGTTTGCAGTGTGGATGATACAGCATGGCTGTAGAACTGCTGTACTGGCCACACTACAAACAAAAAGCCTTATTAGAACATGGGCACCTCTACCCATGACAGCCCTGAATGGACATGATTCAACCTGAAGTGTAGTTGGAGGCTAAATGGTGTGTGTGTAATTGCATGTGGATGTGTCTCAACCAGGTCTGTATCTAAACTCTTTAAAGATAGCAAATGTCTTTACATGCAATGAAATAATTAAATCATGCTTTAAAAATAACCCCAAACCTCCGCACCCATGTAGTTATACTGAGTGCCTTTAAATCCCACTAACCTAGTTCTTAGAGTGCATCAGGAAGAATGTATCCCACTCGGAAAAGTTTCTGCATATCCGTGCTTATTGTAGACATTGTCACTGGAAAATGAGTAAAGTAAAGCAAACCTTGATTGTGGAGATGTGAAGTCTCCAGGAACATGTTCTCCAACACTGAACAATGTGGTGCAGTACTTGATTCTGCTCCTTTAGTAGGTAAGGTTTAATATAATTTAATAAATCTCTTTTGTAGTCATTAAATATTGGATACCGTTCCTCTGTACGTAGAGAGGGAGATTGGGGCTCGACTGTGAGTGCAGCTCCACCCGAAACCACCTGCAGCCTCAGTGGTGCTTTTTAAAGCTGCTTATTTTCAATCTTTGGTCAACTCTGCGGTTGGTCTTGCAGAGAGACTGGTCCTACTTTCACACTTTCTAGCTGATTATAGCTTTCCTTTACTATTGGTCTTGGCCTTCAATGAGCCTAGATTCGGGGGGAGGGAGCAGGGGAGAGGAGAGCATTCACACAATGGGAAGTGTCTCAAACACAAGCTAGTAAAGTTGGGGAAAAAAACAAATATTACTGAGAAGGCTTGGTGGAGAGAGAGAGAAGGGAACAATATAGCAATAAAAAACCTAGTACATGATTGTTTTACCCTGTTTGTTACCCCCACATAGCTTCATCATTGTGCATTCAGAGGAAGAGAGCCTGCCACATCATGTATACCATGTGACGCTTCAGGTTGGCTCTTTGGCATGTGTCCCTGTGGCACACAGGTTCTGCTGTCTGGACATGTCACGAAGGCGGCAAATCCGAGCATAAATACTGTATTTAAAATTTTAGTCAGCTTGCCAAGTATGTTCTGGAGAGCTTGTTTACCTGTGGGTCCTGGTGCAGAAAATGCCAAGGACAAAACGATGCAGAAGGAGAATTAATAAACCCTACAAATGTGAAACTAATTATATTTTGCCATTAAAGTCAAGAAGCAGAAATATTTTAAATAAAGCTGGGGGAGGAGTTACCACATGCCTCTATGTAGGTCAAGAAACTGAAGGCAAAATTTCACACCACCTTGTGGGAGGTAGGTTAAACATCTTTCCCTCTCAGTGAAAGGAGCTACTGGTCCCACTGCAGGTCAGGTCAGGTTGCCAGCCACTTCCCCTAGTTTGGGATTAGAGGCCTGCCAGCCCCTGATGTCTCATGTGAACACTCGGGAGGCCTTTTTGTATCCTGCTCCAGAGAGGGCTGGAGGATTGACTTTCTGTGTCACTTGTTCTTGCTGGATAGATACAAGGGTCAACCTCCACCCAAGTGTGTAGAGTGTCTTATTCAAGGAGTTCATAGACATAAAACTAAATCTCTTTTGACCTAAAGCAGCTTTGAAGGAAGAATAAGTCTCTCATTATAGGCGAACAATAGGCTCTTCCTTGGTAAGAGCTTCTGATAGGATGAATAATTCTCTAGATGATATTATAAGCCTAAGGTGACAAATGGAATTCTCCCCTTAGCTTCAGGGCTAAACAGTTTAACAAGATATAGTGACATGTTTCTCTGTTAGCAGTAATAAAAAGAACAGCTTCTTTATAAAGCATATCAGGGTGTTTAGAAATTAATGGGGCTGCTATTGAATTTTAAATCTCCATAACAAATAAGATTATGCTCCATTTAAAAGTCAGGATCATACAAATTAATTGAGTGGTAGGACCCTTGTATCATAAAATGTTGTTGGGAAGCCCTTCACTGTGATTGTCAGTAATGATCATTAGTGGGAGCTGATGGGATTTATTTGATGGTAAAAGACAAAATATGTTAAGCCATTGATGTCATGCGAGGATACTGCCATGTCCAGATGACTCAGAATCCATTTTATACTTTAAAAATAAAAAAGAAAGTATACCAAAGGCTGCAATTTCAAGGGGTACTGATCCTTACTTGCTCTTTCAAGCTTCAAAGGGAGACACACATGAACAGAGGGCATAGAAATCACAAAAAATATACTCCCCTCCGCTCCCCCAGCTGTGATCTTTGACTTTTTTTAAAAAAGGAAAATATCTTTAAGTTCATAATACAAAAAATACTTAATCAATTTTAACGATGGAATTAATTTTATTGTATTTACTTGTAAACTTCATTCAATGTAAACTCTGAAACTCCATACTTTGCAATTAATGCTGTTATGAATTTTCTTTAAAATTTACAGTGTCTTACCCATGAACACTGTGCAGGAGTTATTATACATATTGTATAGGCAAAGAAGTGGAAGCACAGATGGAAGCGAGTTGTCCAAGGCCAAGAGGGATTGGGTCTCAGGGCTGGGAATAAGAACTCTGTTCCTTGCTCCCAGACCTGTACTCACTGTGCTCCTCTAGTGTCAGCTTGGACTAATTTAAATCAACTGTTTTAAATGATGATTTAAATTATCAAGTGGAAAGTCTGTATTTAAATCGTCAGGTTTAATAAATTTTTCCATTTGTACTTGTTTTCTAAAGAAAGGTGGATTCTCATTGGTTGGCATAATCATTAAAACATTAATTTCCAAGTCAATAGAGCCTTTATGCTAATTTGGTATATCTTTTTGCAACTTAGGAGGGTGCACTATAATGTAATACATTTATGTAATTGTATAGCTGAATATTTTCAGATTCTTATTAATTGTACATTTTTACTAGAAAATTAGAAAGTTAGAAAACTGTGGATCATGTATTGTCTATTTATTAGGTAATTAATTTTTTGATTTGTGTCAAATTGCATTAGGATGATAACCTGAATTTAAACACATGACAGCATATATAACTTTGTTTTGTTCCATACAAATATCTTAATGTTCTGGATACCTAAACTTCCCTTATCAAAACATGTTCCACATTTACAGCTAAAGGAACAGAGGGATTAACTGTAGTCAGTGAATTAAACTGATTGCTTTAGGTCACCTTGAAAAATTTTCAAATTTCACTAAGTGAAAGTGACTGGAGCTTAAGTTTCTACTCACCTCAGTCTCTCGAACACAAGACAACAGTCCTCAAGTTATTTAAGCTGTCATTCAAACTTTAAAATTAGTACATCTCATCCCTTGTTTCTGATTCATAGACTGGAAGAGAGAGACAATTTCCTGCTTTTTCACTTTCCAGTCAATTTGCTCAATTTTGAATGAATTAGAATATTTTCTTCATTTGGTCTTTCTGTGCCTGCAGAGGAGGCTACTGCTGCCGAAAGCCGGTTTATAGCACTTCAACAAACTCTGGTGCTTAGCAAGTGACTTCTACCAGCTCAGTGATGTGACTTTATTTAAACAGCAGCAAACAAGTACTGTTTTGAATGGTTCACCTCCCACCCTGACATTATTTTAGTTGTAGCTGTGTGGTCCCAAGATATTAGCGAGACAAGGTAGAGGAGGTGGTAGCTTTTATTGACCAGCTTCTGTTGGAGAGAGAGAAAACAAGCTTTCAAGCCACACAGAGCTTGTCTCTCCCATGAATAAAAGTTGGTCTAATAAAAGATATTTCGTCCCTACCTTGTCTCTCATTATTATTGATGGGTGAGTATTAGATGCCCAAGTCACAGCAGCATCTTCAGCATAAATAACTGAGCAACTTTTTCACCTATGGAGTTTGGCTGGTCCTGATCACAAACTCATCCATAAGCTTTACTGGATGATGAAAAAAGTCTTTCTGACACAGGTAACTTACTGTGTGATGTAGCCCGAGTTGCAGCACTGCTGGTGACACCAGCAGTTGACTCTGAAGTTGCAGACATTGCAGATGATGGACATCCAAATCTTTAATTCTAAGCTGGACCCTAAAACCAAAATGGTAAACACAAGTTACACTCTCACTGATGTTACTCGGTGCACTGCCTTAAAAAAAAAAAAAAAAAAAAAAAATTAAAAAGGTTGTAAATGAAAGATTCCTCCTACTGCAGCTGTTTGTACCACTGTTGAAATTGTATAACTTATTCTAAACCCAGTTTGTAGGGAAATTAATTAAATCGTAAGGATTATCTAATCTATTTAAACACTTATCTCTAGCAGTATACCAAACAGCTTAAAAAACTTTTAAGTATTAAAATTCATACATGCCTAATAAAACTTTTAAACAGGAAATCTTCACCTAGGATGTTTGATTATATGAGCAATTAAATCATCTCTAAAGTACAGCAATAATAGTAAAAACATAATTGATAAATATTCCCACAACAAATTAACATACCAATTATGTTTTGAAATTCATCTGTAATCCACCCAAAACACACATACATGGCAATAATCAGTCTTATCCTTTATGAACATAGTAAGACATGGTAGGCAGTCCATAAGAATGGTGCCAAAATAAGTTTACTGCCCAGCTGATCCATATTGTTCAGACATGTCAATGTCACTTTCAGTCATTGCCTTTTGAGGAGCATTTTCATAAGGGTTTCATTCTAACAATCAGGCCTTGCATCTCTTCGTTGCATTGTTACATTTGGCATGTGTTCCTTCTTTACCCAAAGGTACAGGAATTTATTGAAAAATATTCCTATATGGGTCTGTTTTACAACCTGCAGCCATGGCAGTTTTTTCTCCAGTTCCCAGATGTTGAAATCAGTGCTACAGGCTGCACTCTGAAGAATGTTGTCCCTTCTCCCACGGTGTCTTGCTTTGACAGCATTGTTGCTCCTTTCTGGTTGTGTACTCTGGTCCTCCTTCCTTGTTACATAACTCCTTCCCCTCTCCTCCCCCCACATTGTCCTCAGAATACAAAACAACAACAAACTAAGATTTCTGCTTGAGTAACCACACGCCTTTTGTACTGCAGTATTTTAGTTGTTTAGAAACTGAAGGAAGCAGTCGAGAATTAATGAATTTGTTTGCTTGTAGTGCAAGGAGACAGGGCAAGGCCATTTACTTGATGGTCAAGAAGGCGAGGGCTTGGTAGTTAGTGGGCAGATCAGGGTTTTTCCAGGAGCTGGAGAGAGAGAGTTTCCATGGTGGTGGAGTCATAGATATTCATAATTTGAGAACTCGTCCAATCTTATCTCAGATAGGGAAAACTGTAAATAGGATATGGCACCACCCTGATGGGCTCAGGCGATGATCATGTTGATAGAGCTGATGGTGTCTCCTGGAGTCCTGGACTGGGTCCCAACACCTGTGAGTGACTTGCCACTCTCTTGCACCCAGTGTCACAGCCCCTGGTCCCACACAGGATCAAACTCTTAATACAGTATATGACTTATTGTGCCCTATTTATAAAGCTTGACCCCAAAAGTTAGGTGTTTTTTCCTTGATGCTTTTTCTGTATAGGAAAGCACCATTTAACTGCAATTTTTTGATAGTTTCATGGATTCAGCACTTTAAAAATGTTTTAAGAGATTGTAATAAGTTTAGACCTTAACATATTTTGTATTAAATTCAGACTTCATTTTAAGCAGATTGTTTTTTTTTTTTTTTTTTAAGAAAAACGTTGGTATAATTTAAATTGTACAAAATGGATTTTTTTTTAATTTAAAAAAAATGGATTTTATCCACTCTTGTCTAGTGTCATCAGAGACCATAAGAAGGATGCTCTTGCTGACTGGTGTCTGCAGACCCAATAGAGAGAAATAAAATAGTTGCTACTCTGACGATTCTGCTTGCTCAGTCTCTTGCCATCTGAGTTCCCGGACACATTCAGGGCTTGTCTAAACCACAAGATGCACTGGTTTAACCAAAATTAGTTTAAAACAGATTTAGTCAAACAGTGGCTTGCATTGTTTTAAACACTTATGTTTGTTTAAAACTGATGTTTGTTTAGTTTGCACCTGTAAATACACTGCAAGTCAAACCAATGAAAGCCAAGTTTAAACCTACTTGAGTGTTCATCCAGGGTTTTTCCACTGGTTAATTAAACCAATTTGAAAATGCAGCTTTAGTTAAACCAGTGTGCAATTACGTAGGCTAGACCTTGCTGTTCCAGCCACCTCTAAGCGGCTGCTATTTGTGTGTTCTCTGAAGATGATCGCTCCAGTTTGATGCTCCTGTTTACTGCTCGTAGATCTCAGAATAGCTCAATTGACTTAGCTGCTTTAAAATGTATGTAGCCATTGGCAAGTTTTAGTGAGCCCAATTATCTTTCTAAATTTGAATGCTTTCAAATATCTTACTTTTATTAGGTCTATTAATACTTAAGGACAACAATGTGTTCAGCTAGATTAACTAACAGCACTTTATTGTTCCCTTGTTAGGGCCACATCTTACTTGCTTGACTGAAGTTCTGTCTTCAATAGGGAAATTTGTGTGCCTAACACATGCTGCTATGTCCTTTCTATTCAGGTTCCCGGGATGGCTCGATTGGTCTCTGGGAGGTGACGGAGGATGTGCTGACTAAAGCGATGCAGGCACAACCTCTCTAGAGTCCCTGTCTACGCTCACATAACACACAGGGCACTGAAAGATATCCCCAAGGAGAACACCAATCCAGACAACTGTAAAGTCCGAGCACTGGCATTCAACAATAAGAACAAGGTCAGTAAGATAGAACAGGGAACCTGAGTAGTGAAAAATTGCAACCTTTCAGTTTGTAAAATGGATACAAAATTCTACTGGAATCACTTAAGTAAATTACAGCAAACCTGCATTTGCGATGTATTTTGCTTGCTGATTCTTTTGTCTTCCTCTTCTCTGATACTGTTCTTTGTCTGCTTTTGTCTCTGCCATTAACAAACAGATAGGACTGGAGCAAACATAAAATTTACTTTTGGAAGGAAGAGCTTCCTGTGGGTTTTCCTGGTTTTAAGCTCGTTGGCCTATGGAATGTGTCTATACAATAAATACAACAGGCAAAATACTAGACCAGTTTGGACCACGCTCACTGGTGGTAATCCTTTCCCCACTCTTAACTGGTGTATAATTCCCTCACCATGTGCTTGTCAATAGTGTTGTTGTTGATCAGTGCATGTCTGCCAGTGGTCAGCTAATGAGCATTCAACTTATCTGGATCCTAAGACATACATTAGACAACTCAACATTTTTTGTTGGCAGAGCTTGTTTTTGGTATTGGTCAAACTATAAAAATGTGAAACTGTATGCTTGAAAACGAATTAATACCATTGTTAGGGAGGAGGAGATGGCTTCTAAAAGGACTCTCTCTGTTGTGATGCAAGACTTACATTTTTGTGAAAATGCATATATGCGATCTAATATTTATTGCCCCATATTGCTTTAGGTGCTGGTGCTGAGAATTGCTAATGCTAACTTGTAGTTCATTTTCTAAGGGTTGGTCACTTGATCAAACAAAGTTCTTATATGGGCCAAGCTACCGTTGGTTGTAGGCTTTCCAGTTCACTTCTGTCCTTCCCACTGTACCTTCGTGCTCTTGTATCCACTGAAATCAACATGCAGTTAAGACTTATCTTGTACAAATTCATCAACAGTTCCAGGTAGCATTAATTTATATGTTCAACTCAAGTCACTAAAGTAGCCTTTAAAACAGCTGCTTTGCATGAAATTTTTTGTAAGGATATATCATCTGGAAGCTAACTGTTTTTCTTCTTTTAGGAGCTAGGAGCTGTGTCCCTGGATGGGTACTTTCATCTTTGGAAAGCAGAGCACACGCTATCAAAGGTTTGCCTCTCTCGTGTATTACACTAAATTTCAATAGTTAACCTGTCAGTTAAGGCTGCTTCCTACTCTGTCAGTTTCCCTAGAATGTGTCTGAATAGACTCCAGCAGTGTCTGTAAGACGCTTGCCCAAAACCTTGATTTAAAGGTTGAAAAGTTCATAGCAGAGGCAAGGTTTATGAAGTTAGAGCACTGGACGGATGACTACTTATTTCCCTTTGGGGGGGGGGGGGGAAGCTCCTAATTTCTTACCAATCTTGGACAAATTAGGAGCTTTTACTTGTCTTGTTCTAATGTTAGTTATACTAAGGGTTTATCAATATGAGGAAGTTGCCCTGGTTAACTTAGGCCTGATCTACATTTAAAACTTACATGTTGTTGCTAATGTTGTTCAGGGAGGTGGTGTTACTGTGCAGGCTGAACTCTTCTGCCGGTGTACATTGCATCTGCAAGAAGGGGCTATGCCAAAATAGACTCTGTAGTGGAGACATGGCAGTAAGATGTGCTTTCAAACTGGTTTAGGACTGGTGCAAACTGCTGTTGATGCTGGTTTGGTTTAAACTAGGCGTACTTCAATTTAGGTTAAGTTAATAAGGAACAGATTTAACAAAGTTGAAGCAAGAGTGTCTACCAGGAATTGTACCAGTGTAACTAAGGTCTGTTTAAAAACAGTTTTTAGCTAAACCAGTACAATTCCTACATGTGGGCAGGGTCTAAATGCCTGTCTCCCTCCCTTCCCTGCTCTCCAGAGCTGCAGTTCCAGCTTTTCTTCACTCAGTGGCATTACCTTCTCTCCTTGCCCCTCTTTCAAGTCTTTGCCCTATATATCAAATAGTTACCTTCTTCCAGAAGAGTTTTCCAAGTCCATGTTATTGCTTGAGTGTAGTTCCCTCAAATATGGCTACAAGGGAGTTTAGTTTTTGTTCAGTCACTTGCATCCCTCTCCCCCCACACATTTTTAGTTAACTTCTCTCTCCATTTATTTCCAGCTACTTTCCACCAAGTTGCCATACTGCAGGGAGAATGTGTGTCTGGCCTATGGTCAGGAGTGGTCAGTGTATGCAGTAGGATCTCAGGCACATGTCTCCTTTCTGGATCCAAGGCAACCTTCCCACAATGTTAAATCCGTCTGTTCCAGAGAACGAGGCAGTGGTAAGGAAACTTCAAAGTGAAGTTTCAAATTGTTGATCTTTCCAAAAAGGTAACAGTCAGGGCTGCAATAAAATACAGTAGGCTAGTAAATATCAAGGCTTTTCCTGTGAACTTCCCAGATCAGTAGCAGTATATGAAAACTTAACCTTTGCACTAATGCTCCCGCACAAAACTGATTAAAACAGTGTCTCTGAAGCTAGGCAATCACCTTGCTCTTTAATCGGGTCTAATTAAAATTTCTCTGTTTAGACTTTGTCACGCTTAAAGGGATGCTATCGCTTCAGAGTATATGTTGTAAACTACTTAATAATAGTGCAGTAGATTACAAATATATTCGATTTTCAGTAACTATTGGTACTCTGTTTACTTCTTGCATTTGTATGTGCTGCGAATGATAACTGTTTAGTCACTTTCATGCCCTGTACTACATTACTGAGTTCCAACTCTTGCAAGAGAATGTGTTTTAGAATTTTAAAACCATGAATGAAACATTTCTAGGGTTTAAATTTATAAAATCTGTTCTTACAAAATTTAAATTAAGCCAAATGTAAATAGTCTAATGTAAACTTCTGTACTGTTTTGGGTATACACAGTGAACTTTAGGTACCCAAGTGTTGGAAAGTTAATGCCTACATCTATATTCAGTTTTTACTGAGTTGAATCCCTACACTACTATGGTTTAATTTTAAGCACCTGGGCTTGAAAATATTGGCCAACAGCTCTTTGCTGCTGAATGTTCCTTTATGAACCAATTTTGAAGTGCCATTTTCCAAAGTGTGCTCTAAAACATCCTCCTGATAAACTGGGAGAAATCCGTGAGGTACTAATTATGTGGTTGGTAGAGAAGGATCCAAAGTTTTATAATAAAGCTATAAATGCAGGAATTGGTTTGGAGACCATGTGTCTTCTGTGTGCATTCATCATCCCTACCTCCCTTGTGTGAGCACCCTGAGGATTGCTCTTCAAGAGCAGCTTCAGAGTAACAGAAATAAAAGGGCACCCCCTGTGCTATTTTTCTAGCCCAAATGATGAACTCTTACTGACTATGCTAGCCTCTGCTCCCTTATACCGAGTCCGAACTTACTCGCACCACTGAATTGCCAAACCCAAATCTTTGTTACATGTAAAAACGGCATAGCTGGATGGGAGCAGGCATATTATTTACACTCAATTTTCACTTTCCATTTTGAATGTTTAATTTTATTTTATTTTAAACCAAATGTAGCATGCTTCATAAGCTTCTTGTATCATACTACGAAGGTGGCAGAAGCTGTTTTGGTTCCTCACTGATTTATTGGGTTTCTTTGTGGATCTACAAAACAAATTCTTATATAGCAAATAGCGAAATGATGACTGCGACCTTAACAAAGTAATGCTACATACTTTTGTTTGGGTAACTCTGTCCCCAAAGCAGATCAGTTTAAATGACTCTAGTTCAGGGCACAAACCTAGATTTTGAAGTGATGTTTGGAACGCAGGAGATGAGTCTTAAAGGACAGTCTCCTTCCTAGTGATTAGTACATCTGCATATGATAGCCCTCAAAGTCGTCATGGGTCTGCTCCTGTCTCATTGAAATGAAGGAGGTCTTTCCATATTGTTTCCTTGTGCGCCCCTGTCTGTACCACCTCTCTAGTTCAGGTCTATACTTAGATTGTAAGTCCTTGGGGACAGGGCCCATCTTTTGATTCTGTTTGTATGTTGTCGGCACAAGGGTGCCCTGCTCTGTTAGTGGGGCTCCTTGGCACGCTACTCTGATCTAAATAATGGGACCTGGATCAGATCCTTTGCGGGGAGAGGGGAAGATATTTGCAATAGCAGCTGTGATTTCTGTAACATAAATAGAACTGACTTGTGCTGTCTTATAGTGAAAGGGAAACGAAATAATCTGCCTACTAATACATTCTTGTAACAAACAAAAAATAACCCTAAAGCAGCACCCCACCACTGCATAGCCAGAGCATGCATCTCCTCTTAAATGTGAATTGTAACATTCCTTTCTCTTCGACAGGTATTCGGTCAGTGAGCTTTTATGAGCACATTATAACAGTGGGAACAGGGCAGGGTTCCTTGTTGTTTTACGACATCCGAGCCCAAAAGTTCCTGGATGAAAAGCCCAATCACACCTGCCGTGGACAAAAACAGAAACTAGGAGGAAGTGAAATTTTTAAAGTTGACGACCGGGAAAGGCTGGCTTGTGAGTAGCTTGCAGCTGTTGAAGCTCTTCTATATAGGGATGCTACAGGGCTCGAAGATGAGTTAATTCTACAATTTTGGGAACTATACATGTCAGATGAGCTTCACTAAAACAGTGACTGAAATCCCTTTAGCCTTTCCTCAGAAATAACGACCTGTGGGGAACATATCTCTAACTCGTTGCAGTTCTTAGCAATGCCACTTTATATTTCAATGTATTGTATTGCACTGGAAATCTAAGTGCTCTTTAAAATAAGATACATTCTGTACCCTGAAGAACTTAGATGCTAGACCAGGCAGAGGGAAAGGATGGTGCAAAGCAATGTAGCACATATTAAGTAAGAATTAACATTTGATTTCAGCCTAACTCCTATTTTCAGTTGCTCGTAACTGTCCGTCACTTACAAGTTCTCTTTTATGAAAGCTTGAGCAAAATATGGTGAGCCAGTTTTGAATTACTCAATCTTGACAAAATATTCTCCTAGCAAAACTTTTGCATAACTGCTACTGAATGGGACAAACTTCATACTCTATTTTGTAGTTCTCATTGAAATCTCAGAAATAGATCTCTGTTGAGCATTGGTACAGTAACATTAGTTACACACAATTAAAGTAGATCTTATGTGGTCCTAGTAGACTTAGGCTTATTTGTTTGTGGTATAGAAAACTTAGTCATGGAGGCCTAGATTAGATATCTGCATTCAGGAGGGATCAAGATAAGAGCTGAAATAAAAAAAAAAAAAAATGAAACAAGTTGACACACAAATTACTACTTTGGAAAAAAATGCTCTCTCTATTTATTACTTGTCAAAAAAGATATTCGACTCTAACTGTCTTATTACCCTTGCATTCAGCATACACACTGCGTACACCAGGCTATGCTGTTGCTTAATAGAATGTGCATCTAACCTGTTGATTTAGGAGACCAGAAATACACTGTATTGGTGGAATTGTATAGGTTTTGCAGACTCGCTCTTGTTTGATTAGAACAGCTACCCTTTTCAAACTGTGCAGGGGCGGGGACCATCATCAGTGTGGGAAGAGGGGAACCCTGATCCTTGATTGAGGTTCCTAGGTGCTACCATAATATAAATTATTCAGAACAAAAGTAATACTCTCTCTCAGTTCTAGTTATTATAAATGAGATTTCCAACCTTATTTTCCCTCCCCTCCCCCCAGTGTTCTTTCTGCGGAAATTTGGGCCATCAAACAGACTGCGGGATGTCCCTGGTATCTCCCAGTTCTAGCCTATCTGCATATACCCCAGGGATCATTAATGCAGAAATTTTCAGGCTATGGAGACTAAATTTTGCATTTGTGAAACAAGCTCTTGTCTTTTGCTAATTTGCAGAGATACTGATCTGAACTTTCCTTTAACAGAATCATGATGAAACCTGGAGGAATTACTTTTCTGACATTAACTTCTTTGCAAATGCTGTTTACACCCACTGCTACGACTCGTCTGGAACGAAACTCTTTGTGGCAGGAGGCCCCCTTCCATCAGGACTCCACGGGAATTATGCTGGTCTCTGGAGCTAATGAGAACTCTTCCCAAATGCCCATCTTTACGCTGATTTCCACGTTGTCTTTCCTTTTTTAACAAAGAAATTGTGTGATGACATTGTTTTCTGGTTTAAATGCAAGTTATTTTGGCAGAGTTTTCTGTTGGTCTTCAACAGTTTTGTACATCTTTTTTTGAACCAGATTTTGCTTTAACTTCCTTGATCCTTTATATGAAGGGTTTTTTTAAATCCCTTTTTATTGTATTTACTCCAAATGACTCTTCCCTGTATAGGCTAACTACAGCCATATGCCCCCTACTTTGCTGTGAGGTAGGATTCCTTTCTTAGAGTGGTTGCTGCCAGGCTTTCTGTGAAAGTCCAGGGGCTGTGTGTATGCAGGTACTTTGTGTCGGTTATGTTATCTGGAGTGAGGACTACTTGTAATTAAAAATATTAAAAATATTTATGAGATAAGCTACTACTTTATCTGCAGAGTCTGGCTCAGGCCTGGCTTGATTTTATTTTTTAAGTACAAGTCTAATGACGCATAAAGGAAAGTAAATTGAAACCAAACTTGTTGGAACCCAGGGACAGAGCACCACCAGGAACATCTTCTCTAGCCCAGAGTGTAGCAAAGAAGCCAAGCCTGGCATCCCAGCAGTGTATGAGCAAAATTACTGTTTCTTGTTACCCCTTCTCTCTATTCTGAGTGTCAGTTTGCAGGGTTGTTGGAGCTACAAAGGAGGCTGCCCGCACTGCAGCGGGGGTATTGTGTGACACGCCAGCTGTTACGATGGTGGAATGCAGCTTATTGGGGCACTACGGGAAATGGCATCCCAGCAGGAGACAGATTTGCATGGTGACTAACTTAATTCAATCTGATTAACTTCCAGACTAGCTGGGGGTCGTCTGGGTGGCTGGGGCTAGATGGCAGGGAGGAGCCAGGGCCCAGGTACCTGGAGTCTACCTAAAGAGAGACACCTCTCTCAGGCTGGAGATTCCTCCCCCGCAGTTCTCCTGCCAGCAGTGAGTAATGTTGGCAGGAATGGTCCTTTCTAGCCAGTTGCTGCTATTAAAGCAACTCCTCTGAGCGCCTAGCTTATTGTCAGTCCTGCCTTGGACTTCACCAGGAGCTGTGGGTACAGGATGATGGTCTGGATACGCTTAGCGAACAAAATACAGGCCCAGTCATGGAGGGATTGTGCATTTCTGGTGAGATGGTCTTGTGGCTAAAACACAGAGTTAACCATAGGACTCCTTGTTTCTTTTCCTGGCTCAAGCTACTGTTGCCTGTCACTTCATGTCTCTGTGCCTCACTGTGCTGATTTGTAATATGAGGTTAATAGCATGCGTGGCACCTGAGGTAATTTCTAACTTGAGATTATCAGACGAAAGACATGGTAGAAGTGCAGGTTTCCCCCCCCACATTCTGATTGCACGTCGGGGTGAGGAAAGGGTTGTCCCATATGCACACCTGGATTTGAAGTATAGGTTACTTAAGCTAAGGCCTGACTTAATCACTTTGAAAATCAAGAAACTTACTACTGCATTCCAAACTTCTTCTAGTGGGTTTGTTGTTTAAAATCTGCATCAAAGCAAAAATTTAACATTAAATATGGTTTTATTACGCAGTTTCCAAGTAGTAGCTGTTAAATTATAGGGCTGTAAATGAAGTAGTTCTCTCAGAACTTCCGTTGTTTAAACTAATGTAAAGATTCTAAGTATTTTTATAC
Organism: Dermochelys coriacea; assembly: GCF_009764565.3. Lineage (NCBI taxonomy): Eukaryota > Metazoa > Chordata > Testudines > Dermochelyidae > Dermochelys > Dermochelys coriacea. Next base: position 5,135,804 of record NC_050072.1, read on the forward strand.
TGTCACCAGTCACTGTTCCATGATGGGAACATGTTGCTTTTGGGGTTTTCTTTTATGAATGTGTGGTGGGGCAGAGATATAGCATTTGACTCTGTCCAGAAACATGCAAAGGAAAATAAATATTTAATCTACATGAAATATGGTGACACTTCATCTCTGTGAAGGAGTATCTTTAAATCCTGTCTAAGATCACTCTCTTCTACAGATAGGTTCTGCATTCTGTGGGGGGTGTTTTATTCCCAGGCAGGTCCTGTTGTTTGGGGTCAGATTTGCAGAGGCACTGAGCACTCAGCTCCAGCTGACATCTCTGAGAGCAGAGCAGTGTTAAAGTTGGGGTCCACAATGTTTAGTAACATTTTAAATTTTTTAATGCTGAAGGAAGCCTTTGGTCTTGAAATCTAACCCCCTTTATAGTTAATCATGTTAATTTGAAACTCATTTGTTTGTAGCTTTGAGTCCTTGGGGAAAATTGTTCTCTCCAGATTATTTTGAGCATTGTCCAATGTAGATGTGTTGGTGTTCAGGGGACACCAATTTAAAATTAGTCCGTTTCATTGTGGGGGAAGGGGGAACGTGGAAATGGTGTAGGTTCAAGTACTCCACTTGTTCCTGAGCCTTCTACCAGTGTTTGTCGTCCTACTGGTAACTGTTTCCTGTTCTGGGGGGGAAATTTTTCCCTTACATGAAAAGCCCATCCAAACAAGGTAAATGGAATATACACCCAGTGCTATCCAATGCAAAAAGAAAACTGGGAAATACCTTTCTTATATCCTAGTAATCGTGTGCTGCTTTTACCAGTAATAGATGATAAAGTTTCAGACAAATGTTTTAAGTAGATGTCCCTTTAAGATGGGATGCCTTATTGTGGTGTGATCCTGAATCTCCAAAATCAAATATTTCTTTTGATCCATTGCGCAGTTATGGAAACTGAGGCTGGGAGGGGAAGTGATATGCCAAATGTTGCACGGTAAATCAGAAGCAGAACAGGAAAAGAATCTAGGTTTCCTGATTTCTAGTCTATGCCTGTTGAATTGCACTATGCCTCCTTGACCACGCCATTTTAGATTTAAAATTGAAATACCAGAACCTGGCAGGGTGGATAGTAGCACATGGGGATCCAATATGGGTCACTGGTTTGCTGGCACAGCGGTGTCACAGCAATGGGGAGCTGTGAGCCCAGCCATCAGAAGTGGGTGAGAAGGCACAGCTCCCATCTTTCAAGCAACAGTAGACACCCTGTTGTGGGTGAATCTGGCCACCTGACTAGATTTCAATAGCTTTAAAATAGGGTACAGAAACCAGTGGTGTTCTCACTTTGTTTGACTAGCTATTTTTTTTTTTTTTCCAAGTGCTCAAAGTCAGATATCCCTTCTGACCTTTTTTTTTTCCCCTCAGAGTTTGCTTTGAGGGAAAGAAGGTTCTTAAGGATCATTAAGACAGACAGGCATTTTTTTTTCTGATATTTGACATTATAATTAACATGGTCTCCTATTTGCATTGTAATGTCTCAAGCAGTTTTATTTTATCATCCAGAACTTTTCATCAGGCTGCTATACAAAGCATGGTATCCTTGAAGCACCATATGCATTTGTTCTAATGTAGAAGCAGATTAATTATTTAACAGTGATGGACCCAATAGTAGCCAATTCATGAGTACTGAGTGGCAACCCTACAGCAGCTAGCCAGTGTGCTCATGATGAGAGAGAACCAATTTCCATTTCCTTTTCGTAAACTGTCCAGCTTTTTCCACCTTCAAGTAACATTATTCCTCCAGCCATTTTTCTGTTAACCCCTCCAACCTTAGTCTATCATCTCAGTCTGTCCTGCCAGCCAAGGAAGCTTGACGCAGCTCTCTGCAGTATCACTCTGAGAGAGCTAAAGGCCATGTTAGACCAAGCAGCCTCCCGTTAGAGGCTGAGCGTGTACCACCCCAGCCCTCCCAGCTCAGGAGAGCCACAGACCAAGTCCAAGTTTCATTGAGATTCATAGTTTGTGTTAATCCTGGGCCGTTCCGGTGGTGCCAAAAATATATAGCATATATATTTCTAAACTATTTAAAAAACCCACTTAAGACTGGTCCAATTCAACACCCATTGAGGTTAATGCAAAAATATACTATCATAATAATCAACTGGCAATTTTCATATCTTCTGGTGTGAGTCACTTCCATCTAAACTTTGCTCCCTGAGGTACTGCTCTTGTGAGAAGTTTGTAGCTGCAAAGTCCCAGAGAAGACTTGTATTTTTCAGATGCCCATCTTTGCAATGGTGTCAAAGAAGCTCTGAGAGTGACTCATCTCAAATTGCATCTCCATCTGAAAATGCTGCATCTGTTGTCAAAAGTAACTTCAGGCTTCCTAAAACAGAGAGATCAATTTATTTTTTTCAGATTGTCATTGTGAATTTTACAGCAATTCATGGAGGGTTGGTTTCACTGTGGTGTTGGTGGTCAGTTGCATCACTCCCAGATCCTAATCTTAGGGCAGAGTGGGGGAGAGGGGAAGGTATTCACACTCTGCTCTAGGGGCAGTTTGTGCATGCTGTTCTCCTGGGCCTGCAAGTAGCAGCAGCATAGGGGCAGGCAGGAGTGTGCGCAGAAAGGAGGGCAGGTTGGGTGTTGCTTTCAGAACCACCCAGAAGTTCTATTTAAAGGAGAACTTAAGTTGATATTGTCCCTTTATGTGGAATCTATTCTGGCTGTTTTCCATGTGCTGGAATTTATTGCTTTGGAATTAGGTAATCCTTGTAGCTTCATCTGTGCTAGGTCTCCTTATCAAAACTGGATACTTAAAAATCCTGTATTGGATACTTACAAAAAACAAAAAAATCCACAGTGTTTTCAAGAGTTGCCTGAGTGGAACCTGGTCTGTTTTGTCCCTAGACTCCAGAGGCCTTCAGAAGCCATTTCTCAGCCTCCTCTCTTCTAGCTGTATGCCGGAACCTGTAGTTCCGGCAGGACAGTTCACATGTAAAACAAAAATGCTGTGGCTGGCTGAGCTGTAGGCCACATCTGACCAACTGGGTAACAGTATTGACCGATACAAACTGCCAAATTTCAGTAATGGACTGAAATAAAATACAGGGCTATGTAAAACACTTGGAGACGTACAGTCTCCTGTCTGTAACCCCTTCAAACACTGATTCTCTCGTCTCAAACTAATATCTTGGAGATAAGGAGATTCTAAAAATCATGTGCTTTCTATAGATTTCCTTAATTAGAAGGGAAATTTCAGGTGCTGAATCTTAAATCTCATTAAACTTGTACTTTTTGTTTACCTGCTCACCAGGTTTCCTCTCCTATTATGGCCTCCTGCAGTCTCAGGGTATATAAATCACTGATTCATCCAAATAACGAAAAGGACCAATCAGAGGTTAACGTGCCTTTCTCTTATGGTACCTTGATCTTTGTAAAGTTATCTGACAAACTCATCATTGTCTTTTTCTAAGATGTAAACAGTGAAGTTGCAACAAGTTTGTATTGTTGTGACACTTTTTGTTTTCATTTGACGTTCAAGAATATGGGATAGACACAAATCAAATGCACTGATTTTTGTCTTGGATGAGTCCTTGCACAGACATCAGTGCTTACATGTTTGGTAATATGTACATAAGATGCTGGATCTTCCCCACTTGCCTATGATGTATGTGATGCACAAACTATGCAGGATGTTTAAAATATGTGGGGATCACAACTTGTGGCTTGGGCTTAGGCTGTCTTAAAGTGAACTGTAGTTCTTTAATGTTTTTCCAAGTAGACCACACTTCATAGACTTAAACATCCAATGCATTGAAAATATCAAGACTTCTGTCACTTGCCTGCTTCTGTTTTAAATTCAGGACCCAATGTTTCTTTGGCATACGTTGCTATTGTGCGCACGCACAAAACAATTCTCAGTATAGTTTATAGCATCAACTATTTTGATACAGTGCACAATCTTGAACTTGCACCTAAGCAGTTAAGCGAAGGGAGTAGAGGTTTTTCAAATGTTCTGTAGTTCATGTGTTTAACTTGAGGGCTAAATGTCTAAAACTGTCCATGCAACTTGCAAATTAAACAATGAAAACTTGCAGACTACATGCAGAACCAACTATTTGCATATGCAGCTCAGTGTCTAGAAAGTTAGCCTGTAAACAGCTGCTCTTCTCTGAACAAAGTAACTTTTAAAAAGAAAAGGCTTTATGGGGTTGGTTCTGTTTCTCAGTGACTTCCAATGTGCTGAATTTGAGTACAAATACTACTTTTCTAACTACCCTGAAATTCAATATGGTCTGAAGTTCAGCTGGGTTTCTTCTTGTGTATCGCTAATCCCCACTGCTTCAGTAAGTTTGTAAATGAGTCACTGATTGGAACTTTAGCACAAAAATTCTACTGAGCCAGATTGTCACTCTCTCTTTTCTGTTAGTCCTACAGAACCACCACGCTATGTCAATGTATGGTCATTAGTCTTTGGATATAATGTGCACATGCCTAAAATGGAGTAACCTAGACATCTTATTTAGTGTAGCTTTTGCCCTACTTATCCTCATTGGATCCTACAGAGCAGATCTAATCTGACTTGTTTTCTGGTTTGTAAATTTTAGCGGTTTTAACTTTCTCCATTCTTTCCAGTTCACCTTTAGAATAAATTCCAAACTTTTGTCTGGTCTGAAAAATATTAAAATAGTTTGTACTGAAAGTTGTACAAAATACTGGTTGCCCCTGGGTAGAAAGACCACTCTGTGCTGTCGTAAACCTGTTGCTACCTAGCTGCATGTGAAATGAACAATTCCTGATTTTTTGGCAACCTCCTACAGAAGCTGAAATTCTAACATCCAGATTTCATAAAGCAAGTGGTCAGTAAGGTGGGAAGTGATGGCCCACTGTGTGCAATCTGAGCAGCAGGGAAACAGCTAACAAATTGTCCTTCCACTTCAGAGTTAACTGCAGCGGGTACATCACACTTCCAAGCTGATTGCTGGTTCCTTCTGGTTACAGCACAGGGCTTTCTTCACAACTGTAATGGCTAGAAGTACTTTGAAGAAAAAAAAAATTAGTTTCTTGCCGTAATTAATGGGGGGAACACTGCTGCTTGGACCGTATGGTTAAGTGGCTGACACGAATTGCGCACAGTTTGTCCAAGGGGAATGCCACATGCCTGTTACTTTAGAAGACAAGCAGCTATTTTATACACTTGAACAATGAAGGTCTGGGGGTTCGGCTGCAGCTCTTCATCATCCCTTAACTGACAGTCTATTACAAACGCCTAAAGCTTGCCTGTGGAAAGCGGCTGGTCTTCTGTCTTCAGAGATGCCGTATGAAGATAGTGTGGGGAAGCACCAGTTTTTTCATTGATTGTCATCAGCCTGCCACCCACCCCTTTCTTCCCAGGCTCCTACTGTGCTCGAGCTTTCCAGCCTTTTTCCTGACTTAGGAAACTGCTTCATTTCTGGGGTGCTGAGGGGCAGCACTCTGCGCACTGCTGGAGGCCATAGTGAAGAGGGCCCTTGTTTGTGGCTTCCTCTGCTTGGCTCTACCTATTGATCCTGCATTACCTCTGGGTGGCAGGGGATGTAGAATTCCAGTTGGGACTAGTACTTCAACTGGCTGCTTCCCCAGGGCTTCACAGAATGCAGCAGGGGCTGGTCCCCTTGCTCAGTTTTCCTGCTCACAAAACGGCCTGCAGCAGGCTCTGTCCCTCTTGTTCTTCCACAAGTTTTGTTTCCATCATTCAGCCTTTTTGTCCCAGTCACTCTTCTGTAGACTCCAGCATGTTCCATCATGGCTTGCTAACTTGGGCTCCTGTTCAGCAGAAACTGGGGGCATGGCTTACGCCCTGCTGAAGCTGATGAGTCTTAAGCACATACTTCAAGCTCGTATGTACTTTGCTGGATCAGGACTTCTATAGTTTGATTCTCACATTATTTCTTCCTCTCTCTTACCCAGCGCTGGGTATTTCCCTAAATTGGTCATCTCCTCTGATCTGGAGGGCTGTGTTCCCCACTCATTCCGGCTCTGTAAATGAATTAATTCCTGCATTGCTGGCTATCTGGTGTTTTTTTTTACTTTCCACCTTCTGTTCTGGGGATGACTGCATATGTACAATCTCTACTGATTCCTACCCTCAGCTCTCCTGACATGCTTTTGGGACCTACCCTGTGAGGGCATTGAGGTTACTTGTTTCCATTATGTGCAGAAGAAAACTTCTTAGATGAGAACAAGCCTTACGGTGGAAAACAAGCTTTATATGCGGAGAACTGAAAAGGTACCTCTAGTTCAAGTAGATGAGGGAGCAGTTTAAAATAGTCTTAATGGAATAAGAACAGAGGTCCTGAATTTTGTTTAAAACGCTTCCACTGGAGGTTCATGACTCAGATTCCAAATCCATTGAATGTTGCAATGTACATCACGATTATTTCTGATCAATGCAAAGTGTGCCTCTTGGATTTCCTTAAGTATAATGAAAAGGTCAGTCTGTTTCACTTTGTGTCTCCAATGCAAGGAGTTTAACTGAAGACTGATTTTATATGATTCCTGGATTCAATGTTAACATCCATAGAGCAGTCCTCGCTGGTCTTTCTTGAGCAGCATGCAGTGCTATCTCTAACTGTTTGAATGCAAAAAAAAGGGGGTATCAGTAACAAATGGAACCTGCTGGGCTTTCCTTGTGTTAAGGAGATGATTTAAGTTAAGGTTCCATGTGTTTTTTATTAATTTTAAACCCACCGCAGTTACTCTACAGATCCAGCACCACTTTTTCTCTACTTTAAGGTGGGATTGCAAAAATATGAATCCAGCAACATGTGATCCCTGCTGGCTTGCTTGCGTATTTTTTTGCGGGATGAGGTGTTTTTTCTTGTGTGGAAGAATTCAAACCGGCTGCAAAGATTTGGCGACTGTCTCACTTCCACTTCCTAAATGCAGTTGAGCGTTTTGGGCTTCTCTTCAGAATGTAAGAGGAGAGCAGTTAAAGTTGAGCGATAACTGTGATGACTTTAGGCTATCAGTGTGTTGCCTGATCATATGGACAACGCAATGGAAGTTTGGTTTGCAAGTTGACATCCTTGTATTGATCAAGGAATAAGACTCTTAATTCCTGGTTTGGGGAGATTTGTGAATAGATTTATCTCCAAATCAAATTAAGAGGTTAATTTTCAATCTCACATTAACCGGGTTACTGTGTCCACATGCCAGAAAGATGTTGCTCTTGGGAAAAGCATGTTAGTGTATGTGGCAATGACCAATGCACTTTTTAATACATAGATCTGTACATTCTCATCTGAGTGTTAATCATTCTGTAGTCTGACAAATGGATCTTTTACTACTGCCCTGTTATATAGAATAATTGTAACTAACTGCAGTTTGTTTTTTCCACTACTTGAAGTTGTGTGAACTGAAATTGGTGAACAAAAGTATTTGTGCATCTTAATATGGATATCTCTAAATAAAATGTATTTGTATAGTGTTGGTTAGTGGTGGTCTTTACTGTTTAACCCCACCATTGTACATAAACCCAAGGGCAACCATGCTGAACTGTATTAACAACCTGCTAGGAGCCGGAAGTAGTGCCTAACTGCTGTACCTAACCTAGTATAAATGCCTAGTAGGTTTCCAGTGTGATACTGATAGCTAACTTGAGACCTATTGTCTTGGTCATGTCCCTTTTAAACAGTCAGGAGGCCTCCTTGCTGTGGCCTGGGTTGTTCAAGGGGAAATACGTCTGAACTGCTTGTGGCATATTAATGACTGTATAGTGAAGAACATAATCTCAAGGACACGGAGCAGTCCTCTTGTCCCCTCGCAGCCAGAATCTATCCCATGCCGTACATGGCCCCAGCAGCAGAGCAGTCTGTTTCACAAGGAAATAAAACTAAAGGCAACACTGTAGGTATACTTTAGACTTCTATGCTGTCTTATCGGAGGGTCTCAAAGCCCTTCATAAACATGACATAGCTATGCTACTGCTGTCCCACCCTCTTGAGGCAGGCATAATCTTCATTTAACTGCTGTTTTGGCTTCACTACCTCTAGAGATGTCTTCAGGGTGATGGTGAGAAAGTAATAGAGGGCCCTTAGGATCTCTGGCACACCACTCCCAGGCTTGCCTGTGCCACTAGATACTATTCAGCACACTGCTAATAATTTTTGTGCATCTACATGCCCATGGCAGTCATTTTCTCATTCTGTTTCCCTTCTCTCAGTGAAGTGTTTCGCTTTAACCACTCTACAGGCATGTTTGCTTTCTCTCTCTGTTTTCGTACCTATCCCAAAAGGTTTGAGACCACTCCTGGCTAAGGAGGGTGTGATGCTGTTTCTTGCAGAGCCTATCAATCCCCCCCAACTCGGGGGAAGGAGTCTCCCAGGTGAATTAGGAGACGTATCTTCTGCACAAAGTTTAATATATAGGAACAAAGCCCTGTACCTTGAAGAAGCTCCTAGCTAGTGCAAACACAGCAGCTTATGGATTCAGCAACACAGGTGCCCAGGAATTGCTTGCCCTGAGACACTGCCCTCTGCATTGGCTCCTCCTTGAACATACTCCAGTTCAAAGTCATGGTCTGTACTATTTGGTCCAAAGTGCTGTATCAACTGGGCCTCAGTTTCCAGAGACCTTCTCTCTGACCATTGCAGCTGTGCTGCACTGGGACAATAAACGACCAATGTGGGAGGCTTGTGAGCACAGATAAAACTCTGAAGGAGATAGGCCTATGCTATAGAGATCACTACCATGACTGCTACCCACCTGCTTTCCTGCAGCGGTAGCACTTCCATTCCATAAACCCCGACGTCCCTCTGAACCATTGCTGCCAGGGAAGGTAGAGGGAGAGTATTGCCACTTTCACCTGTGGGAGCTCTTCTGATACTACAGTGATGAAGGCCAAGAACCTAGAACATCTGTCCTGTGCTTTCAAGGGACAAACCCAGTGTCAGTACCCATAGTTACTTTGCTTCCTCCCAGTGCTGAGTCCTTTGCCTCCCTGCTGCTCCTAGGCCAGGTACGGCAGGGCTGCTTCTAAAAGTATGAGTGTTGCTTATGTTTTGCATTTTCCAGCTCCAGCATATTTTTTTAGTATAATGTGGTGTCTTGTCTCTGCCAGTTGGTGGTGCTGCTGTTACAAAGCAAAGAATTACAGTGGGGGAATGGTGCCCAGGGGCCTCGCACATGGAAAAAGCCACTGACCGCTCCAAGATGCTAGCTGATTAGACACTGTTTAGTTTGCTCTGCTTGGGCCCAGTTCCACATTTCGTGAGTGGTTGTGTGCATTTCCCAGCTGATCGTGGTGTAACTGTATGCAGCCTGCTTGCTACATTTTGGGGGCTCCACTTGCAGTGGTCCACTCCACCCTCTGCTGGGAAGGGGGAGCAGTTACACCTTGACAGTTTAAATATGGCCCAGAGTAAAATATGGACTGGGAAATCTCTCTCAGATAATGGGGCTGCTTCCCCCTGAGGAGAGAGAAGTCTCTTCTCAGCCAGCCTTCAAACTCAGTGCTGGAGCACCCACAGAAAAAAAATTAGTGGGTGCTGCTTAGCACCCACCGGCAGCCCCCCGATCAGCTCCTCCGCCTCCCTTCCAGCGCCTCCTGCCTGCTGCGATCAGCTCTTCAGCAGTGAACAGGAGGCACTGGAGGGGAGGGGGAAGAGCAGGGATGGGGTATGCTCGGGGGAGGGAGCAGAACGGGTGGGAAGAGGCAGGGTTGGGGCTTGAGCAGAGTGCGTGTGGAAGGGGTGGGAGTTTGGGGAAGCCATGACTGTGCTCAGTGCCTCACTGAGGGGAGCTGGTTAAACATGACCAACCCCAAAACTTGGGTTGTCTTTGGAGTGCCTCTGCATTATTCCCACTCTTGGGACACGCCAATCTGGTGCAACTAGGATGGTGGAACCTTCTAACAGCAGTGCCTCACCCCATTCCCTCCTGTCCCCAGCACCCAAGCTGGCCGGGGGCATGGCTAAAGGAGGGGCATTGACACATCTAACATGGTGTCTAACATGGTGATTAGGGGACTGGAACACATGACTTATGAGGAGAGGCTGAGGGAATTGGGATTGTTTAGTCTGCAGAAGAGAAGAATGAGGGGGAATTGATAGCTGCTTTCACTACCTGAAAGGGGGTTCCAAAGAGGATGGATTCTAGACTGTTCTCGGTGGTAGCAGATGACAGAATGAGGATAATGGTCTCAAGTTGCAGTGGGGAAGGTTTAGGTTGGATATTTAGGGAAAAAAAACTTTTTCACTAGGAGGGTGATGAAGCACTGGAATGGGTTACCTAGGGAGTGGTGGAATCTCCTTCCTTAGATGTTTTTAAGGTCAGGCTTGACACAGCCCTGGCTGGGATGATTTAGTTGGGGATTGGCCCTGCTTTGAGCAGCGGGTTGGACTAGATGACCACCTGAGGTCCCTTCCAACCCTGATACTCTATGACCTCTGATGCCTCAGTTCTTTCCACCACCACAGAGTCAGGGCATGAACCAGCTTAGGTCAGTTTCTTTCTGCAGTTAGTGCTGTGGCCTAAAACTGAATAAATATAGTTGTACTCTTCCAGTAGTTAGATAATATAGGTACTTATAGTTGCTAGTAAAAAATAAATTAAAAATAAAATTGTTGACTTACCAATTGTCATGGATGTCAACATGAAGAAGCATGGCTTCAAAATATATTCTTGTGTCCACAGTCTTTCCTTTCTCTGATGTACGCATCTGGTGCTTAAAACGTCTAGGAGAAAATCACTCGCCGGCATGCTGTCAGGTATGCAACACATTCACCCCCTGAATCAGGAAGGACAAACAAAATAGACTTCAGGCTCTTTTGTTAAAGGAGGTGCTATCTGCTAAGCCTCTGGAGCCAAAAGCTTAAAAACATCTGTCTATAAAAGTAGGAGACCAGGATCGGTGGCTCAGTCTACTTCTGGATCCAAGAAGTCTTCCGGCTCGGTGACAAAAGTTTTGGTGCCAGGCTCCGGTTCCAAGTCAGCTGAGGACCTGATAGTCAAGTCCTTGGAACTGACTTTGACCATGGTGCCATCTACATCAGTCCTGTATCAAGACGAGCATGATAAGGAGCCACAGGATGTGCCCTGAACATCTTTCTCAGTTCTGAGGAAGAGAAAGATTAAGCACAGCTCCTCCAAGAGCTTGCATGGGGCAGAACCAAAGTCAAAAGCCTCAAGACATCATGATGCATCCAGATCTATGGGCTTGAGATAGAGACCTGTGGATCTGTTGACAAAGAGCCAATGGCACATGATTGAAGTGACAGCTCAAATTTATCCGAATATGCACCCCTTTACAGATCCAATTGAAACAGTCTCCTCCAGACAAAAGACTAAGACAAGAAGGTTGGAGAAAACATTCCCTAGCTTGCATCTACTTCCACTCCAGACCCCTACATGGATCTTCTCCCTTCTTTTTTTCTTAGAATTCCTACATTGAGTGTCATCAAGAGCTTTGGTACTGGATCCAAGCTAGAGCCAGATTTGGTATGGGTGTCGAGTGCATGTTCCTTTCATGGAAGAAATTTCAGGCAAGGAGTGGTCCTGAATTCCCTGGATGTCCTTTTGGAGACCGATACCTCGCTGGGTAAGCTGGCAGGACTATCCTATGCCTCCTTGAATGCTATGGCCATACTGGCCAACTCCTTCTCCTTTTCTTTTCATGCTAGAAGACTGGACTCTCCAGGTCTGGAACAGATTCCACCACGTTCTATGGAGACAAGATATCTGGATCCTTCTGCCATGGATCCAAGATCTTCAGATCATTCTCCCGCCACTAAGGTAAGTCAAGAACATGGAGACCTGGGAGAAAGATTGAAATTTAGGGGGAGCATGGGCTGTTATAGCAGGGATAAAGGAGAGACAAGACAGAAATGGGGCAGGGGCAGAAATCAAATCAGTATCTTAGATGTCTGTATATTATGTAAGAAGCATGGGGAATAAGCAGGAAGAACTCAAAATGCTAGTAAATAAATACAACTATGACAAAGTTGGCATCACAGAGACCTGGTGGGATAATACGCATGACTGGAATATTGGTATAGAAGGGGACATCTTGCTCAGGAAGGACAGGCAGGGGAAAAAAGGGAGGAGGTGTTGCCTTGTATATTAAAAATGTATACACTTGGACTGAGGTTGAGATGGAAATAGGAGACAGACTTGTTGAATGTCTCTGGGTAAGGATAAAAGGAGTAAAAAAAACAAGGATGATGTCATGGTAGGGGTCTACTACAGACCTCCCATCCAAGAAGAGGTGGATGAGGCTTCATAGATTCATAGATACTAAGGTCAGAAGGAACCATTCTGATCATCTAGTCAGACCTCCTGCACAGCGCAGGCCACAGAATCTCACCCACCCACTCCTATGAAAAATCTCACCTATGTCTGAGCTATTGAAGTCCTTAAATCATGGTTTAAAGACTTCAAGGAGCAGAGAAGCCTCCCTCAAGTCAACCATGCCCCATACTACAGAGGAAGGCGAAAAACCTCCAGGACCTCTCCAATCCGCCCTGGAGGAAAATTGCCATATTTGGGGTCGGGAAGGAATCAGCTAAACCCTGAGCATATGGGCTTTAAACCCCTAACAAAATCATCCAAATCACAGGACTTGGTGGTGATGGGAGACTTCAACTACCCAGATATCTGTTGGGAAAATAACACTGCAGGGTACAGATAATCCAGTAAATTCTTGGATTGCATTGGAGACAATTTTTTATTTCAGAAGGTGGAGACAGCTACCGGAGGAGAGGCTGTTCTAGATTTGATTTTGACAAATAGAGAGGAACTGGTTGAGAATTTGAAAGTGGAAGGCAGCTTGGGTAAGAGTGATCATGAAATGGTAGAGGTCATGATTCTAAGGAATGCTAGGAGACAGAACAGCAAAATATAAAGACAATGAATTTCAAGAAGGCAGACTTTAGCAAATTCAGGGAGTTGGCAGGTATTAGCCCATGGGAAGCAAGTCTACAGGGAAAATAGAAGACAGCAGTTTTTCAGAGAGGCATTATTAAGGGCATGAGCAAACTATCCCACTGCGTAGGAAAGACAGGAAGAATGGCAAGAGACCACCCTGGCTTAACCAGGAGATCTTTAATGATCTAAAAATCAAAGAGTCTTACAAGAAGTAGAAACTAGGTCAAATTACAAAGGATGACAGACAAAAAACAAATATGTAGGGACAAAATTAGGAAGTCTAAGGCACAAACAAGATCAATCTAGCTAGAGACATAAAGGGTAACAAGAAAACGTTCTACAAATACATTAGAAGCAAGAGGAAGATCAAGGACAGGGTAGGACGGGGGAGGAAGGGGGGGAGGGGAATTATAACAGAAAATGTGGAAATGGCAGAGGTGCTTAATGACTTTTGTTTCGATTTTCACTAAGAAGGTTGGTGGTGATTGGACATCTAATGTAGTGAATGTCAGTGAAAATGAGGTAGGATCAGAAGAGGCTAAAATAGAGAAAGAACAGGTTAAAAATTACCTGGACAAATTAGATGTCTTCAAGTCACCAGGGTCTGATGAAACGAATCCTAGAATACTCAAGGAGCTGACTGAGGAGATATCTGAGCCATTAGCGATTATCTTTGAAAGTCATGGAAGCCAGGAGAGATTCCAAAAGACTGGAAAAGGGCAAATATAGTGCCAATCTATAAAAGGGAAATAAGGACAACCCAGGGAATTAGACTAGTCAGTTTAACGTCTGTACCCAGAAAGATAATGGAGCAAATAATTAAGCAATCAATTTGCAAACATCTAGAATGTGATAAGTAACAGTCAGCATGGATTTATCAAAAATAAATGGTGTCAAACCAACCTGATAGCTTTCTTTGACAGGGTAATAAGCCTTGTGGGTGGGGGAAGCGGTAGACATGGTATATCTTGACTTTAGTAAAGCTTTTGATACTGTCTTGCATAACCTTCTCATAAACAAATTAGGGAAATGCAACCTAGATGGAATTATTATAAGGTGGATGCAAAACTGGTTGTAAAACCGTTCCTAGAGAGTAATCATCAGTGGTTCACAGTCATGCTGGAAGGGCATAACGAGTGGGGTCCGGTTCTGTTCAATATCTTCATCAATTATTTAGATAATGCCATAGACAGTACGCTTATCAAGTTAGCAGATGATATTAAGCTGGGAGGGGTTGTAAGTGCTTTGCAGGATAGCATTAAAATTCAAAAATATCTGGACAAACTGGAGAAATGGTCTGAAGTAAATAGGATGAAATTCAATAAGGACAAATGCAAAGTACTCCATTTAGGAAGGAACAATCATTTGCACACATACAAAAGGGGAAATTACTGCTTAGCAAGCAGTACTGCGGAAAGGGATCTGGGGGTCATAGTGGACCACAAGCTAAATGAGTCAACAGTGTAATGCTGTTGTGCAAAAAAAAAAAAAAAAAAAAAAAAAAACCATCATTCTGGGGTATGTTAGCAGGAGTGTTGTAAGCAAAACACGAGAAATCATTTTTCTGCTCTACTCTGCACTGATTAGGTCCTATCTGGAGTTTTGTGTCCAGTTCTGGGCACCACATTTCAGGAAGGATGTGGACAAATTGGAGACAGTCCAGAGAAGAGTGACAAAAATGATTAAAGGTCTAGAAAACATGACCTATGAGGGAAGATTGAAAAAACTGGGTTTGTTTAGTCTGGAAAAGAGAAGACAGAGAGGACATAAGAGTTTTCAAGAATGTAAAAGGTTATTATAAGGAGGAAGAAAGAAAAATTGTTCTCCTTAACCTCTGAGGATAGCATGAGAAGCAATGGGCTTAAATTGCAGCAAGGGAAATTTAGGTTGGACATTAGAAAAAACTTCCAAACTGTAGGGTGGTTAAGCACTGGAATGAATTCCTTAGGGAGGTTGTAGAGTCTCCATCATTGGAGATTTTTAAGAGCAGATTAGACAAACATCTGTCAGGGATGGTCTAGATAATACTTAGTACTGCCACGAGTGCAGGGGACTGGACTAGATGACCTTTTGAGGTCCCTTCCAGTCCTACGATTCTATGATTGGGGATCCATGGCTAAAGCCCTGTTGCCACCTCACTCAATGCAAAATGCCCCCTTTTTTGCTCACAAGTGGGGATGGATAGTCAGTCTTTGACAGATGATCTTGCAGGCATGTTCATCCTAGGATATTAGAGAGACAAGGTGGGTGAGGTAATATCTTTATTGGACCAAATTCTATTGGTGAGAGAGACAAGCTTTCGAGCTACACAGAGCTCTTCAAGAAATAATCTGTTCCGCCTGGTATTTAGTTGTGATACTCTGAGCACATTTCCTAGACCTGAAGAAGAGCTTTGAGGAAGCCAAAAGCCTCTCTCTCCAACAGAAGTTGGTCCAATAAAGGATATTGCCTCACCCACTTTCTCTCTATCTTTGACAGGTACATTTCTCCTAAAGTGGGGAATGGATCTCATGTATACGTCTTCCCCACTCCCTCCAATTCTCAAAGTTCTAAACCAAGTAAAACAAGATTCTGCTAGGATGATCTTAATTGCTCCAGTGTACCATTGTCGTCATGGCCACATTGATCTACTCCACTTATCTAATGGCAATAACAGGACTTTGGCTTATTGATGGACCTACCATGGCAGCAACAAGGGAAAGTGCTCCACCTGAACCTCAGATCTCTACATCTAAGGGCTTGGGTGACAGCACTATGAGGCAAATAGAAAGCTTGTGCTCCAGTGTGAGGTTAATGGTAGGAAGCCCGTTACTAGAAGGTGTTATGACTTCAAATGGAAAAGATTCACTATATGGGCAGAAAATAGAAACATAGATCCAATTTCAACTCCAATTCAGATGGTCTTAGAATATCTGTTACACTAAGAAACAGAGAGTCTAGCTATATCATCTGTTAAAGTACACCTGGCAGCTCTTTCATCAGTACATACTGTGATGGGGCAAGGCCAGATGGCTACAGAAAAATAGTGGGAGATGGATATATTAGCTCCAGGCTAAAGAAATCCCTGGTACCAGGATAAGTGAAATGGCAGCTAATCCAGGTCAATTAAGACACCTGGGGCCAATTAAGAACTTTCCAGAAGGCAGGGAGAAGGCTAGGTTGATTGGGACACCTGAAGCCAATCAGGGGCTGGCTGAAACTAGTTAAAAGCCTCCCAGTTAGTCAGGTGGGTGCGGATGTCAGGAGCTGTGGGAGGAAGTTGCGCTGTTGGAGAGACTGAGCAGTACACACCATATCAGGCACAAAGAAGGAGGCCCTGAGGTAAGGGGGAAGTGGAGCTTGAGGAAGTGGGGGCTGCTGTGGGGGAAGTAGCCCAGGGAATTGTACGTGTCATGTTTCTAAAAGGTCAGCTACCATAGCTGATGCTATTAGGGTCCCTGGGCTGGAGCCCGGAGTAGAGCGTGGGCCCGGGCTCCCCCCCAATTAATCACTGAGACTGGGAGACAGAGACTGTGCAAGGAAGGATAACTTCTCCTCACCTCCCTCGCTGGCTTATGATGAAAATGGCTCAGTAGACTGTGACCCTTGTCTCTAGAGAAAGAAGGGTTACGTGGAGGGTCACAGTGAGCCTCTGAGGCTAGCAAAATCCACCAGGAAACGTGGGACCCATGGAGGCAAGGACAGAGCTTTGTGGATAAACCCATTTTCTCAAATCACATCATAAAAAGATTTTTGAAGACACTGCTGAACCTTTATCCACCCATCAAAGACTCTCTTTGTGGAATTTGAATTTAGTATTGACTCAACTGAGCTCTGCCCCCTTCAAGCCATTACAGGATTGCTCCCTGTTTTCACCTTTTGATAAAAACAGCCTTTAGAAGAGCAGTCACGTTCACTAGCAGAATTAGTGAGCTGCAGGAACTAATGGCAGCTCTCCCGCATACTAGAAAACATCCTAAATTCATTCCAAAAATGTTTTCCATTTCCATGGGACTCAGTGTATAAACTTACCTGGATCTTTTCTGAAACCATACATAAGGAAGGGAGGTGCTAGATTATATCCTTTAGATGCAAAAGGAGAAGTCTCCTTTTACCTGGATCAAAGTAAGGACTTCAGATCTCCTAAGTTGTTCATCTCTCATACTGGTTCCTTGAAGGGTACGGCCCTTTCAGCACAATCATTCTCTAGATGGGTCAGACTTTTTGTATTGAGGACTGTTATATGGCAGCTTCACTTTCCCCTCCCACGAGGCTATGTATACGCTACAGATGATACAGCGGCATATCTGTGATGCTGCAGATTAGCTACTGTAAGGTCTCCCTGTAGCCGCACTATGCCGATGAGATAATTATACCACCCCCAACAAGCAACGGTAGCTGTCGATGGGAGAGCATCTCCCAGTGACATAGGGCTGTCCACACCGTGCTTTTGTCAGTGAAATTTGTGTCTGTCAGGTTGTCGTTTTTTTTTTCACACCCCTGACCAATGAAAGTTTTACCGACAAAAAGTGCCAGTGTAAACATAGCGTTAGAGTTCCTTTTACTAAGAGAATGGCTGTAGCTATGGCATTTTACAAGCACCTTCCCATCACTGACGTTTGCAAGGCCGCTCCGCGGAGAACAATCTATGCTTCTACAAGTTTCAGAGTAGGAGCAGTTTTAGTCTGTATCCGCAAAAAGAACAGGAGTACTTTTGTGGCACCTTAGAGACTAACAAATTTATTTGAGCATAAGCTTTTGTGAGCTACAGCTCACTTCGTCGGATGCATGCATGAAATCATGGTGGAATTCCAACAACTTCAACAATTTCCATCCCACCATCAACCTCAGCCTGGACCAGTCCACACAAGAGATCCACTTCCTGGACACTACAGTGCTAATAAGCGATGGTCACATAAACACCACCCTATACTGGAAACCTACTGACTGCTATACTTACCTACATGCCTCCAGCTTTCATCCAGACCACACCAGATGATCCATTGTCTACAGCCAAGCTTTACGATACAACCGCATTTGCTCCAACCCCTCAGACAGAGACAAACACCTACAAGATCTCTATCAAGCATTCTTACAAATACAATACCCACCTGCTGAAGTGAAGAAACTGATTGACAGAGCCAGAAGAGTACCCAGAAGTTACCTACTACAGGACAGGCCCAACAAAGAAAATAACAGAACACCACTAGCCATCACCTTCAGCCCCCAACTAAAACCTCTCCAACGCATCATCAGGGATCTACAACCTATCTGGAAGGATTACCCATCGCTCTCACAGATCTTGAGAGACAGGCCAGTCCTTGCTTACAGATGGCCCCCCCCAACCTGAAGCAAATACTCACCAGCAACCACACAACAAAAACACTAACCCAGGAACCTATCCTTGCAACAAAGCCCGTTGCCAACTCTGTCCACATATCTATTCAGGGGATACCATCATAGGGCCTAATCACATCAGCCACACCATCAGAGGCTCGTTCACCTGCGCATCTACCAATGTGATATATGCCATCATGTGCCAGCAATGCCCCTCTGCCATGTACATTGGCCAAACTGGACAGTCTCTATGTAAAAGAATAATGGACACAAATCAGATGTCAGGAATTATAACATTCAAAAACCAGTTGGAGAACATTTCAAACTCTCTGGTCACTCGATTACAGACCTAAAAGGTGCAATTCTTCAACAAAAAAAACCTTCAAAAACAGACTCCAACGAGAGACTACTTAATTGGAATTAATTTGCAAACTGGACACCATTACATTAGGCTTGAATAAAGACTGGGAGTGGATGTGTCATTACACAAAGTAAAACTATTTCCCCTTGTTTATTTCCCCCTACTGTTCCTCACACACTCTTGTCCACTGCTGGAAATGGCCCACCTTGATTATCACTACAAAAGGTTTTTTTTTTCCTCTCCTGCTGGTAATAGTTCACCTTACCTGATCATTCTCGTTAGTGTATGGTAACACTCATTGTTTCATGTTCTCTGTGTATATAAAATCTCCCCACTGTATTTTCCACTGCATGCATCCAATGAAGTAAGCTGTAGCTCACGAAAGCTTATGCTCAAATACATTTGTTAGTCTCTAAGGTGCCACAAGTACTCCTTTTCTTTATGCTTCTATAAGTCACTGTTGGCTAGATTTAGAATCTGGCTCTGATGCTCATTTAGGCTGGGTGGTACTTCAATCATTGTTCAATTAGGATTCCGCCCCCCCTTTCTTATTGAGGTATTGCTTGCCAGATTTCCCAAGAGGGGGGCTATGCCGAGGGCATGGGAAGAAATGGAGGTTACTTCCTTGTGTCTGGAGTTCTTCGAGATGCCCTCCGCATGGTCACACTCCCTGCCCAGGTTCCCTGCTTCTGCGGAGTCCTAATTGTGTCATTGCTTGGTATTCAGCTTTAGCATTTGGGAGGAACTGAGGCAGTAATAGTGCCAATACCCCTCTTCCAGCCACCTCCCCTGGTCAGCACAGGCTCTGGGGATGGGGATGAAGGGGCGAAGTGCTTCTAACAGGCCCTGCTACTAGAAGGTTCCACCCTCCTGGCTGCACCATGTTGATGCATCCCAAGAGCGTGACTATGCAGAGTGAATCTCAAACTCCTGTTATACTAAGTACCCTCCATATTTCAAGTAGTATACTGCAAACTCAGGCCCTACTTACTCCAGGGTGAGAATTTGTTGCTATTGCCATCCTAGCCCGTCATAAAAATTATGCTAGTGTCTTACTGTAATTTGTATTCACTAACTGACAATTAGCTAGAATAGCATTTGCAAGGGTGTTGGCTAATTCTACATGCTTCCCAATTGTTTAGTAAAGGACATAAATATTTGTGATTTGCCCAAGGCTGAGAGCTAGGCTAAACCATAAATCATGCAGTGTCCAGCCTTTGCTTAGGGAATTAGTGTAAGTTATACTGCCAACAGAACTTTTGTTTTGTTTTGCTGGTATAACCTTTTGTGTACATTAGGAACAAAGAGATTATAGCAATGGTATAGGTCCACTGCTAGAAGAAAAAAAGAAAAGGAGGACGCGTGGCACCTTAGAGACTAACAAATTTATTAGAGCATAAGCTTTCGTGAGCTACAGCTCACTTCATCGGATGCATGAAGATAGTAACATTTGTTAATGATGCAGAACAGGCAGAAGCATTCAAGAGCATTTCTGTTCTCTGTTGGGAAAGAAGTAGGTAGATGTGCTTCTCACAGCAGGATGATCAAGTCTCTTCCAGTCCCTTAGTAACCAAAGAGGATATTAGGAGCACAAGAAAGAAGAGGGAAAGTGTAGGTCCTCTACTTACCAGAGAAGGAAAGCCAATAACTTCAGCTAGCAAGAAGGCCAAGGGATTTTAATGCCTATCTTGCATCAATCTTCACTAAAAAGATACATCGGGACCAGATACTTAACACAATTAATATTAACAAGATGGAGAAAGAAATGCAAGGTTTTCAAGTCCGTGGGTCCTAAAGAAATTCACCCTCGGGTGTTTAAGGAACTAACTTAGCAGTTCTCAAACTGTGGGTTGGGACTTGAAAGTGGGTCGTGACCCCATTTTAATGGGTCATCAGGACTGGCTTAGACTTGCTGCGACTCACAGCTGAAGCCCGAAGTGCAAGCCTGAGGGTTTCAGCCCTGGGCATTGTGCCTTAGGTTTCAGGCCCCCTGGCTGGGGCTGATGCCCTTTGGCTCTGGCTTTGGGGCCCCTACCCCGGGCAATAGGGCTCGTTCTTGGGCTTTGGCTTTACCTCCCGCCGCAACCCAGGGCGGTGGGACTTGGGCAGGCTCGGGCTTGGGTTCCCCCATTCTGGGATCGTGTAGTAATTGTTGTTGTCAGAAGGGGGTTGCGGTGCAATGAAGTTTGAGAACCCCTGGACTAGCTGAAGCAATCTCTGAACTGTTAGTGATTATCTTTAAGAGCTCATGGAGGACAGGTGTGGTCCCAGAAGACTAGAGGAAGACAAATGTAGTATCTATTGTGACAAAGTTCCTCCTCTATCCTGGTGGGTCTTGCGCTTATTGGCGGATTTGCTCGCCTTGGAGCTTCACGGCAGCCCTCAGTTTGGCCATTTTGTGAACCCACAGTCCAGGTCATCTCCTCCTGTGTCTGACCAGGAGTTGGGAGATTTGGGGGGAATCCGTGCCCACCCTCTACTCCGGGGTTCCAGCCCAGGGCCCTGTGGAATGCAGCTGTCCAGAGTGCCTCCGGGAACAGCTGTGTGATAGCCACAACTCCCTGGGCTACTTCCCCATGGCCTCCTCCCAACACTTCTTATCCTCACCATAGGACCTTCCTCCTGGTGTCTAATAATGCTTGTACTCCTCAGTCTTCCAGCAGTCTGCGTTCTCACTCTCAGCTCCTAGTGCCTCTTGCTCCCAGCTCCTCACACACGCACCACAAACTGAAGTGAGCTCCTTTTAAACCCAGGTGCCCTGATTAGCCTGACTTAATTGATTCTAGCAGCTTCTTGATTGGCTGCAGGTGTTCTAATCAGCCTGTCTGCCTTAATTATCTCCAGAAGGTTCCTGATTGTTTCTGGAACCTTCCCTGTTACCCTTACCCAGGGAAAAGGGACTTACTTAGGCCTGGGGCTAATATATCTGCCTTCTATTACTCTCCGGTAGCCATCTGGCCCAACCCTGTCCCACATATCCCCCACCCCCGCTCACACTACGGTGTTGGGCAACTTAGGACGTCAGGCAGTGTACTCATGACAGCCATCTGCATTGCCATGGTGGCTTCCAGCCTGGTGTTGTATGGTGAACTGGAAAGGTTGTAGGGACAGGAACCATCTGGTCACCCTTGCATTCTTCTCTTTATTTTGCTGTGTCTGCTGAGAGCTGCATGGTTGGGTCACAAGGGTAACCATCGTCCAAGAAGGTAATAACCTAGCGTTTCCACGGCCCATTTCACAGCTAGGCACTCTTTCAACCACGGCATACTTCTGCTCTCTCTGGAGGAGTTTTCTGCTGAGGTAGAGGATTGGGTGTCCTTCATCTCTGACCCCATAGGACAGCTCCCAAACCTACTTCAGATGCATCTGTTTGTAAAAATGAATTCTTTGTTGAAGTCTGGGGCTATAAGCATGGAGTTTACTGCAGAGGGCTGTCGGTAGATCCATGAATGCTTTCTCTGCAGCATCTGTCCACTTCACCATGTCTGGACCCACGGGCTTTTATCAGGTCTGTCAGGGGACTCGCTCTGGTAGCAAAAATTGGGAATAAATTGTTAGTGGTACCCCACCACAGCCAGAAATGCCCGGACTTGCTTTTTCCGATTCTGCTGGGGCCCTATTTTGGATAGCCTCTAGTTTGTTAGTCGGGGCTTGACCGTGCCCCTTCCTACAATGTAGCCAAGGTATTTAGCCTCGGCTAGCCCTATAGCACACTTGGCCGGTTGGCTGTGAGGCCAGCTCGTCCTAGCATGTCTAAGACTGCTTCCACCTTTCCTAAGTGGGTTTCCCAGTTGGGGGTGTGAATAATCACATCATCCAGGTATGCTGCTGCATAACTGGTATGGGGCCGTAGGAGCTTGTCCATAAGACCCTGGAAGGTGGCAGTGCCCCCATGCGTCCAAAAGGAAGAACAGTATATTGAAACAGACCCCCTGGTGTAGAGAATGCAGTCTTTTCTTTGCATCTTTGGTAAGGGGAATCTGCCAGTATCCCTTCGTTAAATCAAGGATGGTCAAAAATTGGGCATTGCCCAGGCCTCATCGATATGGGGTATGCATCAAATTTGGATCTCTCATTCAGTCGGCAAAAGTCATTACAAACCTAGTGGTACTATCGGGTTTTGGGCACCAACACAATCGGGCTTGACCACTGACTGTGGACTCTTCGATGACCCCAGCTCCAACATCCTTTTTACCTCTGCCTTGATCTCCTCCCTTTTTGCTGCTGGGACCCAATAGGGGCCTTAAAGTTAACTTTGCCCCAGGGTCTGTGATAATGTGGTGACCTGTTTGGTTGAAAACACATCCTGGTATTGGTTGATCATCTCAGTTACCTCCTCCTGGTTTGGTGTCAGATCAGTGGATATCCTGATCTGCTCCTGCAGGTTATTTCCCTGGATCAGGGCTCTTGGGCCACTACACACGCCTCTCACTGGTGCCAAGGCTTTAAGAGGTTAATGTGATAAATTTATTCTTGTTTCCGGCGTCCTTGCTGCCGCACCTTGTAGGTTACTTCCCCCACGGGTTCAACCACCTCATAGGGCCCATGCCATTGGGCCAGAAGCTTGCTTTCTGCCGCGGGTACCAACACAATCACCCGATCCCCTGGTTGGAACTGTCAGACTTTTGCCTGGCAATTGTAATTGGTTTGCTGGGCCTCCTGCGCCTTTTCCAAGTGTTCCCATACAATAGGGGTGACCCGGGCTATCCGTTCTCACGCATCTGCAATACATGGTCACTTATATTTCTCCCCTCATTGGGTTCCTCTTCCCAGATTTCTTTTGGCGATATCTATTATGCCATGGGGGTGGTGTCCGTATAATAATTCAAAGGGGGGAAAACCCAGTTGAGGCCTGAGGTACCTCCCGGATTGCAAACATAAGTTGGTAATAGGGTGTCCAATCCTTCCCGTCCCGACTTACCACTTTCCTTATCGTTGCCTTGAGGTTCGTTAAACCTTCTACCAGCCCATCGTCTGCGGGGGATAGACTGAAGTCCTCAGGGTGAGTATATGGAGCAGCGTACAGAGATCCTTCATTAGCTTCGACATAAATGGGGTACCTTGGTCTGATAATATCTCCTTGGTAGCCCCACTCGGCAAAGGTCCCCACCAACTCTTTAGCTATCGTTTTAGAGACCCGTGTTCTGCAGGGGGACGGCTTCTGGGTAGTGAGTAGCATAATC
The DNA here is from genome assembly GCF_009764565.3 of Dermochelys coriacea. Classification (NCBI taxonomy): domain Eukaryota; kingdom Metazoa; phylum Chordata; order Testudines; family Dermochelyidae; genus Dermochelys; species Dermochelys coriacea. The sequence continues at coordinate 5,159,540 of NC_050072.1, forward strand.
CAGAATGGCAAGTGTATATTGGTGGCCCCGGACTGTTTTCTCCAGGGGTCCCACTAGGTCTATGGCTATTCTCTCAAAGGGGACCTCTGTGATGGGAAGGGGTACTAAAGGTGCCCTCAAGTGGGGACGGGGACTATGCAGCTGACACTCTGGGCAGGACACACAGTACCTCCGCACTTCTTCATGGACTTTGGGCCAAAAGAATCATCGCAGGACCCGTGCCAGGGTCTTCTGTACCCCCAATAATGCTCCACAGAAGATGACTATGGCCAGACTTATACAGCATTCTGGTGGTTTTGAGGTACTAGGATCTGCTGTACCTTCTGCCCCTGTACTGGTGCAACCCGTATAAGAGATTCTTCTTTCGTTATGAAGTAGGGTTCTGGTCCTGGGGTTTTCCCTTCCACGTGGACCCCATCTATTTCGTCACCTCCTTCCTCATGTTGTCGTACCTTGGGTCTTCAGCCGGTCCCATCCAAAATTCCTCTCCCGTGCTAATCTGCCTGAGATCTAGGGGGCCAGACTCCGTTGCCTCTCCTGTTCAGAGGTGTTAGGGTGTGGTCAGACTCGGGTGCTTCTCCCTTCTGGGTCGCCTCCTTTTCAGCTGCTCGGGTCCTCCTACCTACAAGAGCGACCCTCTGGCTTTGGGCAGTATTCGGCTTCCCAAGGCCTTAGCTGCCCTTCTTTCTCTTTTCGTCTTTCTCCACTCCCAGACAGCGTAGAACAAATCTGGGGATATTTCAGAGAAGGTTGTGGGGCTGACAGTCTACTGTGGATGCTCAACTACTTTCAGGGCTTCCCCTTTCTCCAATTACCCCTACTTGGAGTAAGTCTCCAAACCCTTGGGAATCCCTCCTTATAAGCACCGGGGTATGGGAGTTAGGGGATTATACCTGCTGCTACCTCAGTAGTGTTCCCTGAATCTCTATTGTTAACTGGGATGGTGGGGTAATAACCAACTGTCCCATGGACGCAATGTTATCCCTGTACGCTAGCCCACAGCAACTGACTATGCTTCATGAGCTTCCCTGAGACAAGCATGATAGCAACTCCCTAATCACCAGTGCTGTAGTCTCTACCCCATTTAGCTTCACTGGTCTGGTGTAGCATATGTGGGGTTCGTGAGACCCCCACAAGGTGGATTAGGGAGCATGGGTCTGCCCAGTTTCCCCAGTTTACACTGCATAGGCTCCTCGGCATTGGACACTGTACAGCTATGTGTCCCCACTCCCCGCAGGCGTAACATCTATATGGAGCCCTAGGCGTTCCCCGGTCTCTTGTTTTGGGTAGACTAACATCACGATCCTCTTCCCCCTCAGTGCTCTAACTCGTTGTGGCTTCTGGTGGGCCTTCACCCCTCCCTTTTTCCACCTTGGCTCTCCTGGTGGCCCAGTCACCCGAGCTCTAGGGCTTGGTGCTGCTAGTTTAAAACCCGGGGTGCTTCTTCCTTAACTGGTCGGGTCAGCTCCCTCGCCGTCCTTCACCTTTCTACCAGTTGCGACATCTTGTTGTAGGTGGAGGGTTCGTTCTGGCTTACCCAGGTGTGAAGTCTGGCAGTAGTCCTCTTCATAGTACCGATCGATGATGAGAACTTCTAGTATCTCCTCCGACTCCAGGACTCGGTTCGTAACCACTTTCGTGCGAATGGATGAGGTCATAATAACTGGGACCACGGGGTTTTGTTTTCCTAGTAGCTCCACTCATGATACGCTGGGGCCCGCACTGTGATCGTTACCCCAGATCTGGTCAGGATCTCTGATTTCAGTGGGGGTTAGTCTGCCGGCAGCCTCTTCAGGCAAAATCATATTAGGCCTTCTGGGCCTCCCCCACAGGAATGGAGCGAGGATGCCATACGCACTGTTCTCATGCCAAGCCTCCCACAGGGCTGTCCTCTCAAAGGCCAGTAGGTATGCCTCTACATCATCCTCCCACGTCATTTTCTGCAGCAACTGCTGGTCCATATGATCTGCATCCCATCATGGACGCAGTTCAGACTCGGTAAGGGGCCTTTACCTGGTTTACCAGTTCTCGCAACATAGCCCCATCTTGAGCAGCCTGGTCCATCAGCAGGCGATTAGTCTCTTGCTGCAGCCGCACTGCCTCCTGTTGGCGGCTGCCTGGATATGGGTAGCCTCCTGCTGAGCACTGTGGCTTGTATTAGTACCCGCACTACCCTCCTCCATTGTGGTAGGAAAAAAAATAAACCTCTTTTTGTTTTTCCCCCTCCCTCCAAACACCCTCCTTCTTCTGCCGTGCTGTGCAAACCAAATCCCACTTCTAACACCAGCTGTGAAAAAGTTCCTCCTCCTACTTGGTGGGTCTTGCGCTTATTGGCGGATGTGCTCACCTTGGAGCTTCATGGCAGCACTGAGCTTGGCCATTTTGTGAACCCACAGTCCAGGTCATCTCCTCCTGTGTCTGACCAGGAGTTGGGGAGATTTGGGGGGAATCCGGGCCCACCCTCTACTCCGGGTTCCAGCCCAGGGCCCTGTGGAATGCAGCTGTCCAGAGTGCCTCCGGGAACAGCTGTGTGATAGCCACAACTCCCTGGGCTACTTCCCCATGGCCTCCTCCCCAATACCTTCTTTATCCTCACCATAGGACCTTCCTCCTGGTGTCTAATAATGCTTGTACTTCCTCAGTCTTCCAGCAGTCTGCGTTCTCACTACTCAGCTCCTAGTGCCCTCTTGCTCCCAGCTCCTCACACACCACCACAAACTGAAGTGAGCTCTCATTTTAAACCCAGGTGCTCTGATTAGCCTGACTTAATTGATTCTATGCAGCTTCTTGATTGGCTGCAGGTGTTCTAATCAGCCTGTCTGCCTTAATTGTCTCCAGAAGGTTCCTGATTGTTCTGGAACCTTCCCTGTTACCTTACCCAGGGAAAAGGGACCTACTTAACCTGGGTCTAATAATCTGCCTTCTATTACTCTCCTGATAGCCATGCGGCCTGACCCTGTCACACTATCTTTAAATAAGAGGAACAAAGAGGACCTGGGAATTATAGATCACTCAGCCTAACCTTGGTACGTGGAAAGATCCCAGAACAAAATAATTTGTAAGAGGATAATAGAGTTATAAGGAAAAACAACGAGGAGTCCTTGTGGCACTTTAGAAGATGAACAAATTTATTTGGGTATAACTTTCGTGGGCTAGAACCCACTTCATCAGATGCATGGACCTGTATTTCCACTCCATGCATCTGATGAAGTGGGTTCTAGCCCCGAAAGCTTATGGCCCAAAGAAATTTTTCATCTCTAAAGTGCACAAGGACTCCTCGTTTTTTTCCTTATAGGGATCTGTGCTGGGTCTGAAACTATTCAGTATTTTCATTCATGACTTGGATAATGGAGTGGAGAGTAGGTTTATAAAATTAGTGATGACACCAAGATGCGGGTGGTTGCAAGCACTTTGAGGACAGGATTAGAATTAAAAATGACCTTGACAAATAGAGAATGGTCTGAACTCAAGATGAAAATGTAGTCAGCAGAAGCGCAAGTACTATGTTTAGGAAGGAAAAAACCCAGCTACAAATGGGGAATCGTTGCTAGTTGGCAGTACTGCTAAAAATGATCAGGGGCTATAATGGAGTCTACAAATTGTTAGTCTCTAAGGTCCTCTGTTTCTTTTTGCGAATACAGACTAACACGGCTGCTACTCTGAAGTTGAATGCGTCACTACTGTATACCATTGTGAAAAAAGGCTAATATTCTAGGGTATATTAACCAGATGTCACGTGTAAGACACAGAAGTATTGTCCTCGCTACTTGAATTGGGAGGAATCACTGGGTACTTTGTCCAGTTCTAGATGCCTCACTATAGAAAGATTAGATAAATTGAGAGAGTCCAGAGGAAAGCAATAACAAATTATAAAAATTTAGAAAACCTGACCTATGAGAAAGTGGGGTTTTTTGTTTGTTTTTTTTAAACTTGGCATGTTTAGTCTTGAGAAAAGACAACTGGCAGAGGGGACTTGGTAACAGTCTTCCAATATGTTAAGGGTTGAGATAGAGGTCTGTGATCAATTGTTCTCCATGTTCACTGAAATTAGGGCAAGTAGTAATGGGCTTAATCTACAGCAAGGGAGATTTTAGATTAGATATTAGGAAAAACTTTCTAAATATAAAGATAGTTAAGCACCAGAATAGGCTTTCAAGGCAGGTTGTGGAATCCCTGTCTTTGGAACTGGTTAGAGAACACCTGTGAAGGATGGTCTAGGTAGACTTGGTCATGCCTTACCATAAGGGTTTGGACTTCATGACCTCTTGAAGTCGCTTCCAGCCCTACAGTTCTTTGATTAAACAACACTGAAAGATAAACATCTTAAAAATCAGCAGGCCTGGATAATTTGCACACAACTGTCCTAAAAAAGCTGGCTGAGGGGATCTCTGGCCTTCTGATATTAATTTTAATAAATCTTGGAATAGTAGGGAAATTCCAGAAGACTGGAAGAGCGCTAATGTGCCAGTGTTCAAAAAAGGCAAGCAGATGACCCAGCTAATTATATATGCCCATTAGTCTGACATCAGTACTGGGGAAAATAAGGGAAAACCAGATAAGGAATTCAACTGATAAAGAATTAAATGATAGGAATATGCCAGTCAACAGAGTTTTATGGAAAACAGATCTTGTCAAAACTGATTCAATTCTTTTAGGAGATTATAGATGTTATTGATAATAGTAATGGCATAGATATAGTATACTTAAACCTTTCTAAGGCATTTGACTTAGTGCAGCATGACATTTTGATTTAAAAATTAGCATTATACGTGTCAATACCACACATTAAACGAATTAAAACTGGTAACTGACAGATGTCAATGGGGAATCCTCCTTGAATAGGTGTGTTTCTAGTGAGGTTCCAGAAGGATTGGTACTAGGTCTAACGCTATTCAACATTTTCCATCAATGAGCTGGAAGTAAATATAAATCACTGCTGTTAAAATTAGCAGATGGCACAAAGTTTGGTGGAGTAGTAAATGATGATGAGGCTGGAGTGGTCATATTGAGTGATCCGAATCAGTTAGTAAAGTGGGCCCATTCAAACAATGTGTTTTTAATATAGCCAAACGCAAGGTCACTGCATCTAGGAACAAGGACTGCAGGCACTAACTGACCGAAGGGATGGACTATGTATCCTGGAAAGCAGAGACTCTGGAAAAGCTTTAGGAATCATAATGGAAAAGCAACTGACGGTGAGTTTCCAGTATGACAATATGACAAAAAGGGCCTATGTGATCCTTGGATGTATTATTTGTATTATCGTAGCACCTACGAACCCTTGTCGGACCACGATGAGATATATAGACGGGAATAGTGAGTTAAGAGTAGAGGGAGTGGCTGGCTCACTACAAAAGCAATTTTCCCTCTCTTAGTATTGACACCTCATCAGTTATTGGGATGGACCACATCCACCCTGACTGAATTGGTCTTGACAACACTGGTTCTCCACTTGTAAGGTAACTCCCTTCTCTTCATGTGCCAGTATATTTATGCTTGTATCTGTAATTTCACTCCATGCATGTGACAAAGTGGGTTTTTTACCCATGAAAGCTTATGCCCAAATAAATCTGTGTAGCCTTTAAGGTGCCACCGGGACTCCTCATGTTTTTTTAGGAGTAGAGATGATTTTATTTCTGTATAAGGCGTGGTCAGACTGGTGTCCACAGTATTAAAAGGATGTCAAAATATTGCAGAGGGTGCATCAAGAGACACATGATTTGGGGATCTGGAGAAAATGCCTTACTGGGAGAGATTTAGAGATGCATCTATTTAGTTTTCAAAAAGAAGATTGAGAGGGGACTTGATTGCAGTGACAGTGCCTTTACAGAGAGACAATACTGGCTATAAAGGCTCTTTAATCTAGCAGAGAAACTGATGGCCGGAAGCTGAAGACATACAAATCCAGATTGGAAGTAAGACACATTTTTAGCAGTGAAGGTGATTAACCACTGGAACAAACTACCAAGGGCAGTGGGAGATTCTCTTGTCTCTTGATGTCTTCAGACCAGAACTGGCCGCCTTTCTGGATGATGCTTTAGCTGAACACAAGTTATTGGGCTCAATGTAGGGGTAAGTGCGTGAAATTTCATGGCCTGTGATTTACAGGAGGTCAGACTAGATGATCTAATTGTCCCTTCTGGCCTTAAACTCTATGAATCTATTAATTGCTTCTACCCTAGTGTGTTTGCCAGTACAGCTATATCAGCAAACCTTTAAGTGTAGACAAGGTCAGAAATGTAGACAAGTCCTGGCTCCACCCCAAGATTTTAGCTCAAGCAGTTTAGTACATGTTAAAGACAGTGGCCCAGATCCACAATGCTATTTAGGCTCCTAACTTCTATTGATTGCAATGGGAGTTAGGCACCTAAATACCTCTGTGGATCTGGGCCAATGTGCCTTATTTCCACCTATGACTTAGAACATTTCAGCTAACCTCGCACCTAGTCTAGCCTAAAGGCCTAGTCTAAACTTGAACTCTTTCTGTGGCGAGCTTCAGCCTGAGTTCATGCATCAGTGACCCCATTAACGTGCATGAGGGTATCATCTGTTGACATAACCCCCTTATATCACTGATGTTCAAACTTTTCTTTGTGCCTCCAACTGCACCTAAGTTACCCAAAGCTCTTACAAACAGCATGGAATCTGAAAGGCAATCGTGGTTCTTTTTGATCATGCATCATCGTTACAACATGGATGGAACTGTGCTGTGTTGGCTAGGCAACACTAACAGAAGTGAAATATAAGGAAAAGGTATTATCCCTGAAGCCAGCTGGTCAGAGTGATGCGCACATCCATTATTTACATTATCGCTTTGCTGACCCTACCTTTGAATCTAGTTTTGAATTATAAAGCATTGAGGAAGATGCATGAAGGAACAGTCCTGAGCCAAGGGAGGATAAGCGAGACAATCCAGCAGATCAGAACACAGGAACTGCCAGAATGGGTCAAAGCACTGGTCCATTTAGTCTGGGATGCTCTCTCCAATAACAATACGTACCTGATGCTTCAGAGTGGAATGCAGAATCCCCAGCATGAGCAATAATATACGTCTTTGCTATCATTACTTAAATCCCTTTTAAAAGGCTTTGCAATGAAGTATTTGCTGTTTCCTCCTTTGTATTTATTGCATGTGCAGCTTAAAAAACCCCATCAAGCTTTCTGGCTTGGTCTCCTCCTCTTTTTCTCTCTCACTCCCCAGGCTCATAGTCTGACCTCTTGTGTGAAAACCAAGTAAGTCTGCATATCATTACAGGAATGGGGGCTCCACCCTCTCACTGAGCATCCTCTAAAACTTTGGTCTTTTTGCTGTGCATCACTTGGCAAATAGCCATCTTCGTTAGCCTGGGACTGCCAAATGACTATTAAAGAATGCTAATAATACTCATTAATTGTGTACAGATTAGGGAGTGCAGAGAAGTGTCATGGAGCTTGTGAAACTCTTTGAGCTATAATTATTTCTCCTCCTCTATAATAACAAACAACTATCAGTGTCTGGCTTGAGAAAAGAAACTTTACCTGCTCACTGTTTCATTTCAATTTAGTTAGCAGAAAGGGCCTTTTAGACAGTAAGTTTTCACTGTTCCTGACTAGTGTGAATGGTCCGGGCACCTTCCCATCAGAAGGTATGTGAACGCTGCATTAAAAAGCCATGTTCTTAGCTTGGTTTTAAAACAGCAGCGAAGACATGGCAACTGGGCTTTTAACGCCGGTTAGCAGCTCAATTTAAAGCCTACAGGGCAGCCGGGAGATCAACTCAAGCAGCTAACCCAAATTACAAAGCAAGTTGTCCTCTCTTTACTGCTATTTTAGCCTGAATTAGGGTTAGCTAACTTGAGTTAAGACTGCACCTTTTATTTGCAGTAATGAATATAAATCAGGATCAATCCAGACCTCCAGTTTAAAATGTCTCTCTTGTGGCCTGTGACAGAATGTGATTTTTTTCATAATATTTTGGATGAATACTTTGTGTGCCTCGGTTTCCTCTCTGTTGTGCTGCGTGGTTAAATAGGTGTGTGTGTGTGTGTGTGGGGGAAGGTTGTTTACTCCTTGCAGAGATCCAGGTGTGACTGATGGATGACTGTCTGGGGCCTGGGCCCATGCCCATGGAGAGCCTGAAAAAGACAATGGCCACTTCAGTGCCTGGACATTTGGTACCTAGCAACTAATGACCATGGATGGCCCATTGTCTGCAGGAAGCCAGTTGATTGTGATCAGCTGGAGAACAAAGGGCTAAGGAGGAAGGCCAGGCAACCATGTTTTTTGGGAACAAGAACAAAGGAATAAGGAGGGGCCCTTTGGGGTTAAGTGTGGGCTGTTTGAAGCGAAGTTTCAGGATTGGGACTACAGAGGGGTCAGAGAGGCTCTGGACTGACACAGGTGGACTATGCTGTGACTTTGTTCTCTATCTTAACTAAGCAGTTTCTTTGCTATTTTCCAGACGTCTAATAAACCCATCTGTTTTTTACAACGCTGGCTGAGTCATTCCAGTTTAAGCAATTTGGGGGTGCATTGTTCCCTTTGGGTGTGTAAGTCTCCCTCAGATGTACAATTGAGGTGGACTCACTGAGAGGACTCACGGCGTAAAGCAGGGTGCTGAAGGTGCCAAAGTTCAGTCCAGGAGTGGTGAAGCCAAGGGCTTACTCCAGTGACAGAGCATAACACGAGGAGGCTGATGCGCTGAAAAGGTCCTCCCAGGGACTGTTCTGGAGCCGTTCAAGAGCACCAGTCCTGTGGATCCATGTCACTGAGCAAGGATATTACAGGGTGGTGTATCCTCAAATGCTGGCCACATAAGAGCATTTCGGAGGCCCTCTGCTCATCTGGTGAATGTAGGAAAGGAGGAGGTGGAGGCAAGAGAGGTGGGACCACAGAAAGGGGCAGAGAATGGAGGGGAGACAGCAACCATTCCTAGACCAGTAGGAGGTTTTGTCATCACCTGACCTGTAAGCCTGGTGTCTCTATGCTGTGCAACTTTGGTTGAGAGCCCTGAAACCAACTGTGAGCTCACAGCACAACAGCCTCACATTGGCTTTTACCAGCCTGGTTACTCCTTGCAGGGCAACACCACCAGCACTCTCCCAGTCCTGAGTTCTTCCCCAAAATGTCTTTCTCTGCACTGCTCAGTCACCCTTACTAGAACCCCACAAAACCAGATCAAGTCTCCTGCTCCTCTCAAGAGACAGCACACCACAGCTTATCAGCTGAGGCTGACAAACCCTCCACTTCAATCAAAGCACTGTGTTGGTTTATGGTAAAAGTAAAATAAGTTTATGAAGAAAGGACAGCTTTAAGTGACATCAGGCATAAGGAATAGGATAGAAATGGTTACAAACTAATACAAGTAAAATATGTTTCTAAAACTAAAACTCAACCTAGAGTCTCTTGTTCAAAGAAGTTTTCCTCACCACAGTCATTCTTTCGGCATGGCGGGCTGTTCTTTAACCAAGCCCCACACGGGGTGCTCCAGGCGCTTGGCTTCTTGAACTCCTCAGCTGAAGGACAACTTTAGGGGTTCTCCTCCCCTTGCTTATAGTTCCAGTAAACCTCTAAATGTATTCTGAAGTATATCTCAAGATAAAGTTCCTTTTCCCTGCTGGGTGTGGATGCCATGCTGGCTTCTCTTCCGCTTGTGATTTTTACAACGCGAATGATCTTCCTTCAGTCTCTGATACAAATGAATAGCTCCCTGTCCTTGGCCATGTCCGGCTTGAAGTGTCTAGAAAAACCTGTTTATAACTTTCTCTGATGTGCCTGGTTTAACAACATTTCAGTCACATTTCTGGCACATCTGTCTAAGTCTTTGTAGGTTAACTGTACATACCTCACACAAGAATATTCAGTGAGTTATTAGTTTTCCTCACATGACACCCTTTAGATACAGATTCAGTATGTCAGGGCTGACAAGAGTTGCTGACCCAAAACAGTGAACCACCACTGGGGCTCTGTGTCTCTGAGGCCCTCCGCTTGTTGTGAATGGAGGGAAAGGAGGAGGTGATGGCAAGGGAGGTGGGATCACAGAAAGGGGAAGAAAAAGGAGGAGAGAGACAGCAGACGTTGCACTGGCTGAGTGGCCCATGACTGAGCAATGTTCTGAAGGCTCTTCAAGCTACAGGAGATTGGCAGGAGCTGCACAGCCAAGCGTGGGAGAAGGAAACTAGAGCTGGGCTGTGGGAAGGGGTGTGCAGGTCCTCAAAGGTGAAATGCGGGGACAGAATGGCCTGCAGGAAGGGAGAGAGGGTAGAGATTTTCAACTGCCCTTCCTCGTGTTGGAAATCTCTCCTCTGTCACTGTGACTATGCCTGCTTTTCTGCTGTCAGGCCAACTCCCTCCCTCAGTTCTTCAGCTCTGCCTTCCTCCTTGCTGCTTTTCTCTCTGCCAGTGCCATTGTTGCAATGGGGGGAAGGGGAGGTGGCCACTGCTGCACCCTGCATACTAGGTGAGCTCCCACTCTCACAGCTGTGTCATCCCCACTCACTCTAGTTTCCATTTGTCTCTGTCTGATACCCTTGTGCCTTCTTGGCCTTTCCTTGGTGCAGCTGAGCCCTAGGCTGGTGCCATCCTGGATTCTTCCTCATTAATCCCAACACACTTTCCTCGCTCAGCATGCTAGATGATCATTATATTTAACACACAGGTTCTAGTTTACTGCCTCACTCCCAGACTCTGTGTTGTGATTTGTTGCCTCCTCAGGCCTCTATTTCAGAGCTTGCTGCACCCAAGTAAAGCACCAGGCAGGAAAATGCAACAACCTGTCTTCAGCTTTCTACATAGTAATCCAAGACCTTTGCACCCCAAGTTTAGCAGAGTAGGGCCAATTTCTGAGCATGGTTTATGTGAGAGGGGGAATAGAAAAGGGAGCCTTATCATGCTATTGCCTTAGGAGAGTTGGCCCAGCAGTTGTCTGCTCTGCTCTAGGCAGATAAGATGTAATGATTAGGCCTCTAGGAGAAGTAGAGAGGGAAGTGGAGGACTGAAGCTGGGAGCTTTCAGAAGCCCTGACCTACAGCCTGTTGAGCTAAAGGATCACCTGCAATTACCGGATGTGGGGGGAAACACATGAAACATAATTTTCAAAATGCACACATATATGTACATCTGTCAGTTTTACTGAGCCCCCCGCTGGAAGAAAATATAAACCATAGAACAAGATAATCTTCCTGAACTGGAATGCTTGGTCCAAACTGCTGCTGTGGCCAGCCATAAAGGAAATGAGCTGTGTTTTTTAAAACTCTATACTCCTCCCAGCGTTCCACTATGCTGTCAGACGATAAGCTGTGTAGTGGGGTTGGATCTCTGGCTCCTAGCACCATTCTCAGCGTGTCAAAAATGGCTGAACCGCAAATGAGATCGGCTCCTTCGTTAATAGTTTGAGTCGGAGAAGTGCTTTCCACCCACAACTCCCCTTGACTGCAACTGAAGCTGTGGGTGCTCAACACCACTGAGGATCAGGCCGTAATGCATTACACACTGACCCTCTTGGAGTGGATGTAACTATTCACTGGATATTATGGTTGGGCAGGGACTTTAATGCATGATTTTCAGACCCCTTCCCGCCAAAACTCTAAAGGGGGGGAAGATTCTCCTTTACATGTGGATGCACCCTTATTCCTTCACAGCATGCCTATGCTGAGACCTCCTGTTTCTCTCTGAGAAGGGTCAGAGAACACAATGATATAGTCAGATCCAAATTTCACCTTTATTTTCTATAAATTTCTAGCTATGCTTCATTGTTGTGTACCATAGTACACGCTATGTGATTATTTCAGGTTCATTCCTGGAACACATCAGGCATATGGATACAGTTAAAACTCAAAGCCCACTACTTCGGTCAAAATTAATAAATCTCTGGTTCTTTTGCACTGAGGATCCCTATAGTAGCAGACTTCTAAGAGGCAGGGAAGGAATCCCTGTTATGCTAGATGTTCCAAAAGTTGGCTGTAGGCCAGGGACTATGCAATCCCTTCCCTAGGCACCGGGTATATGATGAATGCCCTAAAGGGTTCAAAGCCTACATGGAACTCCACCAGAGCTGCATCTTGTCACCACTACTTGTTACTTCATCCAGATGCTGATTTTGGCTGAGAGTGAGAGATCTTGGAAATGGCACTGTTTACATCTGACACGAAAGAGATATGGAGCTGTGTCTCATAGACATACCACAAGCTGCTTGGCAGCTCTCCAACAACTTCACAAAGCAGTACATGTTGAGCAACATGGTGGAGAGAAGTGAGCCTTGTGAGACTCCAAAGGGGAGGCATTTAGAAATGGAGAAACAGTTGCTCATAATGAATCTCTGGATTTAGCCTAAGAGGAAGGAACTGAACTGTTTCAGGACATGCAGATTGCTGGTGTGCGGGCAGACATTTTGGCGATCAAAGGTATCAAATGCTGTGGCAATGTCCAACTGGATGAATATGGACGTACGTCCCTTGTCTTTGGACATTTTACAAAGGTGAAGTAAGTATTTTACAAAAAGAAAAGGAGTACTTGTGGCACCTTAGAGACTAACAAATTTATTAGAGCATAAGCTTTCGTGAGCTACAGCTCACTTCATCGGACACGAAAGCTTATGCTCTAATAAATTTGTTAGTCTCTAAGGTGCCACAAGTACTCCTTTTCTTTTTGCGAATACAGACTAACACGGCTACTACTCTGAAACCTGTAAGTATTTTACAGTTGGCCTAATTACAGAAATGTAAAAATTTGTAAAAGAGGCAGTGTGGCCCAGAGTGTAAAAGAGAGGTTTGTTCCCTGCTCTTCCACAATATCCCTCCGTAACCTTTGGCAAGTCACTTTAACGCTGATTCTTAGTTGCTTCATCTGAAAAATGAACTTGTACACATTCCTCCGAGGCCAAAGGGGTATTTTCAGAACGATACTGGAGATGGAGTAATCACCAGATGCTGATATTTCATTTTTCTTCTGAAAACTCGCCCTGGCTGGTTTACAGGCTGACAATGAAATTCTCCATTGCTGTGTTTGTTTTTCTCTATTGATGGAGGATTATGTCGAGTTTTCAAACAAAAGCAATTTCTTAAATATTTTCCTCTCCACTCTTGACCTTTTAAAATTGTCTCTTACCTAAGACAGTGTCAAAATTTACCTATAGTTTGAATTTTGTAATGTAACGTGACTGCATTTGGTAGAGTGAGGAACACCAAGAAATATCAGGCTCCACAAATATTTCCAAAAGGAAAGCCCTTTAACCTTTAAACAAAGCATGTAATTTAATGCAAATATTAATAGACGGTTCCAGTTGTCAATGAGACGTAATTCTAAACATCTTAAACCACGAGAATTCATTTTTGAAGTTACAAGTGTTGGCGCATCCCTGCCCCTCCCTTCCCCCCGCAAAAACAGCTTTCTAATGGAACTGCATTGCACCATTAACTGCCTCTCCCTAAATAAAAAAAGCACTCGCAGGACCAAGACTGGAATTTTGACCTTCATCACTGTAAACATAAGCTTCCACTATCTGTGCTGAAGAAAGAGCTCTATTTACTGTCAGGAATGGAAGGAAACTTCATATTCTTTCTACGGGCTTGTCTTTTCACAGCAAAGTTAACTACAGTTATAACTCAAGTGTTGCCCCTAACTCAAGTCCTGTCCACACACAAAAATCATTAGCTTGAATGTGATGGTGCTTTCTCACTCAAACTGGATGGCCCATCAGGCTGAAACTTGAGTTAATGTGACTCTTCCACTGATAACTCGACTACTCTGCATAGGGTTGCCAGGTGTCGAAAAAGGACCCTCCCCAGCCCTGTGAAAATGAGCTTGAGTGAACAGGGGGGACAGCAAGCGATGGAGGAAGGGGGGATGGAGTGAGCACGGTGGGCCTTTGGAGAAGGGGCGGGGCAAGGGTGTTCGGTTTTGTGTGATTAGAAAGTTGGGATGGGTGCAGGCTAGCTCCACTGGAGTGCTGCTAGTCCTCCAAAGCCTTCCCACAATTCCTGCCAAGCGCCCAGAAAGGACAGACAAGTTCTCCCATAATTCACTGGGAAAAATTCGTAGAGTGGCGTAGGTTACCGCAGTGCAAAGAACCATAGGATGTACACCTCAGAATTTTCAGTGCTACAAACCACAGTGAATACAGTACCAGTAGGGACACAGCAATTTGTGTGTTATTTCACAGCAGTGGCCTCCAACCTTTTTATGCACAAGATCACTTTTTGAATATAAGTGCAACCCATGATCTACCCCTTCCCTTCTCTGAAGCCCCGCCCCACTCATTTCATCTCTTCCCTCCATCGCTTGGTCTCCCTCACCCTCACTCATTTTCACCAGGCTGGGGCAAGGGGTTGGGGTTCAAGAGGGGGTGTGGGCTTCTGCGCTGGGGCCAAGGGTTTCAGAGTGTGTGAGGGGGCTCCGGGCTGAGCCTGGGGTAGGGGCTTGGAGTGCAGGAGGGGGTGAGGGATGCAAGTCCTGGGAGGGACTCCGGGTGCAGGAGGGCACTCCGGGCTGGGGCAGAGTGTTGGGGTGCAGGAGGAGGTAGGTGGTGCTGGCTCTGGGAGGGGGCTCAGGGCTGGGGCACAGGCAGGGGTATGGGGTGCTGGCTCCGGGAGGTGACTCAGGGCTGGGGTGCAGGCTTCTGCTGGGTGGCTCTTACATCGGGCAGCTCCTGGTCGGTGGCGCAGCAGGGCTAAGGCAGGCTCGTTGACTGCCCCGGCCCCATGCTGCTCCCGGAAGGGGCTGCCTCCTCAGCTCCCATTGGCCACAGTTCCCCGTTCCTGGCCAATGGGAGCTGTGGGGGTGGTGCTTGCAGGCAGCAGAAGTGCATGGAGAGCCCTGCCCCTCCTCCTCCCCCGGGGGCGTGCTCAGTGGCCGCTTCTGGGAGCGGCATGGGGCTGGGGCATGCAGGGAGCTGCCTCAGCAACAGCCCTGCTGCGCTGCCGGACTTTTAGCAGCCAGAGACCACAATCGACTGGGAGAAATTCCAGGATTGACTCAAGAGAAGTAGCTCAAAGATGGATAATTTGAACTAACTCTGTAGGGAAGACATACCTTTAGCTGCAGTTAGCTAATCAAGGCTAACATGCTCAGACAGACACTACGTTCAATCCTGCATGCACTGAAGTCAGTGGAAAAAAACTTTGACATGAAGGAGAGCAAGATGGGGTACAATTATCCACAAAAAATGAATCATTCATAGCTTTCCTGAGTTACACTATTTTCTTCAATGTAGCCAGTGCACAAGTTTGAGAGAGGATTTAACGGTACGGAAAGTCTGCAGGGGCAGTAAGTAACAAGCTGTTTCAGAGGTAGGGTTCATTTACATGAGAAAAAGTTATACTGGTTTAACTTAAGATATGCTTTTTAACCAATTTAAACTGTTGCAAAGGCCTTTGTGAGCACCCTTGTCTTTTCTCAGTTTAGTCTGAGGCTAAGTCCACACTGCGTACCGTACAGTGGCACAACTGTGCGATACAGCCATGCGGGTGTAACGTACACAGTGTAGCCGTTCTTTGTCGGCTGGAGAGAGCTCTCCCATGACGGGCAGTATCTTTGTTGGTGAGAGAGCGTCTCCCACCAACAAAGCGCTGTCCACGCCGGCACTTTTCATCTGTAAAACTTTTGTTGGTCGGGGTGTGTTTTTCCACACCCCTGACCAACAAAAGTTTTACCAGCAAAAGTGCAGTATAGACATAGCCTAAATCAGTGGTTTTCAAACTTTTTTTCTGGTGACCCAGTTGAAGAAAATTGTTGATTCCCGTGACCCAACGGAGCTGGGGATGGGCTGCAGGGATGAGGGCTAGGGGTGGGGTTAGGGATGAGGGGTTTGGGGTGTAGGAGGGGGTCAGGGCTGGGGATGCAGGCTCTGGGGTTGGGCTGGGGATGTGGGGTTTGGGGTGCAAGAAGGGGCCCTGGCTTGGGGGGGGCTGAGGGCTGGGATTGGGGCATGGGATTGGGCCACGGGTTCACCTCAAGTGGCTCCCAGTCAGCGGGGATGCTAAGGCAGGCTTTCTGCTTGTCCCAGCACCATGGACGGTGCTGCCCCCCGGAAGTGGCCAGCAGCAGGTCCAGCCTGCAGGCACTGCCCCACCCAGCTCCCATTGGCTGGTTCCTGCCCAGTGGGAGGGCAGAGCCAGTGCTTGGGATGGGGACAACACGCAGAGCCCCATGGCCCCTCCGCCTAGGAGTTGGACCTGCTGCTGGAAGCAGTGCAGTGTCAGAACAGGTAGGGACTAGCCTGTTTTAACCGGGCAGCACCGCCGATGGGACTTTTAACAGCCCGGTTGGTTGGCAGTGCTGACCAAAGCCACCGCAACCCAGCGCCTTACATGCTGCAACCTAATACTGGGTCGTGACCCGCAGTTCGAAAACCACTGGCCTAAACAGATTAGGAATCTGTTAGAGTATCTTACTTCAATTCATCTTAAACTGAAATAAAACTGGTCTCCACTCACATTTTTACAGCTGTTTAAATGCAAGTAGACAAGGACTTAAAGGAAAACTAAGAACAAATGTCAATTTTGAAATCAGGTTAACTTTTCAATGACTTTTAGCTCAAAAATATTTAATGGATCTTCTTCAGCTGGTGAAGAAGCATCCGCTCCTGGCTTTAGAGTAAGTGTGACAATTTTCACATCAAACCAATTTTCGGAACCAGAGATTTAGAGGGTGCTCATGGAAACACCTCCTCCCTTCCAGCCCCTCCCTCTCCCCAGGGTGCTGACCTCCCACCTCCCTTCCAGCCCCCCCACCCCAGCGCTGACCTCCCCCTCCAGCCCCTCCCCTGCCCCAGCGCTCCCCCTCCTTTCCAGCCCCCCTCACACCAGGGCTGACCTCCCCCTCCAGCCCCTCCCCCTCCCTTCCACGACCCCCTCACACCAGGGCTGACCTCCCCCTCCAGCCCCAGCGCTCCCCCTCCCTTCCAGCCCCCCCCAGCACTGACCTCTCCCTCCAGCCCCTCCCCTGCCCCAGCGCTCCCCCTCCTTTCCAGCCCCCCTCACACCAGCGCTGACCTCCCCCTCCAGCCCCTCCCCTTCCCTTCCAGCCCCCCCTCACACCAGGGCTGACCTCCCACTCCAGGCCCTCCCCTACCCCAGCGCTCCCCCTCCCTTCCAGCCCCCCCCACCCCAGCGCTGACCTCCCCCTCCAGCCCCTCCCCCTCTCTTCCAGCCCCCCCCTCACACCAGGGCTGACCTCCCCCTCCAGCCCCTCCCCTCCCTTCCAGCCCCCCCTCACACCAGGGCTGACCTCCCCCTCCAGCCCCGGCACTCCCCCTCCCTTCCAGCCCCCCCCAGCGCTGACCTCTCCCTCCAGGCCCTCCCCTGCCCCAGCGCTCCCCCTCCCTTCCAGCTCCCCCACCCCAGGGCTGACCTCCCCCTCCAGCCCCTCCCCTGCCCCAGCGCTCCCCCTCCCTTCCAGCCCCCCCCTCACACCAGGGCTGACCTCCCCCTCCAGCCCCTCCCCTGCCCCAGTGCTCCCCCTCCCTTCCAGCCCCCCCCCACCCCAGCGCTGACCTCCCCCTCCAGCCCCTCCCCTACCCCAGCGCTCCCCCTCGCTTCCAGCTCCCCCACCCCAGGCCTGACCTCCCCCTCCAGACCCTCCCCTGCCCCAGCGCTCCCCCTCCTTTCCAGCCCCCCTCACACCAGGGCGACCTCCCCTCCAGCCCCTCCCCCTCCCTTCCAGCCCCCCCTCACACCAGGGCTGACCTCCCCCTCCAGCCCCTCCCCCTGCCTTCCAGCCCCCCCTCACACCAGGGCTGACCTCCCCCTCCAGCCCCTCCCCCTGCCTTCCAGCCCCCCCTCACACCAGGGCTGACCTCCCCCTCCAGCCCCTCCCCCTCCCTTCCAGCCCCCCCTCACACCAGGGCTGACCTCCCCCTCCAGCCCCTCCCCCTCCCTTCCAGCCCCCCCTCACACCAGGGCTGACCTCCCCCTCCAGCCCCTCCCCTTCCTTTCCAGCCCCCCTCACACCAGGGCTGACCTCCCCCTCCAGCCCCTCCCCCTCCTTTACAGCCCCCCCTCACACCAGCGCTGACCTCCCCCTCCAGCCCCTCCCCCTCCCTTCCAGCCCCCCCTCACACCAGGGCTGACCTCCCCCTCCAGCCCCTCCCCCTCCCTTCCACGACCCCCTCACACCAGGGCTGACCTCCCCCTCCAGCCCCAGCGCTCCCCCTCCCTTCCAGCCCCCCCCCCAGCACTGACCTCTCCCTCCAGCCCCTCCCCTGCCCCAGCGCTCCCCCTCCTTTCCAGCCCCCCTCACACCAGGGCTGACCTCCCCCTCCAGCCCCTCCCCTCCCTTCCAGCCCCCCCTCACACCAGGGCTGACCTCCCCCCTCCAGCCCCTCCCCCTGCCTTCCAGCCCCCCCCTCACACCAGGGCTGACCTCCCCCTCCAGCCCCTCCCCCTGCCTTCCAGCCCCCCCCTCACACCAGGGCTGACCTCCCCCTCCAGCCCCTCCCCCTCCCTTCCAGCCCCCCCTCACACCAGGGCTGACCTCCCCCTCCAGCCCCTCCCCCTCCCTTCCAGCCCCCCCTCACACCAGGGCTGACCTCCCCCTCCAGCCCCTCCCCTTCCTTTCCAGCCCCCCTCACACCAGGGCTGACCTCCCCCTCCAGCCCCTCCCCCTCCTTTACAGCCCCCCTCACACCAGCGCTGACCTCCCCCCTCCAGCCCCTCCCCCTCCCTTCCAGCCCCCCCCTCACACCAGGGCTGACCTCCCCCTCCAGCCCCTCCCCCTCCCTTCCACGACCCCCTCACACCAGGGCTGACCTCCCCCCTCCAGCCCCAGCGCTCCCCCTCCCTTCCAGCCCCCCCCAGCGCTGACCTCCCCCTCCAGCCCCTCCCTCTCCCTTCCAGCGCCCCGCCCGATCAGGACTTGAGCTCCCCCTCCAGCCCCTCCCCTGCCCCAGCGCTCCCCCTCCCTTCCAGCCCCCCCTCACACCAGGGCTGACCTCCCCCTCCAGCCCCTCCCCCTCCTTTCCAGCCCCCCTCACACCAGGGCTGACCTCCCCCTCCAGCCCCTCCCCCTCCCTTCCAGCCCCCCCTCACACCAGGGCTGACCTCCCCCTCCAGCCCCTCCCCCTCCTTTCCAGCCCCCCCTCACACCAGGGCTGACCTCCTCCTCCAGCCCCTCCCCCTCCCTTCCAGCGCCCCGCCCGATCAGGACTTGAGCTCCCCCTGCCTTCGAGCCGGTGCCGGTACCTGTCTCTGTGGTCCGCGAAGACCCGCCCCTTGTGTGGGCGGGGCCCACTGCCCTTCCCGCTCCGCGCCTCGCTGGGAAACCTCCGGTCACGTGTTGAGGGAGCGTCTTTGTCTCCCTCTGTCACGTGAAGGGCGGGCGGGCGCGCCGGGTCGCAGGGAAGGGTGCTCGGCGGCGCGCGCGCTCCGTGGGTCACGTGGCGGGGGAGAGGCCGCGCGGCGTTGCGCTGCACCGGGGGAGGGGGGGTGTCACGTGACAGTGGTGGGCGCCGCCGCTGCTGCTGCTGCTGCTGCTTTGTGAGCACATTGGGCAGGTAACGAGCGGGCCCGGGGGGAAGTGACCCCCCCTCGGGGCCGGCCGTGGGGCGGGGAGGCCGGAGCCCCCAGGGAGACGGCACCGAGGGGGAGGGGGAGGCCCGGATTGTGTCTCTGCCTCAGAGCCGGGGGCACGGCTGGGGGCGGGGAGCAGAGCCCCCTGGAGGGGACAGCCCTCCCCACCCGCCTCTCCCCTCCGGCGGGGAGCCCCCCATCCGCCCCGCTCCCCCCCCGAGAGAGCAGAGCCCCCACTCCTCCGGGGAGAGCAGAGCCCCCCACCATCTATCTTACCCCCCCGAGAGAGCAGAGCCCCCACTCCTCCGGGGAGAGCAGAGCCCCCCACCATCTATCTTACCCCCCCGAGAGAGCAGAGCCCCCACTCCTCGGGGGACAGCAGAGCCCCCCACCATCTATTTTGCCCCCACTCCTCGGGGGACAGCAGAGCCCCCCACCATCTATTTTGCCCCCACTCCTCGGGGGACAGCAGAGCCCCCCCACCATCTATTTTGCCCCCACTCCTCGGGGGACAGCAGAGCCCCCCCACCATCTATTTTGCCCCCACTCCTCGGGGGACAGCAGAGCCCCCCCACCATCTATTTTGCCCCCACTCCTCGGGGGACAGCAGAGCCCCCCCACCTTCTATTTTGCCCCCACTCCTCGGGGGACAGTAGAGCCCCCCCACCTTCTATTTTGCCCCCACTCCTCGGGGGACAGCAGAGCCCCCCCACCTTCTATTTTGCCCCCACTCTTCCGGGGAGAGCAGAGCCCCCACTCTTCCGGGGAGAGCAGAGCCCCCACTCTTCCGGGGAGAGCAGAGCCCCCACTCTTCCGGGGAGAGCAGAGCCCCCACTCTTCCGGGGAGAGCAGAGCCCCCACTCCTCCGGGGAGAGCGGGACCCCCCCACCATCTATCTTACCCCCCTCCCGAGAGAACAGAGCAGAGCCGCTACTCCTCCGGGGAGAGCGGGACCCCCTTACCAGCTATCTTACCCCCCCACCCGGAGAGAGCAGAGCCCCCACTCCTCTGGGGAGAGCGGGTCCCCCTCATCAGCTATCTCCCTCCCCCCCGGAGAGAGCAGAGTGCCCTATTCCTCTGGGGAGAGCGGGGGCCCCCTTATCATCAATCTTCTTCCCCCCCCAAGAGAGCAGAGCGGGCCCCCACACTTCTCTTCTCTCCCCCCCAGGCAGCCTGGAGAGAGCAGAGACCCCCATTCCTCTGGGGAGAGCGGGGCCCCCCATACCAGCTATCTTACCGCCCCCCCCCGAGAGATAGAGCCCCCATTTCTCCGAGGAGAGCAGGGGCCCCCTCACTATCTATCTTCTCTCTCCCCGTCCTCTCCCGGAGAGAACATAGCCCCCATTCCTTCAGGGAGAGCGGGGGCCCTCATACCATCAATCTTCCCTCCACCCTGAGAGAACAGAGCGGGGGGGGCCCCCCTCACCACCTCTCTTCTCCCCCCCCCAGGCAGCCTGGTGAGAGCAGAGCACCCTATTCCACTGGGGAGAGTGGGGACCACCTATTTTCTTCTCCCTCACCACCCATCTCCCCTGCCCAGGGGGAGAGAAAGCAGAGTCCTCCTTCTCTCCCTCCCAGAGAGAGTCCAGCACCCCTCCTCACCGCCCATCTCCTCTGCCCTCCCCAGAGAGAGGCCAGCGCCCCTCCTTGCCACCCATCTCCTCTGTCCCCCCTCCCCCTGAGAGAGGCCAGCGCCCCTCCTCGCCGTCTGTCTCCTCTCTTCCCCCCCCAGAGAGAGACCTGAGCCCCTTCTTGCTGCTGTCTTCTCCCCTCCCCCCCTAGAGAGGCTAGAGTCCCTCTTCACCATACATCTCCTCCCTCCTCGCAGATTGAGATGCCAGATCCCCTCGCCGCCTGTCTCCTCTCCCCCACAGAGAGAGACCAGAGCCCCCTTCACCAATGTACCCCCTCCCAGGAGGGTAGGGCCCCTTTTGGATTGAGGGAGCTTGGAGTGGGGGGAGAGAAGGTCACCAGAACCTCATTCCTTCCCATCTTAATGAGAAGGAAAGGGGCAAGGGTCTGGGGGTGAGGAGAGCAGAGCTGGTCAAGAGGGTCCTTCCCACAACTTGGGGAGGCCTTTTGTTTCCAGGCCCCAGATTCCCTTGTTTCTTCCTTGTGCCTGGCAGGGAGCTGTAGTTTCCCCTTCCTTTCTTATGCTCAAGGGGCAGTGGGGGAGAAGAGTTGGGGATGTGTCTACTCGTCAGGCTCCCTTATCTCTTCCCACAAACTAGGGTTGGAGGAATCAAGCCCTCCTGGTCTGAGAGACCCCATTCCCCCCCTCATAATTTCTTGCACCTCCCAATTCCCTGTCTCTTTTCTCAGGGTAGTGAGGGCCCTAATCTCCTTTCTCCCAGGTTCTCCTCCCACTGTAGGGTTGCGGGAGGCTGTTGTCTCCTCTCACTCGCGGGGGAAGCGGGGCAGTGTTGCTGGTAGTCTTCTCTACCATGTCCTAGTCTTACCTCCCCGTTGGGAGGTCAGAAGTCTTTGTCAGCCTTTTCCGGTGGTTCCCCTAAGAACATCAGAATGGCCATCCTGGGTCAGACCAATGGTCCATCTAGCCCAGTGTCCTGTCTTCTCACAATGGCTACTGCCAGATGCTTCAGAGGGAGTGAACAGAACAGGGTAATTGAGTGATCTATCCCCTGTCGTCCAGTCCTGGCATGTGGTAGTCAGAGACTTAGGGACACCCAGAGCATGGGGTTGCCTCCCTGACCATCTTGGCTAAAACTGAGGGCTGTGTGTGTCAGGCCTATTCCTCCCCTCCCTGTGCCTCTTACTAGGTCTAAATCCTCTAATCCCCATCTTCCCTATGCCTCCCAGTGGAGGAGGGGGCTCTGGCTTACTTCCCTTGGGATCCCAACCCCTGTGGTTTTCACTTGGGGGAAGGGACTCTGTCCTACACTCCCAGAGCCTCTCTTCCTGGTTAGAGGCATTGGAAGGGGGTCAGAGAGTGTAGGCTAGTGCTCTTACATGAAGTGGGGGAGAGAAGAAGCAGAACTGTAGTGCTCTTTTTTTCCCCCTGAAAACTGATTTTATTCTGTCCACCTCCATTTTCAGTCGGGGAGAGGCATCTGGTCTCTTCTTCAAACATACTCCAGTCTGTCTTCACTGGCTTGGAAGGAGGGCTTTGGTCTCCTTTCCCTCTCACCAGATTTCTGGCTCTCCTGTACCATGGCTGTCAAGGAGAGGGGTCTCTGATTGCCCCCCTTCTCCTGTCTGCCTTGAACTCATCTCTTTTTTACTCTGACAAGGACTCTTGTTTTCCTCTGCTGCCCCACTGTTCCCTGCTGCTTCTGTGTGTGTGTGTATCGGTGTGTTCTTTTTTGGGAGGTGTCCAGTCCCCTCACAGGATGTCAGGGTTGTTTGAGGTTTGCTCATGGTGGGGCAGGGTCTCTGGTACCTTCAGAGTGAGGGTAGGGTTTGTGCAGGGGGTGTGTCTTTGGTCCCTTTTCTAATTCTAGTTCAGGCTGAAGGGGAGCTGTTGTTGCAGGGAAGAGGAGGGTGAATTATTATTGAGCTGGATATCGTGTGTGGTTTCCATTCTGTTTTTCTTCCACTGCTTCCTGGGTGCTCCCTTCTTATTTTGTGAGGGAGGTAGTGAGTCACATGTGGCTGTGAACATTGAAAGGCTGCCCATAATACCTTCTTCCTTGCAGCAACAGTAGGTAGCACAAGGACAAGAAGGTGAATGATCATCATTTAGAGGTTTTTAAGGTCAGGCTTGACAAAACCCTGGCTGGGATGATTTAGTTGGTGATTGGTCCTGCTTTGAGCAAGGGGTTGGACTAGATGACCTCCTGAAGACCCTTCCAACTCTGATATTCTATAATCTCTATATCAACACCCCCCACCCAGTCTTCCCTTGTCCCTGATGCTGCTTGGCTGCTGGGAAACTGGCATCCAGGCCTGTGCTGTGCTCCTGTGTTTAGTCACTTATGTGTAGATAACAAATCTTCACTTTCATTGCTATTGTTGATGAAGAAAATTACTGCAGGAAAATGTAAATCCCTCTGCTGGGAAGTGGGTATAGAAAGGGAACTGCTGTCATTTCAGATCTGAGTGCATTCAGGTCTGAATTCAGCTCAGAATTAAAAATTTGATACTGAAATGTCTATAAATGCTGTTTAATATCTGTTATGATTAGACTAGAACGAACCAGGTTTAAAACATCTCTGCTCTAGATATGTT
This sequence comes from Dermochelys coriacea, assembly GCF_009764565.3. Classification (NCBI taxonomy): domain Eukaryota; kingdom Metazoa; phylum Chordata; order Testudines; family Dermochelyidae; genus Dermochelys; species Dermochelys coriacea. The sequence goes on from NC_050072.1 coordinate 5,183,209, forward strand.
AACATCTTGAGTGTGGACACACTCAGCCATCTTGCTTATATTCAGAGGAACAGAAAAATCCTGTGAAACAAAAACCAAGGGTTCTGTGTTGTAGTGTGCATATCCTGGCTGTCCCTGCAGCCCACTGTAAGTGACCCAAGGGGCTAGCCCTCCCCTCCCCTTGTCACCAGAGAGCAATCTGTCCCTTAGTCATCTTAATTTGAGTAAATGATGAATGCTTATAATAAAGCTGAAGATCAAGGCAATAGCCTCTGGGGTGGTGTTGGCTGGTGAAATGGAGGGGCCCTCCTGATGTGAGAGCAGCTGTTTTTTTCAAGGAGAGAAATTGGAACTGGATGTGAGTGAAGGAAAGGGAGGGGGAGGATGTGCAGGACGGGAGGAGCAGCACTTTCCATTGAAATGGAGCCCTTCACAACAAATGGCATCAAATCAGCCTTTGGAAAGGTCTTGCTTTTTTAATATCTACCAGCTCCTTTTAGCAATTCCCTTGGTCATATCATATTCCCCAGTGGAATCTGGGTTTGGATTCTTACCTGACTGGCCCTGTATTTATGTGGGAGCCCCAGTTAGGTATGGTGGTTTGATTTAACTTTTGTTTAAAGTGTTTATTTTTAAGCTTATGCTATAAAATTTGAGCAACTGAGACTAAATCAGTTTGCAGTGTTGGAGGTGGGTTTTTTTTGTGCTGCTGAGGTGTTATGTGCAGGTGCTGTAGTAATTAGTGTAAATACATGCTGATAATGTATAATTTGGGGAAGATGAGCAAAGTTTGTGTTTATAATGCCTCTGATATTTGCTAACTTTTACAGAAGTGGTTGTGAAAGCTCTGTTCCACTTCATTCTAGTTAGTGCCTTTTTAGCTTATCAGTACAGAAAATGACCTTTTAAAAATGTTATGATTACAATAAAGACAAAATCCAGGAAACTCAGAAATGATGGCCAGCTCTTTGTTTACCTCATGATGCTTTGGCTAGCCTCCTCCATCTTCCACTTCCTCCCCCCACTCCCTAAATCCTCACATTACTGTGGGTTAAGGATGAATTTTCGTTATTACTTTACACAATTCTTGCTTATTTTTAGAGCTAACAAAATTTTTAATATTACCATGTAACCTAAGCCAGTGCAAAACTCTTGCACACAAAACCAAGGAGTTTGGTACTTTAACTTTAGAAATGTCTGAATCATTCTTTTGAAACTTGCTATTTACAAGCAGGATGTTTAGGCAGGAGATAGGTCAAGTTTTAGGGTAGGTCTACACTTAATATGCTGCAGCAGCCTCATTGTAGTGCTTTGCTGAGGGGAGAGCTTCTCCTGTTGGCGTATTTAGTCTAGCTCTGCAAGAGGCAGTAGCTATGTCGACTGGAGAAGCCCTCCCGTTGACTTAATGCCGTCTACACTGGGGATTAGGTTGGTATAACTACGTTGCTCAGTAGTTATATGCGATGTAAGTTTCTAGTGTAGACTTTGCCTAAAACTAGTGGATTTTTACAGCAGATGTACAAACTGCTATTTTTAGGGAAACTTTTATCTGTCTGTTGCTCATCCCCTCTTAACTACATTAGTTTTTCAGAACTGTCTTGTAGTAATTGGTGCTCAAGACAGGTGTGTTGAGTATTTGTACAAAGACTAGAATGTTACTAGTCTTACACTTGGGGCAGGATTTTCAGAATGGAATAAACTTGCAAACATACCTTACTTTATCTTTATAGTCAGTCTTGTGGCTAAAGCACAAGACTGGCATTCAGAAGATTTTGCTTCTGTTCCCAGCTTTGCCACAGACTTGCTGTGTGACTTGGGTAGTGACTTCACCCCTCTGTGCCTCAGTTTACCCACCTGCAAAAATGGGATCATGAGGACAACACAGGATGGCTGTGAAGTTTTAAGTTTGAGGGTGTGTTGAAATCACTGGATGAAAGGTGACATGAAAACGTACACTTTTATTTCATACTTCTTCTTAACACATTTTTCAGTTGTGTGGGTTTTTTTTAAAGGCGTTCGTTCGTTCCTTCAGAACCCATCATATTCTACTTGCTCTTCGGTAAAGCCAAGATTTAGGGCTTGTGATACTTATTTCCATTTAACTAACCTAAACACATTATTATCTATTCATCGTGGGAAGGATGAGAGGCTGTGAGATGAAGTCTTTTATTAAGGCACAAACCTGTAATAATTGCAAAAGAAATGCAGAAAAACCCTGTCCATATTATTCCAATGTGAAAGTCCTCTTCTCCACCCATATTTAATGTCAACAGCTAGTTAGAACTTCCAATCCTCCTTGAAGGCTCTTCCACTCTACTCCAACAATATGTTCTCCAAGCTCTTTATTTTCTGTTACTCCTCAATACTGTGAAGAATACACACTCTGACTAAGATAAGACCCAAGTTATGGTTATGCTGAGTGAAGTAATCTTATCTGTTCTTAAAGAGTCAGCCTCATGCATGAAAAAACCCTGAAATCATTAATTCCCAAAAAGGTCTAAACAAGAATTGTGGAATTACTATGAGTGATAAACCTCATGGTTCAATAATTTTTTTCATCACTTCCCATCTCTCCTGCTGTGAGTATGCACTCATTTTTGTTGTTCTTAATACTCTCTCTTTATGCTGTAAACTCCTCAGGGCAGGGTATTTGAGCTGTTTGCATGTGGTTCCTGTGGGTAGAGTTATTCCCATCTTGTGCGCTCTTTGTCACACCGCTACAGTTAAGACTGCAAGAAGCACTTGTTGCAGAGTGTTTTGAAGGTAGATTTGACAGCCGGTTCCTTTATCTTTCAGTTTCTTAAATCAGTCTTCTAACAGATCAGCTGAAGAGATCACTAGCCTGGTGAAGTGGTAGCAGCTTACATTAAAATCCAGTGGAGTGTTTCCCATATTGAGGGAGCTTTGATCTTTCCTGGAACTTTATTTTAAAAAAGTTCATCCTAAGTGAGCATTTCAGGGTTTTTGCTTTATCCTACTGAAAACTCACTTTACTTCAAATCTGCACAGAGGGGAAACATGGCAACATTTATTAGTGCTCTTAAGAGTCAGGCTGTGGTTATTTTAAGAAAAGCAAAATATTTTTGTTTTGTTCAACTTCATTTTTGAGCCATCCAGGTTATAAACATTTTACCCAGTTTAATGGCAAAAATCCTTTTCTTACTCCATTAGGCAGCCATATGGCTTAGTTGTAAAATTCAGATTTTACAGCTGAGTGTATTCCCAAATATGCTCCATGGCACTGTGTAGAAGGGAATCTATTTGTACAATTTTACCGTGAGAAAAATTGGTTTCATCTAAACCATTTTAGTTGTATTTCTCAAGACTAAGAGGTTGTTTCTAGAGGTAGAGTTATTTGAGGGAGGAGCTCTAGAGACCAGGTTAAGATCCTCCTTTCTGTTATATTTATTTTAGATTCTTTATACTAGATCTAAATTTTATTGAGTTCTGTTTCGGCCACAGTGATTATAGTCATACGCAGTGAAACAAATGATTGACTGCTTGGTTGCAAATTTTAAAAACTCTAAAACTGAAATATGGTAAGAACATATCTGAGTGATTTGATATTTTATCCCATCCATTTTTTTCTGTATATGGAGGAAATGGCTGTTGGCTATTTTCTCTGAAGTTTTATGAACCACATTTTGCTTGATCTTTAATCTTGTACTGTGCATAGCTGTCTGCTTGACCAGTTTAAGCAAAATGTGAAACTTTAACTTGCATTGTGGCCAATTTCTGCTATGTTGCAATGGTGTAATTCCAGAGTACATCCATTGAAGTCATTGTAATTGTGATGGCAGAATGTGGTTTACAGTCCAAGGGCTTCTCTACATTATGGGCATCACAGTTGGAGTGCTGTCGTGTAGATGCTTCCTATGTTGACAGAATGCATCCGATGAAGTGAGCTGTAGCTCACGAAAGCTTATGCTCTAATAAATTTGTTAGTCTCTAAGGTGCCACAAGTACTCATTTTCTTTGTTGACAGTTGGTTTTTTTTTTTTCTATTGATGTAGGTAATCCCCCCTTCCTGAATAGTGGTAGCTGGGTTGACAGAAGAATTTTTCCATTGGCCTGCTGTGTCTACACTGGGGGTTAGGTCAACTTCACTATGACACTCGGGTATGAATTTTTCACAGCCCTGAGCAGGGTGGACTGATTGAAATCAAGACAATTTAAAGTGATTTAAATCAAGTGGAAAGCCTTGATTTAAACCAGCTTTTCCATATGTATTTCAGTTATTTTCTAAAGAAAGGTGCAATCTTATTGGTAGATATAACCATTAAAACATGTTGATTCACAACTAAATGGAGCCTTTGCATAGATTTGGTACATATTTTTTGCTACTTAGGGTACACTATAGCCATATTTATTTGAGCAATTGTTTAGCTTCATATTTTCAGATTCTTATTAATTGAACGTTTTTAGTATGTTAGAAAATGGTGAATGATATATTGCCTACTTTTGTAATTAACTCTTTGCTCATGATTTGTATCAAGTTGCATTAGGGTGGTAACTGGAATGTAATTAAACTTGCAATCTTAAATGTTTTGGATACATATGTTTCTCTTATCAAAACATGTTTCACATTTACAGCTAAATGATGTATTAAAGAAACATAGGGATTAATTGTAGTCAGTGAATTAAACTGATTTATTTCAGGTCAGCCTGGAAACATTTTCAAATCTGCCTAAGTGAAAGTGACTGGAGTGCAAGTTCCTACTCACCTAGGTCCCTAGAAAATGAGATGAGTCTCCTAAATTACTTAGGCTGTCCTTCAAACTTTTTAAACTAGTAGATCTCATCTCCCACACTCCATTTTTATTCATAGACTGGAAGAGAGACACAAGTTTTCCTGCTTTTCAACTCCCAGTTGATATCTCAACTTTGAATGTATTGGTCCAAAAGAAGAAAAGATTCTTTTCGTGCCTGCAGGAGAGGCTATTGCTTTTGAAAGCTGGTTTAGCACTTCAACAGACTCTGGTTCCGGGTGCTTAGCTAGTAACTTCTATCAGTTCAGTGATGGGACTTTTTTTTTTAAAACATCAGCAAACATGTACTGCTTGAATGGTTGCCTCCCTCCAGCATTGACATTCTGGTTGGCATGATTGAGTGATTATTAAATGCCCATGTCACAGCAGCAGCAGGTGCTGCTGCTTCTTCAGCAGGTTGGCAGATTACCTTGGTGCATTGGGTTGAGACTATTGATAAGAAAATGAGGTGAAGCAAGTGCTTGATCCATCTGCTTTTTTAATACCCAACAACAAAGTTAAATTGCAGGCATCTCTTTCTTCAGTGTGTCTTGAAGCTCTTTCAGAATTTCAAGAGCCCCAGCAAAATCACAGCAATCTCTCTGCAGTTGGTACAAGGCTATGGAAATAGGTTTCAGTATATCTTCTACATTTTTATTTAGTCCATTGTTGACTACTTTGGCTGTGATAGTTCCATCTATTTTGTCATGATTTTCTCCACAAATTGTCAACAAAATAGGCCAATTCTTAATAAATTGTTCAAAACACTCAACCACTGAATTCCATTGTACATCTTGGGGGGAATTAGTTTGTATCCTCCTGCTCTCTTTGGTGAAGCTGAAAAGAAATGGTGGTTATAGAAGTGTTAGCAATTTCAACAACAGTTTGTTTTATTACTGGAGTTAAGTCATTAGCTGAAAGAAACACCAAATGGCCATTGCACCTATCTGTTATAAGTTTCAGGTTCCCTTCATTATCTTCTTGTAGATTTCTTCTCATGTTTGCTACATTTGCAGTTATGTCTGTGTCAAAGCTATGCACTTGACACTTGAATGTTATGTCTGTGACAAAATTATGCACTTGACACTTGAATGTTTGTTTACAGAGCTTTTCCCGCTAGTTCTTTTAGTAGTCTGCTGAATGTGCATTTTCTGATGTATCTGTTATTTTTGTAAAACAGACAGTCCCATCTTTTGTCACACAAGCATTAGTTACTAGGTCATTGTCTACATTGCTTCAGTGATCAGAGACTCAGATTAACTAATTTCCCGTCAATGCTTTTGGCATACTGTTCAATTTCCTTCTTGAACACTGTATCCAGCAATATCTGCTCTGCTAGGTGGTGCGTAGCCAGGTCATAATGATTCAACCATGTCAATTAAATGTTTGTTCTGAAAAAGTCGAAAGGGAGAATTTGTTACATAAATGATGAAGGTCTTTGTTTTGATATAGATAATTTGTCTGATGGATGTTTAGTTGCAGCACTGCTGGTGGTACCAGCAGATAACTCTGAGGTTGTAGACATTGCAGATGATGGACATTCTTAACTCCTTATATCTAAGCCGGACTCTGCAACAAAATGGTAAACGAAAGTCACTCTCACTCACTGACCGTTAGTGCACTGTCTTTAAAAATAAATAAATAAATTTTGTAAATGAATGATTCCTCTTACGACAATTGTTAGTACCAAGTTACAAGATCATCTGAATCTATTATCTTTAGCAACATACCAAACAGCTTGGGGAAAAACACTTTTTTAAATGTTAAAATTCATAAATGCCAATAAAACATTATTTTTAATTGTTCAATATAATCAAACATCCTACGTGAAGATTTCCTGCTTAAAAATAACCTTAGAAGTCCGGCAGTAATAGTAAAAATGTAATTGATAAATACTCCCACAATTAACATATGAATTTCAAAATGTTCATGTTCTAAATATAAATTGATAAGTAATCCATCCAAAACTCAAATGTCTGAGAATAGTCTGTCATTTATTAGCACAGTAAGATATGGTAGTCAGTCTATTAAAATGGTGTAAAAATAAGTTTACTAACCAGCTGATCCAGATTGTTCAGACATGCCCACATCATTTTCAAAGTCATTGCCTTTTGAGGAGCATTGCCTTTGTCACGTTGTTTATATTTGGCATGTGCTCCTTGTTTACCCAGAAGTACAGGAACGTATTGAAAATATTCTTAAATGTGGTGGTTTTTTACAGCCATGGGAGTTTTCTCTCCTCTCCTTTTCTCAGTCCTCCTCCTCCCCTCCGGACTCTCACCCAGAAAAACAAAAGAACAATAATCTAAGATTTCTGCTTGGGTAACCCACATACCTTTTGCATTGCAGTATTTTATTTGTATAGAGACTGAGGGAGATGGTTGAGAAATTGGTCATTACACAAAGTAAAACTATTTCCCCATGCTTATTTCCCCCCCCCCCCCCCCGTTACTCACACCTTCTTGTAACTGTTGGAAATAGGCGATCCTGATTATCACTACAAAAGGTTTTTTTTCTCCTGCTGATAATAGCTCACCTTAATTGATCACTCTCGTTATAGTGTGTATGGCAACACCCGTTTTTCATTTTCTCTGTGTGTGTGTGTGTGTCTTCCTACTGTATTTTCCACTGCATGCATCCGATGAAGTAGGTTTTAGCCCACAAAAGCTTATGCTCAAATAAATTTGTTAGTCTCTAAGGTGCCACAAGTCCTCCTCGTTCTTTTTGCTGATAGACTATCACTGCTACCACTCTGAAACCTGATGGATTTCTGTTTGTTTGTATCTCTGTCTGTGCACACGTGCAAGGAGACAGAGCAAGACCATTTACTTCAGGTGCCCAGAAACAAGGGCCTGGTAGTGGGCAGATCAGTGTTTTTCCAGGAGCTGGAGAATAAATTTTCATGGTGGGTGGAGTCACAGATGCTCATGAGAACTCAGCCAGTCAGATATCAGGTAGGGAGAAGCTATAAAGTAGGAGTATGAAACTACCCAGATGGACTCAGTGGATGATCCTGATGAGATACATGATGTCTCCTGGAGTCAGAGGGCAGGTCCCAACATGTGTAATGACTGTCAGTCTGTTGGTCCACAGGATCAGTCTTGAATACAGTACATGACCCATTGTGCCATATTTACAAAAACTAGATTTCCCCCCCCCATTCTTTCTCAATATAGAAAAGCAACCTTTTGATAGAGGTTCATGGATTCAACTTTTTTTTTATTTAACTGTTCGTTTGAAGTTATTATAAGTTTAGACTTTAACATATATTTTGTATTTCAAATTTCATTTTAAATAGGTTTAGTTTTTAAATAAAACCTTATAATTTAAATAATGAAATAAAAATCAAATTTCAATAAACAGATTTGATTTTTAAAAAATCTATTTTTTTTTTAAATACACCCTGGCCTTGAGTGAAATAGTTATGTTGATCTAAACTTTAAGTGGATAGCAGGGTTCAGTAGCTTACGTCTGAAGGGGGATAGATTTATTTCAAAAACAGATTTTCCTTTTGGTTTTAGATTGCACATTCTTCTGTCACTGAGTTGGGGGTGCAGTTTGTCAGTGATCTCCGTTGCAGATGTTAAGTTTGGGTGCTTAATTACTATGGGGATGTGTGATATAAATAAATAGAATTGCATTGGCCAGCCTTATACTTCAGTCTCATTTGTCCCAGTTGGTGCATATGAGTATCTTATCCAGTGGATAACTAAATATGGGAGGCAGGGAAGGGCTAGTTGGTTGAGTCTCAATGCAGATAAGATTGAGGTAATACTATGAGGGTGGGGGAAGCAATGTAGTGGGTGGAGAGGTTGGTTTGGATGCTTTGAAGGGAAGACTTCACCTGTTAGTTGTGACACAAGTTCACAATTTTGGACTTCTGTTTACGTTGCCAGCTGCTTCTAGATGTCCAGACAGCAGCAGTGAACAAAAATTTTTTTTTCTCCTCTTTCCTTGTCTAGAAGGTGAACCTCTTCTGCAATGATCAGTGCTTGTATCAGCTCATGGTTAGATTGCTACAATGCACTTTACGTGGGCTACACCTGAAGACCAGAATGTGGGGGCTCACTTGCTTCATGGAGCTACTCACAGGGAGTGCTTTAGATCTGTGCTCGGTCATCTGCTCTGTCTGCCATTTTGTGACAGGAGCATTTCAAGGTGTTGATTTTATTCTATAAAGCTCTAAATGGCTTGAGGCTTTGCTCGTTAAGTGAGAGACAAACTGTGTGGTACCACCGGCTGAGGTGCTGGAGCTTAGCAGTTACCCAAAAGGAAGGCATTGATAGGGCATTTTTGGTGAGAGCTCATCTGTTCAAGAACTTTTCCCCCTTTAGTTGATGGAGCCTAAATCCGTTGACCTTCAGGGTGCACCCAGAGCCCTTCTGTTCTCTCAGGCTGTTGAAAAGGGGACAGGTTAAGGAGACACTAAGTGGATTTAAGTGTGATGTTGATGGTGGGAGTTACTAATTACTTCTGCTGAGTTGAAAGGGTGAGTGGAATTCATCTTGTATTCCTTTTTAAATGCATGTACATCTATGACAAAAGGATACATTCATGTTTTAACAAAATCAAAATTTTTGTGGCTGCAGAATGGAGTCCTGGTTGGTCATCTCTGCATTGACAAAACAAAGACCCATAATTCAGTGGGAGTAGCTCTAGAGAGGGCTCAGCCATTTTACCACTGTCATCTGCACAGTAATAGAAGTGCCTGAACCGTGTCTGTGCAACTTATAACCACTACTGTTGCATGCATGGTGAATAATGGCCATCGTTGTCAGTGTATGTGCCGCAGTCAAGGCTGGGCGGAGTATTTGGTACCTAGTATACTCGTGTATTTTACAAAATTGTATAATACTTCAAAAAACTTTTTAAAATAAAACTTTGTTTTGAATCATTTGCTGCTCACATATTGCAGAATTGGGCTAGTGCATGCAATTCTGAAATTGAAAACAAACTATCCCATTTTTTCTGTTAACTGAAGTGCAAAAAAATAAGCAGACTGCAATGTGGTGAAAATTGTATTAGATGGTTAACATTACTTCAGTTCTAATAATTTTGGGTATTAGAAACACAAGGAAGGGAAATCGTAAGAGTCTTACCTTTTTATTTTGAAGGACTGAAAGGATATGTCAGTTTCTCCTTGGAAACTTACCTAAAATGTTTCTGTGGCTTGTTTCCCTCACTGGAGCTCAGTGTTCTATAGGATTGTTCATGAGTGCCAGGTCACTCAATGAGAGGACTGCAGAATATCCAGTTTTGATTTTATTACTTCTCTCAATAAACAAACTCCCCCTCCCCACCTTCAAGAGAGCAGAATCAAAGATGACAACCATTTTTAAACAATTACATGCAGTTGGCTACAGGAGAAAATGGGGTTACATTTTGGGTCTAGAAGCTTCAAATGTGTCCCCCCTTTTTTTAGTTCATTTTAGCTTGTAAACAAAAATTGAGCAAAAAAAGGTGTGTTTAGTGACTAGGCTTACTTTGGAGTCCAGCACAAGTGAATTTCAGACACTGAGTCAGTCTATGGTAACTAGAAGCTTCTTGCTGCCTAGAAAAGGGTAGCAAATGTTTATGGTATTGGAACCTAATTTAGGAGAGACCAGGTGGAAGAGAATTAAGCATCCAGGGAAGCTGCCAGCAGCAGGACTCTGATGTGGGGAATGAGATGAGCAAGGACTGGCCTGTGTGTTCCCAGTCCCCTGCACCCAGAGACCTTGCTGAGAAATCTGACCATCACAGCTGCTTTCCCCTCTACATTGCACATGGGAGAGAGTGATGCAACTGAGGATAAAACCTTTTACATGCTTTTTGCCAGTCTGTTCTTTCTGATAGAGCATATAGCTGTTAATGGGGTTTGCAGCATGAAAGGAGGACAAACTGGATTGGCCATGGCATGTGGACAGAAAAGGGGAGGGGTTGGTTTGTCAGCTTTCAGGGAAAATAAGTTCTGTATTATTCTTGACACATGAAAGGTGTGTTTTATTTTTGTTTATTTGCATTTCTGTTGTGTGTATGTAGATTCATGTACTTTGGGGCAGGGAACAAATAATTTTAATATGGCACCATAGATTTGCCTAGCAACAACAAATAAACAAAGTCCCTACTTAGAAAGAAAAGGAGTACCTGTGGCACCTTAGAGACTAATAAATTTATTAGAGCATAAGCTTTCGTGAGCTACAGCTCACTTCCGATGAACCGAGCTGTAGCTCACGAAAGCTTATGCTCAAAGAAGTGAGCTGTAGCTCACGAAAGCTTATGCTCAAATAAATTTTTGTTCGTCTCTAAGGTGCCACAAGTACTCCTTTTCTTTTTGCGAATACAGACTAACACGACTGCTACTCTGATCCCTACTTAGAGGAATTTACAGTCTAGGTTAGATGGGACATGACGTGACACAGGAAGAGATTAGGTCAGGCAGGGGACATGATGGCCGTCTTCCGCTCTCTAAGGTGTTTTTTGTTGTTTACTGTGCCTAGTTCAATAATAATTGGGACCTTTTGGTTCTACTATAATCATAAATAGTGTAAAGTTATGAGATCTTCTGCATTACATACATTGTGCTACGGACCTGGTTTTTTTATAAACATTTTTATTAAGTTTGTGTGGGAGCATGGATCAGCATTGGTAAATTGCTGTTGTATTATGTAAACTTTAATATAAACAGCAAATTTTGGACATAAGTTTTTCAGCTATAAAATGAACCACAAAAGATTTGAGGGCTGGAGGTGGGAATAATCTCATGGTGGCTTGTAAGATTCCAAAAGAGTGAAAGAATAGCTAGCTGTTTAAACATGCTATTAATTCTATAACTTAACAAAATAAGGCCATTGCCTCCTCAATTTCCTGAGAAATCTGAGCTGCAGACTTCATGGTTTCTCTGCCAGACCAAGTGACCTCACATAAACATGGCTCATAAATTGACTTAGCTGAAACTTTAAAAAACAAAACACACACCTTTGGTTGTGATGAAGCCTGCATAATTCGTCTGAAGATCGAAACGTATGAATGAAAACAGGACTTCAGAGTGGATTGGTTCATCCAGTTATTTAAGCTCATGGTAGCTGTTTCGTTTACAGGGGCAGAGACAACAGGAAAGTCTGTAGCTCAGGTTTCTCAGCATCTTGGGGCCCAATTGGGTGAAGGTTCCTTACCAGGCTTAACTCATTGAAGCCAGAATGAGTTCGGGGAATGCAGCATTACACAAAATAGGGCCCAGGCCTTAATTGTCTCCAATTTTGTTGAAATCCTGGCTAATTATACTTTAAAATGGCCACATCTACGTCCACCTTTTTCTGAATTGTACATGTTAAAAAAAAAAAGAAAAAAAAAGAAAAAGCTTTTAGCAAAAACTTCGTATTTAGATTTGACTCCAGACATTGGTGTCAGGTTTCATAAAAACAATTTACAATCCAATAATGTTTCCATATCCTTGTTTAAAAACAGGAAAACAGTTGGTTTTGCACAAACATTTCCCTGCCTCTTTTGAAACCCAAACATTGAAGCACTGAGAGCTTGAAAGTGAATCTAAGTATAAACGTTGATTTTCATTGTCCAAACTGAGAAATGCAAAAATAGAGCCTTTGTCAAAGTGGGTTTTTAAAACACTTCAACTCTTAATAATATTAGAATGGCTTTAGGAACAAAGGCTGGGATTTTCAAAGAAGCCTGTTAGACTACCAAATCCCATTGAATTTCATGGCACTTGGGCACCTAACTCCTTAAACTGCTTTGTAAATCCCATCAGGAGAATACAACATATATGATTTGTAAGTTGACACCACTGTCCTCTGCCAATTGCAGTTCCTCCCTCCTGTTGTCACTACATTTATGATGGAGTAAATGAGTTCCAGGAAGACATTTTAAAAGGACTTTTTGCTTGAAGTTACAGCCTTCTCTAGCTTCTCGTTAAATTCTGAGTCTTTATATTCACACACCAGGTTTAATTTCAGTCTCCTTTTTTCCTCCTTGTCACCTCAGGTTACTGATTTCCAGCCAGTCTCTTTATTTTATTTCATTCCATTCTGTTTATTTGCCAGTAGTCTCTGTGACAGAATTAACATTTGTTCAAGGTTTTTTTTGTCATCTGTTCTGACCATAATATATTTATATATGCACTGTCCTTAAGGTGGTAGTTCTTAGCCTAACTGTTTGTTTAAAATGGTGTCCATAATCTTTGAAAAGTCAGAGTAATTTTAAAGGAGATGGGTGTATCTTGTATCCTGGAAACAAAATGAGATATTGATTGTTTTTTCTCTCTTACCTCTGCAAAAATCTCTTTTTTGAAGAAAGCAAGAAATGTTGTTACTCTGGTAGTGTGTATATTTTTAACTCTTCAAATGGACTTCAGTGAATGTGTATGAGTATAAGAAATTTTACACTTTTTGCTTTACTCACTCACTTTTTTGGGGCTAAAAGTTCAATAATTACAATGATCAGGAGAGCTGATGCTTTACATGCCATCTCTCTTTTCTATTTGATCCTGAAAATGAAAGTGCAATGCTATATTTGTAACCTCATGTTCACTTTCATGACCACTGCCTGATGTCACAAACTCAGGATTATAACTTCATTGCAAGATCAGTCAGGATAACAAAACTGAGCACTTACCTAGTGCCTCTTGCCTGTGGGTCTCAAAACACTATGCAAAGGCAGGTGAGCATTATTCTCATATATTGCAGAAGGGAAAACTGAGTCACCTAGCGAGGCTGTTGCCAGGATGCTATAGTGACTTGTGTTCTATAAATAGAACACAAGATATGTAACTTGCCCAAGGTCATGCAGTGAAAGAGTGGCAGATTTGGCAGTTAACATCTGCTTCCTGCTTTGGGGTGGGTGGTGAAGGAGAAATTACCCAGATTTAAATACCTGAGGTGGTATGAAAGTCATACACAGAATGATTTGTTGAGAAACATTTTATTTGTGTTCTGTTTTTTTAGTTTCACCTTATTTGTCTTAGTAAAACAGTTTTTCCTTAAGGTAGTCTTTAAAATCCCTGTTCTTTGGAGGAAGTGCTGGCTGTGCTTGTAATACACAAAGGCTGTTATGTTTTCAGTACATCTTAAAAATGACTAATGTCCAACTATGTGCTTTAGTCACCATAAAGCTGTTCTCTTAATTCATTTACGATGACACCATGACTTTACAGAAAGTACAATAACTTACAGCCCACGGTCATTCTGCCAGTATCTTATAGAAGACTGTCCAGGAAGTAATGTTGGAAATAAGTGTATCGGTATCAACAGCATACATTTCAGTTTAATGTTTTGTCAAGTTCCTGGTTTAAAATATGGTGCTTCTGCATGATAGTCTGTATCCAAAGTTCTTCAACTTGTAATGTTTTGTCTAGTTTATCATTCTTCACTCCCTCCTTCACATATGCATATATAGCATTTTTTTATTAGGAGAGTTGTGTACAAATTTACCATAGATCATCTACAAGAACAGTCCAAAAGATTGGGCATGCATTTAAGATATTTGTCCAGTGATGTTTCTTATAAGTGCAAAATTGATATTTGTAATATTTTAATGTTTGTCTGACAGATTGCCTTCAGTTGCATGGTTCAGTTTTGAGGTTGAGGGTGTTGGTGAAATCTACCTGAGCATAGCTCACCTGCACACCAAGGGGTGAAATGGTGTAATAGAACAAAAGTAGCTGCTTTATAAACTGTAATGTAAAGACTGCAAGTGGGTTGCTATAGCTTTTTTTTTTAACAGAAGTCAGTGTCCCCTGATCTTGCAGCAGATGTGCTGCTGGTTAGGTTCTCCTGTTGGTCAAATATGCAGGTGGGTGCTAACATCTCTTTTTAGTACATACTGGAGGATATATTTGGGAAAAAATAGTTGTCCCTATTTATGGTATCCTGTCTAAATGGATCTTGTTAAAGTAACATACACACAATATGTTATATTATTCCGAGATGCACAACTTTAGAGTTCTAGTAGAGAATATATTGTGTTTAAAAAGAAAAGAGAGGCCAGGAAATTTTGTTCCTGTACCTGTCTTGCATTTCCCGACCCAGTCTCCCCACTTATAAATTAAAGATCTCCATCCCTGAAATCAGTTATCAGAATTTTCTTCAGTCACAGTGTAACCTGTAGCTTCTTCTCTATTGTAAATTAAGCATATGGAAATATTTGGCTTGCATTTGGAGGGTGTGCAGGATTACATCCTGACTGTATAGGGTGCCCTGCCATGTATCTGGAAGAAGGGGTTCCTGCTCCATACAGGAAGGATGAAAGGACACAGTGATATCTTTAGCCTATATCAGGAGGTTGTGCAAAATACAGTAGGGGAGTCTCATACCAGTAAATTGGTATTTTTCTGACTTGTACGTAAAGGGTGGGTAGCAAGCAGTTGGTTGGCCAGCTTGTAGAGTGTGCTGGTGGGGAGAGGGTTATGTGGGTCTGTAGCCTGTGTTGGAGACTACCACTGAAGATGGAGAGTGGGCAGTGATACAAGGGCAGAGTTATGGTTAGTTTTTGAATCTTAATTGTGATTTCTCTGACTTTGAAATTTCTGTTTAAAACAAAGTATTAATGTATTTTAGATAAATTAAATCTGATATATTATTTATTAAACAATTCTGTCTGAGAAATGCTTTAAAGAGAAGCAGGGGTGTCTTACTCCATAATCTTAATTAAATTGAATTTTGGAGTTGGGGTGGGGGATTACAGTTTTGATCAGGGAATTTCTTTAGGTTGTGTGTGTAACTGATAATAAATTGAGAACCTTTAAATGGTGCTTGTAACTTGGTTATTTTTGTCATGTCCCATGGGTGCCACATGAAAATAAAAAAGCTCTTCTGTTAGGCCTGTATTCCAGTAGAGGTCACAAAACAGAGCTGGAACTGTATAACTTGTGGTGGTTTTTTTAATTGTTTAACAACAAATTCACTGCAGGCTTGATTTCCAAGGTTTCCATAAACCCTACTCAATGTTTGAGATCTCATGCAAGTTACAAGTTTTGCAACTGGTGCTTGTAACCATCACAGCTCAACCACATTTGAAGCTACTTGGAAGTTGCTTGTTCCATACAAATCTAGCAGCATATGTAAATTCCACAAATGCAATATTTTTTTTCTGGTGCTCAGGGTGATTACAAACTCAGTTGATAGTGCTTGTACAGCTGCAGTTTCTGAGAAGCCTCATAAGTAGCTCTCTGAGGATTACATTTCATGAGCACTCATGAAAATTACAAACTCCATCAGCATAGGGAACGTGGCTTGTAACTTTCACCAGGTGGATGACAAAAATTTAAAACATGGAGCATGGAACCTTAGATCAGGAGCCACTTTAATTCAGCATAATAAAGAAAGGAAAGGGTTCACAAAATGCAATAGTTTAGGAGTATGATTTCCAGAAAACAAGTTTTGAGGAACTTAGTGAATAAGTTGTCATATGAGGGAGTATTAAAGCCCATCAATGTGAAGGAAATGTCGGGAATCTTTAAATATGCTAATTAAGGTGCAACAGCCTACATTTCCTCTGAGAAAGAAGATTGCAAGAACCATGAAGCAGCCAGTGTGGAATTTTATCAGAGACTGGCTCAAAGAGCTGAGGGGAGGAGGTTAAAACCTTGTACTGGAAATGGAGAACAGGGGTGGCAGCCAAATGCTCAAGTCAGTTAAGATTCACAGAGGAAAGATAAAGGCAGGAAAAAAAGCAGAACCAGTCAATGCTGGCCAAAAGGAGGAATAAGAAGGGCTTTTACAAACATCAGGAGGAAAAGAAATATTAAAGTAGGTCCATTAATAAATCGGAAAAGAAAAAAATTTGATTGAGATACTTAACTCCTTTTAACTTTTTTCTTTAAGAAGAAAGATGAACAACTTGAATTAGGAAGTAAGGCAGACACCATAAAACAGATGTTGCATTATTTTTTTAAAAAAGATGAGGAAATTTGAACATATATCTATCAACTGGATAGATATATCCAGGAGAGGCATTTCCAGTAGGGATAAGGAGGTTTTAGTACCGTTATACAAGGCACTGGTGAGACCTCACCTAGAATACTGTGTGCAGTTCTGGTCTCCCATGTTTAAAAAGGATGAATTCAAACTGGAGCAGGTACAGAGAAGGGCTACTAGGATGATCCGAGGAATGGAAAACTTGTCTTATGAAAGGAGACTTAAGGAGCTTGGCTTGTTTAGCCTAACTAAAAGAAGGTTGAGGGGAGATATGATTGTTCTCTATAAATATATCAGAGGGATAAATATAGGAGAGGGAGAGGAATTATTTAAGCTCAGCACCAATGTGGACACAAGAACAAATGGGTATAAACTGGCCACCAGGAAGTTTAGACTTGATATCAGACGAAGGTTTTTAACCATCAGAGGAGTGAAGTTTTGGAATAACCTTCCAAGGGAAGCAGTGGGGGCAAAAGATCTATCTGGGTTTAAGATTCTACTCGATAAGTTTATGGAGGAGATGGTATGATGGGATAATGGGATTTTGGTAAGTAATTGATCATTAAATATTCAGGGTAAATAGGCCAAATCCCCTGAGATGGGATATTAGATGGATGGGATCTGATTTACTATCGAAAACTTTCCTGGGTATCTGGCTGGTGAATCTTGCCCATGTGCTCAGGGTTTGGCTGATTGCCATGTTTGGGGTCGGGAGGGAGTTTTCCTCCAGGGCAGATTGGAGAGGCCCTGGAGGTTTTTTTGCCTTCCTCTGTAGCATGGGGCATGGTTGACTGGAGAGAGGCTTCTCTGCTCCTTGAAGTTTTGAACCATGATTTGAGGACTTCAATAGCTCAGACATGGGTGAGATTTTTCATAGGAGTGGTGGGTGACATTCTGTGGCCTGTGCTGTGCAGGAGGTCGGACTAGATGATCAGGGTGGTCCTTTCTGACCTTAGTATCTATGAATCTATGAACTGATCTAGATTATACCTGCTTTTAGTTTGTGTGCCACATTGGGCAGGCACCTCGCTCTCATAGACCTATTTTTGAGCAGTATGTTGTAGATAGAATTATAGAAATGTATGACTGGAAGGGACCTTGAGAAGTCATCAAGATCAGCCTTCTGTGCTGTGACAGGACCAAGTAAACCTAGATCATTCCTGACAGGTGTTGATCCAACCTGTTCTTTAAAACTTCTGATGGGGATTCCAAAGCCTCCCTGGCTCGCTTTCTTTATTGATGGTGTTGTAGAAATTAATCGTTTATATTTTAGGATGACCGCATATCAAGCTTCTGTCTAATAGAATATGGTGGGGATCAGCATTTATCCTTATTAATGTTCTAGAATCGTATAGACAACATGTAAATGAAATTTGCAGATGGTACTAAATTTTGAGTTGCAAATGATAGCGAAGACCGAAAAATAGAAAGCTTCAGATGAGAAAAGTGGAAAGAAAAGAGATTCAGCTTAGAAAAAATGCAGCTGTTACACCCGGGGAAAAGCAATCCAGATTCAGGTGGATTCAGTGAAATGAGGGAAGGCTGGTAAACAATAATGCCAACGGAAATCCATTAAGATATGAATTTGCAATACAAGTGTTGGCAACCAAATAGTCCAATGCAGTTTTTTGATAGTGTATGCAGAGGGATCAAATAAAACCGCAGGCAGATAATATTCCCTCCCTGTACAGCTCTGGTGCAACTATACTTGAAATATTGTATTCATTTTTGGGCACGTTCCTTACCGGAAAGACATTGATAAATTGGAAGGAGTTCAGAGAAATGGGAAACAATCAAGTGATTGGAGGAATTGACTTGAGGAAAGATTAAAAGAGCTAAATATAAAGAGATGATAGAGGTCATGGGGGTATCTATGATAAGCCTACACATATTTGAAGGTTGTGTGCATCAGAGAGAGAGAATTATTTAGAAGGGTTCAAGGATGTACAACCAGTACAAATGAATTGAAATTAAGGGGGAGAAAATTTAGGCTGGATATTGGGGGTGGAATTTACTGACTTTGATTACTCTGTAGAACAGTGTTCTATTGAAATTAGAGGAAACCTCATTGTTGAACTAATTTTAAACTAGTCAGAACGCTAGTAGTAGTAAAAGTACAGCAAGGAACAATGCAGCATTGGCAGCACCTCCTAAGTGCCTGTCTACACTGTGCTTGGCACTTTGGACTGCATGGCTGTGAAAAGCAATGTGCACGCTAAAGTGCTGGCTGTAACTCCCCCATGCTGATGCTCTAGGGACAAACTTAAAAGGCTCCTAGTTCACATGAATGTAGTCCTCTTTAAACAAGAATACATTACTGCAAAGTAGGAACCTTTTAGTTTGCACCTCCAGTGCCCACATGGGGAAATTACAGCGCAGCACTTTGGTGCACACTCCTGTTTGCACCACTGTTATCCGAAATGCTGGATGTTGTAGACGTGCCCTAAGACTTAGTCCTTTATTTTATTTCCATGATTATTTGCTCCTGAGCAAAAAAAAAAAGTTCTAAGCAAAAACTTGGCCTTCTAATAACTTTTCAGTTGGAAAAGTAAACTTTACTAAACATATCCTATCTGAGTTTTCATCAAGATCATGTGCACAACATAAGCTCAAGGTTGGTAAAGCAAGTAACTTTTAATATGGGCATACCTTTTCTCCATCTAGTGAAATTAGCTTTTCAAAGTCCAGTGTGTCACAAATGATTTATTTGATACACTTTCGAATTTTAAAAAATTGTGCTGTGCCCTGGAATAAAAGGTTTCATTATAGTTGTGGGAAGACTGGAGAGTATTCCAGAACTGAGCTAGGAATGCAATCTTCTTTGGCTTGAGGTCCCTTCCAACCCTGATATTCTATGATTAGATCAGAGATTTCAGCCTTTTTATTATTGTTATTGCTTTGACTCTCTTTTCTGTGGGAGTCACGTAACAGCCCCCTCGACTCCGGGCCATTGGGGGTAGAAAGTGACTCACTGAGGGGAATGGGGGAGCTCATGTCTGGGGTGGTGGCAGAATCCAGCTAGTTTCATCCCTGGAGGAGCTCCTGGCAGCGCAGTCCTGAGTAGGCTGGAGCTCCGTGCCTGCCTTCCCTTCTGCCTGGAGCCCCTTAGTCTGGCAAGCTCTGAAGGGTTTAAAATATGCAGGGCTGCAGCCAGCAAGCTATCCTGCCTAGGGAAGGGCAGCAGTGGGGAGAACACCAGGCTGCTCTCTGGGTAGGGTTTTGCTTCCCTTCTCTCTCCAGACTGATGGGGACTCTGCACACCTTCCCCACTGCTGGCCTGGCCTGGCCTGACCTGGACACCTGGCTGGCCACAGCCCATGCCCTATTTTGCGCCCTACTTTGCACCCCACAGTTTGGGAACCTATGGCTTAGATTGTAAGATCTTTGAGTCAGGGACTCTCCTGATTTTGTGCCTTGTGCAGTGAAAAGGGCATTGTTAGTGAGTGACAAGTAGCAATCTGTTGTGGAACTGCTGATGAAGCCCATTGTGCTAGACTGTGTAGGAACACACACAGTCCATGTTATCTGTCCACTTTTGGGGTCACCATCAAAATTCTGAAGATAGAATCTAAAATCTGATTTAATTAACATACCTATTTGATGTGAAGACTCTCTAGATATAGCCTAGCTAGGTTTTCAACAGTGTGTGCTGTGATGATGATCCTGATGCCTGGTAATTTAGCCATTGGGATTTGTGTTGGAAGCTGTAATGTGATCTGGTGAGAAAGTTGTAGATCTGTATTAAGGTGACTCTCTGTGGTTCAAACTTTAAACAGCCGCACCTTCATGTATAGAGCTATCTTTCACTTTTCAGTGTTTTCCATGTCTAATGTGAATTGGGGTTAGGCACTCTTTTTTTATGCTGCAGTGGCATGCAAGTTTGCGTTTCTTACAGTTCAAGAGTGTCAGATATGTCTGAATCCTTGCTTGGCTATTTATAGCTACTGTTGCTTGTATCTGTTTCTATTCTAGGAATTCATTTGGAACCTGTTCCAGGGGAACGCTATTCAGAAGTGCAGGGGGAGCAGAAAGGGGGCTGGGAGAAAACAAGCACTGAGCATATTCCTGTGATCTGACAAGTGTGCACCGTGTTGGCCTCCGTCTGGTGCCCTATTGTTTCCCGTACAGCACCTTGTTTACAAGAACCACGATCAAAGTGAATTCCCAGCACTGGAAGTTATCTTGTCTTTGGTGCAGGGCTTGTGTATGCTTTTTCTTACTGCGATTTGCAGCACCTAGCTTCGTACTCTTCCGTTTGCAGCATGTCCTTGAGTTCGTTTTCATACGTGAATGGTGGTAAACTTTAAGGGCTGCCTCCAAGTTGATAGCTATACCAGACTGAATAGCTGAAATCCACGTTCTCTAGTTTAATAACTGAAGTTATCCACTCCCCTCTCCTATGGTAATGGAGAATTATTCTTCTTCTGTTAATACCTGTTTGAATACCTGATTAACTGACTTAATCAAAATATTCAGTGTTCTTAAAGCTTTTTGGTTTAGTAGCTAATTTGTTACCTGAATCACCAGTCTTGTTAATAGTTGGTGATGTTTCTTCAATTGAATATGAATTGCATGCTGTAATATTCCTGCTTTTGATCCTTACATTTGATATTTCTTTAGTTTTAGTTCTATTGATGTAAATTGTTTAGCTTGACCTGTTGAATTGTACCACTTAATTGCTATAACAATTTTTGTTTTTTGTACCTCTTGGAAGATAGGTCCATCAATGGCTATTAGCCCAGATGGTCAGGGATGTAACCCCATGCTATGGATATCCCTAAACCTCTGACTGACAGAAGCTGTGACTGGACAACAGGTATAGATCACTCAATAATTGCCCTGTTCTGGTCATTCTTTCTGAAGCATCTGGCTCTGGCCACTGTTGGAAGATTAGATACTGGGCTAGATGGACCATTGGTCTGACTCAGTATGGCCATTCTTATGTTCTTATATATTCTTGTAAAAGTACCAAAGGTTTATGTAGGACAGGATCTAAGTGGTATTTATGGACCAAGAAAATTAATTGTGAAAACTTTGTGAACCTCCATAGTAGGTTTGTCTGGTTAATTTTATCTGTAGATTGTCCCTTCTTGCCTTCATACAGGTAAAACTAGGTTAACTCCTGGTTTGTTGATGGGTGTACAATTGCTTTTTGGACTGTCAGCATACTGCTGACTTTGGGTGGTGACTGATATTGGAAAATGTTCACTTTAATTTTTTTAATAGCTTTGTCCAACGACTGGAACTCTTGGCAAAATGCAGGCCTGCATTGCCCTTCATCTGTGCTTTTAGCTAGTATTAACTGTACTGCAGTAGCCCAACCATGTAGTGCTTTGAAATTGTCCTGGTGACGTTGTCACTAGAAACGTGAAGGAGTAATGGCACCCAGAAGAGCCAGTCATAACAAAGGCAGGAGATGGGCAGGCTTTCCTATATGGCTCTGGCAGTGGACCTCTGACTTTACCTAACCTGTCTCTGTCACTTAAATTTTACCAGTGTTACCTGTAATAGTAATAGATGGCAGCATTGATTAAGCTGAGGTCACAAATTTCCATTCTCATTTTGAACTAAACAGGTGATTTGCTTTTCTCTCTGAGAGCTCTGTACCTCCCAGGTGCATTTCCTTTTGCTCCATGGGGAGCTGCTTCCTTGATCTGCAGTAATCCTGCAGATGCTGTGCAGTTGGGTGCTTACCTAGTCTGCTGCTGTTCCCTATACTTAACTGGGAGATGAGGTGTGAAGTGTTGCACAAGTTAGGGTGGATAGCTTTCAGTAACGTGTTGCTTTGCCCTGTGGGTTTTGGAGGTGATGGGGGAAAATTCAGTGGGGAGCAACCAGCCCTGCCCCTTCCTAAACAGTGGGTCTGGGTTCTTCACCCCCACCCACGGACGGCCTACCATAGGGTTGATTGGTTAGGAGGAGAGCATGCTACAGAGCTAGCTTTCTTTCCTTTTGCTCTTGCCCAAGCCGGATTGTCAGGTCTTGGCTCCCTTGCAGAAGTGGAGAGTGTGTACTTCACAGCATATTAGCATAGTACAGGGGTTCTCAAACTTCATTGCATCGTGACCCCCTTGTGACAACAAAAATTACATGGCCCAAAGCCCCGAGTCCCAGCAAGTCTAACAGCAGCCCTGGCGACCCCATAAAAACAGGTTCGTGACCCACTTTGGGGTCCTGACCCACAGTTTTTGAGAACTGCTGGCTTAGAAGTTAAAACTCTGCAATGGGACCAGAAGAAGCATGAGAGCGAGTGTGGTATCCAAATTCTTGTAAGATGGTTGGAATCTCTAGAAGCTTATGCAATAGTTGTGCTAATAATGACTAGTACTACTGAGAGCAACTTACATTTCTCTTGTATGGTCTGATGCTGGTGAAAAACTTGGTCTTTATGATGGGGTACGGGGAAACTTAAAACAGCTACCAGCACTTCCCTGATTTAAGGAAAGAACTGAATTACATAAAAACATAAGAATGGCAATACTGGGTCAAATCAATGGTCCATCTAGCCCAATATCCTGTCTTCTGACAGCCAAATGCTTCAGAGGGAATTAACAGGGCAGTTATTGAGTTGTCCAGTCCCAGCTCCTGGCAGTCGGAAGCTTAGGGATACCCAGGCCATAGGGTTTCATCCCTGACCGTCATGGCTAATAGCCTTTGATGTACCTGTCCTCCAGGAACTTATTCTGTTTTTGAACCTAGTTTTACTTTTGATATTCATAAGTTCCCCTGGCAATGAATTCCACAGGTTGATGGTATGTTGTGACAAGAAATACTTCCCTAGGTTTGTTTTAAACTTGCTCCATACTAATTTCATTGGGGACCCCTGGCTCTTGTGCTATGCGAAGGGGTAAATAAAATTCTAATTCACTTTCTCCATACTATTCATGATTTTGTAGTCTTCTGTCATATCCCCCCAGGCCTCAGTCATCTTTTTTTCTAAGATGAACAGTCAGTCTTTAATCTTTCCTCTTATGGAAGCTGTTCAAGCCCCCTAATAATTTTTGTTGCCATTCTCTGTATTTTTTGCAATTCTAATATTTTTTGAGATGGGCTGACCAGAACTGCATGCAATATTCAAGGTGTAGACCTACCATGGATTTATATAGTGGAATTAAGATATTTTCTGTCTTGACTCTTTCCTAACATTTTGCTAGCTTTTTTGCCTGCCACTGATGATTGAGTAGATGTTTTCAGAGTACTATCTCTGATGACTCCAAGATCTCTTTCTTGAACAGTAACAGCTAATTTAGACCCCATTATTTTGTATGTGTAGCTGGGATTATGTTTTCCAATGTGCATTACTTTGCATTTATCAACATTGAATTTCATCTGCCATTTTGTTGCCCAGTCAGTCAGTTTTGTTAGATGCCTTTTGTGAGTTAACGTTTTGCAGTCTGCTTTGGACTTACCGTAATTATCTTGAGTAAATTTGTATCATCTGCAGACTTTTCCACCTCACTGTTTACACCTTTTTTCCAGATAATTTATGAATATGTTGAGCAACACATTTCCTGGTACAGATCCTTGGGGGATCCTGCTATTTACCCCTCTCCACTGTGAAAACTGATAATTTATTCCTGCCTTCTGTTTCCTATCTTTTAACCTGTTACTGGTCTATGGGAGGACCTTCCTTCTTATCCCATGACAGCTTGCTTTACTTCAGAGCCTTTGGTAAGGGGCCTTGTCAAAGTGTTTCTGAAAGTCTAGGTATGCTATGTCAACTGGATCACCCTTGTTTTTTAATTCCCTCCAAGAATTCTAATAGATTGGTGGGGCGTGATTTCTCTTTACAAAAACAGTGTTCACTCTTCCCAAACATATGGTGTTCTTCACTATAGTTTCAATCAGTTTGCATGATACTGAAGTTAGGTTTACGTTTGCCAGGATTGCCTCTAGAGCTTTTTTAAAATTAGCATTTCATTAGTTATCCTCCATTCATGTGATGCAGAGGCTGATTTAAGCGGCAGGTTACATACCATAGTTAGTAATTCTGCAGTTTCATATTTGAGTTTTTTCAGAACTCTTGAGTGAATACAATTGATCCTGGTGACTTACTACTGTTTAATTTATCAGTTGGTACCAAAACCACCTCTGTTGATACCTCAGTCTGGGACAGTTCCTCAGATTTGTCACTTTAAAGGAATGGTTAAGGAGTGTTAATCTCTCTCGTTTCCTCTGATGCAAAGACTGATGCAAAGAATTAATTTAGCTTCTCTGCAATGGCCTTCTCTTACTTGAGTGCTTCCTTAGCACTTGGATTGTCCAGTGGCTCTACTAGTTGTTTGGCAGGCTTTCTGCTTCTGATGTCCTTAAAACGAAAACATTTGCGGTGACTTTTTTGCTAGCTGCTCTTCAGATTCTCTCTTGGTTGGCCTAATTATATTTTTACACTTGACTAGCCAGAGTTTATGGTCCTTTCTGTTTTCCTCAGTAGGATTTGACTTTTGACTCTGACTGCCTCTTTTACCTTGTCTAGCCATGATGGAATTTTTTTGGTCCTCTTACTGGGTTTTTTTTTTTAATTTGCTATGTGTCTCTCTCTCTCTCTAGTTTGAGCCTCTATTATGGTGTTTAAAAAAAGTTTCTATGCAGATTAAAATAGTTTAGTGTGCTTGGGAAGACAGAAAATTCCAGTGCTGACAGTTTTTACTATCCTCCCTTTTTTGGATAGAAGCACTTCAAAGCCTTCTGTAAACAAGGATGTCTTTTAACTACAAATTACCGAACACTAACACATAACACAGGCATTTAGGATTTAAAGAACATTTCTCAATGAGTGTAATACATTACTCTCTTTTCTCACAATAGATTAGGAACACAATATATTTTAAAAGAGCAAC
The DNA here is from genome assembly GCF_009764565.3 of Dermochelys coriacea. Taxonomy (NCBI): domain Eukaryota; kingdom Metazoa; phylum Chordata; order Testudines; family Dermochelyidae; genus Dermochelys; species Dermochelys coriacea. Next base: position 5,208,685 of record NC_050072.1, read on the forward strand.
AGATACTAAGAGGCACACAGAACCTCACACTTGCTGCTGATTGAGACCTCCCTAGTCCTGATGGACTGAATCTTCTCTTGAGGATTTTCAGGTTTTAAAAAAACTTGTGCCACTGCTGATGCGTTATTTAATATTTGTTGCGGTAGTGTCTCGAGGCCCCAGTTGGGATCAAGACCCCACTGGGTTGGGAGGATGCACTAAGGAAGATTGGGCATTCAGAGTAGCAATGCAGAGGGTTTCAAAAGCGTAGTATGCAGTTGCTAAATTCACTAGACCCTATTCACAAACAAAACACGTACATAAGAGTTAAAGCTGAAAGTATGTTTCAGTGGAATTAAACTAGCACCCAAACAACAATTTTACACTCTTTATAGAAACTCTCTGTACCTTTTAAAAATAAAGTTTAAATTAGGAAATTAATAATTAAAAGATTGCAAGCAGTTCTCTACTGCCACATAATCTCTCGCCCACCCAGCCTGAAATTTGCCACTTGTTTTGTTCTATAATGGAAATACACTATTGGGTTTTATAAATTGTTTGTTATATTTATAGCAAAGATTTCAAATGGAATAGAGTCCCAAGGTACATGGTTATATCAGAGTTCTGTAAACTTTTGCATAGTGTGGTGAGCGTGTGGCATAGAAAACTATTTTTGAGTAGAATTGAATTTATTGATCTGTTTTGATATTTGAAATTAGTTGATTTAGGTGCAAGTTTATGTAAATGTATATGTAGACCAGTAACAATATTATGTAAGAATGAGTGAATGTGTAGGTTTTTTGCAGTGACTAATTTTATAGTATGTGTTAGTGTAATGGGAAATGGGATTCTGTAATCTCCTGGTTTGAGGGGGGGTGTGGGTGTGTGTGTATGCACGTGTACGCACGCACACAAATTTTATGGGGCTAAGTTAAGAGTCGGTGGGCAGTGTAAGGACAGGTGAGATAGTGAATACTGAAAGATGATATGACAGTGGGCAATTGGCTATATCCTCTAACTGTTCATTGCCAGACTCCTCCTTTTTAAAGGAAGAATTTTTGGAAAGGGTCATTTTTTGGGGTGGGCTCAATTGGATACCTTAGTATGAGTGTGGTAGTTCATCCTTCCACTTTTAAGCCACATACACACTTCTGCATTGAGCATTTTCTACCGTGGCTTATTGTACAGGGAGCACCTTCTCAGTAAAACCACTTCTCTTTAGCAAGGCCAATGAAATAAATGTCAAATTCGTAGGCCAAGCGCACTTGGAGAGAAGATCCAAAAAAAAGTTATGAAACCTTTCAAAAATTACAAGGACTTTTTTCAGTGCTAACTTTTATAAACTCTTCTTTTGATATTTTCCCTCCCCAAAACAAAGCCAAATGCTCAGGAATTCTACCATGTGATGACGTGTGTAAACCTTTGGGGGAACTGATTTCTCTTGAGGAAAGTTCAGGGTTGGCACATGAAAATTGGGACTACATTGGGAAACTAGCTAGATGCATTCAACTTTTAGTGTGGAGCAGTTATTGCTGTTAATATTTTTCAGGCATTCTTGTATTCATGATGCTATCTAGGAATCCCAATCAAGGATCAGGGCCCCGTTGTGCTAGATTCTGTACAATCAACAGCATTAAATATGAACTTAAGAGTTGTTTGTCTGTAAATGTCCCTGCTCTTCTCCACTTTGAGGTTTAGCCAGCCACTGTACTTGGAGATTTCTACAAATTCATTCTTTAGCCTTTGTTACAGTGGGAAGACTTTTTTGTGAGATATTGCTAAAGTTGAGTTTTGCATCATGTTCTGAAAATGCTCAGGGCTGGTCTCCTTCAGATCTCCTCCAGTGAGGAGTTTTTTAGCACTTGAGAAACTAAACAGTATTCAAATTGACGGGTTTTTAGCTAGTAGATGGGTTTCTATTAGAGGGAATTAATATCTCCCCGATGAGGGTGATCTTAACTTACAATGGGCTTGGGATGATTTGCTGAAACTGATCCCAAGTAGCAGAGTTTTTACTGTTGTAAGGGAAAGTGTGACTGCTTCTTTATAGCAGTGTCTAAAAGTCCAGTCTGTTGTGTTACTGGAGCACTTTCCCCCTCCTCCAACACTTGTGCTGTAAAGGTCTGTAGCTTAACATGAATCCATTTATTCAAAAAAACAGCTGTTCCGGGTGCATATTGGAGCAGCAGTGTATCTGGAATACTTATCTTTGCAAGGTCAAATATGAACTGCAATCGAGGGATTTTCACACTGGGCCAGACATCAACATGGACTGTTCTGACACACAAAAAGCTGACAAATGGATTTGTAACTTTCCTGAATCGATCTTTAACCAGGAGTTCTATCCCTCCCAGACCATCTTATCCTCCTCACTTGATCTTGCAGTCAAGATATGAATTTGTGACATACTGGTCATTTCCATGGCAACAGACTGTCAAAAGGATTTGACTAACCTACAGGATCAAGCTGAAGGAGAAGCCAGTCTGTTAGGGAGAGAGGCTCTTGTTAAACCACATCTTAAATAGTTAGCAATATCCACTTAATACTGAAAATTCTCAGCACCATACTAACCTCTGATTTAGAAAGCAGCAGGTGTCTGTTGCCATCCTGGTATTTCTTCTTATACCACTGTAAAGGATGATTGTGGGAATTTGGTGAAATTCTAGTGAGGAAGTGATACAGCAGGGCCTATCTATGCTGAGTTAGGGAGTTATGTTAGCATCTATGTAGAGCATGGAGGTTTCCAGGGTGTGTCTGTGGCATTTGGGAGCTACCAGAATACAAGCTGAGAAGAGTACAGCCTCTAGGTTATGAACACCTTGGGAATGGAGGTTGTTCATAACTCTGAACAAAACATTATGGTTATTCTTTCAAAAGTTTACAACTGAACATTGATTTAACACAGCTTTGAAACTTAACTATGCTGAAGAAATGTACTGCTTTCCCTTTATTTTTTTTTTTAGTAGTTTACCTTTAACACAGTACTGTACTGGATTTGTTTTTTTCTTTTCTTTTTTTTTTTTTTTTTTGTCTCTGCTGCTGCCTGATTGAATACTTTGAGTTCCAAATGAGGCATGTGGTTGACTGGTCAGTTCATAACCCTGAGGTTCAACTGTAATATTTTTTATTTGTAAGGTTCCATCTCCACAGGGCTTTCAACGGAGTGGTTTTTAAGAAACATGCTTAAATTTTAGTCTCTGGAGGGCTGTATTACGTTATTCTAATCCAGATTACTGGGCTCAATGCAGGAGTAACAGTGTAGGGTTTAGAGGCCTGTGAATGTGCAGGAGGTCAGATTAGATGATCTGACAGTTCCTTCTGGCTTTAAACTCTGTGGGTACCTCTATATAGCCAAGCAAGCAAACAAACAACCAAACCCTGCTGCAGCAAGTGTCTGAGCCTGGGTCAACTGACTCAGGCTCCCATAATAGGGCTCAAAATAGCAGTGTAGACATTAGGGTGTGGGCTGGAGCCTGGCCTCTGAGATCCTCCCACCTTGCCAGAACTCAGAACTGGGCTCCAGTCTGTACCCTAACAACTACACTGTTATTTGCTTATGCTCAGATAAATTTGTTAGTCTCTAAGGTGCCACAAGTACTCCTTTTCTTTTTGCAAATACAGACTAACACGGCTGCTACTCTGAAATCTGCTATTTTTAGCTCCATACTGCGATCCCAAGTCAGGTGACCTGGGCTCTGAGACTTGCTGTCATGTTTTTTCTTCGTTGTGTTTTGCTGTGTAGATGTACCCTATGACTCTATTAGGGTTGCCAATCCTCCTGGATTGGCCGGGAGTCTCTTGGAATCAGAATAGGTCTCCTGGTGGCTAATGAAACCAATCCAGGAGATTTTAATAGGTCAATAAAAGTCTGGTCTGTGGCGCAGCAGAGCTAAGGCAGGCTCCCTACCTGCCCTGGCTCCGCATGGCTCCCAGAAGCGACTAGCACGTCTTTCTGGCTCCTAGGCAGAGAGATGGCTAGGGGATCTCTGCGCACTGTCCCTGCCCTGAGTGCCAACTTCACAGCTCCCATTGGCTGGGAACCGTAGCCAATGGGAGCTCTGGGGGCAGTCCCTGCAGGCAGGGGCAGCATGCAGAGCTGCCTGGCTGCCCCTGAACCTAGGAGCCAGACATGCTGGTTGCTTCTGGGAGCCGCCTGAGGTAAGCGCTGCTTGGAGCCCTCACCCCCTCCGGCGCCCCAGCCCTGAGCCTTCTCCTGCACCCAAACTCCCTCCCAGAGCCTGCACCCCCTCCTGCACCACTGCCCCAGCATGGTGAAAGTGAGTGGGGGTGGGGGAGAGGAAGTGATGGAGGGAGGGGGGCGGGGCCTTGGAGAAGGGCAGGGCAGTGGCATGACCTCAGGGCAAGGGTGCAATTAAACAGTTGGCAACCCTAGACTCCAAGCATGATTGTTCTTGCTTGTAGCTGAGTCAGGTTATAACACTGGCTTGCTGGTCAGCGTGGATGGGGTGAAGCTGAGTAATAACTGGGTTAAAAAATAGGGAGTTAATCTGGGTCTCTAATCAGGGCTAACACTTCAAAACAACCTCTGCTATAACACTAATAGTATTTGTCTTTATGTCTGCTGGCAGGCTGAACCATGCTGTATGGTTTGATTTCCCAACAGAATTAAAAGTCTGTGTGTGTGTGTGTGTGTGTGTGTGTGTGTGTGTGTGTGTTAAAGAGTTGTTTCACACTGGAATGTAAACATTGTTGTGAAAGGTGGTTGTGGCACAGCTGTGTAATAAAATGCCTTATTTTGGTCTGTGCAGGCAGGCGCAAAAAAAGATTATAACTATTATAAGGAACTCTGTGTTAGCCTCGGTATCTGAAGGTTAAAACCTGGTTCTTTAACATGGTTCCATCTGGTTTATGTTTGTACAGACAAAAAGAAACCATATTATAAAATAGCAGAGCTCCAACCATATGTTAAACTTGGATATTTCCATAATATAGAGACGAACTTATTTAGTGCAAGTAGATTGACATTTCAAGTGAGTGCCTAGCTTTAGGGACCCAAATCTTTAATTAGCAAATTAGCAATTAACAAAAATGGGCTGGCTTTAGGGAGGCTGAGTGCACACAACTCAAGTTGGAGTCGGTGGGAGTTGTAGGTGTGCAGCACCTCTTAAACAATGGGGCCATTTAGATTTTATTTAGGTGCGTAACTTCAGGTACCAAAGTGTGAAACTATCAGCCTTAGTCTTTGAAATGCTTTTTCCAGACTGTGTACACAGTACCTTAGTCATTGCTTATAAGTTGGATTCAAATTACGATGTCCTGGATAGCACAAAACAAAAGTTACTCAGAGGGATAATTAGTTTATCTGAACTTAAATCTTCAGTGTACTGGAATTCAGAGGGACACTAACTACTGTCTGGAAAAAACATAGTTCAAAAGCTGTTTGTGTAAAGAAGTGCTAGTGGATATTTGAATATTTCAAGTTTACCATTAGAGAACTGTTATCAAAGGAAGTTACTTTAAGCTCTGCTGAAGGTTGTTGTCTTGCAATGCATATGTGAAGTATTACTGAACAGCCAAGACGAGGTAGTGTGTGACATAATTGATGGACTTTTTTAGTTTAAATAGTGCCCACTACTACTTAGTATGTTAGTTTTCATGTAGATCAGACTGCCAGCTGAGCTTGAATTACATGTGTTCTGTTTTGATTTGGGTCTTTTGAATGCAAAAGTGCAGTTGCTGTGAGGGTTTATTCATGTCGGAGCTCTGTAGACAAATTTAGCCTGAAGGATTGTTTGGCTTCGGCAAACCTATTCATATAACCAGGTGAAACATGGTCTTCCGGTTCAGATCATGCTACAGTCAATTCCTGGTAAAGGCAGCCTTCTTCCAATTAAATATGTAAGAGTTCAGGAAATATTGTGTTTCTCTTCAGAATCTATTGAATACATTTTAACTATCGCATCAGAAATCTTAATGGCAGAGTTCAGTCTTGGTCAATAAAAATTGTATTTATGTGTAAATGGAAGAAGAAGATGAAAAATAATAAATTAGACCAGGATATAGCAATAATAGGATTAGCTATAAAATTCCTAGGTAAATTCTAAAAAAGGCTAACTACTGTAGGCCTGTATTTGAAAGAATTGGGCATGCTGCGATGTTTCTAATTTCTGTATGTAGTTAATGCAGATGCATTTAAGAATATTTGTCCATGCCGATGGCCAGTTATGCACTGAATTTGCCTTTTGCCTAAGTACTCACAGTAGTTGTCTCTGTGTATGCTATTTTGCACCTAGCCAGTTGAAAAAGTTGTATTTTCATGCCTTAATGGTAAGAGACAGGCAATAAATCATGTGGATGAGTTTACCCTTCTTCCTTGAGTTTGGATATGTAATATATCTGGTACTGTAGTTCAAGGATATGTATCCTGTCTTAACCAGCTGATACGTTTTTTCCTTTTATTTCAGATTTTCTATTTTGTACATACATTGTTTTGTATATACTGTATATGATGACTTCGGTGGGCAGTGAACGTACCCGGGGCACTCGGGACAAAACACAGATTTCAACCACGCAGCCAGCACAGCCACAGAAACAAGTCGTACAGGTAGGTGTTGTGTAATATCTGTCCCTCAGGTTGAGAGTAAATGTCATATTATGATCTGCAACCATCCCCATGGTCAGTGGTTCTCAAAAGTATTTGATTGGGCCCTCTTCTTTGAGTCTGTAGTTGTTCATGCTCTCCCACAAGTACATATACTGTCACCCAGCTCTGAAGGCATAGCGGAGAGCAGTGGCTGCTGGCTGGGTGCCCAGCTCTGAAGGCAGCACTGCACAGAAGTAAGGAAGGCAATATGAAAAGTGATATTCATCAGTATCACTTGTCACAGCAGACCTAGTGCCCCGTTGCCACCATTCGTTCTGTGCTGCTGCTGCCTCCATGGAGCTGAGAGCTGGAACCCTGCCACCTCCAGGTGAGGGATGGGGGAGGAGAAGGAGACCCTGAGTTGCCTCCAGGTGAGGGATTGGGGGTAGGAGGGGGAGAGCCCAGGTGACAGGAATGCAGCTGTCCCCTTTATCCCTGCCTCCTGGGTGCGCGCACAGCCCTTCTGCATGAGGACCAGTCACCTGGGGCTGACAGCTAGAGCTCTCCTCCAAAAAATAAATAAATAAAAAGCACACAGCTCCCACCTCCCTTGACACATTCCCTCGCCTCTCTTGGGAAGCCTGCCCCATAGTTTAAGAACTGCTGCCCTAGGTTTAGTAAAGACTGAGAGTGGGGGAGGGAAGAAAGCATTGCGTCAGTTTGGCGAGCATGTCATTGCATCACTTTGGTGAGCATGTCTGGTAGCTTGTATTTTAATACTGTACTGGGTTACTGAGCAAACTGCTTGCTGGCTTCAAGCCTGGGATCCATATTCCTACATCCACGCTAGTCTTGCGTTCTTCAGCAGTGCTCCAGATCAGCAAGGAACTGCAAGGCTGTCTGCTAGTCTTTTGCCAGGATCTTACACCACAGGCTCTTCACATCTTTTCAGACTTCAGCTCTTTCTACTGTCCAGAGACTAGAATCTTGATACTAAAGCAGTGGTTTTCAACCCGCAAGTCGCTTGCAGCCCAATGAGCACGCAGCTGCAGCCCATGTGGCTATACAGGTAGAATATATATTGTGTGGATGTGGCCCACAGAACACAGAGAGAGCTGCGTATGCAGCCCACAATGGAGAATAGGTTGAAAACCACTGTGCTAGAGGATCTGTAGGTAGTGCTAGAGCTTGGGTGGAAGAGTGAAGCTTCTCTCAGTGGCCAATAGGGACCACACTTAAAAAGGCATCTGCAGCAGGATCCAGAAAGCTTCCAAAGACCTGTCAGGTGTGGTGTACCCACAGGAAGTGGTACAATGAAAATAAAAAAGATTCGTATTGTGAAGGCATTGAGGTTGACACTGACTATGAAGTACTTATCATAGAAGATCAGGGTTTGAAGGGACCTCAGGAGGTCATCTAGTCCAACCCCCACTCAAAGCAGGACCAGTCCCCAACTAAATCATCCCAGCCAGGGCTTTGTCAAGCCTGACCTTAAAAACCTCAAAGGAAGAAGATTCCACCACCTCCCTAGGAAACCCATTCCTGTGCTTCACCATCCTCCTAGTGAAAAAGTTTTTTTCCTAATATCCAACCTAGACCTCCCCCACTGCAACTTGAGACTATTACTCCTTGTTCTGTCATCTGCCACCACTGAACAGTCTAGATCCCTCCTCTTCGGAACCCCCTTTCAGGTAGTTGAAAGCAACTATCAAATCCCCCCTCATTCTTCTCTTCTGTAGACTAAACAATCCCAGTTCCCTCCGCCTCTCCTCATAAATCATGTGTTCCAGTCCCCTAATCATTTTTGTTGGACTGGACTCTTCCCAATTTTTCCACATCCTTCTTGTAGTGTGGGGCCCAGAACTGGACACAGTACTCTAGATGAGGCCTCACCAATGTCAAATAGAGGGGAACGATCACATCCCTCGATCTGCTGGCAATGCCTCTACTTATACAGCCCAAAATACCGTTAGCCTTCTTGGCAACAAGGGCACATGGTTGACTCGTATCCAGCTTCTCGTCCACTGTAATCCTTAGGTCCTTTTCCGCAGAACTGCTGCCTAGCCACTTGGTCCCTAGTCTGTAGCTGTGCATGGGATTCTTCTGTTCTAAGTGCAGGACTCTGCACTTGTCTTTGTTGAACCTCATCAGATTTCTTTTGGCCCAATCCTCTAATTTGTCTAGGTCCCTCTGTATCCTATCCCTACCCTCCAGCGTATCTACCTCTCCTCCCAGTTTAGTGTCATCTGCAAACTTGCTGAGGGTGCAGTCCACACCATCCTCCAGATCATTAATGAAGATATTGAACAAAACCGGCCCGAGGACTGACCCTTGGGGCACTCCGCTTGATACTGGCTGCCAACTAGACATGGAGTCATTGATCACTAGTGACCTGTTGAGCCCGACGATCTAGCCAGCTTTCTATCCAGATGGACTTAGGCCATCTTTCCATTGTTTAGAGACTCAGCAACCCTGCAGTGATAGTCTAGGCCAGCCCATCAGGGTGGGGGAGGGAAAGAGAAGCTGGGCGCTAATAGCCAGATTTTTTTAAACAGCTTGGAAGCTGCTGGATGCCGAGCACTTCTGAAAATCTGGCATTATTTCAGGAGTCACCCATCTGTTTTGCTGGACTGACAAGAGCCTGTCTGTCTGTCTCTTAGGTCAGCATATCCTAAAATGCAGCAGGCTACTGGTGCTCACTTGGGGAATGGTGCCTCTTCTTGACTCTTGGATTGACTTGTGGTATGGGGAGGCTGACTTTCTACTTCATATAGTAGTCTCTTTTACTATGTAACTCCAAGTTTCCCCCTCTGATTTGCATTTGTAAGTCTTGAACTTGGTGTCTCGCTCAACTGCACAGACCCAGAAAGTGGTTTTCCTGGGAGAAGCTTTATTTTTATAACCTGACAGCTTGGATACAGTAAATCTTCTGAGTTTTCCCATGTGGTATCTAAATTGTTCTCTCCTCCCTTTTCATAAGGTGATGCTGGTTTGGTCAATTGAAGAATTACTTATTCTAAGTACTGACTGTCCTGTTTTCTCTGTGTTGTCTTCAGATATCACATTGGCATTTTTGCTTGGAGGAGCTTACCAACTAACAGAAATGTGCTGTATTTTACTTTGTGGTCGCTATTTATTCATTTCTCTGAATTGAGAGGATGCTGCTAACCTCGGAAGTCACGTTAAAACCCCACAGTATAATGCTGATCTTAATTTGAATTGAATAAGAAATTACATTACACATTTTTCCTTCCTCTGACTGGTATCCAGTGTTACACTGGGTTTGTAACATTTGTGTTGTTGATTTTTTGGGGGTTTTTTGCTTTCTGATTTTGTGTGTTGGTAGTAAGACAGATAATTAAAAATCCCTGTGAGTGTGTTTTGTGATTGGTCAAGGTTTTTCGGACAGGTAGAACTTGGCTGTATTGTTTATTAGTCATAAGAACAAAAAATGAGGGTGCAATCTTTTGTGGGCTAATACAGTGCTAGTTATAGAGTTGACACTTACTCAATAAGGGCAAACCAGACTGCAGATATTGAAAGCGACACGTTCCATGACTAATGCTGGTTTGGTAACAATGTCTGTGTTTTTTGGAAAAAAGAAAAGGAGTACTTGTGGCACCTTAGAGACTAATAAATTTATTAGAGCATAAGCTTTCGTGAGCTACAGCTACAGCTCACTTCATCGGATGCATCGGAAGCCGTAGCTCACAAAAGCTTATGCTCTAATAAATTTGTTAGTCTCTAAGGTGCCACAAGTACTCCTTTTCTTTTTGCGAATACAGGCTAATGCGGCTGCTACTCTGAAATCTGTGAGGATAATATATGTATGACACCTTGAAATGTAAAGGACTGAGTACTGTGATCAGTACAAACATTGTCCTGCAGCCTGGAATCTGACTTTTCATCACTGCATATGCCACTTTTCTCAAGGAACTGGGACAGCTGCAATGACTCCTCAGTAAGTCAGCAGCTGAGGGAGGTGTGTTGAAAACAATTTTTAAACTCTTCCGCTCAGTGTTTAGACTTATTGCAGGAGTGATAGCCATCTGCCTTCTTTAAATTGTGTGCTTGTGGTAAACTCCTAACAACACAGGCATTCTTCTTGAAAGAAGTGTTGGCTACTTTGACTCGTAGCCAAGGAATAGGATTTTACAAGGCCACCTCAGAAAGGTTGCACAGTAGTAATGAGATTCACCCTCGACAGTGGGTTTTTCTCCTGTGTTCTTCCATGGATAGCTATCATCCCCTTTTTCACTAAAGTCTTTCTCAATGTGTCAGCATCAACTTGGGACCTCAATCATCTCCCCAGCATTCAGTTTAGTATGCAGCAGGTAGAAAAGGTTTCCTGTTTTGGGAGGGAATGGAATGAGGCCCATGAGCAAAAGGTGGCCCAAAGCCCCCTTCCTTTTTCCTTTAGAGGTTTATCCTACAGAGGCTATAGATCCCTGAAAGCCACATGATGGATCAAAATGTAGCATTATATGATGTGGCCACTAATGTCCATGGGCAGCTGCTGCTTCGCCAGAAAGATGAGGGCAGCTGCAGTCTGCTCTGTTATGCCAGTCAAGTGTGGCTCTTGGGGTTCCTGACAAATTGCCAGTGTGGATCTGCTATCCAAACCTATAACCAAAGCACCAACCTTTCCAACAACAAAAACAGCCATTAACAAAATTATTCAGTGACAGATTGAGACAAAGGAAACAAGCTTAGTGCTTACAGGGAAAACAAGTGAGACTGTTCACAAGTAAAAATGTGAGACCTAATACTATAGCACAGTTGAGGGGCTTGGTTACACACTGACAAAGCTGTACTGTTGATGGAAGCTGTCCCTACAACAAGGTGAAAGCCCCTGGATTCTGTAGGACTTTTATTCTGTTACAGGGGTGTGGTTAGGATTTATCTAGATTCCCTGACTGTATCACGATTGTAGTGTAGATTAATTTATCCTTGACATACCTTCTCCCCAACCTTAAAGCTGGTCTAGACGAAGCCCTTTTAGTTCCTTCCTCATGTAACTTCTGAGCCTGTTCCTTGTATTCCTCTTTAAAAATTTTGGAAGAAAAAATTGGTGTGTGACAGTGGGAGGGATATTACATGAGTACAATCACAAGTTTTTGTTTTATATTTTAATTAAACTTTTTGGGACCCTTACTGGATATTTGCACTTTTCAGGCAACAGCAGAACAGATTCGCCTCGCACAGATGATCTATGATAAGAATGATGCAGATTTTGAAGATAAAGTGAAACAAGTAAGTTTCCCATGTTACTACTGGTGCATTGACTTTTATATGTAGCATTAGTCTGGTGCTTAATGGTTTTGTTTGCTCAGGTTTCAGAGGTCAGAGTGATCTCTTTGAAGCTTTCACACTGCATCCTCTATCCTTCAACCTACCTCCTTGATTAAGCTGATTGGTGGCAGTGGGGAGCCCATGGTCTCTCAGCATGCCCTGAAGGTTAATGAATCCAGGTTGTGGTGGGAAGCAAGTTCCAGAATACAGGACTTCTCACAGAGAATGCCCTGCCAGTAGCCACCTCCCATTTAAATCAACCTAAACACCTCCGCTGATTGCATTTGTGGCCATATTGCATGGGGGATAGTCTCCCAGGTAGGCATATCTCATACCAGGTGTAGGGCTTTGTTGGTCCAAATCAACAGCCAGAACTCCACGCAGAGGACAATAAGCAGGTCTGCTAAACCCTGTGTAATAACCAGATAGGTGCCTTCTGCACTAGCTCCTAGATGAGCCCAAGTTAAAGCACTATGTAGTTCATAGTGCTCACATCTAATCTCAGGGTGATTATAACAAGGTGAGCTTTCAGAAGAAACTGTCCCATCACAGAGATGAAAACGAAATGTTCGTCCCAGATAGAAGCAACCCAAGAAGTTTCAAGATCCTCAAACTGAAAAACTCGGTGACAAGTGCCAGCCTTAGTCAGAGGTGCCAATATTGTTATCAATTTTTCTGATTGCTTTTTCTGATCTACCAGTGTTTCATTGGGCTTGTCTGGGTGGAACCTTATCCATCTAGTTCTCGTCCATGCCCTAATCTCCTATAGATACAGCATCCTTCTAATGAGCTGCTATTGCTTAATAATCTTTAGAATAATAATATATAATAATCCAAAGTGTATTTAGCTCTTATGCATACACATATGTGGGAAGTATCTATCACCTGTGTAAACTGCATTTGCTAACATCTTGGCAGCTTTTCAGGAAAAGCTGAAGTTTAAACATAGCTCAAAGGTGAACTGAATCTTTTTAAAAAAAAATAGAGTACCCAGATCATCATTAAGAGCATGTGTAGGCTTAAAATTGCAAATAAATTCATTGTAAAATCAAACTGCTTCTCATCAGTTCCTCTTCCATTTGCATGCCCGGATCTGGGTTCTAATTACCCTGCTGTAGTGGGTAATCACTAGCAACTTAAGCAGTGTAAAGAGTTCAGTTCTTTGCTGTGCCTTGGGTTATGATTATCACTTGCTGCCAAGTGCTACTATTGGGTTTACTGTTGGAAAAACAATCAGCAGCTTCATCTGGTGCAGAATCCAGCAATCCACCCACTTAGAGGTCCAGCTTTGGGTGACTGCATGGCAGCTGTTCCCTTCCTTCCAGTGGCATTTTCTTGGGTTTCATTTATAAAGCCTGGTCTGAGGCATTGTCTTTATTCCTTACTTTTTCCTGATGTCTACATTACACAATTGTCTGGTATGTGCTCAGTTGCCATGGCAATGGGTGCACACCAGGAGCCAAATCGTGTACTCCCTGCTTGTAGCAAAACCTGTGTGCATCTGTTGGGTATGGAAATGCATAGGATTCCAAGACTCTGCATAGGAGGGCTACACTACCTTCAGGGACCAGAATGTGGCAGAGGCTCCCAACATACATGGTGGGTTTTTTGGTCGGAGAAGGGGGGCAGGTTGGGTTGGTGGATCTGCCACTATAAATATCTCGTCAGTCATCCCTCCTCCCCCTGAAAGCGCACTGCAGAGACTGCTGTGGCCATGATGCCCTGTGGCCTATTGTGGGGAAGGTTTCCTCAGGCTTTTGTGCTTCTCTGCTGTACACAGCTATCTGACCCTAAGTCAGTGGTCCCCAAGCTTATGTCACTTTCCCCCTTACCTGTAATGTAATCTGTGCGCACCCCCTGGGAGTAGGGCCAGGGGCTGGGACTGTGAGCTGGGAGTGGGGCCGAGCCATGGTTGGAGGTCGAGGCCGAGGCCAAAGCCAGGGGCTGGAACTGCGGCTGGGAATGGAAGCTGCAGTCAGGAGCCAAGGCCGGGGCCTGGGGCCAAAGTCGGAGCTGGTGGGCAGAGTATGGCTGAGTAGTGCTCCCTCCCTGACCCCCATGGAGACTGACCCGGGCACCTTCCAAATGTTCCTCCACGCTCCCCTGGGGGAGCTCACACACAGTTTGGGGACCAGTGCCCTAAGTTATAAATAAAAAGCAAACACAGAAACCTGAGCTTAGATCTTGGCAATGGTTAGGCTTTTCAGGTCACCCTTAAACTGTATTTATTTGTCCTGTATGTCTGCAAATGTGGTGTTAGTGACTCTGGGATCTCAAGCAATTCTTTAAAAATATATATATTTTAAACGCAGCATTTCAGTTTGTCTTTGGTACAGCAGCAATGTTCTTCTTGGGAGAGTCTGGAGTAGCACTAATTCTCACCTTATTCCTTTTAATAATGGTTTGATATCTAATATGTCTAACTTTTGTTTTTTGTTTTTACCAGCTCATGGAAGTGACGGGGAAGAACCAGGATGAATGCATAGTGGCGCTACATGATTGTAATGGGGATGTGAATAGAGCAATCAACATACTGCTGGAAGGAAGCTCAGACACAGTAAGGATCCACTTGTGAACAAAACAGCATATTTTTGTTATGGTCCCTTTTCTACTTTCTAGGAGTGGATTGTGGGGGAACAATCAAGCACTTGACCTCAGGAGTCTCCAATCCCTCCATCTCCTTCCAGCTCTCCCTAAAAAAGGAATGAAGACTGGGGAGACTTCTCACTCACATATTGATATGGTAAAATCTGGACTGTCCTTGGAGTGAAAAAAATGTTTCATGCCAAGTAGTAAACAAGAGAAGCACAAAAAGGAGCATAGGTATTGAGAAATTTGGTCATCCTTTTTAGCATGCTCAGAGCCGGAGGGCTTCCCAGCCAGCAAGCCAGAATCTTTAGCCCGGTTCTTTGGATATTAACCTGATCCTGATGTATGATGTAGTATGTTAATGTTTTATTGTAACTTTGCCTTAACAAAAAGTTTAAAAAAACAAACTCGGGCATGCACAACAAAACCCTAAACTAAGCTTTGAAAACATTGTCGCTGCCATGTCACTTTATTGCTGAGTCCCTCTGATAAACACTAAGGGTATGTCTATACTACCTGCTGGATCGGCAGGCAGTGATCGATCCAGCAGGGGTCGATTTATCGTGTCTACTCTAGATGCAATAAATTGACCCACAAGTGCTCTCCCATCGATTCCTATATTCCACCGCCACGAGAGGCACAGGCAGAGTCGATGGCGGAGCAGCAGCAGTCGACTCACCATAGTGAGTAGGTCTAAGTATTTTGACTTCAGCTAAGTTATTCACGTAGCTGAAGTTGCAAAATTTAGATCGATCCCCTCCCAAGTGTAGACCAGGTCTAAGACTTCATATAAACAAAACCACTTTAGCTCCACCTCTGGATCTGGTACTTAATGGCAAATGCAGTGTTATGTGCTGCCATGTCTAATCAGTCTGGTGTCTCAGGCAGTTGGAGATGGTCCAGAGTAAACAGCCTTGTGTTTGCCATGAATAGCCAATTTTCACTGCTCTAGCAAGAGAAACGGCCACTTGTAGAGATATAGTATTGCTCCATAGATGTGTACTGCACTTAGCAAGTGTAAAATTAAGATGAGATCTGTGCCCTGAGGAGTTACAGTTCAAACTCTAATAATGGAGCAGTAGGACATGGCAAATAGCTACTTGTTTCATTAATAGCCTCATTAGTGAGAATCCCTTTAAGAGGAGGGGAGAGGAATATCTCCAAATGTGTTTAATAATATTCAGAGTAGCGCAAATTTCTTGTCCCAAGAAGTAGTGGACAAGAGTCTTAATGGGGGTAAAGCTGTTCCTGCAGAGCCTTTTAAATTTATCAGATGGGATCCAGTCTGCTTCCTCATCTCATCCTAACTCGGAAGGAAAGTCTGGACTTCATTTCCTTTTAAACCCTCTTCCTTTATCTCTCCTATAATGAGTCAGTGCAAAGACATGTTCTGCTCAGATGTTGCTACAAGCCAGTTAATCTTGTTTCAGCTTCTAAAGCGTAGGAATCACAAATTGGGATCTGTTTCTAGTTGAGAGGACAGGAAATGCTGGTAACAAGTAAGCTGGTAACAGTCACAAACAAACCTTCCTCTGCTCAGCCTATGTCTAGATGTTGGGGTCCTCGGAGGTGGACTATTGCTAGGGCTGCAAGTCTTTCACGGAGGTCATGTGACTTTCTGGGACCTCTGTGACTTCCACAGCTGCAATGGCTGGTGCGGCTGACCCCAGGGCCATTTGAGCAGCTGGGATAGGCCTGGGGCCAGCGGCACCAGCTACTGCTCAGGCAGCCCCCAGTCCCCCAGAGCAGCACCGTCCTCTGGAGCACACCCCTAGCACTTAACATTTAGTTAGGGTTATTTTTAGCTTTTAGCCTTAACTATTGCTTGCTGTACAATAGGTGGTTAAATCAAGACTAGCAGAAAGCATTGAATGAGTTTCTTGGGTATCTCGCAGGGACCAAATACATACTTAGAACAAAAAAATAATAATCGCATTTTAATTGTAGCAAATACTGATTTCAGTCTGACTTCAAAAGTTTGTCTTCATGGTCTTCAAGTTGAAAATACATTCTTCTTTGAGTAACCTAAATGGGCTAGAGCACAACAGTTCTTAGAATGTTTTCTCTGTTAGCAGAGAAGCTTTATGTAAATCAGATGCAAACCAGCACTCTGATAGCTTGGCATAGCACTTTCACCCTTTGGAGAGCCACTCCAAATCGGTCACTCACCATAGAGAAGTGTGGAAGGCTTGGATGGTTGTACATCAGTGTAGTACCGAGCCTGCCTGCTGGGAACCAATACTGATGTCATAAATAGCAGAGTTTTCCAAGTTTCTCAGTATACATTTTTTACATGAAACTAAGGGATTTAAAGTTGCTCTTAAAATTTGCTGCTGTGCATATTCACCGGCTTTTTCAATTATTTTTGAGGCAGTCTCTTGGTAGTTCACCCAGGATACATCTTGAGAACTGGGTACTGTCTACCCAGCCTTCCCTCTACAAGGGCATGCTTCCACACCGCCAACCTTGGCAGCCATAGAATTATAGTAGCACCATGCTTTGCCACAGAAGGACTTTAAAGCCAGCGGCGGCTGTTTAATGAGAGAGGAGAAAATTGGATCTTAGACCCTGTGTCACTTTTTGTTACCCTGAGGGCATTTGCTTTAGTGTCCTGGTTAAAGTTCAGCTGGAGAAGTTTTTCTGTCTACCTAATTGCAGGAGGAATTTTTTGGTTAGGCAGTCGTCTTTGTCCTTATCTGTTGTGTAGTGTTGCTACAAACTGCCCCACAGGTGGCTACATTCCAATGGTAGGTGAAATGAAAAAGCTTCAGCGTGCATCAATAATATCAATGTGTTGGAGGTCTTTGGTTGAAAGACACTATAGGATGTCAAACGTTTTCATGGGATTCTAGTTGTTCATATATGCTGCACTTAAAATGCTGCAGTAACTTGTAAGCAATCTATTTAATGCGGCCAAGATGGCAGAAAAGCAAGAACAAATAGTTAAAAGTTCTATTCATAGAGCATCCAAAAGACTGCCAATGAGTGTCTGTCTTTGAACTGAGGCCTACATACTGTCTGTCTGTCTGATAATTGCTTTATGAAGATCCCTGTTCTTACAGCCTCTTCTGGATGTACAGAATCAACGGAAGGATTAGGCAATGTTCCTTTGACTACTTTTTCAGCTGGGGATATTACTCAAATGGTCAGCGTCTGTCTTCATGCCTGACTAGCGGTTTTGCTGGCTAAATCCTTCAAATCTAGGGTGCCAAGCTGGTCCTTCAAACAATCCATCGTGCCACT
This sequence comes from Dermochelys coriacea, assembly GCF_009764565.3. Lineage (NCBI taxonomy): Eukaryota > Metazoa > Chordata > Testudines > Dermochelyidae > Dermochelys > Dermochelys coriacea. The sequence goes on from NC_050072.1 coordinate 5,226,332, forward strand.
TAAGATGAGACCAATAACTTCACCCAAGACGGGCCTCTTTTGTTACATTGCTGCCCAAGTTCAGATCTGCAGCTGGTACTTGGACTGCTTCAGACAAGGTCAGCTGAAAACTTCGTTACTTAGCAGACTATTATTGGCAGTAAGTTACCTGGATTCTGGCTTTCCTCTCCTCTAAGATGTTCCCTGTTAGGGGATACCAGCATTAGCCTTAGAAGACATCCTTAGGGAGACCCAAACTCCTCTCAGCTCTTGCTTCTAGAGGAATTATTCTTTCTGTGCATAAGTAGCATTAAATGGCTTAATGAAACCCTCCACTTCAGCTATTACTTTAGTGGAAGTTCTTATGAGTGGAGAAGGAAGGACTTGATTGCTTCATAGCTCTACACCTGCTACTTAACACACACATTAACATCTGGACAGTTTCAGCAGGAATTCTACTCTTCCCAGCAGTTGAGGTCAGTTCTCACTAAGGAGGAACTGTGATTCTCTGCTTCTGAAAGAGGCTATTGCAGAGTCTACGTTTCCAGAAAAACATCTCTTCCCATATTGGGGGACACCAATTCCACAGACTCGTTAGAAAATAATATTGAGGCCTTTAAAAATTCCTGTCTGTTTGCCACAACCCAACTTTTGTGTTTTTTGCATACAGCTTGTGTCTGAGCAAAATAACGACAGCTCCTTTTGACTCCTACCCCTTTTAGGGTGACTTGTAAGTTGTCTACCCTGTAGGATTTTCTTTCCTTTTGGAGATCTCAAACTTTCTCAGGATTTCAGCATGTAAGTAGGCTTCATGCACCATAGCGCTTGGATCCCCATGGTAATCCTCCTGTATTGGAGGAAAATCAAGCTTTCCACCACATATAAACTAATGTCCTTTGCATATTCTTTCACCTGTTTGTGCAACTCGTAGTCCAGTCTCCTGTCAGCTTAGGAGAAGCCCAAACCTATGGTGCTTCAGCCTCTCACACCTGAGAAGAAATTGAAATAGGATTGTAACTATCACTCCCCCCCCCCCCATCAGCTAGCAACGAAAGGGTGCCACCAGAGTAACTTTTTGTAGTGCTAATTCTTTCCAATGGAGAAGTTGAAGCACAGACTGTTTTTGATTTTTTTTTACTTTTAAAGCATTACGGTATTCAGTTTGTGTTGCTACCTTGATAACCTTTGGGGCTTTTCCATTGTCTAGCCATCATTGGGTAGCTTGTCACAGCATATCCTCTGGAGAGGGGACTTTGATTTGAGTTGAATGGAAACTTTGCCTGAGTAGTTCAGGAGAGACTGGGCAGGACCTAGAGTTAATGGCAGCCAAACTTCATCTTCATTATGATTGGTACCATTGCTTCTTTTGAGGTCACAGCTTAATCCAGCATTTCAGATGGTGGTTGGAGGTATAAATTGCCCTCTGTTTGTATGTTGTTTGTCTAGACTGTAAGCTCTTTGAGGCAGGGACTTCATTCTCATAACTGTATATAAAGTGCCTAGCACACTGACACTGCAAATAAATTTTAATCTTTCTCCCCTGCTTTAAGAAAAGGAGGACTTGTGGCACCTTAGAGACTAACAAATTTATTTGAGCATAAGCTTTCGTGAGCTACAGCTCACTTCATTGGATGCATGCTTTGTAACTATGGCTCAGTAGCCTAATTCTACAATTAAATAATATATTATCAACAGCCATATTGTTCTGAGGTTTTTTTAGCTATTTCATTTTAAACTCCTACAAATGTTTTGTAATTCCTAAGGGTCTGACACGAATCCTGAATGTAACTGTGGATTTAAGATGAGAGCAGAGGTCTGACATTCAAGCCTTGATTCTTCGCTTTCTCTTGCTTGTGCATTGCAGCAGTTTCTGAAACAGCAATGCTACATGCAATGTGCTGCAGTCCTTGGGCATAGTGGCTTGTTTTGGTGACTTCTTTTGGCCCAGTTTCCCCAAGCTGCAGTTCTGATACTCTGATCATCAGTGCTTAGATTCCAAGAAAGCCAAGTTCATTTGTTCTGTTTTCTAATCCATCTGCTCTCTCATTGACCTCTTTTTCTCCCTGTTGCAAATATACATTCTCCCCTGTCATGCCGAGAGATGGAACGATTCAGTCCTGTTTGTTTCCAGTCAGACTTCTGAAAACAGTTGAGAGGATGAATGCCTACCTCTTAGCAGGTTTTCTGCTATGCTGTCTACCTAGACTTCTTTAAAGTAACCTGAGTCAGTTGTAGCCAGAAAGATTTGAGATATTAAATGTGTGCTACCTATGTTCCATGTGGGAAAACCCACTCTCAAAAAGCTGTATCTTCTTCCCCCTCACACAGTGATGTCTTCCTTGCTCTTTGTCCTAGTTTAGCATGTGAAAAGCATCACGTATATCTGTGGCTTTATACACACGAGATCCATTTATCTATTAATTGGGGTTTGGGCTGGAAAGTTTTGGAAAGTTGACTGGTTATCTCTGCTTTTTGATCTGTTGTGTCTAATACTTCTCCACCCAAATAGACTTCATGGGAGACTGTAGGGGGAAAGAAGAAAAGCCTTGGAAAAGAGAGTTCAGAAAACAAAGAGAACAGAGAAAAGCGAGGGGACAGGGAAGTGAGCCGTGGACGGGGAAGCTCCAACAGACGGGGAAGAGGAGGCAACCGTGGCCGAGAGTGTAAGCACAGACACCTTCATTTTTAAAGCTCTAGTAGCCTTAGTCTTTCTCTTCCTTGCCGCTGAAGTTGGTTGAGTTATGAAAGAGAAGAGGATCTAGTGGAATAAAGTCCAGCAGAGCCTCAGTGTGGTGACTGAGTTATTGCATTTGTTTTTTTGGCAACAGGTATGCATGATGCTGTTACATGTCTTGGTTTCGAGAGAATTTATTTTTGATTTATCTTTTTAAAGGCAAATTGAATTTATTTGAAATACCTTCTGCCTTTTTATGATTACATAATCTTTTGAGAGTCGCTGTTTGGTACTTATATTTGGAATGGAACCTTTGCAAGGACTTCATATTGAGCATTGTAGAGCAGATAAAACCTGATACATTTTCCATACATTTCTTTTAACAAGCGAATAGCCAAGTTTTGATTCCATGTCATATGAGTGGGAGAACCTGAGGGTGGTCTGAGTTTTATGAAATGTTTTTCCCTTTAAGGGAAAATGAAAAGGTCTTGGTATATCCTGGGGATTAATTATGAGCACACCCATGCACAAAAGATAAGCTTCTACACAAATAGAAAGGGTTTGGTGTGAACCTAAACATTATTAGAATTACCACAGTGTATTCAAGGGCAGTGATTCAAATACATTGCACAAAAGTGTGCCAAATGCTGCAAACGCTATTTCCAAAATTAGGTAGTACTGAATTAGATCACCTTTGAGTATGTTACCCATTATTTAAGCCATTTCTTAAAATGTCCCATACCATATGTATTTTTTTAATACCAAATCCATATGAGAAAATATACATACATTTAAAAAAAAAACAAAAAACCTCCACCCATACAAAATAGTACACTGCACGCACAATTCTCCCCTTGGAGAGATGATGAGAGTGAATGAACCACATGTGCTAGATGTTAGTCACATTGCTTAATGCACTACTGAAAAGCCCTCGGATGCTACAGTAATCAGGGTCTGTAAGAACTTATGTAGAATAGAATAGTATCTAGATGCTGTTTCATTTAATCATCTGGAAGATGATGTAAAGAGGATATTAATGAAATTTGTAAATTGCTTTTGGAACAAATAAGGGAATATCAGAGACTTAGTACATGGTAAGCCAGAGTGTGAATGTACAGTGCTCTAGTGTGCCATGTACTAACTGACCATGTGGACAAGCCCTAATTCACCAAAACAAAAAAGTAGTTACCCAGAATTTGTTTGCCAGAGCCAAATGCAGCTTGGCCTTCAAGTTTTGGGCTCTGTGCTAAATCTGGAATTTAGGATTTTCAAATGGGTTCTAGATCTTGTAAAATATGCTCTCCGCACCTTTATGTGCACATTATGTCCCCATTGCAGTGCTGAATACAAGTCATGCAGTGCAGAGTCTCCATTAACAGTAACAAGTACTGTAGTAAGTGGTGAGAGTCATTTTCCTTCAGGGACCCCCTTCTTTGGATTTCAGCTGACACTTGAAAACATCCAGCCAGAGGTTTTCCACGGAACGTAATTATAGAGCTCTTGTAAAAAACAAAAACAAAAAACATTGTGTCCCATTCAGGTTAAATGTAATGGACTAGATTCTGGTGGACTCTGTGTGAGGTGGGGGAAAGGGAAAGCATGAGATGGGAGGCTTCTTCCTCACCCCCTTCTAGTTCCTTCTGGTTCTTTTACAAGGGACAGTCAGAATGTGGTTGGGTAGGAAAGGCTCAGTTTAAGGCTAGCTGCCTCCTCAGAGAGGTGAGGTCATGATCCTGTCCTCCTTCAGACAGGTCAGCAGAACAGGCCAGGGACAGAGTGTGAAGCACCAAAGAGTGGCAGAGCTCCTGTTGCCCCATATTTCCCCCTACAGCCCCAGGTAGGGTTCCTGCTGAAAGGTGATCTCCCCTGCCCCCCACCCCACTCTACAATGCAGGGTGCAAGATTTATGAACTTACATTTAGGAACCCAAATCCATTTTTAAGATGCCTAAATAAGTGTATTGATTTGAGAGGTGCTGAGCACCCACAACTCCCATCACCTCTACTTCACCTGCTGTACCAGCTCAGCACCTCTGAAAATGCAGCAGCTTATTTAGGTGCTTGTTAGAAACTGTGAGCTACACAATCTGTTGCTACTCTCTGTTGTTTTCAAACATCTTACAAATGTAAAGATAAAATTTCCTTCCCTATCAATCTTCTGTCTTCTCTCTGCAGTTCGAGTAGAAGAGAATGGTGTGGAAAACAGTCAAGGGGAGAGGCCTTCAGACCGTGGGAAACGTGGCCGTGGGAGAGGTAATGTGGTGTTGCTGATGTGTGGACAATCACGGCTTTTCTCTTGTTGAAAGGATAACCTGCTTTTTTAGATCTCAAAAGGAAGAGTAGCTTTAAAAGCCCAGCCATACATGATAGTCTGTGCCCTTTGGTTCCATAAGAATAAGCCACGTGTAATTTGATTTTCATGAAATTTTTGGCTTGAGTGACCTAAACAAGGTGCACAAGCCTGCATGGCAGGTTTAGCTGTGGGCTGACGTACTCGGATCTGTCACTTGACCCCAAAGAGATCAAGTGTTTGGGCTGTGAGCCCTCAATAACCTGCTCTTATGGGGAGTGCCAGCCACTCCATGAAAGTCAAATCTGAGTGGAGAGCTGTGGACCCCCAAGATACACTATGGCCTATGGGGCAGCACTGGGTTATTTTATTAAAGATAATGAAGGGGTGGAGGAATTTGACTTGTACTCATGCCAGTCCCTCAAAGTGGATTCTGGTGGTGTCAAGAATGCCATCTCTGCTTTGTACCCTATGGGGGGGTCATAATGCTTCTCTGAGGCTTGCTAGCTAGCTGACATGGAAGGCTAAGGGGAACCTGGGATACTGTGAGGGAAGAAAGGGACTCAAGAGGTGCAGGAAGTAGTCTAGATTGTGTTGCGCTGAAGATAAGGGGAAAGGGTGAAATCTGGATTTATTGGGGATTTGGGAGTCGGGAAGCTTCTGTTGATTTAGTGGGTGAAGAGAGCATGGCTTTTGGGAGTGAAGTGTTTTCTTTAGTATGGGGGGAGGGTTCATGGGGAGCCATAGTATCTTGTGGGTTGGAAAAGAAGTGGTTGTTGCTAGGAGGAGCTGGGGTAAAAGTGTGTCAGAGCTAATAAAAGCAATAAGTAGCATACTTCTAATTTCATATGCATGGAATATTTTTGCAGTACTCCCTATCCTTGGCATATAATACCTGAGGCTAATCACATGTTCAATGACACATGATAGCAACAGTTAATCTGTATCTAACCCTGCTCCTTTAAGGACTGGAAGGAAACAAGGGCATGTAGTTTCCAGAGCAGTGCGGGAACATCACCAGGTTGTGCATGTGAATCAGCAAATACCAGGCTAAGTATGTATACAGAGTAGCGGTTCAGAGAGGGGGACGTTATAATTAACTGCTACCATTTTCTGAGTTTTTGCACCAAAAAACAAAAGGTGCTAAACTGGTGGAGCTCAGTTTTTGTTGAGAAAGTGAAATTTCTGTTTAAGCTTCTGAGGTGTAAGGAAAAGAAATTTAAAAAAAAGATTTAAATTAAATGTTTTTCAATTGATATTGTCCTCCTCCAAGTTGAAATGTATTCCAAAAATTAGTCTCCCACGTTCACCCTACTCTTTACACTTTTAATAAAAGTTTGCTGGTGTTACCCTAGGCACTCAGATACAGTAGTGAGGCTAAGCGCAGCAGGATAACTAGATAGTTTCTTAAATGTCTCACAACTAGGCATTTAATAATCACTAATAGAAAGCTGGCATACCATACTAAGAAAAGGAATGCTTTGTGTGTGCCATCTTCAACCAGACACAATTCATTGCATTGTGTGGTACTTCTATATCTGCCTAACAAATAGACTGCACAGTTCACATAAATGAGCTAATTTAATGAAAGGCCATCTGTAGCTCTTAACTATCCGTGATAAACTCTCTTCTTATGGCTTCTGGATCATTGGTTGATGAGTGCATTTTCGGGGAGAAAAATACCTAAGGTTAAAATTTACTACAGTAATCCTTAAAAGCTGCAGGGATTGCTTAAAGCTGTACATTTCATTTCCTCACTGTTAAGTCTTCTCTTTTCAGGATCACATGACCTTCTCTCTCTTTGCATATTAGCAGAAATCTAAATTTTCCTGCAGTCAGCTTAATGCAATAAAAACTGGTTTCTTGCTGCTTCATTAAATATTGAAAAGTCAAGACCTGGGATAAAGTTTCCCTTTCAATAAAGAGCAAATTGGTCACTTTATGTAATCTAGTAATAACACCATTCAGAGGCATCCCATGCAGCATTTCTATCTGCATTTCTAATGCACGTCACTCAGAAATCTAGGCACCAGATACAAAATTAGGGGTTGGTTAATGTTTGAACAATGGACTCTATCTCTCCCTTCCTATTTTAAGCTGCCTTCTCAGGCAGGAATAATCTTACTGGCTGTTTTCTAGGACGGTCCTTGCTGGGCCATCATGTTACTCCTTTATAGGAGAACAACTTGATTTAGAGAGACGACGTGTACTCGTCCCTGAAAGTGGCAGGAATGGGGCTAATCCTGTGGCAATAGTGATGCGTAGCCCTCCAAAGAAACCCCTGCTCTGAGATTTTCACCCTCTGTAGGCTGCATGTTTATCCAGCAGAGATACTGTAATCAATTGTGACATTTTTTCTAGCTGTGTGTACTGGACATGGTGCTATGTTTACAATGTACAAACAGTACAAGCCGGTGTAACAGCAGCTGGGTTTTGGAGCAGTTTTGTACTATTGACTGAATAGTAGAAGGCAAAAGCACTTGTCAGGGCCGGCTCCAGGCACCAGCGTTCCAAGCAGGTGCTTGGAGCGCCAGTTCGAAAGGGGCGGCAGTTCCTCCGGCCGCAGCGGCAATTTGGTGGCAGCTTCTCTGTTGCCTGCTGAGGTGGCAAATGGGCAGCAGCTTCTTCCTTTTGTTTTCTGCGCCAGCAGTTTTTTTTCACTGCTTGGGGCGGCCAAAACTGTAGAGCCAGCCCTGCACTTGTGTTAAGATATTGCCTACTGGAGTGGCTCTACTGCTCAGACCTTAATCTCTCTTAATAAGCAGAGGGTATAATCTTTGATTTGGAAAGGAGTCAAAGAATGAAAACTTTTTAGCTGGGTCTTCAGTATGTTCATCTCTCATTCTCAGACCTAAGTTCTTGAATAAGTTGAATTTATCCCTAAGGAGTATTAATAATATCTATCAGCATTATTTCTTGCAATTTCTTCCCGATAGTGTTACAACATGCAATTATGCTACCTACTAAGATATCTTGTATGATGCATACTGAGATATCACAGGCAGGCTTACTAAGCTAGTGAGGAGGGATTTAAACTAGGTTTGCCAGGGATGGTGATCTAAGCCCAGAGGTAAGTGGGGAAGTGGGATATGGGGAGGAAACACAAGAAGGAGGGTGCAACAGGAGAGGCCTCCTGATTCATACTGAGAAAGTAGGGTAATTGGCTAGTTAAGTGTCCGTACACAAACCCAAGAAACCTGGGAAACAAGCAGAAGGAATTGGAAGTCCCGGCACAGTCAAGGAACTTTGATGTGATTGGAATAACAGAGACATGGTGGGGTAACTCACGTGACTGGAGCACTGTCATGGATGGGTATAAACTGTTCAGGAAGGACAGGCAGGGGAGAAAAGGTGGAGGAGTTGCACTGTATATAAAGGAGCAGTATGATTGCTCAGAGCTCAAGCATGAAACTGGAGAAAAGCCTGTTGAAAGTCTTTGGGTTAAGTTTAGAGGCGAGTGCAACAAGGGTGATGTTGTGTGGGCATCTGCTATAAACCACCAGATCAGGAGGATGAGGTAGAGGAGGCTTTCTTCAGACGACTAACCGAAGTTTCCAGGTCACAGGCCCTGGTTCTTATGGGGGACTTCAATCACCCTGACATCTGCTGGAAGATCAATACAGCAGTGCATAGGCAATCCAGGAAGTTTTTGAAGAGTGTTGGGGACAACTTCCTGGTGCAAGTGGTGGAGGAACCAACTAGGGGCTGTGCTCCTCTTGACCTGCTGCTCACAAACAGGGAAGAATTGGTAAGGGAAGTAGAAGTGGGTGGCAGCCTGAAAAGCAGTGACCATGAGATGGTCGAGTTCAGGATCTTGACAAAAGGAAGAAAGGAGAGCAGCAGAATATGGACCTTGGACTTCAGAAAAGCAGACTTTGACTCCCTCAGGGAACTGATGGGCACGATTCCCAGGAGGCTAATATGAGGGGGCAAGGAGTCCAGGAGACCTGGCTGTATTTTAAAGAAGACTTATTGAGAGCACAGGAACAAACCATCCCGATGTGCAGAAAGAATAGCAAATATGGCAGGTGACCAGGTTGGCTTAACAGAGAAATCTCTGGTGAGCTTAAACACAAAAAGGAAGCTTACAAGAAGTGGAAATTTTGGACAGATGACTAGGGAGGCATATATATATGCTTGAGCATGCAGGGGTGTAATCAGGAAGGCCGAAGCACAACTGGAGTTGCAGCTAGCAAGGGATATGAAGGGTAACGAGAGAGGTTTCTACAGATATGTTGGCAACAAGAAGGTGGTCAGGGAAAGTGTGGGACCCTTAATGAATGGGAGAGGCAACCTAGTGACAGATGGTGTGGAAAAAGCTGAAGTACTCAGTGCTTTTTTTTTTTTTTTTTTTTTTGCTTCAGACTTCACAGACAAGGTCAGCTCCCAGACTGCTGCACTGTGCAGCACAGTATGGGGAGGAGGTGAGCAGTCCTCAGTGGTGAAAGAACAGGTTAAGGACTAATTAGAAAAGCTGGACGTACACAAGTCCGTGGGCCGCATCTAATGCATCTGAGGGAGTTGACTGATGTGATTGCAGAGCCATTGAGCATTATCTTTGAAAACTTGTGGTGATCGGGGGAGGTCCTGACGATAGGAAAAAGGCAAATATAGTGCCCATATTTAAAAAAGGAAGAAGGAGAATCCGGGGAACGACAGACCAGTCAGCCTCACCTCAGTTCCTGGAAAGATCATGGAGCAGGTCCTCAAGCAACCCATTTTGAAGCATTTGGAGGAGAGGAAGGTGATCAGGAACAGTCAACATGGATTTACCAAAGGCAAGTCATGCCTGACCAGCCTGATTGCCTTCTATGATGAGATGGGAAAGCGGTGGACGTGATATATCTTGACTTTAGCAAAACTTTTGATATGGTCTCTCAGTATTCTTGCCAGCAAGTTAAAAAAGTATGGATTGGATAAATGGTCTGTAAGGTGGATAAAAAGCTGATTAGCTCATAAGGCTCAATGGGTAGTGATCAATGACTTGATGTCTAGTTGGCAGACTGTATCAAGTGGAGTTCCCCAGGGGTCGGTCCTGAGGCTGGTATTGTTCAACATCTTCATTGATGATGGGATGGCTTGCACCCTCAGCAAGTTTGCAGATGACACTAAGCTGGGAGGAGAGGTAGATACGCTGGAGGGTAGGGATAGAGTCCAGAGTGACCTAGACAAATTTAGAGGATTGGGCTAAAAGAAATCTGTTGAGGTTCAAAAAGGACAAGTGCAGAGTTCTTCACTTAGGACGGAAGAATCCCATGCATTGCTACAGGCTGGAAACCGAATGGCTAAGCGGCAGTTCTGCTGAAAACGACCTGGGGATTAATGTGGACGAGAAGCTGGATATGAATCAACAGTGTGCCCTTGTTGCCAAGAAGGCTAACAGCATCTTGGGCTGCATTAGTAGGAGCGTTGCCAGCAGATCGATGGAAGTGCTTATTCCCCTCTATTCGGCACTGGTGAGGCCACATCTGGAGTATTGCGTCCAGTTTTGTGCCATCCACTACAGAAAGGATGTGGACAAATTGGAAGGGAGTCCAGTGAAGGGAACGAAAATGATTAGGAGGCTGGGGCACATGACTTATGAGGAGAGGCTGAGGGAACTGGGCTCGTTTAGTCTGCAGAAGAGAAGAGTGAGGAGTGATTTGATAGCAGCCTCCAACTACCTGAAGGGGGGTTCCAAAAGGGATGGAGCTTGGCTGTTCTCAGTGGTAGTAGATGACAGAACAAGGAGCAATGGTCTCAAGCTGTAGTGGGGGAGGTCTAGGTTGGATATTAGGAAAATCTATTTCACTAGGAGGGTGGTGAAACAGTGGAATGGATTACTTAGGGAGATGGTGGAATCTCCATCCTTGGAGGTTTTTAAGGCCCATCTTGACAAAGCCCTGGCTGGGATGATTTAGTTGGTGTTGGTCCTGCTTTGAGCAGAGGGTTGGACTAGATGACCTCCTGAGGTCTCTTCCAACTCTAATCTTCTATGATTCTATGATCTGGAAAGATACTATAACAAATTACTGAACAATTTATTTGTAAGCACCTACTGGGTAAGAGGGTGATATGTAAGAGCTAATATGGATTTGTCAAGACCAAATCATGACAAACCAACCTAATTTCCTTCTTTGACAGGGTTACTGGCCTGGTGGATGGGGGGGGAGCTTGTAGATGTGGTGATCTTCATTTTAGTAAAGCTTTTGACATAGTCCCACGGTCCCAGACATTCTCATAAGCAAACGAGAGAAATGTGGTCTGGATGAATTTGATAAGGTGGGTGCACAACTGGTTGAAAAATTGTACTCAAAGTAGTTATCGATGGTTCTCTGTCAAACTGGGAGGATGCAGAGATCTTCCTAGGCTTGGTACTTTTTAATATTTTCATTAATGATTTAGATAATGGAGTAGAGTGTGCTTATAAAATTTGTGTACGAGACCAAGCTTGGAGTGGTTGCAAGCTTTTTGGAAGACATGGATTACAATTAAGAATGATCTTGACAAATTAGAGAATTGGTCTTGAATCACTAAGATGAAATTCAATAAAGACAAGTGTGAAGTTCTATACTTTAGAAGGAAAAAGAAATGCATAAACTATAAAATGCAGAATAACTGACTAGGCAGTAATACTGCAGAAATGGATCTGGGGGTTATAGTGGATCACACATTGAATAGGAGTAACAATGTGATGCAGTGCAAAAAGGCTGATATTCTGGAGTGCATTAACTGGAGTGTTGTATGTAAGACAAGGGAGGTAATTGTTCTGCGCTGGTCAGGCCTCATCTGGAGTACTGTGTCTAATTCTGGGTGCCACGCTTCAGGAGAAAGGTGTGCAAATTGGGGAGAGTTCAGAGAAGAGCAACAAAAATGACAAAAGGTTTAGACAATCTGACGATGAAAGGTTTAAAAAACTGGGCATGTTTCACCGTGAGAAAAGAAGTCTGAGAGAGGACCTGATAAGTTTTCAAATATGTTCAGGGCTGTTATAAAGAGGACAGTGATCAATTGGTCTCCATGTCCACTGAAGATAGGACAAGAAGGAATGGGCTTAATCTGCATCAAGGAAAACTTAGGCTAGATATTAGGAAATTCTTTTTCACTATAAGGGTCGTTACATGCTGCAGTAAGTTACCAAGGGAGGCTGTGGAATCCCCGCCATCACTGGAGGTTTTTTAGAACAGGTTGGACAAGCACGTGTCAGGGATGTTCTAGGTTTACTTGGTCCTGTCTCAGCATGGGGGGGCTGAACTAGATAAGCTCTCAAGATCCCTTCCAGCCATGCATATCTGTGATTCTGAGAGTATCTGTTGAGTAGAGTTCTATAACAAAGATGATACGGAGAACTGCTTAGCAGGACACAATCGGGTTATAAATCCTAAAGTTATAAAAAAACAAGATTCCTTATTTGTATGAAGTGATTAAAAGTGTAATAAGTTTACCAATTTAACTTTCATTGTGGCATTTTACACTTTGAAAAATGAGACCAGACTTGTCAGTTTCACTTTTGTTCCTAGTCAGTTTTTAGTCAATTATTTTTTCTTCATGTTGATCTAGAGCATGTTTGCGTTGCAAACATTGTAGGGGAATGTTTATTAGAAAAAAACCCCATTACCATGGGAATTAAAATAATGAAAAAGGAGTGCCTGGTGGTGATAACTTCTGCCTGAAGGATCTCCGAAATTACAGCACTTACCTCGGAGCCACCCTATATGTTGTTTTTCAAGGACAAGGTCCAACTGCAGCCGCATCCAGTTTTCCTGCCCCCGGTGGTTTTGCAATTTCACACGAGCCAGGAGATATTTTTGCCAGTCTTCTTCCCAAATCCTCATAAGTCTGAGGAGGAACGTAGGTTGCACTCCCTGGACGTCAGGAGAGCGCTAGCCTTCTACATCAAAAGGACCAAACCATTTTGCAAGTCGACGCAGTTATTCATCACGGTGGCGGATAGGATGAAAGGTCATCCAGTGTCCACCCAGAGAATTTCATATTGGATCACCGCCTGCATCTGATTTTGCTATGTTCAGGCAAAAGAGCCCCCCCCCCCCCCCCCCGAAAGTTGTAACTGCCCACTCAACTAGAGTGCAAGCTTCGGTGGTGGCCTTCCTGGCCCATGTGCCAATTCCAGATATCTGCAGAGCCGCCACCTGATCGTCCATTCACATGTTTGTCTCACTATGTGCTTACCCAGCAAGCCTGAGATGACGCCGGCTTCGGTAGAGCAGTATTACAAGCCGAACGTCTGTGAACTCCGAGCCCATCTCCAGGGATACTGCTTGTGACTCAGCTAGAATGGAATCAACTTGAGCAAGCACTTGAAGAAAAAACAGTTACCTCCCTTTTGTAACTAACTTATTCTTTGAGATGTATTGCTCATGTCCATTCCATTACCTACCCTCCTGCCCCTCTGTTGGAGTTGGTGGCAAGAAGGAACTGAGAGGGTGTAGGGCCGGCAGTGCCTGATATGCTGACGCATGAGTGCGGCGCTCCAGAGGGCACCACAACTGACCCTACGGATACTGCTAAGGCGAAGTCTCCGACATCTGTTTATGTGGGCGTGCACGCACCTAGAATGGAATCGACATGAGCAATACATCTCGAAGAACAACAGTTACTAAAAGATAGCTAACCTTTTTTTTCAGTCATTAAACCACACTAGGGCTTGATCCTGTGAGCTGTAGCTCACGAAAGCTTATGCTCAAATAAATTTGTTAGTCTCTAAGGTGCCACAAGTCCTCCTTTTCTTTTTGCGAATACAGACTAACACGGCTGCTACTCTGAAACCTGTGAGCATCTGTGTGTCTGCAACTCTCAGTAGACTTCATTGGGAATGGAGAATGCTCATCACTTTACAGGATCCAGGTATCCTATTTCCTGTAACTGAGTTGCTATGGAAAATCTCTCTAAATGCAGCAAAGCAAACTACAGCTGGTGTGCAAAGTTGATTCAGAGCATGAGATACATTAGTGAACAGAAAAAGGCCACCTGGCTCAATTAGTAAAATGTGGGAACACACTAGAATAAAATGTCAAAATGAGCAATACGATTAAAAAGACCCCCAACAAACTTTCCACTACTGGCTTCTTGTGAGCGGAAAGGAATAGCCAAGATTTGGCTTGACACTTTGAACCTGTTTGCAGATCTAAGTGTAAAGGAAGCTGAGAAATGTCAGGATTAGGAGTGGCAATTAGAGCTGTAATTTTATTCTTTGCCTGGTGCCCCCATTGTTTGCTTTTGTGCTCAGTAGGCTGACTAATTGCAGCAAGGTCCATTGATGCAGCCTGCTTGAGAGAGTTTAAAATCTGCTATTGCAAAGTTGCTCATTCTCCTTTCTTGGGCAGATGGAAATTTACAGTCAGAGAATCGCCTCTTGTGTTGCCAAAAAACCTGACACTTCCTTTTCGTTTTGAAAACTGACCATTATGGTGTATTTTTTTTGTTGTAGAAACTATATGCACAAGGCAATTCCATAAAATAACAGGGCCTGCCTTCCCTCCCTTGGATGAATGCTGCATCACAGCACTTAAGGTTCCATCTACACTGCAATCTGTTGGTCACAGTTAAGGACAGTGTTTAAAAAATTTCCTAATATGGGATGGGGGAAACCTGTAATGCCATAGTGACTCATCAGTGATTTCTGTATGAGTTGCAGGTGCTAAACACCTCTAGGGTTCCAGACACTTAAATATCTTTGAGGCTGAGTTTTAAATTCAAAGCTGGGAAGAGAGAACTTTTTGGTTTAAAAAATTCAAAATATGGACTCAGTTGCTTCCTGAGAGAATCCGTACGCCACAGAATATTTCTGATTCCACTTCCAACGGAATCTACTGTGTTGGAAGGAAAGATGGCAAAAGATTGTAGGTGTTCAGATAGTGCACAGGAGGTTTTCCAGAGTCGGGCTGTGTTGCCATGCATGGTAGCAGCATATCTCCTCTCTTTAGGATGCAGCCCAGCCTCTCTTGATCACCCAGGCTCCACTGCGGCAACCTCCTTGCATCACTTCATGCTGGAACTCTCCCAAATGACACGAGGAATTAACATCATGGAAAGTTGGGGCTTGTATACATGGGAACACTCAAGAAAATTAATCTGAATTAAAATTTAAAAGGGATTAGTTAAACTTCATTAAACGCTGGTGTGGCTGCTCTTATTCAGAATTAGTGACCTTAATTAGGTTTTATTAATTTCTCTCAGTGAATTAAACTGAATTGAGGCCACTTTAATTCTGAATGAGACCATCCACACAGAAGCCTAATGCAATTTAATTAATCCACTTTAAATGTACAGCTTTAGGCTTGGTCTACACTTCAAAGTTATGTAGGCATAGCCGTGTTAGATAGGGGTGTCAAAAATCCCCACACCCAGACCAACATAAAACCTCTATTTTAGATGCAGCTATGCCAACAGAAGAGAGTTTTTGTTGATATAGCTAATGTCATTCAGGAAGGTTGTGTTCCAACACTGACAGAAATACTCCTTTTGTCAGTGTAGGGCTGCATCTAAACTTGGGGGCTATGCTGCCATAATTGTGCTAAAATAGCTATGTCAGCATAGGCTCAATAGTGTAGTCATACCCTTAGTTTATTTGGATCAATTTTCCTGAGTGTTCCCATGTAGACAAGGCTTAGCTTGCCTGTATCCCTTTAAAAAAGATCCAGAATAGAAATTCCTGGTTACTTACCTAGAAGACCACCTCTCTTGAGGTCAGAATATGGAGTGAAATTGCTGCAGGTCATGTCGTCTAGCCCTAACCAGTAACTCCATTTTTCAGTCCTTAATGAAACAGCAGGACAGGATCTAGCACTCTCTTCATGCACTAAATTGTCATCCTAAATATAATTAGGAAGGCCAAAAAAGAATTTGAACAGCTAGCCCAAATACTCAAAAAAATAACAGCAAAAAAATTTAAGTACATCAGAAACAGGAAGCCTGCTAAAGAACCCGTGGGGCCACTGGACATTCAAGATGCTAAAGAAACTCTCAAGGAAGATCAGGTCATTGTGGAGAAACTAAATGAGTTCTTTGCATTGGTCTTCATGGCTGAGAATGTGAGGGAGATTCCCAAACCTGAGCCATTCTTTTTAGGTGACACATCTGAGGAACTGTCCCAGATTGAGGTGTCATTAGAGGAGGTTTTTTTACAAATTGATAAATTAAATAAGTCACCAGGACCAGATGGTATTCACACAAGAGTTCTGAAGGAACTCAAATGTGAAATGGTAGAACTAACGACTATGGTTTGTAACCTATCATTTAAATCAGCTTCTGTACCAAATGACTGGAGGATAGCTAATGTGATGCGAACTTTTAAAAAGGACTCCAGGGGTGATCCTGGCAATTACAAGCCAGTAATCCTGTCTTCAGTACCAAGCAAATTGATTGAAACTATAGTAAAGAACAGAATTATCAGACATATAGATGAACATGATTTGTTGGAAGAGTCGATCATGGTTTTGGTAAAGGGAAATAATGCCTCACCAGTCTGCTAGAATTATCTGAGAGTGTCAACAAGCATGGGGACAAGGTTGATCCAGTGGATATCGTGTACTTAAATTTTTTCAGAAAGCCTTTGAAAACATCCCTCACCAAAAGTGCTTATGCAAAGAAAGCTGTCATTGGATAAGAGGGAAGGTCCTCTCATAGATCAGTAACTGGTTAAAAGTTAGGAAACAGAGTATTAATAAATGGTCAGTTTTCAGAATGGAGAGACATAAATAGTGGTGTCCCCCAAGGTCTGTTCTGGGACTGGTGCTGATTCATAAATGATGTGGAAAAAGGGGTAAACAGTGAGGTGGCAAAATTTGCAAATACAAAATACTCAAGATGAGTCCAAAGCAGACTGCAGAGTTACACAGGGTTCTCACAAAATGGGGTGATGGGCAACAAAATGGCAGATGAAATTCAAAGTTTATAAATGCAAAGTAATGCACATTGGACAACATAATCCCAACTACACATATAAAATGATGGGCTCTAAATTAGCTGTTACCACTCAAGAAAAAGATCTTGGAGACAAAATGGATAGTTCTCTGAAAACATCCACTCAAGTTGCAGCACCAAGCAAAAAAGCTAACAGAATGTTGGGAATCTTTGGGAAAGGGATAGATAAGAAGAGAGAAAATATCATATTGCCTCTATATAAATACATGGTACACCCACATAGAATCATAGAATATCAGGGTTGGAAGGGACCCCTGAAGGTCATCTAGTCCAACCCCCTGCTCAAAGCAGGACCAAGTCCCAGTTAAATCATCCCAGCTAGGGCTTTGTCAAGCCTGACCTTAAAAACCTCTAAGGAAGGAGATTCTACCACCTCCCTAGGTAACGCATTCCAGTGTTTCACCACCCTCTTAGTGAAAAAGTTTTTCCTAATATCCAATCTAAACCTCCCCCATTGCAACTTGAGACCATTACTCCTCGTTCTGTCATCTGCTACCATTGAGAACAGTCTAGAGCCATCCTCTTTGAAACCCCCTTTCAGGTAGTTGAAAGCAGCTATCAAATCCCCCCTCATTCTTCTCTTCTGCAGACTAAACAATCCCAGCTCCCTCAGCCTCTCCTCATAAGTCATGTGCTCTAGACCCCTAATCATTTTCGTTGCCCTTCGTTGTACTCTTTCCAATTTATCCACATCCTTCCTGTAGTGTGGGGCCCAAAACTGGACACAGTACTCCAGATGAGGCCTCACCAGTGTCGAATAGAGGGGAACGATCACGTCCCTCGATCTGCTCGCTATGCCCCTACTTATACAACCCAAAATGCCATTGGCCTTCTTGGTAACAAGGGCACACTGCTGACTCATATCCAGCTTCTCGTCCACTGTCACCCCTAGGTCCTTTTCCGCAGAACTGCTGCCGAGCCATTCGGTCCCTAGTCTGTAGCGGTGCATTGGATTCTTCCATCCTAAGTGCAGGACCCTGCATTTATCCTTATTGAACCTCATTAGATTTCTTTTGGCCCAATCCTCCAATTTGTCTAGGTCCTTCTGTATCCTATCCCTCCCCTCCAGCGTATCTACCACTCCTCCCAGTTTAGTATCATCCGCAAATTTGCTGAGAGTGCAATCCACACCATCCTCCAGATCATTTATGAATACATCTTGAATACCGCATGCAGATGTGGTTCCCCCATCTCAAAAAAGATACATTGGAATTGGAAAAGGTACCGAAAAGGGCAACAAAAATGATTAGGGGTATAGAACAGCTGCTGTATGAGGAGAGAGTAATACGATTGGGACTTTTCATCTTGGAAAAGAGACGACTAAGGGGGGATATGGTAGAGGTCTATAAAATCATGATTGGTGTGGAAAAAGTAAATAAGGAAGTGTTATTTACTCCTTCGCATAACACAAGAGCTAGGGGTCACCAAATGAAATTAATAGGCAGCAGGTTTAAAAGAAACAAAGTTTTTCTTCACCCAACGCACAGTCAACTTGCGGAACTCTTTGCCAGAGAATGTTGTGAAGGCCAAGACTATAACAGGATTCAAAAAAGAACTAGATAAGTTCATGGAGGATAGGTCTATCAGTGACTATTAGCCAGGATGGACAGAGATGGTGTCCCTCACCTCTGTTTGCCAGAAGCTGGGAATGGGCAACAGAGGATGGATCACTTGATGATGACCTGTTCTGTTCATTCTCTCTGGGGCAGCTGGCCACTGTCGGAAGACAGGATACTGGGCTGGATGGACCTTTGGTCTGACCCAGTATGGCCATTCTGATCTGATCTGATCTGATTTTTCATCTACATTTCAAGTTCTCCTTCTATAATGCTTTCACCTGGTCAATTAGAAGAGGTGCTCTGCTGCTCAACCCATTCATATGCTTCTTATACCTCTGCTTTAGCTATAGAAACAAATGCCTTCTGCTTCAATCAAAAATGTCTTTCTGCTCTAAACTCCCTGACTAGTTCTGTACGTTAGTATCCAAGTGTCTTGCCTCTGTCAATATCCAAAATGATATTGCTGAAGAGTCCTTGAAGCATTCCTACCCATCTGCCTATGTTAGGTATTTCAGCCCTTTCCAGAAGCAGCCCCTGGGCAGGACGTTTTCCTAAAGATCTAAAACGCGTCCTATCTATCTAAATATTCACGCTGTGATTGTTGGGGTTCTCTGGACTCTTTCTGAAGGAACCATGACAATGTCCTCTTTTTTTCCAGCCCTGCTGTGCAGACTAGTACCTTGAGTTGAACAGCTTCTCTTCTTTTGGAGAGAAGTTACAGAAAGATTGAGGCCAGATCTGCCAATAACAGATTAACCTGGTCCCAATTTTAATTTTTAATTTTAAGAGCTTACATTCACACATACGTCCAATTGCTTTTCATACCAATTCATGACTGTAATTAGTACTTGGGAGCCCTAAAAGATTACAATAGCAGGGTAATGTTACAAATTCATACTTGTCCTGATAGTTGGGGCAACCTGAAGATCCATGTTTTGGTAACCTGTAATTGCACCCATAATAAAATATTCTGCTTTGGTGTGTAGCTGGATCTCTAGGCTCCCAGGGGTCCTGTTATGCAAATAGGTAGTTGTGAACTCTGAATATATTTTCCTCTCAGAAGGAATAATGCCATCACCTGTTGGCAGCAAAAAATGAATGGAAAGCCAGATGTGGAAATGCATTATACATATGAAAGACTGTTAATAATCCCAACAGCAGTCTGCTATTTTAGCATTTCAAAGTAATGTAAATGATTCTAGTGTGTGGTCAGCACTATACAAGACGTGAAAGTAAAGACCGTCCCTGTACCAAAGAGCTTATAGTCTGAGGCTGATGTCAAGAGTACAACCCAAAGGAGGGAATAATTTGGTGTTACATTAAAATATAAACTTAACTAATTTCTTCTGAGAATTGTGTAAGAAGGGAGTCATTGGATATAGTTAAGACTCCGATTTTGTCATGGAGGTCGTGGAAGTCCCCCTACTGCCTACGATGGCTGGAAGTTGTGGGGTACCCTGGTCACATCTGGCGACGGGGCCCCCACAGCTCCCAGTAACTGTCTGGGGGTAATTTGCAGCTCCTGGCTGCCATGAGCAGTGTGGGAACCCGGAGCTGCTAGCGGGGCCCCCTCTGCAGTCACTGAGGGGGTTGTGGGGACCCAACAGCTCCCTAGGGATATTTTTAGTAAAAGTCAAAGACAGGTCATGGACTTAAGTGAGTTTTTCTTTATTGCCCGTGACCTGTCCGTGACTATTACAAGGAATATCTGTGACAAAAACTTAAGGTTAAGTATAATTTGAATAAAGTGAGAGTTTTGGCGTGGTGAACTGAGATTACACAAAGGACAGCTTGCGGGGAAAGGCCCAGATCCAGGAGTAGGAGAGGGAAACAAAATGGGTGGTTGAGGCTGAAGTTGGTACAGCAGAGGAATGAGAGGAAGTGTGACATGATTAGGCCAGAGGTGTAGGCTGGGGCTTGTTGTGCAGGCCTTGGAGTCGAGTACAAGAAATTGAAAGGTAAGGACTGTACACTGAACTGAGATACAATAGCTATACATCTCCATACTAGACATAAAAAAATACGGTTTGAGTAGTTTCTAGTATGTATTTGCCCACCCAAGTTTAATTTGTGTACTGTACAGAGCTAGGTTGATTGACATACGTTCAACAGTAGAGGCACTGTCTTGATGTGTGTGATGTACCTAAGATTTTATGTTGGCCCTTACCTTGGTCTGTTTGATCCTCTCCTCTGCTAGTTTTAAGAGGAGGGTTGCTTTACTATACTACTAAATATTATGATGAACTAATATTTTGTTCTTTGTATGAATTAGAGGAGGGATTTTTACTTTGAGGGGAATTGAGGAGAGAGAAGTTATATTTAGTAAATTCACCCATTCTAGCTTTCTTCCTCAAACCCAGTATTCTCCTGTGACAGATTAGCAATCAGTTTATCTGTATGGATGCTATTAAAGGGTGTTCTCTCTTCTTGTAGGGTTTGGACGTGGTAGAGGGCGAGGAGCTGGGAGATTTTCAGCCCAAGGCATGGGGTAAGTGATGTGCATACTTCTCAGGGAAAATCAAACACAGCAGGAGTGTTAATTGCTGTCCAATCTGTTAATACTACGTGACAAATATATTGTATATTGCTGTGGATAGAAAGCATATAGAACTGTGAAACAGTGTCTGTGAAATACCAGTTTGATTCATTTTATGCAGAGTGACTGTTCCCATCTCTAGGCAAACTAACATTAACGTGAGTACACAGGCGTCAACATGTCAGACAATCAAAAAAACCCCCAACCCCTTAAACAAAATCCCTTCCCAGTCCTCGGAAAACTGAACTTGTCCCCATGTAACCCAGTCCCCATGAGGAAAGTCCAAGTCAATCCAGAGGCTTTGCAGGTTGAAAGTTCTGAATGGCTGGTTTGTAATCCAGTGTGAAAGGAAACTTGTTTGGCTGTAGTTGGAAGCACGTAGATTCTAACACCCCCCTTCCCCCCCGAAAAGACAAGTGAATCTAATCTTTTCTACCAGAAGGTGCAGGAGCTTCCCTTCATTCTTAGGTTTCAGAGTAGCAGCCGTGTTAGTCTGTATTCGCAAAAAGAAAAGGAGTACTTGTGGCACCTTAGAGACTAACAAATTTATTAGAGCATAAGCTTTCGTGAGCTACAGCTCACTTCATCGGATGCATTTGGTGGAAAAAACAGAGGAGAGATTTATATACACACACACACAGAGAACATGAAACAATGGGTTTATCATACACACTGTAAGGAGAGTGATCACTTAAGATAAGCCATCACCAGCAGCGCGGGGGGGGGGGGGGGGGGGGAGGAGGAGGAAAACCTTTCATGGTGACAAGCAAGGTAGGCTAATTCCAGCAGTTAACAAGAATATCAGAGGAACAGTGGGGGGTGGGGTGGAGGGGGAGAAATACCATGGGGAAATAGTTTTACTTTGTGTAATGACTCATCCATTCCCAGTCTCTATTCAAGCCTAAATTAATTGTATCCAGTTTGCAAATTAATTCCAATTCAGCAGTCTCTCGTTGGAGTCTGTTTTTGAAGCTTTTTTGTTGAAGGATAGCCACTCTTAGGTCTGTGATCGAGTGACCAGAGAGATTGAAGTGTTCTCCAACTGGTTTTTGAATGTTATAATTCTTGATATTTAGCCATTATTTGCTCTCAGTAACTTTGTGGATCATATCCGTGGTGTCAGGATAATAAAAATTAGCCTTTTCTCTTCTTTTTTGAGTCTTGGCTCCCTCCACCCCCTAGATAAGCCGCCGCCTTATTCTTTCCCTCTTCTCACCCTATTCTCATGTGATAGGTTGAAAAACAACCCCTGCCGCTGCCTTTTTTAAATCAAAAAATCAGTTTCCAGGTCACCATTCGACTATCTCTTAGATATTGAGCTGTTTTGGCTTCAGTGGGTATTTCAGAACCCCTCCCTGCCATCATCTTATTGGTATACTACATGTTGCCCTGCATAAATGTCAGGCACCCTAAAAGCTTGTGACATGGGATTCTCATCAGTAGTATACTGCTGAGAAATGACCAATTGATAAGCTTTGTGCTGTGGCTGTAAAGTAATGTTTAATGAGGATGGGAATGGTTCGCCTGGTATTGCAACTTTTCCAGGAACTAAGTTTTTTTTGTTCAGATTCTTTACAATGACTTTTTTTATACTGTCCTGGTTTTTGGTGGCACCCTCGCCCTCCCACCACCCCCTTATTGGGAGTAAAAAGAAATTGACTTTTTTGAAAAACAGAAATTATCAAAATAGCCCTATATGAAAGACAAGAATTGGTAAATCTAATACAAATGTAGACCATAAATTGGGGCATTTAATGTTGTGTGGCTTTGGTATTCACTTTCTGCATATTTCTGTTCTTCCTAACTCTTTTTAAACCCTAGGACATTTAACCCGGCAGACTACACGGAGACTTCTGCCACAGATGGATTTGGGCCAAAACCAGAGGTTTGGGAGACTGGTCAGAATGATGTAGATGATGGAACTGGTAAGATGGCTTCCAAAAGTGGAAGAGCTGGAATGAAAAGCTGTAGCAAGTTGCCATTAAAATAACTGTTCTGCTGTGTTTTTTTTCATGAACATCTGAAAATATTTATACTTCTCACCTGACATGGGTATTTGCTCACTTATACAGCTTGCTGCTGTACTCCAGCCTCAGGATGGCTGTATACGTACAGCTCTGTGGTTAGACAATGAGAAGGGTAGTTCTCGTTCGCAAAATTATAAACAGTTCCCTATGAGTCAAGAAAGGTTGAAGAATGGAGCTATTCAGATCTGTTTCCCTACAGGGAATTTTTGATGGGTACATTACGGTGGGATTTTCCAAAGCACATGAGTGATTTACAAGCACAAGTCTCATTGAAAATCATTGGGACTTGTGTCCCTAAATCACTCGGACACTTCTGAAATTCCCACCGTTAACATACAGGAAGGCAAACAGATTAGTTCCTGAGGTGTGGGAGAGTTCCTAGATCTTGAACAGATCTAGATTCTAGAACAGGGAATAACTAGAAATGTGAATAGGCCATAGAATGACTACGAACAGAACAGTCTGTATCTTCATATGAAGATTAAGAAGGTTTTGTATTTATTAGTGGAGTCTTAAGGGTGGAATGTTCATTGTTGGTTAGAGGCAGAAACACAGACAGTAGGTTGAAAGGGGGGTAGTCTTGTCCTGGTACTGGAAAGCAAAGAACATGATCTGACTTATCAGTGACTCAGAAAAAGAACAGGATAGCATGCTGCTTCTTTGAGTTCCAGGTCAAGAGGTGTGATGAGGTTAAAAAGATCCTGTGTCATGCTGGAGAAATGCAACGAGTTACAGTAGTCCAGTTGGGAACCAGCAAGTGGAGGGAAATGGATGACTTCAGCATCTGAGGAATTGCTCACAAGATAGCAGGTTTCTATGCAGGTCATCTTCTACTGTCAAATGAAAGGAAAAAGCTGATGCTGGTGACCAACTGCTGATGTAAGGAGAAGGATTTCAGCTTCACTGAGCACTGGTGTGAGCCCTTTGTGATGTGACTTTCTACATTAGACATTCTCCATTTAGGCGGATAGGAGGCGAATCTCCTCGGTTCAGAACTGATATGGCTCCTTAGGCAGACTTTAAACTAGGTGGAAAGGAGCTTTTACTTAACTCAGAATCTGGCATGTATTTCCAAAATGAATTATTCTGAATAGATTTGTCCTGCAGCAAAACACATATACCTAGAATAAAGAGTATTAATGCACTGATGTTTGTTTTTTAAAAATAAGTTAAGACCAGAAGAGGCAGTAGAAATGATACCACACATTGTGAAATCCCGCCTATAATGTTAACATTGGTGCTTGCTATACAGAAGCAGAGAAGAGAGGTGGGAGGCAAGGCATACTATTCTCATTATTTTAGAAGCAGTGAAATCCTACTTTAATGAAGAAAGGAAAAGATACAAGACTGAAGAATCTTCAGTGAAAAATTGATAGTCTCATCCTCACTAAAAATGGAGAGCTAGAGAAATTCTTGGACGAGCTACTGATATTTGAAATCATGGGATGGTATGCTAATAGAGGACTCTACCCAGATGTCTGGGTAACAAGAACAGCTAAATATGACTAAGCACCGATTCCTAAGTTACACAGAGGACAACTTTGTGACCCAGATGGAGGAGCTATCCTTATCTACTTACCAAGAGTAGAACAATTCACTGAAAAATGGTGTGGGGGTAATAGAGTTCGGTGCTAAAGCATGAGCCACTGAAGTTCTCCTAGCTCTAAATGGGCTAGAACACATCAGTACAAGGGTATTAAATTCCAGGAAACCAAATTTTGAAGAATATTGAAGGCTGGTGCAGTGGGAGGAAAATGTGGGGAGAGAATCCTGGAGGAACATCATAAAAATTGCAATACTGAAGAGCGAGTGACTAGAAGAATAAGAATAATGCAAAGAAACAAGAATGCATGCAGAGCGAAGGTACGGGCAGCAAAAAAAGCAGAATGAGGCGTTCTCTCTAGGTAGGAGCGGAAAGACAGATTGAGAAGGACTTTTGCATGTTTAGCTGGAAGAAAAGTACTGGACAGCTAGTGGGGAAACACTAAACCACAAATTACAAAACAGTTTGGCCTTTTTAGATTTTTAAAAGATGTCCTTTTAATATCAACTCAGTTTTGAGTTCATCATACTTGTTAATTTGTCACCCCCACTAATCAGGCTCAATTTTTCAGCTTTTTAAAAATTCTTCTCTTGTGTAATCCGTTTGCACTAAAGATGCCTTAGAATATGTTGTCCTGGGCTGTCACAGATGACAGAGTTGCAAAAGGCTGCATGGATACTTTCGAGATGCATCATTCTGGGGCATCATGGAAAAGCCAGCAGGTTCCATGATGTTACAATGCAACACCAAAGTATTGCTGATTTGTAAAGAGGAAAGGCAAGGAGGAGTCTAAATAACTTATAGAACCTAAAACAGGTAACACAAATCTATTCCAAAGAGTAGAAGGGAGCTGTTTCTTACGCTTTCCGTACTATTTGCTGTCCACTGTTTTTTTTATAGTTGTAGGGTATGCTCTATAAATAGCTTGAGAACTTTTTAAAAATGCAAAATGAATGATCCCTACATGAAAAGCAATAAACCTGAGCACTGTGAGAGTTGGTAGGTTAATGGGGTACTTGCCTGGTGACCAGAGGTTTTCACGGCTTTCAGATTTTTTGCAATACACCAAATGCGCTCACTTCTTTACAGGTTTCAGAGTAGCAGCCGTGTTAGTCTGTATTCGCAAAAAGAAAAGGAGTACTTGTGGCACCTTAGAGACTAACACATTTATTAGAGCATAAGCTTTCGTGAGCATCCGATGAAGTGAGCTGTAGCTCACGAAAGCTTATGCTCTAATAAATTTGTTAGTCTCTAAGGTGCCACAAGTACTCCTTTTCTTTTCACTTCCTTACGACGTCTTGCTATGGGAGAAAGTGTCTGGAAAATAATGGGATCCTGAGCAATAAACAGTGTGGGTTTGATATAGAACAAGGCATAGCAGACTCCGTCACTTTTTTAAAATGGAATTCTAAAATCAGTGAATGAGAAGAATGCAGTAGATGTGATCAGAGGTTTAGTGAAGTACAGATAGTGTGCCTCAAATTTATTTGTAAATGTAATTCAGATTGGCTTGGATATATGCAGTCCCATGTGATTGATGAAACTGGCAGAAGGGCCACAAAGGAAAGAGAGCAATAAACCACAATGTATCAGTCTCGGAGCATGGAGGTAATGGTGGAGCTGGGAAGCTGCAAGCGGTTGGGTTTTAGGTCCATTGTTGAAATGGAAAGAGCATTTTAATGAAAACTGCAGATTTTACTGAATTGGGAAGGGCTGTAAATTACAAGGATAACATAACACAGTGGGGAGCTAGGGAGGTTAGAAACAGACAGGGATACAATAAGTTTCACGCTCAGAAAGTGCAAGCTAATGCATCTAGAGTGAAAGGGGGAGAAAATCCCAAAGGTGTGATCAGTAGCCAGAAATTAGGAGGAAAATAGTAGCAATCAGACCAGCAATAAATAGTAGAATGTACTTTTACTGGCTTGTTGAGCTACTGCAAAGCAGATAAACCAGCTTTTACGGAAGAAAAATGGAAGTATCCACAGATGGATATCCAGGATGAAATTTGCATAACACACATACTTGGAAAAACAAAACACAGACTTTCAAAAGAAAGAAGATACTTGTAAAAACTGCAATGTCCCAGAAGACTTAAGGCAATAGTGGACAGAAAATTGTTCAAGTTTGCAGTGCTGAAAGGTGGCATTAAAGCCAGTGTGCTGATTTTTTTTCTTTCTTTGTTTTTTGGACTGCTGAGGCATGAACGTGTTGAAGAGAGGACCTGTTGTGCTAGTAGTAAGATCATACCTGGAATGCTGTATTCACTTCCAGGCCCTTCAGTGTAGGAAGACATTGGCAAATAGGAATTAATTCATAGAAAAGCAACCAAGTAGTTGAGGCTGGAGGGATTGACTTTAGAAGCAAGAGTGAGAATGAAATGTGTTTAACTTGGCTAATCTACTAAACTACGTAGTTGGGGAGATGTGCTCATTGTCTGCAAATGTTTGAAGGGTGCCAATACAGAAAACGGGTTGATCCAGTGGGTGTATAAAATAAGAATAATGGGATGAACTGTTAAGTTGAATGTCAGGGAAATGACCTAACTGTGGGATCTGTTGGTTTGGAATAATCTCCACAGGGAACTGGTGGAAGCCCCATTGCTGGACTTGAGTAAAACAAAACTAGACAAAACACTTGGAGCACTATTGTTTGTTATTAAAGTACTGACACAAAATACAGAGACCATCCTTGCCCTGAAGAGCTTTACAGTCTACACAAGACAGACACAGAGTAGACATGAGGATGCATTCTTAAGAGAAACGAATAAAAATACATTTAGAACATATCCTGTAAGGAGCAATCCTTCATTGGCCAGGAGGAAAAAGCCTGAGAAAAGACTAATCTAACTTCCACATCTAAATTATACTTGGTTTCTTCCCCCTGTCTGAAAAGCCATGGACACGTGGGCTAGCTTGGGAGTTTGTCCAAGAATTGGAGATCTGGTGAATTTTCCCTGGAAATGCCAAAAATTTACTTTGCTTAGCTGCAGGTACATGACTCGACACTTTATATGGAGAGCTTCAGTGAGAGGCTATTTGGTATAGTGTGATTGAGAGACATTTCAGGCAATTTTATATTGCTCCACAGAGCCAGCCCAGAGTGGACATTATCTTGCTCAGGACCTGCCAAATAATTGTGGACTCCAAGGTATAAGTCCTCTTTCTTTTTTGGGGGTATGTGTGAGTTGGGGGCAGGGCTGTTCATGCTGCCAAATCAGCAGTGTTCAATCCTACTGTCTATGGCTTAGCTGCAATGTAAAACACACAGAGGAATGAACTAAGATATATTGATATATATACACCTATATTGATCTGATTAGCACAGACTGGATTTGATGCTGTCTTCAAGGGGCTTTATTTTAAAATTCATTAATTGCAAATGGTTCAGAGCTGAATACAAGAATCCGATTAAAATGGAGGTGTCTTATGAAGCTACATTTGATCAAAGGTGATGGAAACTGAAATTTTACTGGTGGTGGGTTCTTCTCTTGTGGTTGTGTAGTTAATTTGGTGGCTCTGTTCTTGGGATAGCCTCAAGTGTGTGTGCCCCAGCACCCCTGCTTTTCTAACAGACTGTTGTGTGTCCACTCTCTCCCTTGCTATTTCCTCTGGAAGAGACCAGTTTTAAAAACATTAAGCACGTTTTCTATTGCTGTGCTATTCCCGCAAGCATTCGCCAGCCTGCTGTGCTGCACAGCCTGCTCTCTACAACTTGTGAGATAACTGGCTTGGCACCATGCTGCAGCTGGAGTGGCAGGCCAACTGCCATGCTGCCACAGTAGGAATGAGGTATTTTTTCCTGTAAAATGACTCTCTTCAACCTCAGGGAAAAGTGGAATGGGGTTATTCTGGCCTGAGGAGACAGCCAGCAGGCAGGAAGGGAATGTCCTAGAAGGGACACCACTGTGTGCCTTCAGCGCAGGTGGGCACGGACCAGTGATACACAAACTGAGGCTCATGAGCCGCAAGTGGCTCTTCAATGTGTCTCCTGTGGCTCTTTGCAGCATATGATGATGATAAAACACTGTGTGATTTAATTATTAGCCAATCGGGCTGCTTTTACTGTGTTGCTTACCAATTGTAGTTGATAAAATAATACTTGGTCAGTCATTTTGCTGTGAGAAATGTATATAAAAATAGTAAATAAAAAAAATTAATTCACACTACTGTGGCTCTTTTGGGTTATGTTGATCGCTGATTTGGCTCCTGAACCACTGAGGTCTGAGTATCACTGGTCCAGACGCAGACTTTGGAAGTCTAAGCAGGTCTTGCTCCACTCTGCAGCCAGTATGGATCCCATGTTTATGGTGGTGCAGAGCTCAGATTTTACTCTGCTTTAGGATTCCATCATTGTTAAGCTTAATCATCAGGGAAAGGTGAGTGGGTGAATTTCTCACCATGTTTGGTGCTATTGAGTATGATGGCACTGTAGTCTTTCCTTTAACATAAACCATCTCTGGTACCAGAAGGGCTAGAAATATCCTTAAATTCTAGAGAACATGTTAAAATATTTCCCGAAAGACCCTAACTCTGTAGAGCATCTCATGGTCCTGACCATAATTTCCTGCATGTACTGCATTCATAACTGTAATTAGAGATGGACGGTAAGATGGTTTTTAATGTGCTAACTGAAATATGATATTGGGCCTTACCATTTGTGCCTAATCTCTCTTCTCTCTCAAACTGCAACAGGAGCATGGAAGAATTCAATAGAAGAATGGACGGCAGAAGACTGGAATGAAGATGTAAGTATATGTGGTTGGTAGGCAGCAATTATTCACTCTGTGCTGTCTGTGCATCTCCTTCAGAAGTCCAAAATCAATGTCCTGTGTAATACTTTGCAACATATGGAGGGTTTGTAAGAAAAAAAATTTTTAGTTCATTCCTATTTAGTGTAGATCATAAAATCAATTATTTGATTAATTTCATTGTACTTTTTGATTCAAATAATATAAAAATATTATTCCCCATTTTATCAGGCTGAGTGAATTATTTAATATAAGAATTTTAGATTTTTTTTTGTAGTTAAAATATTATTTTCATTCCCAACCCGACTCTACTATTTAGCACGTATGAGAGTTCATCACACACATTTCCCCTTGCATTGTCTAGAGCTTACACCGTTAGCATCACGAGACTTTTTATATAATCTTTATGAACTGGTAGATTAAGTATTAAAACTTAGTGACTGCCCAAAATTTGATCCATTTTTTTGTTTATAAGATCTATATAATTCTTTTGACTTTTTTCAAAATGTGAGTCAGTCAGTCTGTGTTAACAGAATATTTTAAAAATATTGAACTAACAAGACATATCAATCACATAACAATTTTTGTTTTTAACATCCTAGACCCCCAGCCTGTGTCCATGTATTTTCCTCAGGCCAATGGCCTTGCTTCATATCTGTAAAGCACCTAGCACATTTTTGGTATTCTAATAATATTAATACCTACCAGTCCAGTCTGATCAACCCAACAATAACAAACCACTGTATATGCAGGTTAGAGGAGTTTGGGGTGGAGTGGAGAAATTTTGGTAAGGAAATGGAGAACTTTAAAAATGAAGATCCTTCTGCTGTATGTGGACATCAGATATTCCTAAGAGGAGGAGTTTGTTTCAGAATGTTTGGTTGAGACCAGTGGTGGTTTCGGTTATTACTAGAGAGGATTGTGTCACTTGAAAGACAAATCTGAAAATTCTTTCTTAGCTTCCAAGGAGGTTGTAATCTGGAAAGTATTACAAGTGCTATAAAAGTGCCAAGTATTATTATCCAGTATGCAATATTTAAAGGTGTCAGTTTTAGATTAATTAGAAATGTCTTCTATTTCTTTTAATGTCTGAGGAGTGGTTCTGTTGTTGGTATAGTATAGTCAAATCACTGGAGCAAGGCCTTGTTCAAAGAACTCTACGCAGGCTAACCCCTGCATCCATTTGGAGCATCATTGAAGTCGTGTGCTTCCATGTGGGCACAGGGGTTGGCCTACATGGAGCTCATTGCAGGACTGAAGGCTAACTTTGTCTCGCTTCACACCAGGGATCCCTCTATTCTGGCGTACCAGCCACACTCATGCAACAAACTAATGACTTCAGTGGCTGGTCTATCACAAACTGTTAGTGAAAAGAAAAGGAGTACTTGTGGCACCTTAGAGACTAACAAATTTATTAGAGCATAAGCTTTCGTGAGCTACAGCTCACTTCATCGGATGCACAAAAGCTTATGCTCTAATAAATTTGTTAGTCTCTAAGGTGCCACAAGTACTCCTTTTCTTTTTGCGAATACAGACTAACACGGCTACTACTCTGATACCTGTCAAACTGTTAGTGGAATCCAGTCTCTCAGTGGACAAAAGCATTGATTCCTTCACATGGAAAAAGTATAGGCAATTAAAAGGCTCTTTAATCTGGTGGGGAAAGGCATAGCCAGAACCAATGGCTGGAAGACACAGCTAGACTAATTTAAATTAGAAATATACTTTAGCCAAGGGCAGATTATGCTTTAGTCAAATGCAAGCAATTGGGCTCAAAGCAGTGGTAACTGGGTGAGATTTAATGGCCTGTGATATACAGGAGGGCAGACTAAATGATCTAATGGTTTCTTCTGGTCTTAAACTCTATGAATCTAGGATAGTGATACTCTCTGTTTAAACAGAAGTAGACGCTTGGAATTACAATATATGAAGATACTACTTCACCCACCTTGTGTGTCTAATATATGAAATTGTATTTTGTTAAAGGGACAGTGTCAATGTGAAGGCAAGTCAATTTAAAAGCAAGTATATTTTCAGGTACTATAGTTGATCGTCAGTCTTCCTGCCAGTTTTTACAAACAATCTCCTATTTTAAATTTTTTTCCTCTCGATAAACATAAAACATATAAAAATTGTTCTCAAATGCACAAAATAAATTGAAAAATAAAGAAATGCTATTTTTCTTATTTCTGTTAATCATCATTTTTACTTGCAACAGCAGTAGGTCTGTTTTTAAAATTGGACAGAAGTGTGATTAAATTGGCAGTGTCCCTTAAACAGGATTTAAGATGGCATGAAAACCATTTTCATTTAGTTTTAATTTCTTAGGCCTCAGTAACAGGGTGCCTCCCAGCCCAGGTAGATTGACTCATGCTAACTTGGCTTCATTTAGCATGTTAGAAATAGTATTGTGGCCTTGTAGCACTGGCAGAGGCCAGGGCTAGCCATCTGAACTCTGACCCAGGGGGTTGGGTGGGCTTGCGAACCTAAGCCATAAGGTCCACACTGCTATTTGTAGTGTGCTAGCTTGAGCCAAACTAGCTGTCTACCCAGGCTGCGAGGTACGCTCCCAACTGCAATGTAGACATACCCATTAGGGTCCTAATTTTGCTGGTTTGTTACTCTTACTTTGTATTTTGCTTCAGTTCTTAAATACGCATCTGGAGTATTTGCTCCCAAGCCATATTAGCTGGGTGCGGGAGATGGTTGGCAGCTGGTAAACATTGCATACTTGTTGACGAGGCATAAGTTTTACAATTGAAACTTTGCTGATGTTTGTATTTTAAGGGAAGTCGCTGTAAGAAGGGGAGGCACCCCTGTGAAGTTGACTTTTAAAAACAATTGATGACCATTGTTTGTCATCGACCTATTTCTAGGAATGTGCTAGTACATTAGTGAAGGGTTTGTTTGTTGTGTAGCACAATTGGTTATCCCAGAATCCCAGACAGTTACTCAGAAGCAGATAAAATTGCTTCTAAGAAACTCTGGTAGCATCTGTTTCAGCTGCTGCACATGTCTTGGGCTCTGACAAAAGCCATTATCCCAGCAGACTCTCAAATCTGCTGCTTGTTTACTGTTTGCCACAGTCCATAGCATAAACTTAAATACAGCAGAGCTACTAACCTGCATCTTGGGAGTTGTTTTTGCATGCCATTTTCCTTGGATAGAGAACGTTTTTCCCCCTCCAGGCCCAAGAGGCACTTTTGAAATTGTCTCAAGTCTGTCAAGCTCTCTAGCTAACCTGCTTTCAGGGTTTGTCAGTGTTTTTAGTCACTGTTGATCTTAATCCAGGTTAAGTGGGCATGGAAAACTGTTAATGTTATATTAAGGATTTAATATTTAACTAAGGGATTGCAGATCACAGCCTACCACTCCGCTCTTAACTGACTTCTTAGTGGCATAATAATGCAGGAATCTCACAACGCTGCAGAAAGCATGGTACAATCTGTACTACAATAACACATAATGGGGGAAGGGTGCTATAGATGGAGCAGGAGCCTTTACTATGAATTTATTTAGGCTGAAATTTAAACACTTAACCTTCTTTATTGTTCATTATTAAGGCTATGA
The DNA here is from genome assembly GCF_009764565.3 of Dermochelys coriacea. Lineage (NCBI taxonomy): Eukaryota > Metazoa > Chordata > Testudines > Dermochelyidae > Dermochelys > Dermochelys coriacea. Next base: position 5,259,181 of record NC_050072.1, read on the forward strand.
TTTAGTCACGGAGGTTACGGCAGTCACAGATTCCGTGACTTTACTGGACCTCCATGACTTCTACGCTTCAGGAGGTGGAGGTGGGACTGTGCGCCCCTACCTTGCAACTGGGGATGGCTGGAACCAGGACCCTGCAGCCCCAGCTCCACAGCTTCCACTGGGGGCTGCAGCCGGGGCTGCGCGCCCAGCCCTGCGGTGTCCTGGGCTAGACAGGGCCATGCCTCGCAGCCTCCCAGGGCCGTGCACCACACCCCCACCTGTAGCCAGGGCTTGGCTGGGGGCTGCAGTCGGGGCCGTGCATCCTTGTCCCACAGCTGCGGCCAGTTCCGGAGCAGGGGCTGTGTATCCCCCATGGCTGCACCCCCGGCTGCAGCTGCTGGAGCCAGGGCTGTGCCCCCCGCCATGGCGGGGAGCTCGGCCTGTCAGGCCCCTCCTCCTTTCCCCCTTGGGACTCAATCCCTTCCCCCTAGCTAGCCCTGGCCCCCAGTTATTTTTAATAAAGTCACGGACAGGTCACAGGCTCCTTGAATTTTTGTTTATTGCCTATGACATGTCCATGACTTTTACTAAAAATAGCCTTGACAAAATCTTAGCCTTATTCATTATAGTGTTGTGTGTGTGTGTGTGTGCTGCTTTACATAACAGATGTAGTTGGAATCTCTGCCCCAAAGAGCTAAGTTAAAATAAGAACAGGCAGAGGCAGCACGGGGGGAACGAGGGAGGGGCTTTGAGTTTCACTTTCTCATAACACACCATACTGCGCATGAACTGTGTGCCAGCATAAAATTAAAACCACATTCATCCAGCTGTCAATCCACTCTTCCAACACAACGGAACTAGATCTTAGCCTCTGTTGGTGGCAGGCATTCACTTTTAAAATACACATCAGAATCAGTCCTGGCTTGTAATGGTCAATTTGGATGAGCATCGTTCCATAAAAGAACCCCAATCAGATGAGCACTCTTGTTGTTTGATTTAATAACTGTAGCATATTTAGGGATGTAACTCCCAATGATGTCAGTGGAACTGCACACACTATGGCAGAGATGAATTTGGCTCTTGCTTTCCAAGGCCTGTGGGACTGCTCAAGAAAGTGTAAGGCTTTACAGGAGCAGGGACCCAACCTTCAAACTCCAGTGAAATGCTTGCTCCCTCCTTCGGTAGATTAGCTGTCCTTAGGCTTGGTCTACACACAAAGTTATACCGATATAACTAAAGAGATGATTTTATACTGAATTAGTTTAAAGGAGAGTAATGTTGTGTATGAGTACTCTTAAATCTGTTTGAACTTTACTTATATCAGTTTAACAGCTATATAAAAATATAATCACTTATATCAGTGTAACTGCATCTACACCAAAGGGGGTTTCATCAGTTTAACTAACTTGGTTTCTTAAGGCTTGTTTAAACACAGAAGTTGGCTTTCTTTCACTATACTGGTGTAGTAAAAGGAGCACAATTCCCCTAGAGTGGATACAGTTATACCGTTAGAAAGATGCTTATATTGTACTGTTATATCTTATTCCCTGTCCATTATGAGAATAAACTAATTTATGCCAGTGTAAGGCATCTTTATACCACTATAACTGCATTTGCATTAGGGTCTGTAATGATAGAACTATTTGGGTAAAAAAAAAAAAAATCACACCCCTTAGAGATACAGTTATACTGATACAAAATCTGTGTGTAGACCAGACCTTGTTCATAGATATGCCCTTAGTCCTTGTTCCAGTGTGTTTAAATCAGTGCAGAACGGTGTACAAGTCCTTATTAAAATTGGGCTGTTTTTTCTTTGTCCTTTAAAGGTGATCTGCAGTGCAACTTGTTACTATGATTTGGTATTCCTGATCTTTCTAAGTTACATAACCAGGGTTGGATTATTTATTTTGAATATTGCTGCCTGTAAACTTTCAATGCACGTATAACTAAAATACACTTTCTCCCTCCTTCTTTCTTCCCCCTTTCTCAGCTTTCTGAAACAAAGGTCTTCACTGCATCTTCTGTTCCAGCTGAGAATCACATCACTCCTGGGCAAAGGTAGGGGAGGATTTACATCTTTGTTCCATTGACTGTTCTCACAGCCTAAACTCTTTCACATGCTCCCTGTAAAGTTGTTGAAGCTTCAGCATTTGGCACATTTTAAAGTTCTGTTGGAGAAAATATTAGAAAACAATCCTGTGTTTGCCCTCAGGAGGTGGCATGGATGTGAATGGATAAGCTCATGTCTAATCAGAATTTTTGGGGTGAATTTGATTTAGTATTAACACTTGATTTTATCTAATCTTAGGCTCTGACTACACTGTAGTGTACAAGAGGCCGTATTAAGTATATGAAAGGCGTGTGTTCCGAATCCTAATGATGTGTAATGTGGAGCAAATTCAGGCACATGCCTAGTGTTCTATTTCTGCTTCTGCCACAGAATTCCTGTGTGAGTTTCCCTATCTACAAAATGGGAGTAATACCTCATGGAGGGGTGCAAGCTTGACACAGTAATAGTTGTAAAACACCTTGAGATTCTCAGGTTGCAGGTGCTACAGACATGTAAAGTACATACTGACTGAGTGGCAAGATCCACTCAAGTAAGCAAATAACACCTCTTTTCACTTACTCCCCCATGGCTCAATCATGTTGATCTCCATGAGCTTACCAGGTAAGCCAATGGGTGTTTAGCTACCATGGTGGTAAGTACTTTGGACATACCCAAGAGAAATGATATTGAAATTGCACCGCAGTTCACTTTGAAATGCTAAAATACAGAACAAAATGCAAGGTTTTCTTCAATTATGAAGCAGTAAATGTGGCAGTGGTAATAACCCTGTGCTTGAGCAGATGGCAGGACCTTGCCGTCCGAGTAGAAAGCTGGATTCTCGCTCTTCTGAGAGGTGGTGTGTGCTGCAGAGATGAGACCCAAAAAGGTTAAATAATGTGGCTAGCATAGTGTCCTTCATATTGATCTTAGTTATTTGACCTTCTTTCACTCCTCAAATATCCCAATTTTAGTATTTGACAGCTTCTTACTCTTTTTTTCTTGTAGCATTGACCTAGTAACATTACTTCAGAAGCCTGTGACTTCTAGCCAAGAAACAGAAGGCAACTCCTTCGAGTCTCCCCAACAGCAGAGCTTTGGCCAAGCCCTAGTCTTCACAAATTCCCAGCACAACACCCAGATGACATCAGGAACTGGCAATTCCAGTTCTCTAAACTCCTATTCTCCTCAGAGTCTGGTAAAATTCATCTTGGCTTTTTAAAGACTCAGAATTTTATGGAATAAACACTTTATACTTTTTCAGTTAGTTTCTTGTTTTTTCATGACTTTTCTTTGCAGCACTTAAATTGCAGGTGGTATTGAAAGATAGGAGAGGACACTGGACTAAAAATGTCCTCACCAAAAAAAAAAGTAGTATCAGATGGACCTTTTTATGCTCATGAGCTTGTTACTTGTCCATTTAAGTGAACTACTTGTATTGGTTCTTGAGAAAAGAGCAGATAAGTTTTCTGCATATTGATTAAAATGAAACACTCCGTATATAAAACATCGAATTCTAGGCCAGAGAACTGTGATGCGGTATTTTCCAAGCACATATCTGACTGTTCTGTGTGGAAATCAACTATTTCTGAGTTTTCTGGACTAATGGAAAGTTGGCAACCCTTTGTTAGTTTTAATAGAGTTGGAGATTAAATGTAGGAAAATGTTTTGAAACAAATTAAATACTGTTGCCAGTAACTTTACCTTTACTTTGTTCTAAGGCACTATATAAACAAAACTACATGGGTCAGATCCTTAGCTTGGGTAAATCAGCATACGTCCGTTAACAGTGGTGGAGCTAAACCAGTATGTAATAGCTGAGGATCTGGCCCCATATTGTTAGTGCTCAGTTGGATTTTCTTGCTAAGTTTTAACTTTTCACTTTTAATTAGAAATCTGGGGATAAAGTATGAACCAAATTGCTGCCAATGTGAGCGATTAACTCTGACCTCACAGGTTTGGTCATGTTAATATTTAGTGAAATATTTTTTCTTCATTTTCTTGCTAGTCTTCAGTTCTCTGTTCTGGGTTCGGAGAACTTGGATCCTCTAAATTAGCAAACTCCACTGGCTCTCCGCTCTTGGACCAGTTGAAGTCTCCAGGTTTGGGTCAATTCACCTCTCAGCAAAACAGCAGTAGTTCCACTGCCACCACCGCTACCACCACCTCATCCTGGGATCTAAAACCCCCTATTAGCCAATCCTCGGTCCTCAGTCAGTTTGGTAAGTATTTAGATAGGTTTTGCCTTTTTTTTTATTTTTTTATTTTTTTTTAAGCCATTGGCCATGGAACTTTGACCCTTCAGTGCCAGATCTTATGTAAGGGATTTTTAAAATATTGAGAAATGGCTTCTCTTTTGAAATTAGCTTCCTAAAGGAGACTAGTAAACTTAGTCACAGTGTATCGAGGTTCCATTTATAAAAGGTTAATAAATGATAGCTGTTATAAGCATAATAGATGTGAGTAGTATTTTTATACATGGCTTCAGTAGAAAGCGTTACAGATAGTTGTAAGCAGCCTGTTCGAGTCATCTCTGACAATTGGTTAGCCATTTATTTTAAAAAAATCTATCAATCAATAACCCTTTATAAACTATTTGTAAATGGAACCTTAATATAAAGTATGACTGTAAATGTGTCTAGGAATCCTGGGGAAAGACCTTTTTTTGTTACCTTGACTGTACTTCTACTAATGACAAAGTATAAATTTTCAATCCTAGACTAAGTTAATACCACCTTACGGTGAGTTCTCTGGCTCTTTAATAGTGTGGATCACTTCTTAATCCTGGGACTGCCTGCGTCCTTCGTACTTCACTTTCTGTCCACGATGGAGTAGATCACCGTCCCTCCCATTCACAATTACGTAGATCCTTCTCTGTGGAGGGTTAGACAAGACCAGGATAACAATTGCTTGAGCAATCTCTACACTGTTGCTTCCAGTGGTGCTCTTACTGTGGAGAATTACAGGTCCTGGTTTTGCCAATATAGAAGCAGCCATTGTGGTAGCAACCACAATTCACATAAAGTAATATTAAGAAAATATTTGTGTGTTTTCAGCTGTATTTTAGTGCAGTTTAGCAGCTGGAAATAAGGAGAAGCTGGCAACATGTGACCTGCAATGTTCTCTTGACCTCTTGTGTTTGTGAACTAGAGTTTTGAATCATTGTTTATAAGCCTGTCCTTCAACAACTAAAAACTATGGAGGAGATTTATAAAGGGCAGTTAAGCATCCAACTCCAATTGCAAGTCAGTGGAAGCTGGGTATCTAACTCCCATTTCAGCTTTTGAAAATATTCCTCCTCTTAGAATCAGGAGATCAGAAAACTTAATTAAATTGTCTCTAACATGTCAGTATTTCTTGACAAACTTTGTCCAAAAGTCATGATTTTAACTTTTATTGTGAATTTCACTTTCCACATTTAACAGAGTCCCACTTTCAAGCAGGTCCTCACACTGTGGAGCGGTGCAAGGTCTGACTAAAATAATACATAGCATTTCTGCTAGGGACTTGAGTATAATGCAGTTGTATGGCCATATGAACAGCTGCCTAATTTCCCATTTTTAAAAAATTGCCATATAGTCCTGTCTCAGAATCTCCGTTTTCATTGCAAAAAAGAAAACTAAGTTGCCAGCTCTGTGGTTGCAAAAATGATATTCAGAATCTGAAATTTATATAAAATAATGCGTTGACGGCTGACTGAGTGTGCACACAGTCTGCAGCAATAGCTCTGAGAGGGGTGAATAAAAGCACTGATTCTTTAACTACAACTACAGAGATGGAACATAAAAGTCCTGGGAGCAGAGTTTAATGCATCAATTATGATTTTCTTTTCCCAAATGCTGGCTAGACTTTAAATCCCAGCCTGAACCATCTCCAGTTCTCAGCCAGCTGACCCAGCGACAGCAACAGCAGACACAGACAGTCCCTGTTCCTCCTCCTGGATTGGAGTCCTTCTCCTCCCAAGTAAAACTCCGAGAGCCATCACCAGTAGACAGTTCTACAGCTGCAAGCAAAATGCTGCAGCTCCCCAGCATGTCTATGGATAACCAGGCAGTGTCTGCCCATCAAACGCAGCAGAAACAGATCAAACCACCAAAACGGAGGATACCCCCAGCTTCTAAGGTGGATAACACAACGGGGCAAATGTATGGCACATATAGGCTTTAAGATACATGGGGGAGTGGGGAAACTTTATAGGACAGTCTTGATGCATTTTTGGTTTTAAATTTTAAGATGGGTGGCTTTATAGTCCAGAAGACAGTGATGTGGTATTTTCCAAGCACATATCTGATTGTTTTGTGAGGAAATTTAACCATTTATAAGTGTTCTTGAACTAACTAGTGACTGGAGGTGAATGCTTAAAACAAAATACTTTTAGAAGGCACCGAAGATGGTATGACTTAATCTCTTAGGCCCCAAAAAGTATGTGGGACGGACAAATTAAGTTTTAAGATGGAGGGATTCTAGTTAGGAGAAATTATGCAGCTCCGTCTGAGAGGCAGCTGCATTGGCCAACAGACAGAGGTTAGAAGCCAAGGCTGAGAGATTGTAACCAAGTTACATACTTGGTGTTCTGTATGTTCGTAGTTCCCTAGAGTTCAAGGTGGTTCATGAGTGATTTCTTTCATATAAACTATATAGATACAGGATTTTGTTTTTACTTTCAGATCCCAGCCTCTGCAGTGGAAATGCCTGGATCAGCCGATGTGACAGGGTTAAACGTTCAGTTTGGAGCTCTGGAGTTCGGGTCAGAGCCTTCTCTCCCAGAGTTTGGATTAGCCCCAAGCAATGAGAATATCAGCCAGGTGCCCAGCAACAGCTTGTACTCAAAACCTGTAAAGTAAGTAAGAGTTCCAGTCCTGCATCCTTGTGTGTTCTCTTGTACCAAAAAAGTGGCATCTGAAGATCAAGGTCTCTTGTGCCAAGGGGCTGCTTGGGGTAGCTGTCTAGGAAGCTAAATATAATTACTTATATAATATAATTACTTGTAAGCCTCAATCTTTATTTTCTGAGGATGGCACCCATAAAAGCAGGAAGGTCTGATGACTAGAGAAACATTCTGAAAAATGGTTTGGAATGGAGGGGGAATGAATTGAACTTAAATGCTCTTTTCATGAGCTATCCTTCACATTGTTACTTTATCATTTTTAATTATGCTGATTCTCAAAGCTGTTTAAGTGAGGGTTTGGCTCCTTCCCAGCCCATCTACTCTTATAATGACTCAGCAGAGATAAATGCATCACAATGTCCATCTCTGTCAGCAGACTGACACCATAAACTGAGGTCTGATTTCCCTGTAAGCTCAGCCTAAAGGCAGCCAGGCTCTGAGGTGGGTGGAAAGCCCTTATTAAAATGCTAATGTCTCCAGTAATAACAAAAGAAATGCAAACATAAAGTAGCCAAATACATGCTTACTCTTCAAATGTTCTCTCAGAGTTTTTTGTTTGTGTAAACTCTTCCTTAAAAAGTTGATGGAGAATTTGCAAGAATTAAGATTTGCAAAAATAAATTCCTCCATTCATCTTAAATTTTGTAAATGTTTTTAAAAATCCAATACGAACCTTAAAGCCCTAAGCCTAACCCTTCCGGTTTTGGCAGAGCAAACATTGCAGCATTGTGCTGATGTATGGGACCCTGAAGAGACTCTATAAACAGAAATGGAGGGATACCCAGGTTCAGTATCCAAGATGTGGAAAATATGCCTTGCTGTGTTAACTGTTTTAAAGTAATGTTTGAATCACAGGCAACAAAATTTAGTTTTTAAAAAGTGCTTTTTAACCTGTAAAGTCCTACAAGACTACTGTTGACTCAAGGAATACTGGAAAGGCAACAATTGTAAAGAGTTTAGAAGGATCTAGGGGCAGGAACAAATCTTAGTCTGTGTATTAAATTGTCATGGATATTTACAGCAGTGTTGTATAATAATAATAATAATAATAGCTTTTTCTTAGTGCCTTTTGTCAGTAGATCTCAAAGTATTAGAATATTGACTAGAGGCCTCAGTCTGATCAGACCCCATTGTGCTGGGCTCTGGTACAAATACATGGTAAGAAGTAGTGTCTTCCCTCTAAACCGTACAATCTAAAAGCATAAGAAATCACTTACAAAGTAGAATGCTAATTCTAGCCAGGAAAAAGCAGGAAAACAATTATCATAGCTAGCCTTTTTGAGAGGGGGAGGAGTGGAACATGGGATGAGAAAATACAGTTGCCCTATGAGGGGGAAATGGCCCCTGCTGCTCAGTGAAGATGCTGGCTCTGAACAGAGGGCCGCTGTAACTTTGCCTAGGCCCACATTAAATTGTGTTATGCTAGGAAACTGGAAAGTGAGCAAATGGGTATCCAGTTCCAGATTGCTGTGCAGGAGCTGGTAATGTCATGAAGGTATCTGAAATGACATTTAACAAGATGATAAATAACTTTTACTTTTTTCAGTGATCCTTTGAATACCTCTTTGCCAATATCCAATACAGTACAGGAGTCCACCTACACAACCTCTGCCATCACTTCTTCCAGTCTGACCTGCTCATCCCAGAGCACTAGCCCCGTAACAACTACTTCCTCCTATGACCAGACTTCTGTGCATAGCAGGATAGCATACCAAAGCTCCATGGCTCCATCGGACTCAACCCCTGTTGCAGTCACGGTGAGTAGATTTCAGAAACCTTCGATATTGAAAAGACATTAATTGGGTTAATTACTGATGGGTTTGGGTGTTGGTGACATACTACGGCTATAAGTCAACTGTTTAGTTGAGCTCAGCAATAGTCCTGGTGCTCTGAGACTTCAATGGCTAACACAGAGATGATGTTTTGTTCTGTTAACATCTTTTGGACTGGTTAAAAAGATTCTCTTTTGACCCCCCCACCCCACCCCTGAACTTCTTGTTCTTTGCTGTTGCTTTTCTTGCCCTTTGGTCCTCAGGTATGCAGATATTTGATGTTTCTCTGGATTTTGATTTCTTGCTTTGCTCTTCAGTTTGTTTCTAGCTAACATTCTCATTTTGATTGACTCCATCTTCCTGAAGATTAGCATCTTGTTTTTTAAAAAACAAATTGATATTACATGTCCACCATGATATCTTGCCAGCATAACTTTGGTGCAGAGACTGTTTATTACATTTGTACAGCATATAGCACAGTGGGGCCTGACCGGGTTATGGTCTTCATGCACTACCACATTATAAATGTTAAATAATAAAAATACAAGACCAAAGAGAGCATGCACATTACATTTTAAAGATCATAAGGTCAGCAGGTCACATAACTTGCATCCAAGAATTTAAAAAGAGATGGCTGAGGAACTCACTGGGCTGTTAGTTATAATTTTCAGTAAGTCTTTGGGAAGACACTGGGGAAGTTCCAGAAGACTGGAAGAAAGCTGATGTTGTGCCATTATTTAAAAAGGGTAAATGGGATGACCTGAGTAATTATAAGCCTGTAGGTCTGATGTTGATCCTGAGCAAGATAATGGAGTAGCTGATATAGGGCTCAACTAATAAAGAATTAAAGGAGGGTTAATGCCAATCAACATAGGTTTATAAAAAATTGATCCTGCCAAACTAACGTGATATCTTTTTGTGATGAGATTACACATTTGGTTGATAAAGATAATAGTGTTTGATGCAATATACATAGACATCTGTGAGGTGTTTGACTTGGCACTGGCTGATATTTTGATTAAAAATCTAGAACGATATAAAATTAACAAGGCACACATTAAATTAAATTAAATTAAATTAAATTTCCTCCAGGGCAGATTGGAGAGGCCCTGGAGGTTTTTCGCCTTCCTCTGTAGCATGGGGCATGGTTGACTTGAGGGAGGCTTCTCTGCTCGTTGAAGTCTTTGAACCATGATTTAAGGACTTCAATAGCTCAGACATGGGTGAGGTTTTTCATAGGAGTGGGTGGGTGAGATTCTGTGTCCTGCGCTGTGCAGGAGGTCTGACTAGATGATCAGAATGGTCCCTTCTGACCTTAGTATCTATGAATCTATAAATGTATTTAAAGCTGGCTGACTGATAGGTCTCAAATTGTAATTGTAAATGAGGAATAACCATCGAATGGGTATGTTTCTAGTGAGATCCTGCAGAGATCTGTTCTTGGTTCTATATTATTAAGCATTTTTATTAATTACCTGGAGGAAAACATAAAATAATCACTGATAAAGTTTGCAGATGACATACAAACTGGGGGAGGTGGTAAATAATAGGTCACCGATTCAGAGTGATCTTGATCACTTGATAAGATGTATGTAAGCAAACAGTGTGTGTTTTTTAATGCAGCTAAAAATCAATATCTAGGAACAAAGAATGTAGACCATACTTGCAGGATGGGGAACTCTGTCTTGGGAAGCAGTGATTCTGCAAAAGATCTGGGGATCGTGTTGTCCAATCAGCTGAACGTGAGCTCCCAATGTGACACTGGCCAAAAGAACGAATACGATCCTTGGATGCATAAAAAGGGAATCTCATGTAGAAGTAGAGAGGTTATTTTACCTGTTTTTGGCGCTGATGTGACTGTTGTTAGAATACTATGTCCTGTTCTCATGTCCACAGTTCAAGAAGGGTGTTGATAATTTGGAGAGGGTTCAGAGAAGAGCTACAAGAATGATTTAAGGATTAGAAAAGATGCCCTGTAATGATATATTCAAGGAGCTCAGTTGATTTAGCTTAACAAAGAGAAGGTTAAGGGATGACGTGATTATGATCTTATAAATACCTAAATGGGGAGTACACATTTGATAAAGGACTTTTCAAGCTAGCAGAGAAATGTATAACAGGATCCAGTGGCTCAAAGTCAAAGCTAGGCAAATTCAGACTGGAAATAAGGCATACATTTTTAACAATGAGGGTCGTTAACCATTGGAACCACTTACCAAGGGTTGCCATGGATTCTCTGTCACCAGCAATTTTTAAATCATGTTTGGACGTTTTTTCTAAAAGATCTTCTCTAGGGATTATTTTGGGGCAGTTCTCTGGCCTGTGTTATACAGGAGATCAGATTAGATAATCACGATGGTCCCTTCTGGCCTTGGAATTTACAAATCTGTGAATTTCAGAAAAGGGCAACTAAAATGATTAGGGGTTTGGAATGGGTCCCATATGAGGAGACATTAGAGGTTAGGACTTTTCAGCTTGGAAAACAGGAGACTAAGGAGGGATATAATAGAGGTCTATACAATCATGAGAAGTGTGGAGAAAGTTAATAAGGAAAAGTTATAATATAAGAATTAGGAGCCACCAAATGAAATTAATGGGTAGCAGATTTAAAACAAATAAAAGGATGTTCTTCACTCAGCACACCGTCAACCTGTGGAACTCCTTGCCTGAGGAGGTTGTGAAGGCTAGGATTATAACAGGGTTTAAAAGAGAACTGGATAAATTCATGAAGGTTAAGTCCATTAATGGCTATTAGCCAGGATGGGTAAGGAATGGTGTCCCTAGCCTCTATTTGTCAGAGAGTGGAGATGGATGGCAGGAGAGAGATCACTAAATCATTATTTGGTAGGTTCACTGCCTCTGGGGCACCTAGCATTGGCCACTGTGACTAGACAGAATACTGGGCTGGATGGACTTCTGTTCTGACCTAGTATGACCATTCTTGTGTTCTTAAATGGCAATAACATCTTCTTTGTATTTCTCCATATGCTCTCCTTGCAACAATTTCAAACATAATTATGTTCTGGTTTCTGTAACTTAATGGCTCAATCACACTTAACTTCTGAACCAAGTCCTATGTGATGGTGCGCAGGATGATAAATCTAGAGTATTCACTTTTGTGGACCAGAATGATCCAAGAAGCAATTGTTTCTCTCAAACCTTATCTCCCAATGGAGGATTCCAACCTCTCCATGTAATTTGCCTAGGTGCAGTTGTGTGTTCTTTTAGATCAGGGAGAAAACAATTTCTCACGTGTCCCTGATTTTACCATCATACAGCCTTCTTGTTTCCGTTTTATTCCTGTGTCCCTGGGATGTGTCTCACAAACATTGTACCTACACTTTCCTATATAGTTTAGCCCAAGGAATGGCAGTTGATTATTTTACGTCCCTCTTGACTTTCAATTTGGAATGAACATAAAGTTTTGCAATGAGCAGCCTGTTAAATGTCTGAATCATGTACGGTTTTTAATACCACCTCTGTCAGGTGACTTACTCATTCGTTTTCCCTTTGTTTACAGAATGGGCACAGTGGTGTTCGAACACAGCCAACTCTTGACAGTAAGTTTATAAAGCTCCATTATATACACAGCTGTTTTTCTGAGCGTCCCTGCCCCTCAACATGCACACACTGTAGTCATAAATCGTTTAAGGTTTTGTACAACTTTCGCTGTTTAATTTTTGGCTAAACAGTTTGAGTTTTAAACTTGGTATCAAAAAATAAACACATAGCTTGCACAAGCCCCATTGCTGCTCAGTCCTTTCAGAGCACATGCTGCTGCAACCAGAGCTGTCCCTCTGACTCCCTCAGCAAATCATCCATCCTTAAAGGGACAGGGCACAGGTAAATATAACCCTGATGTTCCCTTGAGTGCTGCACTCCGCCCAGGTAAATATAATGTTGTCCCAACATTTCTGTTAACTATGTGTAATATACAGTCCATTCATTTGATTTATTAGAAGTTTGCAAGTTGCACAAATTCGTAACTGGTTTCAGAGTGGTAGCCGTGTTAGTCTGTATCAGCAAAAACAATGAGGAGTCCTTGTGGCACTTTAGAGACTAACAAATGTATTTGGGCATAAGCTTTCGTGCGCTAAAACCCACTTCATCAGATGCAATCTGATGAAGTGATGCTAGTTTTAGCCCACGAAAGCTTATGCCCAAACTTGTAATTGTCATTCTCAACTGAGTCTTTGGGTCTCTCTCTCTCTCTCTCTCTCTCTCTCTCTCTCTCTCTCTCTCTCTCTCTCTCTCTAAGTTCTGGTACGGATGGTGGAAATGTATGCATCTCCTTTCAGTTGATTTCATATTAAGCAGAAAAAATCTGGCAATTTAGTTCCAAAATCCAACTGAACAGTCAGTTCTGAACACCATAGATCCCTGAAGATATTCAAATATCAAGAAATAAAAGTTCCTGTATGAGCAGTGATAGAATCATGTTAACTCCAAGTGACTGGGCAGCATATGGCAGACTATTTATTTAGAAAACATATTAAATTAACATCATAACAAACTATCCAGAATTATAAAACACTTCATTTAATTTTAGAGCAATAAACATACCATAAGTCAATATCACTTTACCAGTATTACATGTGTCTTGGATAGACTGCCGGATAAGGTACAGGAATAGGCATTTGGTATGGCATCTGACAAACATGAGGATAGCCAGATGGTGCATTCATGAGTTCAGTAGTTTGATTTAGGCCCTGATAAGTTGGTGTCCCTAAATATTCATATTTTGGTGTCTGTGTGGCTCTTCTTTTTCTAGTTGGATGACCTGGAGTGTTAATGGATTGTTCTGGTGATCTGCCCTCTTGTGCACTGCTGATTTCAGGTTCCATGGTCTCATTTTGGCATTCATGTTTTTCAGTGGCTGGTGTGAATGGCACATCAGTCTAATGCAGTTTCCAAATTCACAGGGTCAACTACATCCTCATTTCCCAGATGTGGATGAAATGTTTCTGTCTTGGAATTCACAGAATCTGTGCTGTGGATAATATCTGGTACCATCACATAATGTAGTTCATCTTCACTGTCATTATCATAATCACTGGAGTCCAAATGCTTGTTCTCATTTTGATCTCTTGTTGCGCTAGTTTGCCTTGGTCTCTGTTTCTTCCTTTGTTGTGGTTTAGAAGGTGGTGTTACAGGTGGTGTTTGCTTTCTATAAATATATCAGAGGGATAAATACAGGAGAGGAAGAGGAATTATTTAAGCTCAGCACCAATGTGGACACAAGAACAAATGGGTATAAACTGGCCACCAGTTCAAGTTTAGACTTGAAATCAGATGAAGGTTTCTAACCATCAGAGGAGTGAAGTTTTGGAATAGCCTTCCAAGGGAAGCAGTAGGGGCAAAAGATCTATCTGGTTTTAAGATTCTACTTGATAAGTTTATGGAGGAGATGGTATGATGGGATAATGGGATTTTGGTAAGTAATTGATCTTTAAATATTCAGGGTAAATAGGCCAAATCCCCTGAGATGGGATATTAGATGGATGGGATCTGAGTTACCCAGGAAAGAATTTTCTGTAGTATCTGGCTGGTGAATCTTGCCCATATGCTCAGGGTTTAGCTGATTGCCATATTTGGGGTCGGGAAGGAATTTTTCCTCCAGGGCAGATTGGAGAGGCCCTGGAGGTTTTTCGCCTTCCTCTGTAGCATGGGGCATGGTTGACTTGAGGGAGGCTTCTCTGCTCCTTGAAGTCTTTAAACCATGATTTAAGGACTTCAATAGCTCAGACATGGGTGAGGTTTTTCATAGGAGTGGGTGGGTGAGATTCTGTGTCCTGCGCTGTGCAGGAGGTCGGACTAGATGATCAGAATGGTCCCTTCTGACCTTACTATCTATGAATCCAAGGGGAAGCAGTCACAGGGAACTAAAAGATTGCAGTGGGGAACTCTTTAAAACATCCTTCCTCATCTTTTGCTTGTTAATTCATAGACTGGGCTATCCCCTTTCCTTTCAAATAAAACATGAATCTTATCTTTCCAATAGGATCTTAATTTTTCTGGTCACGCTCTCTGAAAGATTCTGCACAACTACTGTCACTGGGAAGGAGGGCAACACCATGCACTTTCTGATTATAGTGATTTTTACCACGAGTAGCAGATTTTTGAGAACACTTTGATGCCAGTTCATAAGCTTCTTTCATCTTCTGTGTCCATTTCTCAGCTTAATCTTTATAGTGCCCAGGTATATATTCAGAGTTTATAGGTAATAAACAATTGACAAATGCAATGTCAATGGGTAAATGTGATCTTCCATATAATATATAGAGGGGAGAACTCTTTACTTCATTTTGTGTACAGTTAGACTTAATGACCTTATTTAAGGGAGTCTTTCCAGCTTGACTTTTGTTCTTCTAGCAAGGTTCACAACACAGCGAAGAGTTCAGTTCATGCCTTTTTACCGGCATGGGATTGAGAGATGTAAAATTGAAATGGTAATGCTGTAACTTTCTGAATAAATTATTTTCACACTTAAATGGTTCTATTGTAACTGTTAGTTGGCTGGTGAGGATTCTTTTGCTTGACTCATGTACAGACTCTAGTAACGTAATGTTTGATCTTTGCCTTTATCTGTGGCCAATTAAACCGATCTCTTGAAAGACTGATTACTTTCTCTGCTCCTAAATGTCCCATCTCTTCATGTAGCTGTTGATTACCTTTCTTTTTTATTTTTCAGGTAATACCAGTTGATTTTGTAACTTGGTTTTCCAATAAAGTATTCCATCTGTTTCCAGATGCAATGGTACCACTCTCACACATCAGGGTGGACATATTACCATATCCTCCTGTGTTCTCTTGGTTATTTTGTCTTTACCCCATGGATTTATAATGAAGAATTTTAGCAACAGCTGGATTTTCCTTTTGAATGTCCAAAATGTCTTCTCGTGAAAATGGGTTTATGGTGGATTTAATAACCGTGGACATGAGTTTCTACTAGCAAAGGGATGGTAGTAATAGCTGCTAACTAAGATACCTTGTCATCTTTTTGTACATCTAAGGATCGAAAGACAGCATTAACATCTTTGCTTGTCTCTCTCATGCATTTTGTCATCTATTTTTCCATGTCAAGGGGCACTCTAAATAAAGCATCTGGCTCCACATTAGATTTCCCTAGATGATATTTAACTTTGAAGTTCAAGTCAGCTAATTTTGAAGCCTGTATGCTGTGGCATTTAGCCTGGCAGAAATGAAGGCATAGGTTAGCAGGTTGTTATTGTTATGTAAACGATGAAGGATTTTGTGTATAAAAATAATCATGGAATTGGTCAGTAACAGCCCACTTCAAAGCTAGAAACTCCAGCTTTCTTTAGTGAAGGTGATAATTCTCCTCAGCTGTACTACATGTTCTTGACCCATACCAATTACTCTATCTTCTTGACATTAATAGAAGGCTGCACTTAGTCCTTTATTGGAAGCATCTACATGAAGGATAAAGGGTTACGCAAATCAGGATAGGCAGTTTTTGGTGG
This sequence comes from Dermochelys coriacea, assembly GCF_009764565.3. NCBI lineage: Eukaryota > Metazoa > Chordata > Testudines > Dermochelyidae > Dermochelys > Dermochelys coriacea. Next base: position 5,275,351 of record NC_050072.1, read on the forward strand.
CAGTTGTTTTAAAATGTTTTGATGTCGCTGAGTCCAGAGAAGTGGCTGTTTGGAGGGTATCTGTCCAAATGCCTTTCCTTGCCCTTTAGCTTTTTTTTTCCAAGCCACTTTTGACAGTGTTGACTCAGATTCCAGTGAAACAATCAACCAGTCATACAGTGGCTGTGCTATTCTAGAAAAGTCTTGAATGTAGCTTCGTTAGTAGATGATGAAGCCTAGCAGCTTGCAAAGTTCCTGTATTGTGTTCAGTGGTTTTTCTGCGAGAACACAAAGAGTCAAGGTGTCAGTTGGATCCATTTTATAACCTTCAGCAGATACCACCATTACTGAGTAATGTACCTCTGTTTTAAAGATCATATTGAGAAACGTTCATCTTAATTATATGCTTCTGTGACTGTTGCAATACTCTCCTTATGTTCTCTTTGCGTTCTTCAAAAGTGCCACTGTCCACAAGAACATTGTCCAGGTAGGAAAATGCAAACCTCATCTCATCTTCCATCAACTTAGCAGCTGCTTCTCGAGGGGATGGATTTACAACAGTGATGGGGGAAAACCCCGTTTGTTGCTGTAGCAAGTGTCTACACTACAGTGACGTAGTTGGAGTGCTGCAACTTGTGCTGCTGTAGCACTTAGTGTAGACATACCCTAAATTGGGTACTCTGGTTGCAGCTTGGGTGTTTAATGTCAAATACAGGCTGCTCCTGGTAGATCTGATAGTGTCGACTTTGCCTCTGCTCTCTTGTGATTTTCCTGCATGACATCTGATTGGTAGTGTTCTGTACTGCCACATCTGAAACAGCGGTCACAAGTATCGCCTCTGCCAGATTGTCTGCAGCTAGCACAGGGGTGGGCAAACTTTTTGGCCTGAAGGCCGCATCGGGTTTCTGAAATTGTATGGAGGGCCGGGTAGGGGTGGCTGTGCCTCCACAAACAGCCAGGCATGGCCCGGCCCCTGCCCCCTATCCAGTGACCCCCCTCCCCCTTCTCCTTCCCTGATGGCCCCCCAGGGACCCCTGCCCCATCCACCTCCCCGCTCTCTGTCCCCTGACAGCCCCCTACCTCCCTCCCCATCCAACCCCCCTCATTCCTGACTGTGCCCCTGGGACCTCTGCCCCATCTGACCACCCCTTCTCCCTGACGGCCCCCGGGCCCCTACCCCTAACTGCCCCCATCCACCCCCAATCTCATTCCTGACTGCGCCCTCGGGATCTCTGTCCCCTCCAACCACCCCTTCTCCCTGACGACCCCCGCCCCTAACTGCCCCCATCCACCCCCATCTCATTCCTGACTGCGCCCCCGGGACCTCTGCCCCATCCGACCACCCCTTCTCCCTGACCGCTCGCGGACCTCCCGCCCCTAACTGCCCCCCGCCTCCCCATCCACCCCCCCTCATTCCTGACTGCCCCCCTGGAACCCCTGCCCCATCCAACCCCCCTGTTTTCCCCCCCCCCCCCCCCCCCCCCCCCTGCCCTCTGATCACTTCAACCCCTATTCACATCCCTGGTCCCTGACCACCCCCCGAACTCCCCTGCCCTCTATCCAACCCGCCGCTGTTCCCTGGCCCTTTACCGCGCTGGTGGTGCAGCTGTACCAGGACAGGCAGCCGCGCCGCACAGCACAGAGACCGGGTCTCTGTGGAGGAAGGGTAACAGCAGGGGAAGGTCTGGGGGCGAGCCTCCTGGGCCAGGAGCTCAGAGGCTGGACAGGACGATCCCGCGGGCTGTAGTTTGCCCACCTCTGAGCTAGCACATCCTCTTTTCTGGGGTTGCCAGCCTGCATGTGTGCTCGTACCATTGTGCTTTTGTGTGCATCCAGACAGCTTGCTGCTTATACTAATTTCAGCTTTTGCACCTTTGAGTTCATCAATACTAGTCTTTAGTTCCCTTATCTCATCCATCAACAAGTCACCTTTTGAGTTTCTTTTCACTCAAGAGGAGGTGCTGCTTTCCTTTCTGACCTGTGCTCTGTGTGTGGCAATTTGACAGAATTACAAGCTGCTGCCATAGCTTGCCGTCCATTCCCCGACTTCTGGAGTTTCTCTGCTTCCTCAGCTACAGCAGTATGCAGCTTCTCAAACAAGGTCGCGTGCAACTTGATTATCTTTTAAACGAGATTGCGTCACAGTCTGACTATCCTGTCAGGACTAAATGAAGGAATGTGTTTTGTTGCAAGGACAGGGTTATATCTTAGGTCAGAGTCAGCTCCTTGTGAGGCAAACAGTACTTTCTCTCTGAAATCAAGTTCTCAGAGTAAGAAATCCTGATGTCTTTTGGCTCTTGTGCTGGGTTTAAGAGCTGCATGCAGGTAAAATTCAGTTGCATCTTTTCCCTGGTTATAGGATCTTGAGATGCACCTCAGTTTTGGTAGGCTCAGTTTTTTTCCTTCCAGCTAGCTCCTGAGGCTCTGTCCAAAGCAAACTGTCCTAATTACAGGTTTCAGAGTAGCAGCTGTGTTAGTCTGTATTCGCAAAAAGAAAAGGAGTACTTGTGGCACCTTAGAGACTAACAAATTTATTAGAGCATAAGCTTTCGTGAGCTACAGCTCACGCATCCGATGCATCCGATGAAGCGAGCTGTAGCTCACGAAAGCTTATGCTCTAATAAATTTGGTAGTCTCTAAGGTGCCACAAGTACTCCTTTTCTTTTTGTCCTAATCACAGCTTCTGTTATCTCGGCGTACCCCTTTCAAATCACACTTTCAGTTTGATAAATCAAACTGCTTAGCCTCAGTTCATCTATCCTTTTGGTGGGAGTTCCCAATCTATCCTGCTGTTTTTAAATGTATGCAGTGATGTTGGTGATGTTGTAGCCGTATTGGTCCCAGGATATTCGCGAGACAAGGTGTGGAAGATACTACCTCTCCCGCCTTGTGTCTGTTACTTTACAGTCTTTCTTTAAAACTGGTTGTTTTCTGGGATAGAGTGACACATTTTCCCCAGGGATTTGTTGTTTAATTTCTCTCATGCTTTTCTGAAACTCTATTTCTAGTTACTTTGCAGACCTTCAGTTCTTAAAGGGACAAGGCACTGGTAACTCTAACCCTGGTATTCTCTTGTGAGCTGCACTTTTACTTGTTGGCTAATATCAAAATGTTAAATCAGTCTTATTAAATCTGCTCCCAGATGTGCAACACTGAATAGATTTGGAGTCACAGGGCAGTTCCCAGGGTTATTTTTTAAATTCTTATGCCCACATTGCCGTCAATCGGATGTTTCTTACCAATTTTCCAGCTTCCCATTTGGAGAAGAGAGATCCTAATTTTATTTTTAGTAGAGTTCAAAAGGAGCGTGGCTTTGTTTTGTTATCTCGTGTTATCCTGCAGCAAACTTCTGGGAATAAGGTTGGCTAACATGCTCCCTCTGCTGGATGGCTTGCCTGCTGCAGTAGAGCAAAAAACATGCTGATGCAGGGGCAGGGGTTGTCTGGCCTTTTTGCTTAACCTTTTTTCCTGTATTCTCTTATTGGTAGTGCTTCCTGTGGCTCACTTCCTGGCATTCCTATCATTATCAATAACACTATGCTTTTCTGCCCTGTATGAGCATGTCTGTGTTCCTTTTTATGGGTAGCAGCACAAATTGATATCCCTGTAAACCCCACCCCCTTAGTCCCACACCTTGTGTCCATCCCAACTCTGGGAAGGTATCCATCTCTCAAAAACCACCCTCAGAGTTGGTATCAGAAGTAGGGCAGTTTGTCCTTCAAGTACTCTTTCTTATATAAGTTCTGTGAACAGAGGTCTTGAGTACCCAGATCTGTAAACCTGTCATGTTTTCATCAGCACAAAATTCAGTTTAAGGGTTGGGGGGGAGGGGAGCTTAAGAGTCTGCTGATTTACCATCTTTGAATCAGCTGCTCTCAAAATATCTGTAAAATACTGTTCCAGCCGAAAATGGGTTTACGGTCCAAGCATGAGCTGCCACAAGGGAGCTGTGGAAGTTGTCCTGTCTGTAGCACAGTGGCCTGCTTTTTTATTTATTGGATTTGTTCATCTCCCAAGTTACAACGTTCTCTGAAGACCCACTTGGTTACTCTTTTAGTCTCAAATTCTTTGCTGTGCAAAATAAATCATCCTTAACTGACCTTGGAACTCTTACATGTGATGCATTTGTTCTAGAATCTAGCTCATACAGAGTCCCCTCTGCCCACCCCCAATCCTCTATTTCTGTTAACATTGCTGTCCTCTGTCATACAGGTTTGTAAACTGGGGACCATCTTTGATTCCTCCCACACTTACCCTACACATCCAGGCTATGTTCAAACCCTTCTTTTTTCCCCCTTCTTAACACACTAACTCTGACCTTTTTCTTTCTGTCCATGCTGTTAAAACTCTAGACCAAGTTCTAATCTTCCATCTTGACTTCTGTTATCTCCTCTCTGATTTCCACATCATGCCTATCCCGACCCTTCCTATCCTTTCAAAATATGACAGCTGGGACTCTATTCCTGCCCATTGCCCAACTATGTCACTCCTCTCTTCAGTTCTCTTGCCTGGTTTCCCCTCTGTAAACACATCCTGTGCAAGTGTCTTGTCCTTCCTGTCTAGGCCCTTCATGACTGCCCCCCCTCTGCTTCTCCTGTCTTGTCTCTTAGTGTCACCCTGGCTGCTTCCTCCTCTGAAAAGGGATGCCAGCCTTGTTCATCCAATTATCAGCTTCTTCTACAGCCATCTGTGTGATTTTTCTGTGCCACTCCTTACACATGCTGCACCGTCCCTGCATCTGAGTGATCTGGATAGTCATTACCTCCTCCTTCAGATCCCTCCTCAAGACCCATTTCTGCTTTGACCCTAACAAGAATTCAGCCAGTCAGCAATGGCTTGTGTGTCTATCAGGACCAGCTAGTTTTGTTTTTTTTTTAAATGGCATTTTCATGAACCATCAAGTAGTGCAGTTGCTCCCTATGTCATTACATGCTTTTATTTTCATCACCCTCATCTTCCCTTCCCTCTCTTTGTTTCTCATATTCATTGTGCTTGGTTTCAGAATGTAAGTTTTCAAGGGAGTCCCTGTTAATATTTGTTTATATAGCATATGACACAGTGGGAGGGCCTGATCCTGACTGGGGGGGTCTCAGAGCTACAACAAAACAGCTAACATGGAAAGACGATGCTTAACTTCCAAGCACATATCCGAATTGTACTGTGGATACTCTTAAGACTGAGTCTTTTCATCCCTCTTGTATTTTGCATACCAGTTAATAGTTAACTCATTCTGAATTTCCATGTTGCAATTGAAGTTCTTCATGGGACATCACACAACAATGGCATGGATTTAACTGGATAATTACATTCGTGTCCTAGAATCCTCCAGCATAACAATACAATGTAGCAATCCCCAGGAAAGGTGCAATTGATTGGTGACTTTTAATTGATTCACAGTAGAACAGTTCATTCTCAGCATTTTCCATCTCTCAAGGATGAGTAAAACAAGGCCATATTAGTCATCTGTTTGGGTCACCAAAAGTGCTCAATGAAAGGGTGTTATGTTTGATTGTAGCTTGTTTTGTTTCATTGTCAGCACTTCCCAAATACTTCTAAACCATTTATTAAAGGGATGTACTTCCTTGCTACTCAGAACCAGTAAGTTGTACGTACTGTTTTTGTCTGTCCAAAACTCACTTGAAGAGTATCAGTGTCTTGTTCTTGTTTACAAATAGATTAAATTATTTTGTAATTTCTACAGCATCATAGATGTGCCTGGAGCTTTACAGGCAAATACAACAGACTCCTGTCACGCTTATGCTTCAAGTTAGACTAGGTGTAACCAGAAGAGCAGAGTGATATGGGGGAGGAAGAAAAGGGAATTGAAAGATGCACAGAGTGTTACCTTAGTTGCATACAAGCCATTAGCTCCTTTATTATTTTCGATTGGACTTGGTGTCTGCAGTTTTTTACAGCTAGCAGTTCTTCATTCTTGACTAATAAAGCCATTGTGCTGGAAATCTGAGTGTGAAAAACCCTATAAAGAGGGTGAGAATGGAGGTCATCTACCCAAAATAAGTGAGCCTTGAGGAAAGACCGTGAGGAATAGGCTACATCAGGGTTGTGGATGATGTTCTGGGCATGGGCAAAAGCACAGGGTTGTAAGAGGAGATCGCCATGGGATTATCAAGACATGCTGTGTTGGTAGAGCATAGGGTGGAAGTGGGGCAGTTAGGAGAGGAACAGAGATGTAGGCAAAGGTTGGGAAGGGCCTTGAAAGTGAGGACCAGGAGTTCAAAATTGATATGGAAGAAGATTGGAATCAATGCAGGAGATTCAGAGGGGGAGTGACAGACTAGTGGGCAAAAAAAAAGTGACAGTAGATAAGTAAACAAAGGAATCTCACTCATTAAAAATCTACTAGTGAAAATCATAGACCTGCCAAAGGAAAGTAACAGATGGCATGGCTTTACCAATGCCTGCGGGTCACTAAGTCATCGGCACCAGTTCATCACACATTGGTAAATTGACTGGAATGTGCTGCCTTGCCTTAAAGTCTCTTTGTTCCTAAATCAAATACATGGGGTTGTGTGTGCTGGAATTCCTTTCTGATTGGCTTTTTCTAACTTGCAGCTACTTCATCAGTTCCAACGTCTAAGACAGAAACCTCTCCCTCGCTTCCTACTGCGGGGTCTCTGCCTAGCACGGCGTCCTCCACTGCTTCGCTTCTGCCTTCAGCTCCACAGCACACAGCAGCGTTACCCAGCTTGCCCCAGTCCAGTGACTTGGCCAGCAGCTCACTCTCCCAGTTAAGCAGGTACAGTAGGAGGACAAAGGAAAACGGGTTGAATTTGGGATTAGTGGCAGTGTGCGCAGGATAGAAATGGGTCAGTGTACAAGGTGACTCCAGATAAATGCGGTCCCCTCTCTTGTTTTAACCTGAACTAGGACAGGTATTCATAAGAGATCCAGGATAATGTTTCTGGTTGGAATATGTGAACCACATGCTACATATCAGTGGTACTGTGCCCACAGATCTCTGTGCTTAGAGTCTCATAGATTTAGCAGCAATATTGTATTTAAGGATCTGCTGCTTCAGTGTAGCCTATAATGGATTCCAAATGAGAGACACTCACCTTCGTTTGGTGTTTCTGCCACCTTATCCACAGCACCAGCTATTAATCTGGCCAGTGGTTTAGCCTATAAAAATTCAATTCTTTAGCAGTTGCTTTTCTGACCATTTTAAAATGTTGTAGATGTTTAAATCCTTGATTGTCACACATTTACAGTAAAAAAATGTCTACATTGGGACTGAGGGCTGAGTGGTTCCGAGTGCTTCTTGCTAAGATGTTTCCTTGAGGAAATGTCAGATTGAAGCTCTGGGAAGTTCAGTCCATCACCACTCAGCTCTTCTGTGTCAGCTGTTTGCTTCACACTGCACCTTATTAAAGCTTCTTTCTTGAACAGGTGTCATCGTGAGTCTATATTAATTATATAAAGTACTTACGCTGTTTGACCTCTGCACTTTTTCCCTTGAATTTAGCAATGGATTGAGCCAGGACCTAATGGGTCTTGTCCATCTCCCAGCTAGTGCATGGTTGTGCCCTACTGGACTGCCAGTGTTGAGTGAAGTCTTAAATGCCTCAAGTAATTGGAATTATTCCTTTCACCCGAGACTCGATCTCATGTTTTTGCTGTACCACCTTTCATCCAAAAGGGATCCAAAGCGCTTCACAAACTGAGTGAGGCGCCTTGCTAGAAATTTGGGTTGGGATGTGCATGATGTGGGACAGACATGGAGTAACCTGAAAAGACAGTGATGCCTGATTTCCAAGCACATATCTGACTTGCATGTGCAGACAGCTCTTGAGTCTGAGTCTTTTCAGTAGCGGGCCCCCGATGAATCAAATTGTTGGGGGAATGTGCATTTCGAAAACTACCTGTGCATGACTGAACCATTTCCCTCCTTCTGCCACAGTGTCTCCTCATCCTGGTGGCTGCAGGAGAGAGAGGCACTAAAAGTCTTAGTGAAATTGGTCTGTAAAGCTGCAGAGGTGTATGCTGGTCCTCCTCCTTGACATGCACCAAGAGCTTGGTTCTGAATTAGGAACTGTCCGACACTATTAACTTTCAGTCTGGTTATAAACACCACTGGTGCATCTCCAAAGAAAATGTCTGTATTTAATCCTGTACACTTGTCCTCCTGTCCCTCATTGACATGAATGGGGCTTTCTTAATGACAGAATTCTGAAGGGAGCGTACAGACGTGTGAGTGGTGAGCAGACCTGATTCTGAGCTGCTTTACTCTTCTGGGTGGTTGGCTTTGTTTGTGGTGGTTGCATTTTGTTTGCTCCTTATTTTGCTGCGGTGGTATTAGTTTTGGGGTGGGAGGAAAGGTGAAGCTGTTGGTCATTTAAAATGCTTAAGAACAAGCTTTAGACACCTGCCAAGAAGGCTTTTACAGGACTGCTCCTGAAATCTGGTGCTGGTGTTGCTGTTAGCTCTATAATCTTGGAGATGGGACTCCTTGATTGAAAACAAGCAGTTGTGGGAAAAATGAACTTACTCCATAAAAGTAGAATCTCTACAAGAGTCCATTTCCACTATTTAGAAAAACTTTAAGCCTTTTCTCTAGAGATTTAAAGGAGCTTGAAGATAAACTAGCTGAGTTGTGCTGGATGTGGGGGGATAGCCTAACTCTAGGACGAGAAAAACAAAACAATGCAGTACAAGAAACGAGAGTTGATTTAAAAAGTTAGGATTAGGAGTTTGAGAATGGCAGGCTTTCCTGAAAATGTAGGAACTGGGAAGACCGTATTCCTTCTACTGAGGCATCAGAAGATTCACATCTAGCAGGAAGAATGTGGCTTGCTTTCTTCATTTCTGCTAGGAGACTTCTGAGGAGTAAGTCTGCCTCTGAGAACTGTCCTAATGTGTGTGAACCGGATGGTGAGAAACTCCTTACTGTTGCAAATGGAGCTGATCGTTTATTATTTCAAGGCCGAGTTCTGTCCTTTATGATTCTACATATCTCAGGAGATATGACGCTTTTCCTTTGTAAATAAGATGAGAGATTTAGGTCTTTAAATCATCTGATTAAATGAAGAGTGAACTCTGGCAATTAGGTTTGTGTTTTAAATTCAGAAAGTGGAGACCTGCCTAAAGCAGTGAAGGTTTGAGAGCACAGAAGTTGCTCCAGAATCCTAGCTTGAAGAGTCTACATGACTACAGATGCATGCAAACTCCTATTGTTTTAGTCTCTCTTATTTTTATTTGACCCACTCTTCCTTCGCTACTCTTCCCTTTATCTTCTCACTGTATTTCTACCTAGAATTTCTATAGTGAATATTCTGTGTAATGGACACTTTAACATGCTCTGACTCCCAGAGTTTTACTGTGTTTGAATATTTTAAAATGTAATTGGTATTTTTTTATATAAGAGCGACAAGGTGGGTGAGGTAATATCTTATTGGACCAATTTCTGTTGGTGAAAGAGACAAACTTTCAAGTTCCATAGAGCTCTTCTTCAGAGGTTGGTCCAATAAAAGATACTACCTCACCCACACTGTCTCTCGAATCCTGGGACCAATACAGCTACAACAACACTGCAGATAACAATAGAAGATATGTAGTGTTATGTATGCATATTGTGAGTGATTAAAATGGATTTGGGGGCTTGATGGTGTGATTTCAGTTTGATGCTGGAATTCCCTTTCAGTGTTCTAAGTGACAAATGTTCTTCCTGCTTTTACTTCACCCTTTTTAATCTACACTTCTTTGGTCCCTGTTTCCTTGAAGGGGTTGAGACCATTAGCAGACTTGTAGTGTTAATTCTCTGGAATGTTCATTAGTGGGGTCAGTATTATGCAGTTGAATTTAGAAGGCATTCTATTTCTTCTTATAAATGGCTTGTAGTCAATGCTTTGGCAACCCCATAAGAAACTTTTACTCATTTAAAACATGAGAAATTTACGAACTCTAATAAGCAATGTTTTCATGTCAGTCACAATGGCTTTCTTATAACACTGAGAGGAGAGTAGTTAATTGCCATTCTCCATTGTAAGAAGACATTTGACTTTTTGTTGCTTTTGATTCCAGAACTGGTTTTCTATACATCTCAATAACTTCTTTTTAGTGTTAAAATAAATCACTAAAACATTAAGAAGTATTTTTAAATGCTTTTATAATGTTCAGTTGTGAGAAATTTCAGGATGATTAGTTAACCCTTTAAAACTTGTCTTTCTAGTTCCCTCTCCAATCATCAGAGCAGCCTCTCCTCTGCTGCAGCGCTGTCTGCGAGCACCTCACATGCGGTAAGTCCCGTGTGCATCATAACAGCTATTTAGTCTACATTGTTGTCTGCAGTGTTGAAATGTGTTATCTACTGATGCTAAACAATCTGTTCCATTTTGCATTTAGTTGTGACACTCTGAGTACGTTTCCCAGCCCGGAAGAAGAGCTCTGTGTAAGCTCGAAAGCTGGTCTCTCTCACCAACAGTAGTTGTTCCAATAAAAGATAATACCTCACCCACCTTATCTCATTAAAACTACAGTCAGCTTTCCTGATAAAAGTTTAAGATGCCTGTCAAGCTGTCTGGAGTGGGACTAATCTCAGGGCAGACTGCTAAGAAGCAGGGCACAAATCTCAAACTGGTTGTGAATTCTATCCTTAGATTTCACCAACAAAGTATCAAGTGTAAACTCCTAAAACACTGTTACAGCCTTAACATGGAGTCAGACAGTCCCCTTGGGTACTCTGGTGTGTCTTGCCACCCATGCAAGTTTGCCTTTGTGAGAGATGGTCCTTTACACCAAAAATAACAATATTTAGGTTGCTCCCAGTCCCAAAGGGGACTTACCCTAGTCAATTGCACCTTAAATTCTATACCAAAGATAACACTTGTAGCCAATCCTATAATAAACTTAAGAAAAATAAATGAGTTATTTACAAGGTTAAAGCAGGTAAACATACACACAAATGAGTTAGTATTAAGTTCCAAAAGGTGATAGAAGCTCCTATTATAAGCAAGCTCTATAAGTCCTTTAGGGCTAACCCATGCCAAGCACTGAGGATCTTTTGCTTCTGATTAGTATTCCTTGCCCCTCAGAGTCCAACCAGCATAAAAGACCCAGTTTCTTCATGTCAGGGATTTTTATTCCCTTCCTCCCAGAGTTCAAGCTGATGGGTCTCCTCTTCATGGGGGTGGGAGGAAGAATGCACTTAGCAAAGTCTTTGTCCTTTGATGTTTCACAGTGGCGCATTTGGTTTCAGTGAGCCTTCTTGTGTACAGGACCTAACACCTTCTATAGGAAGCCAGCTTTTACATTAGTTAATGCTGCTTTCCTGTTTGGTGAGTTATACAGTTAGAGGTTTACAATACAAACACTTAACCTAATAACATGGGGTACAAATGTTATATTAAGTGAGATTAATACATGCAATATCTTACACGCTTTTCATAAAGTCTAAACACTAAACATATTTTTATAAATCTAATACCTATTTTAATAACACTAACACACAGGTGAGCCAGACTGGTTTCCAGCTATGCATTCATCAGTGTTTGGTTGGGTTTAGGCATGAGCTGACGCCTGGTCTGCCAGTGTCACAATGCCTTTTTAAAGTGTTACCACCTACCAGGGACTGAGAAGTGCTTTATCTCACTACGGAAGAGAGGGAATTTCCCAGCTCTCTAGTGGTATAAAGATCTTGTCTCTCTTGCTGATGGCTCATGATTGATTGGACATTAAAACTGTCAATGATCTAGCACTGAATTTTGCCCATCCTGCCCCTCAGACAAATGTAACCCCAGAGGAAACTTCCACATAAGGGAGTAGAGAGAGATTTTTGTCACAAGTTGCATTAAAAAGTCATAGTAAAGTGGCTGTTTGAAGCTGCTCCGAAGTTTTGAACGTTATTTCTAACCTTGGTGGAGTTGAGTTAGCAGGCAGTGTGCAGATGACATGGTCTGAGATGTATGAAGAACATCATGTAACAAATGATTCTGGAATGTGTTGCATGGGTATTACTGTCATCTGCACATGTCAGTATGTTTCTGGTAACAAGACAACCAGTATTTGAATAAATGTGGTTCTCCTAGAGCTGAATAGAAAGATGGTTGCTGCCTTATTCTGTGGTGGGCTGCCCCTGTGTATGCAACCCCAAAATGGTGCATGGATTGGTTATGGTTAGTACAGGGCTTTTCTGTATGGGTTCAGTATATGTAGCACTCCAGTAAGTGTGTTAGAAACCATTACATCATCCCTAGTCGGCAAGTACAGTAAAAGCTGTTTTATCTGGCATGTTGGAAGAGTGGGGGGTGCCCATTAGTGAAAAATGCCCGTTAACTAAGAGGCAGAGAGTTCGGGTGCGGGAGAGGGTGCAAGTCTGGAAGTCTGGGGGCACGAGCTGGGATGTGGTGCATGGGCTCTGGGAGAGGGTTTGTGTGGGGGAGGGGGCTTGGGGTGCAAGAAGAGGTGTGGGGCTCCAGATCCGTGGGCCGCTTACCTCAGGCGTCTCCCTGCAAGTGGCGACCTGTCGTGGCTTCTCCTAAGCGGAGGGAACCACGGACAATGGGAGCTGTGGGGGCAGCGCCAGCATGCAGAGCTGCCTAGGAGCAGCCAGGACAGGTCGCCGCCTGCGGGGAGCAACCCGAGGTGAGTGGCCCACAGATCCATGCCCCAAGTCCCCTCCCACATCCAAATTCCCTCCCAGAGCCTGCACTCCACACCCCCTCTCACACCCCAACCTCCTGCCAGCCCCGCGCCACCCAGACTATAAAACGGTGTTTCAGTGAATATCAGAAATGCTGGTTTATAGAGCTTTCCAGTTGAAGTGCCAGATAAAACAGCTTTTACTGTACCTTGAAATCTTACTTAGCAGAACGTTCCCTCTTCCCATTCTTTGCTGAGCTTTAGCTTTGCCATTATGGCACTTATATTGCTCTCTGGCACTATGCTGCAAGCAGTACCCTATCTGGCTTGCATATCAGTTTAACACATTTCCATTACCACTAAGGGCATCACGGTTTTTAAGTTTGTATTTCTCTTTTAATTTCTGCAAGTGGCCTGAAGAAATCCTATTAGCATGTGCCCTTTAAAGCAAATACCCTTTTCCTTAGATAAACCCCATGACGCTTGCAAAGATAACACAAGTGTGACCTTATCTAAGTTAAAGGATCATTCTGTTTAGAGCCAAAATTATCATATTTAACCCAATAAAAAAACAACTGAACCACAGATATATAATTCCAAGTTCCAACTCAGGCCTGGTAACTTGCGTTTCATTCTCATGGTGTAGGTTTATAGAACCTCTTAATGGTTTTATAGCTTTTGGCTCACTGTTCCTTGTTGAGTATGTATATAAAATGGATGATAATGCTAGGATTCTCTTGCACATGCTGCTGCTACCTACAAGGTCAGGTGGTGGTTTTACTCAGGTGTTTTGCAGTGTGATTTGTCTGCTCTGTGATCCCCATTCTTTTTGTCTCCTTTCTAGCACACCAGTGTTGAGAGCACAGCTTCACTCCAGCCCTCAACAACCTTTTCAACTGCTTCAACCTCAGCCACTAGCACCACATCTTCAGTGGTCAGCATGGCAAGCAGTATGAACACTACAAACAGCCTTGGCCTGAGCGTTACCAGTGTGTCTATGCCAGCTGCTTCTACACGGGCAGCTCCCTTAGTGTCTTCAGGTTCGCAATATTAACAAATCACATGAATAGACAGAGGACTTCAGTCTGCAGGGTTGTCAGTTGAGCACCACGCCAGCAATAACTACGCTAAGAAATATACACTCTTTAAAGACTTGCATTTTTCAGCATGCTTTACTTGCTGGCCTATGAAATAAAGTTGCCTGCTTTTGTGTGTTGGGAATATTTGATGGGTAATGATTAGTTTTTATGTAGCATGTTCCATCTTCAGAAAGCTTTATAGATAATAACCAGAGCTGCTCCTGATTTAGTAAATGTGGACCTGTAGAGAATTGGTTTGCAAACTAAGCAACATGGTCAGCTCTTGGCTTTATTCACATTAGCTTTTACTTCTCACTCTCCCCCTGCAGTCCAAGTTCATGTGGCAGAGTCAGAATCCACTGCAATTCCAGCCTTCATGACCCCATGCCAAAGCACTGCTGCCTTGGTGACTGAGAGGAGGCGGCTCTGGATTCATGTGTTGCCCATGCCACTGCAAATGGCTCTGCTGGGAAAAAGAATACCTGAAACAGCCAGGGCTATTCATTTTGTGTGGTGGTGGCAAGACTCGTCTTTTTCAGAGACAGGAGATGAGTTGTCTTGTGCTTAAATGGAAGCAGTACTGAAGTTCACTGCTAGCTTTGTAGTTCGCTTTAGCTGCCACAAGGAAATGTGATGGGTCAGGATATCCCTTAGGGGCAAGTGGTGAAGGAATGGGACATTCTGCCTGAATTGTATGCAGAAGCGTTTTTCTCTTCCCCTTCCACTCATACTGCTGGTGGAGATTCTAATGACTGGCCAGACAAAGTGCATTTCTCCCCCCATGGTCCTCAGCACAGCCCTGCTTCATAGCATGAGATCAAAGCTGCATTATGACCTTTCCTCTTTGCTCTTCCTAGCTATAGCTGAAGCCAGCAGTACCCACAAAAGAGAGCTATCATGATGTTGATGACAAGTGATTTCCAGCTGATTGGGTGGTGTGGGGGAGAGAGAATTGACAGCAGAGAGATTGCTATCTGTTGCAGTGAGAATGAGGCCTGGACTCCTCCTCTGAAAAGGGACTAGGGGAGGGAGCAATGGGTCCATAACCCTTTTCATCATTTTAGACTCCTAATAACCTGAGAACTAATCCACCAAACCCAGACTGATCTTTGGGATGGGATCATGTTCTGTACCTCTGAGCCCGTGTAGGATCTTTATCTCTTAGTATGTCCAGTCCCTTAGCTAGCAAGGTGTCTGTTATGGTGTTCAGGCCCTCTTTCAGGTATTGTTAGCTTCCAGTTTTTATTCACCATTCCTCTTTAGCAAATCTCTGCTGTCTAGACACCTTGATAGTTCAGCCTTCAGGGCAGGCCAGCAAACTTGTCTCAGGGCTGAAGCCTTTAGTTTGAGGCTTGTTAAAATTTTTGTATTTTGATTCTACAGGCAAAGCTCCCCCCAACCTGCCCCAAGGTGTACCACCCTTGTTGCATAACCAGTATATTGTGGGACCTGGAGGACTCCTGCCTGCCTACCCAGTAAGCAATTTCATTGTACCTGCCCTAGATTACTTATTCCTTGGTGCCAAAGGGTCCTCCAGACTCACCACTGTCTATGCCAGCGTGTCTCTTTTTTTGGCACGTGCTGTGTGTGGAATCCTGGACTTCTTGCTCCAGTGCTGAAGGGTATGGGAAGTATATTCTGTGCAGGTTTCCAATTCATTGCTAAAGTCAAAACTGACTTTGAAAATCCTTGATTATGGGTTTGATTCTGCTTCCACTGAAAAATGGGAGTTTCCCCAGGGACTTCAATGGGCTTATTATTAGGCCCTTTCAGTTGAAATAGAATCATCTGAGTTAAATGTTTGACTTTCTGGGATAGATTGGGTGTGCTGTGCTCAAAACCAGATTCGTGTCCTTTCACCTGTATTTTCAGATAGATGTCAGCATGCCTTGGAACAGACTTCATCTCAGAGCTGCACAATCTAGTCTCCTCAGTTGGACGCTCTGTCCTACCACTAGTTCTTTTCCTTCACTGAAGGGAGGGAATAGTCATTCCTCAGTTCTAACTTAGAAATGAATGATTGTATCTTGCAAACTTAAGGCCTGTTCACTGAATCTTGGAGCACCATGTACCGGGAGCAGTAATAGCAAACAATGCAAGTAAGAGGGTTGATTAACTCCTAGCTCTGAATGTCTTGTGGTTCAGTTTCTAGTAAACCGTGTGCCCTTGAGAACTGTACTGACTTCAGACCTCAAATCTCAGAGTGCCAATGATAATGGAAAATGAGGGTTTGTAATTGACATATCAATCAAACTTTAACCATGCTAGCCCTTGGAAATAGAACTTGATAGTACAAGATCTACGATAGCCTGGTGTTTTTAAAATAGGCTGGGTCTAGATTAATCTTGGTCTTAAAACCCACAGATAGACCTATATTAGAGAAAAGTGTTACAATGTCGTTGTATTTTTATCTGTCTTCAAGCAGATCTACGGTTATGACGATCTTCAGATGCTCCAATCCAGGCTGCCAATGGTAAGTAAATGAACGAAATGGCTTGCTTTCACTGTGCGTTAATCTTTCAGAGTAGTCGTTCTGCCCCGCAGAAACCACTTCAGTTTATGGTGATTTTTAAGAGCTTTTCTTGAGGCTGTCCTACTTCGATGAAGCTGTTGTTGATGTATTCTAGCTGCTCAAGTATCTCCTTTCAGTGCAATTATCTAGAAGGTGTAAGTTCCTTAAGATTCTTCTTTGAGTAACACTCCTATGGGTACTCCACTTCTGGTGCACATGTGCTTCTCGAACCCCTGACTGGAAATTTCTAACTAACGATGACTGGTCAGCTCTCACACGTGCCTTATGAATCATAGAATCATAGAATATCAGGGTTGGAAGGGACCCCAGAAGGTCATCTAGTCCAACCCCCTGCTCAAAGCAGGACCAAGTCCCAGTTAAATCATCCTAGCCAGGGCTTTGTCAAGCCTGACCTTAAAAACCTCTAAGGAAGGAGATTCTACCACCTCCCTAGGTAACGCATTCCAGTGTTTCACCACCCTCTTAGTGAAAAAGTTTTTCCTAATATCCAATCTAAACTTCCCCCATTGCAACTTGAGACCATTACTCCTCGTTCTGTCATCTGCTACCATTGAGAACAGTCTAGAGCCATCCTCTTTGAAACCCCCTTTCAGGTAGTTGAAAGCAGCTATCAAATCCCCCCTCATTCTTCTCTTCTGCAGACTAAACAATCCCAGCTCCCTCAGCCTCTCCTCGTAAGTCATGTGCTCTAGACCCCTAATCATTTTTGTTGCCCTTCGTTGTACTCTTTCCAATTTATCCACATCCTTCTTGTAGTGTGGGGCCCAAAACTGGACACAGTACTCCAGATGAGGCCTCACCAGTGTCGAATAGAGGGGAACGATCACGTCCCTCGATCTGCTCGCTATGCCCCTACTTATACATCCCAAAATGCCATTGGCCTTCTTGGCAACAAGGGCACACTGCTGACTCATATCCAGCTTCTCGTCCACTGTCACCCCTAGGTCCTTTTCCGCAGAACTGCTGCCGAGCCATTCGGTCCCTAGTCTGTAGCGGTGCATTGGATTCTTCCATCCTAAGTGCAGGACCCTGCACTTATCCTTATTGAACCTCATTAGATTTCTTTTGGCCCAATCTTCCAATTTGTCTAGGTCCTTCTGTATCCTATCCCTCCCCTCCAGCGTATCTACCACTCCTCCCAGTTTAGTATCATCCGCAAATTTGCTGAGAGTGCAATCCACACCATCCTCCAGATCATTTATGAAGATATTGAACAAAACGGGCCCCAGGACCGACCCCTGGGGCACTCCACTTGACACCTGCCAACTAGACATGGAGCCATTGATCACTACCCGTTGAGCCCGACAATCTAGCCAGCTTTCTACCCCCCTTATAGTGCATTCATCCAGCCCATACTTCCTTAACTTGCTGACAAGAATGCTGTGGGAGACCGTGTCAAAAGCTTTGCTAAAGTCAAGAAACAATACATCCACTGCTTTCCCTTCATCCACAGAACCAGTAATCTCATCATAAAAGGCGATTAGATTAGTCAGGCATGACCTTCCCTTGGTGAATCCATGCTGACTGTTCCTGATCACTTTCCTCTCCTCTAAGTGCTTCAGGATTGATTCTTTGAGGACCTGCTCCATGATTTTTCCAGGGACTGAGGTGAGGCTGACCGGCCTGTAGTTCCCAGGATCCTCCTTCTTCCCTTTTTTAAAGATGGGCACTACATTAGCCTTTTTCCAGTCATCCGGGACTTCCCCCGTTCGCCACGAGTTTTCAAAGATAATGGCCAAGGGCTCTGCAATCACAGCCGCCAATTCCCTCAGCACTCTCGGATGCAATTCGTCCGGCCCCATGGACTTATGCCTCCTTGTCTCAGGCCATGTCTACACTACGGGGGGAGATCAATCTAAGTCAGGAGTGGGCAAACTTTTTGGCCCGAGGGCCACACCTGGGAATAGAAATTTTATGGTGGGCCATGAATGTTCACAAAATTGGGGTTGGGGTGCAGGAAGGGAGGGCGGCTCTGGTTGGGGGTGTGGGTTATGGGGTGGGGCTGGGGATGAGAGGTTTGGGGTGCAGGAGGGTGCTCCATGCTGGGATCAAGGGGCTTGGAGAGCGGGAGGGGGATCAGGGCAGGGGCAGGGAGTTGGGGCTTGGGGAGAGGTTCAGGGGTGCAGGCTCCACGTGGCACTTTCCTCAAGTGGATCCTGGAAGCAGTGGCATGTCCCTTCTCTGGCTCCTAGGCATGGAGGGCCTGCGACCCTCAGAGTGGGGCAATGTCGTGGCTTCTGGGAGCTGCTTGAGGAAAGCGCTGCGTGGAGCCTGCACCCATGGTGTGGCCCCCAGCTGGAGCAATGGAGCGGGGTCAAGCCACGTGGTGTGACACCCCCCCCCAACCCAGCTCCCCAGCGGGAGCTCATGGGCTGACTTAAAACAGCTCATGGGCCGGATCCTACCTGCGGACAGTAGTTTGCCCACCCCGATCTAAGTTATGCAACTTCAGCTACAAGACTAAAGTAGCTAAAGTCGATGTTCTTAGATCTACTTACTGGGGGGTCCACACTACGCGCGCTTCTCGTTCAGGTGAAGTACAGGAGTTGGTGGGAGAGTGATCTGTGATCAATTTAATGGGTCTTCACTAGACCCATTAAATCGACCACCGATGCATTGATCACTGCATGTTGATCACCCAATAAGTGTAGACAAGCCCTCAGGCACCGAAGCTATGTAGTGGTGTGCGGGTGAACTGCCCTCAGTTCCTTCTCTACTGCCTCGACCTAGCGCGTACTTGGCCTTCTGTTTTTATTGCAGTTAGGTAGATTATAGTTGTAGATTAGTGTTTAGTATTTACTACAGTTAGTTTTTAGGTGTGAGGATTGTCTTTCTTTTCCTCCAAGCAATGTGTCTTCTCTTGGCAGGGCATTACTAGCTCACCAGGCTTCAAATGCTGCCTGTCTTGCTGGGAGACTATACCGATAAGCAATGGGCACTCCAAATGTGTCTGTTGCCTGGGGCAGTTCCATGTCTCTTAGGAGTGTTTCTTTTGCTTGGCACTTAAGTCCAGGGCAAGGAAGAATAGGGAGATAAAGCTCAGTCTGTTAGCCATAGAACGATCTCTTCAACCATCCTCTGAGCTAGATCAGGAGATTCTCCCCTCTCCTCCATCCCCAGACAGATCTGGTACCCCGTCAGCCTCTGGGCATGCTTGCCTAAGCAAGAGAAATCTTTGGAGCCCACTGGGAAGACTCACAGAAAGAGAACCATGGACTCCCACTCTAAGGAGCAAGATCCCTATTGAGATGCTTGGTGTCTCAGAGTACCAGTGAGGCCAAGGACTCGTCCTCCGGTACCTACATGACTGTGAATCCCCAGAGCTCTGAGAACAAGAAGCATGGCTCTGATAGCGTACCGGTATCTTCCACCAGGAAGGCAAGCACAGGATACCATCAAGTTCTACCCTGCCATCCGTACCTATGCATCCCACTTGGCCATTGGTGCTATCATGCGCCTTAAGCCAGCTTTCGGTACCAATGCAAGCAGCTAAGCCAGGGGTGCCTGTGCAAGCCATACCCTCGGTATTAAGGAAGCAACAGCGCCAGACATCTACAGTTCCAGCGGTACGCCCATCATTGTCAGTACTGTCGGCTTCGGCTACGGCGACCTCACTTATGGCATCGGTACTGGGGTCCTTTCTACTACCACCGAAATTCTGATACTCGAGGGAACTCTTGGTGTCAGATGAACCAGAGTCCATCAGAGTTGTTGACAGGTACTGTGCATCTCTCGGTACCAACAGTGTGGTCTCTGAGCGGCCATCCTGTGGCACAGGGCTCTCCTCCATCTTCAACAGCTGCCTTACTCCCCCCATGGGAGGATATGGAGGAAGACAACTTCCAAATGGTCTTTTTGACTTCAGTGATGGGTTTTCCTTCATACCCATTTGGGAATCTGCTTTTGGTCAGCGGCAGGAAGGACCTTGTGGGTCACCAAGGGAAATGGAACCAGCCTTGCATGCTAATCCTGCTTTCTTATGGAGCCCTGCAATGGCTATTTTGGGACTCATGGGCTGACTGTCAGTAGCAATGTACCAAACTAGTACAGTACCTCAGGGAGACCAGGGTTTCATATCTTCCCCTCCCCGTCGACCACCCCCACAGCTGGAGACATTTGAGGAGCAGGAGAGTAGGGCAGATAAAGAAGCAACTCCTCAGACTCCCATTTCATTGTTGTTGCAGGATGAGGCCTCTATGCCTCCACTACCTTTCATGGCCAACGACTTCAGGCAGCTTCAGGACCTCATTAGAAGGGTAGCAGACACTCAGCAGATCACTCTGGAGGAAGTCAAGGATCTGCAGCACAAACTGCTGAATACTTTGCAGTCAGCTACACCCTCCAGAGTGGGGCTACCTATTAATGAGGCTCTCCTCACCTGGCTAAGATGGTGTGGCAAGCACCTGCCACTATTCCACCAATGTGCAAAAAGGTGGATAAGAAACACTGTGTGCTTAAGGATTCTGACCACCACCTAACTCCCTAGTGGTGGATGCAGTGAATGAATAGGATAGGCGGCACTTTTCAAGATCTATCCTCATGACAAGGATCAAAAGTGGCTGGATCTCTTTGAATGAAATTCGTACTTGTCCTCAACTTGTCCTGCAGTTCTGGATCACAAACTATTAGGTGGTCATAGCCAACTACTACTTTACTAATTACAACAGGCTTGCAGCCTTTACTGAAAGCTCGCACACGACTTAGAGGAACAATTCCAGTCCATAGTTAGAGTTATTGGCCAGAACGGTTCTCCAAGTGTCCCTATATGCTGTAGGCACTGCTGCCAGATCTATCGCCACAGTGAGGTAGTTATGCTCAGGACGTCATGACTCCAACTTTCAGGGTTTCCAAGAGAGGTTCAAAACACAGAGGACTTCTTCTTTGATGGTCATAAGCTCTTCTCAGAGACAATGAATGACTTCCTGCACACGTTGAAGGGCTCCAGGGCTGCCCTGTGTTCCCTAGGCATTGGACACACTTACAAGCAAGAAACGTTTCAGTAGTTTTGAGTGCCCAGAGGTCATGACCTATTCAGTTCTTGGGGTACCTTAGATCTTGGGAAGGCTTTAGAAAGAGGGAGAGATTTCAGAGGAATAGAGCTGCCCAACTGCCTTCCCCAACCACCCAGGCATCATCTAAACAGCAGTTTCGATAGGTTGGTCAAGGGTTCAAATCCTCCCACTCCTTTGGATGTACAGTGGGGCCTTTTAGCCCACTTCCCTCCCTTTGGGGACTACCTTGTCCATTTTCATCTGGAACCACAGACTAGTGGGTCTTGGAGATGATAACATTGAGCTATACCATCCATTTTATGACAGGTTTCAGAGTAGCAGCCGTGTTAGTCTGTATTCGCAAAAAGAAAAGGAGTACTTGTGGCACCTTAGAGACTAACAAATTTATTAGAGCATAAGCTTTCGTGAGCTACAGCTCACTTCATCGGATGCATTTGGTGGAAAAAAAAAAGTTTTTCCACCAAATGCATCCGATGAAGTGAGCTGTAGCTCACGAAAGCTTATGCTCTAATAAATTTGTTAGTCTCTAAGGTGCCACAAGTACTCCTTTTCTTTCATCCATTTTATGTCACTCTCTCCCATCCCTCTTCAGGGATCCCTCTCATGAGCTTCTGTTGAGGCAAGAGGTGGACTCTCTTCTCTGACAGGAGCAGTAGAACTGGTCCCCTTCCCTTCTATTCAAAATATTTCCTAGTGCCAAGGAAGGACAGAGGTTGAAGGCTGATCGTAGATCGAAGACTGTTGAACAAGCTTGTAAAACCTCGGAAGTTCAGGCTGGTGATTCCGGCAACTATAATACCTTTACTGGATGAAGGGATTGCTTTTTGGCCCTCGACCTACAAGACTCCTACTTTCCATATAACTATATGCCGACTGCACAGGAAATACCCACTATTTGCCATGGGCCAAGATCATTTCCGGTATCAAGTACTCTCTTTCAGCCCCTCCTCGGCCTCAAGGATATTATCGAAGGTTCTAGCGGGCGTGGCGGCTTGTCTGCTGCAGGAAGTGATCCTGATCTTCCCATACCTTCACGACTTGTTACTCAACGGTTGCTCCTTTGAGGCAGTGTTGGCTTCCACTCACATGGCTCTTGCTCTGTCCAGGTGTTGGGTCTACAGCTGAAAATAAAGAAATTCATGCTGGTACCAGTACAAAGGATACAGTTTATTGGGTTGTGCTTGGATCACTGACAGCCAAAGTATACCTCCCTTTAGACAGATTTTTGATCTTGTCAAGTCTGGCAGAACATTTCAGGAGACCACAACAAGGAATTGTCTTCAACTCTTGGGCCATATGGTAGCTTACACCCTTGTGGCCAATCACACAAGGCTGTGCCTCCACTGCTTCCAGGTTCAGAACAACTGACTCTTTGAAGACACAACTTGGACAGGCAGGTGATGGTCCCCTTGCATATAAAGAACTCCCTAAATTGGTGGAAGAAGCAACTCCACGTCTGTGCGAGCGTCCCTTTCTGTCACCCAGCCCAATCAGTAACTCTCTGACGCATCCCTGTTATGTTGGGGAGCCCACCTGGAGAGACTTGTGGTTCAGGGCACATGGACAGACCATGAGGCTAGTCTCCACATCAACCTATTGGAAATCAGGGCAGTCAGGAACACTTACTTCCATTTCCTGCCCCTCATCAGGGGCAAGGCAATCAGGGTCATGACCGACAGCCCATCCTTTACCTCCTTCAACTGTGTCTATCCGTCAGTCAAACTCCTGACCATGCCTCATCTCCTGTCTCATGATGCAGGTTGCGTGTATCGCCCCAACCTAGTAGTTTTATGCCTCAGAGTGTGGCTCCTGGTGGCTCTGGGGAATAGAGGCTTCCTGCTTTATGGAGGTACAGCTGGTGTTTGTTAAAGAGTAGAAAACATCGGCCCACACTACCTACCTGCAGCAACGGAAGAGGTTTGTTTATTGGTGTGGTGGTTACCTCCAGCCTGGATTGGTTCCCCTTTCCCTCCTCCTAGACATCTGGGTGATCCAACAGTTCAGTCAAAGTACACGTAGCCCCCACATTAGACACCCCACTCCATCCTTGGACCTCAACCCTGGTTCTGAACCACTTCATGAGACCTCCATTTGAACCAATGGCAACCTGCTCCCTTCTTCATTTATCTGTGAAGAGGGCCTTCCTAGTTGCCATCATGTTGGCTCATAGGATGAGATTGGAGCTGATGAGATTGGAGCCTTGATGGCAGATCCTCTCTCCCCTTCTTCCCTCCCCTCCCATGTAATGATCTTTAATGATACGGTCTCTTTATGCCACATCTTGAGTTCCTACCAAAGGGCACATCAGATTTTTATCTTAACCAGTCTATCCATCTACTACCATAGCAGTATTTTTTTCCCAAAACATCATCCTTCTCAGCTGGAATCCTATTTTCATAATCTGGACATTTGAAGGGCCTAGTGCTGCTTAGTCCTACCCAGATTGCCTAGACTTTTCATCTCTTTTGAAGATAAATCTAAAGGGGCTCCTAGCTCTGCGCAGACTTTTGAGATGGATATTGGGATGTATCTTTCCCTGTTAAGAGTCTGCAAGTTGTCACACATCTTCCATCCCTTGTGGATCTGGTGATATCCAAGAAGTCTCTAATTTTGCTTCCAATTCCATCCATTATATTTCTGCCCTACCTTTGTTTTCCCTGAAAACTGTTATTTCCAGTCAGATCATATTGTGTCTCTCTTCTGTGTCTTTCCTTAGACTGGCGATGCTCAGACTGAGGCTCGCAAGCTGCAAGTGGCTCTTTAATGTGTGTCCTGCAACTTTGTAGCACATGATAGTAAAACTGTGTGATTTAATTAACCAATCAGGATGCTTTTACGATGTTAAGCAATTGTAATTGATAAAATAATACTTGGTCAGTCATTTTGCTGAGAGAATTATATTTTTATATATATAAAGTAAATGAAACCATGAATTCACACTACTGCCGTTCTTTTGGGTAATGTTAATCGCTAATTTGGCTCCTTGAACCACTGAAGGCTGAGTATCACTGCCCTAGACCAATACAAGTTACATTCAACTCATAAAAGTTGTGAGGCTCACAAGAGCATAGGGATGTTAATTATGCTACAGAACACATTCATTCCAACCAGTTCCTCAATTATTTAGCCATACTTTTATTTTAAAAATATAAATAGTTATAAATATATAAATATATAAATAAATATATATGTGACAGTCTCCATTCCTACAATCAGGATAAGTTTGACAATGCACAAATAAAATAACAATTGCAAAATATTTTTCTTCTCCACCTGTGTCCAGCCTCTAATATATTTCTTAGCTTTTGGATGAGACTCCGCACACAGTATGTGAAGTACATTCATATAGTTCTCTAGCTTCTTTCCTCTTCAGAGCATTTTAAACAATCAGCTCCACCCGCTGAAGTGTATGGTATAATCCCCATTTTACCAATGGCAAACTGAGTCACATACATTGATTTGAAAAGGGCCACGAAGTCCGTATCAGAGTTTAAGCTTGAGGTCAGATGGTTTCTTGCTCCCAGTTCGCTGCTTCACCCAAACTTCTCAAATGTTCATAGTAAAATGTTTGTCGCCTAGTTTTGCATCCTCACTGTGAGCTTATGAATATATTGAAAACACCTCTGCCCTTCCTCTCTGACAATCTCCCAGGCACAGGTGCTGTATTTCTTCTCCTTAAGAAAATCTTGGATCCTCTGGAAGTATTTCTTCAGTCTCAGAATGTTGCTCCCTCCCTTTTTATGTAGGCATGCCTCGAGGCGCTCAGTCTGCAGTGAGAGCCCGTTTAGGAACCTCTTCACTTTTCTTCTTTCCCAGCCAGTTTGGGGTAGGTTCCTGCTAAAGATGCCAAAGAGCTGCTGGAGAATTTCATGGACAGACATCTTGGCTTGTTGTAGAAATTCGGGCTTCAGAATCTTCTCAGGAAACTGGAAGGTTGTCTTGTCTTCCAGACACTCCAAAGGAAACTTCGCACCCATGTTTGTCAGCAGTTGTAGACTGTACCAGTTAAATTTGCTTTGCTGGTGATGAAGCAGGTTACAGTCCAGTGACATGACTCCAGTGGAGAACAGCAGTACTAGGCAAATCTGCCACAGGCATCCTTGAAACTTGGTAGCCATGATAACGTTTCACACGGTTTATGCCAAAGTACTTGTAGCTTGTTGGATGTCTGCGGTCTACTGTGCATGCCTTCCATGTCCCTGAATTTATTTGGTGGGATGTTTTTCCTTTCATCATTTTCTGGTTCTCTAAAATTTCCCTGTTTTCATTTTCACTTTCCAACTGGTGACACTTAAGTGTTTTCTGACACTTCCATACCAATGCCCATATTTTCCCCCAGGGATGTTAAACATCTCCTCTCTGCGCAGCATTATTAGAGGCCCTGGATGTTTGACCTCTGACCTTTGTGTGCTCTGTGCAACATGTACTGCTAAACTACATTCTGAAGTATTTAAACAGCTCAGGCACTAGGGTTCTTAATCATAGTCATATAGCCTAAATTGCTGAATCTCTCAGATCTGAATGAGTCAGTTCTCTTTGACTGTGGAACCACAATTCTTTTTGACTCCTGAACCTCTAGAATTTTCCATACAGTTTTGTTCTTTTTTTAATAGGAAATCTGAATTCTTTCAGGCATGTGACATAGACGTATGACTACAGCCTTCCTACCTGTCAGACTCTCAAGCTCAGCAGGGATACATGGGATTGGTATTTAAATTCCAGATCTTTGAAGAGATTTGAGGGCTTTGTATGGAGCGCTGCTGGTGATTCAGTAGGTGTCAGGTTCATCCCTAGGCATTAGAGGAGTTGCTTGGAGGAGGCCCCTTGGTGGAAACAATGTAATTATTACTCTCCTGGAAAATGGGGTGGTCTGTCTAGGGCTCGCTGGGGGCCCAGTCTGGACACTGTGATCCACCGTTGGTGGTGCGCTTCCCTTTGAGTCTCTGCTGCACCAGTGTCTGAGTGTATACATAATGTCTCAGGGTCATTGTACTGTTGGCAGTGCTGCCTTTCAGATGAGCTGCAAAACCAATGTCTTGGCCATTTGAGGTCCTTACAAATCCTGAAGTAACATCTACAAAGGAATGAGGTGATTTAACCTTTGGTTTTTGGCCAAATTCTGAATGAGGCAGTTACGTTCTACCTCTGTAAATTCCTACTTTTAAATTGAAATATGTTTAATAATAGGCTGGTAGTACACAATATGAACATATAATATTCAAGATAGTCCAGGGAGATTTACTTTGTAGCTAAAGGACCACTGTCAGGTGTTTCAGGATCTAAATTGTAGGCTTTCTTTTTAAATGTCTTATAAAATATATTGTATGTAGTGGTGTTGTAGACATATTGGTCCCTGGAAAGTAGAGGGAGAAGGTGGTTCAGGTCCAACTTCTCTTGGTGAGAGAAAGGAGCTTACACAGTGAAAGTTTTTTCTTTCACCAACAGAAGTTGGTCCAATAAAAGATATTATCTCACCCTCCTTATCTTTATAAAATATATTGAATACAGTACAACCCCATTTATCTGACCCTTCATTATCCGGCTCTCTGTATTAACGAAACAACCAGCACATGTAGGTCTAGAAGCGGGAGATCTCTCCTGTAGCCGCTAGATGGCGCTGCAGCCTTGCACTTTCCCATTCTCTGGATTATTGGAATTTTTGATGATCCAATCTGGCCCTGGTCCCAGTAAGATCTGATAAATGGGGGTCTGCTGAATTTATCTTCTTAAAAACTAATCCCAAACAAAGAGTTTCATGGATTTAAAACTTCCCTTCTGTGGCATTTGCAGCCCAAGTTTTGCTGCAGTGTGACAGTTCATGAGCTCTAGAAAATGAAACTGATGAAAAGGAAAGTGAAATTGATGGCTCACTGTAGAAACTTGGGAAGGGGAAAAGTGAACAATCATCATAGATGATGAAAGGTAAATTATTTTAAAAATCCTTTTTCTAAATCAAGCATATTGGAAACATAAATAAGAATTTGTATTAAAATGGATGAGGTTTAAGCTACTGTACTAATGTTCTTTTAAAGAGCACATTTGTAAACTAGACATAATGAGAGCAACGGAGGGGAGACAGTCCCCAGCCCTCACCGGTTAAACGGTTGTTACACAGTGAGATTGTGGTAACTCACAATCTCTGCAGTAATAGCAACCCAAGAAGACTACAGTGCATTATATTGGAGTAAATGGCTTAGTGTGGTTTAGGTTTTTGCTTTTGTGTGAGTCATTCAGTTAAATGTCTAGATTAGAAAGAGGAGCAATGCAGTAAAAACTATATACTTGTCTTTCATCATCTGTGAGCATTAGCATAACAAACTCCTGCCAAGACTAGAGGGGGGTGGGGGGAATCCTCTTTGGAGTTCCACCTTGGTACAACTCCCTGGGATAATAGACGTGATGGTAAACTTTAGGGCCAGCAAGACTAGCAGAGGGGAGGCAAGCAATTCCGTGCCCCTGACTTTCCTAACAATTCCTACAGTTTTGGAGCACTAAGTCTAGACATAGGGGTGCTCCAGCCAGCTCTGAATGTGCCCCTTCTCCATACCCACCTACATATCTCCAGTATGCATACAAAGGTTTCTCTCTAATATCTTGTGGGATTGGTGGGGTCTGATGCCATTGGAATAAGTTTATCGTGATTCCTTTAATAGTCACTGATGTAGCATCAGGCCAGCCTTTCCCAGATTAGATAGCATTGCTCCATTATTTACCTACTAAATTGCTCTGTCTTCTTGGGTAACTGCATTGCTGCTCCATATCTGTGTTTGAGCCCTTTGTGTAACCTTGATATCAGACCTGTAGGGTCTGTGTTTTGTGATAGCGTGGACTTGGCTCTCATCAATGGCACATCAAATGCCACATTTTGTGGGGCCAAGAACATAATGCCTGAACTGTTTTTAAGAACAAAAACACGTGCCCCCCTCAGTCTCATGTGGTTGAATGTGGATTTGCTTTATAAACAACTCACGCTTTCCTCGTGGGATATTTGTCTGTGCTGTTTCTCTTGTGACTTTTTTCATGGGGCAAGTGGGGGTGAAGGAAAATCTGGATTTTCCTGTAATTGGCATGAAAGACAATGGGATGTAATATCCTTCCCAACTGTATTTCACAGAGGTGCCCTCATACAGGGGTGTGTGTGTGTGTATTTGTTGTCCACCTCATCTAGGAAGGTGACTGTCCCCAACGGATATCTGGAATGTAAGTACTGACCTAGCACCTTTCAGATTTCCCTTGAAACTCTATCTGTTGTTTCTCTTGGAGAGAGATGGTCAGGGTAAATATCACTTTAATTTGACATAATCCGTTGGGATTTTAGCAGCGGATTTGTTAGTCTCTCATTAAAGTTATTTCATATTAGCTTGGAAATGACACTGTCACATGGGATTACAAACTGGAAGATTGGTAAGCAAGGATAATGATAAATATCAATGGATCTAATTGCAGGAAGGTGTCCGGTTGGTATTAAAGGGCTTTATTACATTTTATCTTATTGAGTGTTCCTCAGAGATGGAGAAGAGCGTATGGAGAGCATGTTCATGATGGTCACAAATGATACAAAATTAGGAGGTGCTGGGAGCTCAAGTGAGGACAGATGTGTGTGATCCAAAGGAACAAAGATTAGAAACGTGGAGAAAAATACTTTCCCAGCATCGATAAGTGCAAGATAATATATTGGGGAGGGTGTCGGGGGGATGGGAATAATCTGAAGCAAATCTATTCAGTGGCAAGAAGGGGCATGTCAAGCTGTAATACTGAAGGGCAGACTTAGGGGTGAGGAGGACAAGGAGGCATGAAGTATGAGAGCAGAACAGCCTAATGCAGTTTTGGGTTACATATGCATAGGCATTTTGTAGGTACGATGCGGGAGATGGAGGAGCATCTGGAAGCAGCTGTCTAACTTTAGTCTGTGGAAAGGAAAAAGTTTCTCTTTCTGTGGGAACACGGCACAGTGGGGTGGGTGGAGGGCTTTTTGGGTGGACGGTGAGAGTGCAGGTTGGCTGAGAAACATGGACTGGGGCTGCTGGTGGGGTTGTTATGGAGGGGCAGAAAGTTGGGAAAAATTGTAATTTACACAGTGCTTCTTGGGTGTCTTTCTGCTTGTGGGTCCTGACCCTTTAGGTGCTACTGTAATAGGAATAATTTAAATATCTTAAAAAAAGATATATTAGAATTGGACAAGGTTCAGAAAAGGGCAACAAAAATTATGAGGGGTCTGGAACGGCTTCTGTATGAGGAGAGATTGATAAGACTGGGAGTGTTCAGCTTGGAAAAGAGACAACTAAGGGGGGATATGATTGAGGTCTATAAAATCATGACTGGAGTAGAGAAAATAGATAAGGAAGTGTTTACTACTTCTCATAACACAAGAACTAGGGGTCACTAAATTAAATTAATAGGCAGCAGATTTAAAACAAATAAAAGGAAGTATTTCTTCACACAACACACAATCAACCTGTGGAACTCCTTGCCAGAGGATGTTGTGAAGGCCGAGACCATAACAAGGGTCAAAAAAGAACTAGATAAATTCTGTTAACCAAGATAGGTCCATCAATGGCTATTAGCCAGAATGGGTGGGAATGGTGTCCCTAGCCTCTGTTTGCCAGAAGCCGAGAATGAGCGACGGGATGGATCACTTGATGATTATCTGTTCTGTTCATTCCCTCTTGGGCACCTGGCATTGGCCATTGTTGGAAGACAGGATACTGGGCTAGATGCACCTTTGGTCTGACCCAGTAGGGCCATTCTTACGTTTTTATATCCTCCATCTGGGGTGGTAACACTCTAATTGTGCCCCTTTAGCAACTCCCTCACTGGTCATTTTAATGTGTTTGCACCATTTCATAGGTAATGTCTGGGATTTTCTACAGCAGTGCTTGTGTTACAGAGCTGGAACGCTTGTCACCAGCTGAGGAATGGCTTTTCAGGAGAAATCATTACATGTGTTTAAGAAACAAGCGTTCTGTAGAGCTGGGGATTCAAGGGCTGCCACTCCAAATTTTCAGCTCTGCCACAGCCTGCCTGGATAAGATTCTATTCATGCGTCCCTGATTTTGCACATTTGGCAGGAGGGAAAAATAAATCCATTCACCCATCCCAGTGTTGTTGGGAATCTTCTTTTTTTTGTGAACCTTTGCATGCACATAAGGCAGCATTCATAAAACAGGCTGGCTCTGTTATGCATTTGAGTATTAATAAATATTGTCTTTTTCAGGATTATTATGGAATTACATTCCCTGCTCCTGCAACCTTGACAGGCAGAGATGGGAGCCTTGCTAACAACCCATACTCAGGTTAGTAGTAATTCAAGATGGGGATGATGGTTGAATAGAAGCATTGGTTTTGAACGTAGGGCATGCTGCTAGGGCCAAAGGAGCAATCCTGGCTGCCTCTCTGCAGGTAGCTGAGCCGGCCAGTCCAAACTCGTTAGACAAGAGTAGAAATCGTAAGTGGCAACATTTCAGCTTCTGACAGTGGATTTCCTTAAGATGTTAACAGGAACATTCAGCCAATATCTACTCCATACACTAGTCCTATCATGTGAAAGAGGGATTTAACTTCCGAATTGTAGTCCATCCCAAAGCTAATGCAAGGTTGTTCCTTACGGTGCTGTATCTGGGTTTAGATGACTCAACTGATAGAACTCTTGCTACTGGGAAAGTATTTGCAGCCTAATAACTCTTCTTCTTGGTATTCAGTCTCTTTTGCTCAGCGTCAATCTGTTACTCTTGGTTAGACCCTTTCAGACCTCTCTAAATGCCTCTCTGACTCCATGCCATGCCATTCCATTCTATTCCATTCCTGTAGGTGCTACCACAATACAAACAATAACTATGGATCTCTGCCTCCACACCCCCGGAAATTGATGAGTGCACTGCCTTGGAGGCTGTCCCCAGGACACTAGTGTGGTTAGGTTTCTTGTTCAGATTGCCTAGTGCTACTAGAAGGCCTCTTGTAGGCTAATAATCAAATTTCCTTTCCTCCATCTTTAATTAGTTGGCTTCAGATGCAAGCCTGGCTTTCCTGACCTTTATCTGCTGTCTCCAGAGCTCTGGTGCTGTGGAGAACCAGAGATCTAATTGGTCATGCTTGGCAAATAGAGACTTTTCAGTGACTTGCATGTTTTTGTCAAAGGCCCTCATTCCTTTAGCCCAGGAGATGTTGCTTGCTAACTTCTGGGGGAGTGGTACTTTAACCCAATTAACTGTTTGCTGTTTGGCCATTCAGAACTTATGCTTATAGTACATTTAATGTAATGATCTAACACTCAGTGACTGAATCCCCCTGTGCAACAGGTAAATATTATCTCCATTTTGTCAGCAGGATAACTGAGGCACAGAGGGTTCTCTCTTGGCCAGGGTCACACAGTGAGTTGATGGAATGGAACCCAGGAGTCCTGGCTCTCAGTTCCTGCTCTCACCACTAAACTCTCACATCCTCTTGACTGTAGCACAAGCCCAGCCCCTGATAGTTTTTGCCAGTGCTGGAGAGCTGTGAAAGCAAAGGATGGGAAATGACCCTCCTGAAACAGCTGATGGTTTTTCTTGCAGGTGATGTAACAAAATTTGGCCGCGGGGATTCTGCCTCCCCTGCTCCTGCCACCACCTTGGCCCAGCCACAGCAGAATCAGACGCAGACTCACCACGCCACTCAGCAGCCCTTCCTAAACCCTACGCTGCCCCCAGGATACAGCTACACGGGGTTACCATATTACGCCGGCGTGCCAGGAGTACCCAGTGCATTCCAGTATGGGCCCACCATGTTTGTAAGTCATGGGAACTAAATCTTATGCTTATTAGCTGCCCTCTTTGTGCTTCTCTAGCTTTGCCTAGTGCAGTCCTGGCCCTTTAAAGTTCCCCCTATCCCGCAGGGCATTTCCGGTGAAATGTGGCTCAGCTTCCATGTGGAACTTCTTCTTTTGTATGGCAACTTGGCAAGCAACATTAAAGCTTGACATCCGCTCTGTGGCTTCCGTGTAGAATGACAGTGTCCATGCAGGACTGGAGGAATGTTAAAGGGCCAGGACTGTAATATTCTAACTTTATGTAGGCAATGGTGAGTGGTAGAGAGCTTCAGCAGAGATTGTTGATCAGTGTCAAAAATTCGTTGGGGCGAGGGGGGTGAAGATGATGGTTCATCCAGGAATTACAAATTTGAGCCCAATAGCATTACAGCAGCCCCTGATGGCCGCTGGAAAGGGAGGCAGAAGCTGAGTCAGTGGAGTGGGAGAGGCTGGAGAAATCAGTTAAGGGGAAGGGGCTATGGGACACCAATGGGAGACTGGGAGGCAAGGGGTTCCCGGTGGGAGGAGAAGGCGGTAGAGGGAGAAGTGCAGACAGAGTCTGTACAGGGCTTGGATCCATGCTTTGCACATTTTTATTATACAAAATAAATACCAGGCTACCTGAGTTATGGGGCTGTAATTCCACCAGTGTGTTTGGGTGACTCCGGTTTGTGATCTCCAGACTCATGAGGGAATTCATTGTTCACTGTTGGTTTTATAAATGTATAAAACATGCATGTTTCTTGGGGTGGAGATTACTTAGCAATTACGGAGCAAAGTTATCATGTATCCAAGCTTGGAAGTTACTGTCCTCATTTTACAAGAGGGGTAAACTGAGGCAAAGAAGCTCTCTCTCTCTCAAGGCTATACAGCAGTCAGGGTGGGAAGTTGGAGTAGAACTCATGGGTACTGGCTCCCAGTCCTGTACTCGGAGCACTAGATCTCACTGCTCTGAGGTACTGCGAAACGAATTGGGGATTTCCTGGCACTTTGTAAAGTCTTCTATTTCACAGCTGGGAGATGCAGTGCAGAGCTGCCAGCAGAGACACGGGATAACCTTCCCCACTAGATGGCAGTGGAAACTGGCTTTTATGCTGTTTTCTAACTGAGAATGCCTTTTGCCTCCAGGTACCTCCAGCATCAGCCAAGCAGCATGGTGTCAATTTGAACACCGCTTCCACCCCGTTTCAGCAGGCAAGTGGTTATGGACAACATGGTTATGGAGCAGGTAAGGGTTACTCCAGTGGACAGTGCATCTGTGCCATTTAATTTAATGTCCTCGGAGCTGCTTGCTCACGGTAGCACTATGTCTTGTCCATGTTGGCAGGCTATGATGACTTAACGCAGGGAACGGCGGCTGGAGACTACAGCAAAGGAGGCTACAGTGGATCATCTCAAGCACAAAACAAATCTGCTGGCACTGGACCTGGGAAAGGTAACAAATAAAGGGATCTGAGGTGCACGTAAGCACTTCAGATCAGGGATCTTGCAGGGCAAACTTCCAGTATTCCCAGTGTCAGGTCAGCATGACGACCAGTCTCAAATGGGGTGAGTCCCAAGCTGTTTCTCCATCTCTCATGTTCAAAATGCTTTTAATGTTCCAAACGTTCCTTCTAAGCCAACAGCTGAATTTGTGTAAGGAGGTGAGTGGCTGAAGTCCAGCTTTGTTCAGTTACACAGAGGAGAAACAGCAAAGCGTTACCTCTGCCAGCTGGAAGCTAATGTTCAGATGTGTTGGAGGCATAGTGGCACTCCACCAATGCTAGGTCCCTGATCCCAGAGCAGCTGTCTCTTTGCTGAAATGGTTACCACTTAGATCATGAATGTTATTTACATTCATGATTAGGGTCCAGAATCAACACCCTTTGAGGTGAAGGGGGCAAGAATCAGCTCTCTGAGTTAGTGTTTCAGGCTCTCTGGAGACTCCATCACTGATAGCATCCATTCATACCTGGAATGCTTTCTTTGCATACCACAAGGGCTAGAACATTGATTTGTTTTATATGAAACCTTAAATTCTGCAGATGCTAGTGGGACCACTTGAGAAATGTACACTGACCACCTGGCAACAACTAATCCAACCCTGACTTAAGTAAATACTGGCCAGAAAAATCTTCCTCAGACCAGCTGCTCAGTACCTATATCCTCAGCCTTGTTATTCACATGTCTGAGAGCAGTGGAAACCCAGCCAGCCCAATCCTTTCATTCATCGGCCAGAGACCTTGATCTTTGTTTCTTGCGTAAGTGAAACAGCTCAAGTTGTGAGCCATGATTCTAGTTCAGACTGGGAATGAACGGCCAGCCTCCCAGCTGGTGATCCCCCGCTTGGTTCTGATCCTGCCACACTAGCTGGTTCAGCAACTGTGGACCGGGGAACCACACAGTGTCTTTTAGCGTGCTCCCTAATTTGAGGGGAACATTGACTTCTCTTGATCTCAATGAACGTTCAGTGCCCCTAGGTACTACCCAGCTTGGTGCCTTTGAAATGGTGATGTAGCTTGTGGATAGTGGGCACGGGCAGCGTACACCAGTGGTCTCACGCCTGATTTATGAAGGGAGCTCAGGAAATAGGCCTTTGCACTTTCTTTTGACTCCTAATGTGGGGAATTGTAGAGGGGCTGGGATGGCATGGGAGGGAACTGCACACCCCAGCCAGGAGTGGCCTCATTTGATATAGTGTGTTGGGGGTGGTGACACAGAGGATGTAGGCAACGGGCATTATGGGGATCCCAGGAGCAAGGAAAAGAAAGGTTCAGGTTGGGTTGCCTTTGGCTCTTTTGTTGTCAGCGGCTTTTTGTTTTCCAGGTGTTTCTGTGACCTCAAGTAACACAGGTGTGCCTGATCAGTGGCTCAGTCTATAACAAGACTCAGGTGAGGAGCTATGGCTCATTCTTTCTGAGAAGCATGAACATGCCCTCCTCCCTCCTGTGCCCAAGGGTAAAATTGTCAGTTGGCTGACCAGTGTCATTTCAGCAGGACTCGTCCTCTCAGGGAGCCTCTTGGCTGTTGGTGATTTCTCAGCCCCGTTCCACAGGGTAATCCCAGACTCTGGCCTTTCTCCAGCACTCACTCACTCACTCTGCTTGATTTTAAAGAGGACTTCCAAGTGTCTCATTTGACACCACTGCTCTTTTCCATCCTTGGCCTGCTCTTGCCATGCTGACTCATGACAAAGGCTATTAATGTGGAAGCAAAGATTCCTGCATTATTGCCTAACTTCGGTTGAGTCCCGAGATGCTGTTAAATTGTGATATCACAAATGTTTTAGGGCTGAATTGTCCTAAACACAGGGCCATAGCATCGTCTCGAGAGAGGCTGGACTGTATGGACCAACACAGATCTGTAATGATGGCCATTCACTTTCTCTGTTCCTTTTGAGCTGTGTGTGCATTGATCCCAGATCACTCCATCTTCCACCCAGTGCCGTTGTCTTGTGGCTGTTTGTGGTGCAGCTAGTCTCCTTTTGAGAAGCTGTGGAATGAATGGGGTTAAATACTAATTCCCTATTCCACTCTCTAGAGCATGGAATCCCTACTCCCTTTTGTAAGGGCATTGGGGTGGGGATCCATGTAGGTATTTCTACCTACCCGGGATCTGCTCCTGCATTTCTGATGAGCGGGGCTGTACATACTCTGAACAAATGCACCTGGGCCTCAAATCTGCAGCTCAGCACCAGATGTGAGGGTTTGGGGACTTGAAACAAAACTCCTGCTGTGATCTCTTCTGCCATTTTTACTGAGCAGCCCTGACTGGCTTAAATATTTCCTGACTTTGCGTTGAGCAAATTGATTGCTAAGAACTAGTTGGTTTTTTGCTGGTCTGCTGCATTGTATAGAATGTGCATGAATTTCCTGCCTGTGGTGAAGCCAAGAGGCCATCTTCTACTGTTAACAGGCACAATTTAGTGTCTATCAATGGATCATTTAATCTTGAGTCACGGGCAATTACTGCTTGTTTGTGGGAGTACCCACAATGTACTAGGGACTTTCTAAACACTTAAGAATGGCTTCTGCTCTGAGGAGCTTGGAGTCTAAGGACAAACAAGTAGACAGGTCAGAGAAAGTGCAATCGCAATGGGCAGCTAACAGCCAAGTCAGCCGAGTCACTCCAGGCAGCACAGCAGCTTGCCTTTGAGAGGAAAGGTAACACTTGATTGTAAATATCTATCTAAAGTGCCGATGTGTATTGGATCTGGGTTTGTTTACTGGATTGGTAAAGAGTTAAAGTTCTCTTCGTTCAGGCAACTCTTGTCCTTGTTCGGTCACCCAGAGGGCGCCGAGGAAAGTGTCTAACTGCTTCCCTGTTGCCTCCATGCAGACGTTTGACAAGCAGGGATTCCATGCTGGCACACCGCCTCCTTTCAGCCTGCCATCTGCTCTTGGATCCACTGGGCCATTGAACCCTGGTGCTGCCCCAGGTTATGCTCCAGCCCCTTTCCTGCATATCCTGCCTGCACATCAGCAGCCTCATTCCCAGATGCTGCATCACCACCTTCAGCAAGATGGGCAGGTGAGTCTATCAATCCCTGGTGCCTTTCTGAGGCTGCTGCCCAAAGTAACTAGATGACCATCAGCCAGAGCGCGTGTCC
The DNA here is from genome assembly GCF_009764565.3 of Dermochelys coriacea. Taxonomy (NCBI): domain Eukaryota; kingdom Metazoa; phylum Chordata; order Testudines; family Dermochelyidae; genus Dermochelys; species Dermochelys coriacea. The sequence goes on from NC_050072.1 coordinate 5,311,919, forward strand.
AAACTGATCCCATCATCACAGGTACTTGTCTGTCCTTTTGGCTCTGCCCATTGGCAGAGTACCTCGTTAGGTAATACAGACTAAGATGCCGGTTCCCAAGAGGCTAACGTGGCTTTGTGGTAGTGTTTCCCTTAGTGCACGCAATCGCAGTGCAGAGACGCGCAGCTCTAGGAGCCAGCAGAGACTGCCACTTTCCTTTCCTGGGCAGGTCATGGAGATGTTTACAACCATCATAATTATTCTGTGACCATAAAAGAAATACAGCTAGCAACAAAATAAGCCCCCCTCGCCAGCTCCCCTAGTATCTCTGGTGGTTCTGCATTCAGTTTCTCTGGCCAGTTCATTTTCCTTCATCTCTGTTAATGTCTCTTGAAAAATATGCGAAGTTCTGCTTTGAGTCTGAACATAACAAATTATTTCCCTGTCCCTGGATGTGTCTGACATCTTACGCCTGTGCATTCTGGTGTCCCAGCCCTCCCTGGAGGGACCTCCGTTGCCCATCCAACTTCTGACATTTTCCTTCACTCTCCTTGTTTTACATGCCTTTCTAATTAGTTTTCTGCAGTGTGGCTTATTATCCAGAGAAATCATGGACTTAGCTCAGGTCATGCAGCTGGTCACATTCTTGATCTAGAGTTGGCTGGCATTGGAGTCAGCCACTTGGATGATTTTCCTGGATCATGGGCCAATCATTGCCTCCTGCTGTTTGAGTTTGGGGTACACTTTTCTCTTTAGGGTGGGGAGTGTGTTTTGTTCCTCTGCCCTAAGAGACTCTCGGAACTGGAGTGTTCCCAGAGGGCATTGAAGGAAGGTGGCCTTGTTCCTTTGACAGACTATCAATGATTAGGGAGGCTTTAATAAGTCTTTCACCCCCTACTGTCACCACAGTGACTCCAAGTGTCCTAGGCCTCAGATTTGTCCTCCTAGGTTATCTTGGTTAACAGATGATCAGCAGGAGAGGAGATCGCTCGGGTGCCGGTTGGGGAAGTCTCAAGCTGACTGCATCAAAGATCTTTTTAAAAAGATCTTTTATTGTGAGTGATCAGGAAGCAGAGAGGGAGAGGGGTCTCTGCTCCACCCAGGCTGGCAGCTGAATTGTTTCAGGTCGTGGACAGTTTGGTTAATCCTAATTCTTCTCAGCTGAGTCGAGTTCCTCCTCTTCTGAGGAAACCGCTAGTTGCTCTGTGGTGAAAGTCACCTAGATTGGGGCTGAGTTGTCTGCGTTCTGGGAGGCAGGACGGTATCTTGGCAGCAGGGGACAAATGCTGCAGCATCTTGGCTTGAGTGTCTGCCTGTAATGCATGTTGAAATGCTGAGAGGAACTGACACCACAACCTGTACTCTGGGCCCATGTCCTTCCTGACTTCTAGTGCTAGTGGAGATTGGTGTTTTCCAAGCAGATATGAGATGGCCTGAAGTCCAATTACATCACGTGACACAGCCAGAATGGCAGTCATCCAGAGTCGACTCTTCCCTTTGGGGTTCAGGTTGTCATAAAGGTTGTGGCAAAACGTTTCTCAGAGCATCCAGATACTTTGATTCCATTGACCTGTAGAAAGCTGGGTACTGGCCATGCCCTCACTGTGCAGTTTCAAGGAATCTCTTCCATGCAGCGAACGATTGCTCCCAGCTAATCACTTAAGCCATCTCCTTGCTGCAGCATACAAGAACGTTTTCTGGCTGAAAAGGGACAGCGAGGTGGCTGGCTGACTTGCCCCAGATGGGGCAAGCCTTGTGGAAATGAGCTTACTCAGCATTCTGCCATGTGTTCCTGGTGGGATTCACTTTGGCTGTTTTGTGGATTTTGTTGAGGCCTGGGGCAGCATGATGCTGGAATTCCCAACTCTTCCCCCAAAGTGGGGCCAAGGGACACCATTTCCCTGCTTTAACAGAGATCTTGCTGCTTTCAAAGGCCATCCCCAGGGCTGCTGAGAGGATGGATGGGGCAGGCAGGTCTTTTACTGCTCCAAGGTAATAAATGCAGTGTGCTCGCTGAGGCTTCAGGATTAGGGATCCAGCCGTGGTGGCTTCTGATCTGAACATGTGCTCCCTTTTCATTTCTTTCCAGGGTGGATCTGGCCAGCGCAATCAGCCAAGCACCATGCAGCAAAAGTCTCAGGCTACCAAAACCGCCTATGGCACTTCTCCATACTGGACAAACTAAAACCGAAACAAGGAAGGGGGGAGGCAGGGGAAGACTGAAAGAAGAAAAAGCTGATGCCCATTCCTGGAACTATTAGGAGAAAAAGTAACTGCTCAGCCAAACGTCTGTGTGGGGAGAACTGCAGCCAGCCATCCTTCTGTGGCTCTCGCCCACTCCCTCTTTGAGTTGCTGTTGTATGTAATATATTTATGTATGTATTTGTAAATGTAATAGAGCCTACATGTGGTTTCTGCATCTTTGCAGCCTGTTTTATTTTCTTTGTAGGGAGAATTAATTATTCACTTCCATTCTGCATCAGGGCATCTTCCTTCCTTTTTTTTTTTTTTTTTTTTTTTTTTTTTTTTTTTTTTTTAAAAAAAAAGCTCTATGGGCTTTATAATCTGTCAAGAGACAAACTGTGCCATTTTGTTGAAGGAGCCCATTTATTTAACGCAGTTCCTAGTTCAGGCAGATGGGAAGGCCTGGCCCAAAAGACAAATCCAGGGTTCTGTCTTCTGTTTTGATTTTTTTTTTTTTTTTTTTTCCTTTCAGATGTAGCCATTACTTTCTTAAACGTGATTTGCGGGCCCTCTCCCTTCTTTTGTCCCCTGCCTCCCCCCCACCGCCTCTAGTGTGGAAGACGAACTCTCGTGGACGTTTTGTTACTATGGCCACGAGGCTGCAGCATCATCTCCTTTTTATTTCACAATTTTTAAATAAATAAAAAAAAAAAATTGACAGGTTTTTTTGTTTCTCTAGCAAGAGACTTTGGATGGCTCATTCAGCTGTGTCCTGGAACCTCCTTTGCATCATAGAGGCAAAACTATGTAGCGGTTTCTAATAAAAGTATAAGCTGTGTCTTGTACCTCTTCTTGTCCCCAGCCACCCTGCCCAGGATACCCAGAGCTAATGGATGAAACTTCATTATCCCTCCCCACTTTTTTTTTTTTTTTTTTTTTTTTAAAAAAGACTGATGGAGGAAGCTCTTGGTCCTTCCTGCCCTGCACCATACGGTGAATGTTTTAGAAGTTTCATTTCTTTTTAGCCCTACTACCACCTAATAATAAAGATCTGAGCGTATAACTGCTGTTTGCCGTCTCCATTAACAAGGACTCAAGGAGCTTTCTAAACCCCTTCCTATTCCCTCTCCTGCAGACAGTGGGATGAGACCATCAGCGTGGGCAAGGGGTTTTGGGGAGAAGGGGTGTCTGTGCCTTCAAAGGCACTACCGGCTATTTAGAATTGGGTAGCAAGCTGGATCTCCGCTAGTTAAGCCTAGTGGATGTAAAGGGAGGTCTGAGGGGTGCATGGTGGGATCTGTGCACCTCATCCTGGAGCTATTTAGCTAGCTGGAGCCTGTTACTCTAAGCCCTGTGCAGTGGAAATAGCATCTCCTTTCTTTCATTGTATTACCTCCCTGCTTTTCAGTTTATGGCCTTCAGGCTGGTCCTCTCCTCAGCATTCTACTGCCCCAGAAATGTTGGCTTCATCAATGCAGCTGTTGGGCTTTTATTTTAATAAAAAAAAAAAAAAAGCTGCCAGTGTCCAGGATAAATCTTCCTGTAATCTGAGGGACAATGCAAAGTGGCCCATGCAACAGCAGTTGCAGTGATACTCTGGCAGCTCGAGCCAGTTTGGAATACGCAAGAGACATTGGTAAGGAAGGGTAGGGAAGAGCTACCCTCCAATGCTCTTTTAAAGAAGAAAAAGGACTTTGTGGCTGAAGTTCAAGGGAAAGGTGAAGTCACCAGAATGTGACTGGCTCCTTTCACAGTGGGGATCAGTACTGATATCTTTCTCTATCTAGGTGTGGAAAGAACAGACTGCTCTGACCCACAGTCTAATGCATCTCTTAATGTTGCCTTCAGCTCAGAACTACAGCCAGCAGAGGCTGCTATGGTACAGGTAGAGAGGCTTGCCGTAGACTGAATAGGGCCACAGTAAGCAATGAATACAAAGACTTAAATGCCAGCGGGTTATCTTAGAAAATGGCTGGCAGCCCAAAAGTGTCAGCTCTGGTCCTGTTCGTGAGCACAGACGCCCTGTCAAGGTGTAGCTGCAAATCCCCAGAGGTGGTTCGAAGTGGCCTTTGCCTGTGTGCTAAAAGCCACTGATGAACTCCATAGGGTATGTTTTGCTTATAGCTGGTTTAGGAAGTCCCTAGCGCCCATGTGTAACTGAGGAATGACACTTGGGGTTTTCATGATGGCTTCAATTGGATCTCTCTGATTTATGTACTGCTAGAGGGTACTAAGTGCAAGCTGCTCCTGTTGGGGTGGATTCAGGGCAGTACAGAACCACCCACACCCCAAGTTCCTTTGCAGGACACCTTAATCTCCTTCCGTGTGGAAGGAAATGGTCGTTTCTTGCCAGATGCCTCAGGCTGAGGAAGAGGTAATGAATCTGTGGCTGATTGTCATATTTGGGGTCGGGAAGGAATTTTCCTCCAGGGCAGATTGAAGAGGCCCTGGAGGTTTTCGCTTCCTCTGTAGCATGGGGCATGAGTCACTGCTGGCAGGATTCTCTGGCTCCTTGAAGTCTTTAAATCATGAGTGAGGACTTCAATAGCTTCATATGTAGGTAAGAGGTTTATCGCAGGAGTGAGTGGGTGAGATTCTGTGGCCTGTGTTGATCATGATGACCTAATATCTATAAATCTTCTTTAGGGAAAACGGGAATATTTTAAACAATTTGGGGTCCAAACTTTTCAAAGGCTACTCGAGCCTGAAAACTGCTTTTAATTTGGTTTTTCTGCAACTGTTTCTAGCAAGAAGGAGAAATCGGTCCTTGGTGGTAGGAAGATCTTTCTGGACTTTTAATAGAGTACCCGGAGAATGGTAAACACTAGCCACATCCCTTTTTTGGGGGGGGTCTGGGGGGGAAGGAAAGTTAAAGCTAGTGATGCAATATTCTCTTTGAACTTTGAGGCCTTGGACAAGATTTTGAAGTACGTTTTTTTTTCCCTCATGAGGTATGTAACCAGTCAAAGTTAAGCAGGGGTTCTTAGGGCTCTATGAGAGGTGCATACAGGTAACATTTACACAAGAACTCTGCTCCCAGTTGGAAATTCACACTCCAGCAGGCCAGCATGTTCTCTAAGCACCATTTACAATGTATTGGGTGGTTTGTGAGCTGTAGGCCCTCTAGGGGTGGGGAAAGTTTCACACTTCAGTAAAAAGAAAAGGAGGACTGTGGCACCTTAGAGACTAACAATTTATTAGAGCGTAAGCTTTCGTGAGCTACAGCTCACCTCACGAAAAGCTTATGCTCAAATAAATTTGTTAGTCTCTAAGGTGCCACAAGTACTCCTTTTCTTTTTGCGAATACAGACTACAACGGCTGCTACTCTGAAACGCTTTCAGTAAGTTTACTTGGAGATAGCCCTGGGAGAGCGAACCTGGTCTATGAATGGTACAACCACAGAATCATTTAGAGTTGGAACCTAGGCACAAATGAGGGAGGAGGAGGTGTCACTGATCAAATTAAAGGCAGGTGTGGAAAGAGGACCAGTCTATGCCTCAGCATAGTTTAATAGATTTCTGAAGTGGGGCTATGTATTAATCAGCTTCTACCAGGAAGGGTCAGCCTTCCCTTTTCAAAAGTGTGAGATGCTTTTAATCTACTTCCTTGGTTTGTACCAGTTCAGATTTTAAAGCTACCTGGCATTAAGGCTGGCTCTGGGTATGCAGAGACCAGCTTGCCAGCAGGTGTGATAGTCATCACATGTATAACTCAGCTACTAATTGCTACAGGTAGTTCTCAGGGTATGTCTACACTGCAATTGGACACTTCAGCTAAGGGTGTATTTAATTGGAGTGTAGATGTTTGCTGGGTCCTAGACGGGGCTGAGTGTCTACGCTGCAAGTAAAAATGCACAGCTAGCCTATGCCACCTGGCTCAGGGGTTCACAGGTCTGTTTAATTGCAGTGTAGCCATACCCTCAGAGTTTGAGATGAACCTACTGCCTTTCATTACTCCTCTACATTAATACTGAAAAGCACTAGCAGCATCTGTGCTGCTGAGCTGCCTTGTTATTGTCCAGTCTACATCGCTTTGTAGAACATGGCTTCGTTGCCCTTTTGGCTGGGCTTTGGATAGGGCTAGGCCTAATTCCACTGAGCTCTGGAGAAAGGGCGTGGCAGTTACCTAGAAAACAGAAGAAGCCCTGCAGTCCTTCCTGGGAAGTAGCAATCCTTCATGGGTTCTGCAATTGACAGCAAGCACTGCTGCCATCCCCTCAGGTTGTTGTGAGCTGGAGATTGCACCGTCTTCACACCTGCAGCCCTGGTCCCTCTGTGCTAGTCTTGTCCATTCCAGCTGGAGGAGTAACAGGCCCTGCAGCAGCTTGACCTGTGCAGAATAACAAGCAATCCTTCCCGGGGGGCAGGCTCAATGCTCCCCCCAGACTGCCTACTCTGAGATTCCTCTATTGGCTAATATCCTACTAAGAGCTGTGGTGCCCCCCCCCCAACAGTGGACGGGCTCACTACTTGCCAGTGACTTGTCCCTACCTCTGTCCACAGGCAGCCAGCTTCCCTCCATCATGCAGCAGGCAAGGGTGGAGCTTCACCACTGAGCAGTGCCCAGAGATGCAAAGTATATTTCAACAGGGTTATTCATGGGCCTTCAGCTAGATGAAAATACGATGAGCTTATTTACCTGCATTCAAGCACTTTACTGACAAGGTGCTTGAATGCAGGTAAATACGCTCATCATATTTTCTTCTGGCTGAAGACCCCTGTTAAAAATATACTTGAGTGGATTTAGGATTCACATTCCCAGGTAGGCCTAGGGATGCAGCCTGTACAGCTGAGGCCTTCTCTTCTATTTCATCAACCTAAATGATCCTGTCACCTAAGCCTAGGGTCCAGAAGAATTGGTAAAGGTGTGAAACTAAGCTTATGAAGCTGAAACACTAAGAGGGCAAGTATCTTTTAGTTGCATATTCCACCAAAGTTAGGTTTGTTGTGGGGTCATTTCCTGTCTTATGGTGGTTTTTTTCCAGGGCACTGACCCTGCTCAGGGAATGTTGCCTCAGTAGGTCCACAGAGGTTGCTCTAGGCAACACTCGAGTAACAAAAATGAAAGGAGAGCAGTGTTACACAGAAGCGGTGTTTGAACAGTGGAATTTCAAGTTAGTGAAGACTGGTTTTTCCAGTATACAATTTATACCTGCCTTTAGCAGATGTTCCCTGCATATAGCAAATAGTTAGTACTCCCTTTGCTTTGATACTAATCCAATGTGTCCAGGGCAATGTAGTACACCTCTAGTAGCCAGCCCCTACCAGCAGTCATGCCTAGGACCACTCTTCACACAACTCAACTCGCACTAAGTGCAGCACAATCATTGATGGGAGAACTGCTTGCTAAAACAAAGTTTACTACCATTCACTGTTCAGTAAGTTATTGTCTAGCAGTAGTTGCATGTCATAGCGAGTGGGTATTCACTAGAGGAAACATTAGCTGGCCCTGATTTAATTTTAGGCCTATTGTATACTTGTTCATTCTAACATCAGCAAATACTAGTTCTAGGGAAGGGGAATAGGGAGACTGAAGTTTAGGACTGTCGGCTAATCTGACCCAGTACACCACCTGTCCATGAGGCCAGCCTTCTTCAGCCAGGTCTTGGCTTATGAGCTGACAAGGTACAGGTCACTCCAGTAGCTGTTTTAAGTCCATTTCTACTAGGCAAATAGGTATCAGGGTCTGCTATGACCACTTAAGCCAGATTTTGCTGTGGTCATGCTTTGCTCCTAATGAAATCAGCAGCAAAGCTTGTTACTTCAATGGGAACATGCTTAGGCACTGTATAAAGCAAGATACTTTTAGGCACTTGAGTCACTGGATTAATTCCAGTCTAAGAAAAAACCTGGACACCCTCTATTAAAGTCCTCTCTGTCATTTAAACTACCATTTTCACTTAGTTCTGCCTCAGTGGGGGGCTGGACCAGGTGCCTCAAGGTCCCTTCCAGCCCTACATTTCTATGAGTTTGTTGACTATGCTAACTGTAGTTCACCAGTGACAGTTTCTCCAGTCTTTCCTAAGATCATTCTTGGGCAGGTAGGATTTCTCCACCATCACATTAATGCTAAAGGCTAATATTTTGGGGGCAGGGTCTAATCTTTCTATATACAATCCTTCGAACACTGGGTGTTGCCATTCTGAAGGATTGACAGAACCTCACCACCCCTTCAAAGAGCTGGCATTCAGAGCTTTTAACATATGCAACAAAGTGGTCTGGTTGACCAGGAAGTAACAATACAGGGATATTTTTTATTTCACATTTTATTAGTAGACAGATGTGCAGAAAAGACAAAATAAACTACTGAAGGGAAGACAACACAAAAGCATCAGTTAATCCTTTCTTGTAAATTATATTGGGGGAAGAAGGGAAAAAAGGGGGGGAGAGAATATCCAGGATTTTCAGCTAAGAAAACTACTAAGAAAATCTAGTGCACCCTGCTGGTTTCAGAATGATTGAAAACTGCACTTGAATTGTAAATGTAAACGTCAACATTGGTTTGGATTTGGGAGGGGGGGGGAATTAAGAATACACAGGTCAGGTACACATTTTTCCTCAATCTTTTAAATAGTCATACTTCAGTTGTTTGTACCTTGGAAAGGAAACCAGCGAGTCAACAAGCAATGACACTGCAGGGGACTGAGGGGGAGAGAAGTTAATTTGGCTAACATAGGAGCTCTTGGAACAGGTTTTTTTAAAAAAATAAAAATAAAAATAAAATAAAGGGTAACAGAAGAATCATGATAACGCATCTTACAACACCAAGCTTGAGAATACAAGTCACTGGAGAATATACAGTGAAGACGGTCAAAGTACAAGGGAAAGGTCCTGAAAGATGCAGTATCCTCATTTCAAACCAAGTCATCAGCACAAAGGGTGTTGCATTGATTGGGTTGTTTGCTTCCCTATCTTAAGTCACACCCATCCCCTTCACCATCATCACCACACCCAAAAAAAAAAGTGAGGTTAGTTTTCCTAGAAAGCACCAACTGTCTCAGAGGGAAGTTATTTTCCCAAGAACTATTCCCATGAAGGAGTTCAAGGGATATGTGCTTGGTTCTTGTGATCTAATTGCACTGTATACATTCCTATTGGTTTTTAAGAAGCTAGTACCCTGCAGGTGCTCGAGGTGGAAGTGTGTGTTTCTGGCTGAAACTGTTTGCCTTAGTGGTAACTACACTACATGCCTCATGCAGGAGCCCCATTTGCTCACTCCAAAAGTGCTGCAGGGAAAAGGTCCCTCATTCCTGGAGAGGAGGGTGGGCAAAGCCTGCTGTGACTCAGCAGAACTCAGTTCGACTGCTGAAGGATGGTACTGATTAGCACCTAAGGAAATGCCACGCAGGCAGGCAGACTGAAGATCTTGTATCCAGCATGATGAAATGGTGAGGGATGCAAGTTTAGGTAGGAGGCTGCCTTTAATCCAATAAGGCACAATTGGGTGCTTTTTCTGTTCATGCCCTGGGGCACAGGGAGGGGTTCCCCCACCAGTAAGCTGGTGCCACTGTCTCTCACACCATCTCCTGATAGGATCATACAGTGGAGCCTTCAGAAAGGAATGGCCACGTTTTCCTCGTTTCCATCAGCAAAAAAGGCTTTAACATTAAAAAAAAAAAACACCCACCTTTTGAAGTGAACCCTGCATTCCCAGTCCCTGGCATAAATTTTCCTGCTCTTTCCTTGTACTTGAGGCTGGACTGCTTTCAACTCCAAACAGCTTCAGTATCTTTTATTTAAAAATAAGAAATCAGCTCCCACCCCCAGGGGACACATACCCTCTTCTGAGACAGGAAGTCACAGCCTTTGTGCTCACAGATCCAGCACTCCCAGCTTTCACTTTATTAACAGAAGGCTTCCCAAGCTAGTCAACTTTGAGGAGGCAGGGTTAGTGAGAGGTAGTGATATGCTACTGGAAACCCTGAGGGCAAGGGGGCAACCACGATGTCATTAAAGGAGCCTCTCAGGGTCTTACTCCCCCCACATAAGCAAAACTCCCACTGAAGCCAGAACAGCATCACACAGGCTACGAGTCACTCCACTAGAGTAGGTTTTGAAGTGATGAGAGACTCAGTACACTTGAAATGCTGTCCTAACCAGTCGGCAAAAAGTAGTCCTAAAGGCCAACTCAGGGTGCCACACTGCAGCCAAATCACAAGAGTGCTTTACAATGGATTTGTGATGGCAATCAAATTCTGCTGGACTGTTGAGGATGATAGGTCTGATCTTCTGCTAAAAGCGCCCCAGCACATGCAGGAGGTTTTTGAGCTGCTGAACTGCCTGAACTTTGCACACCACCCAATTAACATGCTGAAAGCCTAGCAGCAGCTATTTCTAACCCTGGTTCACAGAGCTCCCTTCAGCCATCTGGGTTCATGCACTTCTTTGACACAGCTCTTCAGCCATGAACAAGCTGGCATCAGCATTTGGGAGCTATGTGACCATAGCAAAGCTTATCAGGATCCCCTTTCCCTCTCCAGTAATGAGGACAGTCTTGGTTTGACAGTCAATTCAGAAAGTCTGTCCACGGGTAAGCTTGGGGAAGGCCAGACTGGTATTTCTAGTTCTTGTGAGTGCATTGTGTTGCGCAAGGGAATTTTGGATTCTGCCTCAAGGCTCACAATCTACAGCAGCAAGTCTCGGGAGGCGCTATCATTTGCCAACCCACAGCTAGTCTTACCCATTTAAACAAAAAGGAAGATGCTAAAAGTCAACAGTAGGCATTCAGGGTGCAGAGAAGAGCAACTGGCAGCTACGATTAATGCACAGACTAGACTCTCCAGAGGTATAGTAGCTTATTGAAAACGGCAGATTCTAGACACTGAACACATGCTCCTAGGGCTAATACTGGCAGATTGAACCTGCCACCACTTTTAAGGGGGCCAACTCTGCATTCTGAAGGAGAGGATTTAAGTTGGTATTTTCATGATTCCCTCCCAACAATGGGAGCCAGCAGCAGATCTCAGCAGCATTTAACAAACTGCATAGTGATTCTAAACCCCAACCAGTCTGAAAAAATAATAGTCACCCAGGGCTCAGTTGTACAGATGTGAAGTGTTAAGTGTTTATTTTAGGGTTCATATCATACATTTTGTAAAAAGGCAGCTGATTCTGCCCTCTGGGCGCAAGGCTCCAGGGGCTACCTACCTCCTAACTAGAACAGGTCGAAAAGGAATACTGTACCTTTCAGTAACATGTTCCATCAAGCTCAACACAGTAGCTTACACTCTCCACCCCAAGCCTTGAAAAAAAGGAAAAAACCACCACCACAAAGCTACACAAATGTGCACACGCTATTATTGTAAATGGAGCAGCTAAACCTTGGCAATTTGCTTTTTTGTGTGGTTTTTTTTGTTTTTTCTTCCCAGTAAATGCAGCACTTCTGAACTCCCAAGGACCCAACTTCCAATGGGTTCATTCCAGCTTTAAATACATTAAACATCTCGATGCAAGACTGTGTTTAATTAAAATATTTAAACACAGACCAAACCTGTTTCACTGTGAACATTTCGTAGAGACGCGAGGGGGAGTTTCTTTCTTAAAGAAATAATACAGTGATGAAAGGGTTAAGAATGCAAGAATTCAGACATTCTGTGAAGGGTCTCTCTCTCTCTCTCTCTCTCTAAGAGGTCCATAAAAAAAGAGCAAACAGAGATCCGTAGAGCAGGAGACAAGAGTTTGTTGTTGATTTCCCCTGTGTATTTTTTGCTGGACTGTTGCTAGGTTACCATTGCTCCCTTTTGGCCTGAGTCGGCAGGGCAGTACAGGGGCATGTAGGGAGCAGGTCACGACTCTTCATTGCCAGAATCATCATCATCGTAACACTCGGCATCTTCCTCCTCCTCGTCTTCATCATCAATGTCGTCATCGTACAAGTCGTCATAAAGCAAATCTGAACTGTTGTCATTGGAAGGCACTTTAGTTTTGATGCAGTACTCTGCCAGTGTAGTGGGGACCTTCACACCATCCTTTTCTGCCTCAGCCTTAGTAGCCAAAACCTGTTTCCTGCAAGGTAGAGAAGAGAAAGCAGCAATGTGATCACAGATTTGGATTCCAAGAGGGCTATAGCTTTTCCTGCCAAACACCTGCAGAGCAATCTCCAAGAACCAACATAAACCTCATCCCTGGCACAGAGACAATGAAGCCATTTCAGCACGTGCATTCCACAGGAAGCCAGCAGTTGAGTCAAAAGCCTAGCAAGTGAAGCTAAACCACAAATTTGTTTTCCTCCAGTCATTAGTGTGGGGTTGTTACAAATTGTTACCAGTCCCAGCAAACTCTTCCAAGACTCCAGCAACATAAGGTAGTGTATTTTTAAGGTCCAATATTAGTGACTTGCATAAGCTAGTCACAGGTAGCAAGTTTCATTGCACTAATTTAAAAAAAAAATCACTTCCTTTTTCCAAAATGGGGTCCTTAAAAAAAAAATAAATAAAAAGACATATCAAATGGTTTCCTCTGGTGGCTACAGTTTCAAAGTTTCTCCAAAAGCATTTAAGTTCCACTAAAAGTTTTATCCAGCTATACTTAGGATGGCATTTTCAGAAGTGCTTAGCATTGCTGTGCTCCCACTGAAGTAAATGCAAACAGAGCTAAGTCAATGCCAAGTGCTTTTGAAAATCCAGTCGACTAAATGTTTGCTACCTTGAACTACAGCTATCCAGTCCTTTCTAGCAACACTGTTTGGAAGCCATTACGGTGCGAGTATGTAAACAGTTCCCTCTTACAGAAACATTGAGGGATCAGCCAGCTGATAACTAGGGTATTACCTTTAAGAGATGACACTTCACACTCCCAGTTAGAGTTGGCCATCTGCACATTTCACTTCAGGTGGAAAGGGTTGATGGTGTAAGAATGAGAATGACATTTTACCCTAACAGCAGGGGGGCCGTTTCAACTGGTGTGAGTTGGTGCTATAGGACTGTACACAGAGGATCTTGCCCCAACACTTATGCAACTATGAGGCTGATTTAATGATCGGCAGTCATCAGCTCCAATCCAGAACTCTCAACATATTCCTAAACTGTGCCCTAAATAAATACATGCATGGCTCCATTCATGTCTAGTCACTACCGCCTGGGGAAGGGAGATTCCTCCAATACTCAGAGGCTCTTGAAAGCACTGCCTTTACAAGGGATCTTCAGTGACTAGTGAGTTGACAGAATGAAGGACTTCTAAGAATCACCATTCTAAACGAAAGACAGGCAGGATTTTAAAACAGATGCTTCAAGCTCAAACATGCACTGCAGATTTTGTTAAGTCAGGTTACAGGACAGAAACAGCGTTTAAAAATACAAGAGAGTCAGGAGTGCAACCTCAAGTGAATATATTAAGCATGGAATTAACCAAGTTACATGAGTAATGAACCATTCACCCAGCCACACAAGCAATGCGCAAAGAGAATGATCCAGATGGGGATTTGTTAATGGCCAAAGGACTTTGTTCTGGCATAATACTCATACAATCTGACAAAGCAAAGCAGTCAAAAGAAGATACGTTGACCCTTTTGTGCCAGCAGTCAGCTTCAATAGCACACTAAAGGTGCGCTAGCAGGGGCTCCTGCCACCAAGGTAGAGAAATGGCTTTAAGATTAACTTTAACCTTCTAAAGAGAGCCGAAGTAACAGCTTCCAGAGATATTCAGGTTAGAAGTGACAACTTATTTATGTTTGCAGTGTTGTTGGAGCAGTGTTGGTCCCAGGATATCAGAGACATAAGGTGGGTGAGATAATATCTTTTATTGAGCCAAACTTGTTGGGGGGGGGGGGGGAAGAGACAGAGAAAGAAGCTTTCAAGCTATACAGAGCTCTACTTCAGGTCTGGGAAAGGAACTCCATGTCACAGCTAAGTACGTACAAGATGGAACCGATTAGTGCAAGAGATGCTAAACAAACAGAAGTTGGTCCAATCAAATAAAATAAAAACGCATGTGAATCTGACGTAGAATCCTAGAAGTGCTGGGCTGGAAGGGACCTGAAGAGGTCATCAAATCTCGCCCTCTGTGCTGAGGCAGGACCAAGTACACCTAAGCCACCCTGTAAGCCACCCTGACAGGTGTTTGTGCAACCTATTCTGAAGAACCTCCCATGATAGGAATTCCACACCATCCCTTGGAAGCCTGTCCCAGAGTTAACTACCCTTGTAGTTAGAAAGTTTTCCTCCAATATCTATCCTAAACCTCCCTTGCTGCAGATTAAGCCCATTACTTCTTGTCCTGCCTTCAGTGGACATGCAGAACAGCTGATCATCTTCTTTGTAACAGCCCTAACATACTGCAAGACTTATCAGGTCCCCCCGGCCCCCCCCCCTTCTCTTCTCAAGACTAAACATGCCAAGTTTAACCTTTCTTCACATCAGGTTTCAAAATCTTATTTTTGTTCTCCTCTTCTGGACTCTCTCCAATTTGTCCACATTTTTCCTAAAGTGTGGTGCTCAGAACTGGACAAAGTACTCCCATTGAGGCCTCACTGAGCAGGATAATTACATCCTGTGTCTTACACTTACACACACACCCCACTCCTATTAATACAACCCAGAATCACTTTTTTTTGCAGCTGCATCAAGTTGTTGGTTCATTCAATTTGTGATCCAGATAACTCCCACATTATTTTCAGCAGCACTAGTACCTACAGACTAGACCGTTATTCCCTATTGTGTAGTTGTGCATTTGATTTCTCCTCCATAAGTGTACTACTTTGCACTTGTCTTTACTGAATTTCATCTTGTTCATTTCAGGCCCATTCTCTAATGTGTCCAGGTCATTTTGAATTCTAATCCTGTCCTCCAAAGTATTTGCAAGCTCTCCCAATCTGAGGTCATCTGCAAATTTTATAAGGGCACTTTCCACTCCATTATCCAAGTCATGAAAATGAAAATATTGGCTAGTACTGGACCAAGGACTGACCCCATGGGACAGCACTAGGTATGCACTCCGAGTCTGACGGCAAGCCATTGATAACTACTCCAAAGTAGTCTTTCAACCAGTTGTGCACACATCTTAAGGTGTGATTTAAACCACATTTCCTAGTTTGCTTATGAGAATGTCATGTGACAGTCAAAAGGTTTACCAAAAATCAATACATATCACATCGACAGCTTCCCCCCCAGCCACTAGGCCTGTAACCCTGTCAAAGGAGGAAAGGTGGTTAGTTTGGCATGACTTGTTCTTGACCAATCCATGCGGGCTATTCCTTATAAAGCTTATTATCTGCAAGGTGCTTAGTAATTGATTACTAAATATTTTGTTCTAATATCTTTCCAGGTATCAAAGTCAGGCTAGCTAGTCTTATTCCCTGGATCCTCTTCATTCCTACATTTTAAAGACAGGTATCATGTTTACCCTTCTCCAGTCTTCTGGGACCTCACCCATCTTCCAGAACTCATGGAGAATAATTGCTAACAGTTCTGAGATTACTTCAGCTAGTTCCTTAAGTATTTGAGGATGAATTTCATCAGGCCCTGCTGACTTGAATGCCTAACTTACCTAAATATTCTTTAGCTTCTTCCATTCCTTCCTTATTTTGGCTTGTGTTCCTTTCGCCTTGTTGATTGTGTGGAGTATCTAGTCATTAATCATTTTAGTGAGACGGACACAAATAGGCATTAAACATGCCAGCTTCTTGATGGCATCAGTTATTAGCTCTTCTCTTCCCCATTAAGTAGAGTACCTACAGTTTCCTTTATCTTTTTCTTGCTTCTAATGTATTTAAAAACCTCTTCTTATTGGCTTATGTTCCTTGTTAGGTGTAACTCATTTTGTGCCTTAGCCTTTCTGATTTTGTCCCTACATGCTTGTCATTTTTTGTAGACATCATTAGCAATTCATTCATGTTTGTACTTTTTGTAGAATTCCTTTTTGATTTTCAGATTAAAGAGCTCCTGATGGAGCCACACTGGCCTTTTCTATTCCAATGCGAAGGGAAGATAGGAAGAATAGTTTGCAGTTGTACCTTTAATATCATCTCCTTGAGGAACTGCCAGCTCTCCTGAACCTTTATCCCTTAGATTTTCTTCCAATGGAATCCCATCTACTAGCTCTGAGTCTGCTGAAGTCTTTTTTTATTTTGTTCTTTCCTCTGAAGTCCACTGCTCCTATTCTGCTGCTTTCACTCCTTCCTTTCCTTAGGATCATGAACCCCATCATTTTATGAGCACTTTTACCCAAATTGCCTTCAACCTTCAGATTTGCAAACAATTTCTCCCTGTTGGTCAGAATCAAGTCCCACATGCCGGTTCCTCTGGTTACTTCCTCCATTTTCTGAAACAAGAAGTTGTCCCCAAGACCTTATTGGACATGTGTTTTGCCATGTTACTTTTCCAACAGATGTCAGGGAAGGTCCCATTAGTAAAGTCTCCCATTACTAATAGGCCTTGTGTGTTGGATATTTCTGTTATTTGTTCTAGAAATCCCTCATTCACCTCCTCTTCTGATTTGCTGGTCTACAGTAGATCCATACCATGAAGTCACCCCTCCTGACCCTCTTGCCTCTATGTTTACCCAGAGACTTTCAACTGGTCTGCCTCTCACCTTCTTTTGGACCTCAGAACGAGCGTGCATATTCTTGATGTACAACGCAATACCACCTCCTCTCCCACTTCCTGAAGTGGCCATCACTCTACCCCAATATTCCAGTAGTTTATGTGCTAACTTCCGGTTCTTTCTGTTTATTCCCCATACTCCTTGCATTTGTGTATACATATCTAAGATGCTAAGCAGATTCCCCCACTGATTTCACTCATTGCTCTTATGATCCTATTGTAATTTTTCATGTCCCCTTCAACGTCTAGCTCTGTCAGCATCAAGCTCATCAAGAAACTTTAAAATAAGTGGTTTTAAGATGTGTGAAGCATCAAACTGAATTCTTATTGCAGTGTCTCCTGCCCAAACAAGACTTTACCTAATAATTTCAGCATACTCTTTGTCTTTTCCTTTACTGTCCCTCCATTTCCTGAACATGACTGATGCATCCACGTTGGCTGGAGAAAAGGTGTTGGGCTCATTAAGCAAGGAGATTACACTCAGTAGGATAGTCCTGGAAAATAAAAAAGTAACATTAGAGAGGTCAGCGCTAAGCATTCATGGAGCTATGGTAGAAGTCTTGAAGGTGAATTAAGGCTGCCATTTTAGGAACACGTTTAGGGCTGAGACTTTGAATAAAGTTAGGTGCAAACTCACACCCCACAGCTGAAATGAAAGCAGAGTTAACAGCATGACAGGATTTATGTGCTCACACCACCACTAGTCAGGCGTTTTAGAGGGGGAGGGAATGGGGTGGTATAGACCAAACAGGAATGTGTTTCACTGGAGAGATTATAGAATGAAAATTCATGGGGAAAAAATTTTCACATCCAGCAAATATTTAGGACTGCAAATTGTTCCTGTTAAGTACTGGGATGGACCCAAGACCTTTTGAAGTTTTTCTTCAACAACAACAAAAATGCCAGAGAGAAAGACAGACACTTCACACAGAACAGTGATTAGGGCACTCAGCTGGGATATAGGAGACCCAAGTTCCAGTCCAACCTGATTTGGAGCCTGGAGTCCATGTCCCAGGTGAGTTCCCCAACTACTGAGCTATTGGCTATAATGGCAGACATGTGGTCTCTGACCAGAAATTCCAAACAGGAGTCAAACCTTTCCCAATGAAAGTTTCATTTAACCTGATAAGTTCCCATGAGGTCTTGAGGAATCTCCATTTTCCAATAAAAGGTGATTTGTCAAAAAAATTCTCTGACCAAACTCCACAAATGATGCACTAAGATCTTCAACCACGAAGATTTGAAAGGAGAAAGTGTTACGGTGCCTGTGCAAACTGGTGCTGAATATAATTCCTCCCCCCCACCTGAGATAGTGGGGGCTTTCAGCACCAGTGTCCTTTAGTCCAAGCTTTAATGCTTACGCAGTTATAAGATAGTAGCAGAAACCTGCACAGCCAGAGTCCCTGGCGTAAAGAGTTTAAGGAGAAAAAAATTATTTGCTTTAAGGACTTGGCTACACTTGTGAGTTACAGCATATTAAAGGAGCCCAGGGCACACTAGCTCACTACCCGTCCATGCTGGCAAGGCACGTAGAGCGCTCCGACTCCGTGGCTAGAGCGCTGCTGGTACTCCCCCTCGGCGAGTGGAACAACATTTTGTGCACCCCTGCTGGAGCGCCGCAGCACCAGTGTGGACACCCTGGTCTGTTAATGAGCTCTGATCGGCCTCCAGAAGTGTCCCACAATGCCTATTCTAGCCACTCTGGTCATCACTTTGAACTCTACTGCCCTGCCTTCAGGCGATCAACTGTCACACCAGCCCTTTAAATTCTCTAGGAATTTTGAAAATCCCCTTCCTGTTTGCTCAGCCAGGCGTGGAGTGCTTTCAGCGAATCTTTCCAGGTGACAATGCCTCCATGCACCAGGCAATCCCCAGTATGGGAGCAATGGCAAGGTGCTGGACCTCCAATCAGTGTTTGACGGGAGGAAGCTGTCCAGTCCCAGCTGCGCTCCAGCCATAGGAATTGCGATATCTTCGGGCAGATATCAAGGGACATGATGGAAAGGGGCCATGACTGGGACATACGGCAGTACAGGATTAAAGTGAGGGAGCTGCGGAATGCCTACCACAAAGCCCACGAGGCAAACAGCTGCTCTGGTGCTGTCCCTGCAACCTGCCGTTTCTACAAAGAGCTAGACGCGATACTTGGGGCTGACCCCCACCTCCACTCCGAGTACCACCATGGACACTTCAGAGCCCAGTCCAACAAGACAGGAGGAGGAGCAGCAAAGCAGGAGCGAGCATGCTCCGGAGGAGGAAGACACCCCGGCATCCCTAGATGGATGCAGCCAGGAGCTGTTCTCAAGCCAGGAGGAAGGTAGCCAGTCACAGCAGCCAGTACCTGGGGAAGGACAAACACCAGAGGAGGTTTATTTTGGGAAGGAAGTTATTCAGTGCAGGTTCTTGGGGTGAGGAGAGTTAGGGCTGCATGCATGCCTAGATGCAGAATAGGGCATTGATGTGCTCTCACATTGCAATTTTCAGCCTCAGTGATCTCTTCAAAGGTCTAACTGAGAACTTGGGCAATGCACTTGTGCAGGTTTCTTGGGAGAGCCACTGTGGTCCTTGTCCCAGTAAGGCTAACTTGTCCGCGCCACTGTGCCATGAGGGGCGGGGGGACCATTGCTGCACACAGGCAAGCTGCATATGGGCCAGCACAGAAGCCGCATTGCAGTAGAAGACCATCCCTTGCTTTCCAGATCTCCCTCAGCAGCGAGATATCTTCCAGGACGAACTCCTGTGGAAAATGTGGGGACAGTGTTCAGTATAGGGACCCCATGCAGCTGTTGGCTCTCCTCAAGGCATAGAACCCCAGCCATGAAAGACTCAGTCCCCCTTGATCCTGTGTTTACTCACCATTTTGGGGCTCCTGTGGGTTATGTGCGCTTGCTTTGGGATGGGCAAATTATACTACAGTGTAGATTATGCGTGCCCTTAAGTACGGGGGAATCATTGCTCTTTCTGGTGTGAACAATGCTGCCTCTGCTAAGGGTTGCATTTTGCCTTTACAAATGCAACCTTAAGATCTCAGCCATCCATGTTATCACCGGCCGAAAGACTCCAAAGAATCAGAAAGAGGCCACGTAGAAGCAAGGAAGACGTCTTGCATGAAGTAATGCAGCATTCAAGTAAATGAAAAATTTAAAAGGGCAGGAGTGGCGGGACAGTGAAAGGAGGATCCGCCAGCAGAATGAGGAGCGCCGGCATAAAAACACAGTGCTCCGGCAGCAAAGCAAGGATCGGCTGATAAGTATAATGGAGCACCAAGAGGACTCGATCCAGGCGCTCATAGCCATGCAGGCGCAGCATTACCGTGCCTGACCCCCCCCCCCCCCCGCAGCCCTTGTCCCAAAACTTTCCCTTGTGCCCCCATGTCACCTCCAACCCACTTTCCCCAATATTCGGGTTCTTACCACCACCAGCTGCCTCCGACACCTGTAGCTTCACCACCCAGCCCTGAAAACTACAACCCTTACCCACTGCACTCAACACCCATCACCATGCAGTATAGTGGCAGTATAGCCACCCTGAAGTGCAGCACTTATTGCACAGCACTCCAGACAGGAAGGCTGAAAGGGGGAGAATAGCTCAGTGGTTTGAGCATTGGCCTGCTAAACCCAGGTTGTGAGTTCAATCCCTGAGGCCATTTAGGGATCTGGTACAGAAATTGAGGGCTGGTCCTGCTTTGAGCAGGGGGTTGGACTAAATGACCTCCTGAGGTCCCTTCTAACCCTGATATTCTAGGATAACAGGACATACGCGAATCTGTGATAGTACTGTTCCACACCCCACCCCCTTCCCATTTCCCAAGCAGTTGTGTTTCTTTTCAATAAATGGATTTTTTGGCTTTGAAAACATTCTTTATTATTGCATTAAGTAAAAGATACCTTAGCCCAGGAAAGAAACAGGCACTGCAAGTCAGTGTAGCAAACACAGATTCCTACTAACATTGGAACCACTGCACTTCTCTCCCGTGCAGGGCGCCAGACATTACTAGTGGCTTTCAGCCTCAAATTGCTTCCCCAAGGCATCCCTAATCCTTGCAGCCCCACACTGGGCCCCTCTAATAGCCCTGCTCTCTGGCTGTTCAAATTTAGCCTCCAGGTGTTGAACCTCCGAGTTCCATGCCTGAGTGAATCGTTCACCCTTCCCAAATGTTATGGAGGTACAGCATGTGGCTATAACCAGGGGGATGCTGTCATTGTCCAGGTCCAGCTTCCCATACAGAGAGCGCCAGTGGCCCTTTAAACGGACAAAAGCACACTCCACAGTCATTCTGCACCGGCTCAGCCTGTTGTTGAACCGCTCCTTGCTGCTGTCAAGGCTCCCTGTGTAGGGTTTCATAAGCCACGGCATTAAAGGGTAAGCGGGGTCTCCCAGGATCACAATAGGCATTTCGACTTCCCCTACGGTTATCTTCTGGTCTGGGAAAAAAGTCCCGGCTTGTAGGCCAGTGTTCTGAAAGACGCGCATGTCATGCACCTTTCATTGACATTAATGCAGGCTGCCCAGAAACGCCCACAGTGATCCACAAGCACCTGGAGAACCATAGAGAAATACCCCTTCCGGTTAACGTACTCAGAGGCTAGGTGGGCTGGTGCCAGAATTAGAATGTGTGTGCCATCTATTGCCCCTCTGCAGTTAGGGAAACCCACTGGTGCAAAGCCAGCCACAATGTCATGCACGTTACCCAGAGTCACGGTTCTTCTGAGCCGAATGCAATTAACGGCCCTGCAAACTTGCATCACTTTTCCAACTGTCAACTTTCCCACTCCAAACTGGTTAGCAACTGATCAGTAGCTGTCTGGAGTTGCCAGCTTCCAGATTGCAATAGCCACCCGCTTCTCCACTGTCAGGGCAGCTCTCAATCTCGTGTCCTTGCGCCATAGGGTGGAAGCGAGCTCCTCACAGTCCCATGGAAGTGGCTTTTCTCGTCAAAGTTCTGCAGCCACAGATCATCCCTGACTTGCATGACGATGTAATCCCACCACTCAGTGCTAGTTTCCCGAACCCAAAAGCAGCATTCCACGGTGGTGAGCATGTCTGAGTGCCACAAGCAAACTTGTGTCATATGCGTTCCTCAAGTAGTTATTGTCTGAGCCCTCACTGTCACTTTGGATCATAAGGAATAACTCTACTGCCAAACGGGATGTGCTGGCAAGACTCGTCAGCACACCCCTCAGCAGTTCTGGCTCCATTCCCACAGACCAAAAGGGAAGACCGAGGGCGCAGTACAAAAAACATTGAAAGCTGGCGCCAAATGTGGATGAAAGCAGAGGGATTGCTGGGATGCGAACCAATGTATCACAGGGCACTGGGACAGGACCCAGAATGCCTTGCACCCCCTACCCCCTTCCCACAAGCCACAGCGCCAGAATGGGAGAGGTGTTCTGTGGGACAGCTGCCCATAATGCACCATTCCCAATGCCACTACAAGTGCCGCAAATGTGCCACGCCAGTGCGCTTGCAGCTTTCAGCGTGGACAGACTGCAGCACTTTTCCTAGTGCGCTCTCCGAAGGCGGGTTTAACTCAAAGCGCTCCACATCTGTAAGTGTAGCCATGCCCTGAGAGTTTAACATACACCCCTACCTCATCCTAGCAACTGAATATTGATAATTTAAGAATCCACTCAAGAGTCTTTGCTAAACAGCCAAATGCTCCAGTCAGGATTAGTTTCCCATTATGATAGGCACCCCACACACAAACTGACAGCACTGTCTGTGCCCTGAGGGCTTACATTCTAGAGAAGGCAGACATGAGAATGGCAGGTGGGGGCACAACCTAAAGTAAAATGTTCAGGGCAGCAATGGGCACCTGGCCTGTCAGTTCCAGTTACTTTTACTTGTTCGTTACAGGGAGCAAAAGGCTGGCGTAAGACACACAAGTGGGATGTGTTCAGGGCAGACAGCCAACTGACAGGCAAAAATAAAATCCATAGTTCCAGTTGTAAAAGGCAGTCTGCTGACATCCAGGGGCTGGGTAGGCCCAAGGAGCCAGGCTACTTGAGAAATCCCTGATGCTCCTGGGAGGTATCCTCCTCTTGCCTCCCAGGAAACCCTGCCCTGTTTGTTCAGCCCCGGTAGTGGGGAAGGAGATGGCAGTTGCTGTGGTCTGATGCCTCCAGAGAAGGATTCCTCATGCTACAGTCTGGATTCCAAGCCTTTGCTTCTTCTTGCCCAACTGCTGTTCGGGATGTCTTGGAACCCCAGTAGGTCCTGCCTGGATTCCCCCAGCCCACGCAGTGCTATGGGTGACAGCTGCTGGGCAACCTAAGGAGAACACACAAGGCAAGAATTCTACAGTATCCAGTTACACTGTCAAGAGTGATTCTCGGGGAGCTGTGAAGCAGCACAAGGCCAGTTATGTAACTCCTAGCAGACAGCCTCCTTTATCTGCAGCAACAAGCCAAAAGACAGCAAAGCTCACTTCAGAAGGATGGATATGTTCATAATACCCACAAAGAGCAGTGATCGTTTATTGTAAAGGAGACAAGGTTCTAAACAAGACATTGAGAACAGGAAGGCCAAAAGTTACATTTCAAACAATCAACAAAGCTTAAGAGCCTGTGGTCTTGGGTGCATACACACACCTCATGACAAAGGCACAAAGAGCAAACTAAGCTAGGTAATTCTATACTCCCAGCCACACGGCTGCAGTTACTTTTATGTTCACTGCACTTGCCTGAAGCCTTACTAGAGACAAATGCATTAGAAGTTAAGTGGAAGGACAGGATACATGGAATAGAACAGAGGTGAGCAAACTACGGCCCACAGGCCACATCCAGACTGCAGGACCCTCCTGCCCAGCCCCTGAGCTCCTGGCCGGGGAGCCTAGTCCCTGACCCCTCCCTGCTGTTGCCCCTGCCCCGCAACCTCAGCTCACTGCACCACCGGCATAATGCTCTGGGGGCAGTGCAGCTGCGGCTTGACTTGGTGGTCTGTTCTGTGCAGCGCGGCTCCCTGTCCTGGTGCAGCCGTGCCACCAGCACTCCAGGCAGCATGATAAGGGGGCAGGGAGGGGAGACTGGATAGGGGGCAGGGGAGTTCGGGGGGTGGTCAGAGGGCAGGCAACAATGGGGCAGTTAAGGGCAGGGGTCCAGGGGAGGTCAGGGAGAAGGAGCGATTGGATGGGGCAGGGGTCCCGGGAGGGCAGTCAAGAAGGAGGGGGTGAGTTGGATGGGGGCAGAGGCGTCAGATAGGGGGCGGGGGCCAGGCCCAAGCCAGGCCAGACTGTTTGGGGAGGCACAGCCTCCCCTAGCCAGGCCTCCATACAATTTCAGAAACTTGATGCGGCCCTCTGGCCAAAAAGTTTGCCCGCCCCTGAAATAAAAGGCGATACCAAAGACAAGAGCTGAGAAAACAGTGCCTAAACACTTGCATCTACAGAACTCAAGAAATAAGTCATACCTGCTAGTTATATTGCTCTAAAGAGTGAAACATTACCATGAGGGATATAGATTACTGTCCAAGAGTGTGTTCAGTGTTATGCCTATAACCAGTGGTGAGCTGGAGCCGGTTCGCACCAGTTCGCTGGAACCAGATGTTAAATTTAGAAGCCCTTTTAGAACCGGTTGTCCCGTGAGGCCAAAAAGCGGTGCCTTAGGTGCCTACTCCATGGGAAAATTTGGTGGGTGCAAAGCACCCACCGCAGCTCCCCACCCCACGCCCAGCCCCAGCTCACCTCCGCCCCTTAACCCGCTGCCCCGCTCTACTTCTCCACCCCCCCGGCTTCCCGCGAATCAGCTGTTCACGCAGGAAGCCTGGGAGGCCTGAGAAGCAGGCGGCGGCTTTGCGCTCAGGAGGTGGAGGCATAGCGGAGGTGAGCTGGGATGGGGGAGGAGGGTACGAGGAGGGCCGCCCATGCTGCACCAGGTAACAGCTGATTCTCGGGAAGCTGGGGTGGGGGGAGAAGCAGAGCAGGGCGGCGCGTTCAGGGGCGGAGGCGAGCTGGGGCCAGGTGCAGGATGGGGAGCTGCCGGTGGGTGCTCTGCACCCACGAAATTTTGCCCGTGGGGGCTCCAGTCCTGGAGCATCCACGGAGTTGGTGCCTAAGGCACCATTTTTGATGTGATCAGTGTGGGGAGCAGCCGCTCCCCCTGCTCCCCCGCTAGCTACGTTCCCCAACCCTTGGAGCCAGAGGGACCTGCTGGATGCTTCCCGGGAGCCGCCCCAGGTAAGCACCGCCAGGACTCTGCACCTTGCTCCCCAGGCAGGTCCCTCTGGCTCTTAGGGGTGGGGCAGGCACCCACTACAATGGCCCATGAGACCCTTCTGCCCTATTCTGGGGGCAGTCAGGGGACAGGGGTGGATGGAGCAGGGGTGGGCCACAACTCCCTTGTGGGGTGAGGAGGGAACCAGTTAAGATTTTGGCAGCTCATCACTGCCTATAACTATATTATTTGGGATATGTGTTTCTTAGGTAAATGCTTGTTCACTTAGGTCTCAAGTTAGGCATTTTCAAGAAACATATACCAATGTCAGTCAGACAGGTCACCCTCAGTGCTCTGGGACGGCTTATTCTGAAAGTGCTACAATTTAGTAGGGATTCAAAATAGCAGCAATATAAAGACCAGCCAGATACATAAACTACAAGCCACACCCACAAATAGTATGACACTGTCTCCCTCTAGTGGTAGCTAGGCCCCAGAAGTTGATGAGCTTGCTACAGCCTTGGCTAAAAGACATGGATCTTTTAGCTCAGGCAGTAGAGATCCAGAGATCACAAGTTCAATCCCCACTATTGACAACCCACATGGGTGTCAGCATTCCATAGGAAAAAAGATGGCTAGATGGAAGTCATTCCTTTTCACATCTTACTTTAAAATAAACCCTGTATATGATGTATATATAGACAGATGGCATAGTAGTTGTGCAACACATTGGATCTTTGTGATATATGGAACACTACAGGAAGTTCCTATTGCAACAGGAAACACACTGGACTACCAAACATGTTGGACTACCTACAGGTGGTAACCTGTAGGTACTCCAACAATTATGTTTTCTTATCAGAAATATCAAGATGTCGTCATGATCATTTATTCCAGGCCAAAAGGAACCATTGTGATCTAGTCTGACCTGTACAACACAGGCCACAGAGCTTTCCCAAAATAATTCAGAGCAGATCTTGATTTTAAAATGGTCAGTGATGGAGAATCAACCCTGAGCCCTGGTAAATTGTTCCAATAGTTACTCACTCACTGGTATCCCTTGATTTCAGTCTTAATTTGTCTAATTTCAATTTCCAGCCATTGGATCATCCTATACCTTTCTCTGCTAGACTGAAGAGCCCATTATTAAATATTTGTTCCTCCTGTAGGTAACTTCTCAACTGTAATCAAGTCACTCCTTAGCTTTCTCTGAATGCAAGGTAAAGGAAATTAGCCTTGCACTGGCAGTGAAAGGTGGTCAGTTTCTGGAAGAGTTCATTCCAGTCTCTGACCACTACTGGAGAAAGTTCTATCTCCTGCACAGACAAGCTTTATTCTTATTGTCTATTGGCCAAAGGAATGCCTTGGTCCAAGGCTTTTTGTTCAAGTCACTGTACAGATGGTAATCCATCCTCAACACCACTAGGACATTAATAAATATCCCCATTTTTACAGACTTATGATTTGCCCACTCTTCTGTTTGCCCTAGGCCACACAGGAACCAGAACCATAATTAGAACTCAGGATCTCTTGATAAGTCAACATAAGGTTATTCACATAGCTGGAGCTGTGGAAATTAGGTCGATTTAGCCTTCTAATGTAGACCTGCTCTAAGGGTCAGGAACCTTCCTTATCTACTCTCTGCCAAAGCATTTGGTTAGACAACAGCTCTTTCTAATGATAAATTAACAAAGTCAAAATTAGTCAAAGCTTAAAATCATGATCTTGGAGACAATCTTCTGAAAGTGAATTGTAAGTGAAGAAATTGTTGAGGAATAGAGAGACGGAGCTCTATGCCCTAAGTGCCATCACTTGGATACTTAAGCTATTAAAGCGGAAACTTTCCTATATAGTGTCATTGTTTGACTCTTTCCAAATATTAGACTTCCCTCCAATAGGCTGGGACCTCAATACACTTTACCAATAAAAATAGAAAAGAAAAAAAATCAAGGGATAGAGCAAGATCTGAAATAGGGGAATCACTGTTCAGTAATAAGTAACACTGTAAACACTGGATACTTCCACTTTGATACTTTTCTAAAAATATAATGCAGATTAGAGAGTTACTTTTAATTTATCTTTTGGTTGTGAATCAGACAGAAACTTAAACACAGCATAAAGTTTTTAATATCCCAGCAAGAATTCTTTCCACTGTGTAGCTAGATAGCTATTACCATTGTATGGTTCACCATTGTACATAAAGCAAGTGTCATTAGAGGCATATTGTGGCATGCAGCACTATAAACTCGAGAGGCTATACACAGAATTAGGATTTTCAAAGAGTAGATTACACTACAGAATTACTTTGGTATAACTAGGTTACTCAGGGGTATGAAAAATCCACATTCCTGAGCAATCTAGTTATACCAAACTAAGCGCAATGTTGGCAGGAAAGCTCCTGTCAACACAGCTACCACCTCTGCGAGAGGTGGATTAATTACACCAATGGGAGAGTTCTCTGCTGCAGGCATACAGAATCTTCACTGAAGTGCTACAGTCGTGCAGATACAGCTTTTTAAATGTAGACCTGCCCAAAGAAAGGAAAGTGCTGGTTAGCCTGGAGTGCTTTTGGAAACTTGTGACTCATTCAGCTTTGGGCACCAAGGGGAAATACCTGGAAACAATCTGCTTAGGACAACACTCAAAAGGACAAGATTGCCAAATACTGAAAGGCAGGGGAGAAAGTAGGAAAAGGCCCAAGGTATAAGCAGGTTTCAGAATAGCAGCCATGTTAGTCTGTATTCACAAAAAGAAAAGGAGGACTTGTGGCACCTTAAAGACTAACATTTATTTGAGCATAAGCTTTCGTGAACTACAGCTCACTTCATCGGATGCATTCAGTGGAAAATACAGTGGGGAGATTTATGTACACAGAGAACATGAAACAATGGGTGTTACCATACACACTGTAAGGAGAGTGATCACTTAAGATGAGCTATTACTAGCGGGGGTGGGGGGGGGGGAGAAAACCTTTTGTAGTGATAATCAAGGTGGGCCATTTCCAGCAGTTGAGAAGAATGTGTGAGGAACAGTGGGGGGTGGGGGAAATAGCTTCACTTTGTGTAATGACTCATCCACTCCCAGTCTCTATTCAAGCCTAAGTTAATTGTATCCAGTTTGCAAATTAATTCCAATTCAGCAGTCTCTCCTTGGAGTCTCTTTTTGAAGATTTTTTGTTGAAGAATAGCCACTCTTAGGTCTGTAATCGAGTGACCAGAGAGACTGAAGTGTTCTCAGACTGGTTTTTGAATAGGAGTACTTGTGGCACCTTAGAGACAAATTTATTAGAACATAAGCTTTCATGAGCTACAGCTCACTTCATCGGATGCATTTGGTGGAACCAAATGAATGAAAAACCAAACGAAAGCTTATGCTTTAATAAATTTGTTAGTCTCTAAGGTGCCACAAGTACTCCTATTCTTTTTGTGAATACAGACTAACATGGCTGCTACTCTGAAATCTGTGGTTTTTGAATGTTATAATTCTTGACATCTGATTTGTGTCCATTCTTTTACGTAGAGACTGTCCAGTTTGACCAATGTACATGGCAGAGGGGCATTGCTGGCACATGATGGCATATATCACATTGGTAGATGCACAGGTGAATGAGCCTATGATAGTGTGGCTGATGTGATTAGGCCCTATGATGGTGTCCCCTGAATAGGTATGTGGACAGAGTTGGCAACGGGCTTTGTTGCAAGGATAGGTTCCTGCGTTAGTGGTTCTGTTGTGTGGTTGCTGGTTGAGTATTTGCTTCAGGTTGGGGGGCTGTCTGTAAGCAAGGACTGGCCTGTTTCCCAAGATCTGTGAGTGATGGGTCATCCCTCAGGATAGGTTGTAGATCCTTGATGCATTGGAGAGGTTTTAGTTGGGGGCTGAAGGTGATGGCTAATGGCGTTCTATTTTCTTTGTTGGGCCTGTCCTGTAGTAGGTGACTTCTGGGTACTCTTCTGGCTCTGTCAATCTGTTTCTTCACTTCAGCAGGTGGGTATTGTAGGTGTAAGAATGCTTGATAGAGATCTTGTAGGTGTTTGTCTCTGTCTGAGGGGTTGGAGCAAATGCGGTTGTATCGTAGAGCTTGGCTGTAGACAACGGATTGTGTGGTGTGATCTGGGTGAAAGCTAGAGGCATGTAGGTAGGAATAGCGGTCAGTAGGTTTCCGATATAGGCTGTTTATGTGGCCATCACTTATTAGCACCTTAGTGTCCAGGAAGTGGCTCTCTCATGTGGACTGGTCCAGGTTGAGGTTGATGGTGAGATGGAAATTGTTGAAATCATGGTGGAATTCCTCAAGGGCTTCTTTTCCATGGGTCCAGATGATGAAGATGTCATCAATGTAGCGCAAGTAGAGTAGGGACATTAGGGGACAAGAGCTGGGGAAGTGTTGTTCTAAGTCAGCCATAAAAAAGTTGGCACACTGTGGGGCCATGCGGGTACCCATCACAATGCTGCTGATTTGAAGGTATACATTGTCCCCAAATGTGAAATAGTTATGGGTGAGGACAAAGTCAAAGTTCAGCTACTAGGTTAGCCGTGACATTATCGGGGATACTGTTCCTGATGGCTTGTAGTCCATCTTTGTGTGGAATGTTAGTGTAGAGGCTTCTACATCCATAGTGGCCAGGATGGTGTTTTTAGGAAGATCACCGATGGATTATAGTTTCCTCAGGAAGTCAGTGGTGTCTCTAAGATACCTGGGAGTGCTGGTAGAGTAGGGCCCGAGGAGGGAGTCTACATATCCAGACAATCCTGCTGTCAGGGTGCCAATGCCCGAGATGATGGGGCGTCCAGGATTTCCAGGTTTATGGATCTTGGGTAGCAGATAGAATACCCCAGGTCGGGGTTCGAGGAATGCATCTGTGCAGATTTGTTCTTGTGCTTTTTCAGGGAGTTTCCTGAGCAAACTGCTATAGTTTCTTTTGGTAACCCTCAGTGGGATCAGAGGGTAATGGCTTGTAGAAAGTGGTGTTGGAGAGCTGCCTAGTAACCTCTTAAATGGCCCACCTTGATTATCACCACTACAGAAGGTTTTCTTCCTCCTCCTCCCCTGCCCTGCCCCGCCCCGCCCCCCTGCTGGTAATAGCTCATCTTAAGTGATCACTCTCCTTACAGTGTGTATGGTAACACCCATTATTTCGCGTTCTCTGTGTATATAAATCTCCCCACTGTATTTTCCACTGAATGCATCCGATGAAGTGAACTGTAGTTCACGAAAGCTTATGCTCAAATAAATTTGTTAGTCTAAGGTGCCACAAGTACTCCTTTTCTTTTTAAGGTACAAGCAGAGAGCATAAGCCACTGGCATCAAAATTCCAGCCCATAGGATGGATCCCTCTGCTTGATTTAGTCTGTCACCAGGACTAGATAGAAGGCCACAGAAATGCCTTTTAAAGAGAATCTTTCTACCCTTTTTGGTTGCACAATCCCTCAGGACAAATCTCAAATGTTAGTAAAAGTTTGCAGACAAATCCTGAAAGATGGGTCTTTTCTACTTCTGGTATCTCAGTGGAGTATTTACTCTAAAGTAGAATGGTAGTTTAGGACAGTGTGGATTTGGAAAGGCTAGTCTAAATTTGAGACAAGTTTATTCTCTGAGCAAATTTTAACAATGATACACCACCACACAGAGTGGAAATCTCAACAAGGCAGCACAGTATTTGAGCACACTGCACTCCAGTAACTAGAAGATGATTTTTCCAATTTAAGATACTTATTTCTGTCACAGGTTTCAGAGTAGCAGCCGTGTTAGTCTGTGTTCGCAAAAAGAAAAGGAGTACTTGTGGCACCTTAGAGACTAACAAATTTATTTGAGCATAAGCTTTCGTGAGCTACAGCTCACTTCCGATGAAGTGAGCTGTAGCTCACGAAAGCTTATGCTCTAATAAATTTGTTAGTCTCTAAGGTGCCACAAGTACTCCTTTTCTTTTTATTTCTGTCAGATTCAGACAAGCCATTTTTAGAGATTGTTGCCAAGCTAGTTTTCCCATTTCTATCGGAGGCCAGAAGACAGGCTATGGTCCGGCTAGACATATTGACCACAAGAGAACTTTCATAAAGGTCTCCATTTGTGGAGTCAGTGGTTCTGTATTTTGTTACCTGACATTCTGGGTGGGGTTCCACCTTTCAGATGGCAGTTCTCCACTTTGTGGGTCATCTACAGGTGGGTGAAGAATTGAAATACATACATCTCCATTCTGCAAGACAGAGGTGAAAGATTCAGTAAACATTAGCAGTATTATTGCACTAAATTTGGAACACCACGCTTGAGGACTTTTGACCAAGTGCTTTCAGTCACTTGGGATAGTTCCTGGGCAATTTCACCCAAGGAAAGATCAAAATATTTATTAAAACCAGTAAAGTATGGCAAACCTGTGCAGTTGTACAGGGCCAAGAATACCACCAAAGTCTTCTTTAGCCATTCTACATATTTCAAATAGAGGCCTCTGTGCATAAAGGTAATGTAAATTTGCAGTATGGGTAAACTGGATCAGTATTCACATTGCACTCCCCGTCAGTACCCGATGCAAGACGGGGAAGCTAACGATCCAACCAGCCGTGATGAATCCTGGTCACGTGCCACCTAAGGCACGCTGTGCATATGCTAAGAAGTAGACTAATGAACAGGGTGGATGCTTTAAAAAAAAAGCAAGAGGAATCTAATTTAGCGTAAAGGTTATATTTAGTTGCAAGTCAACATTTTAATGGCTACCAACCAATGAGAATCAACCTCTCTAAGAAAATACAGTAGAATCTCACAACACCATAGTTATGAACTGACCAGTCAACCACACACCTCATTAGGAACCAGAAGTATGCCATCAGGCAACAGCAGAGGGGAAAAAAAGCCACCAAATACAGTGAACTACTGTGTTAAATGTAAACTACTAGAAAAAGAAAACGGGAAATTTTAAAAAAAGATTTGACAAGGTAAGGAAACTGTTTCTGTGCTTATTCATTTAAATTAATATGGTTAAAAGCAGGATTTTTCTTCTGCGTAATAAAGTTTCAAAGCTGTATTAAGTCAATGTTCAGCTATAAACTTTTGAAAGAATAACCCTAACGTTTTGTTCAGAGTTACAAACATTCTTCATTCCTGAAGTGTTCATAACTGAGGGTCTACTATAACTTTAAACAAAATTCAAAACAAGATTAAGATTTAAACCAAAGTTTCCCGCTTACTGATGTAAATAATGGATTAAAACCACTCATTAAGTGATCTGATTTAAAACAATCCACCCTACTACACAACACTGCAATTTCTATTCAAGATGTTTAACCATTTTGAATTGCTGCAGTCTTTAAAGACAGAAGGTAACAAATACCAAAAGTCACACAAGTCCCCCAAAAATCTACAGTTTATAAGGGGACTAATATAAAAATAGTCAACTGCAGTCACAGGGGATCCCAGGCATGACAAGAAGTTTTACGTAGCTCCAAATGGCTACTGAAATATCCAGCTAAATCACTGAATCCCTATGAGAACACAGTGGCCTCCTCAAACTTAAATTATTTTGCTTTCTTTTGAGAGAATAAAATGTGAGGGGACTACTGAGAATTTTAGAAAGTATAAAATGGCATTCATTCAGTTAGAGAAAACTCCAGAGGGATAACAATATGAACTTTTGAAAGTACAGGTTAAGATATCAGATCACCACAACTAGAAGTCACATATCTGCAAAAGAAGTCTGTAAACGTAAGATCATTCACATTTGCTCCCTCATCCAGGCTGCCTCACTTCCTGTCCTGAGCAACTGAACACCACTTCCATGCTCAAGTGCTCAGCTGAGTTTGGCATTCTATCCCAAGCTACGGAATCACAGCAGTACTCCTCATTGGGAGCAGAGTAAACTGACCAAAAAGCATGATGCACTCATAAATAGGCTGGCACCATGCAGAGGAGGGAAACAGAAGAGATGCTCTCAGAGGGTTACACAGGCTCCCTCCCAGCATCCCAGAGGAAGAAAGAGGTACTTTCGCAGCACATTACACCCTTACAGGCATATAGTCCTTTTAATCTATGGCCCAACTCCAAATGATACAAATAGGAACTATGCATGGATTTAAAGCTTTATATTGCACTGTGGTTTGTGATCTCTTCTATGGGACAGACTGAACACTGATTCATTATGGACCACCACAGTCCTGTGGCATACCACAAAGATGATGAATTCACACTATAGTGGCATTATTCAGTGGAGGCAAAGCCTATTAAATATGATTAGGTGGAACTTCAATTTTTTTTTGGCATTTCCTCAAAAAATGAGAAGGAAGTTTGTTACTTAATTTCATTTTTGATTCTCAACTTAACTCAAGGAAAAGCCCAGTTTTTTGCCACCCTCAGTAATGTTCCCTGTTCGCATAACCGCCCCCTTCTTTGGCATGAAACACTGTACAAGTGGATTTAGGCAGATAAAAATAAACATTTTAAATTAAGTTTGAAATTATGACAACCTGCATTAAGACAGTGATTTACTAAATATTTTCAAACAAATGACTTTAAGCAATACATGTTTGTTACCAAGTTTTAAAGACAAAGTGAGACAACCGAACTGGTGGAAGTCACTGGCTAAGCACCTGAAACCAGAAACTAAGTGCTAAACCACTGTGACAGCAGTAGCCTCTTCTGCAGCTGCTGAAAGAATTCTTGTTTCATTTCAGTTTATTCAATTAGTTTAGGTTCAAATACTAGTTCATTCAAAAAAAGTTAAGAAAAACTAGGAGTTTGGGGGAAAAAAACCCAAAACAAATAGGGAAGCTTGTTTTCCTCTTCCAAACTATCAATAAAAATGAGGTACGAGATCTACTAATTTTAAGATCTTGAAGGACATGATAACCAAAAACAATCAGCCAGCTCAATTCATTAACTACAGCTAGTACTTCCCTTGCTGAATAAAAATCAGTTTTAAAGCAAAGCATGTTTTGATAAACTTTCTGAAAATGTTTGTGCATCCAGCACATCTAAGATACTTCAGTAATAACTAGTTTTAAATTTTAAAATGCTGTTTTTGTGCATTTTTAGTTTCCAAATATAGCTTTACAAATCAAATTTAAAAAATTTACTAACACAAACATTCACCATTTTCTATTATAAAAATTTAAGAATGAGTAAATTAAGCTATATAAAATTGCTTAAAAATCAATCAATATTGTGTATCCTCCCAGCTAACAAAATTTAGTGTTAAGGCTGTCTTTAGTTGCATAGCAACATCTTTTAATGGTTACCAACCAACCAATGAAACAAAAAAATCAGCCTCTCTTTAGGAAAAAGAACATATATAAATACAAACCAAGAATAAAAACAGGATTTAAATAAAAGTTTCCTGCTTCCTTATTTAAATCATGACTGAAATTAGTCACTTAAAATCACTTGGCTTTAGAAATCAATCCACCCTGCACAGACAAATGCATTCCTTGATCTGAACTTAAACAACTTGGGCTCTCACGGGTTCTAATCAGGTTGGCAGAGCACTCAGGTCAGGGACCTTGGCTGTGGAACTCCCATTCAGAAATGTTTGCCAATATGCCTTGGTGGCAGTCACTGATTTTTTCAGCCTCACTGGGGGCTGCTTCTTAGCAACTAGAGGCTCAGATGTTCACTTAAAACCAGTAGAACTTGGTTGTTTTGTTAAATATTTTCTGCTTTTGGTCAGGGAAGTAATGCCTTGTGGCAGTTTTAGTCACTTTAGAGCAGGGGTTCTCAAACTGGGGGTCAGGACCTGTCAAATATAAAGGGAAGGGTAAACAAACACCTTTAAAATCCCTCCTGGCCAGAGGAAAAACCCTTTCACCTGTAAAGGGTTAAGAAGCTAGGATAACCTCGCTGGCACCTCACCAAAATGACCAATGAGGAGACAAGATACTTTCAAAAGCTGGGGGGAGGGAGAAAGCCTCAGATTTTTATTTTGCCGGGGACAGAACAGGAATGGAGTCTTAGAACTTAGTAAGTAATCTAGCTAGATATGCGTTAGATTCCGATTTCTTTAAATGGCTGAGAAAAATAAGCTGTGCTGAATGGAATGTAGATTCCTGTTTTTGTGTCTTTTTGTAACTTAAGGTTTTGCCTACAGGGATTCTCTCTGTTTTGAATCTAATTACCCTGTAAGGTATTTACCATCCTGATTTTACAGAGGTGATTCTTTTTACTTTTTCTTCTATTAAAATTCTTCTAAGAAACAATGCTTTTTCATTGGTTCTTAAGATCCAAGGGTTTGGGTCTGTGGTCACCTATGCAAATTGGTGAGGATTTTTATCAAACCTTCCCCAGGGAAGGGGGGTAACGTTTGGGAGGATTTTGGAGGGGGAAAGACTTTTCCAAATGGACTATTTCCTAATAATAATACTGGTTAGATGTTCAGTGGTGGCAGCGAAAGTCCTAGGGCAAAAGATAAAATAGTTTGTACCTTGGGGAAGTTTTAACCTAAGCTGCTAAAAGTAAGCTTAGGAGGTTTTCATGCAGGTCCCCACATCTGTACCCTAGAGTTCAGAGTGGGGAAGGAACCTTGACAGGACCCCTCTGGGGTCATGAGGTTATTACATAAGGGGCGGAAATTGCAAGCGGTCAACCTCCACCCCAAGTCCCACTTTGCCTCCAGCATTTATAGTGGTGTTAAAGTGCTTTTAATTTATATGGGGGGAGATACTCAGAGGCTGCTATGTGAAAGGGGTCACCAGTAGAAAAGTTTGAGAGCCACTGCTTTAGAGCTACTAGACAAAGCCAGCAGTGCTGAGTACAGGAGGGAATACCACGTATGAGAAGTTAGTTCCTCAGCAGTAGATTTTATTTTGTAGAATGGAAGGTGTCACCTGGCTTGGACAGTCCCTCCTTATTACAGCAATGTTTTCCCAAGTAAATGTAAGCTTCTAGATGTTGTATTAATCCTATGGCCCCACCAGGGTTTGATTAGTGTTTTCTATTTATGTAGTTTCAGCTCTGACGTCTTGTGTCAGAGTGCAGTGCTGCTGTAGTTCAACAAAGCGAGTCTGAATTCGGCAAAAAGCCTCCAGAGCGATGGAATGAGCTGGTCTAACCCACAAGTAGTGCTCAGGACTAGCAACTATTTTGTGGAACAGAAGAATGGGAAAGGAGACGTTTTTTCCAGCACTCAAAAGCGGTGGGAAGTTTAACATGTCACGTACATTCAGCTTCATGCTTTAGACAGATAAGAGGAAGTTCAGAGAAGAACAAAAGTGAATAGGGGCCCATATGGATTAAGAGTTTTTAAATCCATTTAAGTATAGGTAAGGGGACATGAAAACATGATAAATATTTGAAATCTGTAAACAGAGGATGGAAAGGACCTGAGGATTGCATAACGGGGTATAACTAAAATAACGGATGTAATACAAGGGAAAAATTACACTGAATATTAGAAAAAACTTCCTGAGTTAGTTGTATTAAAGAGACTTATTTAAACTTATTTCTCATGGCAAATTGAAGCCGCATTGCTTGGGGCATTAGAACTTGGACTTTAACATAGCAGTGTCAAGACTGAACTAGATGGCCTAACAGAAGCTCAATATAGAAAATAGCTATTATTCCTATCAGGATATAATTGAATTAAGGTTTACTTTTATACCTTCTCACACTACTGTAATCAGAACTCTGTCTCTGACACCTCCCCATGTGCGTTCGTCAGCAACAACTGAATATTTGGTTCCTTTTGTCTGCGTACCTTGATTCATTCCACTCTTGATAGCAGCATGCCATCACATGCAACTGTAAGTGTCCCAGTTTCTCCTCATGTTAATCAATTAGTCTTGCAGTACACACAACAGCCAGCAAATTGAACTACTACTTCAGATTCTTTTGATTTCAGGAAGCTTCATAGTCCTTAGTTTCACAGTTTTTACTTTCACAGCTTGCATACATCTTCTCAAAAAATGACCTCCAAAAACAAGAACACAGAGTTTTAGGCTAGTTTCTTCCTTCAGTTATAGGAATGCCATCTTTTCCCCTCTCAACTACGGGGGAAAGATCCTTCTATTTCAACCCAAGAAGGGTTAAAAAACAAAAAAACAAGCCCAAAAAAAACTTAGGGCGTGTGAGGATGTGCCAGTTCAGTTATCTGAATCCCCACACTTCCAGCATGAGGATTTGGGGATTGTGAATCCACAGCTAAACCCACTCCCTATTCAGTATGGATTAGTTTTTATTAGGGCTGTCGATTAATTGCAGTTAACTCACTCGATTAACTCAAAAAAATTGTGATTAATCAGTTTTAATTGCACTGTTAAATAGAATACCAATTGAAATTTATTAAATATTTTGGATGTTTTTCTACATTTTCAAATGTATTGATTTCAATTACAACACAGAATACAAAGTAGACAGTGCTCACGTTGTATTTTTTCATTACAAATATCTGTACTGTAAAAATGTTAAACAAAAGGAATAATATTTTTCAATTCACTTCATGCAAGTACTGAAGTGCAATCTCTATCATGAAAGTGCAACTTTCAAACGTAGGTTTTTGTGTTACATAACTGCACTCAAAAAACAATATAAAAACTTCAGAACCTACAAATCCACTGAGTCCTACTTCTTGTTCAGCCAATCACTAAGACAAACAAGTTTGTTTACATTTACAGGATAATGCTGCCCACTTCTTACTTACAGTGTCACCAGAAAGCGAGAACAGGCGTTTGCATGGCAGGCTTTCGTAGTTGGCATTGCAAGATATTTACGTGCCAGATTTGCTAAACTTTCACATGCCTCTTCATGCTTTGGCCACCATTCCAGAGAACATGGTTCCACACTGATGACACTCATTAAAAAAATAATCTGTCAATTAAATTTGTGACTGAACTCCTTAGGGAAGAATTGTATGTCTGCTTCTCTGTTTTACCCGCATTCTGCCACATATTTCATGTTACAGCAGTCTCAGATGAGGACCAGCATGTTTGTTTTAAGAACACTTTCACTGCAGACTTGACAAAAAACACAAAGAAGGTACCAATGTGAAATTTCTAAAGATAGCTACAGTACTTGACCCAAGGTTTAAGAATCTGAAGTGCCTTCCAAAATCTGAGAGGGAGGAGGTGTGGAGCCTGCTTTCAGAAGTCTTAAAAGAGCAACTCTGATGTGGAAACTACAGAACCTGAACCACCAAAAAAGAAAATCAACCTTCTGCTTTTGGCATCAGACACTGCTTTGGATCATTATCAAGCAGAACCCATCATCAGCACGGACACATGTCCTCTGGAATGATGGGTGAATATGAAGCGACATAGGACTCTTTAGCGCAACTAGCACATAAATATCTTGCAACACTGACTACAACAGTGCCATGCAAACACCTGTTCTCACTTTCAGGTCATGTTGTAAACAAGAAGCAGGCAGAATTATCTCCTGCAAATGTAAACGAACATGTTCAGACAAACAAGAAGTAGGACTGAGTGAACTTATAGGCTCTAAAGTTTTAGATGGTTTTAATTTTGAATGCAATTTTTTTTTAATGTACTTCTACTTTTGCAAGTTCAACTGTCATGATAAAGAGATTGCACTACAGTACTTTTATTAGGTTTGAAAAATACTATTTTTTTGGGTTTTTTTTTTACAGTGAAAATATTTGTAATCAAAAATATAAAGTGACTACTGTACATTTTGTATTCTGTGTTGTAATTCAAATCAATATATTTGAAAATGTAGAAAACATCCAAATATATTTAAATCAATGGTCCATTAACACAATTACAATTATATTTTTTAATTGCTTGACAGACCTAATTTTCAATTGGTCTTACAGGTCACAAAATCCAGTGCTGTTGAAGCAGAGCTCTGAGAAAGATAAACATGTGGCCAGGAAGATATTTTAAAAACTTGAAACAGGAGATAAAACAAGAGGCAGCAGCAAAAGTTGGAAGATTTTCCAAATGACACTACAAGGATACCAATCACCATGTACTATCTGAACCCAGGATAGTCCTTTGCATAAGAAAGGAGCCCCCCACCTCAGCATCAAGAAATTAATATGGAGTATGATCTTATTTGCCAGTGCAGATTTGGAAAAGCCACCAGTCAAACAGTTAAGACTAAGCCATCAGCTCAACTAACCAACCTCCAGTCTAGAGAGATTAGTGAGAAAACAACGTTTAAGACCATTTGTTCAGGACAGGTCATTCAGGAGCAGCACAATGTACTTCAATGTTGGAGTAAGGGCATCTAAGTCCAAGACCTGGGTTGGAGTCCTCATTCCTCAAGAGATCCAAGAAGTGTGCTCAGACCCTGGGAAGGAATGCCTCCCTCATTTTCTATTGAGCCCATTAAGCAGAAGCAGAAGTGAATATCATTCATCCTAGGAAAGCCTGTATTAAGGCCACTGTTGAAAGAAGGGAGGGTTTACAAGGGGGTGGAGGCAGTATCTTTTGAGTGCATTTATTTCTCATGAGAGGGGACTGGCAAGACAAAATTAAGAACAGAAATTTTGTTAAGAATAGTCAAAGGTGAAAGGTTCCCCAGGGATTTGTCTGGACTCCTCCACTAAAAGCCAAACTAAAATTTCAGAATAGGCTCTGTGACAGGTTTCAGAGTAGCAGCCGTGTTAGTCTGTATTCGCAAAAAGAAAAGGAGAACTAGTCTCTAAGGTGCCACAAGTACTCCTTTTCTTTTTGCGATCTACAATAGAGTTAGTGATGAAGAGTAAGGATTTTTTGGGGAGCAAGGGAGAACAAAACTGGAGGGAAGAGCATTCACATTTAGTTAAACGTGAGGCAAGCTTTCCCCATACTTTTGAAAATCTCATCTCTCTAGCTTTGGGCTGTATACTGTGTAAGTCCCAACAGTTGCCTATTGCTTTAATACCAAAGGAAAAACAGCTTCAAAATAAGCTATTTAATTTTAATCTAAAGTTCACGGTCCATCAAATTTCTGACCAAACTATGTCAGATAAAAAGTTGATTGGAGAAATTGTCGGTGATTAGTAAGATCCCAAACAAATCTGGATGGAAAAAAAAGGTGGTAATTGCCAACATTCCAAGTAACAGCAGAACTTCACAACTGTGGTAAATCTGAGGCAGTTACAACTGGGGTTATCCGCAAGGGTCGACCACCACTCTCTGAATTAGAGTGCTTACCAGAATATGAAGCCTTACATTGTAACAGCTAGAACGTGCCTTAATTGTGACTAAAGACAAGCAAACGTTGAATGCATTACATAAGTCTCAAAACTAAAACCATGTCTAGTACACCTGAAGAGAAAAAGCACCACTAAAAGTATCTTACCTCATAAATGTTGGGGTGCCACATTTTGGTCAGGAATCTGAAGGTAGGCGGTGAATATGGATAGTCGATAGGAAATTTAATGTGAGCCTGCAACAAATAAAATTAATCTCAGTTTTCATGTAACAGAATGCATGGAGACCAGCAAACTAATCCATGTTAGTCTTTCACACTGGAAGGTTTGGGGGCCAAAGTGATTTCAGTCTTAAAGGAAACAAAGTTGATCATATTTTGTTAGTGCTTTAATGGACATTAGGCACCTGACAAATCTACACAGTTCAGCTCCATTATTGGGTCTCGTGCGCAGATTGGTACTTGAACAGGAGAATTTGAAGATCAGGACCACGTTCATTGGACTGGCAATCCTTGTAATAGAGAGGGAAAGACAAGCAAGCAACCGTCTCAACTTCACGTAGCTCTAACTCGAGTCAAGTCCCGAGATGTCTTAACTATTTTTAAAAAAAAAATCACTGACCATTAAAAAAAATCACTGAAGAATTCGGTGGCCAATATTATTGGTTTCCTTTTTTAAAATCTCAAAACAGATTAAGACTTTTGGCCCCAGTAGGATGAATTTTCTAGTGTTCCAAGCACATTAGTGGGGCTAAAGAACATTTACATCAATACCTGTGCACTGCACAAACCAATGCATCTGAATAGGCACAAGGAATATTTGTTGGCAGTTTTGAAGGACTTGGTTGGTGGAGGAAGTAGAAATTTCTACTTCAAGCAGACTAACCTGTCTACCAAGCGGAGCATTTATACTACACTTGATGCCATGGCATCTGAGCACTTCACAAATTCAGATATTAGGAGGCTTACATTTTGCAGAGCTGTGTAATCCTGCCACATAAACCGGAATCTTGATAACAATTTTATTATACTAATGGTGGGTTAGCACACCCATAGCATTACACGGGCATCTTTTTAATAAAGAAAAAGTAACAAATAGACCTTTAGATATCAACTAGATAGATTCTAGTTACAGTTAAAACTAGAGGTAGGTACAAACTAGTGTCTTAAACCTCACTCTTAAGGTTTGGTAAGGAGGCAAGGTGCGTTGAAATAAAAACCCAGCCTGTTTTGCAATTTAGGCTCCTCTAGTTTAAAGCGAAACCAGCACTCTCAGTAGCTTGAATATTTTTTAAGCACCTTTACAGAGTGTCCACGAAAAGATAGACAGCATGTGCTATGGAAGTATAGTAGTGTCAAATCCTAAGCAGAGATGGTTTACCGGAATATACACTTAGAAAAATGCTAACTGGATGTTCACAATATAATGCAACAATGATCATCAGTCAGCAGTCTAAGCCCATTCAACTCCCGGTTCTGACATTTTATTAGTACAAGAGAGAAAAGTAGTGCTCAAGAGTCCAAATTAAATCCAGAAATAAAAAACCCAGGGTAGAGCTAGATAGAAAGCCTGCTTACAGCTGGTCAGAATAACTAACGGTGGGTAACTTTGCATCTCTTGTTTAACAATATTGTAACATGCTGCTAGGCATGTCCAAGACAACTTCAGCCTAAGCTTTCTTTGCTTTTTGTGCCTTAAACTTGGAGCCTTATTTGTATTTAAATGCAGAGCATTTTAAATTTGAAAGCCAGTTTAGACAGGTCTATTTAACTTTGACAGGCACTTTCCCACTGCTATGTTGTATTGTATTCCATCCAGAGATTACACAGATCCAAAGACTGCGCCTTTATATAAACTAGTGCATGCAACCCAGAAACTGCTTACAACTGTAGGGTAAACTGGGGGGCTATTTAACCTCTGAACTACTTGTTAAGAGACACTGCAGAATTGAACAAACTGAACGCATCGAGTGTACAAAACCAATCCATATACACTGTAGAGCAGTGTTTCTCAAAGTACGGGTTGCGACCCAGTACTGGGTCATGGAATGGACACTGTTGCCTTGCTGATTCAAATTATAAAGATCATTGCCACGCAGCAGGG
This sequence comes from Dermochelys coriacea, assembly GCF_009764565.3. Taxonomy (NCBI): domain Eukaryota; kingdom Metazoa; phylum Chordata; order Testudines; family Dermochelyidae; genus Dermochelys; species Dermochelys coriacea. Next base: position 5,353,943 of record NC_050072.1, read on the forward strand.
ACCTGGAGGGGAGAGAGGTAGGGGTGGGCAGGAACTGTGGAGGGGAGCAAGTTGGCGCTTGCAAGGCTGCTACGGGCCTCTTCCCTGGCTTCCCAGAGTGCCATGCTTCCTGCTAGCAGGTGTGAGAGAGAGGGGAAGGGAGTGCCCCTCCCCGGAGCTAGCTGCTGCCAGTAGGGAGAGGGCTGGGGTCCTCTGGCCCCAGCACTGGGACAGCCTGCCTGCACCCCAAACTCCTCATCCCTGGCCCCACCCCAGAGCCTGCACCCGCAGCCAGAGCCCTCACTGCTGCATCCCAACCCCCTGCCCCAGCCCTGAGCCCTCTCCTACACCCCTCACCCCAAGACAGAGCCCTCACCTCCACACCCCACCCTGGGCCACCTTCCACACTCCTTACCATAAGCTTACAAAGGCTAGTGTCTAGTGTTAGTTACATAAAGTGGGTTAAGATGGAATGTATTGCAATATTATGATTTTATGAAAACTAGTCAAAAGATATTTATGTTGGGTCACAGGCATCAGCAATTTTCTTCAACTGGGTCTTGAGGAAAAAAGTTTGAAAACCACTGCTGTAGAGTGCCACACAACACTGTTGGGGTAGCAGATAAATATACATTAGGGAACCACTTTTTGATGTGTAGGCAATTGATAGATTTAATTTACATTGTAACCAGTCATGTCTTTACAAAAGATCAGAAAGCTACAGAATTTGGAAACGAGCAATTATTTGCTGCTCTATTTTGTTTAGCTAAATTGAAGTATTGAGTACAGAGATGCTCTAGTGTAGCAACCCAGATACAGAAATTGGCTTTTCCATTGAATAGCTTTTTAGGGGTCAGAATTTCACTGTGCCAGCTGTTCAAGCTGTAGATCAGAAGGATTAAGTGCACTGGGAAACCCAAATGATCTAAAAAAATTGGGGAATTTTACAGTGATTACTTTCATCTCTCCTTCTCCTGATCATTAGCTTGAAAAGTGAAACTGAACTCTTATCCGTGACATTCAGAGTTTTCACAAACAGGTTTCCAGATATTACTCAGCATTTTACTTTCCTAATAGAAGTGATCAGTTAAAAGCAGCTTTCCACCAGTTGAGCATTAATATATTTCAATTGAATGGGTGAAGGAGACCAGGAGTTTCAGGGGCAAGCTGCCACATAGCTGGTGAAGACTCATTAATAGTCATAGCTAGGAATCCAGCATCATCACAAACTGCCATTTAAAATATTTCCTGGATTAAATAAGTCAGAAGACCATATATTAAGGTCATTTCTGAGTGACAGTTTGTTACTTGGGGCAAATAAGTTTATAAAACCTCCAATGACCTGCGATGAATGGAGGATATCCGGATACTTTTTACGTGACATATCCTGAACCGGGTTTAGATAGGTTCTATTGCATATATTGTCAGAGTAGCACAGATCTGAGGCAGCATGCCTTTGGTTAAATTAGGCCTAACCTCAAGTGGAATTTATTTTTTAGAGAGAGTACCCAGAAAGCCCCAAGACACAAATCAGGAAAAAACATTAAGTTTGATATTCAACATCCCTCCCCTGTGGCCCCCTCAGCAAGCTGTTGAGCCATTTTAAGTTTACCTTACACCAACTATAGAAAGTGACCAGGGCAAATCCTAGATTTCAGAGATTTGAACACTTGACTTCCCTCACTATAGCTCTTCAAAATGCTTGGGTTTTGCCAGTTCCGAAGCATGTGTTAAGAGATACTAAGGGGTAAATTAAACATCACTATGATACTATGCTTGATAAAATGGGTTGGTTGCAGATTTCATCCTATGTAATTTGAACACATACAGTCTCCAACTAGATTGCTGACACACCACACTATGCAATTTAAATACATTGGTAGAAGCTAACAGCCTCCCAGAGCCCGCGTTCCACACGCCCTGCCGGCCCTGCGCCAACCAGAATATAAACCGGACTTTCAATGAAAATCAGAAGTGCCGGTTTATAGAGTTTTCCAGTTGGTGAAGTCCTGGATAAAATGGCTTTTACTGTACATTTATTTTTAAAAAAGTTTAAAAGTTTCCAGTCAGTTCTTAAATGTATTCAGAGAGCTAATTAATGTGTAGAGTGTGGTAATTACCGCTGCTTTGCATTTATAGAATTGTCAAGTACTTACTCCATCCAAAGTATTTACATACCACTGACCCCTCTATGAACAGTATTAATATGAACAGGTTACTCTATCACAACATTTAAAATTTGCTGGGGGAACAAAGTGCATGTTTCATGCAAAAAACAAGTACTCAGAAGACTACCGAGTTGATTTTCACATGTGCAGAGGACCAGCAGCTTCCACAGCTGTCAATTGGAGCTGCAGTTGCTCAGCACCTCTGAAAAGACCATTTAAAAAAAAATTACATTCCTTATAATAAAATGTTAGGTCTTTTTTTTATTCCCAACACTCTTTAAAAGCTATGAACATGCAGCACCATTGAAACTTAGCTTCCTCTGAGGTGCAGAACAGCAGACAGCCTAACTGAAAAAAAATCTTACACTGTTCCAAGTTATGAGGTGGAAGGGGAGTGGGGCGGTTGTGCATGTGCACTGAATGTATGATGTTCCTTGCTTCTCAGAGTGTGAAGATACTAATGCACAATGAATACCCACAGCCATGCTTACACTAGAAGTAACATTCAATAGCTTTCCAAAAGACAACTTACCTCATTAGCTACACAGATTTCTTAACAGGGTGGCATGGAGGGACATGGACAGGTGGTGACAGTTTAGAAATATTTTGCCCACTAAAGTGTTTTTTTATATATATAAAAATCAAACTTTTGACTTTCTAGATACTTTCAAAACTCAACCTCTGCCTCCTAGAAAAGGCACTCAACTTCTGTTTGAAGAGGACTATGTTAAAGGGACCTTGGAACCTTTCAGTTTCACCAACAGCATCAACACAAAAGAGTTACAGCACAGCACTTGATCGTACATAGCTATTCACATCCCCATAGTCCAAACAAGCCCTTCGATGGAGACCTAGATGGAGACTATGTCAACTGTTTTATTGCAAAAAGTAGTCAGTAAAACCCTTTTAAAAAACAAACCTTACTACACAAAGTTACTGCTGTTCAGGTAAGCTCAGGAGAAAGCATAAAAAACTCAAGCATGTTAGCTTATGCACCTCATACACAAGATGAAACTGTAAGGGTTACTGTTGTAACAAATTTATCTTTTTAGTTCGGTGGTTCTCAACCTTTCCCGATTACTGTACCCCTTTCACAAGTTTGATTTGTCATGTACCCCAAGTTTCGTTGCACTTAAAACCAACTTGCCTACAAAATGAGACCTAAAAATACAAAGTCACTGCACACTATTACTGAAAAATTGCTTACTTTTTCATTTTTACCATACAATTATAAAATCAATTGAAATATAAATAAATATTGTACTTACATTTCAGTGTATAGTATATAGAGCAGTATAAACAAGCCATTGTCTGTATGAAATTTTAGTTTGTCCTGACTTCACAGGTGCTTTTTATGTAAGCTGTTGTAAAACTAGGCAAGTATCTACATGAACTGATGTACCCCCTGGACAACCTCTGCATATCCCCAGGGGCACATGTACACCTGGTTGAGAACTACTGCTTTAGCACAGCATACACAACTGTCAACCAATAGTTTGGATTACATCCAATTCCTTTGTGTGTAAAGGACTTAACCAGTACTAAGGCCCAAAGTGCCTCTTTACAGAAAGGGTTATCGCAGCAATCAAATGTTCGTTAATTTTAGATTTTCACTTAAATACATGTAATTAACGTTTCCCAGCAGTTAACTGGAATATTGGCACTGACGATTTCCCACTTCAGTCCCAGCCACAGTATTCTTATGCTATCAGTAACCCAATCTTTTCACACCAAAACAAAAAAATTAAAGCAACTTTGTACTCATCCATTTACCCAGTGCAAATTAAAATTTCATCTTCATAAGTGTGGGCAGATTGTGCCAGAGTAACTCAAGATTTTAAAATAGATGGGAAATTTCTCCCCCCTCTGGACAACTGAAAGTTTGGGTATTTCAGTTGAGAGATACTAAGGCAGAGAATCCCCATCAATGATTTATTATGTACTAGCAGAGCCTTCAGTAGTCTGTGCATATCAGACCACAGGACTAGATCTCAAATATCAGTCGCCAAAGTATACATGGTACTTCTACAGATACCACACACACACACGTTTAGCATAGGTAAACAGCGCAGTGACCACTGAGTATGCTGCAAGTAAGCAGGAAACTCAGGCTTCCAACCATACACCTTGTTTTCAGCAGTTGCATTCTAAAGGAAAGCCTTCAGCCAAAGTGGCTGTATCTGCACAGCACATGCTTAAGATGAGGCACAAGGCCAACAGAAGTACAGGAACTATACAAACCACTGCTGTGTTAATTTTAACATCTAACCCCACAAAATGCCTTTTAATGCTGGCTGGTACATCACACCTTTTTAAAACTCACCTAATGGATTTGCTCTTCCACATTAAGCCTGGATTACTGAAATGTTTTCCAGGATGTAGTATTAAACACCACATTTAGTGGAGGTCATCTTAAGTATTAACAGTCCATTTAGCAAGCGAAGTCAAGAAGCGAAATCACCTTGATGCTGTCCAACTTCAGAACCTGCAAGACCAGCATTACTATTAAAAACTAGCTAGGCAGACTTGCCATTAATACAAAGTAGTGGGTCACACACTTTAGTGAGCTTGGCCTACACAAGCCACAAACAGCAGGGGCTCCTTGCATCCTTACATTCCAACCAACAAGCTCCCTGTATTGTCACCCTCCCAATCCCCCTCTATTTCAGGGACTCTGCAAAGTTTCCCCACTTGCTCTGATGCTTTGGCTTTTGCCCCTCCATTCTCCTTTAATAGGGTCCTGCCTTCTCCCTACCATGCCTGTGGATCTGTCTCCTGTTACCCATTTCCATCTCCCACCACAGCAGGGGTTCTGCTCCCTCCATGCCAATAGCTTAGTGTATCCCCCAACCCTGGATTGGAAAGGAGGAGTGGATGACTGGTGTCCTACCCCTACAAACCAGGAAGGGCACTAGTAGAGAGGACACTTCATTCCTTCCTCACTTCTGGGTGTCCCTGCTGGCTGAGAATCCACCTCACACAGCTTTCAGCAGGAAGAACACTGGATTTCTCTGTCTGGGAGAGAAGTCATCCAGGGCATCATATGCTAAATACTATCAGGACCACAAGCAGAGGGATTGTTATGCTAGAAAGGCACTAAATGGCTGCCAGAAACCAGTCGGTTTGATCTAGAGACAACTGCAGAGGTACTTGAAGCAGTGACTGTGCTAAACAGATGACAGCAGCTCCATGTATCACCCATTTCCCCTAAAAACAATTGCATTCTGCTCATTGATGCCTAGAACATTCCCTGGAATTTATCCGATGTGGCATTCAAATGCTATTGCATTACACACAGAAATCCTGTCAAGTTGAGTGCAACGTCTTTGCAAGCCTCAACAATAAAAAGTTGTTCCAAGTGATGTATGTAGTGAGCTATACACCAACTTTTCACCTCTGGCCCCTAAGTTTCAAGTCCTTATTGAAATCATACCTGAACACGAGTTCCCAGCATAGCACCTGACTGCACCCATAATTTATTTCACTTTTCAGACACATCACATAAGTACAAGCAGAAAGCACCAAGTCAAAGTTCTATTACAGACAGCTTGGCTTTCAGCTATTAGAAAAAAATAAGTGGCTGAATGAATACAAACAAGATAGCCAAATTAGTTCTGGGAATCTTGAAGGAACATGCCCATTGCATAGAACTATTAAGCAACTACTTAACACAGGGTATGCGCTCCCTAAGATAACCCATAAAGGAAAAAATTGGGTTTGTATCATGTTTTGCTGCTTTATGATTATAAAGATGGCCTGCAATTCACATCAGTCTAATCTCGAAGACTAGAGATCTAGTGAAACAAAACTCATCACAGGAAATGAAAATTAAGCTACTGAAAGGATGAAAAGAAAAGGAGTACTTGTGGTACCTTAGAGGCTAACAAATTTATTTGAGCATGAGCTTTCCTGAGCTACAGCTTATTTCATCGGATGCATTCAATGGTGAGCTCATGCTCAAATTTGTTAGTCTCTAAGGTGCCACAAGTACTCCTTTTCTTTTTGCGAATACAGACCAACACGGCTGCTACTCTGAAACCTGAAAGGATGAAGGAATTTTTAGTCAAACTGTTGGGTTTTGTTTATACACCACCAAAGAGTTTAACACTTCCATGATGAACTTTTTTGAACCCCTACAACCCTTGTTCTTCTATAATTCATGTGAATGAACTCATGATAAATCCAAAAAACATCTTGCCTACTGTTCCCCATCCACAAGGTCTGCTAGGAAAACCCATCTGGACACTCTTAGCATCTTCCAGATTAAAACCCTGTCAAAAAGTGTCTTTTATACATTTTAAATTAATGAATAAACCCTTTTTTGTATAGCATTTTGTAGGTCACTTAACACAAAGTGAACCTTTTATATTAAGTTACAAGCTTTTTCAGACTGGAACTATGTTACAGGTTTGCACAGTGCCAAACACAATGGAGCCCCGATTCTGATTAGAGCCTCTAGGAACTATTCGCAAAAAGAAAAGGAGTACCCGTGGCACCTTAGAGACTAACAAATTTATTAGAGCATAAGCTTTCGTGAGCTACAGCTCACTTCATCGGATGCATTTGGTGGAAAAAGCAGAGGAGAGATTTATATACACACACACAGAGAACATGAAACAATGGGTTTATCATACACACTGTAAGGAGAGTGATCACTTAAGGTAAGCCATCACCAGCAGCGGGGGGGGGGGGGGGGGAAAGGAGGAAAACCTTTCATGGTGACAAGCAAGGTAGGCTAATTCCAGCAGTTAACAAGAACATCTGAGGAACAGTGGGGGGGGATGGGAGGGAGAAATACCATGGGGAAATAGAAAAGGAGTACTTGTGGCACCTTAGAGACTGACAAGTACTCCTTTTCTTTTTGCGAATACAGACTAACACGGCTGCTACTCTGAAACATGGGGAAATAGTTTTACTTTGTGTAATGACTCATCCATTCCCAGTCTCTATTCAAGCCTAAGTTAACTGTATCCAGTTTGCAAATTAATTCCAATTCAGCAGTCTCTCGTTGGAGTCTGTTTTTGAAGCTTTTTTGTTGAAGTATAGCCACTCTTAGGTCTGTGATCGAGTGACCAGAGAGATTGAAGTGTTCTCCAACTGGTTTTTGAATGTTATAATTCTTGACGTCTGATTTGTGTCCATTCATTCTTTTACGTAGAGACTGTCCAGTTTGGCCAATGTACATGGCAGAGGGGCATTGCTGGCACATGATGGCATATATCACATTGGTAGATGCGCAGGTGAATGAGCCTCTGATAGTGTGGCTGATGTGATTAGGCCCTATGATGGTATCCCCTGAATAGATATGTGGACAGAGTTGGCAACGGGCTTTGTTGCAAGGATAGGTTCCTGGGTTAGTGGTTCTGTTGTGTGGTGTGTGGTTGCTGGTGAGTATTTGCTTCAGATTGGGGGGCTGTCTGTAAGCAAGGACTGGCCTGTCTCCCAAGATCTGTGAGAGTGATGGGTCGTCCTTCAGGATAGGTTGTAGATCCTTGATGATGCGTTGGAGAGGTTTGAGTTGGGGCTGAAGGTGATGGCTAGTGGCGTTCTGTTGTTTTCTTTGTTGGGCCTGTCCTGTAGTAGGTGACTTCTGGGTACTCTTCTGGCTCTGTCAATCTGTTTCTTCACTTCAGCAGGTGGGTATTGTAGTTGTAGGAATGCATGATAGAGATCTTGTAGGTGTTTGTCTCTGTCTGAGGGGTTGGAGCAAATGCGGTTATATCGTAGCGCTTGGCTGTAGACAATGGATCGAGTGGTATGATCTGGATGAAAGCTAGAGGCATGTAGGTAGGAATAGCGGTCAGTAGGTTTCCGATATAGGGTGGTGTTTATGTGACCATCACTTATTAGCACCGTAGTGTCCAGGAAGTGGATCTCTTGTGTGGACTGGTCCAGGCTGAGGTTGATGGTGGGATGGAAATTGTTGAAATCATGGTGGAATTCCTCAAGAGCTTCTTTTCCATGGGTCCAGATGATGAAGATGTCATCAATGTAGCGCAAATAGAGTAGGGGCATTAGGGGACGAGAGCTGAGGAAGCGTTGTTCTAAGTCAGCCATAAAAATGTTGGCATACTGTGGGGCCATGCGGGTACCCATTGCAGTGCCGCTGATTTGAAGGTATACATTGTCACCAAATGTGAAATAGTTATGGGTCAGGACAAAGTCACAAAGTTCAGCCACCAGGTTAGCCGTGACAGTATCGGGGATACTGTTCCTGACGGCTTGTAGTCCATCTTTGTGTGGAATGTCGGTGTAGAGGCTTCTACATCCATAGTGGCTAGGATCGTGTTTTTAGGAAGATCACCAATGGATTGTAGTTTCCTCAGGAAGTCAGTGGTGTCTCGAAGATAGCTGGGAGTGCTGGTAATGAAGGGCCTGAGGAGGGAGTCTACTAGCCAGACAATCCTGCTGTCAGGGTGCCAATGCCTGAGATGATGGGGCGTCCAGGATTTCCAGGTTTATGGATCTTGGGTAGCAGATAGAATACCCCAGGTCGGGGCTCCAGGGGTGTGTCTGTGCGGATTTGTTCTTGTGCTTTTTCAGGGAGTTTCTTGAGCAAATGCTGTAGTTTCTTTTGGTAACTCTCAGTGGGATCAGAGGGTAATGGCTTGTAGAAAGTGGTGTTGGAGAGCTGCCTAGTAGCCTCTTGTTCATACTCCGACCTATTCATGATGACGACAGCACCTCCTTTGTCAGCCTTTTTGATTATGATGTCAGAGTTGTTTCTGAGGCTGTGGATGGCACTGTGTTCTGCATGGCTGAGGTTATGGGGTAAGCGATGCTGCTTTTCCACAATTTCAGCTCGTGCACGTAGGCGGAAGCAGTCTATGTAGAAATCCAGGCTGCTGTTTCGACCTTCAGGAGGAGTCCACCCAGAATCCTTCTTTTTGTAGTGTTGGCAGGAAGGTCTCTGTGGGTTAATATGTTGGTCAGAGGTGTGTTGGAAATATTCCTTGAGTCTGAGACGTCGAAAATAGGATTCTAGGTCACCACAGAACTGTATCATGTTCGTGGGGGTGGAGGGGCAAAAGGAGAGGCCCCGAGATAGGACAGATTCTTCCGCTGGGCTAAGAGTATAGTTGGATAGATTAACAATATTGCTGGGTGGGTTACGGGAACCATTGTTGTGGCCCCTTGTGGCATATAGTAGTTTAGATAGCTTAGTGTCCTTTTTCTTTTGTAGAGAAGCAAAGTGTGTTTTGTAAATGGCTTGTCTAGTTTTTGTAAAGTCCAGCCACGAGGAAGTTTGTGTGGAAGCTTGGTTCTAGAACGCCACTAGCCATCACCTTCAGCCCCCAACTAAAACCTCTCCAACACATCATCAAGGATCTACAACCTATCCTGAAGGACGACCCATCACTCTCACAGATCTTGGGAGACAGACCAGTCCTTGCTTACAGACAGCCCCCCCAATCTGAAGCAAATACTCACCAGCAACCACACACCACACAACAGAACCACTAACCCAGGAACCTATCCTTGCAACAAAGCCCGTTGCCAACTCTGTCCACATATCTATTCAGGGGATACCATCATAGGGCCTAATCACATCAGCCACACCATCAGAGGCTCGTTCACCTGTGCATCTACCAATGTGATATATGCCATCATGTGCCAGCAATGCCCCTCTGCCATGTACATTGGCCAAACTGGACAGTATCTACGTAAAAGAATGAATGGACACAAATCAGACGTCAAGAATTATAACATTCAAAAACCAGTTGGAGAACACTTCAATCTCTCCGGTCACTCGATCACAGACCTAAGAGTGGCTATCCTTCAACAAAAAAGCTTCAAAAACAGACTCCAACGAGAGACTGCTGAATTGGAATTAATTTGCAAACTGGATACAATTAACTTAGGCTTGAATAGAGACTGGGAATGGATGAGTCATTACACAAAGTAAAACTATTTCCCCATGGTATTTCTCCCTCCCACCCCCCCACTGTTCCTCTGATATTCTTGTTAACTGCTGGAATTAGCCTACCTTGCTTGTCACCATGAAAGGTCTTCCTCCTTTCCCCCCCACCCCGCTGCTGGTGATGGCTTATCTTAAGTGATCACTCTCCTTACAGTATGTATGATAAACCCATTGTTTCATGTTCTGTGTGTGTGTGTGTGTGTGTGTGTGTGTGTGTGTGTGTGTGTATATAAATCTCTCCTCTGCTTTTTCCACCAAATGCATCCGATGAAGTGAGCTGTAGCTCACGAAAGCTTATGCTCTAATACATTTGTTAGTCTCTCAAGTGCCACGGGTACTCCTTTTCTTTTTGCGAATACAGACTAACACGGCTGCTACTCTGAAATCTAGGAATTATTATAATAGCAACATTAAAATTCACAAATTAAGAGTTTTACTATTATTGTGTTGTAATTTGTAAATTTTACAAGCAAGAAATAGCATATAGAAAATGCCCACTTTCAGTAAATATGAAGTCTATCTTAAATTCATGTTTATGGGCAATTATGGCTTTTGTGACTGTTAATACTCTAATGATTTTGGGTAGTGTTAAAATCAACAGGAAATGGACAAATAGGCAGCAAGCCTACATACTGACCAAGTTCAAAGTTACAGCTGCACCATACTTATGATAATCAGGGTAAAATATAGTCCTTGATAGAAGAATGGAGCACAAGTGATATATATTTCTCATGCGTGCGCTGTCTAGAGGATCTGTATAAACTGAGCAACATTTGGTCCTTTCCTCCAAGTGTCATCAACAAGGAATGGGTGAAGATCTGAGCAGTTATTCTGTCATTTCCCTACACTAACTCAAAGAGAAGGAACAATTTTTTTTAAATGTTCTCCCTTTTGTGTCAAAGGAGTCAGGCTCAGATATTTTAGCCTTCATGATGTATTACAGCTGTTAATCTTAAATTAAGTTTCTGATTAGCTCAGGAGTTTGTAGTCTAAGGGCAAACCAGTAGAGCGTTTAGGATTTTAAAGACGCTTTGAATTAAGTCACTTCTACCTTCGAGTGAAATTTTATTAGAGATGGCTCACAGTATTGCCCAACTAAATATTGCTACTAGGTATGAATGATAGGATAGCTGATTCAAATGCTGAGGAGTCAAGGATAAACTGCTCTTGAAATATAGGAGGTCAACTAAGGCGCTATCTGCAGTAAAACTACATCTACTGTGGTAACTCAAATGTCAGCATCCTTACATTACATAGGTATTCAGCCTTAAACACAGCAAATGTATCTTAAAAATATTTTAGTTTTTGACAGCTTGCTGTAGAGCTGTTTAAAATGGCAGAGGTATGCTGAAAGCAGAATGATCTACCCCCCTTGACAATAGGCCAACTGCATATTCCTGAAACCATGCCCCTCCCCTACCATGCTATTTATTCTTGTTGCTTTGTCAGCACTGGGATCAGCACATGGCTACCATTGCCTGTATTAACCAAGCCAACTCTGCAATGCCCATTTTTCAATGCAAAGCCTTACTAGCTCAGCAATATACAATACCAATAAGAACTGGACAAAGCAAGGACCTATTTCAAAGCTGGTCTGGACTAGTGAACTGTTCAGAGAATTATATCCCAGGCTCAAAGTGAGCTATGTTCACATACACAGTGTTAGTAATACCTACTTTTCAGCAGCACCAGCAGAAAGAAAAAACCCTCTAATTAAGCACATGGGAAAGAAAAATTAGTTATTTGGTTCCTTCTGTAATACAAGGCACTAACCTATTAGGCTCTGCAGCCCATGTTCTGTAGTTGGTTTTGAAACCTTAAATGGAAGATCATTTCATGTAATACAGCTAATGTCACAGCAGAAATGGTCATTTGTTTTAAATTTAGTTCAGCATAGGCAGCCCAGGGAGAGAAATTAAGTTCAACCTTCAATCTGATTTGCAATCTAGCTTTTATTTAAAAAAAAGCCACCACACCCAGATATGATTAGAGTTTTTTTTTGCAGGTCAGAATGAAGGTACATGGCAAACTATTTGGTGAGAATTACACATCTTGCTTTTACTATGTCAATCTTGAAGCGTTAGCAACCCTTCAGAAAACAGACATTTACAGAATGACTTGCTCTCCCACCCCAACAACAAAGTAAGGTATCGTTCCCACCCCATCACAAATCTAAAAGGGAACATTTGAAATGCTTGAGTTAAGGTTTAGATTGACCAAAATATTTTGTACTCAGTTAAGACTCAAAGTGACTATTATAGTAATCTAATATCTGGCATTCTGCCTAACTGGCCAGAGGATATCATTAAACTTGGTTCCCACCTACCCTCCCACACTTGCAAGAATTTAAATCTATTTAACCATTCATTTAGTTTTGAAATTTGACCAGTAGCAGCACCTTTGTTTGGAGCAATCATTGATCCTGAATGCTTCCCCCAAACATATGCAATCTACAAGCCTGCCCATTGTCTTAACTGGTCCTTGGACCCTACCTCCGCTCAAATTCTTCTACATCATGTCTTACTATTTCCTTCCCTTCCTCTAATGGAAATACCTCTTTATGGTCTCCCCAAAGCCTTGTTCTCCAAGCTTCAGGGTGTCAGTTCCAAGTCTTTTGCTTCAAGTGAGGGAGAGGACAAAGTACATTTGTGGCCCATATGTTTTTACGGATGGGTACTGAGCATACACACTTCAGAGTTCCCCATCCTCTCCAAAGCCACAAGACAATCTTACATCATCCACTGATACATCTTTGCTTTGAAAGTTAGGCTTGGCAAATAGAGGTAGGAAGCCTCAAAGAATTTCAAACTCATTGCATGCTTTGACGGGAGAACTTCCATGAACACTCAAGTGTTGCCAAAGGAGGTGGTAGTTTAGTAGAGAGGTTCTCTTATCTGACAAGTCTTCAAGGTGACTACACAAGAACTTGGAAGCTGACAAAAAATAGGACAGAGCCCAATAGGCTTTAAACTTATCCTCAGCTATAGGTAGCACAGAATCACAGGACTGGAAAGGACCTCAAGAGGTCTTCTAGTCCAGTCCTCTGCACTCAAGGCAGGACCAAGTATTATCTAGACTATCCATGACAGGTGTTTGTCTAACCTGCCCTTAAAAATCTCCAATGATGGAGATTCCACAACCTCCCTAGGCAATTTATTCCAGTGTTTCACCACCCTGAACGGAAGATTTTCCTAAATGTCCAACCTAAACTGCCTTTGCTGCAATTTAAGCCCATTGCTTCTTGCCCCATCCTCAGGAGTTGGAACAATTTTTCCTCTCTCCTTTTTGTAACATCCTTTTACGTACTTGAAAGCTTATGTCCCCCCTCAGTCTTCTCTTCTCCAGACTAAACAAACCCAAGCATGAGGAACTGTGTAGCTGAACTCCACTAACGTACAGTCTGATCAATACTTTAGTACTGCCAAACCTCTAGCATCCATTGGCTTATGTAACATTATATGAGTAAAGTGAAAAAGGTCCATTCTAGTCATGCTGGAAGACAAGGTGGAACCTTACAGCTTCCCAATGATAGTTTCTCCCAGCTAGGCTCAGTGTAGGATTTGCCAGGTTATCTGGGTTTTCCCTGACCCTTCACTTGCAGCTCTAGCCATTATCTAGCTATTGCTTTCTTATACAAAAGTTGTGTAGCTGTTGTCATTGACAGATATTATTTGAAGACAGGATCCAGGAGTAAAAAGGCAATTTATATTCCAGACTGCCAGTATGCTGTGTGACCTTCAGCAAGTCACAAACCATTCCTGAGTTTAGCCTGCCAACCTCACTCAGAACATGGGAAACAGATACTTGATGTCTCTAAAGCATTTTGAGTTATAGCTGAAAGGTGTTGTGCAAGTATAAAGCAACAACAAGTATCCTGAGGTCTAGCCTCCTCCTTCAATGACCCATTTATTTATGTAGATTAGAAAACAGGTGCACATGGCTGGAAAAAAGCAGTGAAGTTTAACATAGGCCTCATTAGTTCTAGTTCCACATTAAAAATATTCTTCTACTATCTACTCAGTGCTTCAGCAAAATGAGGGATATAGTTTAATAGGTCTTTTGCAAATGTGTTTTAAGGAGGGGCTTTGAAAGTGTAGTCAATGCTACCCAAATAAAGCAGTATGAAAGGCAGAAAAAGTTTAGTCTAGCGGCTGAATTTTCATTTTGTTGAATCCATGATGAAATATCTGCCAAAATTTACTTTGAACAACTTCAGGAATGATCCTTAAGCCTCTGAAAGCAACAGTTTATGCACAGCCTCCCCTACCTGTTGGTTAAGTGAGAAAATACTTTTCAGAACACATTCAGGCACAACTGCATAACATTTCTACTTCCAATCCATTCCTAATACAATGCTGCTGCTGATGCTATGATTAAGCAACTACCGTTCATACGGGGACATTCTGCTCATTAAACCAATAGTCAAGTTAGACAATTTACAGAGGCCTTCATAAAAATGATATTCATGCACCCATCAAGAGGAAACAATATTCAACTACAGATTCTCTTTAAAAAAGGCCCAAATTCCCAAAACTTAGCAGCATTTCTTGCAGAAAACTGATGTCTAGGTAGTCATCACTACAGTGTAACACTGAACAGGACCCAACAATAGCATCTGAAGTTCTTTAGGCTGAGGGGCCCACTTGTGGTTGCTGGTGGGGTGGGGATGGAGAAAACAGGCAGGCTACATTAGATACTAAGGGTATGTCTACACTGCTTCTGGGAGCAAGCCTCCTAATCCGAGTCCACAGACCCGTGTTAGTGGGGTTCACACTAGTGCACAGAATAGGTGGGTAAACTATGCTTTGATGTTGGGACTTGGGCTGGAGTTTGGGCTCTCAAGCTTTCAAGGGGGTAGGCTTGAGTCAATGTCAAAACACCATCTACACAAATATTTTTAGCACCCATCTGTGGAGCTGGGTTGGGAAGCCTCCTCCCAGATGCAGTGCAATCCAGTCAGCTGTTTAGGATATCTCAGCAAGTCATGAGTAAGCTTCTACCCACTAGAATTTGTGCCGGGCCTTGATAGCAATAGCGTGTAAAGCACTCCATGTTAGCATCGTCACTATTTACCTAATTCAGAAGTCCAGAGTGGTGTCATTTACTAAGAGCTGCATCAATCTGCGACTGAATTCCCAAACATTCCAGACGAATCTTGTTTGATCTATGGAACAGTGTTTTGAACTTCAATGATCTGGATAAATGACTGCTTCTTAAAAGCAGGTTTACCGTGCTATGCAATGACTGAATCTGAAAGTGTGATGCATGTAGTTCTCCAGCCTTGTTTTTAAACACTGCTCTATTTTGATCATACGTTTACTTTATTCAGAGTCCGATTCAAACATAATGGTAAGTGAATATTTTATGCACAGTCAATCACCCAAAGACAGAAGCCACAATGGAATACACCAAGATATATTTTAATCTCAGCTCCCCCTATTTCTCCTCACACTACTATTATCTGCATTCCTCAGACAGTTTGTTGCGTTTTACTAAGTTGACAGGTTTTGATGAGCAATTCAACCTCCTCCTTTGCTTTGTGGCTTTACATATACAAACTGAAGTGAAATGAACAGATGCAGTCATTCAACCTTTCAGGTATGCCATGTAATCTAGTGTATCACCCCCTTTCATTCACAGTAGATGGGAAATGGTTTGCTTTGGAAGCATCTTTCATTCCACTCATGTTTAACTAAATATTTTTAGATAGTACTTTAAATAAATATCAGCCTAACCTCTGAACATTCATGAGTCATTCACTGACTAACCACCTTGATACCATCTCTTCATATGCAATTCAGAATCTATCAGCTAAGCTTTCACGAGAGAGCGCGCCAGTCACATGTTCAGCTAAAAACACAGAGCAGGTCTTGATGCAGTCACCTCTTTCATAAGCAGCAAGGGAAGAGAATTTATAGAATTGTAAGTGTAAACCAAATATCTACTGCTGCAGGGTTATACAACCTGGTATTGCTCACTATCAGTTCAGGCAGCAATTCTTTTGGGGGAAAAAATTCTGAAGCTAGAGGCACTGGTTATAATTTAAACAAAACAAATATGGTTTCTGAAGACTAATGACACCATCAGATTAGCTAGATACCTAAAAACTAGAACTTTTGAAGTCTCCATTTCACTGCCATACAAAAGCCAAAAAAACCCAAATAAGAACCGATGCTACCATTCTGCTCATGTTCAAATTACTGCATTAATAAAATAGCTGACCTCTGTTTAAAGCTGTGGACATGGGTGAGGAAACTAGGGGGACGCAGTTAACACTGGCAATAAGCAGCAGATATGGTCTGCAGTGGAACTTATTACAGGAAAGGCTAAACAATTACACCACCCCTTTTGGAAATTGTGTTGGGTTTTTGAGGACTTTTATTCTAATCTGATAACTTTATATTTGTTTCCTAGTCCTAGTGTACAGTTAGTTTATAAAACATTGTACTGTGACATTCTTCTCAGCAAGTTCGGTTAGTTATACCTACACACGATGCTGTTCAGATGGTTCATGACAGTAACTCAAGTGACATGCCAGCAGTTATTGACTGGTGAAAATCTGTATTTAAATAAGCATGGTAACTTGAAGGTGTGCTTTTAAAACTGAAAGCCTGGCATCTCCATAAGCATGGACTGTTTCAGCTAGATCACTGTTAGTTTAGTGATACGTTTAAAACTAACACAAAAGCCTCATGGGAGACGGTCACCCTGAAGGTTAACAGGTCTTACTATGGAAGTAAAAAGAAAAGGAGTACTTATGGCACCTTAGAGACCAACAAATTTATATGAGCATAAGCTTTCATGAGCTACAGCTTACTTCATCGGAGTGAAGTACTCCTTTTCTTTTTGCGAATACAGACTAACACGGCTGCTACTCTGAAACCTGTCATTAGTTATTTCTGTTGCCGCAGTAGAGAAGAGATAGCAGCCTGTTCTGGCAGTTATTTATACTACAGTAGCACCAGGAGGCCCCAATCCAGATCAGGATCTCACTGAACAGATACTTAAACAGTCTCCAGCCAACAGCTTACAAATGCAAGTACCAGAAGAGAAAACAAACAGATGCAGAAAAGCACATGGTAATAGTGAGGATCTCTGCAATAAGTAGCAGTTATGACATACCAGCTACCTAACTACTGTCAAGAACATTGTATACATCACAGCAGAAGTGATTTAAGAAGGGGTCTGAAGGAGGAAAATGTGGCTTTGTGGATGTTTAAAAGGGAGCTCATTCCAGGAATAAAGGACAAAGGGAGAAAGCATAAAGGAACCCTGGCAAATCTGACAAGTGGACAATGGAGGCTAGCATTGTTGGTGGAGTGGAGGCAGAGTCATTGGCTCAACAACATAAGGCTTGATAGCTAAATTGGGCTAAGTTATGAATGTGGAACAGGTCATTTAAGTTTGCTATAGCAGAGAAGGGGGAGCCAGTGAAAGGAAGCAGAGAGGGGTGATATGGTCAAAGTCACAAGCCAAGAAAATCCTCTTAGCAAGAACACACTGGATAATTAATCGGAGCAAGATAGTATTTCTCTAACCCAAAAAGAGATTGCAGGGATGTGAAGGGTAACAAGAAGGGTTTCTACAGGTATGTTAGCAACAAGAAAAAGGTCAGGGAAAATGTGGGACCTTTACTAAAATGGGGGAGGCAGCCTAGTGACAGATGGAGGAAAAGCTCAAGTACTCAATGCTTTTTTGCCTCAGTCTTCAAGGTCAGCTCCCACACTGCTGTCCTGGGCAACAGTATGCAAAGGAGGTGAGCAGCCCTCTGTGGTGGAAGAACAGGTTAAGGACTATTTAGAGAAGGAGGACATGCACAAGTCCATGGGTTTAGATCTAATGCATCCGAGGGTGCTGAGGGAATTGGCTGATGTGATTGCAGAACCAGTCGCCATTATCTTTGAAAATTCATGGAGACTGGAGGAGGTCCCGGACAATTGGAAAAAGGCAAATATAATGCCCATCTTTAAAAAAGGGAAGACTGAGAACCAGGAAAACTATAGACTGGTCAACTTCACCTCAATCCCTGGAAAAATCATGGAGCAAGTCCTTAAGGAAATCATTTTGAAGCACTTGGAGAGGAAGGTGATCAGGAACAGTCAACATGGATTCACCAACAACAAGTCACGTGCCACAAACCTGATTGCCTTCTATGATGAGATTATTGGCTCTGTGGTTATGGGGAAAGCAGTGGATGTGATATATATTGACTTTAGCAAAGTTTTTGATATGGTCTCCTACAGTATTCTTGCCAGCAAATTAAAAAATATGGATTAGATGAATGGACTATAGGGTGGCTAGAAAGCTGGCTAAATTGTTCAGAGATACTAAGGTCAGAAGGGACCATTCTGATCATCTAGTCCTGCACAGCGCAGGCCACAGAATCTCACCCACCCACTCCTATGAAAAACCTCACTTGGGTTCAACAGGTAGTGATCAACGGCTTGATGTCTAGCTGGCAGCTGGTATCAAGTGGAGTGCCCCGGGGCCGGTCTTGTTCAAGATCTTTATTAATGATCTGGATGACTGGATGGATTGGATCCTATCCCTACCCTCCAGCATATCTACCTCTCCCCCATCTTAGTGTCATCTGCAAACTTCCTGAGGGTGCAGAGTAACCTAGACAAATTGGAGGATTGGGCCAAAAGAAATCGGATGAGGTTCAACAAGGACAAGTGCAGAGCCCTGCACTTAGGAAGGAAGAATCCCATACACTGCTACAGGCTGGGGACCCTCTGGCTAAGCAGCAGTTCTGCAGAAAAGGACCTGTGGATTACAGTAGAGGAGAAGCTGGATACGAGTCAGTAGCGTGCCCTTGTTGCCAAGAAGGTTAACGGCATACTGGGCTGCATTAGTAGGCGCGTTGCCACCAGATTGAGGGAAGTGTTTATTCCCCTCTATTCAGCACTGGTAAGGCCGCATCTGGAGTAGCGTGTCCAGTTTTGGGCCCCACACTACAAGGATGTGGAAAAATTGGAAAACGTCCAGCAGAGGGCAACAAAAATGATTAGGGGGCTGGGGCACATGACTTATGAGGAGAGGCTGAGGGAACTGGGATTATTTAGTCTGCAGAAGAGAAGGGGGGGAGATTTGATAGCAGCCTTCAACTACCTGAAAGGGGGTTCCAAAGAGAATGGAGCTCGGCTGTTCTCAGTGGTGGCAGATGACAGAACAAGGAGCAATGGTCTCAAGTTGCAGTGGGAAAGGTCTAGGCTGGATATTAGGAAACACTTTCACTAGGAGGGTGGTGAAGCACTGGAATGGGTTTCCTAGGGAGGTGGTGGAATCTCCATCCATAGAGGTTTTTAAGGCCTGGCTTGACAAAGCCCTGGCTGGGATGATTTAGTTGGTGCTAGTCCTGCTTTGAGCAGGGGGTTGGACTGGATGACCTCCTGAGGTCTCTCCCAATCCTAATCTTCTATGATTCTAGGATAATCAGGTTAAGAGGTTTAAACTGTTTGGACAGACATGAAAGGCTAGTTCTTACAGATGTTCATGAAAAGGTGGGAAGATTTAGACAAGACTGAATGTGAGGATTTTCTAGAGAGAGGTCTACGAGGATGCCTAAGTAGTGGACATAAGGGATGTCTGCAGTGACTGAGGGAATGGGGAGCCTGTGGGGGAGAAGATTAAGATCCATTTTTGCTGTGTTGTGCTTAAGCGCGTGGCTGGACAGTCATGAGAAGAGGTCAAAGACTGGCAGATATTTTAGTTTGGACAGAAGGAGCAAGAGCAGAAAGCTCACAGGGTACCAGTAGCTCACGTGATGCTACAGTGACAGCTACACAAATGCATCTAGAAATCCTGAGAAGCAACTGAAGCCTAATCCATTCTTTGTCCATGCCTCTTCTCCAGTGACAAGGGCTCCAATACTTCACCTGATGGGAACAAACAGTTGTGCTCTGTGCACTGGTAGGCCCCGATATAGGTCATCACTCAAATCTTGAGAATTGTCTCAGAGAAACTGGACAAGTATTTGGACTAATATAAAGATCCAAGAGAATTCTACATACAAGAAAGGAAATTAGCTGATGTTAACAATAAGTTTCAAAATAGGGAAAGGTGGAAAACAGAAAAAGTAATCAGAATCGAAGTTGTGCATTAGCTGCAAGCATATGGTTTCATTACTTGTCATTGTCCTCCCTTCATCTTCTCCCTCCTCCTGTTTCATTTATGTCTTGTCTTAATATTACTCTGCAAGCTCTTTGGTCCAAGACAGCATCTTATGTTTGTCTAGTACCTAGCACAACGTGACTGATGTTGACTGGAGCATCCTTCTTGGCGCTATAATTCAAAAATATTTCATTATGATATTGCAGTAGCACTGAAGATATGCTTGGTCCTTGCAAAAACAAATTCTGAACATTTGCTACAAGTAACAGCCTAATGAATGGTATCCTAGCCTAGACCCAAAATATGGAGGAATTATTTGAAGCCTAGAGTAGTTCATGATATTGACAACTACTGCCTAAATGAATCTGATCTTTTACCCGTTTCAGAAGGAGAATGGTCTCCAACTTTTCATAGTTCACAGTCAATTAGAAACAATATGTTTCTATCCACCAATGGCATACATCTCTATTTAAATTGTTTTAAGTATTACGACATTATAAGTGACTAGGTCACAATGGTATTCTGTGCCTCAATTATCCATAACTAAGGCTAAAACTGTCACGAATATTTTTAGTAAAATTCACGGACAGGTCGCAGGCAAAAAAGAGAAGGCCACAGCCTCCATTAATTTATCTGTGATTTTTACTAAAAAATGTGACAAAATGGGGATATGCAGGTCTCCACACTGCCTGAAGTGGGACAGCACAGGGACTAGTGGCGGCTGGGAGCTCCAGGGGGAGGGAGTTTCCCCACTGCCCAGGGCAGCCAGGAGCTTGGGGGGGGGCCCCGCAGCAATGGAGGTAACCTGCCGCTCCCTGCCCCTGCGGGAGGCAGGGGACCCTTCAGCTCCTGACCACTGCAGGCTGAAGTCATGGAACTTGCTGGAAGTCAGATTCCGTGACTTCATGATCTCTGACTAAATCGTAGCCTTATCCATAACAGCAAGAGGGTGAAGGGTTACAGGTATTTTGAGAACAATTCAGTGCTTGTGAAAAGGTGCTGAACAGATAAGCTTTGGAAAGTGAAGTTCTGTCCACAGTACAGCCAGCAGAAGCTTCCTCATATTGCTAAAATGAGTGAAGCATGACCTGGAGAATCCTCTAGTGGTAATAAAAATAGATGAATATATGCCAATTCTCAGCCTCTGCTGTAAACACAAACAAGGTT
The DNA here is from genome assembly GCF_009764565.3 of Dermochelys coriacea. NCBI lineage: Eukaryota > Metazoa > Chordata > Testudines > Dermochelyidae > Dermochelys > Dermochelys coriacea. Next base: position 5,375,291 of record NC_050072.1, read on the forward strand.
GTTAATTACCTTTATACCTATCCACAGAAAAATTGACTGAAATCATTAGTAACTACTGGAATGCTTTGAAAGCTGCAGATTAAGAGTTTATTATTAGTACCAACCTGGGCCCAAGTTTAAACTTAACATTTAAGTTTTGTACCCCTTTACTGTACTAGTTTATGAATCATTCACTCTCTCCCTATGTCCTCCTTAGGGACCAGGACAAGTATTAAATACAACATTGATTGGAATGATGAGTTACAAATAATGTGTGTTACTATCGCACCTAAGAGCCTTAGTCATGGACCAAGACCCCATTGCAATAGGCTCTGTACAAACAGAGAACAAAGATAGTCCCTGCACCAAAGAGCTTACACAGGAGGATACAAATAGACTGGGAAATATAAGAAAACTATGAAACAATATTGGTCAGCATCATAGACTGTGGTCTCAGCACACCAGGACCCTAACCATTGTCAAGTTTGGTGGGGGGTTTATTTTGGAGCGGGGGAGGCGGGGGAGTTGAGATCTAGCAAGAGGAGAGTTTTAAGGAGAACAGTGAAGTGACTTTGTAGACATTTATGGGAATTTTCTCCCAAGTGTGAGGGCCAGCACAGGAGAGCATGAAGGTGCTTGTTTGAAAGTTTAACAATTGGGCAAGGGAAGCTGATCAGAGGCAGGAGTCAACCTTTCAACATGATAAATATAGAATCTACAGTTTTCATCACTCCAGCATAAGGTTTCATAAATGGCACAGAATAGTTGTTACTTTTTATACTTCAAAGACTGCATGCTAAAGGTAAGGTCCTAAGCCAATATTGTACCTTAAAATACCAAAGGTAAATTTGACAGTTTAAACTCCTGCACTGAAGAAAGCTTACATGGTTAAGAGACAGTCATCTAAGAGGTCTACCATGTGCCATGTAATGTCTTGGAAAAATCCCACTTCCTTCCTGACCAGCGGCAGAAAGGGATCTTAAGTCAGGTAAGTGCAGAATTGGTAGAGAGGGATTTCCATCTGCCCTTCTGCCCCAGTCATGTCAAATCATAGCTCAGAACTTTGCTATGGCAATACCCACTGGCACTAAAGTTTAGTATAAAGAAGGCTAGCCTAACTCAAAGGCTCTGTAAAATATCCAAAATTTTAAAAAGCAGTTACATTTCATCGGTACCCTAGTTATGTAGAAGCCACACTGGCTTGTTCACACTAAATAACCATTTGTTTGTTCTAAGAGTTCACCACTAGAATGAACATGAACTTTTCCGCTACACATTACATGTCAAGAACAAAATAGCTCAGATCCAGGAATCACAATTAGAAGCTGCCACATTCAGTGAGACAGGCAGAAATTAAATAGGAAGATGAAAAGCTAGGTTTGAGTGTTGTGGGGAACAGCCCGAACATACGGTAAGGGTCCCACCCTCTCACACACACACACACACACACACACACTTTAAAAACAAACACCAGTGTTTGGGAGTGAAGATAAGACAGTTCATAAGAATTAACACCCCACTAGCAATGAATTAACCACATTTTACTAAAAAAACTCCAAAAATTTCTGAACACTTGCTGTGGCATTCTGTACTTCAAAGCAGCACCCTGGAACCCCCATATTCACCACTGTCATATAATTATGATATGTTTTGTACAAAGTATGCCTTGTGACATATCACTTAAAGGTCTTGATCTGTTGAATGTTAATATCCTGTTGGATTTTAATGTTCTATCACAGTATGTGAGGTTATGAAGTTTTGCTGTGAGTTACTGAAATATGTTGCAAGATAGGGAACACCCACAATCAGCCTTTCAGGTACAACAATGGAGTAGCAGGATGTGCAGATAGCTCATTGAAAGGAATCCACTCTCCAAACCACCATCACGAAGACTTCTCAGAGAGAGCATGTATACAATGGAGACTGCTAGACCCACATCATAGCAAAAGATCTCGTCAGCAAGCTAGAAGAAATTATAAAGAGAGGAAGTGACATCATGACTTGTCCTCACCCCCCCCCCCCCCACAACTCAAAACCTGGAAGAAACATCTGGAGGACAAAAAACTTTGAACTGGTGAGGGTGGTCACAGGCTGCAGTTCCAGCCTGTGTACTGAAGATCTGAGACCTGTTTGTATCATCTATCAGAGTGAGACACTGCTTGATTCAAATCCTGTTTGAGTTCTATAAACTAGACTGAAAATTTACTTTCATTTCTTAGGTAACCAGCTTTGATCTCTATGCTTACTACTTATAACAACTTAAAATCTATTTCTGTAGTTAATAAATTTATATTTTATCTAAAACAGTGAGTTTGATTCAAGTGCCTGGGAAATTTCAGCTGTGGTTACAAAGGCTAATGCTCAAATAAATTTGTTAGTCTCTAAGGTGCCACAAGTACTCCTTTTCTTTTCGCGGATACAGTAACATGGCTGCTACTCTGAAAGGCTAATGTGCATCTTCTCCACACCAAGAGAGAGGCAGACTGGGTAATCAACTTGCTGTGGTCAGAAGCTTGACCTCTGTAAGACGGTATAGTTCTGGGGTGCAAGGCTAGGGAACTGAAAGGAATTGACTGGAGCCTCTATATTGTTGGTTCATGAGTGGTTGGCAAAGCGTTTATGTAACTCATTTGGGTATATACCTGTGGATGTCTGCAAGTCCAGTATCTGCCAGAGGTTTGTAGCCTGCCAACAGCATCATAGGGTGAGAGGGATACTCCAGGTTGGTGGGACAGAGGGCACAGTTCAGGTTGCACACCTGCTTAGTATCAAACCAGACCCATCCAGGTTATGACTTATTTAAGGAAATGACAAAAGCAGAATGAACTGTTGGGCTATATGGGCCTGTAGGCATCATCGGCTGCAGATGAATTTCAAGTATTAAGAATCATTTCAGCACTTCTCCCTCCCTACCAACTCCAAACTAGATTTAGTCAAAGTATTTTTTTTTTAAAAAGATGTTTGTTTTTAGTGACTATGAAACAGCTTCTTTATGACATCAAGATTGAGAAATTGTAGGTCACTAGAATGACAAAACTTGAGAAATAGGCTAACAAATCCTTCTCTTAAGATCTACAATCATTAATAGAACTGAGCGAGAGGCTGAAGTTTTTTTGAATCCTGACACACACAAAAGACAGGTAAAGCAATATCTTTTATTGGAACAGCTTTTCTTGGTGGAAGGGACAAGGTCCTGAGGAAGAGCTTTGTGAAGCATGCAAGCTTCTCTTCCACCAACAGAAGTTGGCCCAATAAAAGTTCTCTCTCTCTCTCATATATCCTGGGACAAAAATGGCTATAGCACCACTGAAAACAATTTTTAAATTGTGTCAAAGTAATACAAATTAGGACTGGCCCACCTGACAAGCTCTCAAAAGGAGATACACATACCAATACAACACATTTATGGTAATTGCCGCTCAAGAGGCAAAAGAACTAGATTTAAAAGAACTAGATTACATTACATTAAAAGTTGAGACACCTCCAGACATTCTGGTTCGTGATAAAAGTCCTGAGGGTTTTTTTGTTTTGTTTAAATTAAGTTGGTGTTCTAGCTCTCCACATGTACTCCCAATGCAAGTTTAGCTACAAAGTTGTTAGGGGTCACATTTGATAATATTTCCAGGTTTTCAAAAAGGAAAAATCATTTCCTTACAGCTTGTTAAAATTCTGTTCCTGGAAGAGGTTTGATATAGAATAGAATATCGGGATTGGAAGGGACCTCAGGAGATCATCTAGTCCAACCCCCTGCTCAAAGCAGGGCCAATCCCCAATTTTTGCCCCAGATCTCTAAATGGCCACCTCAAGGATTGAACTCACAACCTTGGGTTTAGCAGACCAATGCTCTAACCACTGAGCTATCCCTCTCCCCTGATCTTAAGACATACAAGAGATAGTTAACTGATTATTGCAGAAGTGGAGTGGGCAGGTAACATTTAGAAGCTACTTTTGCTATTGTTACACATGCAGTGGTGGTACAAGGGGAAAATAGCAGGATACATTGTGTACCCTGACAAAGAATCTTGTAGCTGATTGCCATTAGTTGTCAGAAGTTCTCATAGGCCATCTTGGCAAAGATACCATGTTTCTACTTGAGATCACTCTTGACTACAGAAATGGATATCCAGCCTCTGTTCACCTGCATTCAGTTTAGATAATCCTCATTCCAGTATGTGTAACTTTTTAGAGTTCCAGCCACATAAGTAGTGATGGGAAAACAGCAAGTTGCAGAACACACTTAATCAGCTAATGAAAGAATGTGTTATGGGATAGTGCGCGTCTATGGTCTCAAATTGCAAATTAAGAAAATTTCAACTAATAGTTGGTGAACTACCTGTGCTGCATCCATGCCAAAAGGGGACACATGCTACTGCAAAATAATTGATTCCAAGTTCCTTCTCAGGAAAAAGGGATTGTTTTCTTTCTTGAAAAACTTCAGCATGTATCATTATATAACCAGTAACATTCCCCCCACCATTCACAAACAACGTTCATAATTGCTGGAGCAAATGTTTAACTGGTCAATTTTCATCCAACAGAAACACTGAATGGATTCCAGAGTCCACACTGAAGATGGGGGAAGGGAGGGAAGTAGTGGCAATCTTCCCAAACTGTGCCTCTAATCCCAGAGTAGAAGGATATTTCTGTTCCAATGATCAGGAAAACAGTTCTAGCATTTAAGTTGTTAGGCATCACTGTTACCAATTTATTGAGAAGAGTGGGGCATTTTTAAGATCCTAAGGGCAGTTGCTTCTAAGATCTTACCCACCAAACAACAAGCTTGGCCTTGAGTGAATGCAGAGGCAGCCCACTGTGGCTGCTTCCTACTGGCTGCAACACCTGCCGCACTTAGATTGGTCAGTACCAGACACCACACATTGAGTTATTTTATAACATTTTACAAAAGGGTAATGATTCATCTACTGACCAGCCTGCCATGCCATCAAAGATCTCTTCTGGGAAGTATCTCCCCTCTGCACGAATAAACTACAGTGGCTCCTATATTTAGAGCCTTCTGTACATTTGGCCCTTACAATTGTTGTCTGTCTGCAAAGTATCAGTTTGTATTCAGAATAGTCTCTGCTACAAGAGCTAGAAACTTAAGGTTGCATTTTCAAAGTGGCTCACTGTTGGCTTAACTCAACCCCACTAAAAAGTAGGAGCTTTTACCACTGACTTCAGTGTGACAGAGCTAAGCACTTTTAAAAATCCCATTTTAAAAACACTAAGTTGTGGAAATTTAAACACCTCAAGGAACACAACTATTCAGTAAACCACCACACGCCACCTCAGGCCTTCTTCCCCCCTAGCATGGACTTGCTTCTCCAAGAACTTGAACACTTACACATAGGGCTGCTTTACATGACCACTAAGATACTTAAAAATTAGATCAACCTAGCTATGTTGCTCAGGGCACTAAAAGATTTCCAAGCCCGAGTGCCATGCTTAGGTCAACCAACCCCCAGCATAGAGGCAGCTAGGTTGACAGAAGAATGTGTCTGTCAACCTAGCTACCACCTCTTGGACAGGTGGCTGAATAGGTCACTACAACAGCACAGCTGTAGTGTAGACATAACCTTACTTCATGGCATGAATCTACCCTACACTAACCTGCTGTACACCAAGTGTTAATGTAGACATGCCTTTATTGTAACAGAAGCTTTCCTCACCATTAACATCTCATATCAGAAGATATAGATGAGCTCTTTTTAAAAAGTCTTAAGTTGTGTTTTATAGCTGGATTTGATTTCTCAATTTTTAGAACAATCTCTTGGAAGTGTAAATAAAATTCAATTTCCTGTTTTAGTAGTTTTGGCACGTTTTATACATGTATCAGCTGACAGTTTACACATTTTAGTTTAATAAATACCTCAAGATCAAGATGTATTTTAATTATTGTAATGCAAAACAAATTAACTACCTAGCTATGACCATATCACCTAGGATATTCACACCAAGGTAATTATTGCCTTTGACACCATCAGTAAAGTCAGCAAGAATCAGGAATTTTTAAAAAGGTACTGCAAAGCAAAAGAAAAACTCATACAATTGTGGGGTGAACTGTTTTTTTTCCCCTCTAAGCTATCTCTATCATTAAGTAGCTGAGCCTATGGAGAGTAGTTATGGTGTCAGTTCTCTAGAAGCTATTTTCATATAGGTCAAGTTTAAATGCTGTCAATCTGGCCACATCCTAAAGATCTTTCTTCACCAGGTAGAACTGTACCTGTGTTCTTACAGATACAGATTTCAAACCATAACCTCCTTACATTTTGGCCAGGCTCAGTTACTGGATTGAAGGAGATTTGGATTTAGAATTAAGTATACCTGTTCAAGTCAAACTGGCTATTAAGACAAGCAAGGTTTTTGGTCTTGAGACAGTTACTTCATACTTCCAATAATATATAGTTTGGAATTCACCCATACACACCCCTCTCCTGGAAGGCTCAAATTAGTGTACTATGCTCTGAAAAAATAATCTTATCCAAATTTCATTTATTGCTACTGTACACCATGTAATCATTACCATACACTGCAAACAATGAGAGATGCTTCAGAATTCCCATTGCTTCCTAGCTAAGCTTTATTTCAAATGTTTATGGCAAATATGCTATTTGTCCTAACATTTAAGTTCATGTACCAAATAGGGAGCAAAGAGGACATCCTTACACTTCAAATGCTATACTGAAGTGACCAAGTCAAAATTCGCTAAAAGAAATTCAGTATAAAGTACACAGGAACAACACACACAAGTTCCAGTTAGCAGCATAAGCCTGAAGAGAGTTATTCCCTGTGCCAGGTTTTTGATTCAGAGCCGACACTCACAACGGAATGCAATACTGGTGGGGTACTAGACTATTATTCAGTACCTGCTGTCCTTCAGCAAGTCATTAAAACAGGGGTCCTTCCAATCTGAGAGACTAGCAGTGATGTTGAAGATCCCACGAGTTTCTCAAGAGTAGGGATAAACCCAGCATGCTGATCAATATCCCCTCTTGGTGAGAAAGACTATGAAAAAAGCTACTAAGCACTAAATGGATGCCACATATGCCTAGTCACTGACTTCATTACCAGTAATAACTCTTTGTGCATTACAAAATATAAAAATCATTCCACCACCAGGTGTTTACTTCTGTCCAAATACTAGAGGTTTATGATAAACCTGGGGAGCAATTCAGTTGATTAGAAAGCAATTTGAGAAAATATGGTTCGTAAGTGCATTCACCATATTCTACAATGGACAGACACAGGAAGGGGCACAAATCTAATATCTGTTCATCGTTTCTGCACTGGTATCTCAGGCAACGAGATACAGCTGCTTGTTCAGTTAGCATTTATGACAGAAATGCCTGCAATTCAGTTCTAATAACTAGGGCTTCACCCACCACCACTAAACTGTGGTTATAAAGCAAGGCATAAGCCCTTCCCCCAAACAGCAGCAACTTCATACCCAATATAAACTATTGGGAAAGCATGGACAATTTCATAGAATCACTGAACCACAGAGTTAAAAGGGACCACAAGGGTCATATAGTCTAACCCCCTGCCAACATGCAGGATTTGTTGTGTCGAAACCATCCAAGACACATGGCTATCCAGTGTCAAGTGAGGACACTCCCATCTCAAAATTTTCTGCTAAGTCACCAGCTGACCAAGATAAGTTTTGGTCACGTGGTGTTTGCAATGTGACACCCAAATAAAAATATCTGAATGTTTTGTTTATCATGCTGTAACTTTTCAGAGAGGTCTGCTGAACAAAGTTATAACCCCAAATCCCTCGTTTGATTGTATGTTGGGCTGACTGAACTCCCATATTGTGGTATTTTCAAAGTGAAGTGAACTGTTTCCATTCTTTAGAGCTCTGTGAAGTGACAGTTCAAGTCTAACCAAGCCAATTTTATCAGGTTTAGTATTACTCTTTATGCGAGACATTCAACATTTCTACAAAAAACTCAAGATTACACAAAAGACCTCTACACTTGGGACCAACCTACCCTCTTCCTTCAAAGCCTTGTGACAAATGAAGACCCAGACTCGTATACCAAAAAAGAAAATTTAAAAGCTGCCTAACCCAGTGAAGAAATGCACATAGACTTGTGTCCTTGTTTTGGAGATAGCCTTATTCCTTGCTATATTTGTCTTAATTTGATTGTATGCTCTTTGTGGTTAGGACTGTTTATGCTACTAAATTACTAGGACTTGAACTGGGTATCTAGGGTGTTTGTTTTTCAAAGTAGTTTCAGGTACTATGCCTACCACCAATTCGTCTTCTACCAATTTGTGGTTTTTAAAATGCACTTCCATCAGCTGCTGTATGAAGCACCTACACAGAAGAAACTGATAGTTTATTTGAACTACTGTAGCTACATTTAGAAACTAAGTAAACACAAGCAAACTGAAAAGGTTTTGTTTTTTAAATGTTTTTAGACTTCCAGTGCTGGAAACAAATCACACTATTCTTTCTGACTCAGGCATTAGCAATAGATTCAGCAAGCCAAATCTACCTTTACTTACATCTGTGCATCCCTTCAGTAGCATCTGGTTGTAAAGATGTAACTACTGAGGGCAGAATTTGCTGCTGTACCTGGAAATGATTTAACAGTTCTGCTGATGCACAAGTCAAAATAGAATCTCTCCCTCCAGTTATGCTAGCTTTGCAGTGTTAATAGGGCTAAACAGCAGAAAAAAGTTTTGCTTCCTAAAGGAAGCAGAGATGACCTAAATCAGATCTGTTGACTCTGGTAGTGCCATTTTCACACTGACAGTTCAAAGTACAACTGCACTTTAAAGGGGACTTAAGAACATAAGAAAAACCATACTGGGTCAGACCAATGGGCCATCTAGCCAGATATCCTTTCTGATAGTGACCATTGTCTTACAGTTACTTACATTAGCCCTTTAATATCTGCCCAGACAAGACAGGCTACCTATTGCTGACATCTGTTCACAGCAGAGAGATACTGTACTTCAGGGACAATCAACCATTTTTTGTCAAGGTCCAGACTCCAGAGAAAACAATTTTAAGTAAATAAAAAGATTTTAGAGTCTGTTCAAAAGCACATGGCAGTCCAGATTTGGGCCCATGGCCTGCCTATTGTCAACCCCTGCCGTACTTGTTAAAGTGTAGAAAAGGCAAGGCCATGTTCAGACTATTTCAGAAAGCGTGGCTTTAACAAAACAAAAAACCACACTTTGTCCTGTTCCTCTCCTCCAAAATGCATAACCACATACTAATTTAGCACTCAGTTTACCAAGCAACATACCAAGGTAAAAATTTACAAAGAAATGAATTTGTAGACATGTCCAGCAAGTCATGTGGTCTTCACCAAAATTATCCTCTTTAAATATAATGCAGGGAAGATGAACTGAAGACATGCAATTTGAAATTTTTTAATGCATACATTGGTGTCAGGACTTAAAGGGACACCAACTTAAGTCACATTTCTATCTAACACTAACTAATCTTAGAATTAACAGAGATTATAGATGAAAAACAAAATATGGAGAATCTCTCAAGCTTACTTTTTACAAGGTGAATTTCATTCCCCTCTTCCCACCCACCCCCATGGGTCCTTCACACTGCAGTGGAGAAAAAAGTAGGCATTTTAAAAACAGAATGATCATGCTGCCATAAAAACAGTCAGACTTGGGGGATTGGGGGAGGGGGCGGGGGAAGGAGAAGACAAACTATTTTTAGCTTATTTTAAAATTGATGTGATTTTGAAATTGAACCTAAGCTTCCCAGGTGAATAGATAAAAGTTTTCAACTCAGGGAAAGGAAGTTGGAAAGGTATGTGTTCAACTGTTACGCATCACCACCACCCGCTCTTCCTCTACCTGCTCCAGTGGGGGCCCTCCCAGACAAGTATCCTAACCCTCAAGGCTTCCACCCAGACCCTGGTCTTGACTTGCTGGCAATGTGGCCTACATGACCCTGCCAACAAAAGCCAGGTCAGGGGAACCACCCAGTGTGAAAGATGTCTGTTGGTGGAGTCCCTCAGGAAGCAGGTAAGAGCTGCAGAAAGATGGCTTGTATGCACATCATCCAAGAGCCCAGGGACTTCTAGGTGCATCCTGTCAATGAAACATCTGGGACAAGAAGATACTAGCCAACTACAGTGACACCAGAGGATGAAGGAGAACTCGCGCCTCTGAGGGTCCTCCGCCCATTGTGGTCAAGAACCTGTATGCTCCACTGGCAACAGAAGGAGAGAAGCAGACTCCAGAATGGCTAAGGAGGAACCACCTCCTCCCAGCGATGGCAGGATCATAGTCTTCACAGTGAAGAGGAGGCAGCAATGAGTGTTGATCAGGGTAACAGGTATCCATTTGCCAACCTGACAGCGACATGATATCCTGGGAAGTGTGATGCCTGCCTGGATCCTGCATCCAAGACATAATGGACCACTACCCCATGGTGCTCATCTTCATGGGCACTAATAATACTATCAGGTATGTCCCTGAGCAGATCAACAGTAATTGCAGGGCTCAGGAGCAAGGATGGAGGCGTTTGGGGAGCAGGTTATGTTCTAGTCCATTCTCCCAGTAGCGAGTAAGGCACCAGGGAAGGACACGTACACATTGGACATGAATGCATGGCTGTAGAGATGGTTTCGATTGGAGGGCTTCAGCTTTGACCACAGGATGTGGTCACAGGAAGGACTGCTAGGAAGAAATGTGGTCCACCTGGCCAAGAAGGAGAACAGCATCTTTCCTCACCAACTCAATGAGGAGGGCTTTAAACTAGATTCAAAGAGGGCAAGTGACAAAAAGCTCATAGGCAAGAAAAAAAGAGGGACTTTAGCAGAGGGCTAGATGTTTCAGGGGGCAGGGTGATATGCAAAGTTACAATAGGATGATAGGAGCAAAAAAAAAAAAAAGGAAAATCTGTTCAATATCTTAGATGTCTAAACAAATAGGAGAATGGGGAACAAACGAACTAGAAGTATTAGTACATAAACTAAATTATGACATAATTGACAGACTTGGTGGCATAAATCTCATGACTGGAATATTGGTATAGAGGGAGATAGATTGGTCACGAAGGGAAAAAGGGAGGTGATGTTGCATTACACATCAAGAATATATACACTTGTTTAAGGTCCAGAAGGAGATGAAGCTGACAAGCTGAAAATATCTGGCTAAAGATAAAAGGAGGAAAAAATAAAGGTGATGTCATGGTAGGTGTCTATTACAAACCAGCAAACCAGGAATAGATGGTGGATGAGGCATTTCTAGAACAAACAGAAAAATCCAATACCCAAGACTTGGCAGTAATGGGGGCTTTAATACAACAATACACAAAATGCCCATTATATTCTTGGAATGTATTGGGGACAACATTTTGTTTCAGAAAGTTGAGACTGTTCCCCTGGTTTCTTCCATTTTAGACTTGATTCTGACCAACAAGGAGAAATTGGTTGCAAATGTAAAGATGGAAGGCAATTTGGGTGAAAGTGATGATGAAATGATGGTTTCACTGTTCTAAGGAAAGCAAGGAGTGAGAGCAGCAGAATAAGAACAGCAGAATTCAAAACAGGTTTCAGAGTAGCAGCCGTATTAGTCTGTATTAACAAAAAGAAAAGGGAGTACTTGTGGTACCTTAGAGACTAAAATTTTAAAATATTTTTTCTACTCCATACAGCTAAATTCAGTGCCTTGCATAATGACAGCTTTCAGAGTAGCAGCTGTGTTAGTCTGTATTCACAATAGTCTAAGGTGCCACAAGTACTCCTTTTGAGAATTCAAAACAGCAGTCTTTAAAGAACTCAGAACAGGTAGATTAGGTTAGGTTCCATGGGAAGTCTTGATTTTAGTAAGGGTTTTGACAGTCCCTCCCACATTGCTTGCTCATGAGCACGCAAGGGAACTGTGATCTAGATTAAATTACTGTAAAGGTAGGTGCACAACTAGCTGAAAGATAATACTCTGTCAGAGGCACCAACTTCCCAAGGGGTGCTCAACCCCCACTCCACTCCAGGCCCTGCCCCTACTCCACCCCTTCCCCCAAGCCACCCTCCCACCTCTTCCTATCCCCACTCCTCCCCCCCACTCCCCAGCATGCTGCTGAACAGCTGATCACAGTGGGCAGGAGCCACTACAGCACTGCACCCCCCCCCACAGCATAGCTTGAGGCAGAAACCTGAATTTGACTATGCCTTTCGCATCCAGCCATGCCGGGAGAAGAGATCCTGCCCTGAGCCCAAGAACCATTCCACACTCAGTTTCCAGTGTATGTTAGAAAGTGCTGAAGCTACAATCATGCAAATTACATAGATTGGTAGGGAAAGCACTGGGGGGGGGTCCTTTATTTCCTCTTCCTGCCCCACTGCTGCTCCCCCTCCCCACTGAACAGCTGGTCATACCGGGGGGAGGGAGGGGAAAGAGCTAATCCATGGGGCTGCTGAGCACCCACTATTTTTTTCCATGGGTGTTCCAGCCTTCCAACCCTGATATTCTATTATTAGAGTTCAAAATGAACATGACAAATTAGAGAATTGGTCTGAAATCAACAAGGACAAGGACAATCAAATGTACAACTAAGCGATGGGGATTAACTGGCTATGCTCTAATACAGCTGCAATGTAGTGGCAAAAAAAGGTTAATATTCTGGGGTGTATAACAGGAGTGTCATATGTAAGATACAGGAGGCACCGTCCCGCTCTGCTCAGCCCTGGTGAACCGGCTAGAGTATTGTGTCCAGTTCTGGACGCCACATTTTAAGGAAGAGGTGGACAAACTGGAGAGGGGTAAGAACAAAAATGATAAAAGCTTTAGAAAATGTGACCTATGAGGAAAGGCTAAAATGGGCATGTTTAGTCTTTAGAAAAGATGACAGATAGGGAGACCTGATATAGCCATTAGCAAATATGAAGACTGTTATAAAGAGGACAATGATCAGCTCTTCTCCATGTCCACTGAAGGTAAGAAAAGTAATGGGTTTAATCTACAGAAAGGAAAATTTAGGTTAGATATTAGGAAAAACTTTCTAACTGTAAGGTAGTTAACTCTAGGATAGATTTCCAAGGGAGGTTATGGAATTCCAGTCATTGGAGGTTTTTAAGAACCATTTGGACAAGATCCCTGTCAGAAATCTAGGTACGTTTGGTCCTGCCTCTGCACGGGTGGCTAGACTTGATGACTTCTTAAGGTCTCTTTCAGGCCTACATTTCTACAAACAAAAGTCACTGCTTTTCCACAGTGCATGTGAAAAAGATGAGTGTTAGTAAAGAGGCTTTGAACTAAAATTCTGTTCATGACAAACCTCAAATTGAGAGTTAATTATTCCACTCTAGTATTAATGAATAAAGTCAGCTCTGGAAAGCTAATCAAGGAACACTACAGAAGGCTCTCTCCTGGTGCTAAGTTTGTTCAATACACAGACATGCTTTCTCCCCAACCCATGAGTATCTAAAATTGCAGCTAGTGATGATATTCTTGCACCTTGTTCAGCCTTGCTTCTCATGTGCAAACTGCTGAAGTGTGCTGGTTGCTAGGGGAAACTGCCAATAAGCTCAGTGTGAGGAAAAGATGCATTAATACCAGGAGAATAAAGAACCAGTTTTTATTTAGGCTTACAGGACTCAGCCAAGTAAGAACTGACAGTTTGTCACCTGGAATTCTATGTGTGACATCCTAGCATCACAACAAGTTTTCCACCAAGTAGTGTTAAATTTCATTTGCATCCACACACTCTGGGAAATGGGCAGTGAAATGGGATTAGTAAACTGAATTAGTTATACAAGCAAACAGTGAAATGATGGCTTAATATGGAGGTATCTTGTATGACTGAGGGAGTATACTTGCACACTTCTGAAAGATTCAAACTGCTTAATTTAAAAAAAGGCATTCCATCGAAAAGTGGTGTAACCACTTCAGATTTAATAAACCTCTAGAGCCACAATTTTCTACTGTTTTTCCAGTATTCTATGGATGTAAACACTCAGGAGTTCAATGACCAGTGGAGTGTTGATAAAGCTGTATTTTTCTAATTAGAAAATAACATTTTAGATTGAGTATCTACCAGATTTTTAAGAATGCTATGGCTTGAATCTGCAGATAGTATGCACAGAATAGACCGATTAGAGCCTCTAGATGCTATTGTAATAAAATTTTGCACTCTATTTTTCAGTAAACTCTCAAGGCAGAGTGCGTACAAGGCTCATGCATGGACTAAGAACGTTAGTGTTTGCATATGTAAACTGTAGTATTTATCAAAATCAAGTGGTATGCATTCAGTCTCAACTGATACCTTACTGATCTAAACAGTTATTTTATATACACCGAGTGTTGACTATTCCACTACATGCAAGAAAACGGAATATTTTAAGTTGGTCAGTTTAATGACCTTCTCTAATTTAAATATAGGTATACACAAGACCAAAATTAGTTATTTTAACCAGACTTGAGTTATTGATTACTTCAGTCTTCAATATTTTAAAGTTTGTCAATTACTAGATTAAGGCTTAATCTAAAAAACACTAACCCCTGTACAAGAACAAAGATGCTGTATCTACTTCTGTTGTACATAAGTTCTTTCAAAGCTACAAACCAAACATTATGCAGAATTCTGCTCACTCATAACCCAGTTACTGAAAAATTACTTGTTTGCCTCAGAGGACTATGCATGAGGCTTGCCAAATAGAAGCTCAGAGAATTTTACTGTTATGTAATACACTAATCAATTTGCCTACATTTGCATCCACACAAGCTGTACAGCTAACTGAACAAGTGTTATTTTTGTACAGCACTTCAATATCCAGAAAAATCTTTACTGCATCATGTAGTGGGATTAACTTCACAGATTTATTATTTATACTGTTGCAGCACCCAGAGTTCTCAGTCAGATCAGGGCCCCATAGTATTGGTTGCTATTAAAAAAAATAAAGTGACACTCTGCCCAGAAGAGTTTACAATTAAATTTTCTGGCTATATACAAATGGCATTTAAGTCACAATTTTCTCAAAAGAGGGTGGTGGCAAAATTCAGCCCCAGTGTGTATAAATATTTTGCAAATGTATTCCGCAAAAATGAAGAGTAAATTTAAAAAACTGTTTTAAAAAATTCCATCTCAAAGTGGGGCACTTCTTGCTTTCTGGTCAGTTTTGGCCCTATTTTGTTCTTTGGGCACTGTGTTGCTGTAACTGAAATAGAGACTAGGGAAGAAGAGAAGCTCTTTTGTGCCCAACAATTTGATGACAGTTTATAATGTTCATTGAATAAGTGGGTACAAAAAAGCCACTATCCATGCTATAGATTGTACAGTGCACTTATTTTTGCTGCTTGTCTGAACTGACTGAGCTCTGCTTTACAAAGCTACCAAGTTCTTGTGAGCGGGGGTGGAAGCATTACTCCACCTTCAGAAAAAAAAATGCATTTCCATAGTGGGAGTGTTTGTTCATTTTAAGTGTTTGGATCAGAGACCTGTACTCAGATACCAGTAGGCTCATTTAAATTAGAGTACTACCTGCTGTTTCTTCTTTCAGAAAGAAACTAAGCTGTACCTGGCCACACTACAGTTTTGAAGGCAGCCCCGAAGAGGGCTGCCTTTAAGAAGCAGGTATGCAAGATCTGCATCAAAAATTGCCAATATATTATGGCCTTAAAAGGAAGGCTTCCACCACAAGGCATAGTGAAGTGTCTGGAGGACATCCATGTAAGTACCTGTTGATATGCAAACATTAAGCTACACTTGAATAGCATCTTTTGAACAAAAAGATCCCAGAGAGAGAGACAGAAAAAGTGGAACATAGCAACTTTACAGAGCACAGCAACACTACACAAGTTTGACAGGATTCCAGGTTCCAGTACCCCGGATCTGCCACATATGGCAAGACTAAGGAGTCAGATGTTGGGGAAATGACCTCAGGAGTATGTGAGCAATGGTATGTGCAGTGATCACTGCTTGATGTTTACTGGGACACTGATCCTCAAAAAAAAAATAAGTCTGCATTTGGATGAGGGATTTAGCATTTCATTTCGGATACTTTTATCAGGATAGGGAAAAGAGTAATCAAGTATCCCTAATGACAAGATTGAAAATCCTAACTTTTATTATAAAAAAGAATGGTTATGAGCAAATCAGTTACAAAAACAGCCCATGCAGCCTAGATAATGGTATGTGCTGCAGTGTGTGTATATCCCACAATCAATTATGTATCAGGCTTTGCAGCATAGGTAATAACTCATTATTTTACAGATGGAGCAGCAGCACAAAAAAACAAACTTACAAGGCAGTATGTCCAATTATACCTAAAGTAAAACACAGTTCATTTGCTTTTCAATTATGATTAGAGTTGAATACAGCTAGAGCAATAAAAACAGATTAATGATCCTGTGAGTCTGCATCATTAGTTCATTATCCTGTGCAGTTCAGTTGTTTAATGCAAAAAAGCCACAACAGCAAGATTTTAGTTTGCAAATTAAACATGTACTAGAAAGTCATATTGGTCAGCATTTGCCATAGGACGTTAAAACTGTTTAATGTTAAAATGAAGCTATTCCTTAAGTCAAGACTGGATCTAAAACAACTGAATACAGCAAACTAATAAAGGCATTTTTGTATATTCTTAGATTTTCACCAATGAAATCATGAAGCCAGACATGAACTATGAGTTAAAGTTACTGTAAAATTAAGAGGGACACTAGAGGTTTGCTAGAGGGCCAGATTTTAGATAACCATTTCAGATTAAGTTCCTTAGGTGAAAAAGGGAAGGTAAAGGAAACAGCAGTGTGCCCCATTCAATTACTAGAGAATCTGTGCAGGTGGAGATCAAACCCTTGGATCCTTATTCACACCTGTACACATTGTTAGACCTTCTGGTTACAGATAAATAGTAGCAGTTAAGAACCAAGGAATTCTGCACCCTCTAGCCAAGGCACTTCCAGAAATGAAACTTATTTGTAAACAGGAGTCTATCAGCAAGACAGAAAAAAAAATGCATAAGGTAAGTATTTGATGACTTGTATCTCATCTGTCCACACTAGTAGAAACACTTAAAAGATTAGAAAGGAATACAAAATCCTGCAGCCTACCTTTGCCTTTAAACAACTATGCTCAAAACACTAGCATTACAGTGCGTTTGGGAAGAGGGGAAAATGCAGATAAGAGAAAACAACGGTGGGATCTTCTGCTAGGCTTTAAACAGAGTAATATCATAAAATATCTTTTGTAATGACTTCTAACAGCTATCCATGTAAAACTGAACCCTGGTCACTCTGCCCTGGGAGCCCTCTACCATTCTGTACCAACAAGAGGAAAAAAAAAGGAAGGAAGGAGAAATTCTATAATCCAAGGGAAAAAAAGACTGAAAAGTCCCACTTGTCTCACAACAGTGTGGGCATTTC
Organism: Dermochelys coriacea; assembly: GCF_009764565.3. Classification (NCBI taxonomy): domain Eukaryota; kingdom Metazoa; phylum Chordata; order Testudines; family Dermochelyidae; genus Dermochelys; species Dermochelys coriacea. Next base: position 5,392,613 of record NC_050072.1, read on the forward strand.
TCAAGTCTATAGGAAAAAAGAATGTCTTTTCAAAGTTTACAGATGCCCAAAGGAAGATGAGGAAACCTTTCGCTGGGGACTTCTGAGTAACAGGAAGCCCATCTAATGTATATGATGATAGGCCTCAAGAAAGGTGGGGATAAAAAGTAAAAATTCTGGGACCAAATGGTGAGAGAGACAAGGCCTCTTGGAAGTTTGGAGACACCTATAAGGCAGGTCTGGGCATTACATAACCAGGAAGGTTTGACATCCACCTCATAACGATACAAGTTGTAATTCAAAATTTTGGGGATTTCAGCACTAAACAAGTTTAAAACAATTCATAAGCAACCTCTGGAAATAACTGCTAAGCAATATCAAGGCCAAAAGCTTAGCAGGATTCAAAAAAGGATTTGACATTTATATGGATAATAAGAACATCCACAATTACATCAGCTTGGATAAAAGTTTATAAAAAGGATTAAAGGGATAACAACTCATGCTTCAGGACACATGTCAGCAACTAACTGCAGTGCCATACAAGTCTCAGGAAACCTTTGTGATTGGAATGGAGCATTGGAAGCTATCCCATTGTTCTACAAATTGTAATTAAACCATTTACTAAGGGCTAGTATACAAAAACTTGAGCTGATTTAATTAAGTCAGTTCCCTTCAACTAAAAATAACTAGATTTAAAAAGTGTGTGTGGACAGTTATTTCGGAGTAAAAGCGGCTCAGTCAACCAACTTTGCCTAAATCAACTATAATCACTTTCATTCACCAACTTGCAGCAAAATAACTAAACAGGCTTAAAGGTAATACCTTGTTATTTCAGTGCAATTTTGTGTGTGTAGACCAGCCCTAAATCTGAATGTACTACAATGCAACATGACATTTTTAGGATTCAAGGGAGCACTTCAGCGCTGATGTCAGTGATTATGTGTCATTTGGGGCTTGTCTAGACTAGGCTTTTAAAGGTTCATCTTTAGAAACCTGGGCAGTTCAATCTCACCATGCCTACACAGTTTTAAAAGGTATTAGCTAAAATGTTCTTAAAATGTACCCTTTACCCACCTCATCTGTAATTTCACTGTGGTCAGGGTGTTCTTTTGTTAATGAAGAAATTGGATTTATAATTGTTGTTCAGCTCCCCATGTGCTTTTACAAGGGGCGCTTTATAAAAAAGAGATCTAAACAAGATTTTAGTCACTGGAAGCACTAAAGTTCACCAAGCAGCAGTGTTCCCTTTAATTTTTCCCCACGCATGTGCGGAATGAATTTTGTTATGTGCCCCAGTATGGAAATGTGCGACTTACCTCCATATTCATGTGGCGGTGTAGGGCTGAGGGGTTTGAAGTGTGGGAGGGGGCTTAGGGCTGGGGTGCAGAAGGGTGAGGGCTCAAGCTGGAGGTGCAGGCTCCGAGATGGGGCTGGGATGAGGACTCCCCCCAGTGCTCTCCCCTGGCCACAGCAGGGTAGGGCTGGGAGAGGCATCTCTCCCCGCCACAGCCCTCAGTGCCTCCATGGCACTCAAGAGGTTGCTGCGCATCCACGCAGCTTAGAAGGAACTTAGCCAAGCAGAACTAAGTTTGTTAATATTGCCATCAAATCTTGTTTCAGACAAGTTTAAACACTTAGGTCTGACACCTGGGAGTCTGTGCGCTCATCCCACGTGCAAGGTTCTTTAGGGACATTTAAAGCATGGGTTATCCATCTTTTTAAAATATTTAGTTTCTGCTGCTCTTTAGCAGCTTACCTCTCTTCATAGCTACAGAAAGCCGCTTAAATTTGCTGTTAGACCATGAAGTAAAGCAGGTCCTTTTGGAATTCTGATAAAGGAGTTTTAATCAAATTACTGCCAGCTGAAATATCAGCTTCTGAAAAGAGCATGTGCTAAGAGCATATTTCAGAGTAGCAGCCATGTTAGTCTGTATTCACAAAAAGAAAAGGAGTACTTGTGGCACCTTAGAGACTAAAATTTATTTGAGCATAAGCTTTCGTGAGCTACAGCTCACTTCATCAGATGCATGGAATACTCTTGTGCACCGTTTCAGTGAGATCTGGTATACGAAGGTTCACATCACTCCAGAGGCCAGCGTCAAGTATGCCATTTTTTTGTATCGCTTTTCACCATTTTAATAGAAAGTGAAAGATACCATATGAAGTTCAAAACAAGATTACTGGACCAAATGAATCTGAATAGGTCACTCTACTATCAATAGAAGGTAAGCTTTATATGTTCATGTCCAGGTCTTCTACCAAGAATTGTAACTAAGCCTGCAAAAACATTAAGAATGCTTGTAAAACCTGAGGCAGCAGGATACAAATAGGCAGAGCACAAGCTCAAGTAATAACATCTGAGTCACAGTCCTAGAGCAGCCACTACCTCACTGTTCAATTTTGGGCATTTATTGAAATTATTAACCTATATGGATTTGCACATCTTATTTTTAGATGCGACTCTTGAAAATGGGTCTTTAGCACTTCTACTGTAGGGCCTAATTTTCACACTTACTGAGCACTCACATATTCAACTGAAGTTCATGACAGCAGCAGATGCTCAGTTCCTATGGAAAAAAAATTAGTTTTTTTTAATGCCTCTGCATCGACAATACCTTCTTTAACTATTTGTATTACCATAGCAACTGGAAGCCTGAGTCATGTACCAGGATGCAACTGTGATAGGCACTGTACAAACACAGGACAAAAAGATGGCCCCCCCGCCCTAAAGAATTTATAATCTAAACATAAGCCAAGAGACCGACTGATCTAGACAGACAGATGGGGGAATACAAGGAAACAATGAGACAACAGTGGTCAGCATAACATTCAGCAGTCTCCGCACACCAACAGCCTAACCGGTGTCAAGTCTTTTGTAAGCCTCATAGCAAAGGAGAGTTTTGAGGAGGGACTCAAAGGTTAACAATGAGGTAGCTTTGCTGATATTTACTGGGATCTCCTCCCAAGCACATGGGTTAGACATATGAGAAAGCACAAAGTTTAACACGTGGATAGTGGAGGCTGCCATCAGGGCTGATCAGAGACAAGCACCAACAGCTCAACAGCAAATGGGAGATAAAGTGGGGACTGACTATAAAAGGCCTTGAAAGTTAATAAAAGCAGCTTTGTGAATTGTAACAACTAGGCCTACAAATGTACACGAGTTGTGACCTCAACTGTAAGTATGTAAAAAGTTTATAAGATGTCATAACCTATAACAAATGTTGATTGGAAAAGGGAAGCAAAAAACTGAATTAGTCTAGTCTAAACAGAAGAGATCTATCAATATGATTCAAGGACTGTGAAGTTAAAAAAACAAACAAACAGATGTGGAACCAAAAGTTAGAGCCAAAATTGGTGTCAGATATTAAGTCTAGTTGGTAGATAAAATAATGAGGGGATGGACTATTAAAGATCTGAAAGGGAGTGGTGGGTAGAAAAATATTGTGGGGGAAAAGAACAAAAAATAAATATAGACAAAGGCTACTGGAGCAAGCTCTACCATCATGGCTGTCCCTCACACACTTCCTGGAAAAATGGGCCTTCATCATCCTGACCCTAAGAGGTGTCCTAAACAGAACAGGCCGGGGGGGAGACCTAGCTGATATTGTCACCCCTACCAGTTCCTGATGAATCCCAAACATCTTCTGGAGTGACACTTACCTTCTCTGTTAACACCTAAGAGACTGTCAGAGTTTTTCCTTCTCAAGATGGTTTACAGCTAAAGGGAAAGGCAGCAGGGGATGTTGCTAAAATGAAAGCCATATTTCATAATTTATATTTCAAATGCTTTAACTGCTTTTCCTTCTTTTCTGTATTTTTAGTTAAAAGGTTAACAAGATTTTTTTAACAGGTGTTTGTACCATGGTGCCAGGCTTAGGTATCTGTATAACAATCGCTGGACCTTGCTGAACATGTTTAACATTAACCAGAGATTGGGTTATGTTAACACTGTTAGCCCTTTTAATCCATTTCAATTAGAATGCCTTGAGATCTATGGATGAAAGTTCAGTACATGTCAAGAACTGGGTTAGGAATGCTTATCCAAAATATACTAGCCTAAGGAATAAGCTTCCTAGGCAGAATGAAAAAAGTTTTGTATTGCTATGCATCTTCCCACAAAAATAGACTTTGGAAGAAAACATTGCATTATCTTCACAGCAATAAGGACTACTTTTATAGTCCTTTATTTTAAAAATGGAAGCTTCAGTACTGCTTTGAGTTCTTGCAAAGTAATTGTTACTCAGACTTGATGTTGCTAGTGTAGTGTAGACCATCCAGCATTTTAACCACCATGTCATCTAGTTCTGCTTAGACCAGGTCTAGATGACATTGTTAAAAAGGGTCTTCAGCACTCTGTATGAACTAGAATGCTCAAATTGCTACCACCCATGGAGCTGCACCATAGAAGTGCTGGTGGGAAATTAAGAACAAGTTGAATTCAGAAGATGCCTTAGACAAATCCTTAACACTAGTAAAGTAATGAGGCAGCTTTTAAATAGATGCTAGCATTTACACGAAGCTATTTTATTGAACTAGGTAGGAACAGAGATGTTATTTTCCTAATAGATTTTGAACCTACCACCTACTTTTACCCACAGCTATATTTCCACAGAATGCAATTTCACAGCTGAAAGTGCACTAGAAAAATCCCCGCTTCCATCTGAATATAGAGCTGAACCATCACAACTCATCTATCACTATTTCTCTTGTACAAAGATTATGTACAAATACAGGTTCAGATACCAGTAACAGGCAGATCAGAGATTCAGAAAGTTTATGACTAGCCTTCTGTAATTTTCTTCTGCCAAGAAATTAACACTTGGTGTTGCTTAACATGAAGTGGTGCCTATAAAAACATGTCACAGCTGGCAGTTACAAATACATCCTTATGGCAAAAAGACAAGCTATTAGTTCAAACTGCATTTAGTTTATTCAGATGTCAAGTTTTTGTTGCCAATACACAGAAATTAAGTGCTCCACAAGGAAAGAGGCAGAAGATTAGAACCAAGTTATGGATTCATGATAAAGTTTTACTGTTTTGCTATCTACAGCATGGTAAGAGGACAAAAGGTGTATGCATTTACAGCAATTCAACTACAGTAAGAGTGTTAAGGTAGTAAAGTCAAGCACTCAAAAGCTGAAAAATGCTCAATGCCTGGTCCATCATAACTCACTTCTATTGTGCGTATGCATTCTAACAGACTGTAATTACATGATTACATGACTGGAAAAAGGCTAATGTAGTGCCCATCTTTAAAAAAGGGAAGAAGGAGGATCCTGGGAACTACAGGCCGGTCAGCCTCACCTCAGTCCCTGGAAAAATCATGGAGCAGGTCCTCAAAGAATCAATCCTGAAGCACTTAGAGGAGAGGAAAGTGATCAGGAACAGTCAGCATGGATTCACCAAGGGAAGGTCATGCCTGACTAATCTAATCGCCTTTTATGATGAGATTACTGGTTCTGTGGATGAAGGGAAAGCAGTGGATGTATTGTTTCTTGACTTTAGCAAAGCTTTTGACACGGTCTCCCACAGCATTCTTGTCAGCAAGTTAAGGAAGTATGGGCTGGATGAATGCACTATAAGGTGGGTAGAAAGCTGGCTAGATTGTCGGGCTCAACGGGTAGTGATCAATGGCTCCATGTCTAGTTGGCAGCCGGTGTCAAGTGGAGTGCCCCAGGGGTCGGTCCTGGGGCCCGTTTTGTTCAATATCTTCATAAATGATCTGGAGGATGGTGTGGATTGCACTCTCAGCAAATTTGCGGATGATACTAAACTGGGAGGAGTGGTAGATACGCTGGAGGGGAGGGATAGGATACAGAAGGACCTAGACAAATTGGAGGATTGGGCCAAAAGAAATCTAATGAGGTTCAATAAGGATAAGTGCAGGGTCCTGCACTTAGGATGGAAGAATCCAATGCACCGCTACAGACTAGGGACCGAATGGCTCGGCAGCAGTTCTGCGGAAAAGGACCTAGGGGTGACAGTGGACGAGAAGCTGGATATGAGTCAGCAGTGTGCCCTTGTTGCCAAGAAGGCCAATGGCATTTTGGGATGTATAAGTAGGGGCATAGCGAGCAGATCGAGGGACGTGATCGTTCCCCTCTATTCGACACTGGTGAGGCCTCATCTGGAGTACTGTGTCCAGTTTTGGGCCCCACACTACAGGAAGGATGTGGATAAATTGGAAAGAGTACAGCGAAGGGCAACAAAAATGATTAGGGGTCTAGAGCACATGACTTATGAGGAGAGGCTGAGGGAGCTGGGATTGTTTAGTCTGCAGAAGAGAAGAATGAGGGGGGATTTGATAGCTGCTTTCAACTACCTGAAAGGGGGTTTCAAAGAGGATGGCTCTAGACTGTTCTCAATGGTAGCAGATGACAGAACGAGGAGTAATGGTCTCAAGTTGCAATGGGGGAGGTTTAGATTGGATATTAGGAAAAACTTTTTCACTAAGAGGGTGGTGAAACACTGGAATGCGTTACCTAGGGAGGTGGTAGAATCTCCTTCCTTAGAGGTTTTTAAGGTCAGGCTTGACAAAGCCCTGGCTAGGATGATTTAACTGGGACTTGGTCCTGCTTTGAGCAGGGGGTTGGACTAGATGACCTTCTGGGGTCCCTTCCAACCCTGATATTCTATGATTCTATGATTACATACTCCTCCCCAAAGCCAAGTCCCTCAGACGCCTGCCTCATTCAGTGCACAGGATGAACTCCTTCCATACACAACTCTGCTTAATTCCCAGAGTACAGTCCATCCTGTGCACTGATGGTATGAACCCCTCTCTACTTGCACGGTCTCAGAGCCCAGGCTCCACCCTAGCCTAAATGTGTACACTGCAATTTTATAGTCCCAAAGCCCGAGTCAGCTGACTTGGGCCAGCTGTTGGTCTTTCAGTGCAGAGTAAACATATCCAAAAGAGGTATCCAAGCACCACACCATGGTTTATGAATCTACCATTTCTTTAGTAAACATGAATCAGCCATAGAAGTTCTCTTTAATAATTTTTAAAATGTTACCAAGAGAAATGTAAAATGATTTTCAATATCTATCAGAACATGCGGCAGGACCAAGACGACTCAAGTGAACATCCATGTGCACACATTTTTACAAAATGTTGGTTCTCAGAGAGTTCTATGGATGGATATTTCCATAGTTATCTAAATATTTTTTATCTTGAAAATATATTCAGCTGTTAATATATGGAAGTGTGGCTGCATAAAGGAGTTGAGTCTAGAACAGAGAATTATAACATTGTATCGGGGATCTTGGGAACAATTTTGTACTGTGAACCTTGATTACTATAGAATGAAGCATCAAATGACAAGTTAAGAGACAGTGGCGGGCTCAGGCTTCCGTCCCCCCCAGGTTGTGTAGTAATTTGGTGTCAGAAGGGGAATCCCAGTGCAATGAAGTTTGAGAGCCCCTGTACTAGACCATACTGCATCCTATTGTTATATTAACTCTTTAGGTTCATAAGAAGTTCAGTGTAGTGTCCTACATTATATTTAACAAAGGCAACAGACTCATGGCTTCTGCATTTTCCCCCTGCCCTTGACCCAAGCCACCTGTCTCTCACATGAGTACCTTATGCAGCCACCAACAGACTTCAAACAATGCGTTGTGTTGGTTTTCCTTTCACACTACGTAGGTGGTAACTGCAGACCACCCTAGATAGTGCATACTCTGCAAACAACGAGCATAACAGAGGAATTCTGGATTTTGTTGTCCTTTTTATCCAGTCTGACACCATCCTGAGACCACCACCATGCAGGATAGCGGCTACAAAAGTATGACACAGTAATATTAAAAAGTTTTCTAAGGGAGCGCAGCAGTTCAGAAACTAGAAGAAACTGTCTTTCCTGCTGTTACAACAGGACTGCCTGTGCATTGTCTGACATAAAAGCATCGGATACCTTTTGAAACACATATGGTGTCCTTCTGCTGGAATGAAGCGGTTAAAGTTTTCCTTAAATCCTTTAGTCCACCAAACTGCTTCTAGACATTGGTTTTTAGGTTCAGAGATTCATAAGAATTCACCATGCAGCATGTGTTAAAGTACATGTGTGGAGAGGACATGTGTTGGTCTGTCAGCCTGACAAATTGTGGACAAAATGGAGCAGCTGCTATGGGACTATTAATAAAGAATTAAAACCAATCAACATTGGTTTATGGAAAACAAATCGTCAAACTAATTTGATTTTTTTTAAATGAGATTACAGGTGCTTTGATAAAGGTAAATCTGGACTGACAAAGGGAATAGCGTTGGCGTAATATAGACTTTTCTAAGGCATTTGAATGGATACTACACAACATTTTGATTAAGAACTGAAAAAGCAAGGTTTCTACAAGCCAATAGCTAACTTCCACACAATCACGACTACAGGGCTACCCTTAGCCCTTGAACTAGTCTGCCAGTTTGACAGAGTTCCACAATCCTATACATAGCCTAAAAATCCAAGGGTTGGGAGTATCAAGATACATCAAGATTTCACAACACAAATAAAACAGGAGCTAGATCTGGAAGAGGAGGACTAAGAAGTTCTTTATGTCAAAGCAAGATTACATACAGTGCATTTTCTTAGTATGTTATGCAATGTAGATACAGACATGTTACACAACTTCCCTTAGGAGATCACTTCCAGTTAAATTACATCAACAGTAGGATGGTTTTTGATATTCAGTCAAAGTTGTGCTTTGCTCAATTTTGTCCCATTATTCCTGGCATATAAAATTCCATCCACTACATTAACTATGGCTACTCTTGAGTAACAAGGTGGGTGAGGCAATGTCTTTCACCAACAAAAGTTGGCCCCATAAGACAGAAGCTTTCGAACCACACAGAGCTCTTCTTCAGGTCCAGTAAGAGATTACCTAACCCTTGTTCTCTCTAAAGATTGAGAGGTACATAGAGTGATCATTTTGTGAAGTGGCACGAACAGCCTTTCCCAAACTGAATGGCAGGTCACCGCATGCTTTCTGCCTCTCTGATGAGCCAACGTGGTCCCTTGGAAGTTAGTTTTAGACTAATAAATGTAGTGTATGAAAGGCAATTGTTCATTGTACACAGTGTGCTTCAGACAGACATGTACTATCATTCTGTAGTGGATGTGAGCAGGAGCAAGGGAGCAAATACAGCACCCTGCCCTGAAAGGCTTATTTTGAAGACTAGAACTATAAGTGCTCATCTACATACAGGGACCTCATTACATTTATGTAAACATAGAATCCCCACAGTATTTACATTGTAACAGCTGCAGCATTTAGACTAACCACTACCCTTAAAATAGAAGGATTTTTGCTTGATTTGAAACAGAGCCCCAGTACTCCACTTTATGTTAAAAGCATAAATTACCAGTCATTCAAATTGCGTAAGACCAAGGTTGTTGGGCTGGGAAAGTAGTCAAGATGTATGGGTACCTCTGAGGGATTGTGACTGCCATTTGGAACAATGAAAAGGAGTACCCGTGGCACCTTAGAGACTAACAAATTTATTAGAGCATAAGCTTTCGTGAGCTAAAATGCATCCAATGAAGTGAGCTGTAGCTCATGAAAGCTTATGCTCTAATAAATTTGTTAGTCTCTATGGTGCCACAAGTACTCCTTTTCTTTTTGCGAATACAGACTAACACGGCTGCTACTCTGAAACATGGGGAAATAGTTTTACTTTGTGTAATGACTCATCCATTCCCAGTCTCTAGTCAAGCCTAAGTTAATTGTATCCAGTTTGCAAATTAATTCCAATTCAGCAGTCTCTCCTTGGAGTCTGTTTTTGAAGCTTTTTTGTTGAAGGATAGCCACTCTTAGGTCTGTAATCGAGTGACCAGAGAGATTGAAGTGTTCTCCAACTGGTTTTTGAATGTTATAATTCTTGACGTCTGATTTGTGTCCATTCATTCTTTTACGTAGAGACTGTCCAGTTTGGCCAATGTACATGGCAGAGGGGCATTGCTGGCACATGACGGCATATATCACATTGGTAGATGCGCAGGTGAACGAGCCTCTGATAGTGTGGCTGATGTGATTAGGCCCTATGATGGTATCCCCTGAATAGATATGTGGACAGAGTTGGCAACGGGCTTTGTTGCAAGGATAGGTTCCTGGGTTAGTGGTTCTGTTGTGTGGTGTGTGGTTGCTGGTGAGTATTTGCTTCAGATTGGGGGGCTGTCTGTAAGCAAGGACTGGCCTGTCTCCCAAGATCTGTGAGAGTGATGGGTCGTCCTTCAGGATAGGTTGTAGATCCTCGATGATGCATTGGAGAGGTTTTAGTTGGGGGCTGAAGGTGATGGCTAGTGGCGTTCTGTTATTTTCTTTGTTGGGCCTGTCCTGTAGTAGGTGACTTCTGGGTACTCTTCTGGCTCTATCAATCTGTTTCCTCACTTCAGCAGGTGGGTATTGTAGTTGTAGGAATGCATGATAGAGATCTTGTAGGTGTTTGTCTCTGTCTGAGGGGTTGGAGCAAATGCGGTTATATCGTAGCGCTTGGCTGTAGACAATGGATCGAGTGGTATGATCTGGATGAAAGCTAGAGGCATGTAGGTAGGAATAGCGGTCAGTAGGTTTCCGATATAGGGTGGTGTTTATGTGACCATCGCTTATTAGCACCGTAGTGTCCAGGAAGTGGATCTCTTGTGTGGACTGGTCCAGGCTGAGGTTGATGGTGGGATACAATTAACTTAGGCTTGAATAGAGACTGGGAATGGATGAGTCATTACACAAAGTAAAACTATTTCCCCATGGTATTTCTCCCCCCCAACCTACCCCCCACTGTTCCTCTGATATTCTTGTTAACTGCTGGAATTAGCCTACCTTGCTTGTCACCATGAAAGGTTTTCCTCCTTTCCCGCCCACCCCGCTGCTGGTGATGGCTTATCTTAAGTGATCACTCTCCTTACAGTGTGTATGATAAACCCATTGTTTCATGTTCTCTGTGTGTGTATATAAATCTCTCCTCTGTTTTTTCCACCAAATGCATCCGATGAAGTGAGCTGTAGCTCACGAAAGCTTATGCTCTAATAAATTTGTTAGTCTAAGGTGCCACAAGTACTCCTTTTCATTTTGCGAATACAGACTAACACGGCTGCTACTCTGAAACCTGTCATTTGGAACAATGGTGCTCAACTTAGACATGTTAAAATTTGAGCTGCTCCTGGATGCCCGCATAATAGCTGTGGCCAAGAGCAATAGTCTTGTTCCTCCCTTCTTCCCGTATCTGCACTAGTGAGAAGACCTCTTCAATGCGGACTTGCCATAGTAATCACAACTTTATGAGCTCAAGATTAGATTGCTATTAGCAGAGACCACTTAAAGGGAAACTAGAGCATAATACGGCAGCTCAGGGCCCTTGTCTACACTGACATTTCTGATAGTATCCCACATTTTTCTGTCACCAGTGCAAGGGCTATTATAGACATACACCAGTACTCTGGGATCTGCACTGGCTTTGCAAAAGTTTGAGATTAACATTAGATTTCACCTATAAACCTTTGAGTTGCTGGGTCTTCATTTCCATTGAAATTGCCTGCCTCCCTGCAGCAATGCTGCCACTGTTGAGATCAGCAGAGGCAGCTGAGTTGGCACTTCCACAATACAAACTAGGGATTACTGATGGCAGGGCATTCTGTTCCCCACCTTTTGTCTGCCAGAAGCATTCAAATCTTCCAAATCACATAACACCACTCATCTTCCCACCCCTCAGTCTTAGCAAGAGGATGCTTTCAGGACTGGAGGGGTTTATTACAGGTGTTATAGATTTATTCTGTTTTAAATGCAAATGATTTGTTTATATTGCTGTACTATTCAACTCTTGTATATTACATACTTCATCTTTTGATGGTGTGTATACAGTGCCTAGCACAGTAACTGGGGTTCCTAGGCACTGATGCAATACCAATACAATAGCCCTGCATGTCAGTAGGCATCTGTTTTGATTTATAGCCACAAGAATTTAGGCCACTCTGCAAAATAATTTCTTCCCATTTTACACCTCCAATGTTCAAGCTTTGCCACATTCAGCCCAGTGGCCTGGGATTCATTAAATACATACAGGAGGGACTACATATTTTGTCCATCAAAACGCGTGAAAGGGAAAGTTTTGGGAGCCCTTACTTTAGTGCAGCCTGCACAATAAAGAAAAGCAGCAAGTTTGCCAACTACAATCCAAGCCCTAACGAGCTGACATCAGAGATCCAAATTCAATTTACTGCAAACATAACGCTCAAGCCTTTTTGGCTACAGTCACAGCCATATGTAATAACCTTTGTAGCTGGTCAGAAGTCAATGAAATTTAAATAGAAGGAGAATTATTTTTACAGCACCCACAAGTGTGTTTTAGATGAGAACTATCTTAAAATCATTATAATTGGTGGAAGACAATTAAGTGATCAATTTGAGATGAAGCTTTCAGCTCAGTTTGAGCACACAACAATTAACATCTTCATATGCAACAAAATTTGAATGTTCACTAGCCTTTCCATACAAGAGAAAACATTAGAATTTGTATACAAAAGTTGAAAGGCATTTGGGTGCATCACAGAATGCTTATCAAACCACTTGACACCAAGGCCTGGTCTACACTGGGGGGGGGGAATCGATCTAAGATATGCAACTTCAGCTACGAGAATAGCGTAGCTGAAGTCGATGTATCCTAGATCAACTTAGAATCACTTACTTCGCATCCTCAGTGTGGGATTGATGGCAACCGCTCCCCCATCAACTCCGCTTCTGCCTCTCGCTGTGGTGGAGTTCCAGAGTCGACTGCAGAGCAACCGGGGATTGATTTATCACGTCTACACTAGATGTGATAAAATTGATCACTACCTGCCAGGTTGTGTAGATGTACCCCAAGAGTAAGGTTAAGTCTACACAAAGCATTATAGCAGTGCAGTTGCACTGCTGTAATGTTTCAGTAGAGTACACTACTTACACTGACAGAATGGTTTCTCCCATCAGTGTAAGTAATCTACCTCCCCAAGAATTTCTACACCAGATGTTAGACTATCATAGCTACATCTCTCAGGGGTGTAGATTTTTCACACAAGAGACATAGCTATACCGATGTAAGTTCTCAGTGTAGGCCATCTCAGAGGTAACTGCAAAGCAAAAATAAAAATTAAGTTAATCCCAGAAATGTGTTCCGAATGCTCCCTACACACAAGCTAGGGGGGATGTTCAGCCTAACTCCATTTTCATGTTTGCTTTGCAGTTCACCTTGGAGATCTACTGGATACAACATACCATTGTCAACTGCTGGCCAATCTTAAATCTGTCCAGAGAGCATGTCCCAGCATGAGCTGTGAGGTTATCAGCATCCAGAAAAAAAATGTAGATCTACTCTTATCAGAACCAAATGGACTGCATCGGAGATAAGGTGACCAGAACCAAACATTACCAAAAGACAAAAATTGGAGGTTATTCAGAAAAGAGTTCCAAAAACCAGTCAGCATGCTGGTGGGATAGACTCCAAGAACAGATTAGAAGAACTAAACATGTGTAGCTAAGAAGTGAGTCAGGGAGCGTGAAAGCAAGTATACAAATATAGAAAGGGCATAAACACCAAAGGAAGGAAAGAAATTTAGTATGGTGCAAGTGATATAATTAGTAGCAATGGTATGAAGTTCAGCCCTAGGCTACACAGGTTTTGTGTAAGTGCTTTGGTTAGGAGTATTGGTTTTGGTTTTTTTAACTAAAATTATACTAGTACAACCCCTCTAGCATGGCTGCAGTTACATCACTACAAAGGTGCCTTATACTAGTACAACTTATTCCCACTAAGAAAGGTGCATACTGGAATAAGCACCTTTATACAGATATAACAGTCTACACTAAAGGGGTTGTATCATTGAAACTGCATCAGTAGTGTCACAGTGGTATAACCTTTCTTTAGAAGAGCCCCAAGAACGCAGAAAAGAATCACATTTCAGATATTTCTATAGTAACCATTGTGACGCACTCTATATGATTTTATAAAAGTATGCTGATGAGTATGAATATAATGCAACTAAAATATGCTTCATGCAAAAGGTCTCTTGTAAGGTATCATTACAAAGCTCAAAATCTACTGAGTGTGGTCATCCTATTTGTATAAATGTATCACTTATCTGAAAGTAGAAATATGTAATATAACTCCAAGGGCCTATTGTAGTTATGCAAAGTGTGGGCCATTAATGGTGGTTTGGAATCTTGATGGCTCCCATCAACCAGGACAATTGATTGTGGATGGCTCTGTTTGCAGCCAGGTCTCATTGTGAGTCAGGCTGGGAGGAATGAGGGCTTGGGGTCTCCAGGAAATGTGATCATGTCACCTGGTACTCAGAATAGCAGCCCTCTTAGCCTGTATTTGCAAAAAAGAAAAGGAGTACTTGTGGCACCTTAGAGACTAAAAATTTGTTAGTCTCTAAGGTGCCACAAGTACTCCTTTTCTTTTTGCGAATACAGACTAACATGGCTGCTACTCTGAAACCTGTCAGTTTTTATTACTGCACTAGACTTAGACTTGTGTTTTATTTTATTATGCTTGGTAATTCATTTTGTTCTGTCTGTTACTACTTGGAACCACTTCAATCCTACTTTCTGTATTTAATAAAAATCATTTTACTTATTAACCCAGAGTATGTATTAATACTTGGGGGGAGAAACAGCTGTACATCTCTCCATCAATGTTATAGAGGGTGAACAATTCATGAGTTTACCCTGTTTAAGCTTTATACAGGGTAAAACAAATTTATTTAGGGTTTGGACCCATTGGGAGTTGGGCACCTGTGTGACAAAGACAGGAACGCTTCTGTAAGCTGCTTTCAGTTAAGCCTACAGCTGTTAAGGGATGTGGTTCAGAACTGGGTCTGGCTCTGCAGCAGGCTAGCAGGTTTGGCTCAAACCAGGCAGGGCACTGAAGTCCTAAGTTGACAGGGCAAGAAAGCAGGAACAGATGGTGATGTGCCTTTGGCTGTAGAAGAGTCTCCCGAAGAAATAACCCCCATTATTTTGGACTTTTAGAAATCAGATTAACAGAAAGTGTACAAATAGGGGACAAACCTACACTTGCACAGAAATACAGCAGGTCATTCAGTTGAAGATATCTACACCAGCGAGCTTACAGTGGGAAAGAGCTCTCCCATCAACATAATAAAATCACTTCCACAAGCAGCAGTAGCAACTTCCCCGCTGACATAGCGCTGTCCGCACTGGCACTTCTGTTCGTGTAATTTACATTGCTCAGAAGGGCGAGTTTTTTCCCCTCACGCCCCTGAGCAATGCAAGTTACACCGACAAAAGTGGCAGTGTAGTCATGACCTAAATGGTTAGCTGGATTGCCCCATTAAACGTTTATTTTGTACAGTATTCTTATGCCATCTAGCAAATAGTTTCATATTATGGAATCACAGCTTTTTTCAAAGACCTTTATGGGACTAGGGCATGAGGAAAACCCTGTATTTAAATTTTAATGAGCTCTTACACACAGATACCCCTCTTTACTTGGAGGAATTTTACCTGCCTCTTGGAAGCATGCATCCACTATAACGGACTCAATTTTGTTCCTGAGGGGGAAATTTAAAAAAGAAAAAAGCAGCAAATTAAGGTTAACTGTTTAAGGTGAATACTGAGAAGCAAGCACTGTTTGCTCTGTTCCAAAACACAGGTAAAATTCTAAAAGACACTGAACTATAGTTAGTACTGTAATTCAGTTAGTCTGATATTACTACCTCTGACCCGGAGGAATCTGAGCTGCAGCCTGCTATCTTCCTCATTGTTTATGGCAGCTATCATAAACAAAAGGTCAAAAGAGTCAATCCATTTAAGACATCCTCTATTTTCATTCTTTTTGTTTGTGGCACTTGTGAGGTCATTCACTGGCTTAAAAAAAAGGAAGCTTTCAGGTCAGATTTCTCAGGATCTTAAACTGTTCTTTTAAGCAATAGCACCAATTCTGTTTTTAACAATAGCCATTTAAAAAAAGCCTTGAGCATTTGGGACTTCAAAAAAAGTGTGCAGTTCACTTTTGGCAATATTATAGATTTGAAAGATGTAGTAGTCTTGTATATTGGTGTTTTGCTAATAAATTAAGTTACTGAGAAAGTGCTAGGGGCTAGTCTTGATCACTAGTCTTTTAAACGGTGATTACAGAAATTACCCCCACATAACTTATCAACTCAGTGCACAGTGTGAAAACAAAGTATTCTCTCAGTCTACACCAGAGGGTCTCAACCTTTTCTTTCTGAGGCCCCCTCAGCATGCTATAGAAACTCCACTGCCCACATTTGCCACAACTGTTTTTCTGCATATAAAAGCCAGGGCCAGCATTAGGGGGTAACAGGGCAATTGCCTGGGGTCCACTGCAAAGCTACATTGGTCAAGCTTCAGTTTCAACCCTGGGCTTATGAACCATGCGGTGGGTCTTCGGCTTTCTGCACTGGGCCCCAACGAGTCTAATCCTGGCTCTGCTTGGCAGACCCCCTGAAGCCAGCATGTGCCCCCCTCTGGGGTCCCAGACCCCTGGTTGAGAACCACCGATCTACACAGATGTAGTGAACATTCCTCTGACATTGCTTAATTTAGCTGGTATGTTAAGGTTGTAAAATGAAGCACACAAAAGTCAGGAAATGCCACAATCTTAACTGCCCATTTCTGTATCTGCATTTCTATGTATAGTTTTTAGTTACATGATCATTTGGTATTATACATACATGATCAATACCTCCTTCAGTACTGCTGCTAGTGTGCAGAGACTACTGTCTATCATGCTTACTTAACATTTTCATTGTTTTCTTGAACTACCAAGTTTGCATCCATCTTTTACTTGTCCTAGACTAGTGGTTCTCAACCCGTGGTCCTTATCAGCACGCAGCTATGGCCCATGTGACAACCTCAGGGTCATCCAGGTATTATATATATTGTGTGGATGTGGCCCACATAACAGAGCTCCATGTGAGACCCACAATGGTAAAGAGGTTGAAAACCACTGGCAAGTTTCTGCACAGTAAGGCAGCTTTTTGCACTCAAACTGCAGATGTGTACACACTGCCAAACCACTTTGAGCACAGAAACTCCTCAGTTTCAGTGCTGCAAAAAACCCCACCTTGACGAGAGTCGTAAGGCTATTTGTGCAGAGGCTCCAGCGCTCTATTGCCAGTATCGACGCTTGATTGTTTTCTGCGCTGTAATTGGCCTCCGGAGCTGTCCCATAATGCCTCAAGTGACCGCTCTGCTCACCGATTTGAGCTCTGATGCCCTGGCAACATGTGCCCCTCCCCTTTCAAAGCACCATTTCCGACAGCTGTTGTGTGCTGTGCTGACCTGCTCCAGAACACAAAGCAAACCATTAATGTGGAATGCTTGTGCTGTTGAACACAGAGGCACTGGTGCTATAGAGAGCTGTGCAGAGAGCCCAGGAAGGGAGGTGGGGACTGATGTGGGGGTTTCCCGCTCCCCCAGGACTGGTTGTTTCCTGCCACTGTCTAAACTTACAAGACAGCATACTGATACTGTCCCCCAAAACAGTCTCTCTTCCCCCCCATAGACACACACTCTCTCCCTGTCACTTTTCTCCCCCCTCCCCTCCCACTTCAGTTGAAAAAACAGCTGGCAATGTAGTAGGATGACAATGGAACAATGGGATTGGGTAACCTTCATCACATGACGTTGTGCCTGCCCCATGAAGCATTGCAAACCCTTCCCAAATCACCTGGCAGCCAATGGGATAGCTACCACAATGCACTGCTATCTTTGCAGTTGCAAGAGCTGCTAATGTGGATGCGCTCCAGCATCACAAGAAACACAGTGTGAACACGCAACAGCAGTTTAATTCCAGCATTTTAATAAAAGTGGTATAACTTGTGGCACGAAACTTGCCAGTGTAGACAAACCTTTAGACTGTTAACTCTTGAACGCAGGAACTTTTTTTGGTGTTTGTAAAGTACTTAGCACAATGGGGTCCTGGTCAATAAGTAGCATGCTAGGCACTACGATAATACAAAGAAATACACAATATATATTGTCCTCAAATGTATATAGTTACTAATGTAAAGTCAAAGTAAATTCACTGAAGTTATGAATTTGTACCTCTTTAAAAAAAGAATTGGACCTTGCAGATCTTTGTCCTTTGGGTTTCTCATTTACCAAGTATTTCTCATTTATGCATGCCATCATGTGAACTACATAAGGAACAGAAAGGATACTATGGATAGCTTTAATGATATGATCAGAAAGACTATCAATGTATACCAACAAGTGGCAGAGTTTAATTGGTGAGGATAGAACAGTTTTGGCATTTCCCAGCTTTAAGTACTTCATTTTGCAACCATATACACATGCAAGTGTCATTACAACTTGGGAGATCTTTATTAATGAAGTCAACAAGTTTTCACATGAATCTTGATAACGCAGCCAAATCAAGACATTTCTACTAATCCCCAGAAAAGAATATCTGATATCAAATGACTAGCCACCCATGCTAAAGTTTAAAAGTGCTAGAACTTTCGAGATGTCACAATTCTTCCCACTGCTGTCTGTACTCAAAGATTGAGTTAACTTTCACAATTATTTTCAAGCAGACAGTTAAAGTTTCAGCCCAAATGGTGAAAAATTTAAGACATAACTGAAGTCCCTACAGAATAGCAATGTACAGGTTACCTTAACTCTGGGACTATATCTATCAATCGGTACTTTCTCAAATTCCAACTGTACCTAGTAACAGTAAAGCTTCACTAGTGCTAGAATAGTGAGAATGGAGAAAATCCTGTACATTGAAACAGCCTTTCACAATTCACTCCAGCTATAGCGCACTGCAACACCACAAACTTTAAAGCATTAATGATTAGCAGGCAATTCCAACTTTTCAGTAATGTGTGATATTTACATTCCTTTGTTCTGTTAATTCATTGCACACTAGGAGTATCACATAATCTGTGTAGGAAACAAATCGAAACTGCAAGACACCGAAGTGTGGTTAGAAGGAGCAGCTTTGTAGGGGACAATTTAAGGCTCTTATCTACTGTGCATGAAGACCAACAGCACAATTCATCCACAGCACTGTGTAACATTTTACCTTAATATTCTACCCATTAAATAATCCAACAGGCTGTAGACTGAATGGTTAAGAATTTGATCTTCTATTTGCTGAATGTTAAGATTCCTGGAAAGTAGCCTACAATTTCAGATCTCTAAATATAGTGCTCTTTTCTACTCACTCTAAACTGTTAAGAATATTTATTCTATCTGACTCTGCCCAGAATAAAGACAAACATACCCACATATTGAAAATTACACAGAACTCAAATCTAAATCACCTGAAAGAAACAAAGACCCAACAGTATAGGATTCTGAACAGTACATTGTTAAGTTATAAGAATCAAGGAAAACAATGGCTATAAGTTACTTAGCCTACAAATTACTCAAGACAGCCAAAGGTAAATCATGTTTTATCTACATTTGCCAAGCCATCCTTCTTGAAAAATACCTGGTGAAATAATGAACTGCCTTAAGAAAAAGTAGTCTTTAATTTTGCACATTGCCTGTTAAGTGTACCTACTTCTGTCTTCCCCCAACACAAGTCACTGAAAATTGTTTGTAAAGGCTTTTTCTTATATAAACAGAACTTTGGAATCCCCCCCCCCATTATGTATTTGGCCAACATTTCTTAAAAACTCAATTTCATTAATAATAAAATGTTTAGACATGATTTCACAATCACCATTAAAAACAGCTTTTACTCTGCTTTGTGATCAACACTCAAGTCAGTTGTTACATAGAAAAATCTTCCTTTGTTCCAGGGAACATACTTGTAGATAGAAGGAATTGCTGTTAGAACTAGTTGGGATCACCAGCCATAATTTGCTCTTTCAGCATTATCTATGGAGATCTGTGAATCAGGATAGCTCCTCTACCAGAAAATTGGAGAACAGAGGGTTCAGATATTTCCAACCATTATCTTAGCTGGTTTAATACTTTTTTTTTTTGGGTGGAACAGATTTTTACTATGCCGGTAACACACATCAAGGTTTGATCACACTGTGCTAGTAGCTATTTTTAAGTATGGAAGACCAAACATGCATGTCACAGCAACATTGTGGTCCTCCACATTGCCCTATTAATTGGTCAACGAAGAAAAGTGGTTGAGCATCACATAGACAAAGCAGCAAGAAGTCAGCTAGCTTCAAAACCCAAGTAATTATACAAGATATTAGATGTAGTATTTCATTCATGAAGTTTTACTGGAGTGGTGGAGAAAACCGCAGCAGGGGTCACAAACTGTTCAAAAAAAAAAAAGACTGAAGACAAATACAGTAAGCAGTCAAAGACAGTGTGAATGGGAGGCCTCAATCTGAATAAGCAGTAAGGGTAATGGTAGTGGCTCAAGCTGGATGCACCAGGTCTGCAACTGATCAAAGTATAAGAAGCCAACTGCTATATCTAATGTTAGGATGCCAAAATCCTGAAGTGAATCAATGACTGGCAGTTTCTTTGAGAATAATATGCTAGTATAAATGAGGTTTAAAATGAAGTGTAGATAGATGCATTAGTGCCCAATATCTGTTTGATAAGAGGATACTACAAAGGAAAGAGAAAGCTAGTATCTGAACTAAGTGTTATGAGGGAACACCGAATTCCTTGCCAGAAGAAGTTCAGTCATCAAGTGAAGTGGAAAATAAGCGTTTGAAGCTGTCACCATTGCTTGAATGTCTTTCACCATGAGTTTGTCTATTTTTCTAAATATACATCCCCAGGCACTTTAAACTGCCACACAGTATGTACTAGAAGATTTGGGTGACTTGAAGGAGATTGCGTACAAGCAATTAGATAAGTTTGTTCTATCCCTTTTTGAACTACTAAATGTGACATGTCAACTCCAGATAAAAAGGTTAAAAGCAATTGACACTGGAATACTTGAAAACCGATCCTGAAATCTGGAATGTTGTTAGAAAAGTTGGACTAGAGAGCAAGTTGGCAGCATCTATTAGAAGTATAAACAGTTCCAGGTGTTAAACCTGCCCCCTCAATCCCCCAGCCAGACTGTGGTTTTACAATATTTCCCTATTTTAACCATAATCTCCCTCTTCTTATAACAAAGACCTACAAAGAGGAACAACCAATTTGACTATACAGGAGAAAGCAAGAATGACCATAGTGTTGTTTCAGAGTAGCAGCCATGTTAGTCTGTATTCGCAGGAAGAAAAGGAGAACTTGTGGCATCTCAGAGAGTAAAATTTGAGCATAAGCTCTCGTGAGCTACAGCTGTGCTGGCCCCAAGATATGAGAGAAACAAGGTGGGTGACAGTATCTTATTGGACCCTTCCTCCAACAGAGGTTGGACAGACTTTCAAGCCTCACAAAGTTCTTCCTCAGGCCTTGAGAACGTAACCAGAAAATGTCCTACCTAAACACAAGGAGGGACAGCTTGTTAAGCATAAGGGCTTCAATCATGTTGTAAACCATGAATGAAGTGGGCACTTAACATTTGTACAGTTCTATGACAAAATAGGGTTAGCAGGACACATTACACATTGTTGTAATGAGCCATAAAACCAGCATCCAAGTCCATGGTTTTTAGTGTCCAGCAGAGTTATGAATTTGAGTTTCCAGGCTCATATTTTGAAGGTGTCGTGCAGGTTTCCTTTGAGGACGAAGACTGAAAGGCCAGATATGGAGTGATCGATTTGTCAAAAGTGTTTGCTTATAGGCGATAGGGTGTGTTGGTCCTATTTTTCTGTGAGTTCATTCCACAGTGTAGCAATTGTCTGATTTCATCTACATGGGCGTTGTTGGGACATCTGCTGCACAGGTTGAAATATACCACATGTTGTGATAGGTATACGTAGGACCCAGGGACACTGAAAGTTATTGGGCAGAGTACTGATCATAGTAGTAATGCAGATTGATGGGTGATGATTTGTGTATATGACAACACAACTTCAAAGTACACAAACCCACACTAAAGTGAAGGATTAGAGAAAAAACTAAAAAGGTATTAACCTTAAATTGTTACAAAACTCTTATCACCATATTCAAGCTCAATGTAATTCTGCCCCATTTCGTCTGTCAAGCTTCATGTCACCCTGCTCCCTCCACTCTGTAGCCATGTCTTTGACCACTCATCTGTCAGCTTCACAACATAACGTCTCTTATATGCATGGTAGGACCTCTCAGCTCATCTACAAGGCCACTACCCTGCACACGTTTAAGGCCGTCTTAAACTTCCACTTGTCATGCTTTCTACAGAGAATCTAGTTGACTTGTATAAGAACCATCCCTATTTACTGCTTCCTTCCTTAGCCTCTGTCCACATGCCTATCCTTAAACTGAGCTCCTCCAGGCAGAAACCATCCTATCTAGGACATCATATCAAATATATAACTTTGCAAACAAGTGTGATTTTTAAATCAACTGTGTCCCTTTAAATTTAAAATTTTGCTTTTCTATTAAATATATTAATCTATTAGTTTCTATGTACCATCTTCAACTCCTGTGCTACCCACTGTTTCTATTAACACGATGGAAGTCTCACCCTTTACATAAGACTCCCAGGATGAATTACTTAACTACATATTTTGACTAGTGTGACTGAAATAAGGTTCATCCAACTCTGCTTCTGGATGCATATCATCATCAACTTCCTAAATTTTTTATTCCAAGAATTTTATACATTCCTTTTTCAGGTTTGCCCTACCCCAATGCCATCATGTTAATCATCCCTCATTAGGGACATCACTTATAGACCCAGTTTTAATTACCACAAGCCTGTTTTATACACAAACACTGTTCAACACAAAAAAACAAGCTTATATAATTTAGTAGAAAGTTACACCCACATCTTTTTAGGCTTCCTATATTACCTTGTGTTCCCAGTTTTGGACAGGATTAAAAGGAGACATGCATCTGATACTCTTCTCAAAACTCCAAATCCCATCTATGCACTTGCTTCTCACAGATTCTCTCCGGTCCAACTCACACCTTGGACCAGATCTTCATCTTGATATTGGCATCTAATCTGACCACGACCCAGCCACTGTCTTCTTGACAGACCATCTCATTAAAGCAGTTAAGAGTTTTCTCAGCTCCCAGAAACAGAGAAAGACCCATGACACTGATTTGATAAAAGGCAAACTGCACTGGATTCCAAAGCATGCTAATTGACAAGAGCACTCCACCCACGGGGCAAGGAGTTAATCTGGTGAACCTTGATCTTGACCATCCATACACACACGACCCCCCTTTCCCCCCCCGCTCCTCCTCTTCACCCACAACAGATCTCCTTGGTTTTTTTGATGCCTTGTAATAGAAAGAGAAGGTCAGAAACTCAAACACTGATGGTGGAAAACAAATTGAAACAGAATTTCTCCAAACTTATACTGAGGCTATATTACAGGGCAGGAGAACCTTCCCATCAGTCTCCAATGAGACTGCCAAATCCCACCTTAAGGAGCTGTCAAGGACGGCAAACCCTTTCAGCAATCCTGAACGCCTTACAGGTCTCATCGGAACATAGCACCAACCACTGCAAAGGACTAATATCCTACTTGATGGAAAAGAATATGCACTTGCAGGAATGCTTCTCAAACGTGGGTCTGCTCCCCCTGTATCAGCCAAATAGGAGCCAATTAAGAGCCCACATGAATTCCTGGAGTCCAATACGTTCATTCAAGAATTACTGGATACCTTAGGCATTTCAACCCAAGACCTGTTCTCAGCTTGTGAAAGAGAGAAGACCAACCAGTGCCACTTATAACCCTGAATGAGGTGTTGTACAGGTATTTCAGAAGGAATCATCCTTTCCTCCAACAGACAACAGTATAACCAGCACTGAAGAAATCCACCTGGATACATTTGCGCTAGGCAACTACTATCCAGTATCAAAAACTTCCATTCCTGAACAAGCTGCTAGAACCACCATATCTGGTCAACACTTAGTTTATACAAGCTTAACTAGGGCCCTACCAATTTCATGGCCATGAAAAACATCAGACAGTGAAATAAGCCCTTCTTCGTGAAATCCGATTTCCCCAGCAAAGGGGACGCCTAGCTCTGATGAGGCAGAGGAGGGACAGGATTTGTCTATCTCCTGCACAGCCGCTCTCATACCCACCTCCGGGAATCTGCTGCAGCTGGAAGAAGCTCTGAAGGCAGCACAGAAGTGAGTGTGGCAATCTCATGACCCTTCTCCCCAGAACAGGTTTGCGATTCCCCCCTCCCCCCCCACACAAACCAACCCCTTTTGGGTCAGGACCCCCATGGTTACAACACCATGAAATTTCACATTTAAACATCTGAAAACATGAAATTTACCAATTTTCAAATCCTATGGCCATGAAATTGACCATAATGGACAGTAAATTTGGTATGGCCCTAAGCAGAACTATGCAGTACAAGTCCCAATGTAGATGCACTTATAGTGCAATAAAAGTGTTTTGCTGATATAGCTAACATGTCTTCTGGAACTGATAAAAGATATGTTGCCAGCAGTACTTTTGTGTCAGTATAAGCTACATCTACACTAGGAGGGTTTGCCAGTAAGTTATACAAGTATAGCTATTCCAGCCAAAACTTTCCTAGTGTAACGAGACTCTAGCCAAAGGCCTAATACAAATTCATCTAACTGAAGTGAACATCCTCTAATCAACACAATCTGGATTCAGGCCAGGGTATAGAATGGAAACTGATTTTGTGGCAGTGATAGATTCTCTCTTGCTATCAGTGGATGGAGACATCTATTCTCCTCCTACTGGACCTCTGCATCAGTCAACACTGTTAACATTAAGATACTTCTGCACTGCCTGGGAGAGGTGATAGAGATCCTTTGCTCTAAAATGGTTTAAATCCTTCCTGGAGGGAAGCACTAAAAGAGTGGTAAGCTGCATCTCTGCCACTAGACCCATCACTTGTGGGGGTCTCATAAGGATCATCTCTTTGGTCTTATTTAAAAATTTATACGCAGCCACTAGGTGAACCAACAAGACAACATGCTCTCACGTCAACAATATGTAGATGACCATTCTAGCTATCCTTTACCAGTCTGACCATACCACTCCCATCAAGATAGCCCAATACTTGGACAGGACCAGCTGGTAAATGAATAGCTATTTGAAGCTGAAGCTGAACAAGATGGACATTATGTTGGTGGGCAGAGGAAAGCACTTCAAGTAGTGGAACCAAGGGAGACTGCACCATAGCTGAAAGGTGCACACACACCGGGTGAATCCAGCAGTAGTTTAGACTGCTCCTAGATTCTTTGCCAACAGTAAGATTTCACATAGCATCAATCAATAATACTTTTAATACCTCCAGTTGGCCAAGAGACCCTGCTACTACAGAACGCTGTGCCTAGTTTCCTCAGCAACACAGGTTGACAACAGCATATCAAGTCTCCATTCCTCTCTATGCTGGCATCCTGTAGAACACAGTTAAGTTCAAGGCCCCAATCCTTATCTTCAAGACACTTAGTGGCCTGGGCACCAGCATATCTGAACAATTGCCAAAGCTCCAGGATGAAGACCTTAGTCAGCAACTCCATTCCTGAGGTACAATGGAATTTGCGTACCATAATGGTAAAGCCAGCCTGTGCAGGAGACAGTCAAACTCTCTCGGGAACTCCTGCAAGAAGCAAAATATTTCACAAACCTCACCACCTTTTGCTCCAAGTGCAAAGTACACTTCTTTGACCTGCCTTCTCAAACAGAGCTGTGTGTATTTAAAAGAAATGCCCCAAAACAAAACAAGAAACATTTACACAGCACATACAAGTCTTCCCCTAGGGAGAAAAAGGAGAGAGAACAAATCATATGACAAATGTTAGTCAAGTTACTTTATGCACTACTGGAAAACACTCATATACTATGGTAATGAGAGTGGAATAAATCTACAAGTAAATTTTTTTTTTTTTAAATATAGCACCACAAACCTGTACAATAGGTCAATTGTACCAAGTATAACAAATTTCTCCCAAGGAAAAGTTACAGCAGGTACAATATAGCATGAGGAAGAGCATGAGAACCATAATCATTCATTGCTTTATTTTACTACAAGTCAATTGTGGCCTCCTAGCTGAAACCTAAACTTAACTGCATAAACTTAAACTGCATTTCCGCAGAATACTTTTACCAGCTTGTTCAAGCATTTTACAGCCCAAAGACAAATGCAGGACCCAGCAAGTAACTAAACACATACAAAATACTTGAGACCCACCCTCCCTGTTTTATTAGGGTTACTCACCAATTCCAAAGTATAGGTATGAAAGGTTAACCCCACCTTATATGATGCAAAGCTGAACCAGTTACTAGACCAAAACTGGGGCTGCTTCTTAAGTAATAATGGAGGTAAGTCTAAAAATACAAACATCACACTGCCATGATGAAGTCAACCATACACATTACAAAAGGAAAGATACTTGTGTCAAAGTGTTCTCTTCTTTCAAAACAATAAGGCTAAACTAAAAGTGACTCCAATTTAGTCAAAAAGCTACAGGCTGTTAATATTTTGGTTTCCCAAAAGAAAGTATTTACACCCTGATCCAGAGAGGCAATAAGTAGGTGAAGGTGCAGAGAACCTGATGTAAACATGTTCAAGTTTTTCCTTCAACTTGCTAGGAGTCAAAGGACACCAGCTAGTGGGCATAAAATGGAGCTGACTGGAGTCACTGTTAGAAAGGGGGAATCCCAGGGGAGCAAGTTGCAGCAGGTGACGCCATATCAGAGGCCACTGGACACTGCAAAATTCTGACAGGCCACATTTGACCATCAGGAGTACCATCTGCAGAAGCCAAACCTCAGAGATGCTATTTGTAACAAGTAGACGGTTAACTACTTCTCCATACCCCTATCAGGGCAGTTATCTTCTAACATTCCCAATGTCTCCACATTTTGGAGTCCTCTCCCCTTAGTTCCTTTCTCATAAGTCAAAGAACTTGTTTACTCTAGTCACAAGAGGAGAAATAATGGCTATGCAGTTTTCTGGAAAGACAGGAAGATCAGCAGGGGAACTGAAAGCATTTCTCTGCCTTCTGCACTGAAGCAGATTTATGGTCCTTTTAGCCCCTCTTCCAAGTTTGGGGAGAGATGGAGGGATGCACTGTGAGGTAACCGGTAAATCAAACACTGGATAACCCAAGGCATTCCGGCAGCAGGAAGAGCCTTTAGCATGAAGTATCCATCCTGACAAAGGGTGCTGTTGAAAGACATTAAGAGTTTTTTTGGTTTGGTTTTTTTTGGGGTGGGGGGAGGAAGAGGGAGAGGAAGAGCACACCAAGGTCAGCCAATTACTGTGAAACAGTCGCACTCATACATGTTGTTGCCCCAGGGACAGGCTGGGGGTGTGTGTGGAAGGGATGGGAGAATGCCATAGGGGTTCCTTATCATGAAGTAGCTGTCTTTCTACATGGTGTTGACATGGATACATTACTTGGAAAGGGGATGAAGGAACCCTCGCAGCAGGACCATCAGGAGAAAGAATGGAGGCCATTCCAACCAGAGGACAGACCCCTCATACTGAAGCAGTCCCCTTTTATACAGAATGTTAAACCATCATAGCCAGTGTTGGAGATGACAGACCACTGTGGGTTCTTCAAGTTAAAGTAGACTCCATATACAAGTATACGGAAGCTGAAAGCTATAGGGGAATCACTAGGGACAAGGGAAGCCCCTAGATCCTTTACCTTGAAGGGATCCCCTATGCAGAGTGTTGGGGCACCTGGACAACCTGGTGATGAGAGTGACCACCTACTCTGAAATACCCTTCCACAGGGATTGGAAGGGCCTCCCCACAGGCTATCCTTAGACAGAGTGTAAGGGATCCCTAGAAATGTTCCCCATTACAAAGGTTATGGGGACTCAAGGATGGGGTCCCTTATTCTGAATTAAGATACAGAGTTCTGGGGTCCCAGGGATGGAGGTTCTCTACCCTGAAGAGGACTCCTTCATACAGGCTGAAAAGCAACCAGTGGATGGGGCCCCTTACCCTGAAGTAGCTTCCCTCATACAGGTTGCAGAAGGGTCTAATGGGAGAGAAGAGTTTTGTTATCTTTAAGCACCCCATGCAGGATGTGGGGGGGAGGGGGCGGGTATGGGAGGGGATGGAGGGGATGGAGTACAGTACATCATTCTGGAACACTAGGGGTCACAGAAGGAGGCGATAGTTGATTCTGAAAGTGAGTAGAGGGAGCACAAACACCCCACATACAAGATGGTGGGGGCAGCAGGTCCCTTGTCTTGAAGCAACCCACCCATACATGTGCAGGCTATCCCCCCACTCCCTTCCCAGAGGCACAAGGAACCTTACCGTACCTTACCTTGAAGGACCACCCATACAAGGGGATGATGGACCTACTCAGAGGGGCATGGGGAATCCTGAGGGTGGTGTCAGCCCCCTATACAGGGTGGAGGAGGGGTCCACTCCAAGAGCTCTTGGGTTTCCCATAACAAATATCAGGGCCCATGCATTCCTTACCTTGAAGCAAGTCTCCCTCCACCACCACCCAGCCCCATACAGGAGGTTAGAGAAAGTGGGGTACCCTTATCTTGAAGTAGCAGAAGCTTTAGGGGTCCATTATGCTTGAAGCAGCAGCACTTCCCCAATACAGTAGTTTGGGAGTGCATGGGGCCCTCACCTCAGCACTCTCCTCCCCCCCCCACCCACCCACAGAGGGGGGGGGCCCTCACCTCAGCACTCTCCTCCCCCCCCCACCCACCCACAGAGGGGGGGGCCCTCACCTCAGCACTCTCCTCCCCCCCCCACCCACCCACAGAGGGGGGGGCCCTCACCTCAGCACTCTCCTCCCCCACCCACCCACCCACAGAGGGGGGGGCCCTCACCTCAGCACTCTCCTCCCCCACCCACCCACCCACAGAGGGGGGGGGCCCTCACCTCAGCACTCTCCTCCCCCACCCACCCACCCACAGAGGGGGGGGCCCTCACCTCAGCACTCTCCTCCCCCACCCACCCACCCACAGAGGGGGGGCCCTCACCTCAGCACTCTCCTCCCCCCCCACCCACCCACAGAGGGGGGGCCCTCACCTCAGCACTCTCCTCCCCCCCCACCCACCCACCCACAGAGGGGGGGCCTGAGCCCGCGCCGGCCGCGTACCTTGAAGTAGCCGCCCTCGTAGAGGGTGTTGGGGGGCCCGAAGATCGCCACCTCCCAGTTGTAGAGGTCGGACTCGTCCACCAGGGTGATGCGGAAGCCCTCCACCGGCTCCTCCTGCAGCGACTTCAGCTCCAGCATCAGCGCCTTCTGCGAGCTGCTCACCTGCTGCTGGGCCATGGCGCGGCGCGGCGCCGAGCGGGCCCGGGGCGCCCCCCGCCGGCCCGGGGCCCCCGCCCGCCTGCCGCCGCCGCCGCCGGGGCCTGGGCGCCGCGCTCCGCCCGCACCCTCGGGCTGCGGGGGCGGCTCCGCTCCGCTGCCTCGGCGCCTCCGGCCCAGCTCCTCGCTCGCTCGCTGGCTCGCGCCCGGCTCCGGACCGCCCCCCCCCCCCTTCGGCCGCCGCCGCCGCCGCCGCCGCTTCCTTTTGTGACGCCGCCGCTCGCCGCTGACCTCAGCGCGCCGGGCCCCGCCCCCTGCCCCGCCGAAGCCCCGCCCGCCCGTCTTCTCGGCCCATCCCCCACACCTCGCTAACCGGCCCACCCCCCTGGCGAGCTCCCCCTATGCTGCCCCGCCCCCTCTTAAAGGACCAGGCCCTTGCCCCTCCGTCGCCCCTGGCTGGGGCAGAAGTGAACGCCCCCACCCCTCCCCACCCTATCTCTGAGGCTCCCCCTTCTGGCTGCCTTCCTGGGGCAGCCCCCTCAAGTCACCCCGCTTGCATGCGGATGCTGCCTCCCACCCTGGCTTGCATGGCTTGGGCCCGGCATCTGCCCTGCCACCATCATTTCCCCACCCCAGGAAAGCGGGTTCCCTCTTTTTATGGGGCTCGCCTTAGCAGCCTGCTAACTCACTTGCAAGGTAACAGCTACCTGGGCCTGCAGCTTCGAGGACGTTTGGCCCAGGCTGTATGGCCTTGCCTGCATAGGGGATTGTCTTGATCAAAGCCAGAGATAACATGAGGAGAGTGGGCAACATTGTGGACCACAGTTTGGAAACCTCTGGCATTGACTGATCCAGCGATCTACTAGCGTTTTCCCTGCTCATAGCCATCGGTATAGCTGCATCAGCGCAACCCCTAGAGTGGGCAGGAAAAGCAGCTGTTTGCACCAATGAAACTTAACCACTGCTTGGCATCAGGGTAAAGGTCATGAATGCAAATAACCTTTTGCATGTCAACGCTAGCAGTGTGCACAGGGGTGGCTATAATTGGCAGAAATTCCCATCTGCCTAGCCGAGGTTCCCAAACTGTGATCCACCATGTTACCAACTCTCATGATTCCGAAAGCTTATGCTCAAATAAATTGGTTAGTCTCTAAGGTGCCAGAAGTCCTCCTTTTCTTTTTTGCAAATACAGACTAACACGGCTGCTACTCTGCAACTCATGATTTTGTCATGAGTCTTGCAGTAATTAGTGATTTTCTTAAAGCCCCAACTCCAGGAGGCATGGCAATATATGAGAATTTCAGAGTTCATTTGAAAA
The DNA here is from genome assembly GCF_009764565.3 of Dermochelys coriacea. Lineage (NCBI taxonomy): Eukaryota > Metazoa > Chordata > Testudines > Dermochelyidae > Dermochelys > Dermochelys coriacea. The sequence goes on from NC_050072.1 coordinate 5,423,132, forward strand.
AGAAAATAAGTTTTAGCCTTCATGGTTGCAGAGGAAGCTTGAAAATGTGACCTGACTGCATCCTAAAAGCTAAAACAACAGAAGGCAACAAAAACTAACCCCAAAAGATAACTGCTATGTATTTGGGGCTTGAGACATGATTTTTTTCAGAGAGACCAGGTGTGTGAGGTAATATCTTTTATTGGACTTATTTCTGTTGATGAGAGAGAGACAAAGCTTTCAAGCTACCTTGAGCTCTTCTTCGGGTAGCTCAAAAGCTTGTTGCTTTCACCAACAGAAGTTGGTCCAATAAAACATATTAACTCACTCACCTGGTCTCTCTAATATCCTGGGACCAACATAGCTACAACACCACTCCATACATGATTTTTTTGTATACATTTAGGATTGGCAATACTGGGTCACGTAGGCAACTAGTGGTCTGAAGAACATATGCTGGTGGTCCACAGAAATCTGCCTCTCCTCCTTGTTCCAACTAGATACAACAAAACTTATGGGAAGAAATTAAGACCAAAACTAGAGTGTGTGTCTGAGATTTGTCTTGCTCATACTAAAGACAAATACTTTACTACATTTTTCCATGAATGCAATTGTGATAGTTACCACAAGTATGTTACATATTTATCAAAGGGAAGGGACTTACTCCATATGACAACATATGTGAGGGGCATCCTCAAGACAATGTCTCCATTAAGAGGTGGTCCATACTACAGAAAAGTTTGGGAACTCTTTACTTATTCCATTCTGTTGCATTGGTAGGTTCATTGTCAAACAAACAAAGGGCATATTTCCAGATAGGGGCCTTTGAATGACCTAACATCTTCTGGGAATTATACAAGAAAATCAAAAGGAGCCATTATTCAAAATAGAAACTGATATTTAATGTTTCTATATCATGTATATGGTGAAGTTGGGTCCAGGGCTGCTGCTTGACCACTGCAGTGCCCTGGTTCACCCAGTTCTATCCAGAACTGTTCTGGAGTGAATGCCTCGTACAAGCACTGGCTCCATCACCCCCAGCAGCAGGGGCTTAGGTCCTGGGACAAACCTATGGAGGTAGAAGAGGGAAGGGAAGAAGAGGAAATGGTTTTGTGGTTAATGGTGCGGCCATGTAAAAGGGGTGGTGTCAGGGCTATGGGGCAGGAGTTAAATACTACAGGTATGTGTGGGAGAGAGAAAGAACAAGGGGATATTCAGTGAAAGGAGGAAAATTCCAAGGTGATAAAAGGAAATCCTTTTTCCGCACAGCATGTAACTGATCTGTGAAGCTCAGTGTCACAGGATGTTGTTGCGTTCAAGAATTTAGCAAGATTCAAAAAGAGACTGGCCCTTTGGATAGGTAACAAGAACATCCAGTCAGTGCTAAATAAGTATGGAAATGGATAAGAAATCTCATGGTTGAGGTCTTAAACCATCTCTAGTAGGGACTAGGGTGAGACCTTCATGTGGGGTATATTATCCCACAACTGCCTACTACAGGGTTCTTGCACCTTCCTCTGAAGCAGCTGCTACTGGCTACTGTTGAAGACAATACAGCATGAGATGGCCCATGGGTCTGATACATGGGTCTGGCAATTCCTACATCCCTATTTTTGTTTTCCCCTCCTCTTATCCCTGCCACCACTGATTACTTTCCTATGGGAATGAGGGTTGCATGAGATTAGGTAAGTAATAAATATATCTTCTACGCCCTGGTACACTCTGGGGCATAGGCAGGGTGACGTTCTAGTTGGAACAGGAGTCAGACCTAGTAGTTAGAGCAGAGCCAGAAGGCAGAACCGGAGTCATGGTTGGGAGACAAGCCAGCGGTCAGAGCCAGGAGTCAGGACCCAGAGGGATCGGAGGAAGGTAGAGACTGGGGCTGGAGCAGGAACATGCACAGGTTGGAGCAAGGTACAGGAAGCAGCCCTAGCACAACTGCAAGCCTGGAATACATTGAGCAGCCCCTGTGCTGTTATTGCTGAAAAGTTTAAATGATGGTCTGCTGGCTCTTCTGTCCAGGCAGGGAGCACAGGAACACAGTGAGGGCTTATTGGGTCCAGCCAGGTTCACTGGGTTACCAGCTGACCACAGCTGGAGCCAACTGAATTCCTGACACACCCTCCCTCAATCACACCCTTCTTTGCCAACCAGAGTGAGGACAAGGTGAGGTTGGATTCAGCTAAATTGCATGGTTCCTTCTCTCACCTGTGCAGCAGACAGACTCACATGTTGGGAGGGAGAATTGTGAAACTGCCTTTTGAGGGATGCTGAGGGAGTTCCTACTTTGTGGGAATGGGAGACCCACAGAAGCCAGGGATAGTGGGAGGATGGCTTCTGGATGTGGATTGATGGGGCGGGGAAAGGGTAGTCCTTTGGGGAGCCTGGATTATAGGTGGACTCAAGTCTTTCTCTGGCACTCAGGACCAGATTCTCTTCAATAGTCATCTGAGGATGGATGAGATGGCTGAAGAGAGTGGCCACATTTTACTATTATTTTTATTTATGATTTGTATTACCTTAGCGCCAAGGAGCCCTAATCATAGACCAGAATACATTGTAGCAGGTGCTGTACAAACAAAATAAAAACAGGATCCAGGCCTTAAGGAGCTGACAATCTAAGTATAAAACAAGAGACAACAGATGGGTACAAATAGACGGGGGAGCACAAAGAAACAATGAGAAAATATCGATCAGCATGACAGACAGTGGTTGTCGCAACACACCAACAGCCTAATTCTTGTCACGATTTTTGAAGGCCTCATAGCAAAGGAGCATTTGGAGAAGGGATTTGACACTGGTAGCTTTGTGAATGTTCATGAGGAGCACCGCCCCACATATGCTTGGCAGCAAGAGAGAAAGCACAAAGCTTGTTTAAAAATGTAACAACTGGGTGACGGAGGCTGGTGTCACGGGCTGATCAGAGGTGAGCATGGACAGCTTGATAGCGAATGAGAGCTGATAGGTCGGGTGGGGATTGTCCATGAAAGGCCTGGAAAGTGAAGACATGCAGTTGATGTTTTATGCCATAGAGAAGTGGGAGCCAGTGGGTGGATTCAAAGAGGAGCAAGAGGGTCCAAGCGACGGGCTAGAAAAATTAGCTTTTTAGCGGTGTTCTGTGTGTGTGAGGGAAGCTAGACTGCCTTTGTCAGGGCCAGAGAGAAGGATGTTGCTGTGATCAAGACTGAAGAGAATGAGAGCTTGTATGAGATTTTTAGCAGTGTGGCTAGATAAGAAATGCTGTATCTTAGAGATGTTATGCAGGAAGAATCAGAAAGATTTAGAGATAGCCAGGGATGTGCACAAGGCTGGCAAGCAGGGTCACGCCCCCGCAATAATCAGTGGGGCCACAGAACTCCGCTGGCCCCAGGGCTCTGGCAGAGAGAACGAGCTCCTTCGGCCCTCTGGGAAACTGACAGCTCTTCTGGCACCGAGGCCGCAGGGGGAGCTGACAGCTCCTCCGGCACCAGGACTGCGGGGGGAGCCGTTGATCATCATTATAGAGAAGGTAGTGGAATTTGTGTTTGCAGATGAGATGACCCAGAGATACAGTGTAGCGGGAGAAGAGGACCAAGGACAGACGCCTGTGGAACTCCCACAGAAAAGCTGGCAGACAGGAATATGGAGGGTTGGCTGTGAAGGTTTGGGTCCCTCGATCCCTGTGGTAGTGGGCAGAAGAGAAGAAGGCGGGAAAGGCTGAGGGGCCAGGTTCATCCCTGAACCACTGCTAATGCTGGTGGAGAGACCAAGAGCAGGCAGTTTGTGCTTTCCCTAGTCATCTGCTGCTGAAGGGGCTAGTTCCCTACCAGGCTTGTGCAGCCGTGGGGAATCAGTAGAAACTGAATCACTCCAGCCACATCTTCCTCCACCACGGATCCACCCACCTCCTACCTCATGCCCCATTCAGCCCCACCGGTGCTCAGGGTTTTTTTTGCAGGGCTGACATTGGTGCCCAGCCCCAAGCAGGGGAGGGGTCTTGGGGCTGCTTTGAGGTTCTAAAATGTCCAGTTTGTGGGACAGCATCACACGTTGCGCTCAGAATCCTCCACAAGCTGCCATCTCACCCACAGAAAATGGTGCCTCATCAAAATCGCATGCTTGTAGTGGGCTACTACGGTTGTGCCTTTGAGCTAGAGAACATGAGAAACACAAAAATTTCTATAGTGACTGGCAAACATAAGAGCATCTTTGACCACACAGAATCCCTCAGGAGTCAGTATCAAACACGAGTTCCCCTGTACAATCCAGTAAAATTCCAACATGCTGTGGGATCACCTGTTCAACAATTAATGAGCTGTAATGTTTGATTTTGCCGTCCATGGATCAGCAGTTAAAGCCCAAAGTTGTCATTCTAGCTAACATTTAAACCTAAACAGGGATGGCATTAGACTCACTGGGGCCCTGGGCAGAAAGCCAAAGCCCGAGCCCTGCCACGCGGGGCTGAACCGGAAGCCTGAGGGATTCAGCCCTGGGCGGCAGGGCTCGGGCTTCGGCTTCAGCCCCAGGTGGTAGGGCTTGAGCTTTTGGCCCTGGGCCCCAGTGAGTCTAACGCTGGCCCTGCGGAAGCCCAAGCCCTGCCACCAGGGGCTGAAGCTGAAGCCCGAGGAACTTAGCTTTGCTGGGCCCCCTGTGACATGTGACCCCAGGGAATTGCCCTGCTTGCCACCCTGTAATGCTGGCCCTGGGTCATTTACTGTTACCTCCTAATCATGAGGCCTATATCCCGATGAGATCCATACCGGTATTGTATTAGCACTGTGAATAAGTGAGATCAAAGTCTGGTGGAAATCGCAGTTGGAGCTAGAGCCAAGCCTCCCATGCCCTTGAATGAATTCTCTGCTGTTGAGATAAAGGAGCAGCTGCAGGAGGACAAGCCAGAGGCATGTCTGTTACATTTCACCCAGGCTTCTCTGCATAGCCTTCCTCTAGGCCACCACTCAGAGTTGAGTTCCCACTCAGAGACTGACAGACAAGCCTCTCCCCTTGTCACAAGTTAATGGGCTTGAGTCTTTTCTCTCTAACACCAGCGCAACTCCAGTGGAGTTCTTCCTGATTTACATGGATGAGAGCAATCACCCTCAGGTGCAACATTTTCTGAACCATTTAAAGTCCCTGATATACTTGCGCATGCACCTAATTACTGAACATAGTTACTGATGGGATTAAATCTGGGGTCACTGTCTTCCAAAGCATTTGTTCTGCCGTTGACATGAAAGCGTTTGCAGTAGTAAGAGTCTTTCTTTAATCCAATTCTCAAACACTTCATCCTCAGAGCCAGTGGCAACCATCAAGCGCACACCTACCCATAAGCTGTCAGCGTGGTCTCCCTGCAACACTTATGACAGACGCTGTAAATTCTGCAGAGGTTAGACTGGGCATTGTGGTGATAGATATTTTTGCCAATTAGCGCTCAGTTCAATATTCTTACTTCTTTATTTTTCAAATACATCCTTGGACTCTCAATATAGTACGTAGGTGCCCTGGACATAATATTCAATCCCTCAGTGTTCAAATCGATTGGGAATACATTGTATTAGAACATGTACGATCTGCACTGGGTTTTGAAGCACTCCCAGCTTCTTGGGCTTGCAGTTTGTTCGGCTCTTTGTATATTCTTATACTGTCCTCATCACTGTAATATCCGAGGGCCTAGGCCAAGGCTGGAAGTGCTGCAGAAAAAGGGCCCTCAGGCCCTAAGAAAGAGAGAGCGCTTCACATCCGTCTATAGTGATCCCATCTGACATAGTGAAAGAGCAACAGTCACAGATGCTATGATGACTGCTCCATTCTAATTGCCATTCCCAGCTGCTCACGATTAACAATTATTCCCAGCTGTCATTCCGCCCAAGTCGAACTGCTCCATTTAAGCTGTCACTCCCAATTGCCCCAGTCCGCTTTATTCTCCGCTGTGATTTCCAACTGCCCAAGTCTAGCTGTTCTTTTCCAACTGCCATTCCCAATGGTCAGATCCTAATTTCCATTCGCAACTGTTATTCCCAAAGGTCTAGTCCACTAGGCCATGCCGCCTCCTGCACCCTTGATGTTGTGCTTTGATTACTTGCACATTTTGTCTAGTTAGTCTAGCTTTGTTTCCCATATTCCTGTGAAACAGATCAAAGAGCCTCATCTCTTAACTTTGCCTTAGGGGAAATATTTAGCTGAACTGTCTAGAGTCTAGACTCGTTCTTTCTGGCTTGAGCTGTCCCTGTCTCTGCAATAATTGTGACGGGATCCCCAGGGTACAACCTGGAATTAGTGTACCCTGTGCCCCCTTAACTCTCCAGCCTGGGCTGTCTTTCACAATGCTTTGCTAGTGACAAGCAGCAAACCCCTCCAGGCACTATCATCACTCAGTAAAACAGCTTGTAGCGCCCCACACCCAGCTAAATTGCATGAACGCTCCCTGAATGTCTCACAAATTGCACAGAGAAAGGCACCAGCAAATCGCCCAAGCCCCTAGCCCTGTACCCCAGAACTGTACTGTCTTGTCCTGGTCAGAAGCCTGAACAGTGGAAGTTCAGTACCCAGTCCACCCCCCGTCGATATGGTGAGGACACACACTAGCCTTTGTAACCTGAGCTGAGATTTCCCAAGCACTTCAATCAAAACACACTGTTTTAGGTAATATATCAAACAGATTTATTAACTTCAGAAAGATAGATTTTAAGTGATTATAAGTGGTAGGCATAAAAGGTTATAGATACCAAAATAAAAATAAAAAGTAAGTACGCAATCTAAATCCCGAACCTTAGTAGACTAGGCAGTATTTGGATGAAGCAGTTTTCTCACCCCACTGGATGCTGTAGATAGGTTACCGTTCTAATATACAGGCTTCCACTTTAAGCCTGGGACCAGTCTCCTCAGTTCAAGTCTTTTCTCTTCCCAGCATTCTTGTTGCTTCCAGCATAGGTGGGGAAGGAGAAAGGCAAAGCATGATGCCATTGTCCCCTATTTTATATCCTCAGTCCAGGTTTCTGGAACACACTAGTCCAGACATGTCCTGGTGGACTTTGCTGAGTCACAGAGTTGAGAAATACTCCATTGCGTGATGCTTGCCCAGCCCTCTTACAGCATTGTAAATCCCTTCACTATAACTCCCCTGCTAATTAATGGTCATTTAACACCCTCCTGGGAGTGGGACACCCCCTTTGTTATCACTGGAGGACTAAAAATGGAGACTCTCAAACTTATGACATAGTTTACTAACAACCATACAGCAAAACCTCATAACTTCATACACACAAATGATATACATACTTTGACAGACCAATGGGTTTCAGAAGGTCATCACTTTTCATATGACAGGTTTCAGAGTAGCAGCCGTGTTAGTCTGTATTCGCAAAAAGAAAAGGAGTACTTGTGGCACCTTACAGACTAACAAATTTATTAGAGCATAAGCTTTCGTGAGCTACAGCTCACTTCATCGGATGCATTTGGTGGAAAAAACAGAGGGGAGATTGATATATACACACACAGAGAACATGAAACAATGGGTTTATCATACACACTGTAAGGAGAGTGATCACTTAAGATAAGCCATCAGGAGCAGCAGGGAGGGGAAAGGAGGAAAACCTTTCATGGTGACAAGCAAGGTAGGCTATTTCCAGCAGTTAACAAGAATATCTGAGGAACAGTGGGGGGTTGGGGTGGGGGGGAGAAATAACATGGGGAAATAGTTTTACTTTGTGTAATGACTCATCCATTCCCAGTCTCTAGTCAAGCCTAAGTTAATTGTATCCAGTTTGCAAATTAATTCCAATTCAGCAGTCTCTCATTGGAGTCTGTTTTTGAAGCTTTTTTGTTGAAGGATAGCCACTCTTAGGTCTGTAATCGAGTGACCAGAGAGATTGAAGTATTCTCCAACTGGTTTTTGAATGCATTTATAATTCTTGACGTCTGATTTGTGTCCATTCATTCTTTTACACAGAGATTGTCCAGTTTGACCAATGTACATGGCAGAGGGGCATTGCTGGCACATGATGGCATATATCACATTGGTAGATGTGCAGGTGAACGAGCCTCTGATAGTGTGGCTGATGTGATTAGGCCCTATGATGGTGTCCCCTGAATAGATATGTGGACAGAGTTGGCAACAGGATAGGTTTGTTGCAAGGATAGGTTCCTGGGTTAGTGGTTCTGTTGTGTGGTGTGTGGTTGCTGGTGAGTATTTGCTTCAGATTGGGGGGTTGTCTGTAAGCAAGGACTGGCCTGTCTCCCAAGATCTGTGAGAGTGATGGGTCGTCCTTCAGGATAGGTTGTAGATCCTTGATGATGCGTTGGAGAGGTTTTAGTTGTGGGCTGAAGGTGACGGCTAGTGGCGTTCTGTTATTTTCTTTGTTGGGCCTGTCCTGTAGTAGGTGACTTCTGGGTACTCTTCTGGCTCTGTCAATCTGTTTCTTCACTTCCCCTCCCTGCTGCTCCTGATGGCTTATCTTAAGTGATCACTCTCCTTACAGTGTGTATGATAAACCCATTGTTTCATGTTCTCTGTGTGTGTATATATCAATCTCCCCTCTGTTTTTTCCACCAAATGCATCCGATGAAGTGAGCTGTAGCTCACGAAAGCTTATGCTCTAATAAATTTGTTAGTCTCTAAGGTGCCACAAATACTCCTTTACTTTTCATATGATATCTTACATGGCATGCTTTGTATTAAATATATCATAATTATATGACGGGGTGAATATGAGTGCTGCTTTGAGGTACAGAGTGCCACAAAAATCAAAGCACCTTTCATTGCAGCCAGCCTCAAACAAAAGCTGACTGAACTAGCCTGTTTTTGGGAATGATGGAAAAGTTGAGTTCACAGCTATTCATGAGTTAGGTGTGCCTGCTGCCATTCTAGAATGTAGTAACAGAGTTACTTGTGTGAGGCAGAATATGAAGAGAGCTCTGGTATATTTAGAGGGCTGGCTAAAAAATTTCCATCAAAGCTGCTTTTAGACAGAAATTGGAGTTTTGACACAACAAGATCTTTCACAAAAAGTGTCTGCTTTCCACAGAAAATGTAGACTCTTCTTCAAGAAACCAAATACCCCAAAATGTTTTGGTTTTTGGCCAAAAACTGAAAAGTTTCAATTCTGAATGGCTGCCATCTGGGTGTTGTAGTTTGTGTGCCTGATAACCCCATTCTCCTAGTGGGCTGGATTCCCCAGCCAAACTACATCTCTCATGATGCACTGTAGTGGCACAGCAAGAAGGGAAAGCATGATGCATCATGGCAGATGTAGTCCAGCTGTGGAGCCTGGCCCATAGAAGAGAATGGGGAAATGAGGCACCCAAACTCCAACTCCCATTAGGTACTGTGATGAAATTTTTCAAATTGAATTTTTCTATTTTCAACAGAAAATTTTGTAGTTTTCAATTTCCACTGAAAAGTCAAAATTTTCTTTTGAATTTGTGAATGAAAACTTTATATAGGCATGTGTGTTGGTCAACATTTTCTATGGACTTTTTTTTAGTCCAACCCGCACTAGCATTTAGCTATTAAATGTATGCCCTTTCCCATCTTTATATATCTGAGGCTTCTATGTGCTGCAGAGACTGACACCCATATTGTGTCCAGTTCCTGTGCAGATTGTTAGAAGAGACACACATATTCCACCACAAACACTGAGTGCCCTCTCATGGAGACCATACTTTAATTCTTTCTTGTTCTCAGTCTGACTTTAAGAGTCGCTCTGACTGAAAGTTTCTGTTTGCTTTCTGTGTATTGAAAATGTAACAAGAACGCACAAAATGGGAGAGACACTAAGGAATGGAAAGAGAAAAATATCTCACCAGGAAAGAAGAATCCTGGATATATAAATAATTCATCTAAAATGAACAGACCAAGAACCTGTCACTATGTACAGGCGGCAAGGCCAGGGCATGGGTAGCCAGCTTTAGGGGTTAACATCAGGCACAGGCCAATGATCCAGGAGCCAATTGCCAGGAACCAGGCCAGGTTGGAACGCCAGGAGATCAGAATCCAGTGACAAACCAGAGGGCCAGAACCAAGAGACAGATGTCAGGAGGTAGGTAGAGTCAGGTTACCAGGAGGTCAGGTTTAGATAGCACAAACAAATAAACAGCAGGGAAGTACTCTTTAGCAGAGTAGAACCCACTTGTGCAAACAACTTCCTGGTTCTTCTTCTGGCTTAAATAGGGGCAGCAGCCCAACCAGAAGCTTTGGAGCTCTCCCAGTCATGGAGTAGGTGTGGTGCTAGTGTCCTTCATGGGGACCAGTCCCAGCTACTGTCCATGATTTGCTAGGTGGAGGATTGGAGTGTGCTGGCTGTAAGGATCCCATGCCAACCCAGCTTCAAGGCCTGTCAGACTTGACAATAAGAGTTGAAATTCTGCTGGCAACATTGTGTAGATCTAGTGCCATGCTTGTGAAAGATGCCAAACTGAGAGATCTTCTGCTAAGCAACAGAACAGGTCCAGACCAAGCCACTTTGAAAATGCAAAGTGCTATGTTGGTGCTAAAGCATATCTTTACTGCTCCATCAGTTAATAGAGTGATAGAAATGAGAAGTGGGAAAGATTGGTAAGGGATCACAGCCTGTCTGCACCATATTCTTCAGAGCTTTAGCCAATCCGTTTTTTGAATAACTCAAATGATGAGGCATCCATTACTTCCTCTAGGAGACTATAACCCTGCCTAATAGATGTCACCCTCAGAAAATTGTTCCAGTTATTTAGCTTACATTTTCATGTGTTCAGTTTCATCCTATTACTCTGCTCTCCCGCAAGCATTTGTCACCTAGATATTTATACCCTTCAAATATTTGTAGGGTTGTCAACATCCTGTTCCTTGAAACTCTAAATGACACTGTTTCTTCTCTCTCCCTATGTTCTCTCTCGCTTTTTTGGATGTTTGGTTGGGCTCCTGGTAACAATGCTGCATTTGCTCAACCTTTACAAACCCAACTCCCCACCCCTCATCCCTCCCAAGTGCCTCACCCATGTAAGGCAGCACAGAGAGTACTCTTGTGATTGAAGAGATCAGTCAGAGGGTAGGAAACTCTGCTTAGTTCTGTAGATTCTCTGAGAACCTCCTACAGGCCCCTGAGAAACTGTGTGAGACTCATATTGATGATTGGTCCAGAGATAATTGCTGCTCATCTGCAAATGTTGGCAGGTTTTGAGGCTTTGCAGGCTGGTTTCCTACTGGAGTAGAAATCTGTGACATGGAGTCTGGGTGTTTTATTAATGCAACTTATTTTATTTACACGTATACACCAGTCCTGGAGCAGAGGTGGTGACAAACAGCATACAGACAAACCTTTCTTTCAGGAATCTCAGCCCACATACCCAAGCCTGGTGCAAAGGGAACAATTCTGCCCCAAGAACTGACTCTAGTTAGATAGATTGAAGCACAGAGTAAACTCTTTTGCAGTTTGCAACATCTTCTCCAGAAGAACCCTTTTCACAAAACTATCAACATTTCTTCAAAGATTGAACACTGCTCGCATGCTAAGAAAAAGAACTTTTAAGACGATGTTTAACAGCATTATCTGATGACTTCCACCATAACTGTAGATTTTGTCATCAATAGGAGAGTTACTGCATTTGGGAGACAGATTTGTCTAGTGGTTAGTACAAGGGACTGAGACTCAGGAGACAAGGGTCCTAGTCTCAACTCATCTTTGGGCCTTAATTTCCTCTTTCATGAAACTAAGCTAATGATACCAAACCACCTTGTAAAGTGCTTTGCAACCTTCCTCAGATACAAGGAGGTGCTATAGAAATGCAAAAGTAGTGTATTGTTATGACAAGTACACAACACTTATTCATGTTAATAAAAAGAAAAGGAGTACTTGTGGCACCTTAGAGACTAACAAATTTATTAGAGCATAAGCTTTCGTGAGCTACAGCTCACTTCATCGGATGCATTTACAGACTAACATGGCTGCTACTCTGAAATCTGTCATTCATGTTAATGGAAGTCACGTGCACCTATTTATGCCAAAATGGGACCCCAGAGTATGTGAGTTTGAGAGAAATTGGTAGATAAAGCAGAAGAAAAAACTAGAAGAACAACAATAAAAAATCGCTTTAATTTCTTCTGCCTTATTTTGATTTCTCCCTTTTCCTGCTTCTCTTAATTTGAATGGAATTATGTTATACATTTTCTTTCCTTTCAACTATAGCTTTCTCTTTTAAAATTCATGAGGTACATCGCGGGGGCTGACAAAAGAGTGCTATGAAAATGCCCTGCTCTTACTCATATTATCGTGATGATTAATAAATAAACACATTAGAATGCTATTTTATCTGTGATTCTCAGTACCCTGCAATTGGGATGCTTATGTCCTGATGTCGCTCCTGAAAGCCTCAGATAATGGCTTGCATTTCCAAAAGTGTGTGTAACCCACTGTTTAGTGCATGTTACATCCCAAGTGCCTGACCCACAGAAGAATATGTCTGCTATAGCTGACAGCTAAGGGATTTAGGGTCAGATTTTCAAAGGTAATTAGGCCCCTAACTCCAACTGAAATCAATGGGAGTTAAGCTTAAAAAAACCTTTAAAAATCTGGCCTTTAGCTCAATTATCTATAGAAATTCTTAAAAAAGAAAAGGAGTACTTGTGGCACCTCAGAGACTAACAAATTTATTTGAGCATAAGCTTTCGTGAGCTACAGCTCACTTCATCGGATGCATTCGGTGGAACAAATATAATATATATATATATATATAAATATAGGTAAATATAAATATAGATAAATATAGAAGTTCTTGTTCTTGTTTCAATCCCCAGTGTTGGCTAAAAAATGATGGACACTACATCTGCAAAACAGGTATACCTGGGACATAAATTGTTTCTGAACAGGAACATTGCCGAGACTGTGGACTTGCTCAGTTCTGATGGTGGGTTTGGTACTATGGGCCCTGGGACCCTTGGAATAGGACCGAGACACACCAAACTAATTTCTCATGGGTCACCGAGCGACATGGGATAGTTACAACTTTTGATAACTGGATTTGCCTTCAAACTAGTGACCTAGAATGAAAGTCTCTGGAATCCCATCCCCAATCACGGAGTCTCCCGCTTCCCTCTTTCTCTCTGGGGACAGGAGGTAGCTTGACAACAGGTGTAGGGCAATGGGGGAAGAGAGGCAGGAGGTGTGTGATGTGGTGTGCCTATCCCACACTGGGCCAGAATTGGTTAATGAGCATCTGTGGTCTCAGTCATCCCCAACCTGCTATGTCTGTGCAAGGTGTCAAGGCTCCTTGCATGTAGAGGGGCCTCCGACAGGGCGTACAAGGCTGTGGGGAAGGGAAGCTGAAGGAAGTGAGCCTGCTTGGGGTTTTCTGTGCTTGCCAAGGGACCTCCAGGGAGCAGGAAAACTTCTGCTGGGTCAGAGACTGCCCTGCCTGAAGAGTGGAGAAGATGCCCTGGCAGAAGAACCAGCTGGGGTAGAGAAAATGCTGAGAATCTTTGCAGTGAGCCTGGGGAAGAGGCTTGCAGAGAGGGGCTGATACGCCGGCAGCCTGGGGAAGAGGCTGTGGGATAGGCCTAAGAGAAGGCAAAATAGGAAAGGAGCCAGGGAGGCACCAATGGGTCTGTGTAGCCAGGCCTTGGCTGCTTAGGTCCCTGGATTGGAAGCCAGAGGAAAGGGAAGGCCCGGTTTCTCCCACCACCCACTGATCTCCCTAACAGGAAAAAAAAAACAGCAGCAGCCTTTTGCAAAAAGAAAGAAGAGAGCAGAAGGAGCAAAGTAGAATGCATTGAAAGAGTTGCCTCAATCCTTGAAACCATGTGCTGCATGTATACCAATACCATGGTCATCAGTGTGGACAGAGCCTCTAGGACCTTTGATTTCGGAATCAACTACCTCTGCCACCTGAGCGAAGGAACAATCCTCAGTGGCTGTTACTCTGTGGGCCAGCCTCCAGAGGCAGTGTAACCAGCCACTGCCTGCAAATGCATCTGGTTAGCTATTCCAGAAGCTCAAATCTTTAGCAATGATTCGAAAGCTAAATAGCAAGAGCTCCCCTCCAGCCATTAGGACAGAAATATCATTAGCAAGCCAAATTCTATTGATTCACTTTTCATTTGTAAGTAGGAGCTCGGTGGACTCTAGACAAAACTGAGTCAATAGAGTTGGGCCCACTTGCACCAGGGTTGAATTTGGCCCTTATACGGCAGTTCCCAAAATAAATGTGAGCAGATCCATAGGAAAGAAACCAAAGTGAAGGCTCAGTACTAAGCCCCACCCATCCACAGGAGAACAAGCTTTATGGATCCAGTGTCTAGATGGCAAGAATTCTCTCAACATCTATCCTTCTGCTGGCTTCCTCTTTATTATTTCAAAATTCAGTTACTTCTCTTCACATTCAACGCCCTTCATGGCCTATCCTCATCCTACCTCGTGACAGATTACAGAGCCAGTCAGCACCATGCTCCCTGCTTGCATCTTAGTGTCTACAGGGGCTGGTCCAGTGAAAACTGTGAAAGGACACATGGTCACACACACGCTCACTTCTCCCCCTCCCCACCCCCATTCCCCCCCCCAGCCCGAGACCATACTTCTGTTTTTTCTTGCTCTCAGTCTGAATTAAAAGTCTTTCTGACAAAATATCCGTTTGCTCTTTTTGTGTATGGAAAAACACACCAAGAGCAAGGGTGCAGAGTTGGAGAGGCACAGATCCCAGGAACAGAAAGATCTCATCAGTAACTGAGACACCTATGGATCGGTAAGGTAACTCTTATACCTTACAAAGAAGAGGCTACAGACTTGTCCTGACAAGAAGATCTCAAAATGCTGCAAAGAATGAAAAACTCTACAAATGCTTCTCTTGACATACATCTGGATCCTCTCTTGGCATCTGTTTTTAATATATTTTTTTTTATTTATCCTGAGTGCAACTCTAGTAAAAGATGCTAAAATGAGAGCCCTGGGAACTCAAGTCCTCCGCATAGCAACAGAGCATATACAGTCTGAGCAGCTTTGGAAAGAATAGCTAGTTTTTAGATAGTGCTTTCCAGCAGTAGATCTCTGAGCACCTCACAAAATCCCTGTGAGGCAGGGAAGTGCTATCATCTCTGGGTTAGAAATGGGGGAACTTTGTCACAAAGAGGCTGGAGCCCAGATCCTCAGAGGTATTCGGGTGCCTAATTTCTGTTGATTTCAATAGGAGCTAAGTGCCTCAATATACCTTTGAGGATCTGGGTTTAAGTGACTTGCCCAAGGTCCCAGAGGAAGTCTGTGGCAGAGCAGAGCTACATCAGGTCTGATATTTACTGTCTTATCAGTAATTAGTGATAGAAATTAGTAATGGGAAAGATTAGTACCATGCCAGGCTCTTTTCAAGGCAGGACTGTCCCCTCAAGAGCCCTCTCCAGGCCAGTTTTGAATGGCTCAGTGTGGGGACTTGTAATGATTCCCTCGGGAGACTGGAACACACTCTCATCCACAGGAAACTTGTCCTGATATTTAGCCTATGTTGTTGGTGCTTAACTTCATCCCATTGTTCCTCTTTATACACTCTCTGCCCACCCTACCCATGTGCTGTCACACCTGGGTGTTTACACTTGTCAGTATCATACTTCCCCGTAGTGTTGAAAGGAGGTGCAAGGAGCCACAAACTTTCTCCTCTCGCTCTTTCTACCTTATCTCCTGTTCTGATTCCTTGGAGGCGATGGATAAGATCCTGATGTTTATGGTACATTTGCTCAACACTTTGATTTGTCCTTGTATGTAACATAATTCCATTCAAATGAAAACAAGCAGACACTTTTTTTTTTCTCTCAAATCTAGTTTGCTCTTTTAAAGTTCATGCAGGACTTGGGGTGCCTCAGCAGCTGATGAAAGAGGGCTATGAAAATGCCCTGCTGTTACTTTTATTATTCTGATGATTAATAAATAATAAACACATTAGACTAGTCTTTTATCTGAGATTGCCAGGATCATGCATTTGCAATGTTTATAAGCAGGTGGCCCTCCTGGAAATTCTCTCCCTGGGAGGCATATTTCCAAACAATTTGCAAATCAGGTAAGCCTAGGAGTTATCATTTATTAACAGGAATTGGTGTCATAGCTCCTGTTCATCATATTGCAATTGTTTCTGTTTAATCCAAACTCCTATCTTGCTGGGAAGGAAATGAACACATCCTATATTACCTGGACTCAGGATATCTGGGCTGGGTTCTGTTACGATCTCTGACACTGGCCTGCTGTTTGGCCTTGGCTGAGTCGCTTCACCTCACTTTCCCCACCTGTGAAAGGGGGATTATGATACTTGTCTCCTCTGTAAAGTGCTTTGTGATATATAGATGTAAAGTGCTAAACAAGAGCACAGCCTCATTATTACTTATTAGAGCAGGGAAGGTAATGGGATTATAGAATTTTTCACCTCCTAGGTGTGGTCTTGAAATCAGCCTAATTGATCAAAACTTGCTACTGGCCACTGGCTGTTCAGAAATCGGGTCATCTCAGTTGCTGCCAGTGCAGTGCTTTCATCACCAAACCCACCATCAGCACTGACCCCACTGGAAATCTCAATAGTGACAGAAAGGCTGAAATAAGTCCTGTCTTGCCCTCTAGAACACTGGAGTGGACGTGCTGCCATAGCTGCTCGGTGCCTGTCTGATTTGCACTCAAAGAATCTTCCGTCTGCTTTCCAGATCAAGAAAGCAAGGAGAGATTCTGAAGCGGTTTTCTTCCGGCCTCTGCTTGTCCCTTATCTTGTGGCCTTCAGACAAGGCTTCTCCCCTTCCGAGCAAGCAGCTGTTCCTTTATCAAGGTTCCACATTAGACTTATTCACCCTAAAGTATCCTATCTCAAGGACCCTGGCTGAGTTGGTTCAGCCTGCCGCTATCTTCTTACATCACTCGTCAAGTGCTGTGCCTTCCTCCTCCAGGCTCCATGCCCATGGCAGACTCCTTGCATGGCAACCCAATTGGAAACACTGCACCCACCCAGGCTGTCCTCCACTATACCATGGCTACTCCTAGCGCCACCTCTGCCTGCATCTCGGCTCCTCATTATGCTGGGGTATATCACTGGCGAAGTCACTCTGGATTTACACCAATGTAAATGAGCAGAATTTGGCCCCTCTTATCTCTAGTCCTTCACTTTGATCATTCACCTTTCTGCTTAATATTCCGATTTTCTCCTCCAATTCTTTCCCTTTTATCATGCTGCCCCAACCTCTTGGAACAGTCTTCCTGTCCCTGAGCATCAAGCACCCTTCTCCCCCTCTTCCAGGGCTCTTTAAATCCATCTTCTGTCACCTTCCATTGCTAATCAGTCTGTCTTTTCCAACCCTTTCCCCTCACACCTTCAGTGTATTGCACCCATTCAATTTACAGCATAAGCTCCCTGGGGCTGGGAGCTAGTCTCAACAAATGGGCCCATTCCAGTCTTGATGAAAATCCATCGGCTTCAGTGGAACTATGCCAGGAATGAACTTGACCCATTGGTGTTTCCTCTGGGTTCCCAAGCTGGGGGTCATGACCGTGCCAGAAGGTCCCAGTTACTCTCCTTTTCTTTCTGGCTAGAAAGTCCTAAACCTTTTTTCTGTTGTAAGATGTGGTCGCCATAGGGCAAAGATTGCGAGCTGCTGTTGTGAAGCCAGGGGAATGATGCCAACCAGGAAGCTGTATCGCAAAAAACAGCCGCTGTTCCAAAAATTAAATCAAAATGAACCATCAAGAGACATGAACTAGCTTCCCCAGTGACCTCACATTGTCCTGTCGCTCATGCTCCTCTCCCTGTCCCCTTTCCTCTGTTGTTGCTGGTCTTCTGGCCAGGAGGGCTCTCTATTTGTTCTCTAATGCAATGGTTCTCAAGCGGGGGTACGCGTACGCCTTCGGGTACGCAGAGGTCTTCCGGGGGTACATCAACTCCTGCTACATAAAAAGCACTAGCAGAGTCAGTGCAAATTAAAATTTCATACTGTGACGGGGTGTGTATATCCCGCACTGGAGAAGAAAGGGTTAACCCCACACTCCGAGGGCCACCATATTGACTTTAGCCATTAGGCTGAGCTGCCCTGTGTCCAAGGGCTGCCATATTGACTCTGCGGTTGCCCCAAGGGTCACCAGGGGGATTAACCAAGGTGATATCACCACCCTGCCCTGCCCCAACGGAGGACGGGATGTGCATACACCATGACCCATACAATGACTTGTTTACACTGCTCTGTATACTGTATGCTGAAATGTAAGTACAATGGTTATATTCCAATCGATGTATTTTATAATTATATAGTAGAAATGAGAAAGTCAGCAATTTTTCAGTAACAGTGTGCTGTGCCACGTTTGTATTTTTATGTCTGATTTTGTAAGCAAATAATTTTTAAGTGAGCTGAAACTTGGGGGTGCACAAGATAAATCAGACTCCTAAAAGTGGTACAGTAGTCTGGACAGGTTGAGAGCCACTGCTTTAATGCGCCATGCACCTCCATGATGTTACAGAAACCCGGGAGAATTATAATAAACTGTGTAACTCTCTGCTGCATATTGAGGCAACTGGCTAAGTAGGGGTGAAAGGAGGATTCCATGCATGCTTATTAATCTTCATTGAGGGCATAAACTAATCAATGTCTGGGATAAGGGTGACATTTCCCTCCTTGATTTAGTAAAACACAGTCAGTAGTCTGATGGGAGATTGTTCATCCATGGAAGAATGTAAAGAGGCGCACACCGTTGTGTCTAGGCAACCCTTGGGTGTGAATGGTATTGATGGCTTTCAATTACTGCTGATCTGGGCTCTGAAGATGCCACATGGATTGGATTCCTGCTCCTGGTTCTCAGTTCCCTAGCATGCTATAGTAGGGAACTCTTCTTTGAGCACTCTCAAAGATTTCTGGACATTGGAGGCATGGACAGGTCAGACGTATTCTGAGCCAACAGTCCCCTCTAGGACATTTCATTCCAGGTCCTTCTAACCTTGGTGAGCTAGGAATCTGCAGCCATGTAGGCCTGGTCTGGCCTTTGCCACCCATACAGATTTCAGCTTCACTTTGGATGCTGTTTCCCTATCTTTGGGCCAGTGCCTAATTAGGAATGAAAGGGGTGCTGGGGCTCAAGCAATTAGTTTACTTTCATAACTGACGCGGCAAGCCCAGAGGTGCTGGAGCTATGAACTGCCAAGCCAGAGATGCCAGGGCTCAGCCCTGGTACAAAGTAAGCCCTGCTTTTGACTGATTTGCCCTCTTCCCCTTTCGCTCCCATAATCACCAAAAATGGCTCCAATTTTTGGTAACAATATTCTTGTGGCATATTCTTCTCAGACCAAGTCTCTGGAAATCTGAACTGAATACACTCAGGCTCCATATTCATGTAAGAACTAGTATGTAAAGACCATTTATTGAAACAGTCATCCAGCCAAACAGAGCTAACTAGAGCTCTCCAAGTGTCCTCTTCCCACATGCTCTGGGCTGGGCTCCCTCTGGTTTATTTGTTCCAAAGTCCTAGTTTGGCACACAGAGGGGAACTTCCCAAGAGGTTGTCAGTGGCTGCAGTCAGAGAGGGAGAAGAAGTGAACCGTAGATACTGCTTCCAGCAGGGGAAGCTGCCCTCTCAGGGCAGTCCTTGCTGTGCTGCTCAACACAAACAAATTAATAAATAATAATGGCACTTAACTCTTTACAAACAGGGATTGATTAAGCCTCACAACAGCTGCTGGGAAGTAAGTTGGTATTTTGGTCCCCGTTCTACCCGAGGGGAAGACAGAACTGCAGAGACGTAAAGCTGTAGCTTTCAAATCTGGATGCCTGGAAGTTAGGCTCCTAAACCCATAACCAGGTGTCTCAGTGGTTTGATTAGAAGTGATGAGCATTTGCAGTTTACAGGGGGCGTCGCTAAGAGCTGCCAGTGCTCAGTACCCCTGAAAATTAGATCTCTTATTTAGAGTTTCAGGCCAGAAGGGAAACAACAAGGAGTCCGGTGGCACCTTAAAGATGAACAGATTTATTTGGGCATAAGCTTTCTTGGGTAAAAAAACACTTCTTCAGATGCAGGCTAGAAGGGGTCACGTAGGCTGATTGCCTGTATACCACAAGCCACCAATGCCACCCAGCACCTGCCCACTACTAGAGTTTCAGGTGCCTAAAGTTCAGCTGGCAAATTCTCCGTGACTTGCCCACGGCCTCAGAGGAGGCCAACGTCAGGACTAGAACTCAGGCTAAAAATCCTCAGCCCTGGTCCCAGACCAGCACCCTGGACCACAGCGCCTCACTGAGCTGTGCAATCAGACCAAAGAGCCTACAGGCTCCCGCTGTGGGCTGTTTGTAGAGGGGCATGCGCCACCCAGCGGTGCTGGGGGTGATATTATTGGTATTGGGCGCTGTGTAGAGATGGCGGGCATCTACCAGACAAAGGGCAGCTCAGTCCCTGATTGCACCAGGGCCTTCTAACCCATTCCCATTATAGACTCGGGCCTGATCCTGCTCCTGTCAAGTCACTGGGAGATTAGGCGCTGTATGATAACATCAGCATAATCTTGTGGGGTGAGGGGAGAGAGAGTTATTTCAATCTGAAGTCAAGATACTAATTTGTATCCATCCTTTTCCTGGAGGGAGGCGCCTGTGGTAGAAGCAACAAGACAGATTCTTGGGCCATGGGCGTGAATCCCAGCAAGACTGACTCAACCCCTTCATCCAGATAAATTGAAGCTGAGCTGTGCATTTCCCATGGGTGGATCCTACAGAGACAGTCAGAACTGAGCTTCTGTCCATATTGCAAAAGATAGATGCATCCTCATGCAAGCTCCCGTTCTGCCTTCCTGCATGACCTTGGGTAAAGCACTGACTCTCGCTGCCTCAGTTTCCTCATCTGCAAAACAGGAATAAAACACTCCCCTCCCTCAAAGGGGATAGGTGGGGATTCATTGCTAATGGTTGCAATGTGATTGGAAAATGAGAAGTGCTATAAGTGCTAAGTATAAGATGACTGTATTATTATTTATCATTGTAAGGGTCCGTGGTTGTTCCTCCCCATCAGTCTTGGGGGGGGGGACCGTGCCCCCTTGCTACTGTGTGGCTATCCAACAAAGCTTATGGGGGGAATTAGCGCTTTCAGGGCTCTGACTGCCCTGGGCATGGCAGGGCGACAAACAGTTTATAAGGCTCTGGCCCTCGAGTAGGGCAGAGCAACAGTCTGAGGAGCTCAGACCCTCAGGACAGGGCATAGCAACAAACAGTCGAGGGATCCCAGGGCAGAGCAACGGGCACTTTTCTCCTGGCCCAGGCAGACAGCAGACAAATGCAGGTCTCTCGGTCTAATGTGGGGAGGCTGCCACCCCGGGGTGGGGCAGCTGCAGGGGATAGGGGGACCCGGGCCCACCCTGCTGCACCAGGTCCCAGCCCAGGGCCCGGATTGCGGAGGAGGGCTCCGCCAGTGGGTCAGCAGGGATTGCCCTGAAACACGCTGACCAGTATTCTGGCCACACAACTGGACTATTGTCTGATGTCCCTGGGTTACGTCCTACAGCCCTGTTGCAGCGTGCCTCCGTCTTGTGGGTGTCTTCTGTCTCCCCAGGGCACATGCCAGCAGCAGTCCCGGTAGCTCCTCCATGCACCTGTCAGTTGGCCAACCCAGCAGTCCTGGGTCCTCGGCACTGCAGGGCTCAACCTCAGATGTAAGGCTCAGCCGCGGGCAAGACGCATCTGTCTCCTTCACCAACTCCCCTCCAACTAAGCTGCAGGGTCTGCCTTTTAAGCTTTCTGTCCTGCCCAGGAGCAGCTCTAGGCACCAGCAAAGCAAGTACGTGCTTGGGGCGGCACAATGCCAGGGGCGGCATTCCGGCCACCCCCTTTTTTTTTTCTTTTTTTTTTTGCAGGGGCAGCAAAAAACCTAGAGCCGGCCCTGGTCCTGCCCCTCTGCTTCTGAGGGGATGGGCGAGGCTGACCTGGCTCCACCCATCAGGGGTGGATGGTGCTTCCTCCCCCTCCCACTCCTCCTGTCCCCAATCAGTCTCAGTGGGGGGGTCATGCCCCCTTGCTACAATCATCCTCTCGTTGCACTTTTAGTAGAAGCAGGGGGTTACCCGTAGTGCTTTTGCCCAAATTTCTCCCTCTATCCCTTGACTTTCATCTCTTGTTTGCTGCCACCCTCCTCCCCTGCCCCAGAAGTGGCTGCATTGCAGAGGTGCTGCCTATATAGCCTTAGCAAAGGGCTCTGGGATCCTTTGGGAATGAAAGGGGTGTAAGGTTTCTATAGTGATGTAAATATTCTAGCACATTTGTGCTGCTGGAGTTGGTTTTCAGGCTGCAGGTGGCAGAAAGTCAAGATTCCCTCTTCCTTACCGCTGCCAAGAGCGCAGTTAATATTTGGAAGAAGGAGGCACTGGGGCTGGGATGGCTTGTTGCACAACAAACATACACAGCACAGTTTCTCTACTGTTTCCATTATGTTTCAGCAAACAGTGGCAAAGCAGAGAGCAAAGAGCCAGCAATAAAGGCTTTCACTGTAGCAAGCAAATACGGTTCAGGTTTTGCCTGAAGAGAAGGGAGTGAGTCACAGAGCAAGTGTACCCAGATTGCTGGCCAATTTGGCAGCAGCTGATTTAATGCATGAAGAAATAAACACAGCATTTGCATTTTCTTGATTCTTTCCAAGAAAATCTAATTGTAGGAGGAGCACGGACCAATAAAAAGCCTGTTTTTTGGGGGGAAACAGAATGAGATTCTGATCTGCAGAGAATGTGGAGTTTTATTTGCATGGAATCCTCACCCAAACAAGTCAGAGGTTCCTTTTAAAGGGCTATCATGCACTTAGAAACCAAACACTTTCAAGAAATGGGTTAAAAGTAGGTTCAGGTCCTATCCCTCCCTCAGAGTCCCTGATCATGTTTTGGGCAGCTTTATGGTATCTTTTAAAAATGTTTTGCTCTTTCCTGTTAGTGTGTAACACAAGAGACCACCCCTCCTCCCACCGCCGCCACCACCACCACCACCACCCCCAAGAAAAACAAACTGACCATGCAGGAGAAAAAGTGAAAAGTCCTGTCACAAAGTAAACAAATCAAAAAAATAAAGGAAAAACCTCGCTAGCAAAATTCCCCGGAGCCATCCGTTAGCTTCTCTATCCCCACTTAATTCAGGTCAGATTGTTCTCTGAATGTAGTTTTCAAGATTGCTGGCCCCAAGCCTTCAAAATCCTGCATCAACCCCCATCCCCCACAAATCATGGGCCTGGCTTAAAATTCATGAGACTTTAAAAAAAACCCATAGATTTGAGGATTCTCTGTATTTGCCTTCAGATTTTTAAGACCATTGGGGTCATGTTTTCAAGCTTTCCTCTGCAACCCTGAGGGCTAGAAACTTACTTCAAATTAAAAAAAAAAAGCAGAGAGTTTCATAATCACCTAACTCCAGGAACTGGGGCTTTAAGAAAAACAAGAAATATGGTGAGACTTGTGATAAGAGCATGAGATTTGGTGAGCTGGCGTTGCTGTGTTTCAACAAAGAAGATAAATGCTTTTTATTGCTTGCTGGTGTGAAAGAGGGGGAAGACAAGACACCATAGGCACTGACTCCATGTGTGTACGTGTTCCAAGGCTGGAGCATCCACAGGAGAAAAAAGAGTGGGTGCTCAGCACTCACCGGTGGGCCCCCCGATCAGCTCCTCACCCCATCACCTCCCGCCCGCCGGTGGGCCCCCCGATCAGCTCCTCCCGCCTGCCAGTGGCCCCCGATCAGCTCCTCCCCCCATCACCTCCCGCCCGCCAGTGGGCCCCCTGATCAGCTCCCACCTGCTGCAATCAGCTGTTCAGCAGTGTGCAGGAGGCACTGTGGGGGACGGGGAGGAGGAGGAGGCAGGAAGAGGTGAGAAGGGGCGGGTTGGGGCTTTAGGGGAAGGGGTGGAGTGGGGGCGGGGCCTGGGCCAGAACATGTGTCAAGCACCCCCCAGGAAATGACAAAGTCGGTGCCCATGCAAGACACAATGGGCCAGGTTATCTGTTCCAGCCAAATGAGTCAGGAGGGCACGTGTTTAACTTTACACAAGGTGTTCCATTGACTTCAGTAGGAATACTCCCGTCTATCTAGGTACTTATCAGGCCACAATTTCCTTAGCATCTCACAATCTATAATACACTTGTCCTCACAACACCCCTGGGAGTTAGGGCAGGACTATTATCCCCACTGTACAGTTGGGGAACTGAGGCACAGAGAGTTTAACGACTTGCCCAAGGTCACACAGAAAGTCTGTGGCAGAGCAGGGGTTTGAACCCAGGTCTCCTGAGTCCCGGTTTAGCACTGTCTTCTCTCTATTACTTAAGTACCTTGCTGATGTGCAACCGAAGGCACTTAAGTGTTTTTGGTGACAGATTAGCTGGAACAGATTTTTAAAAATTAGTTTTTTACATATTTTTGCCCTCCGTGGTGTCACTATAAGGCAGAGTTATAGTTGTCTGGGTGCCTCAGTTGTGCATTTACATAATATAACACATTTGGACTTGTGTTTGGGGGAATAATTACAGCATTCTCGTAACGTTTTCTTACCCTTAAAATACTGCTAATACTCTCCCCTTTAAGAGTTTTGTATCTGGGAATTATTAATAATCCTGATGCCCAGGTGTATAGCACTCTATACCTGTACAAGGTGATTATTAATCATTCCCAGACAAAAACCTATCATCCTGAAGAATCCTAAAGCACTTTACAAACCTTAGAGGAATGGTTTATTCCAGAGCTGAAATGCATCTTCTGAGCTGGGACCAACAGCAACACTACATGCCAGTTTAGGACAGGAAGTGAGAAACCATGCCACAGCCTACTGAAACTGCAGGGAGGAATTAGGTAGGCAGAATGCAAATACCCGAGTTAGAATTTGGCCAGGACACCGGTTGGGAAAAGTGCCATGGGCCCTTAATGCCCATGAGTGGTCAGGACCTTGGTTTTATGTCTCATCCCAAATGGAGGAGTAATATTAGCACCTTACTCATGTTTCCACATGGGTTGCCAGGTCTTTGCACTTGCCTTTCATGCCTTCTATTCCCGGTCCTGCAAGCCATAGGTTGTGATGTAGGGTCTGGTTTGACGGAGAGGAAGTTTCTATTGTTGCACATACCGGGTGGAAATAGGGCAGTGATCAATAAGAGCATGACTTTGGGGTTGCAGTGCTAGCATCACGTGCTGTGCCTTAACCTGCTCTCTGGACTGGCTATGCACGTATTGAAGGAATCCCTTTTTGTAATCAATGGATGATGCTTGATTTTGGCTCCGAAATTGGAAAGGGGAAGGTGTTGGCATCTTCATGCCATGGGACCGTAGTATGTAGCCAGCCTGTGGAGTCTGATTGTTTTAAAAGGTTTCAGAGTAGCAGCCGTGTTAGTCTGTATTCGCAAAAAGAAAAGGAGTACTTGTGGCATCTTAGAGACTAACAAATTTATTTGAGCATAAGCTTTCGTAGCTCACGAAAGCTTATGCTCAAATAAATTTGTTAGTCTCTAAGGTGCCACAAGTACTCCTTTTCTTATTATTTTAAAAGGATGGCATAAGGCAAAACACCTCTCACCATCCCTGAGCAACAGAAATATTTCTGTGACCAGTGTTTGCAATCCAAGCACAGAAAATGAAACTGACACGGGTAGGCACAAGGGTTGTGTGCAGGCGTGTGTGCATTTTCACACATGGAACTTGGCAAGGGGGGATGGTGCTTTGCATGTGATGGTTGATGCTGACGTACTGTTGGGGGCAACAGAGCAGCCATTTCCATCTTGGGCTTCTTCTGTCTTAATCGTAAGAGCGAGTGACTTGGTGTATTAATGGACCACACTGGCAGCTGCTGATGGCTGGGATGCCAGCAGCTACTCCATCCTGCCTTTCACGGCATAGGAAGTGCAGGGTGAGAATTATAACCACCGCTTTTAAGTGCAGAAGAGGAAAAGCTGGGGTATGCAAAGGTTTTTATAAAGCTCACAGTGAGCCAAAACTATAGAAAAGACAAGATGTCACTGAGTTCACCATCCACCCTTGAAAAGTGGCTCTGGTGTTTTCTGCTGAAATCATTGGTGCTCTGGTTGGCATCCCCCTTCTGAACAAAACAGGTTCACAGGTCCAAGGCTACAGGTAAGAGATTACCAAATGCTGGCTTCATTTCCTGCGCTGCTGCTATCTAACTCCTTGTTTGTAAAGGGCTTTGGAATGCCTGGGGCTAGATTCTGATCTCAGTTACACTGGTGGAAATCTGGAGTAACTCCACTGAAGCCTGAGGATTTTACTCCATTACTCTGAACTTACCCCATTGCTAGTATCTGGTCTGGATATGAAAGGTGATATAGGGAATCACATCCGATTCGATTTACTTCACCTTTATTTACCTGGTTTGTATATCTGCTGGTTGGGAACCAGGCCCTCACCACTGTAGAAAGCAGAGCAGGTGAATTCCTAATGTCACCTAACAGAGCCAGGGGCTTATGGACAATTTGCCAAAAGTCCAAGAGCTGCCCCTAATTTCCATTAAATGGAGCAGCAGCCACTCTCCCAGTTAGAGGTGATCTGCCAAGGGAAAAGAAGGGTGCTTGTCCATCTGTAAAAGACACACAAATAGCTGCTAGGCCTTTTTTCTACATCATACTCATAAAATATTGGGGGGGGAAGGGGGAGAGACAAACCTCTTTTCTTCCCCTTTGCAGTCCTCTTTAATAGGAGGCTACAGATCCCAGCATGCTGCGTGGCTGAGAACCTGAATGAACGGGGAAAAATGGCCATGGTACAGCATGGTGACAGCGGGAATTCCTAGTCAAACAGCATCAGCCAACCAAGTGAGAAACGGAAAGAAAGCAAAAAGATCAAAGGGAGGAAAATCCAGCTAGAGGCTGCCAAAAAGTCTCCTTCCTTTCATCAAACCTCCCAATTCCTTAGTCAAGAGAAATAGAACAAAATCTTGTCGGCGCTTGGCAGCATTTAAACGGGTGATGAAATAAGGGATGCTTTTAAAAACAGCACAAACGAGTGAGCAAAGGATAGAAGAAAATCAAAGCTCAGGAAAAATTAGACATATTGGAGGGGGGTGGGGGTTAGTGGTTAGAATGAAAGTGGGAGTCAGGACGCCTGGCTCTGCCACTGACTTTGGGGCTAGACTCTTCACCTCTCTGTGCCTCAGTTTCCCAACCTGTGAAGTGGGGATATTGACTCATGAAGGATATTTGTGAAGTCAGTTAAATAAGTTGTAAATTGCTATTAGATCTCACCTGCAAGGCACAGCAGAGCTGCAAAGAGGCATCATGGCCTTGGACTCAGGAGATTTGGAGTGCTACTGAGCTGCAGTGAGACCTTGGGTGGATCACTTCCCATCTTTGTTTCCACTGTCATGTTGGACTTTAAGCTCTGTGGAGCAGAGGTTGTCTCTCATGCTACATTTACACAGTGCCTCGTGCAATAAAACCCTAATCTGGGTTGAGGTCTGTAAATGCTACACTAAAATGGATATAATGGCACCGATCTCCTTTGTAAAGTGCTTTGAGATCTGCTGACAAAGAGCGCTATAAAAGAACTTGGATCATGGGTGGGCAACCTTTCAGAAGTGGTGTGCTGAGTCTTCATTTATTCACTCTAATTTAAGGTTTCGCATGCCAGTAATACATTTTAAAATTTTTAGAAGGTCTCTTTCTATAAGTCTATAATATATAACTAAACTATTGTTATATGTAAAGTAAATAAGGTTTTTAAAATGTTTAAGAAGCTTCATTTAAAATTAAATTAAAATGCAGAGCCCCCCGGACCGGTGGCCAGGACCCGCGCAGTGTGAGTGCCACTGAAAATCAGCTTGCATGCCGCCTTTCGCACGTGTGCCATAGGTTGCCTATCCCTGACTTGGATTATTATTGTTAATACAAATAATTTATTAATGCAGGGCAGCATGTAATCAATGAGTAATCAAATGTGCTAGGCTGGTATTGGCACTCCTTTTTACTTGGCAGATTGCAGGAAGCTCATCCTTTTCGTTACGTTGCCTTTACTTTTATGCCCCTGATTTTTTAATCCTTTGGAAGGTCATCTGGCTAAACACATTATACCAGTTCTATCCAGGCAGCTCCAGGTTGCAGACTTGCCCATAGGCAGGCCAGTCATAAACTAGAGCAGTCCAAATTACATCGGGAGCCATTTTGTTCCTCTAACCAGTCCAGACTGTCAAGGGGGCAAAGGTGGCTTCTGCTGCCCCCTGGTCTGCAACTATGTGTGCAGCGCCTCCTGGAGACAGGGTGCACAATCTTATTCTACCTTGAAAAGCTAGCCTGGACCATATGAATTAGTGTGAACCAAGCACTAGGGCTGAAAGGAGCAGGCAGTAGCAGCCTGAGGCTGGGGGAGACTCAGAATTCTCCCACTTTGAACAACAAATGAGTCGACTGTTGGCCAGATTTGGATACCCTTACTCACGCTGTGTAGGGCTTTAATCAACAAATTGTCCCATTAAAGTCTCACTGCTACTTAGTGAGAATAAGGATATCAGAATCTGGCCCTGCATGCAAGGTGTGTGACTGCAAAGAAATCGCCTTGTTAACCCTCCTTAAAACTCCTGTGCGTAGCCACGTGGTAGTGGTGGGCAGGACTCAGTTACATTTGGAGAGGGGAGCCACAACAACCGGTTTTCACAGACCCTTCTGAAAGGGTTAGGACAGCTCTGTTTAACTCCATGTCAATGAGAAGAGACTTGGCCCATTACATTTTATACCTGTGTCTATGGGTAGGAAAATGTTGTCCAATGATTCTTGTTTTACGTGACCAGTTTCAAGCTGTCTGGAAGGGCTCAGGAATTTGAGTACCAACATCAGGGCAGAACAGCCAAGAAGCGCAGTGCACCCCTCCAAACTAGTTGTGAGTTCTGAACTTAGATTTCATCACCCAAGTATCAAGTGTGAACTCCTCAGGCACTACAACAGCCTTAACATGGAGTCACAGACTGTCCCCTTGGGCTCTCCGATCTATCTTGCCACCCAGGCAAACTTGCCTTTGACAGATGGTCCCTGACACCAAAAATCACAACAATAGTCAGGTTACTCCCAGTCCCAAAAGGATCAGTTACTTACCCCAGGTCAATTGCACTTTAGATCCTACACAGAAGACAACTCTTGTAGCCAATCCTATAATAAATTAACTAAAGATTTATTAACTAAAAAAGAAATGAGAGAGTTATTTACAAGGTTAAAGCAGATAAACATACACACAAATGTATTAGTCTTAGATTATAAAAGGCAATAGAAGCTTCTGTAATATGCAAGCTGTGTGTCCTTTAGGGCTAACCCAGGCCAACCGTGGGGAGCTTTTGCTTAATAATCCTTGCCCCTCAGAGTCCAAATGGCATAAAGATACAGATCTTTCCTGTCAGAGATTTTTATTCCCTTCCCCCAGAGTTCAAACTGATGGGGCAAGTCTCCATGCACGTCTCCTCTTCGTGTTTGTGGGAGAAGCCATCAGCAATGTCTTTTGTCCTTCGATGTTCCACAATGGCACATTTGGTTTCAATGAGCCACCTTGTGGGCAGGACTTAACGCCTTCAGTGGTAAACTAACATGGGAAACTTGGTAATGCTTCTCTCCTGACTGGGGAGAGGGGTTTCCAGTTTCAGAAAACACACTTGTACAATCACAGAACAAACTCTGAAATCCTCCCTTATAACGTGAAAAAAGAAAAGGAGTACTTGTGGCACCTTAGAGACTAACAAATTTATTAGAGCATAAGCTTTCGTGAGCTATAGCTCACTTCATCGGATGCATTTGGTGGAAAAAACAGAGGAGAGATTTATATACACACACACAGAGAACATGAAACAATGGGTTTATCATACACACTGTAAGGAGAGTGATCACTTAAGATAAGCCATCACCAACAGCAGGGGGGGGAAGGAGGAAAACCTTTCATGGTGACAAGCAGGTAGGCTAATTCCAGCAGTTAACAAGAATATCTGAGGAACAGTGGGGGGTGGGGTGGGAGGGAGAAATACCATGGGGAAATAGTTTTACTTTGTGTAATGACTCATCCATTCCCAGTCTCTATTCAAGCCTAAGTTAATTGTATCCAGTTTGCAAATTAATTCCAATTCAGCAGTCTCTCCTTGGAGTCTGTTTTTGAAGCTTTTTTGTTGAAGTATAGCCACTCTTAGGTCTGTGATCGAGTGACCAGAGAGATTGAAGTGTTCTCCAACTGGTTTTTGAATGTTATAATTCTTGACGTCTGATTTGTGTCCATTCATTCTTTTACGTAGAGACTGTCCAGTTTGGCCAATGTACATGGCAGAGGGGCATTGCTGGCACATGATGGCATATATCACATTGGTAGATGCGCAGGTGAACGAGCCTCTGATAGTGTGGCTGATGTGATTAGGCCCTATGATGGTATCCCCTGAATAGATATGTGGACAGAGTTGGCAACGGGCTTTGTTGCAAGGGTAGGTTCCTGGGTTAGTGGTTCTGTTGTGTGGTGTGTGGTTGCTGGTGAGTATTTGCTTCAGATTGGGGGGCTGTCTGTAAGCAAGGACTGGTCTGTCTCCCAAGATCTGAGAGAGCGATGGCTCGTCCTTCAGGATAGGTTGTAGATCCTTGATGATGCGTTGGAGAGGTTTTAGTTGGGGGCTGAAGGTGATGGCTAGTGGCGTTCTGTTGTTTTCTTTGTTGGGCCTGTCCTGTAGTAGGTGACTTCTGGGTACTCTGAAGTACCGTGAAGAACACGGCTGCTACTCTGAAACTTATAACGTGAGATACAGATATTTTAAGTGAGGTTACTGTATGCAGCACCTTGCAAGCATTTCAGAGAGTCTAAACACGAAACACATTTTTATAAATCTAATACCTATTTTAATAATACTAACACACAGGTGAGCCGGACTGGTTTCAGCTATGCAGTCATCAGTATTCAGTTGGGGCCTAAGGGCCTTGGCATGAGCTGGCACCTGTCTGCCAACATCACAACCAGATCAACCAAAGTCCCTGGCATAGCAGAGGTGAGACAAAACTCCACCGGAAATTCTGGGGGTGCAATTTGGAACCATGTTTACACCTGGCTATCTTCCCAGGGAAGACAGTACCTGATGGAGAGGAGATGGAGAACCTTTTAGGTTCAGCGTAGCACCCAGAGAAAGGGATACAAAGCCAAGAAGAAGAAGAATAACAACAACTGATGCATCCAATGAAGTGAGCTGTAGCTCACGAAAGCTTATGCTCTAATAAATTTGTTAGTCTCTAAGGTGCCACAAGTACTCCTTTTCTTTTTGCGAACAATTGTACAGTGTGTAGTATCCCTCCACCCTTGCAACTGAGGGGGTAGGGGATACGTTCCTTTAGAATCATGTGATGATCCTGCAACCTGTACTCATAGCAGTAGACCTGGAGGACTCAATGGGGTTATCTGGGTAAGGATTACTTGTATGTGTAAGGGTTGCAGGATCAGGCCCTAGTTGAGTATACCCACAAATCAGAGGTAATTTTTCAGCAATCCCTACTAGTCATGAGAAGAGATTAATAAAACTGGGACTTTTCAGCTTGAAAAAGAGACGATTAAGGGGGGATATGAGAGAGGCCTATCAAATCATGACCAATGTGGAGACAGTAAATAAGGAAGTGTTATTTACTGCTTCTCATAGCACAAGAACTAGGGATCACCAAATGAAATGAACAGGCAGCAGGTTTAAAACAAACAAAAGGAAGTATTACTTCACACAACACACAGCCAACCTGTGGAACTCCTTGCCAGACTATGTTGTGAAGGCCAAGACTATAACGGGGTTCAAAAAAGAACTAGATAAATTTATGGAGGATACGTCTATCAATGGCTATTAGCCAGGATGGACAGGGATTCAATGCCATGCTCTGAAGTGTCCCTGGCCTCTGTTTGCCAGACGCTGGGAATGGGCGACGGGATGGATCAGTTGATGTTTACCTGTTCTGTTCATTTCCTCTGAAGCACCTGGCCTTGGCCACTGTCGGAAGACAAGATACTGGGCTAGATGGACCCTTGGTCTGATCCAGTGCGGCCATTCTTACGTTTTCTTGTCATTTTGTGGTGCAGCAGCCTCAGCATGTGAAGTTCTGACCCTCACTTACCGCAGTTTTCGCATGAGCAAAAAATCTACATCCTCTCACCCAGTCCTGTAGCCTTACAAAACCAAAGCAATGTTTTTTTTTATGCTACCTCACTTTCCTGGTACTCTCTCACCAGTCCTTCAGACAATATGCTTTCACCTTGAGGCATCTCAGTTCTTCATAAAGAGACTTTCTGTATAATTCTCCCTGCATTGCCACAGCAGATGCTCAACTCTTTCATGGCCTTCAAATGTGTCACACAACCTGTCTTTGTACTTGTTTAGTAAATATAAATTCCCATTCAGGTCAGAGTGACCTGTTAGCACTCTAAATACAGTTACTTCACTTCTATCATAGCTATTAAGTGTGGCATTACCCTCAAGTTTAAAACATATTTCATACAACCTTCATCCTTTTTTCTCTTTGGTCCACAGTTTTCGTCATTCCTTCTTAAGTTCTCTCTTAACCAAACTTTTGAAGTCCTCTTTACTCAGAGTGATCTTTATATCAACATCCTCATTTTTTTAACACATTTTTCACTGCTTTATCTGCCATTTCATTGCCCAGTATCCTGACTTGTCAGCCTCCGCATCCATATTACTATGTGTATATCTAATTGTACAAGCTCCATAGCCAAGAACAATATTTCATTGATGAAGTCATTCCTGCTTTTTGAGGCTCTCTTTCTAATTGATAAAGAGTCGGGATACCAGTCACGGTTGGTCATACATCCCTTATCCAGGTCAGCGCCAACAGTGGGCCCATCAGTTTGGCCATCACAATGACCTCAAAATTGGATAGTCTAATAGATCTCTTAATTCCAGATTCAGGGATACAAAGGGCTGTTCCCTTCCCACTCTGCCTCTGATGTCATCTCTAGAGCTGTCAGTATAGATTTGGCAATGCTGAGTCCATTTGCCATGTATAAACTCAAAAATTTTCGTTTTCATATTTGATGGTCTTACTCTTTGTTTTATTGTATAATTCCAAATCCACAACTGGAGAGACAACTGTCCAGCTAGACTCTTAGTTTGATTTCCCATGACTAAATATTTTAAATTTCTTTCAGACCTTGCTTTTCACCCATAAGAACAGTCATACTGGGTCAGACCAATGATCCGTCTAGCCAGTATCTTGTCTTCTGACAGTGGCCAGGTGCTTCAGAGGGAATGAACAGAACAGCAATCAACAGGTGATCCATCCCCTGTCACCCACTCCCAGCTTCTGGCAAACAGAGGCCAGAGACCAATAGCCATCGATGGACCTAACCTCGATGAACTTATCTCGTTCTTTTTTGACCTACTTATACTTTTGGCCTTCACAACATCCCAGGGCAATGAGTTCCACACTGGCTGTGCGTTGTGTGAAGAAACACTTCCTTATGTTTGTTTTAAACCTGCTGCCTATTCATTTCATTGGGTGACCCCTGGTTCTTGAGTTATGAGGAGTAAAGAACACTTCCTTATTGACTTTCTCTACACGAGTCATGATTTTATAGCCCTCTACCATATCCCTTCTTAGTCGTCTTTTTTCCAAGCTGAAAAGTCTCAGTCTTATTAATTTGTCCTCATATGAAGGCTGTCCCATACCCTTCATCATTTATGTTGCCCTTCTCTTGACCTTTTCCAATTCTAATATATATCTTTTTTGAGATGGGGTGACCCAAACTGCACACAGTATTCAAGGTGTGGGTTTATGGTACCATGGATTTATATACTGACTGGGTTTATGCTATTTTCTCTCTTATTATCTATCCCTTTCCTCACAGTTCCTAACGTTGTTATCTTTTTGGACTGCTGTTGCACATTGAGTGGATTTTTTCTGAGAATTATCCACAATGGCTCCAAGATCTATTTTCTGAATGGTAACAGCAAAGTTAGACCCCATCATTTTATATGTATAGTTGGGATTATGCTTTCTAATATGCATTACTTTGCATTTATTAACATTGTATTTCATCTGCCATTTCGTCATCCAGTCTCGTCAGATCCCTTTGAAATTATATTATATTAATATAGATGGACTCATGCTCCAAAATTTGGATCTGGTTTGAAGGCCTGGATTATAAACTCCCTGGAGTTTGGGTGGTGTTTGGTTCTAAGGACCTGGTTTGGTTCACTATACAGAGAGGAGGCTGTCTGAAAAAAATCATATCTGATTAGCCTGTATGGAATTTTTATCACCTCAAAATAGCTGGCCAATGCTTATGTTATTAACAACCTAATTCTATAGTCAACCTGTGGAATTAGTTGCCAGGGGATGTTGTGAAGGCCCAGCGTATAATTGGGTTCAAAAAAGAACTAGATGAGTTCACAGAGGATAGGTTCATCAATGGCTTTTAGACACAATAGGATGGGATGCAACCCCATGCTCTAGATGTCCCTAAACCTCCAACTGCCAGAAGCTGGGACTGGATGACAGGGGATGGATCCCCTGAAACTGTCCTGTTCTATTCATTTCCCTTGACTCTGAAGCATCTGGCACTAGTCACTGTCAGAAGTCAGGATACAGGGCTAGACAGACCATTGGCCTGACGCAATATGGCTGTTCTTATGGTATTATTTACTATTAGTGCCTAGAGCCTGGGTTGAGGCCCCATTGTGTTAGGGATTGTACAAACACCTAGTAATAATAATGCCTTGATCTCACCTAATGCTTTTCATCAGGAGGTCTCAAAGCACTTTACAAAGGAGGTCAGTCTCATTATTTTACAGATGGGGAAAAGGAGGCACAGAAAGCTGAAGTGACTTGCCCCAGGTCACCCAGCAGGCAAGTGGCAGAGCCAGGAATAGAACCCAGATTCCGGTCCAGTGCTCTGTATACACGGCAGTCCTGCCCCCCAAAAGGTTATAATCGAAATAAACAATGGGTGGGACGGAAAACAGCGAAGTGACTGGCCAAGCTTACGCAGCAGTTAATAGTGGAGATGGGCCTAGAGCCAGGTTTCCTGACTCCCAGTCCTGGCTCCTATTCATCAGCACTCTGGACTCAGGCATCGCCCTAGCCAGGGTGGTAAATGTTTTCGGCACCCCTCTCACAGTGGCCAAGGCAAACCAACAACAACCACCCACCACACACAACTGACCAATCGGCAGAGGGAAATAAATAAATAAATAAGCCCAGCGGCAACGGCAGTTCAGTGCCCCCTGGAAGTTGGCACCCAGGGCAACCATGCTGCTTGCCTGCCCCTAGAACTGGCCCCTCATATCCGGTAGTGCTGTTAGTGTCACAGCTCCAGTCTACAGATCCCAGGCACAGAGAAGGTAAGTGAGATATCCAAGGTCACCCAAAAAGCCAGATGAAGAGCTGCTACTGGAACCCAGAGTGTCCGACTCCTAGTTCTATGCTCTATTCACTGGAGCACAGGGCTTGGTGGGCTCCTAAGTCCAGGGGTGGTTAGCTCTGGACTTCTATTTCAGTCTTTTCTCTAACCCAGAATGAATTCATTTTAAAAGTGTATTTTCCCCCTCTAAATACCCATTGCGGGCAAACTGGACCAGATTGCACTGTGTGCTCCAGCCCTACTGGGAGTTTGCCAACTCCAGTCAGGCTGCTGCTGCTGCAGTCTTTCCTTTGTGCTCTCTGCAGGTTAGATATGGGATGTCTACCTACATTACTCATGAAATGCCAGACTTTAATTCTGCTGCGTGGACTCCGCTCCTGAGTTCCAGCAACACGGTATCAAATATGCAGTGATGGGCACGGTGTAACAACTGTCTTTTTGTAAATTCAGCTTTGTATGAATTAGAA
This sequence comes from Dermochelys coriacea, assembly GCF_009764565.3. Lineage (NCBI taxonomy): Eukaryota > Metazoa > Chordata > Testudines > Dermochelyidae > Dermochelys > Dermochelys coriacea. The sequence continues at coordinate 5,458,823 of NC_050072.1, forward strand.
ATAATTCTTTAGAAATAATTCCCCTAATTTTAAACTTTTTGTGTGTTTCTATCATAGTTCAAGATGGCCCAGACTCAACCCCCTCAACTCAGAAGTCTTACCTGACTCCCAATACTGTAGTATCTGAACACTTCACAATCGTTAACATATCTAGCCTCACAACACTCCTCTGAGGAAAGGCAGTGTATCTCCATGTCACTGATGGGGAACTAAGATGTAGAGGGTAACATACAGGGTATGTCTGCACTGCAATAAAAAACCTGTGGCACCAGGTCTCAGAGCCTGGGCCAATTGACTTGGGCTTGCAGAGCTCAGGCTGCAGAGATAAAAATTGCAGCGTAGTTGTTTGGGATTTCAGAGCCCGGGCTCCAGCCCAAGCCTGAATGTCTACACTGCAATTTTTAGCCCAGCAGCCTGAGTCCTATGAGCCTGAGCCAGCTGACCTGGGTCAGCCACATCCAGGAGTCCTTTATTGCAGTGCAGACGTACCTAGAAAGGCTAAGTAATTTACCCAGGATCATGCAGGAAGTTTCTGGAAGAGCAAAGAATTAAAGGGAGGTCTCCTAGGCTAGCACCCTAACAACTGAGCCATCCTTCCTCTCTGTGCTTGGAATTCTGGGAGGCATTTTGGATCTGAGTTGCCAGAATCAAACCCACTGCTATGGGGTCACATATAGCTTCTAGTCCAGTTTAGATGCAAAACCAGAAAAGGCCTGTTTCCTGGATCCAGTTTAGACATTGCCCAGAATGGTGAAAAATCTTGTAAATTGCAGCTGATCTTGCAAGAGTCCTATATATGGCCAAGATCTCATAAGACTTTCTTGTGAGAATTTGGCACCATCCACTATGAACCCAACCTGATGCCTTTGTTTAGCACCAAACCCGAACCTTATCTAACCTCTGGATACAAATACCTCCTATATCACATAACACATGATACTGGATTGAAAATCTGAGTCCAATACATTTGTTAGCCCATGTAGTAAACATTCTTTTCTCTTGAAAATCTGATGAAAATGATTGAGGCCTATAATGTGTCTCATAAATGTGGTTGCTGGGATCTCATGTGGATTAAATTAGGGGACCCTGTGGGAAATTCCAGGTGGCAAGTGACTCTCTGGATACGTCTACACAGCAAAAAAACCTCACAGCGGCAATTTTCAGTGCCAAGTTCAAGTGATTTTGGCTTGTGTTATGGGGCTAAAAGTAGCAGCGTAGATGTTCCTACTTGGGCTCTGAAAACTTGGCAGGTGGGTCTCAGAACCCGAGCGGAACATCTACATTGCCATTTTCAGTCCTGTAGTGTGAGCTCCATGAGACCAAATCAGTTGACCAGGGCTCTGACACTTGCTGCCATGAGTGTTCTTTTGCAGTATAGACATACTCTTTCTGGTCCCAAAAAACAACTAAATTTTAGCATGAAGCAAACAGGTTTGTGGGGCTAGATGCAGGATTGCCAACTCCAAGCATTAACAAATCATGTTGGGCTCCCAAAAATCATAATATTGGTTTAAAAATCATGAGGTTCTTTTATTAGGGTGCCCTTGGTTCACATTCTCAGGCTTTTTGGTGCAACTGTGAAGGCTAGGAACTGTCTTGCTTGCTTTTCTTAAATGAAAGCTGAGAGTCCCATGTAATCACTTGCCTCTAGGAGCAAAGGCATCAAGAAAAACCTCAAATATCATGAGGTGAATGACAAAATCATGAGAGCCGGCAACACTGCTAGTGGCACCCGGGACTGTGGTTCTTCTAGTGGGAACTGAGGGATCAGATAAAGGATTTGAGCAGAGCCGCTGGCATTTCCAGCACGGCAGCTTCCAGCCCAGTGGGATGGGCAGCAACTCTCTGGCCCTAAAGCGTGGGCACTTGCAGGAGGCGAGGCGGAGGTATAGGGTGGCAACTCACACGTTCCCAGAACAGTGACGCTCTGGCGCGTCTGGGAACGAAGAGACCCCGTTCCCTTGGCAAACGCCTGGACATGCTGCATGGGGGTGGGGGTGGGGGGCACCGTTTTGAAGAGCAGACCGCCCTGCCCCCACCAACTTGACCCCACGCTCCTTGGCCTAACCTCAGCCCCTTGGCGTAACTTTGCCCGGTCGCGCCAACAGGGGCCGGTGCTCTTCGCTAGGGCTTTCCCACCCAACCCCAGGCCCCGTTTTGTCTCAGGGCCACCCAGCTCACAGCCGGGCGAGGGGCTGCAGGGAGCTGGGGTGAGCCCTTGGAGGGTGGCCACAGGGGGCTGGAAGGGGACCCAGAAGGGGGCTCGCCTGGGCCCAAGCCCCCCCCCCGCTGCCGTAAAGCGCCATGAGGCCCAGCACCGCTGGCTGCTGAAAAACTCCCGCCACAGTCGCGAAATTGCCGTAAATCGGAGGAGGAGCGTGGGAGAAGCCTTCTGTCTCCTCTCAGGCAAGCGTGCTGATTGCTGCCGGCGCCCGTGGGCGGGGCTAAGAGCGCCCGGTGGCCAAATTAGCCAATCAGAGGAGAGGACTCGCCCGTTGAGCCTATCGAGAGGGGCGGCGGCGGCGGCAGCGGCAGCAGGGGCGGTTGCGGCCCACGTGGCGCTAGGCGGGCTGTCCCCGTGAGGGCAGGCACCGGAGATGAAGCTGGAGCCGGGAGCGGCCGCGGGCGGCGGCGAGCGGGTAAGGCCGGGGGAGACCGGGCGAGACCGGGCTTCCACGCCCCCCTCCCCCCCATCTTCCCAGCCCGCCTAGGGGGCTCGTCGCCACCCCCCCCCCCGTTGTCCGTGGGGAGACGTTTCCGGCTGGGGCCGGGCCGGGCCGCGTCTCCTCCCAGCCCGGGCGACACACGGCCCTGGTGGTGGGGGGCGGAGCCGTGTCCCCGCCTGGCCCGGGCTTGGCGCTTAGGTGGGGCCCGCCTGTTGAGTGAAAACGCGGGGAATTTAGCGGCCACTCCCGGCCCATGCCGCGCTGTCACCGGGGCGGTGCCAGGGCGAAGGAAACCGATCCCTGCCCAGAGGAGCTTGCCGTGAAAAGCCCCAGATCAAGCCGTGTGGTGAGGCTGCAGTACCTCCGTGGTCTTCACCGATATGGTGCGTGTGGCTTATTATAGTAGTCGTAAGGCAAAGGAAGCTAGTGAATCGTTGGCCTGGCAGGCAAAGTGCTTCCCGGCGCTGGGTTTCTTGACTCTCCGTTAAACATCCGGGTAAGCGAGTGCAATGGGGAGTAACTTGCATCGCCTCTCTAGATGTGGGCCTACATATTACAAAGAGCTGGGGCTGGAAGGGATTTCGGGAGGTCATCTAGTCCGTGCGGAATTACCTCTTATTCTGAAAAAAGAAAAGGAGGACTTGTGGCACCTTAGAGACGAACAAATTTATTAGAGCATAAGCTTTCGTGAGCTACAGCTCGCTTCATCGGATGCATTAGCTCACGAAAGCTTATGCTCTAATAAATTTGTTAGTCTCTAAGGTGCCACAAGTCCTCCTTTTCTTTTTGCGAATACAGACTAACACGGCTGCTACTCTGAAACCTCTTATTCTGAAAGATCCCAAAGTACTTTACGGAGGAAGGATGAGCCAACAGTTAGGATGCTAGCCCCAGGCCTGGATTCAATTCCCTGCACTGCCCCAGGCTTCCTGTGTGACCATGTGTGTTTCAGAGTAGCAGCCGTGTTAGTCTGTATTCGCAAAAAGAAAAGGAGGACTTGTGGCACCTTAGAGACTAACAAATTTATTAGAGCATAAGCTTTCGTGAGCTACAGCTCGCTTCATCGGATGCATGAGCTGTAGCTCACGAAAGCTTATGCTCTAATAAATTTGTTAGTCTCTAAGGTGCCACAAGTCCTCCTTTTCTTTTTGCTTCATGTGTGTGATTTAGTCTCTGTGCCACAGTTCCGCATCTGTAGGGTGGGGATGACAGCGCTGTTCTACCTCATCACTAACGACGCTAAAAATGTGTGACGTGCTTAAGCACTGTGGTATCCAAACACAGACGCACAACACGCACAGTTGCCAATGCAGAAAGAAAACCAGCTAAAACCTCTCCTTGCTGTTTTTCCTCTAACTTGAGTAACAGTGATCACAGTTGCGACATGTACAGTAGAGCCTCAAAAAGAACAGGAGGAACTTGTGGCACCTTAGAGTTTCGAACGCCAGAGTGTCGAACTGACTGGTCAACCAGACGCCTCGTTTGGAACTGGAAGTACGCAATCGGGCAGCAGCAGAGACATGCGTGGCCCCCTTCCCCCGATAAAAATAATGTAGTGCAGCGTTAAATGTAAATTATTAAAAATATAAAAGGAAAATTTAAATAAAAAAAATTTGACAAAGTAAGGAAACGGTTTCTGTGCTTGTTTCGTTTAAATTTAAGATGGTTAAAAGCAGCATTTTTCTTCTGCATAGTAAAGTGTCAAAGTTGTGTTAAGTCAATGTTCCTTTAACTTTTGAAAGCACAACCTTAACGTTTTGTTCAGAGTTAGGAACATTTCACAGTTACGAACAACCTCCATTCTCAAGGTGTTCGTAACTCTGAGGTTCTACTGGAACACTAATAAGGAAGACAGTCTGAAGTGACTCTTCTTTTAAATTCAGTGCCTCAGTTTCCCCCTCTTTAAATGGGGATAGCATTTACTGACCTCTCAAGGGTGTTTTTGTTTGTAAAGCACTTTTCAGATGGCAAGGCTATGGGTAAGAAATAAAAGACATTTGATGGTCTGATTGGGTATATAAATTACTTTCCCGGGGCCGTGCCAGCTTCTCCCTCTCGTGCTAGCTGTGCTTCAACCCTCTTGTGTAAGGCAGAGGATTTCATTCAGTCTCCATGGCCCCTTTAGTCTTAGACTATTCTATGGGGGATCTGTGGGGGCCAGTCCTGGAGGTGGCTTGGATATTAAGGTCACTTACCCATTAGGAACTGGGCTGAATTCCACCCAACCTTGAGGTTTCTTACTGACTCTGCTTTGGTGACTCACGCTTTCTCCCAGTGGCATTTATGATCAGATCTGCATGGCTTCTAATCGGCTTGTTTATGTCATCACAGGTGTTTGACAATGCGGAGGGAGACATGGAGACAGAGGAGGAGAATCAGGATCTCCCCAAGAAAGGCAAACCCCAGGGAAGGAAAAGGGCTTCAGCCCCAGAGGGTGTAGTGAAACAGGTGAAACTCAGCCGAGCTGATCTGTACAAGCTGCCCACCAATGAGGAGCTGAACCAACTGAAGGAGACGGAGAACCTCTTCCATTCCAGCCTTCTCCGTCTGCAGGTCAGGAGAAGCCAGGGAGTCAAATGGGACCCACTTTGTGCTGCATTCGATCTGATTCTTTCCAGCCAGGAATGTGTGTTGGGGATTGGGGAGGCTTGGGAAGCAGCAGATGGATTACGGCACTGGGAACTGCCAAGCTCCAGTCCCGGTTCGGCCCCAACCATGGAGTGAATCTCTTGACTTCTCTCCAGTTTGTATAATGGGGATAACAACTCTGAGCCTCTGGCGGCGGCACCGAAAGGAAATTTGATGGGTTTGTTCATTTGGGGTGATTTCATTTTCAGTGGGTGAACAAACGATTCTCTGATTCTTCACCTGCAGCATGATGGCTAGACAGTAGCGCTGGCTGAAAAATGTATGAAACTTTTGGCCAAAAAAGCCTTAATTTTGGGGGATCAGAATTTTTGAAATAGACTTTGTGCCTGAGATGGTAGTTTTCACGATGATATCGCAAGACTGTCCTGCTAGAAGCACTACTGCTGCTGAGCTCTTTCTATCTGCACGTTTCTACCATCAAGCGAAGTGCAGGGTCCTGAGCTTTGGATTCTGCTTCTCCTGTTGGGGTTCCGCAGTGTCCCATGGGTCAGCACTAGGGGAATCTAATTGCAGGATCAGGGCCTCCATTTGGGGGAAGAAGGCGGTTGGGGAGGCCCTTGATTTTGGCTGCTGTTGGGACATTGGCTTGACTTTGAGTGAGTGCTGAACGTGCGCCTGGAATTGTGGATAGTGCACTGGGATGCCTCGGGTGTGGGTGGGACACGTTTGCCTGCTGGGGGTGGGGAGGCATTGGACATCATTCTGGAAGTGTAGGAATGTGCATTTGCTGTAGAATTTGCAGAGCTAGATAAAATGGCCCGATGGCCTAGCAGTTTGTCTTGTGTTTATGATCTCGGAGGCCTTGGGTTCAAACCCCACATGAACCCTGTCTGGAAAACTGAAAAGTATATATGCAAGTTATTGGGCTCAGTATAGGGCTAGGTGAGTGAAATTTAATGGTCTGCGATAGACAGTCGGTCAGGGTAGATGATCTGAGCATCTCTTCTGACCTTAAACGCTCTCAGTTGAAGAGGAGCAGTTCTGAGCCACGTTCTGTGCTGGCTTGATGGCTGGGCAGGCAAGCCCACACCTACCTCTCAGCCCTAGCTCCTGGATGCTGCGGTGTCTTTTGCTGTAGCAGGGATTCTTTCCCTTCACCCTTCCCAGCCACAGTGAAACTGATGTCAGTTGCACCCCTTTGTTCTGGCTAAGCATCAAACAAGAGCGGAACTGACACTTGTAAGTTTTTGTGCTGCTTAGCAATTAGCAGAAGCACAGGGACCGACGTGAATTACCACTGGCTAGTGGAGGAGAATAATTCGTTTTTGGTATCATGCAACCATACTACCTGTATGTCTGGGTGCTGGAGAAACCTACCTGGTGTAGAGGAGTCGTTGAGAGGGGCTGGGAGCTCCCGTCTTACCCTACAGAGAGCGTTACCCTCTGGTCCTGACTGGGAATCCCCCTCGAAGGGCAGGATAAAAGTCAGCAGTGATTTCCATTGCTGAGGCTGCCCTTCACAGTCTCCCCTTCTCTCTGCAGATCGAGGAGCTGCTGAAGGAGGTGAAGCTGAAGGAGAAGAAGAAGCAGAAGATCGATGCCTTCCTCCACGAAATCAACACCCTGCTGAGTGCTGTCCCAGAGACCCCGGAAACCGATGTATGTCGTGGGGTGGCCGGGGGAGGCGACGGGACTGTCTGCTTACAAATGAGCAGTGCTGGCAACGAGCCACTTCCAACCAGCTTTGCCCTTTGTGTTTCACGTGTTGTGTTTACGACTCAGCCGAGTGGTGCGGCGTTTCCACCCCCTGCTGGGTGTACTGCCGCTCTCCCTCCGGAGAATGTTTCTGGGGTGCATAGATCCTGCCCTCCCCACCCTGTAGCTGTAGGGTCCATGGATATCATGGCTGGGATGTATAGACAGAGAATACAGGAGAGAGAACTGTGAAACAAAGGGGGAATCCCTGCAGGACCCATGTCCAGCCACTGAGTTATGCCTTTGGTTCAGGGTCCTACACTCCCCCTTTGATGCTCTGGGCAGTATTTTGGTGGGTGACTGAGTCCCAGCTCACTTGGCAGAGCCCTGCTCGTACTTGGGTGAGCTCGGCCACTGCTGGGAGCTGGAGCATGGCTATTTATTCTTCACCCCCTTCCCTATCTTTCACAGCTTGCTGACCAGTCCTGGCTCCCAAAGGATGTGAAGGTTCCCTTCCTCCAGGTGCCTTCCAGCGTGAAGGGGAAGTTCCGCTTCCTGCCGCCAGCCGCGGTGACGGTGGTGGGGAGTTACCTGCTGGGCACATGCATCAAGCCGGAGATCAACGTGGACTTGGCAGTGACGATGCCCCGGGTGAGTCCAAGCATCCTGGCAGGCGTGGGGTTGGTGTGGTGCCACAGCTGAGCCTGCAACTTCCCGAGTTCCATGGCCGATGTCTTGTCCTGTAGCACTCAGCGTAAAGCTTCTGTCACAGGGTAACGATGCACAGTGCATGCAGGTCCCGGATTCTCTATCTAATGTGCCAGGCTTACTGTTCAGGGCTTAGATCAGATGATACATCCGTCTCAGGCCTTGGTTTGTGCCAGAAGTTGTTAAGGGAGTTGGACCTCCTCCCACGGGGACTCCATTGTCCCTGCTTCTCCCAATCTAACCAGATCAAAGCTTCCTGCTGCTTGATTTCCAGCATAACCTGTCCACTTCTCCTGTCTGCTCCCTCTGCCGGGGTAGGGACTGGGCCTTTCCTTTGCACCCAAACTCATTGGCATTAATCTGGCTTCCTTAGCCACCATGTGGCCTGCTCCTGAGCCTGTGTCAAAGAGCAGGTGAAGCCTTTGCCCCATTCACCTGCACTTGTAGTAGGTTGTATGCCAAGAACTTGCATAAGAGCGCTTTCCGTGCCAGGACTTCCTGTCTCTCTTTTCAGCTCACTCCTCAGAACGACTCTGCTTTTTATGTGCCTGGCTTTCAGCTAAAATGACCCACCTGGGCTGGCTGTCAGGGTGAGTCAGCCGAATAGCTCTGCACTTTCCTGCAGGAGGCATGCGGTCTGCTAATGCTTGGCAGGCTGGCTGCAGTTTGCTGGCACTGTTAGAGCTGGAGCGGATGGCTCTTTGTTCTGCAGTGCTGTTTCTCTGCCGGTCACCTTCTCACCCCAGAGGTAGCTGCATGTCTACAGAGGAGTGAGGGGCATGTGTGCTGGGCTGAACTGGGCTCTGGAAGCATCAGAAATGATTCCTCTGTCCCCTTCTTGCTCAGGCAATTCTCCAGGACAAAGACAACCTGAACCAGCGATACCACCGGAAGAGAGCCCTGTACCTGGCCCATATTGCTCAGCACCTCTCCAAGGAAAAGCTCTTTGGCAGCGTGCGATTCACGTACATGAACAGCAACCATCTCAAGCCGATCCTGCTCCTGCAGCCTCAAGGTACCATTTCTGTGAACTCCCCACCCACCCGTCATTCCCCTAGGGCCTCCTGATCCTCAGGGCTCTTCTCACCTTGTCAGTGAAGTTGCATAGTTTGGTGGCGCCATCACATCGAGCAATGCCAGGTCTGCATGCTTGCTGCACCCCCACCCAATATCACTGGCAGGGCTGTGCCTAAGGGTCTGAGACTGGTACCTGTGTGCACAGGACATGGGGCTGGGAAGAAAACTGGCCTGAAATCACCATTGATGTGAATCATTCTGGGAGCTGGGCTTGGACTCCTGGCCTCACAGACTAGAGCGATCAACAGAAACTGGCAGTGCAGAGGCACTAATGGGACAGGGTTGCTCTGGGGGCTGAAGACTTTGGAAGTAGCCCAGGCACCTGGGCAAAGCACTCGGGGATGGGGGAATGGACCTTCCAATGTTGTCCTGGGTCCTCCAGGAGATAGGAGTCTGTTTGGCTGCATTAGCAAAGGGCTGGAGAATAGTGGGGACTCCAGTGAAATGCCACAGCATGCAGCACTGATGCACCCCATCTGGTCCACCTTATCTCGCTGCTTGTGCAGCGCCCTCTGTGCCCATGACGCTTTCCAGGCCAACTGGAAGAGGCCCATCCCGGCCTTGGAGCCAGGTTAATCCCAGGGGTGGGACGTCACTGCTGGGTGTGACGCTCGCTGCCAGGCGTCGCATTGGCCATGGGTCGCAAGCTGAGAGCCTGCTCTTGCAGGCACAAAGTCCGGCTATGGAGAGCCAGGGGCGATTGGCAGAGCATTGGGCGGGGGCGATAAGAGGGTGCTAGGAAAGGTTACTGAGAGACGTGGTGTTCTGTGCCTTCCCTTGGCCCCTCCCCGGGATGGGAGTTCGGAGTGGCTGGAGACGTGGGCAGGGGCAACTAGGAGGAGTTATCGTCAGCACTGTTGATTCATCGTCCTCGTTACCGATAATGTCTCCGTCTCCTGCTGGGAGCTCTAAGGAGTAAAAGGGAAAGGCCGGTGCTCTCGTCCCTTTAAGAAGAAGGGGTTGGTGGACCCTTCCTGGGTTAATCCCCCCTCCTGTGTCACTCTCTCTGACCTCACTCCCCCTTGGTGCTTACAGGTAAAGACGAGAAGCTGGTGACTGTCCGGCTCTATGCCTGCCCCGCCCCTGGCTTCTTCAAGCCCAGCCGCTTGTACCCCAACAAGAACAACGTCCGGATGGCCTGGTTCCTGGAGCAGGGCTCCCCTGGAGAAGGTAGGGCTGGGACATGCAGAGCTGTGGTGTGGCTTGGGGTGTGCAGGGCTGGGTGTGCGGCTGATCCTGGGATAGAGGCCATGAGGGGAGGGGAGCGGAATTTCCTGCGGGGGGGGGTCATGGTGTAGCCCGCAGCAGAGAGAGGGAGTGTGTATGTGGGTTTCTCACTCCCTGCAGGGTCTCTGGACCCACCAGCATTCCCTGCTTGTTCCTGTCTGGTCAGTGGGCTCAGTACACCCCATATAGGGGCATCGAGTCACCGGATGGTCTGCCCTCACATTGCACCGTTTCCTTTCCCTGCTCGCTGCAGTCTGGCTAAGACCTTCCCCCACTGTGATGGGGAAACAGCAATTTGCTGCTCCCACCCCACAAAGATGGGAAGGCTACAAGGCAGCGCCAGCTAGAGTCTGCAGCCAGCCCCTGCTGCCATGCTCCGGTGCAAGGGGTGTCACGTTCTGCAGCCAGCCCCTTGTGATGCTGCAGGTTCTGTGGGAGTTTGTAACTGAGAAGGATGTGGAGGGTTGGATTGGGTTAAAAGTGATAGTACCTTGTCTGATTGGGTCGGGCTGCCTTGTTCCCTCCCCAGGAGCCGCTGAGTCCCCCACGCCCCACTACAACAACTCCATCCTCTGCGACACGGGGCTGGAGTCCAACCTGCTCTTCCTCGCCAGTGCTGGCGCCGACTTCCCTGGCATGAGGGATGGAGTTGCCCTCCTCAAAGTCTGGCTGCACCAGCGGGAGCTTGACAAGGTAGCCTCATCGGGGGGTGGGCTGGCCTGCTCAGCTCTGCCCCTGCAACCCCAGTGTGTGTGTGGGGCCTGGTCTCTTTTATTCCTGCATGAGGAGTGGAGAAGGGACGGGGGCACATTGTCCCCGGCCTGCTCTGCCTTTGGGGGGCAGGGGGAGAGGCGCACCGGCCTGGTATGCTCCCCGCTGATCTCCAATAGCTCCCTCCTGCCGCCGGGTGCCTGCTCTGTAGATGGGATTGGAAGGTGTGCAGGGTCGGTGCCCCATTGAGGTTGAGCTTCCCAGCCCTGTCTGGTGCCTGGTCCCTCAAGATCTCATGATGCTCCATTCAGACCAGTCCAAGCAATTGGTTCGCTGCCCTGGCTGGGGAAGTGTGAACTGCAGAGTGTCGCCCTGGGGCAGGCAGGCCCTCTGTCTGCTGTCCAGGGTCCAGTGGTGGTCTCTGGAGTCAGTGCCTGGCCCTGCCACATTCCTTGGCTGGCTGTTCTGGTTCCCTGAGGAAGGGGTTTTGGAGCCACGGGAGATGAAAGGTGCTTAGATCCCTGGAGCAGTCCAAGAGGCAAGGGTGCCCGTGCCGGGGCTGCTGGGTGAAGGGCAGCTGAAGCTGGCATCGTTACTCAGCTGAGCCTGGCACTGCAGGGAATCGGGCTCCGTGCTCTCAGGCTCTCTGGAGTTGCTGTTGCATTCGCCAAGGCAGCCTGTGACTCCAGGGCAGGCCTGGAGCTTGCCCTAGCTTCATGTCTTGTCTCCCAACAGGGCTTGGGGTGTCTCAACGGCTTCATGGCCTCCATGCTGGTTGCCTACCTGTTGGCTAAGCACAAGATCAGCCAGGGGATGAGCGGCTACCAGGTGCTGAGGAGCGTTCTGCAGTTCCTGGGTGAGCTCCACGATGGCAGCACCTTTTGGCTTGGATCACAGCCGAGCCTAGAACCCAAAGGTGTAAGGCTGGCGCATAAACCTAAGTGCGCCATGCAGTCAAGGCTGGGCTTGGAGGGGCCTGGAGGACAGACGTGCCTCTGTCCCTGTAGGATCCCCAGTTAAATGTCCTATGGCAGATGGGTAAGAATTCTGAGCAAAACCAGCCAGATCCTCTGTAGCTCCCACCCTAGTGTGAAGGCAGGATGACGCCCTGTGATTTGATCTCTAGAGAGAGAATAAGAAACCACGGCAGTCCTGTTTATTTGATGGTCTGGAAACTTACAGCAAAATGCAGCCTAGAGCTTCACCCGCAGGGTTAAATGGCTGTACAGGGAGAGTATTTTACAGCCCGGTCCTGGGGTGCGGTACGATATACTCCCCCCAGCACAGAGCACTGACCCTTTCTTTGTTTGCAGCTACCTCGGACCTGAGTGCAACTGGGATCAGCCTGTCGAAGGACGCAGACAGCTCGCTGGTAAGGAGCAAGCGTGGCTCCCGGCAGCATGGTCCAGTGGCTAGGATGGGATACGGACACCTGGGTTCTATCGTTGGTTCTGCTGTTGACTCAGCGTATGCCTGTGGACGAGTCACTTAACCGCTATGCCTTGTCTTCTCTGTCCAGTGATGCAAATACTCCCCTGTCCACTGTGCTGCGCGGGGGAATGGCCTGCATGGCACATGGGCTGTGCTCCGCATTTGCGAGTTGCTGTTACTCTAAGGGTCTGGATGGCTCAGAGTCTGTTGCTGCGTGTATCTCTGTGGGTGCTAAGCCGCATGCTCTGTCTTCCAGCCCACCCTGGCCGACTTCCACCAGGCGTTCGAAGTGGTCTTTGTGGACCCCTCGGGGTTGGTGAACCTCTGTGCCGACATGACAGCTAGCAAGTACAAGCAGGTACTGGCAGTGTTACGGATGGGCATCCCCATAGTGTCCTGCCTCCCTCTCTTTCCTCCAAGGCTCCCTTTGCCTGCTGTTTCCAGGCTGGTCTTGCCAAGTGGCTTTGTCCTGGCACAGGTCTGTTTGGTACAAGGAGCCAATTTCCCCTTGCCTGGGACGCCGCTTCCCCTTTCAGAGTCAGAGGCTTTTCTATCCCAGCCGTAGTGTATTACAGACAAGCAAGTGTAGGAAGGATGCAGCTTGTGTGTTGGCTGCTTGTGCTGTGTCCTGCCCAGCAAGCTAAACAAGGTGAGGCCCTGTGTGTGCTGGGATGGGAGACCTCAGAGGAACGGGGTTCTGTAGGTGGTGCTCTTCCTATCAAGTGAGTGTCCCTGCATGGTTCTAGAGGTTGCAGTACAGCTTAAAGTGCTGTCTTCGGACACCATGTAGAACCAGGCTTTCTGCCTGCTTGTGTTCATTGGAGATCTTTGGTACTTTTCACAGGAGCTGGGATCTGAGTATGAGCATCTACCTTTTTATCCCTCTGGGGATGCAGGATTCTTCCTCCTAAACCATTGTGTTCTCTCCCATTTCATGCCGGTTTTCATATCACGCTCTTCACCGTAGCATCCGAGAGCCTTCCATTAGCGCACTAAGCAAAGCGATTAGCATGTCGTGTGTTGGCTGGTCTCTCCTCTTCTTCTCAGAGGGAGCAATGTGTGTAGTGGAGTGTCTTGTTTTGCTAGGGTTTTTGTTGTTGCTGTTGTTTAAATGCACCTTTTGACCAGGGAAGAGTATAAAAATATTGCTCGGGCATGTAGGAAAGATATCAGGAGGGCCAAATCGCACCTGGAGCTGCAGCTAGCAAGAGATGTCAAGAGTAACAAGAAGGGTTTCTTCAGGTATGTTGGCAACAAGAAGAAAGCCAAGGAAAGTGTGGGCCCCTTACTGAATGAGGGAGGCAAGCTAGTGACAGAGGATGTGGAAAAAGCTAATGTACTCAATGCTTTTTTTGCCTCTGTTTTCACTAACAAGGTCAGCTCCCAGACTGCTGTGCTGGGCATCACAAAATGGGGAAGAGATGGCCAGCCCTCTGTAGAGATAGAGGTGGTTAGGGACTATTTAGAAAAGCTGGACGTGCACAAGTCCATGGGGCCGGACGAATTGCGTCCGAGAGTGCTGAGGGAATTGGCGGCTGTGATTGCAGAGCCCTTGGCCATTATCTTTGAAAACTCGTGGCGAACGGGGGAAGTCCCGGATGACTGGAAAAAGGCTAATGTAGTGCCCATCTTTAAAAAAGGGAAGAAGGAGGATCCTGGGAACTACAGGCCGGTCAGCCTCACCTCAGTCCCTGGAAAAATCATGGAGCAGGTCCTCAAAGAATCAATCCTGAAGCACTTAGAGGAGAGGAAAGTGATCAGGAACAGTCAGCATGGATTCACCAAGGGAAGGTCATGCCTGACTAATCTAATCGCCTTTTATGATGAGATTACTGGTTCTGTGGATGAAGGGAAAGCAGTGGATGTATTGTTTCTTGACTTTAGCAAAGCTTTTGACACGGTCTCCCACAGTATTCTTGCAGGCAAGTTAAAGAAGTATGGGCTGGATGAATGCACTATAAGGTGGACAGAAAGCTGGCTAGATTGTCGGGCTCAACGGGTAGTGATCAATGGCTCCATGTCTAGTTGGCAGCCGGTGTCAAGTGGAGTGCCCCAGGGGTCGGTCCTGGGGCCCGTTTTGTTCAATATCTTCATAAATGATCTGGAGGATGGTGTGGATTGCACTCTCAGCAAATTTGCGGATGATACTAAACTGGGAGGAGTGGTAGATACGCTGGAGGGGAGGGATAGGATACAGAAGGACCTAGACAAATTGGAAGATTGGGCCAAAAGAAATCTAATGAGGTTCAATAAGGATAAGTGCAGGGTCCTGCACTTAGGATGGAAGAATCCAATGCACCGCTACAGACTAGGGACCGAATGGCTCGGCAGCAGTTCTGCGGAAAAGGACCTAGGGGTGACAGTGGACGAGAAGCTGGATATGAGTCAGCAGTGTGCCCTTGTTGCCAAGAAGGCCAATGGCATTTTGGGATGTATAAGTAGGGGCATAGCGAGCAGATCGAGGGACGTGATCGTTCCCCTCTATTCGACACTGGTGAGGCCTCATCTGGAGTACTGTGTCCAGTTTTGGGCCCCACACTACAAGAAGGATGTGGATAAATTGGAAAGAGTACAGCGAAGGGCAACAAAAATGATTAGGGGTCTAGAGCACATGACTTATGAGGAGAGGCTGAGGGAGCTGGGATTGTTTAGTCTGCAGAAGAGAAGAATGAGGGGGGATTTGATAGCTGCTTTCAACTACCTGAAAGGGGGTTTCAAAGAGGATGGCTCTAGACTGTTCTCAATGGTAGCAGATGACAGAACGAGGAGTAATGGTCTCAAGTTGCAATGGGGGAGGTTTAGATTGGATATTAGGAAAAACTTTTTCACTAAGAGGGTGGTGAAACACTGGAATGCGTTACCTAGGGAGGTGGTAGAATCTCCTTCCTTAGAGGTTTTTAAGGTCAGGCTTGACAAAGCCCTGGCTAGGATGATTTAACTGGGACTTGGTCCTGCTTTGAGCAGGGGGTTGGACTAGATGACCTTCTGGGGTCCCTTCCAACCCTGATATTCTATGATTCTATGATTCTATGATTTTGCCGTGTGTGCTGAGCCAAGCGGCTGCCTAGGCTGAGAGCTCACTAACGAGGCTCTAGCCTGCTGTCCTTTGATCCTTAATTCCTTTAGGATCCCATGACAAGGGAGTGGGGCTAACCCAGGGAGAAGCTGACTCCAAAGCAACCAGAGGAGCTAGCGGGCAGGGGTTTTGCGAGGGAGTTTTCCAGGTGAAGGAGGAGCAATTGAGTGACCCTGGGGGTGAGTTTGTCTGGTAGTTTGTCGTGTGCGTGCTTGCTTGCTGTGGTGTGTGTGTGTGTGTGTGTGTGTGTGTGTGTGTGTGTTTAAAAATGATAGCGTGCACTGTATGCTGAGCCTAGCGACCTGTGACAATAATCGAGGCAGAAATCCAGCGGTAGAGTGGAAGTGATCCAGTCTATTGCACCGAATGCAGCATGTACAGTTACCTTTAAAACAAATAAAAGGAAGTTGTTCTTCATTCAGCACACGGTCAACCTGTGGAACTCCTTGCCTGAGGAAGTTGCTACGGTTAGGACTATAACAGGGTTTAAAAGAGAACTAGATAAATTCATGGAGGTTAAGTCCATTAATGGCTATTAGCCAGAATGGGTAAGGAATGGTGTCCCTAGCCTCTGTTTGTCAGAGGGTGGAGATGGATGGTAGGAGAGAGATCACTTGATCATTACCTATTAGGTTCGCTCCCTCTGGGGCACCTGGCATTGGCCACTGTCGGTAGACAGGATACTGGACTGGATGGACCTTTGGTCTGACCCAGTATGGCTATTCTTATGTTCATACACTGCAAGCACCTCATGGCCCTCAGACACGGGACTGTCTCTTGAGGCCGGGGTGCTGGAACAATTGTATATTGGGGGTGCTGAGAGGGTGTATATTGGGGGTGCTGTAAACCCTGTGTATAATGGAAACGACTTCAAGCCAGGAGGTGTGGTAGCATCCCCCACACCTAGTTCTAGCACTTGTGCCTGAGGCCTGGAGGGGCTAAGGGAAACAGAGGCACACAGATGGAAAAGTCACGAATGGTGTGGAGATAATGAATAGGGTGGTGTTATTTACCACTTCAGGAGTCACCCAAGGAAATTAACAGGCAGAAGGTTTAAAACCAACACAAGGAAGTATTTCTTCACCCAATGCCGTCAACCTGTGGAACTTGTTACCAGGGGATGTTGTGAAAGCCAAACGCATAACTAGATTAAAAAAAGAATTGTCCAAGTTCAGGGAGGATAAGCCCATCAGTGGCCATTAGTCAAGATGGTCAGGGATGCAACCCAATGCGCCGTGTGTCCCTAAACCTCCAACTGCCAGCAGCTGTGACTGGACAACAAGGGGTGGATCGCTCAAAATATTCCTGTTCTGTTCATTGCACCTGGCGTTGGCCACTATCAGAAGACAGGATCCTGGGCTAGATGGGCCACTGGTCTGACCTCCAACATGAACGTAAGAATGGCCACAGTGGAAGGCAGATCAAAGACTTGCTCCTTGCACTTGGAGTGGAAAGTGATGATGTTTGTGATGGTCCTTAGCTCCTGGGGCATTTCATTCTGCAGTCTCTGATCACCCCAAGAGACGGTTCCGTCTCCTGCACAGACGAGCTTTACCCTTATTGGTGAGAGTTCCATTGTGCCGGAGGAGTGACATTGTCGGCCACGGTCTTTGTCCTGGAGCTGTAAATGGTTTTTTAGGTATCCTGGGTCCAGGCCATGGAGCACTGTGATGACAAGGACCGAGACCTTAAACTTGATTAGCAATTCTAGGGGAAGCCAGTGTAGAGAGCAGAAGGTGGGTGTGATGTGCTCACCATAGCCTGTGCTGACACTGACAGCCTTTTATACTGCTGTATACTATACTTGTACTATATCTATACTTAGGAATTACCTAAGTGCTGCAGGTTTTGTGCCCAGGTATGTTGCATTTAAACAGCTGCTGTGCTCCACCTCAGAGGTGGCTGCGTTTCAGTGGTGTGGGTGAATCGATTCCTTTCTATTACTAGTGTTGTGTAAGCTGCTTTGGGCTCCTAGGGCAAAGGGCCATTATTTAAAATTCTCTCTGTAGGTTTTTAAAGTGTATATATTGCTGGTGAACGTCTCTAGATTAACAGCTCTGAACTCCTTGAGGTGCAGACCATTCTGCCACCCCCCAGGGCAATGGGAGGCCAGTGTCCGGGGCCCAAGACAACCAGTCACAGGGGAGGGGGAACTGCTGCTTCAAGCTGGCCCCGCAGACACCCCCTTGGACGCGATAAGGGATCCGGGTCCCGCTCCCCAGGCAGGGCTGTTCCTGGTTCTAGCCCCAGAACTGTGTCTGATGCTTTAGAGGTGGATCTGAGAGCTCAGCACAAGTGCCTTGTGCCTTCTCCTTCCTAAGCTGAATTGTCTCCAACCTGGAGTCATTTTATTTAGGGTGCATCCTGCCCAACAGTGAGATCTGGGGTCCCACTGGGCTCCTCCCAGATTGGGGTGGGGTGTGGGTTGCAGCTGGGCTGTAGATAACCGGGCAGCCGGCATGCTCTTGGGCACTGAAGGACCTAGGCTCAGGTTGCCAGTGGAATGAACTCTCCCCTACCCTCAGTTCACAACTGCCCCTCCCTCAGGTCCAGTTCGAAGCCAAGCGCTCGATGGAAGTCCTGGACGACCCAACGGTGGATGGATTCCAGTTGCTGCTCATGACCCACAAGCCCCTGATCAGGACCTTTGACCACGTTTTCCAGTAAGTCTGGTCACCATGGCTTGGGGACGGTGTGGGAGGGATCAGTCGGAGAGCAGCTGGCTGTCCCAAGCTCAGTGCGGGATCCTGGCAAAAGCGCAGCGCAGATGCGGCCTGGTAACTCTGGTCATCATCTGCTCCCCCAGCTGCCTCCCACTCCCCCTGCAGGTCAGGGTGGCAGCCCCCTGCTTCCCCCCGCCTCAGAAAGGGTGTGCTATGCACGCATCCCAGCAGTTTAATTTGGCTAGCCTGGGTGGCCATTTCAAGGTCTGATCTCCCCTGAGCCACGAGGGCTGGGAACTCCAGTACGCACTGGGAGAGAGCTGGGAATCCCAGCTTAGCTGGTCCACGCTGTATCGGACTTTACCTTGCCAGCTGGATGATGCTGTGTGCACTTGATCCCATGACAGTGGCCCAGTTCCTAGCTTGTGACCCCCCTCCCAGCATCCCTCTTACCTTGGGGGCATTCTGCAGGGGCCACTGCCTTGAAGAGGCTTGGCGGGGGAAGCCCAGGGGCATTTCCCAAGGTGACTGAGGCTCTCTCCTCCCTCGCCGCAGCCTGAAGCATGTCTCCAAGCTGCAAGGGGCCTGCAAGAAGATGCAGCTGCTGAATGAGCTGATGGATCGAGGCGGGAACTACGTAGCTGCGGCCCTGCCCTTCGTCACCTCCCTGCTGGCGCAAGGGCTGGCCGGGAGGGTGCTGCTGCTGACGCACTCCCTGCCCCAGGCACCGCAGGTAACCCCCATCTTCACAGAGCCTCCTGTGTAACGCAGCAGCTGCTTCTCTAATAGCCCCCTCTCCTGCCGACTCTTCCCTCTGGCCTCCTGACTCCTTCCGTTGCTGTACTGCCTGGGGAAAGGTAGGAAGGGAGAGTCCTTGCCCTGTGCCCCCTTTCAGAGGGGGCTGGCTAGCTCAGGGGGTTGGGTTGCAGCCTATCGTGCCTTTTGCATCCAGGCTGCTGGTTCAAATCCAGCCCAGGGTCAAAAGTTGTAGCTGTTTGCTGACCGATTCGGGTGGAGCTCCGTCCAGTTCCCAGCTGTCCTGGCTTGGTGGTCTCAGCAGAGAGGTCAGAGGGATTGCACCCACCTTTTCCCTCTCTCGGTGGGGTCCCTTCCAGACAGGGATTGAGACCCGTTGGTGATGAGGGTAGTGAGAGAACTTGCATTGCTGGGCTGTAGCTGATCTGGATAACCAGGCCGCTGCTTGGCAGCACTACAGCAGAAGCTGGTATGGGCTGGGGTGGGGCTCTTGCATGGGGGAGAGGTTCTGAGTGCATGGCTGCCCTGTCTGCCTGGCTCCAGAGGGCAGGGGTTCTGGGGAGCAGCACGGCTGGGGGGATCTACCCAGCAGAGGGGCAGTGGTGCCCGGGCAGGTGCTTCTCTGCTAAAGGTGGCTCCGTTCATGCTATGTTCCCTGTTTCTCCCCAGTGGCCTATCGGTGCCGAGCCCCCGAAGCACAAGGACGCTGGACACCTGTCGTTCGGGCTCTTACTCACCCCTGAGTTTGCCAGTAGTATTTTGGAGAAGGGACCAGAGGCAGATCGACCAGAGGTGAGGGCGAGGCTGCTCCTACCTGGGGTTGGGAGCATGGCGCTTATATTGCAGTAGCCGCTGGAAGCCTCGCTCAGGGTCCTGTCCTGCTAGGTTCTGTACAAAGGGCTAACGAAGCCGGTTTTCTGGCACAAGCAGCTTATGACGCACGTACCAGAGACGACAGAGAGATGCGGGTGGAGGAGCAAGTGATGGCAGACGATCGTTGCGCTAAGCATCAGCCCCAGCATGTTGGCTGCCAAGTATTCTGTCGGCATTGCAGCAAGGGCTGGTTAAAGAGGGGTCGGAAGGAGGCTGGCGTGGCGGCTTTGCGGATGTTTACCAGGAGCGCTGTCCCGGTGTAGGGGCAGGCTGGGAGGAAGCGCCAAGGTGTTGGAAGGGAAATTGGACACTGCAACTGGCAGCAGTGGCAAAGCGGAGAGGGGAGCTGAGCCCTTGCTATCGGTTTGTGGATGGCGATAGGGGGAGGCAGAGCTGAGGTGCGGGGAGCAATACGCTGTGTGTGTTTGTGCTGGAGGATGGGACGCCCGGGGAGGGACTCAAAGGGATGAGTCCGGAAGAGGAGCGATGGAGCTGAACTGAGACCCTGCACCTGGTCTCATCCTCCGCTCGCTCCGTGGATCGGGATCGGACCCGACTCTGACGTAATAACAGGGAAAATCCTCAGGCCTTTGAGCAGTTCCACGGGCTGGGGCGGGGGCTCTGCTGCATCAGCTTTAGCCACATCCTGGGCATATGGGGGCCTGGGGCATCACTGGAATAGGTCTGGGGGCTGTGGTCACTCCCTAGCAGGCAGCCCCCTGTGTGCCTGACTCTGCTCAGTCCATTTGAGTGGCTGTGGTGCCCCAGGGCACAGTCTGAGCATCCCATGTCTGCCCTGCCAGTGTGTGCCTCCATGACCTGGAGGGGCCCCGCCTCCGTGGATGGGGGGCGTTCCATCTCCAGGGCCTTGCTAACAAGGTTGGCAGCCAGATAGAGGGGTGGCTTTTGAATGCCTGTCTAGAGGGAACTGGCCTGAGACACCCACGCCAGACATGAGGTGGTAATAGCTGGCAGTTGCAATCGCCATGGGCTGCATTTGAACCCGCGGCTTGCTCCCCCACGCCATGCTCTGACTGCTCTCTCCGCAGGCGGCCGAGTTCCGGAAGTTCTGGGGGGAGAGGTCTGAGCTAAGGCGGTTCCAGGACGGCGCTATCTGCGAGGCCGTGGTGTGGGGCGCGGAAACTATGTGCCAGAAGCGCCTCATCCCTGAGCAGATTGTCAAGCACCTGCTGTGGCTGTGAGTAGGGTGCGACCACTGCACTGCCTGGTCAGGAGCGCTGTGGAGCTGGGGGGTCAGCTGGTGGGTTGCCGCTGGATGGAACCAGGTTCGATCTGCATGGCTGTACCAGCTCTGGGGCGGATGGGGGTCAACCCATGTCACATCCAGACTTGCACTGTTCTCAGACACAAGTTACTTGGCTCAGGATAGGGGTAACTGGGTGAGGTTTGAGACTTGAGGACGCTGACGTCAGTTAGCCACCGTTACCCCATCGATACAGCTAGGGCTGTTGGGAGTAGGGACTCCTGGATTCTATTCCTAGCTCTATATGACCTTAGGGCTGGGGAAGGGGAAGGAGAGTCGCCTTGCACTTCCGTGGCTCAGTTTCCTTATCTCTACAATGGATTTTACTCCCTTGTAAAGTTCTCTGAGATCTTAAGATGGCAGGTGCTGTATCTGTGCAGGGTGTTCATCCACGCAGTGCTCTGAAAAGCCACAATTGGCAATGTAGGCTTGGTGTCCAAAAACGAGACCCTCGCCCGGAACTAAAAGCTTCCCTTGGCTCTACTGATCCCTTCGAGCCCCACCCCAAAGAGATCCAAGAACAGCTGCAGCTTGCAGTGCCACTGGCAGGTTGGGAGGTTTGGCTGTGAACCCAGCAAGCCTGTAGTTCTCTGAGCTCTTCGAGTGGTTCTGAACCCATGCTCCTTTGGGAATATTCCTGATAACTAGGTTCACCGGGGGAAGGAGACCAAAGCCCTGAGGTAAGTGGGAAAGCGGGATACCGGGAGGAAGCACAGGCAGGAAGGTCTGTGAGGGGAGGGCTCCTGCCTCATACTGGGAATGAGGGGCGATCAACAGGTTATCTCAAGTGCTTATATACAAATGCACAAAGCCTTGGAAACAAGCAGGGAGAACTGGAGGTCCTGGTGATGTCAAGGAATTATGACTTGATTGGAATAACAGAGACTTGGTGGGATAACTCACATGACTGGAGTACAGTCATGGATGGTTATAAACTGTTCAGGAAGGACAGGCAGGGCAGAAAAGGTGGGGGAGTAGCACTGTATGTAAGGGAGCAGTATGACTGCTCAGAGCTCCGGTACGAAACTGTGGAAAAACCTGAGTGTCTCTGGATTAAGTTTAGAAGTGTGTGCAACAAGAGTGATGTCATGGTGGGAGTCTGCTATAGACCACCGGACCAGGGGGATGAGGTGGATGAGGCTTTCTTCCGGCAACTCACGGAAGCTACTAGATCGCATGCCCTGATTCTCATGGGTGACTTTAATTTTCCTGATATCTGCTGGGAGAGCAATACAGCGGTGCATAGACAATCCAGGAAGTTTTTGGAAAGCGTAGGGGACAATTTCCTGGTGCAAGTGCTAGGGGAGCCAACTAGGGGGAGCGCTTTTCTTGACCTGCTGCTCACAAACCGGGTAGAATTAGTGGGGGAAGCAAAAGTGGATGGGAATCTGGGAGGCAGTGACCATGAGTTGGTTGAGGTCAGGATCCTGACGCAGGGAAGAAAGGTAAGCAGCAGGATACGGACCCTGGACTTCAGGAAAGCAGACTTTGACTCCCTCAGGGAACAGATGGCCAGGATCCCCTGGGGGACTAACATGAAAGGGAAGGGAGTCCAGGAGAGCTGGCTGTATTTCAAGGAATCCCTGTTGAGGTTACAGGGACAAACCATCCCGATGAGTCGAAAGAATAGTAAATATGGCAGGCGACCAGCTTGGCTTAATGGTGAAATCCTAGCGGATCTTAAACATAAAAAAGAAGCTTACAAGAAGTGGAAGCTTGGACATATGACCAGGGAAGAGTATAAAAATATTGCTCGGGCATGTAGGAAAGATATCAGGAGGGCCAAATCGCACCTGGAGCTGCAGCTAGCAAGAGATGTCAAGAGTAACAAGAAGGGTTTCTTCAGGTATGTTGGCAACAAGAAGAAAGCCAAGGAAAGTGTGGGCCCCTTACTGAATGAGGGAGGCAAGCTAGTAACAGAGGATGTGGAAAAAGCTAATGTACTCAATGCTTTTTTTTGCCTCTGTTTTCACTAACAAGGTCAGCTCCCAGACTGCTGTGCTGGGCAACACAAAATGGGGAAGAGATGGCCAGCCCTCTGTAGAGATAGAGGTGGTTAGGGACTATTTAGAAAAGCTGGACGTGCACAAGTCCATGGGGCCGGACGAATTGCATCCGAGAGTGCTGAAGGAATTGGCGGCTGTGATTGCAGAGCCCTTGGCCATTATCTTTGAAAACTCGTGGCGAACGGGGGAAGTCCCGGATGACTGGAAAAAGGCTAATGTAGTGCCCATCTTTAAAAAAGGGAAGAAGGAGGATCCTGGGAACTACAGGCCGGTCAGCCTCACCTCAGTCCCTGGAAAAATCATGGAGCAGGTCCTCAAAGAATCAATCCTGAAGCACTTAGAGGAGAGGAAAGTGATCAGGAACAGTCAGCATGGATTCACCAAGGGAAGGTCATGCCTGACTAATCTAATCGCCTTTTATGATGAGATTACTGGTTCTGTGGATGAAGGGAAAGCAGTGGATGTATTGTTTCTTGACTTTAGCAAAGCTTTTGACACGGTCTCCCACAGCATTCTTGTCAGCAAGTTAAGGAAGTATGGGCTGGATGAATGCACTATAAGGTGGGTAGAAAGCTGGCTAGATTGTCGGGCTCAACGGGTAGTGATCAATGGCTCCATGTCTAGTTGGCAGCCGGTGTCAAGTGGAGTGCCCCAGGGGTCGGTCCTGGGGCCCGTTTTGTTCAATATCTTCATAAATGATCTGGAGGATGGTGTGGATTGCACTCTCAGCAAATTTGCGGATGATACTAAACTGGGAGGAGTGGTAGATACGCTGGAGGGGAGGGATAGGATACAGAAGGACCTAGACAAATTGGAGGATTGGGCCAAAAGAAATCTAATGAGGTTCAATAAGGATAAGTGCAGGGTCCTGCACTTAGGATGGAAGAATCCAATGCACCGCTACAGACTAGGGACCGAATGGCTCGGCAGCAGTTCTGCGGAAAAGGACCTAGGGGTGACAGTGGACGAGAAGCTGGATATGAGTCAGCAGTGTGCCCTTGTTGCCAAGAAGGCCAATGGCATTTTGGGTTGTATAAGTAGGGGCATAGCGAGCAGATCGAGGGACGTGATCGTTCCCCTCTATTCGACACTGGTGAGGCCTCATCTGGAGTACTGTGTCCAGTTTTGGGCCCCACACTACAGGAAGGATGTGGATAAATTGGAAAGAGTACAACGAAGGGCAACGAAAATGATTAGGGGTCTAGAGCACATGACTTATGAGGAGAGGCTGAGGGAGCTGGGATTGTTTAGTCTGCAGAAGAGAAGAATGAGGGGGGATTTGATAGCTGCTTTCAACTACCTGAAAGGGGGTTTCAAAGAGGATGGCTCTAGACTGTTCTCAATGGTAGCAGATGACAGAACGAGGAGTAATGGTCTCAAGTTGCAATGGGGGAGGTTTAGATTGGATATTAGGAAAAACTTTTTCACTAAGAGGGTGGTGAAACACTGGAATGCGTTACCTAGGGAGGTGGTAGAATCTCCTTCCTTAGAGGTTTTTAAGGTCAGGCTTGACAAAGCCCTAGCTGGGATGATTTAACTGGGACTTGGTCCTGCTTTGAGCAGGGGGTTGGACTAGATGACCGTCTGGGGTCCCTTCCAACCCTGATATTCTATGATTCTATGATTCTATGATAACACCTTGTCCTGGGCAGGGGAGAAATGAAATGACCCCATCTTGTAACCCTAACCTTCCTTGGGTGATGAATTCCCAGGGCTCCAGCAGGCACTCACCAGTGATTGGGGGGGTGGGATTTCTGCAGGAGGTTGGACTTCCGAGGGTGGGGCCACATGCATCTCACAGCTTCTCTTGCTTTGGTTTGTCTTTGTAGCCATGCAGATATTCCTGAATCCTCTCTCTGCTACGCAGGAGCTGTGCTGGAGTCTGTGATCAGAGCTGGGCGAGAGGTGAGGTCTTGTCTAAAATCCCAGGGCTGGCGCAGGAGGTTTCTCTCTGGCGTTTGTGGAAGGAGGCAGGGTGTGAGGGGTGTAGCTCTGGGGCCTAGAGACTCCTGGCTTGCTACTTGTGAGATGCTGAGGTTAACAAAAGGACAGGAAACGTACCTGTCTGAATGCTCAATGAGGCCCTGAGCCAGTGCAGCAAATTCATTGGTTCTATGGCGGTCTCATAATCCTTTTCCTGCAGTCCCCCTGCTATTCCAGCTCTGAGGCTCCCCACACAAACACCGCCTCCTGTTGCCCTTGATCCTGACCCAGAACCTTCCTGCTTTTCCAGCCATGGGGCTCCCTGTCACCTCTTTCCCCTTTGAAATCCACACTTTCCTCTGTTATCTCCAGGTCTGCGACTAGCTTCCTTGCTCTGGTTCCTGTAACCTCCTTTCCTTCCCCTCCACTCTTTCCAGGATTCTGCTGCTAACGTCCTCTCCAGCTGTTCAGTCCCCTCTCTTCCATTCTCCAACCTCCTGCTGGCTCCCTGTCTGTGCCCCCATCCAAGCCAAGTCCTGCCTCCTTCACCTTTAAGGAGCTATGTAATCTCACCCCGCTTTATGTCCCTTGTGCACCTCCCAGTTCTCTTCTGTCTCCTCTTCACAACCCAACCTGCTGCCTGTGCTAGGGAAAGTCTTATGCTGCTGCTTGGTACCCTCCAAATCCCTTCCTAAAACTCACTGCATATGTTCTTTCCTCCAGGAGCCCTTCTCTTTCTCTCTCCCATCTGAGAATAGCCCTCCTGGGACCTTCATAGCCTACGTTTCCCATCTCTTCTATATTAAGCTCATCAGGGTAGGGAAAGCGTCTCTCCCTGTGAAGGGCTGTGTAAGTTAAGAGTACTATATCCATGATTTTTACTGCCCGTGCCAATCCCCGCTCCAGAGCTGGCCCCGGTCTGTCTATCGCAGGTAGAATATCATTGTTGCTCGGCATGTTGGCTCCAGCAGTTGGGCTCCTCTCTTAGAGAAGCTATTCCTGCTTAGGCTGTCGGGACTGATTTATTGCCACAGGGAAGGCTTAGTGTGATTTTCCCCCCCCCCCCCCCCCACCGGCACCAAGCATGTTGTTCAAATGTTCCACAGAAAAGTTTCTTTTTAGTGAAAAATCCAAAGCAAAAATACTTCAGCCAAAACCAGCAGTGTTTTGATTGGAAAATGGTGCCATGCTGCCTCATGGGAGTTGTAGTTTGGATTCCTCATACTTCCATTCTCCTCTATAGGCCGAGCTCTCTGGTTGGACTATATCTCCCATGATGGACCACAGTCTCCCCATCTCTCCATCATGGGAGTCCTTGGGAGATGGAGTCCTTGGGAGATGCAGCCCAGTTGGGGAGCCCAGCCCCTAGAGGAGAATGGCCACATGAGGAAACCAAACTACAACTCCCATGAGGCACCAAACTCTCTTGATGCAGGATATCTAAATCGAAATATTTCAGGTTTTAGACAAAATAACTTGATTTTGGGGTGTTTGATTTTTGCTACCAAAATTCGAAATTTTCCACAGAAAACAGACGCTTTTTGTGAAAAACATCTTTTGATCAAAAATCAGATTTTCTGTTGAAAAACAGTTTTGATGGAAAACTTTCACCCAACCCTACCACTTGCCTTAAAAGCTATAAAAGCACTGTCGGAAGTGGTCCTGCCATGACCCTGAGGGATGGATTTGATGGGACCCATCTCTAACTTCCATAATCCAAAGCAGTTTTGCATGGAGCTGTTTATCATATCACTAAGGCTAGGATTATGTCATGGAGCTCCATTGTGTTATGGTTATTTTTAGTAAAAGTCAGGGACAGGTCATGGGCTTACGTGAATTTTTATTTATTGCCCATGACCTGTCCCTGACTTTTACTAAAAATAACCATGACAAAATCTTAGTCTTACTCCTTGCCCATGAGCTCATAATGCTGCCCAGGTCCTGCTGTGGCTTGTTCCGTGGCTGCCCTTAGATGCTGCCCATGGCCCATAGTCATCTGAGAGAAAACATCTCCAGGTGGCTTTGGTGCTTTTTCAGTATAAAAAGCCATAGTGCTGAGAGGGATCCATATTGCCCTTTTCATCTTCCTTGGGGGTGGCTCTCCAAGCTCTGCTAACATTACCTCCAACTTAAGCTGTGCAGGAAGGAAGCTTTTACAGTGTCCCACTAGTGACTTGGGGTAAGAAACCAGCGTATAAAGCAGGTCAGTTTTGTCACCCGATAAATTGGATAGCGTATTCCAAGACAATTTGGATCAGCATTGGTTGGGATGGGAGGCATTAGAGAAACCCAGTCCACATCCAGACCTGTTCTGTGGCCTGATCTTTGTCCCCCGTCTCTAGCAGGGAGCAGTTTGGATGGCAGGCTAGCGCCAGGATACAGAATTCAGATTTGAGGAGCTGCTAGGGTTGTGCACAGACTCCAGTAACTTCCATCTACGATGCTGCTTCTGGGAGCTGAGCAGGAAGGAATCCAAAATGGGGCCTGGGAGCAAGGGTGGGGAGGGTCTTGAGGTGCAGGGTTTCCTTACCAGTAAGGCCAGAAAATACAGTTATAATCCTCTGGTCTGACCTGCTGCTTAATTCAGGCTAGTGATTCCCGTTTAGTGTGGCCTTCAAGCCTGTTGCACTGCCTGGGTACATCTACACTGTGATAAGAGACCCTCAGCACAGCCGTGGCTGGCCTGGGTCAGCTGACTCGGGCTCTGCCTATGGAGGTAAAAATTGCCGTTTAGACATTTGGGCTTGGGCTGCAAAGGGGGCAAGTCTCAGAGCCTGGGCTCCAGCCCAAACGCCCGAATGTCTACACAGCAATTTTTAGCTCCATAGCTCGCTAGTCCAGAGTCATCTAACCCGAGCTCTGAGACTTGGTGCCACAAGTGTTTTATTTCAGTGTATCCCGATCCTCTGAGGCTATGCTTCTGTATTGCCTATTTGCATGTCCCCTGCTAGCCAGGCCAGGCGACTTTGGGAACACTAGGCAATGAGAGAGACAGTGGAGAGAGAGAGTGAACAAACGATCCTGCTATCCTTTGTTGGGGCAGCCTTTTAAAGACTTCAGTCTGCAATTACCAACTGGTCCGGCAGAGGGCACTGCGGCTCTCCCATAAAATCAGGCATCCTATAGCTGTCGGATCCATCTGCCTTGGCATGGTCCCTCTGAGCTGCTCCTTTGAAATCTGTCTCCGTTCCTGTTCTTTTGTTTGTTCCAGGCCCTCTCCTGAGGGTGGTGGATGGAAATCCCTCTCTCCTCTGTGCTGACTATGTGCCCATCACTGGGCTCTCTAGTACCCTCAATGTTTCCTCTCGCTCCTCAGTGTTACACTCTGCAGATGCCTGTCCCATTAGTTGTTGCTTCGCCAGCTGTACAGGCTGGGCTCTTGTCCGTCCCACCCATCAACCCTCTCATCGGATGTTGCTCTTAGTGACTGTCTCTAGTGGCGCGGTACCCGGAATGGAATGCAACAGCTGAGCTGTGCAGCGGGAGGGACTGGTGCCTCCCTTCTCCATGATCCAGTGCCTCCCCCGGCAGCTTTTCCTTTATTTGCACCTATGTTGCATTGCTCTGGGCATTCCTAATTTGTTCTCTACTGGCTCTTCCTCCGATTGGGGGGGGGTGTGCATTTGTTTCAGCCTTGCTACTTCCTCAGCTTCTCCCTTAGCGCGTACAATCTAATTCTTTGTGCTTTCTTTAGTGCCTTTTATAGGGATCTCTTCCTCCGCCACTGAAAAGCAGCCACTTCTGGGGTGGGACATGGCAACTGTTGCACAGCCCACAGCAACGCTGTGCTTGGCTCCTTGTACTCCTTGCCCTCCTTGTCGTGCAGAGCTGTGGTGGGAGAGAGCAGCAGCCTGCTCCCGCTGTCCCTAATGCTGTTGGCCTGGTGATTGCGTTTGGCAGGACGCAGAGAAGTTGGAGGGGGAACTGGTCAGTTGGCAGAGCTGTGCAGTGGGAGAAGCAGCAGGACGGTTGCAGCTCCCCACTGCTGTGGTTGAGGATGCAGGGGGAGGGTCCCTGGTTGATTCTGTTGCACCTGCACTTACAAAGTGGGGCGGGGGCAGACTGAGCACTGCCATCTGACCGTCTGGGGTTCTCTCAGCTTGCAGGGACTGGGGAGGAGGCCATGGTCAGCATCGTCCGCTCCTATGATGACTTGAGCCGCAAGCTCTGGAACCTGGAGGGGCTGCCGCTGACTGTGACGGCCGTGCAGGGGACCCATCCGACCCTCAGATACACGGATGTGAGTCTAACGTGGCGGGGAGAGCACGAGGGATGGGAATGATTGTTCCCCCTTTGCCCCGCAGCAGGCTTAGCATTGGGGGGGCTGGGTAACAGCCTAGCCATGGTGAGGAGCCAAGTGTGATGGAGACAGGAGCTGGGAGTGGAAGGCTGGGAGCAGGGAATGGCTGCTATGAGGTACTGGAAGGGGCTTGAGGTTGCAGCTGTCGCTTCAGATCCAGCCTGGCCAGAGGAGCCAGCCTTGCTAGGGTGTAGCGCTTGGTACCCTTCTCCCCTCCAGGGCCTGAGCCCCCTGCCTGCACAGCACTCCCAGTCCCTGCCTTGGGGAGCGGAGGAGCTGGTTCGGAAGGCCAACCTGGGTCTTGCATGTGGCCATAGGGAGCACTAGGCCCCAAGCCAGCCCTGGATGGCTGGGGTTTGGATGGCGGCACCTCAGGGGTGGCGATCCAGGACCTGGGGAGCTATGGGAATGGTGCCCTGCCTGTACCGTGATAGGGAATTGTTTCCTCCTGGTACCGCAGTAATTCTCCGAGGCCCCAGTCGGGGAGAAGGCTCCACTGCGCTAGGCGCTGTACGTGCGCTCGCTCTCGGGAATCCTAGGAGCTGCTACAGAGGAACAGACCCAGTGGCTTCTCCTGTGCATCTTTCCCAGCCGATCACCCACCTGTGCCCTGGAGCACAAGGCTTGATAGCTGTGGTGCTGGTGTCATGCACATGGCTGCTTGTGTCGCTGCGATGGTGGGCACGAGTGTGGCACCGTGTTTGGGAGGGACGTGCCGCCTTGCCGTGTGCATCCTGCTTTCTCCAGTCTCACCCCATTAAACTCCAGTCTGGCTGTGTCCTAGGTCTTCCCTCCAACCCCCATGAAACCGGATTATTCGTACCATGTGAGGATCAAGGATAAGAAGTCATTGCTTCCATTGGCTGAGAAACCCTGCCCAGCGTATATAGCTCCAATGAAAGGTAGGGTAGCAAGGAGGGGAAACTGAGGCATGGGGTGGGGGGGAGAAATAACTTGCCCAAGTTTACATGTGAAGTGCTGGAGCTGGGAACCAAACCCCAGAGTCCTGGCTCCCAGTGCCTTGCTCTAGCCACTAAGCTGCCCAGCCCTCTGCATTGTGACCGTGTCTCTCACGGTTGCCCCGGGCTCACCATGTTCCTGTTGCTGATTTAATCCCTCAGTCGTGTGCCACATGGAAGGGAGCGGCCAGTGGCCGCAGGACAAAGAAGCCATCACACGTGTCAAAGCCGCTTTCCACCTCCTGCTGGCCGAGCTCCTCAGCCAGCAGCACCAACTCCTCTGCCGGCCTGCGGCCACCCACACAGATGTGTACAAGGTACAGACACAGGAACCTGGGGCGGAGGCAGTCTGGGATCCTTCTCTGATGGGCTGGGCTGGTCTCAGAAGTCAAGGAGTTTTTTGCCTGGCTCCCTGATAAGGAGCCAAAGGAGCTGTGGAGTGGGTACAGCGGCTGGCACTGCCAGCTGCAGAGCTGGGTTTCTGGCTGGTGGGTTGCAGGGACCACCAGGCATGAGGCTGGCGTGCCGCTCTTTTTCTTGGAAGGCTGGTCCCTACATGTATTCCACCGTGCGTACGCGTGCACTCGGAGCTTGAGGACACTGAAAGCAGCGTCTATTGTTCCGCACGCACGCCCTGGCTCACCTTGTGCCTCTGACCAAAGAGATAAAGGTTGGGGCAGACCAACAGCCTCCCTAGTTCCTTCTTGTTGCCGCATGGTCAGACCTCCAGTGTCTGAAGCTTCAGCTTTATTCCTTTATCTGTGAGCACAGAGTGAGGTAGCTGTAAGTAGCTTTTAGAGATTTGAATTTAAAAGTTTTATCTGATAATTTTTATTGTTAGTCACTCTCCAGGCTTGGGGAGCTCTCCTTCCACTCACCCAACCCCTGTTTCTGGTAGTGGGCTATGCGCAAGACTCTGGGCTGATCAGACCCAGAGTGGGGCAGCCCCCCATACATTGACCTGACTCAGCAAGGGGTGCCCCCTGCCACAAGATCTGAATCAGGAGCAAAGGATTCTACTGCAGATCCCTCGTCGGGGTTTTCTCAGGAGAGCAGGGAACATTCTCGTAAGCATGAGACTAAGTCTTCCTCCAAATCCACTTGGAAGAAGGCAGTCTGATTCAGCCCTGGCTAAACCGAGCAAGTCTCTAAGTCCAGCCCAAGAAAATGTAGTACGTCCTAAGTCTCAGCGGCGTGAAAGCTCATAAGTCTAGGGCTCCCATCGGCACCAGATGGCGATCCGGCAGCAAACACAAGCCACTGACCGAACACAGATCACTGAGAGCATCGGTTACCTGTAGTACCATCCTTGTCTTCCATGGCAGTGGCACAGATGGTCTCGCTGCGGCTCCGGTGGTTTGGGCAGATGGGACCCCTCTCGCTCCAGGAAGAGCTGAGACCTGCGCTCCTCCTGAGAACAACTTCTTTCTCCCAGGCCGAATCTCCCCTCCTTCTGGTCCCTCCCTCTCGAGAGAGGTTACGACTCCCACAGGAGAGCTGACCTTTGGGAGGAGTTGGTCTCCCATTCCATTGTCGGGCTATGACTTCCCTCCAGTGGCGCTGTTGGACCCAGAATCAGCTTTCTTCTCATCAGGAGATTCTGAACTGCCCAGTGAACCATCACTCCCTCCTCCAAGATGCACTTTCCTGGTCACAAGGCTTGGACCAGTTTGGGACCAAACCTCCACCTCATCACCTAAGGCTAAGATTTTTGTCACGGATATTTTTAGTAAAAATAAAAGACAGGTCATGGGCACTAAAGCAAAATTCACGGAAGCCTGTGACCTGTCCCTTTTTTTTTACTAAAAATATCCATGACAAAATGGGAAATGGCTGGGCAGATGCCCGTGGCTGGGAGCTCCAGGCCCCCGCAACCTTCCTGCAGCTGGGAGCTGCAGGGATCCCCCTGCCCGCCATGCCACGGGGAATTGTGGAAATCCCCCTGTGATGGGTGGTGGCAGCCAGGGAGTTGCAGGGATCCCCCTGCTGCTGGAGGCTGTGGGGAGCTGCGGGGATCCCCCATGCCACCAGGGAGCTGCGGAGTACTACCCCGCCCACAGCAGCTGGGAGCCTGGGGGCACCACTTCCCTGCAGCTCCCAGCCGCCAGGGCTGAAGTCATGGAGGTCTTTGGAAGTCACAGATTCTGTGACCTCTGTGACTAAATTGTAACCTTACTCATCACCTGCCTTGGAACTGTCAGTACCCCATGCCATGGGAACCTCCGCAACCCCCATTCGATCCATCCAGTTGGTTATACTGGGGCTATGGGACCAGTACCATCTCACAGAGCTGGTCTGGTCTGCTAGGGAGTCTCCTTTTCCCTCCCCTTTGAGCGGGCAACTGGATCTGCCCCCGACACAACTGAGGAGGAGTATGCGCCGGCTCTCCTGGCTTCACCGGAACTGATGAGATTGTCTTCTCAGTCTCCAATATTCTCAAATGAGAAGTGGAGTCCTTCTTACAGTGCAGAACGACACAGTGAGTTCCTCGGTACCAAAGGGGGGGTTTTTGCTCAATGTATTTCCTAGGCAGTTGGAGACTCATTCTCGACCTCTGCCGTCTTAACTGCTTTATTCTCAAACTCAAGTTTTGCACGGTCACAGTGGCATCTGTAATTACATCCTTGGAAAAAGACATGCGGTTTACAGCCCTTGACGTGAAGGATGTCTATTTTCACATGGATATCCACCCTACTCACAGACACTTTCTCAAACTCATGGTGGGCTCTGGCTACTTTCAAGACAGAGAGTTCCCTTTCGGCATTGCTACCACCCCCAGGGGTTTTACCGAGGTGTTCTCTATAGTAATAGCCTGTAGCAGTCGCCGTGGTGTCACTGTCTTCCTCTACCTCGATGATTGGCTCCTTGTCGCCAGGTCATGCCAAGAGACCTATGTGTTGACTTGACAATCTTGCTATCCCTTTCCTCTTTGGGGGTCAGCGTAAATGCCAAAAAGTCTGAGCTTGCGTCATGCCGACTTAGACTTTATTGAGGCATCCTTAAATCCTCAGCAGGCAAGCCCTTGCTGTGACTGAGACAGGTTTCAGGCTATGACCAATCTTATTTACCAGATCATAAGCAGCGTCCCAATACTTGTCAAGATTTTCCTCTCTCCTAGGTCATATGGCTTCATGTGGTGATGTCATGCCATTTTCAAGATGCCATCTCTGTTGCCTACAAGTGTGGCTTCGAACAGTGTACTTGCCAAACTGGCAGTCTGTGAACACCATAGTGACTGTTCCTGTCCAAGTGATACCATCCCTGTCATGGTGGCAGAATCCCAGCAGGGTATGTGTTGATGTTCCCTTTGTCGCCTCCACTCTGGACAGAAGGATCATTACCAACACGCCCCTGTTGGGTTGGGGAGTCCAGAAGGACAACTGTATAGCCCTGGACATCGAGAGAGTCAGAGAATCATAGAATATCAGAGTTGGAAGGGACCTCAGGAGGTCATCTAGTCCAACCACCTGCTCAAAGCAGGACCAACACCAACAAAATCATCCCAGCCAGGGCTCTGTCAAGCCTGACCTTAAAAACTTCTAAGGAAGGAGATTCTACCATCTCCCTAGGTAACACATTCAAGTGTTTCACCACATTTCTAGTGAAAAAGTTTTTCCTAATATCCAACCTAAACCTCCCCCACTGCAACTTGAGACCATTACTCCTTGTTCTGTCATCTGCTACCACTGAGAACAGTCTAGATCCCTCCTCTTTGGAACCCCCTTTCAGGTAGTTGAAAGCAGCTATCAAATCCCCCCTCGTTCTTCTCTACCGCAGACTAAACAATCCCAGTTCCCTCAGCCTTTCCTCATAAGTCATGTGCTCCAGCCTCCTAATTATTTTTGTTGCCCTCCCCTGGATGTCTTCCAATTTTTCCACATTCTTCTTGTAGTGTGGGGCCCAAAACTGGATACAGTACTCCAGATGAGGCCTCACCAATGTTGAATAGAGGGGAACGTTCACATCCCTCGATCTGCTGGCAATGCCCCTACTTATACAGCCCAAAATGCCATTGGCCTTCTTGGCAACAAGGGCATACTGTTGACTCATATCCAACTTCTCGTCCACTGTAACCCCTAGGTCCTTTTCTGCAGAACTGCTGCCGAGCCATTCGGTCCCTAGTCTGTAGCGGTGCATGGGATTCTTCCGTCCTAAGTGCAGGACTCTGCACTTGTCCTTGTTGAACCTCATCAGATTTCTTTTGGCCCAGTCCTCTAATTTGTCTAGGTCCCTCTGTATCCTATCCCTACCCTCCAGCGTATCTACCTCTCCTCCCAGTTTAGTGTCATCTGCAAACTTGCTGAGGGTGCAATCCACACCATCCTCCAGATCATTTATGAAGATATTGAACAAAACCGGCCCCAGGACCGACCCTTGGGGCACTCCACTTGATACCGGCTGCCAACTAGACATGGAGCCATTGATCACTACTTGTTGAGCCCGACAATCTAGCCAGCTTTCTGTCCACCTTATAGTCCATTCATCCAGCCCATACTTCTTTAACTTGCCTGCAAGAATACTGTGGGAGACCTTGTCAAAAACTTTGCTAAAGTCAAGGAACAACACATCCACTGCTTTCTCCTCATCCACAGAGCCCGTTATCTCATCATAGAAGGCAATTAGATTAGTCAGGCATAACTTGCCCTTGGTGAATCCATGCTGACTGTTCCTGATCACTTTCCTCTCCCCTAAGTGCTTCAGAATTGATTCCCTGAGGACCTGCTCCATGATTTTTCCAGGGACTGAGGTGAGGCTGACTGGCCTGTAGTTCGCAGGATCCTTCTTCCCTTTTTTAAAGATGGGCACTACATTAGCCTTTTTCCAGTCGTCCGGGACCTCCCCCGATCGCCATGAGTTTTCAAAGATAATGGCCAATGGCTCTGCAATCACATCTGCCAACTCCTTTAGCACTCTCGGATGCAGCGCATCCGGCCCCATGGACTTGTGCTCATCCAGCTTTTCTAAAAAGTCCCAAATCACTTCTTTCTCCATAGAGGACTGGTCACCTCCACCCCATGCTGTGTTGCCCAGTGCAGTAGTCTGGGAGCTGACCTTGTTCGTGAAGACAGAGGCAAAAAAAGCAATGAGTACATTAGCTTTTTCCACATCCTCTGTCACTAGGTTGCCTCCCTCATTCAGTAAGGGGCCCACGCTTTCCTTGACTTTCTTCTTGTTGCTAACATACCTGAAGAAACCCTTCTTGTTACTCTTAACATCTCTTGCTAGCTGCAACTCCAGGTGTGATTTGGCCTTCCTGATTTCACTCCTGCATGCCCGAGCAATATTTTTATACTCCTCCCTGGTCATTTGTCCAATCTTCCACTTTTTGTAAGCTTCTTTTTTGTGTTTAAGATCAGCAAGGATTTCACTGATAAGCCAAACTGGTCGTCTCCCATATTTACTATTCTTTCTACACATCGGGATGGTTTGTCCCTGTAATCTCAATAAGGGTTCTTTAAAATACAGCCAGCTCTCCTGGACTCCTTTCCCCCTCATGTTATTCTCCCAGGGGATCCTGCCCATCAGTTCCCTGAGGGAGTCAGTCTGCTTTTCTGAAGTCCAGGGTCTGTATTTTGCTGCTCTCCTTTCTTCCCTGTGTCAGGATCCTGAACTTGACCATCCTATGGTCACTGCCTCCCAGGTTCCCATTTACTTTTGCTTCCCCTACTAATTTTCCCGGTTTGTGAGCAGCAGGTCAAGAAGAGCTCTGCCCCTAGTTGTTTGCACCAGGAAATTGTCCCCTGCACTTTCCAAAAACTTTCTGAATTGTCTGTGCACCGCTGTATTGCTCTCCCAGCCAATATCAGGGTGATTTGAAGTCTCCCATGAGAACCAGGGACTGCGATCTAGTAACTTCTGTTAGTTGCTGGAAGAAAGCCTCGTTCACCTCATCCCCCTGGTCTTGGTGGTCTATAGCAGACTCCCACCACGACATCACCCTTGTTGCTCATATTTCTAAACTTAATCCAGAGACTCTCAGGTTTTTCTGCGGTTTCATACTGGAGCTCTGAGCAGTCATACTGCTCTCTTACATACAGTGCAACTCGCCCACCTTTTCTGCCCTGCCTGTCCTTCCTAAACAGTTTATATCCGTCCATGACAGTACTCCAGTCATGTGAGTTATCCCACCAAGTCTCTGTTGTTCCAATCACATGCATAATTCCTTGACTGTGTTAGGGCTTCCAGTTCTCCCTGCTTGTTTCCCAGGCTTCTTGCATTTGTTTATAGGCACTTGAGATAACTCGCTGTTTGTCCTGCTGTCTTAGTCTGAGGCAGGAGCCCTCCCCTCTTTCGCTCTCCTGCTTGTGAGTCCAGGGTGCACATCAATGTTCTGGAATTGCGGGCTGTTCAAAGGGTTTGCAAAGCTTTTCTCCTGCTCATTCAAGGTCACTGTGCCATTGTGATGTTGGACAACATCACAACAGTCTTTTATATCAACCAACAGGGAGGAGTGACATCCATTTCTCTGTGTGCAGAAGCGGTCAGTCTGCGGAGCAGTTGCATTGGCAGTCTGCCTCCCTGGAAACCAGAATGTGCTAGTGGATTTTCTCAGCAGACGTTGTGCTGTTGATCGTGAGTGGGAGCTACACAACTCTGTGATGAACAATATTTTGACTCCGTGGGGAAACGCCGCCAAGGACCTGTTTATCTCCCAAACAGTCAGGAACCATTAGCTTCTTGCGCCTTGTCTTTCTTACCCATGAAGGTCGCATTCCTGGTTGCCAGCACCTCAGCCAGGAGGGTTGGTGAGCTTGGAGCATTGATGGCGGATCCTTTTTACCCTATATTCCATAAGGACAAGATTTCATTAAGTTCACACCCTGAATTCTCCCCCAAAGCAGTTTGCATTTCACCTGAACCAGTCAGTTCACTTACTTGTGTTCTTCCCAAAACCTCACACTGTCAGAAGAAAGGAGGCTCCAAACCCTCAATGGTCAGCGAGCCTGAGCCTTTTACCTGCAGAGTACAAAACCAGTCAGAAATTCTCCTTGACTGTTTGTCACCAAAGTGGAAAGGGTCAGGGGTCAGGCTATCTTCTCTTAAAGAATCTCCAAATGGATCTCGGCAAAGCAAAATACAGCCCACTTGTTGGCCAATCTTTCCCCTCCTCATGGGGTAAGAGCTCATTCCACAAGAGTGCAAGCAATGGCCATGGTGTCGCTTCAATAAGTGACTTTTACTTGATATCTGCAAGGTGGGTACCTCGAGCGGCTTTCACACTATTGTGAGATGCTATATCTTGGTAGCTGATTCCTCTGTCTGTTGCATCTTCTGGAATGGCAGTCCTTGGTTTGGCTCTGCCATCCATGACCTCACACTCCCCTCCTTTCGAAGTCTTGCTTGTCCGTTGCCCACAGTGGAATACAGAGAGGGACCAGCACTCAAAAAAAGAAAAGAAAAAGTTATTTTACCTTGTAATAACTGGAGGTTTTTCAAGATGCGTGGTCCTTTCTGTGTTCCACTACCCACCCTCCTTCCCCTCTGCTTTGGATCTTCTGTGCTTGGTGGTGGAGAAGGAACTGGAGAGGTGGTCGGCCCTCTGTATCCTTTATCTCCTTGGTCAGAGGCACCAGGTGAGCCAGGGTGCATATGCAAACTAGTAGTTGCTGCTTTCAGACTTTTCCAGCTCCGGGCACATGGCGTGCGTGCATGCCCACAGTGGATAACAGAGAGGGACGAGACATCTCCAAGAACCTCAGATACTAATAAGTAACTCTTCTCTTCTGCATCCTTGACTTGGAGATACAGCATCATCCCTGCCTCAGAGGGACGTACCTTGGCTCGGGCTGTAACGAAACTCAAGGCATAGCCTGTGTATGTTGCTTTGGGCTCCTGCCCCCACCCACCGTGGCTCACTCTCGCCCTCTCTCAGGATGGCTATGTTTTCCGTCTCCAAGTGGCCTACCACAGGGAGCCCCACATCCTGAAGGAGGTGGTCACTCCGGAGGGGATGCTGAAGTACAGGGACACAGAGGAGTCTCAGCAGCTGGAGCTGGAGACACTCCACCTGCCCTACCTGACCAGTTCTCTGCACGGGTAAGGAAGAGGGTATGCCCCGCACGGGGAGGGGAGTGCATTAGGGGTTGGTGTGATCATTGATGCCTGGAGGTGCCATACTGAAATTGCTTAATGGGGGAAAACTGCAAAGAATGGGACACGCGATTCCCCCAAACTAGTGGTTATTCTCATAATTAGGTTCACCATGCCAGCAACAAAACAGCATCTACAATACCTTCCTGGCTACCAAGAAGCCAAAACCACAGCTCCCTTAAAGCAGCCCAGCCTTGAGCTCCCACTCAGACAGCCAAGTCAAATATGATGAAGATTACGAAAAATCTTGTTCATCATATAAAAAGTGCTACCAATCCCAAGAGATCAGACACATTACTCACCAGGTCAATGAATATTTCAGATCTTACCCAAATACGTGCTTACAGCCAATTCTTGTT
Organism: Dermochelys coriacea; assembly: GCF_009764565.3. Classification (NCBI taxonomy): domain Eukaryota; kingdom Metazoa; phylum Chordata; order Testudines; family Dermochelyidae; genus Dermochelys; species Dermochelys coriacea. The sequence goes on from NC_050072.1 coordinate 5,497,197, forward strand.
AACTAAACTAAGATTTATTTTTTAAAAAAAGAGAATATTATGGTTAAAAGATTATTCATCGGTCAGTTCCATAGTAGAGATAGTGAGCTGCCGAGTTGCACAAAGTTATTTCCAGAATCAGTTCATTTAGGTTATAATCCGAATAGGCAGTCCATATAAAGAGTTTGTTCAATTTCTTCCATGGGAAATAGCAGGGCAATCCAGATTGGAGCTGGAGAACTCCATCTCGTGACTCAGGTTTCCCCTGACCAAACTTTAGCAGATCTGAGATACAGGATCGGGGCCCCGGAGTTATTTTATAGATCACTGGCAGGCTATCAATAGCCTCTTGACAGCAGCTATTCCTTGGGCTTTCAGGTAAAACGTTCTATTTCCTGTGTATACACAGTATCAGAGGGGTAGTTGTGTTAATCTGTATCCATAAAAACAATGAGGAGTCCGGTGGCACCTTAAAGACTAACAGATTTATTTGGGCATAAGCTTTCGTGGGTAAAAAATCCACTTCTTCAGCTGCATGGAATGAAAATTACAGTTACAGGCATAAATATATATTGGCACATGAAGAGAAAGGAGTTGCATAGGTAACTAGTTGCATTCATCAGCATAAGATAACTATCCATTAAGCAGTTCATAGATAGTTTACTACAAACTTCAAAGAGAAATATAGGCACTGGTATTATTACACCATCTAAATGTTAATAAATCCCTTTTGATCTCTTAATCAATAGAATATAGTAACAGACCGGAACCATCTAGTTGCATTGTTAATCTCTAACAAGATATAAGTAAACACATAAAAATACCTTTTAGTATTTACCTCTAATTACCTAACAATGTAGGTTTGCATCTCAAAGCTCTAGTCTATCGGACATGGCTATGTTAGCTATTTATAAGGAATGGTCCTAATGACCATTTACATACTTTTCTAATATGTCTTTAAAGGTTGCATTTGGGTCGTTTAGCCTGCTAATTGCATAACTCTTTCTGGCTCAGTGTCAGTCAGGAACTGGTCCTTCAGCTCTCTACACCTATGAGGAATGGGCAGAGCACTGTGGGGGGGGGGGAGGCAGAGGGAGAGAGGAGTGCATTGTGGGTAGGGAACTGATTGGCGGCTTTCTGCTAGATCTGAGACTCCTTCCCCTCTGGTTATGACAACCAGTGGGTCTGGGCAGTCGCTACAGAGTGAATGAGACTGACCCATTCCCCCTTCCCTCTCCAGAAAATCCCAGCAAACCCAGTGCCTGCAGCTCGCTCGCAGCAAACAATCCGTCCACTCACAGCTCTGCACTCAGAGGTCATTGGGGTGGCTTGGGTGACTGGAATAACAAGGTGATGCTGCTGCTTATCTTCCTTCTCCCTGCAGGCTCCAGCAGCAACACCCCGCCTTCAGCGGCACCTCCCGGCTAGCCAAGCGCTGGGTCTGCGCCCAGCTGCTGAGTGACAGCCTCTCGGATGAATGCGTGGATCTGCTGGCGGCGTCTCTGTTCCTGCACCCCGCACCTTTCACCCCGCCGAGGTGAGAACCAGGGTTCTCTGGCCTCCCTGCTTTTTGTGTTGGATTAACTCCCTCCAACTCACATCCCATTTTCTTGGGATGCTTTGGGTGAGGGAACAGAGGACAGGGCTGGGAGTCTGCCCGGGCAGCTGTGGGAGGAGGGCGGGGGGTGGGGGCTGGGAATCTGCCCGGGCAGCTGTGGGAGGAGGGCGGGGGCTGGGAGTCTGCCCTAGCACATACTATGATTTTAATGGCTTATTAATGAAGCGCAGCTGGGGACCAGTTCAGTCCTGAGAAGCTGAATGGGTGGCTAGTCCAAAGCCCTGAGCCACCATGGGCTATGAGTAGGGACCTACCAAATTCTCGGTCCATTCTGGTCAACTTTAGGGCCAGAGGACTTTAAAATTGGTCAATTTCATGATTTCAGATGTTTACATCTGAAATTTCAGGGTGTTGTAACCGTGCGGGTCCTGACCCAAAATGGCATTGGGGTGAGGGGGAGGTTTGCAAAATTGTTGTGGGGGGGGGGGAGTCCCGAAAATTGCCACCCTCATTTCTGTACTGCCTTCAGAGCTGGCCTCCGAGCTTCCTGCAGTTAAAGGAGCTTCCTGGGGGTGCATGTGGGTAGGATCTCCCCCATGCTGCCAGGAGCACCCCAGCCTGGGTCTCCTACCTGCTGGTTGAGGCCAGTTACAGATTAAGGCAATATGGGGACTCCCCCAGGGAAAATGGGTGCCCCAGCCCTGGAAGAAGCCCCAGAAGCGGAAGCCCTGAGCCCTGGCAGGAGCTGTGTGGGAAGAAACCACCACCCTGGGCTGCTCCTAGAAGCCCCGAACCCAGGCTACAGCCGGCAGGAGTGGAAGTCCCCAGCCCTGGCAGGAGCCACTCGGAGATGAAGCCCCGAGCCTGGGTTGCCCTGGCTGCCGCCGCCAGGAGGGGAAGCCTGGGGAGGAAGCCCTGAGTTTGGCACCATGGCAGAAGCCAAGGGTGGGGGGCATGGAAGCCCAGAGCCCAGCTTTCAGTCTGCTGCAGCATAGAAGTGCCGCTGTATCACCCTCATTTCTGCACTGTCTCTGGAGGTGGGTCTGATCTCCCCACCAACAGAAGCCGTGCAGGGGAAAGACAACTCCTGTCCCTCCCCAGCACAGCCAGACTAGTAGCTGCTGGGAGCCCTGAGCTCCCAGCAGCAGGGGAAATCAGATTTCATGGGGAAGGGCTGATTTCACAGTCCGTGACATGTTTTTCACAGCTGTGAAATTGGTAGGGCCCTAGCTATGAGACCTTGCACTTCCAGGCCACCAGTTGGACCCTGGGCCCCATCAGCAAATGAACTGTGTTTCCATCTGAGGGCTGTGATCAACCCAAAATGCGTGTGTTGAGTCCCAGCCCAGTTCCCCGTGATTCGCTCTTCACCAGTGGCTCGGATTAGCCCGCTGGCTGGCAGACCCAGCAGAGAGGCCAAAGGCCATCATGGTAATAGTTAGACTCTGTGGTACTGGCTATTTGCTGTGGTGCAGCCCTGCCCCAAGAACACAAATCAGAGTAAAGTCACTAGCCAGGCAGGATAACATGGGTCAGCGCTGGCAGATGCTTCAAACCCAGATCATGGGCTGGTCAGTAGCTGACAACGACTTCGCTCAGGAGATGGGATGCAGGGAAGAGTGAGGCCCAGTAACCTGGCTAGGGATTGAACTAGCCATGGAGAGCCAGGCCCCCGCTCTCCTGCGAGGGGCGGTGTCTTTCCAGGTCAGGGCGGAGGGGAAGGGCGGGTTAATGGTTCTGCGCCTTTCTCCATCCTGGGACTGCCCTCTCCCTTTATCGAGGTGCGCAGGGCAGCGGTCCGAGAGCCCATGGCACAGACTAAGCAGGCGCTGCTCTCCAGAGGACTCCAGTGTGTCTGAGCCTGGAGAGCTTCCTGGGTTTTCTTTCTGGCCCCCTCACTGCATCGCCGAAGTCTATGGCTTTGCTTGGTTTGGCTCCCTTGCTCAATCAGATCGGTATGGATGGAGGCGGGTGGAGCAGTTACTTCCTCGGGGGCCCTGATTTCTTCTGGTGCCTGGCTTGGCTGGTCCCAGCATGCTGTGCCCTCTAGGAACAGAGCTCTCCCAGTCTGTGTTCGGGGTGACTGTCGCTGGCACGAGGCATCTGGGTAATGCTGGGAGACTGTTGCCTTCAGCCATTATCTGCACAGCTGCTAGGAAGGAAAATGTGCTTTGCATTGCTTCTTTATAGGGGCAGCCTCTCCAGTGTAACTTCAGTGTCATCCCTGCCAACAGCAAACGGGCCTGGCTGCAGAAGGGCTGTGGGCTGCCCTGTGGAAGCCCTGTGCCATGGGAGATAAAGGGGGATGTGTGCCTCAGGCCAGGTATGGGGAGGCTCTGGAGATGCAGTCACACTAAGGGGCTATGAGAATAAACATCTGTGCAGTTCCCCTGGTATTAACCATCCCTCTGGGGTTCACAACTGTAGCGCTGTGTGTTCCTGTGTCCTGTGATCCTCGGAGCTGCCCTAGCTGGGGTCATGTTTATTTTTGTCTCTGAGTCATTGAGAGGGAATCCTTGGTTGGGGTCAAACTCTCGCTTTCCTGCAGCTGAATGTGAGGCTGGGACAGCGTGAACCCCAGTTACTCCCATCTGCTGTTCCTGTCCTGCTTCTAGACAGGGGCAGTGTGTTCTGGGCATGGGTGTCGGGACTCCTGGGTTCATGATGTTGATGAGATGGCTTCCACACACCCATTGGCAGCTTCATGCTTGCAGCGGAAGGCTGGCTAGTTAGCCGGGGAAACTTGGTATGTTTAAAGCTAGATGGAAGAAAACACTAGTAAATCTACCATAGAGACCAATCCTACACTAGCTCTGGACTCAACAGAACCCCACTGGGCTTTAAAATAATGATCCGTTTTATCCCTGTGTGGAACTGAGAGACCTCCCAGTCGCTCTGTAGCTGCACTCGGGATCCGATTTCTCCACGTAAGTTTGTGCTGTTTATAATGCCACACACTGCCAGGGAGTCTTTCGTCTGAGGCTCTCAAAGCATTTAATTAAACCTGTCCGTTGCCTTGTGGTCCTGGCAAGTATCGTCCCCTGTTTTATGGGGAGGGAAACAGGCACAGAGGTGAAGTGACTTGCCCACTACAAGAGTGGCTCACTCCAGCCCCCCTGCTGTAACCACTAGACAAAACTGCCTCTCTGTGGAAGAGGCAGGCACAGGAGATGGAGAGGACCGAGGAGAACGTTTTGCCCCATTCCTGGTTTCAGCTGCAGGGACATGAATGGGGAGAGGCTCCCACCTGACTTTAATGAACAGTCTCTCAGAGAGGCCAAAATGCCCATGGTCCCTGGCTGTGAGGAGGCTCCTTCCTAGCTCCCCTAGCTGGGGCTCTCTGTGGATCCCCAACAGAGCCTGCCTCGTTGATGTACCACCGCCTGGCTTGGAGCTCCTCTCTGTGCAGGGGGAGCATTCTCTCTCTCTCTCACCCGTTACATTGGTTTCTGTCTTGCCTGCAGCTCCCCTCAGGTGGGCTTCCTTCGCTTCCTCCACCTGCTCACGGCCTTCGACTGGAAGAACAGCCCCCTCATCGTTAACCTGAACGCTGACCTCAAAGGTGAGTCGATAGGGCCCCGTGCGGCCCATGGTGCTGTGCAGCATGTCCTCTGGCTGCCCTTGGCTCAGGTCTGGCTGTGAGATGAGACGCCAGCAGATCCTGGCCTGCCTTGTTCTCTGTGAGAGCCCTGCAGATGATGCTTCTAATAGGTGGCTCGGGATTGGGAATGGGGTATATGGAACCTTCCACCACAAGGTTTTGGGGCTCACTGTGACCCAAGTGGCCTGCATCTGTTGTGGCTGGCAGGCAGGCTTTATGGAATAAGATGGATGGGCCTCGCTTCCTTGTAGACAGGTTAGAGAAAAATCACTATCCCTGTTGGCCCTAACAGCACTGTGGCTGCCATGGAGACTTCACTATTGGGAGATCTCTCCATAGCAGGAGACAGGTGCATTGACTGGGCCATGTGAGGAAAGCCTTCGTACCGTCCTGCCTCAGGGTCATGTTACCTCAGTTAAATCCTCTGGGAAGGGTCTTTGTACGATCCCTGTGTATGTGTTCAGGAAGAGGGGAAAGGCCAGGGACTTGGCCTATTCAGAGGCTGGTTGGGTTGCCATTTTGGGGGTGGGAGCAGCTACCTTGCTAGGAACCAAATCAAGACCACCTGCTGTCGTTTCACTGCAGCTACCCAGCAGCTGTTGGGAGAAGCTGCTTTTCAGCTGCCGCTGATCTGGGCCAGTTTGGAGGCAGAAGCTGAAAATCTCCGTATCCTGTTACCAGTCACCAAAGCTCGCTCTGGCTGGGAATGCCTTCCTCGTTGGAGTGGTTGGCTGGAAACCCAAGCAGCAGATTATCTGGGGTTCAAAGCGCATGGGATGCGGGCTGGTTTCTTCTTCTGTTTTCCCCGTGTAGGTTTTCATGTCTTAATCCCCCAGGTGTTTGGGGGTGGGGGAAGGTAGGTGTTTTGTTTTATTGCTTAGATCTCTTGGTGTAGCTGTCTCTGATTTCCAAGGCGTTTGGCTCATTTCCTCCTGGACATAGTTTGCCTCCAGGCAATACCTGAGCTCTAGTCTATTCATTGTCAGATATGTTTACAAGCACCGCCACCTGGGATGCTATGTGGACATGATCATATAGGGCATTGAACTGGGACTTGAGAGACCCGAGTTCAATTTGTGGCTTTGCCACTGGCCTGCTGGGTCACTTTGGGCTGGTCACCACCACTCCCTGTGCCTCAGTTTTCCTGTCTGTAAAATGGGGTTGAGGATACTGACCTCCTTTGAGATCTGTGGATGAAAAGTGCTATATAGGAGCTAGTGTTGGTATTATTTTTAGGGCTGTCAATCACAATTTTTTGAGTTAATTGCGATTAAAAAAATTAATTGCAATTAATCGCAGTTTTAATCACACTGTTAAACAATAGAATACCAATTGACATTTATTAAATATTTTTGTAATTTTCTACATTTTCAAATATATTGATTTCAGATACTACACAGAACACAAAATAAACAGTGTTCACTTTATTTTTTTATTACAAGTATTTGCACTGTAAAAATGTCAAAAAAAAAAAAAGAAAAGAAATTGTATTTTTCAATTCACCTTATACAAGTACTGTAGTGCAATGTCTTTATGGTGAAAGTGCAACTTACAAATGTTGATTTTTATTATTTTTTGTTACATAACTCCACTCAAAACCAAAACAATGTAAAAATTTTCGCCCACAAGTCCACTCAGTCCTACTTCTTGTTCAGCCAATCTCTAAGACAAACAAGTTTGTTTATATTTACAGGAGATAATAAGAAGCGGGCAGCATTTATAGTGTCACCTGAAAGTGAGAACAGGCTTTCACATGGCACTTTTGTAGCTGGCATTGCAAGGTATTTACGTGCCAGATATGTTAAACATTTGTATGTCCCTTCATGCTTCGGCTACCATTCCAGAGGACGTGCTTCCATGCTGATGACGCTCGTTTTAAAAAAAAAAAAATGCATTCATTAAATTTGTGTCTGAACTCCTTGGGGGAGAATTGTATGTCTCCTACGCTGGGTTACCCTCATTCTGCTATATATTTCGTGTTATAGCAATCTTGAATGATGATCCAGCACATGTTCGTTTTAAGAACACTTTCACCAGAGATTTGACAAAATGCAAAGAAGGTACCAATGTGAGATTTCTCACGATAGCTACAGCACTCGACCGAAGGTTTAAGAATCGAAAGTACCTTCCAAAATCCGAGAGGGATGATGTGTGGAGCATGCTTTCAGAAGTCTTAAAAGAGCAACACTCGGATGCTGAAACTATAGAACCCAAACCACCAAAAAAGAAAATCAACCTTCTGCTTGTGGCAGCTGACTCCGATGATGGAAAATGAACATGCGTTGGTTTGCACTTCTCTGGATGATTATTGAACGGAATCCATTATCAGCATGGACACATGTCCATTGGAACAGTGGTTGAAGCATGAAGGGAATTATGAATATGTAGTGCATCTGGCACATAAAATGTCTTGTGATGCCGGCTACAACAGTGCCATGTGAACGCGTGCTCTCGCTTTCAGGTGATTATTGTAAACCAAGAAGCGGGCAGCATTATCTCCTGTGAATGTAAACAGACTTGTTTGTCTGAGCGATTGGCTGAACAAGAAGTAGGACTGAGCGGACTTTGTTTTATTTTTGAATGCAGTTTATTTTTTTGTACTTTAATTCTACATTTGTAAGTTCAACTTTCATGATTAAAGAGATTGCACTACAGTACTTGTATTAGTGCTGATATTGGAAGTGATTATGACCTTGTGATGCTAAACTTTTGGCTGCAGCTAAGGAAAATCATCAGGCCAAAGTTCACCAGAATCAAGTTTGACTTCGGAGACTTAGAGACCAAAGCATTGCAGAGTCATTGCAAGCAATGATCGGTGGAAAATTTGATCTGCTGCTTGCTCTAGAGGAAGACGTAGAAACCATGACCAACAGTTTCAACGCTGTAATGAATGAGGCAGCAATGGACATTCTTGGGAAACTCTGTAAGAAGACAAAACTTTGGGTCACAAATAAAATACTACAAATGTGAGACAGAAAAGAACTCAAGAGAGATAAGAACAGCACTGAGGGGGCTGATCAGTACAGAGCGATTGGCAGAAAGATCAAGAAAGGAAAGAAGGTGGCCAAGGAGATACGGATTGAAAAACAATGCTCTAAAATTGAAGAGTGGGATCAATATTAAAAATAGCAAATTAGCCTTCCAGATTGTAAAAGATCCGATGAAGGAAAGATGGACCAAAGCTAACACAATTCAAGACAAAGAAGGGAACAATCTTGGAGAAGAAAAGGACATCATCAATAGGTGGACAAATTACTGCTCAGATCTATATAACCACCAGACAAATAGCCCAGATTCAACGGAGCAGGATGACTTTCCAATACTGCGTGAAGTGGAGACACCTGTGAAATCACTCAAGAACGGAAAGGCTACAGGTATTGACAACATCTCAGCCAAACTGACGAAATTCGGAGAAGAAATAGTAATAGATACACTCACCAAGATCTGGCAGACCGGTGAGTGTCCCTCCATGTGGACACAGTCACTAATAATCACTCTGCCAAAGAAAGGCAACCTGCAATTGTCAAAATTACCGGACCATAAGCTTGATTAGCCATCTCAGCAAAGTGATGTTGAAAGTCCTACTGAACAGATTGAAGCCGCAAGTGGAGAGTATCATCGCTGAGAACAGGCTGGCTTTCATGCTGGAAGAAGTACCACAGAACAGATTTTCAATCTTCATGTTCTATGTGAAAAGTACTTACAACATCAGCAGAACATCTACCGTGTCTTTGTCGCCTTCAAGAAGGCGGTTTACGGAGTATGGCATGAAGCTCTCTGGGAAACCATGAAGAACTACAATGTTGGTCATAAGCTTATTCTTACCATTAAGCAACTGTATGCCAAGGCCAGCAGTGCAGTTCTCGTCAATTGCACAATAGGAGAATGGTTTCGCACAACTGTTGGAGTTCGGCACGGCTGCCTTCTTTTGCCCACACTGTTCAACATCTACTTGGAGCACATAATGACTGATGCCCTAGAAGATCACGTATCAGTCAGCACTGGGGGATGAACAATCTCAAATCTTTGGTTCACTGATGACATTGACTGCCTGGCAGGCAGCGAAGATGAACTTGCTAACCTTGTGAAACAACTGGATGAAACCTCCACAAAATACAGCATGGAAATCAGTGCAGAGAAAACCAAGCTGGTGACAAACAAACATGACTGGATCAGCTCACATGTCACTGTCGGTGGACAAGAGCTGGAGACAGTGAAACAGTTCAAGTATTTGGGGGCAGTTGTCATTGATCAAGGATCAAAGGCAGAAATTCTGGCGAGAACTGAACAAACAATAGCAATGGTGGCAAAGCTAAAGCCAATTTGGAGGATCAAGAACATCTCCCTGGAATCCAAACAAATTGCTGCACGCACTGGTCATCTCCATTTTACTGTATGCATGTGAGACGTGGACCCTTATGGCAGAAGTTGAACAGAAAATACAAGTAGTAGCGATGAGATACTTCTGTAAAATCCTGGGCATCTCCTACTTTGACCACATCACTAATGAAGACCTCCTGACAACTGTGAAGAAGCGCCAGCTGAAGTGGTACAGCCATGTAACAAGATCATCTGGCCTATCAAAGATCATCCTCCAAGGGACAGTACAGGGGAAGAGAAGAAGAGGTAGACAGAAGAAGAGAGGGATTGACAACATACGAGTGGACCGGAATAGACTTCACGGAGACTCAAGTACTGACACACAATCGTCAGGGGTGGAGACAATTGGTTGATTGCTCATCAGTGATGGTGCCCTAATGACCAATGCAGTTATGGGAGTGGTGGTGGTGACTTGTGTTAGGTGAATTGAAAAATACTTTTTTTTTTAAACATGGCAAATATTTGTAATCAAAAATAAATATAAGGCGAGCACTGTACACTGTTCTGTTGTAAATGAAATCAATATATTTGAAAATGTAGAAAACATCCAAAACTATTTCAATAAATGGTATTCTGTTATTGTTTAACAGTGCGATTAATCGTGATTTAATTTTTTTAATCACTTGACAGCCCTAACTATTTAATATATTGTCTGTTTGTAAAAATATTTTTACTGGTCAAAAGAAACAGTATGAAAATATTTTATAACTCTACTTGAGAGCCACACTTGGCCATAAACTCTGCAGCTTCCCAGTGAGAACAAGCCATATATACACTGGACCCTTGCTAAAACGTGCATCTATATAACGTGAATTCGGTTATAATGCAGTCACGGCCATGGATCCCAAATTTAACCCTAACCCCCAGCAACCTGGGGACGGGAGAGGTGCCTTTCTCCGGCCACAGCAGCTTTGGGGCAGGAGGCAAAGCGCCTTTCTAACTGCTAATTTTGCTAGTTTTGATGCCAATTTCATTTTAACGCGGTCCCCGCTATAATGGGGTACTTGGCATGGATCCCAAACCCTGCGTTCTAGCGAGGGTCCAGTGTATAGTTCTCAGTGTTAGGGTAGGAATAAACATAACTGAATTTTTGGAGAAAAAAAGTTTTTTTTGATTTTAAAAGAAGAGGGAAAAACTCGGTTTTTGAAAACCAAAAATGTTTACCCAAAACTGAAAGTTTTTTTTTTTTTTCATCTAAATCAAGAAAATCTCAGACAAAACAAAAAAATGTTTTTGGTTTGGTTCAAAAACCATTTTTCAGAGGACAAAAGTGTATTTAGATGAAAAAGTTTTTGAGTAGCTCTATTCAATTTCAACAGTTCTACAGTATTGATGCCTCACACAGTTGTGCTGCTCTAGTTATTAACAATAACTCCTGCATATAGAGCCGCCATCCATCCCAAAATTTTTTACATGTTAAACTGCTTTGTGAAGAATTGCCCGCCTCGAAATGCAACTGCCTTTGGGTGGAATATAGCAGCCATTTTGCACCAGCAACAGGTATTTTTGGGAAGAGACTTGAAAGAAAACTTCCCCTCCTAAAAATGATTACATGGTGTTGCTGTTCACTGTTAAACAGGTGCCATGCTCCACTCGGAGGTGGCTGCATTTCAGTGGTCGGTGGCATGATCCCTGTGCAGAGTTAGTATAGTGAATTATAAACGTAGTGGCTAGAGACAAAAGGAGCCTTAAGAGTGAATTTAGTGCTGACAGAAGATTCCAGCTTGACCACGTTGGTGACTGAAGCTCTCTATTGATCTGCAGAACCCGTTCTACACGTAGCTCCATTTTAAGTTCCTGTTGTCCTACCAACAAGGTTCAATTCTGCTCTGCAGTGACCACTCGGAAGGGGTTAGAAGAAAGCTTAGGCCTTGGTGCCTTGGCTGTGACAGTCAGCGAGGGTTACCTGTGGCGTACGATTTTTTGCCCTGTGGGATGTCTAACTCTGTGGGGATTGGACTTAGCGCTACCAAATTATTTCATGTTGCGGCCCCTCAACAGTAGCAGCTCCCCACGGGGGCTGTAGTTGAACGAGCGCGGTGGAGGTGAAATGTAAGGTAATTTTACGGAGCAGCCATCCCATAATAGTGATGCCAAGGCTACATTCTGTCCTGAGAGCCTGGTCCAAAACCCTTAAAACTCCCGTTGACTTCAGTGGATTTTGGATTGGGCCCTAAGCCCTATTTGTGACTCTTCCCCTTAATGGCCATCTCTAAACCTTTCTTGACCTGCAGCTGTTGTAACAGAGCTTCCCAGTGGTTATATCCACAGGCCTGTGGAAACTGACCCAGCAACTGAGCATGGATCCCGAAGCCTTATGACATGCTGTGTGTAGTGTAGCAAGTTCCCATGTGGCACCCAGGTTTCTAAGCTGTTCCTGGCTCCTCGCAGGTGTCCTTCCAAGCCAGCTGCTAGGTAGAGAAGCCCTGACGCTGGGAGAAAAGATGCATTTCAATCAATGAGTAAAAATAGTTCCGTCCTGTTCCTTGGCTTGCATGAAATTTAAGCAACACTCAAAGATTTTGTTCTGTTTCATGCTTTCCAAGATCTATGGGACAAAGTCATAATGCCACTATATAAATCCATGGCACACCCACATCTTGAATGCTATGTGCAGGTCTGGTCACCCATCTAAAAATAAAACGGTATATTCAAATTGGAAAAGGTGCAGAGAAGGGCAACAAAAATGATGAGGGGGATGGAACAGCTTCCATGTGGGGAGAGATTAAAAAGACGGTTACTATTCAGTTTGGAAAAGAGACGACTACGCGGGGGGGATATGGTAGCGGACATGAATGGTGTGTAGACAGTGAATAGGGAAGTGTTTTGTTTATCCCTTCACCTAACACCAGACTAGGGGTTACCTGATTAAATTAATAGGTAGCAGGTTTGGAACAAACATGAGAAAGTACTTCATACAGTCAACCTTTGGGACTCATTGTCAGGGGATGTTTTGAAGGCCTAAAGTAAAACTTGAAAGAGAGAGGTTTGAAAGAGAACTAGATCAGTTCCTGAGGATAGGCTTATCAATGGCTATTAGTCAAGATGGTCGGGGACGCAACCTCATGCTCCAGTTGTCCCTAAACCTCCAAATGCCAGAACCTGGGACTGGATGACGGGATGGATCTCTTGAAGTTGCCTGATTCTGTTCATTCCCTCTGAAGCATCTGGCATTGGCCTCTATCTGGATACTGGGATAGATGGATCATTGGTCTGACAGTTATGGCCATTCTTAGGTTCTGTACTGTGCCTGCCCAAGAGAGGGGCCCGTGGCTGGGCTTGTAAAGAAGAAACCGGGGACACTTCCTGAAGATCTTGTGCACCCCCGAAGTAGGACCGTGTCTGATGACAGGAGCTCTGAGCATATGTCCACGTGGCAGGTGTGATTGTAGCACAAATAGCCATAGCTGTGCAAGCTTTGGTCTAGCTAGCCTGGGTAACAATAGTAGTGTAGACATGGCTTTGTGGGCCAGCTGCCAGAGTACAGGCCTGCCCAGGACCCTAGGTATGTACTCTGGTTGCTAGCCTGTGCTGAACCCTGCCATCACATCTACGCTACTGGTATGTGAACTAGTTAACTTTGAACTAGCACAGATATGCCTACTTGTACTACAAATGCACCTTCCCTTGCAGTGTAGGCGCACTTGATGGGCACACAGGGGATCTCCCGGTTAGCCCCAAGCCTCTGTGCCTAGGTAGCAATTCTGCAGTAGTTTGAAGACTCTAGACATTTCAGAGTTTAATGTCTGCTATGGGGCCTATTACTCGGCTGTTTTAATGTGTGGGGTGAAACCTCTTATGCAAAGTCTGGTGAGCCCGGGAGGGGAATGTTTGTAACCAGGTACTTTTGCTGAGTGGAGTCGTTGGATGCAGAGAAGGGGAGCCAGTGGCACCCCCAGGCATTGGCACAGAGTGCTGGCTGAAGTTGTTATATTTCGTAAGCTATTTCAGCTGGCATCAAACACTGACTGTAGGGTCAGTGGTGCTGGAGATTTCAGCGCTAGTGTGTGATAATGCTGTACGTATCCCTGACCTCAGACTGGCTGCAAGTGACCTTGGGGCCATGTCAGTGGAAGCATCTTGGCCAGGATTGGTCTGTGGGCTTTGTATTTAGTTGGTGCTGTTCTATACACCCCCACAATCTCCTCACACTACTTCTCCACTTCAGGTGTTGGCTTTGACCAACTTAAGAGAGTCAGAAAATGCAGACTAGGGTTGCTGCCCATATCCCAGACTGTTTCCCTGCTCAGCCTTGTGTTTGGTGACCCGTTCTGAACACCCATATTCAAGAAAGATGAAGGGCCTGTCTTATAAGAGGAGACTGAAGAAGTTTGCCTCATTTAGCTCAGCAAAATGAAGGCCGAAGGGGAGCCGATTGCCCTCTGTAAATACATCAGGGAGGGTAAACTCCAGGGAGGGAGAAGAGCTGTGGCAGCCAAAGGACAATGTTGGTTCAATTGCAAATGGGGATAAACTGGCTTTGGGTAAATTTAGGACCTTGGAGGTCCCCCTGCCAGTCCTGTGTTCCTATGACGAGAGTGCAGAGTGGTGGCTTCCCATGCTGCGTGTGCTGGGCAGGGCTGCTGGGGGCAAAGAGAGACGTGACTGGCACCCGGGCAGGGCTGATGGACAGGGTTTTGGATGTTGCTTTTGGGTTTGTTCCCCAGATGCAGATTACACCGAGATCAGGAACGAGTTTGTGGCTGCCCGGCCTCACCTCCCCGTCATGTTCATCGCCACCCCCAGAGACAAGCGGAGCTCAGTGTGGACCAAAGAGCGGCCTTCTGCGCAGGTGAGCCAGGCGTCATCCCACCCAGCTGTTCCTGCTATTCTGGGGTGCCTGCCTGCAGCCAGCCAGGAGTAATTTCTGCTTCCCCCTCAGATCTCCTTGCACTGGAGTGCTCTGATTCCCATCCACCCTCCTCTGGCAGGGTTATTCCAGATGTGCCTCTTTGCTGGGCCTGCTGCAGAGATGCCACTACCCAGGAGGCATGTATTGTGCAGGCTCTATTTACTCCCTGCGCCTGAGCAATGCCCCCAACTGACCCCCAGCTCTTGTTCCCTTGTCCCTCCCTTCCTCATGCCCCTCACTGTAGCACTGTTGTCTGGCTGAGATCAGTGTGTCTTCTCTGCCCCTGTTGGAGCTGGGCACCTGCCCCAGCACCTAGTGAGGTGTCCCTATCGCAGTGCAGGGGCTGTGTGATGTCTGGGGTTGTCCTTGGTTCTACCCTCCAACTCTCTGCCTCTCCTCAGATCCTGCAGCGCCTTCTCGTGCTGGCGCTGGAATCCCTCCGGGCGTTGGAGGAGCAGCTCACGGACCCGCTTGGGAGCCAGGATGTGAAGGTAATTCCTTAGCACACCTGAGCAGAGCGTTCCTGTGAATTGGGGCTGGTGAAAGGAGCTGCATGCGCCACCTCTGGAGATGGGCATCCCCGTGCCCCAGAACAGGTTCAGCATGGAGGCAGCCGTGCGAGCTCTTCACCCTCACCCTGCTGTGCCTCACTCCTGCCCTGGAGGGACTGTGCAGGGGTGAGTGGTCTCTAGCTGTTTCTGCAGCTGGGGTTATTGCCCACATCCTTTCCCTATGCCAGCAATTCTCAAACTTCATTGCACCACAACTCCCTTCTGACAGCTAAAATTACTACACGATCCTGGGGCGGGGGACAACTAAAGCCTGAGCCCACCCGAGCCCTGCCACCCCTGGCTTCAGCCTCAGGCGGGGGCCTGAGCTCCACTGCCCAGGGCTGAAGCGAAGCTGAGCCTCGCTACCGAGGGATTTAGCCCTCTGGCTTCAGCTTTGACTCTAGGGGGGTGGGGCTCAGGCTTCCGCTTTGGCCCTCGGCCCCAGCAAGTCTTACACCAGCTGTGGCGACCCCATTAAAACGGGGTCGTGACCCACAGTTTGAGAACCCCTGCCCTGTGCTTTATTTGAATGGTCATGCTGGGTTAGACCAATGGTCATCTAGCCCAGTGTCCTGTCTTCTCATAGTTACCAATGGCAGGTGCTTCAGAGGGAATGAACAGAACAGGGCATTTTTATTGAGTAATCCATCCCTGTCATCCCAGCTTCTGGCAGTCAGCAGTTTAGGGAAACTCAGAGCCTGGGGTTGGACCCCTGACCATCTTGGCTAATAGCCCTTGATGAACCTATCATCCATGAACACTCCTGGCAATGAGTTCCACAGGTTGGCTGTGCGTTGTGTGAAGAAGTACTTCCTTCTGTTTGTTTTAAACCTGCTGTCTATTCATTTCATCAGGTGACGTGATATTTTTGTGGGCAGGAGGGAGGAAAACCCCTAAAAAATATTGTCAGTGTTTAGCCAAAAAGTTGAAAAAAGTCCATTTTTGTATGAAAATCTGTCTTGGTTGAAAAAATTTTCACCTCCTGTTAGGCCCAAGACAAGGGTAAATATTGTTGAGAGAAGAGAGAGCCAAGTTTGATCCCTGTGGGGCGCTTGTAGAGTTTCTCCATATCGGTGCTGGGCCGTTTTCAGTGCAATCTGTGCCAAATGGGCAATTAGTGCCAAATGGTAGTCTCTTAGCTCGCTCTCCCGGGTCTTCCTCCTCCTCTTTATGCTGCAGTCTGAGTTACTTAGCATCATGGAGCGGGAGCTGTATTCTGAAAAATAACTGCTCTGGAAGTGGCCGTTCTCCAAAGAGCCCAGAAGAGGGTGCGCTTGCTTCAGGCAGCTGATCCTCTTCACAGACAAGCATTGGGAAAGTGAGGATGATTACATGTACCGTACAGCTGTTCTGTAAATGGAAAAACTCTTCATGTTAGGCCAGAGCCATGTGGGGTCAGTAATGATCTTCCGTAGCTGTTCCCTGCTGTGTTTGAGGTGCTTAATATTGCTCAGAGGAGTCTGAAACTCCCCACGTGAGGATTAAGCCACCTGCATTCCTGTGTGGTAGGCAGGGGATGTACAGAATTGCTCTTCCACCACTGAAATAAAACCACCTCTGGGATGCAGTGTGACAGCAGTTTAACGTTTGAGCACAGCAGCGTTAAACGGACGTTCAGAAAGGGAAGAGAAGGATGGTGCATTTAACTGAAAGTGCAGGTGGAATTTCGGGAGGCAGAATGTAATGACTGGAGTAACAATGTGGCCCGGACTTTGGGGCTCATGCCACTACTCTTGCAAAAGGATCTCAGGTTTAACCTGTCAGCAGAAAAATATCACCCCTAAAACCAGGCTTGGGCATTTGTATGAAAATCTGTCTTGGTTGGGCAGTGTCGCTTCCTGCAGAAGTCGAGTGTTCCTTGGAGGCCTCCTAAACATAGGGTGACTATATTTCCCAAAAGGAAAACGGGACACTGCATGGAGCTAGCCTGAGCTCCCCCTCCCCTGTATGGAGCTGAGCCATCTTCTCTTCTCCCTTCTCCCCCTCCCCCCGGAGGAGGGCTGGCCTGGGCCCCACTCCCTGCACGAGGCTGGTGTGGATGCTCGCCCGAGCCCTCCGTGCACCCCCCGCATGAGGCTGGAGCTGGCATTGCTGCTCGCTCGATGCCCTTGCCTACTTTGCCGCCTGAGCCCTGCCTTCCCTTCTGCGTGGAGCTGGAATCACTGTTCACCACCCCTTCCCATGTTCCTCTGCACCCCACTCTTTGACAAAGTGGGCATTTGTCCCGTTTGCTCTCGGGACGCATGGTGACCCTACCTAAACATGTATCTGTCTTGGTGGACCCTGCTTAGCTTGTTAGACGGGAGCACAATGGTATAGGTACATAATGAGATCAGTACAGTTTAGCAAGAGAAGTCTAAGGGAGATCTGAGCGTTGGGTTGTACCGTGTATGTGTGGGAAGTGGCGAGACTCTGCCCTAAGCTCGGCTCACAGTCCTGAACTCCTCCTACAAGCCCAGAGGAGCTGTCTGTTCCTGCTAAAACGATCAGCAGCAAAAATGGTTAACAGTGATATTTAAGTCTTGTCTACACTAACAAATTGAAGAGTTGCTGAGAAACGATTAGACCTCGATGATCATAATACCCAGAGTCACACTTCTCTCTCCTGAAAATCTGTTCTGAGTCTCCTTTTTTCTGTTTCTATGCTGCCACCATCCATAGTTCCTTGTGTCTCCTCAAATATCACTGTCCGTGGTGCAATACATTTGTTTGTGTGTTCTCTTTGTGTGCATGTCACTGATTGGCTCAGATCCTCTTATCTGCTCGCTGTTAAGAGCTATGGCCCAATCTTCCCTATGTGGCGAGAACCCTCTTGAAGTCAGTGGGTCTATGCAGGCACATAGGTCCATCTATCCAGAATGTCCTGGAGAATAGGAACTATTTTTTATAAGGACTCCCTACTTGTGTTAGTGATGTCATTTTGTTCCTGGCATAGATCGAAAATGTGGTTGTGTCTTCACCAACTTGAGTCGTTAAATCCATTCTCCATCATTTATTCACACTATTTTCTCCCCAGCACCTCTTTCTGCATCTAAACCCTTTGGTTTGTTCCACATCATAGTCTGCTGGATTAGGATTAACACATGATGCTCACTTGGCTGCCCTTATCTTTTACCCTGCAGTCATTAACTGATGCTGGAGTTCTCGTTTGGTCCCCTCTCCACACTTTCCATTCCAGAGCAGGTCTGTTTTTAAACCTCCGGTCTCTGAACGGCCTCTTGTGGGGAAGCCCCATTAGTTGCTGCCTATTCCTTGAATTCTTGTTTCAGAGGAAGTTAATTTGTTGGTTGCCAGTGCTTTATCTAGAGCTTTACCCAGTAGAATTCCTGCATTTTGGATGCTGTGATGTAAGGGAGAAACGTTAATTGAGTCTGCCAGTTGTTGTTGAGGTGGAAAATTTTGTGCGTCTGATCATGATCAGCCTTTAATAACTTCTAATGAGACTGGTCACAGCACCAAGAATAGGCCCAGATTCTGAACTCTTGCAATGCTAGGTATTGCAAGGCCCAAGTCTCATTTTCAAATTGGCACGGAGCCCACGTCACGGGGATTCAGTGGGACTTTGGTTTGTTGGTGTTGAAGCCCCGAGCGGAGCAATCCCTCGGAGCTCTGCAAATCTGAGCCTGTGCCTGGTAGTAAGTGTGAGCAGGATGTGACCCCAAACATTTTCTATTTTATTCCTCTTCATGTTGTGTGGCTGCTGGAGCGCAAGCTTCCAGGGCCTGATGCCAGGAGGTGCTGAGCATTGAAGCTAGCAGGGCGTAAGAGGAAGACAGGCCTTGTGGTTAGGACAGTAGATTGGCGTTCAGTAGATCTGGTTCAATTTTCCAGCTCTGCCACAGACATCCTGGGTGGCCCTGGGCCAGGTTTGTAAAGCTATTTAGGCATCGTTAAAATCAGCAATCGCGTTAAGTGCCGTAATGCCTGAACAGCCTTAAAAACCTGTGCCTTAATCTGTAGTTGGGCTCATACAAATGAGAACCACAGCACTTCCTTTCTCCAGCACTTCGCCCGTCCTGTCGCTTCGTATTGTCAGCTTTTCAGTGCGGGGAGTGTCTGTCTGCTACTAAGCGTTTGTTTGTACAGCTCCTGGCTGGATCAGAGATGGAGCCTCTGCGTGCTGCTGCAGTACAAACAAGGAGCTGATTACTGGTCCTACACACCTTGTAGGGTTGGCTCTACGGGTTTATTTTTGGCCAAACACTCAACAAACTTGTGGTGGTAGACCATAGACACCAAGCTTTTTAAATTTGAAACCAAAAATAAATTAGTTCTTATGTGGCTGAGGATGCCATGGTGGTTCAGTGACTTCAGCCTGGAGTCTGTGAATGAGCCTCACTGAGAGGCAAAAGCTTTATGCAAAAACAGGTGTCTGCATGGATCTGATTGCAGGATTGGGGCTTAATTTTTACGTAAGAGGTACAACTAAAAAATAACAAATGTCTTGTTTTTCTGGACTGTGTTCTTGTAGCTGCCGTATGAGGCTTGGGGAATCCTCTTCCCGAGTCCAAGTTGATCTTGGGTTTTAATAAGCTGTGGTAAAGCTTTAATTTACGTTTTTTTTTTTTTTTTTTTATTATTTTTTGAACCAGGTCAGGGACAGCGTGCAGTTCCAAAGATTCTCTATAAAACAGTGGCTTTTGTTTTAATCCTGCCTGCTTCTCTTACTCATCTAAATGGCAGTGTGGGAGCTGCAGCCAACTCCTGCAGAGAATAGGAAACCAAGAGGGGCGAGGGAAAGGGACTTTAAGTGCAAAATAATAATGTTAATGACAGCTCAGAATGGAGATGTAGAGCATGGGAATTGATTCCTATGACAACTGTAGCTCCAGCAGCCCTGGAGCATGTGTATTGTTTTCTGATGGTCTGTGCTCTCAAGTTTTACATAAGTGTATCCTAGTTATTTCTGACTTCACTGCTAGTAAGGACTGCTGGATTTGTGTGTGCACGCAAGGGGGTATCTGTGATCCCTTAGGCTTTATATGGGGTCATGTTAACTTGTGGCATCCAAGTCTGTGAATTTCAGACTCTTGTATGTTTCCTATCTCAATCCATGATGTTTTGTGGATGCTGTGCACTTTTCAAGGGCTCTGCTGATTTGGGGCACTTTCAAGGTGGGCACCCACAGTGAGACGAGCAAGGCCAGATATTTCCGAGGTTCTGAGCACCGGTGCAACTGCTGATGGCTCTCGTTGAAGGTGTGAATCCCCAGAACCTCCGAACCTGGGCCTCCGGAGATGCTGAAAATTAGAGGCTGCTTTTAAAACGTTTTTTTTTTTTTTTTTTTTTCAGATTCACGCTTAGTGTCCTTTTCAGTTTGGGGGGGAGTATGGGGGAAAAAATGGCTGAAGGTGCTGAGACACTTCCTGGACTGATCACTGCCAGGTCGGAGTCAGCCTTTGCTGGATCGCTGAAGGGCCTTCTGCGTGAGGGGCTGTCCGTCTCTCTGCCATGGTTTGTCGTCGTGCTCCCTATCTACTTTGATGTTAGAGCTGGTGGGGGTGAGAATTAAAAGGGAATAAAAAACACTACTTTTTTTTTTTTTTTTAAATACCGGATGTAGCGAGGTCAAGGCTCACTGGTGTGGCGCCTCCTGCTGGGAATTAGGTCGTCTGGGAATTAGCTCTTTTCCAGCTTACGGAGCATCCTTTGCAGGCTGGTGTCTCGCCTGTCACTGGCCCCATGTGCCTCACGAACCCCGGTGCCCTTTACCTCGGTGTCCTGCCCCCAGCAGTACCTCCACACTCCAGGTCTCCCCTCCCTGGGGAACCCCCAACCCTCTAGACCTACCTTGCCTCAGTGGCTACTGCCATTCATCACGTAGCCCCTGCTCACTGGGCCAGGCTGCAGTCTGTAATGGCCACTCATCACTGGCAAGGAGGTTGGACCAGCTGCCTCTGCCTGTCCCCGGGCTGTACCTCTGCATCCCCAGTACCTTTCCTTAGGCCTTGCACAAGGCCTGCAGCCTGGGGGTTTACCAGGCTGGTGCTCTCCAGCTCCTTTTGCCCTTCCCCAGCACTGCTCCACTTCAGGAACCTTGCTCTCAGGCAGCTAGCCCTTCCCACTCTGGGGCTAGAGTGAGAGACCTCCAGCTTCTGGCCCACAGCCCTCTTATCAGGGCCAGCTGGGCCCTAATTGAGCTGGCCACAGCTGTGGTCAGCTATTCAGTCAGCTTCCCCAGCTGTTCTTCCACGGCTGCTTTTAACTCCTTTTCTGCTGCAGTAGGGCAGGTGCCCCACTACACCGAGGAATTTGTAATCCCCTTTGCCCATGAGAAATAGCTTGAGTATTCTTGTTGAAATTTTTGCATGTACACCACACACACAAGATTTTCCGTGGGGTAGAAGCCAAGCCTGGAATGCTCCAGCCTGAGTAGTGGAAACTTCAGGAAGTCATGAGTGACTCGCACTGATGTTTAATATGGGACGGTTCGGGCAGCTGGGACTCCAGCTATCACTAGTGCTCCAGCTGTAATCCCCTTTTGCACATACCCCCTTATTTTCCCCCCTCCCCCCAATGGCTGGTTGTGTTGTTCCATCGGCCCATGTTGCTGCAGAGGAAGGTGGAGGTGTTCCATGCAGCCAGCCCTTGGCAGAGCTTACAGCAGCTTGGGTGAGGCCTTGTATTTCACTGGGTCAGGGATTGACAGCTTTCTTCCCTGGTTAGCCTGGGCCCTTCTCACGGGGGAGTTTGGATCTTGTGTGTCTTGACGTCTCTCCCTGTTGAGGTTGGTGGAAAGCTGCCTAGAATAACTCAGGAGCCGCCTTTGTTAGCTGCTGTTTGTTTCCATGAGGAGGTTGTCTCTAGCTTGGATTGGCTTTTATATTAAATTACTCAGCTGGAAAGAAAAGGCATCTGGAAGCAGGATGTGGGGAAGGAGGTGGGCATGGGCAGCACCCGTGAAGCTTGCCTTGTCTTTCCAGGGTGGGACTTTAGCGTTGCCGAGAGCAGCATGCGGGGTAGGGATGTGGGGATCCAGCCCGGTTGGCTCCTGAGCCCCTCAGGCTGGGCACGAGGGCAGAGCTTTTTCTAAACTCATAAGTCTGTGTCTGAAAGCGGTGTGGTTTCCAGAATGGCTGCCCAAGGGGGCTCTGACCTGCTGGGCCATCTAGCCCCAGTCCTAGGACCCTACCAAGAGGGACTTCAGCTGAAAGAAAGCACCAGCCATTGCCTTGCCCCCTCTCCGTTTCCTCAGCTGCTTCTCTCTCATGTAACCCCTCTTCCCCCGCCATCCTGACTCTCTCTTTGGCTGCCCCCGGCTCCATGCCAGATCTGCTCCGGCCCTTGCTTCTGAGGCTGGTTCCCTGAGTGAGGCACACGATGGCGCCCTGACCTGACAGGAGGCAGGACAAGGCCCTACACGTGGGCTAGCAAGGAGGCAGGGCAAACCATTTGTATTAAGACCATAGGAGCCATTGGAAGTGGGGATAAGGGTGGAGAGAGGGGGAGGCTGTGTTGCCATCAGTGTCTTTATTCAGAAGCACTGTCGTTTTACTGCTGAACAGTTAAGTGATACTTTTTGCATGTCACCCGTTCACTCCGGGCACTGGGGAGGTGTTCGTGACACCAGCTCTGTAACTTCCCTTCTGTGTGATGCTGAGCAAGTCCCTTCCCCTCTGTGTGACACTATTTCCCCTCCTGATCTTTGCCTGTCTTGCCTATATAGATTTTAATGAATAATAACAGAGCAACGTACAAACAGGAATTAAGTCTTTCAAAACCTGAAAGAGGTTTTTGTCCCCTTCTACAGGTGGCTAAACAAAGGCACAGAAAGATGCACTCACTTGCCCAGTGGGTCATTGGCAGAGCTGGACCCTTCAATTCTCTGCTCTAACCAATGGGCCATATCGACCTGTGAAGGTCAACAGGCAGGAACCACAAAGACTTCAGAGCAGAGAGGTTTTTCATAGTAGCTAGAGAAGAACAAATTCCTGAGCCCACAAATCTGTCAAGAAACAGCTGCGCTGACCTGGTTTATATTCTTGAGTGGGTTGGCAGTGCCTAGCAAATCAAACTGGGATATGAAATCCAGACTTCCAGAGGTGCTGGGAAGTGTATTAGTTTTAAAACAAAGAAGTTGACCAGCTGCCATTAGAACGGAGCTAACAACAACTCGGAAAGTCTGCGTCTTTCCCAGATTCTGCAATGCTGTGCCTCCATTCGTTTCCCAGCAGTTCCAGTGTGATTAACTTCCACTGCGGGAAATGCCTGCACCATTCATGGATACAGAGAGAGTATGAAGAGGGGGGCATATATTTTTGAAACCCCCTGTTTTGCTTAACAGGCCTCAGCCAGATTAAAAAAATCCATAGCTGAGATTTTTTCAAAGCAATTTAGGGAATGTAGAGAAACTCACCATAAATACCAGTGGAAGAAATGTGCCTGAAGCCCCGAGACAGCTTTGAAAATCGCAATCTGTGTGTTAAAGGAAAATAAAACCTCAGGAAAACTATCTCCTCTGCCAATATTAGAAGTAATATCTTAGGATATTAAAGTTGAGTCAATATATTTTTGACACTGGTAGCTCACTTTTTTCCATTTCTCTCAGCTTGGGCAATGAAAATAGACTAGTTCGTCTCACCTTTGTGTCTAATAAGTTTCTAGTCAACTTTCCTTTTGTGGTCTCGTTCAGTGCAGTTATGTTTGGGTTGGAAACACTGCAAGAGGAAGGTGTGGTGTGTGGTTTTTTTTTTTTTTAAATACCCTCTTTTGTTAAGAACATAAGAATGGCCCTACTGGGTCAGAACAAGGGTCCATCTAGCCCAGTATCCTGTCTTCTGACAGTGGACAATGCCACGTGCCCCAGAGGGGATGAACAGAACAGGTCATCATTAAGTGATCCATCCCCTGTCGCTCATTAGTTGTTAAACTAAAAAAAAAAGAAAAAAGAAACATTTCTGTTGGTCTTTGGTGTTGTGAAAACTCATTTTAATAAGGACTCTTCGGGGCCAGTTGGAAGTGGCAGTTTCCTTTAAGAACATAAGAATGGCCATACTGGGTCAGACCAAAGGTCCATCCAGCCCAGTATCCTCTCTGCTGACAGTGGCCAATGCCAGGTGCCCCAGAGGGAGCAAACCTAACAGACAATGATCAAGTGATATAAGTAATATATAGTCTTATTTAGTCAATCTTTATCTAACTTCCAATTCAGCTTTTTTTTCACTATAGCAGTTGCATGGAAATTCTTTCTGATGCTGGGAATAAGTAAATCCGTGGTGCAAAGACTTGAGCAAAATGACCCCCATTAAGCAATGTTTGTGGCTCAGCAAAGCCAAGCACCAAGTGACGTGGGGACATCTGGAAGGTGCTATAAAGAAGCTGCAAATAAACATGTTGGCAAGATGTTACTAGCTAACAAAAAAACATTGATACCAGATTAAATTCTTGCTCTGCTGGTCAAAAGAGGGAAAGTAAAAGCACCCGGATTGACAACAGGAAAAGAATAGCAAAGATTTAATACAATGATAAAGGATAAATGCAGATTAACAAAGTTTGAATGGCTGAATGAGAAATGCAATGAAATTGAACAATTGGATGAGATAAAGTAAGATGCATTAGAAGATATGAGTCTTTAATTACAAAAGAGAAGTGATCAGTATGATCCTTAAGGACATAAGTGGACAATGTTTGACAGACCCTAAAGATAAGAAGGAGAGAGAGTGAGAATATATCAAGGAATTATATAGTGGCGATGGGCCTGAAAAAACCAAGTGCACCAGTAATGAATAAAGAAATCATGGAAGCAGTAAAAAGACTTCAGAATGGAAAAACACGAAGATGTGATGGAATATTGGCTGAATTATTAAAAACCATAGGCAATGAAGGCTTGAAAGCCCTGCCAGAGGTTATAAAAGATATGTTTGAGATGGGGAAAACTGCCAGAAGATTTTACAACCTCATTGTTTATCCACATCCCCCAAAAGAACAATGCTATGGACTGTAAAGACTATAGAATAATCATCATGGTATCACAGGCCTCTAAGATACTCTTGTGAGTTGTTCAAGACTGAATACAAGGAAAGAGTGATAAGTCAGTGAACAACAATACAGCTTCAAAGGTGGAAAGGACCCGATAAACACCTTTATGAACTTGAAGCGCATATTAGAAAGATCAGCTGAAATGGGGAAACCAGTATACTTGTGTTCCATTGAGTTCCAAAAAGCATTTGGCAGAATCTGCCACCACAAATAGCTCAGTATATTGAGATCTGTAGGGATTGATGGAAACGAATGCTGAGTAATAAAACAATGATGCTGGAGTCAGAAGAGGTTTGTAATGGGAGATGGAAATGGAAATCTAATGGAGATTCAGAGGAGTGAAAGAAGGTTGTATAACGTCCCCAATTTTTATCAACATTTATAGCGAGTGTTTTATGAAATTTAATTGAGAAACAGAAAAGGGTATTAAGATGAATGGAAAATGGGTTAATAACATTTGCCATGCAGATTGACACAGTGCTGTTGGCTGATTCGGAACGTCTGATGAAGTTAGTGGAGATGATAAATGAATATAGCAGGGGAGTATAGTCTAGAGCAGGGGTTCTCAATCTTTTTTTCTTTCTGAGGCCCTCTCCAAAATGCTATAAAAACTCCATGGCCCACCTGTGTCATATTAACTGGTTTTCCGCATGTAAAAGCCAGAGCCAGTGTTAGCGGGTAGCAAGCAGGATAATTGCCTGGGGCCTCATGCCACAGTGGCCCCCACAGATCTATATTGCTCAGGCTTCGGCTTCAGCCTTGGGTGGCGGAGCTCAGGTCCCAGGTGTCAGCCCCATGCAGCAGGGCTTCAGCTTTTTACCCTGGGCCCCAGTGAGTCTAATGCTGGCCCTGCTTGGCAGCCCCCACGAAACCTGCTCGCAGCTCCCCAGACGGGCCTTGGACCCCTGGTTGAGAACCACTGGTCTAGAGTTGAGTGGGACAACATAAGAACAGCCATATAGGGTCAGACCAAAGGTATATCTAGCCCAGTATCCTGTCTTCCGACAGTGGCCAATGCCAGGTGCCCCAGAGGGAATGAACAGAACAGGTGATCATCAAGTGATCCATCCCCTGTTGCCCATTCCCAGCTTCTGGCAAATAGAGGCCAGGGACACCATCCCTGCTCATCCTGGCTAATATCCATTGATGGACCTATTGTCCATGAATTTATCTAGTTCTTTTTGAACCTGTTATAGTCTTGGCCTTCACAACATCCTCTGCCAAGGAGTTCCACAGCTTGACTGTGCATTGTGTGAAGTAATACTTCCTTTGGTTTGTTTTAAACCTGCTGCCTGTTAATTTCATTTGGTGACCCCTAGTTCTTGTGTTATGAGAAGGTAAATAACATTTCATTATTTATTTCTCCACATTAATCATGATTTTATAGACCTCTGTTATATCCCTCCTTAGTCATCTTTTTTCCAAGCTGAAAAGTCCCAGTCTTATTTATCTTTCTTCATATGGCAGACACTACATACCCATAATCATTTTTGTTGCCCTTTTGTGAACCTTTTCCAATTCCAATGTATCTTTTTTTGAAATGAGGTGACCACATCTGCACGCAGAATTCAAGATGTGGGCGTACCATGGATTTATATAGAGGCAATATGATATTTTCTGTCTTATTATCTCTCCCTTTCTTAATGATGCCCAACATTCTGTTATCTTTTTTTGTCTTCCGCTGCACATTGAGTGGATGTTTTCAGAAAACTGTCCACAATGACTCCAAGATCTCTTTGAGTGGTAACAGCTAATTTAGATGCCATCATTTTATATCTGTAGTTGGAATTATGTTTTTGAATGTGCATTACTTTGGATTTATTAACATTGAATTTCATCGGCCATTTTGTTGCCCAGTCACCCAGTTTTGAGAGATCCTTTTTGTAGGTCTTTGCAGTCTGCCTGGGAGTTAACTACCTTGAGTAGTTTTGTGTTATCTGCAAATTTTGCCACCTCACTGTTTGTTTACTCCTTTTCTAGATCATTTATGAATATGTTGAATAGGACCGGGCCCAGTACAGACCCCTGGCGGACACCACTATTTACCTCTCTCCATTCTGAAGTCTAACCATTTATTCCTACCCTTTGTTTCCTATTTTTTAACCAGTTACCAATCTGTGAGAGGACCTTCCCTCTTATTCCATGACTGCTTACTTTGCTTAATAGCCTTTGGTGAGGGACCTTGTAGAAGACTTTCTGAAAATCTAAATACACC
The DNA here is from genome assembly GCF_009764565.3 of Dermochelys coriacea. Classification (NCBI taxonomy): domain Eukaryota; kingdom Metazoa; phylum Chordata; order Testudines; family Dermochelyidae; genus Dermochelys; species Dermochelys coriacea. The sequence continues at coordinate 5,524,311 of NC_050072.1, forward strand.
TTATCTACTGGATCCCTCTTGTCAACATGCTTATTGACCTCCTCAAAGAATTCTAGACAAGACATAAACTATGGTGATATGCAAGGATCCTGGGAAAACATGCAATATTCCAGTGAATGACACAGCTGTACAGCAAGTGAGAAACTATTACTACTTAGGAACCATTATTACAGAAGATGGAAGATTGGATACTGAAGTTAGCACAAGCATGGCAAGAGCAAAAGAGACATCCTGGAAGAATAAACATCTGATGAGGAGAGACAAAAATCTGAAGACTAAAGTCTGACTCTTAGAAACTTACTTTTGGTCTGTGTTAAATTATGACTGTGAAACATGGACATTCAAACAATCAAGAGTAAAGAAGATACAATCCTTTGATGTATGGCGTTATAGAAGAATTCTGAAAATATCATGGATAGATGACCAAAGAAAAAATATTGGAGGTGATTGGAAATCGGCAAACTCTAGTTAGAGATCTTATGGAAAAGGAGATTAGATTTGATTTGAAGGGTACATTTTTAAGAGGTTTAGTGGGTGATGTATATTTATGGGCCCTGGAAGGAAAGTTTAATGGCAGAAGAACATGAGGCAGAAAAAGAGAAGATTGTGGATGGGTGACGTGGTATCCTGGGTGATCAAAAGGACTATTTATCCACAAAGAGATTAGCACAATGGGCTACTCTGTTTGCAAACTTCCAGTAACGGAGAAGCCAAGCAACAGGAGCAGGGCAGCCGTACCAAAAGGCAGAGCCAAAGTGTGGCTAATCCCTTTCATCAGATGAACGGCTTGTCTGCCCACCAGAATTGAACCTGTTTCAACTAAAGATGTGATGTTGTACGATGTTAAACAGGTGCAACTTTTTGTGTAGAGTGGCCTAAATTAGATTCCTTTACTTTTGGACACTGGCTGGAAGGGGTCTTGCAGTACCTGAAAATTAGCTCTATGTGGTTGATCTGACTCTCAGACCAAAACTTCAGCAGCATGTTGGAGGATACAGCAGAGAGGTAAGGGAAGCTGTGGCTAGTGAAAGGAGCTGGTGGAACTGGGTTCCCTGTGGCTGGGCGTTAACATCACAATGCCCCAACCGGGGAGCTTGGTATTCGTGGGTTCCTTAATTGGCAGTTTCAGCAGGGTAGTTGAGGATCTCATGGGTTATGAAAATGGAACTCTCCTCTCTGTCTTAGAGGTGGTCCCTCCAGACCTGAGTCACCTTAGCAGGGCAGCGCGGGAGATGCTTGCTTTTCTACCCTCGGAGCTGTAACGTTCTCTGGGGAGATCAGAGGACACAGTTTCCAGGGCCGTGAAGAAAAAACGCCTTGTAAAATGCAGCTGTGAGCTGTGCCCTCCTCAGTTGAACCAGAAGGGATGGAATGTGGAGCAGGGAGTGGCTGCCGTAACCAGGCCACGCTGCACCCTGACCTTTCTCATGTTTTTGAGACTCTGGGGGCTGCAGTTCAGACAGGTCGTGGGGCTGAGCACCACGTCCTCTGTCCATGCCCCAGAACTCTGCCTCGGGCTGTGCAGGGCAGCGGGACCCCTGCTTTTCTCTATTAGCATCCTAGCTGTTCAGCCTCCTTTGGCAGGCAGCACTGAACAAAATCGCCTGCCCATCGAATCTCCTCTACGGCAAAAGCCAAATCTTCCCAGGGCCCTGTTCTCTAGACAGGACTACCCGCCAGGCTCTTACCTTCCTTCTCCCTAAGGGCAGAGCAGGCCAAATGGAGCAAGCAGGAGGCCTTCCATCTGCAAAGGGACCTTGCAGATGCTCTGCGGCAGCTTCTCCCAGGTGAGAAGCTCAGTCTGAATAACTCTTTTTCGCCTGGCCCTGCAGACTAGGCCACAGTGCTGCTCAGAATTATGGGCTGTCCAATTGTTACCCTCCACAAAGCTTGGCTGCTGACCAGCCTCTAAGCCCCACACGTATTTTTAGCCCTCACCTTCCTGGGTGGCGTTCCCCCAACCTGTGCGTTTTGGTGCTGATGGGCCTGTGGCTGGTGACGTCATTTATTCCACAGGTGAGCTGCTCTTTCCATTTTAATGCAGCGGCGGCCAAATCCCCACATCTCTCTCTGTCCAAATATTATCTGCCAGCATCGCTCCGCTCTGTTCATAATAAACCTGTCCTCTCCTCCGCTGTGATGATCGAGCAACTGTCCTCTGAGGGACCAGCTGCGCACTGGGGTGGTGGAAGGCCGGAGATGGAATCCTCACGTCCCCTGGCGCAGTGGCTCGGGGGTTCTGCGGGAGGGGACTGTCTCATTGTGTTACAGAGCCCTAGAGATGCCCTTCAGCTTAGTTCAGCTCCCTATGCCCTCTGCAGGGAGCCTGTTGATGCTGGGAGTCCACGCCACTCTACATCCTCTTTGTCTCCCTAGCCAGTGTCACCCTTGACCTCCATGATCTTTAGGTGTCTCCTTACTGCACCCCTGAAGGTCCCCGACATTGGGAGAGGGACAATCAGTTTTCTGTCTCCTAGACCTTACCCTTGTCTCACACTAAGGAAGCCCCGTGGGTCCACCGGCCTCCCAGCCAGGATGGGAGAGGATATGCTTGGTCCCTAAGAAGGCTGCTGTCAGATCTTCTGGCCAGGGCTGCCTGAGGGTCTGGGACTTCCATGCTCCTCTCCTCTGAGCTAGTGGTATTACTGATCAGCATTGCTCTTAGCTTCAGTGGGCCGGGGAGTGAGACGCAGAGCCCAGCTGGCCCCTCCCCACAGCCTGGCCAGAACATACTGGCTAGGTCTCTCAGCAGGCCGGGGAGCCCAGATTGGTGTGGAAAGCAGCCGCCCTCTCTCCTGCCCCAATCATCCAATGGGACCAGATTGCGACTGGCTCTTCTCAAACTGTGTGTGGGTGAGAGAGTTCAGACAGCAGCTGGGCAGTGCATTTTATTCCCTTCCTCATGGCTGGCTTCAAGTGGCCTTGCTGCAGAGAGACAATCCCAGGCTGATGAGAGGAGGGAGGCAGCATTGAGCATGGTTCCAGGAATCCTGTTTTTTTGATTGTTTCCTGCTTCCTCTGTTTGAACTTGGCACAAACTTCTCGTTCCCTTTTCAGAGAGGAAGCTGAAACACGCAACCCACCAGAAATGAATGCTTTTAGGACGCTTGGTTTTATTCCCTGGCCTGCTAACGAATAATCTAACATCCTTTCCGTTCCCCCTCCCTTTAATGTGTCATGACTCTCACAGACATGCCCTGAGCAAGTATTGCAGAAGTGTTCTACACCAAGAGAGACCCCGACTTAACTTCACGTGCTGTGTGTGACACTGGATTTAAATCCTTTCATCAGCGTATCCACATGTTGCTTGACTTTGCTGGAGGGTTTTCCTGTCCCCTGCTGCACCCATTAGTGAGGGCTGCTCTGTTTCCACCATAGTGTGAATCTGATTCACGGGGAAAGTTCGTTTGCAGTGACATGCACGTAGTTACTCTACTGCATGCCACTGACCCGGGTGGTGTAGCCACAATTGTGCTCTTAGGATCTTTCGTTCTGAGGCCGTCAAAATGTTTTACGGGGCAGATACAATTAATCTGACTTCCCAGATGGGGAAGCCAAGGCAAGGAGAGAATAAGAGTGTGTCTACACAACAACTAGACACTCACTGCTGGCCCATGCCAACTCGGGCTCATGAGGCTGTTTCGTTGCAGTGTAGACTTCAGGGCTCGGGCTAGAGCCTGGGCTCTAGGACCCCACAAGGTGGGAAGGTCCCAGAGTTTGGCTTGTCTACACAGCAATGAAATGGCCCCGCAGCCTGGGCCCCCTGAGCCCGAGTGGCTGGCACAGCCAGCCGCGGGTTTTTCTTTGCTGTGCAGGCGTGCCCTCGGTGACTTGTCCATGGTCTCATAGCAAGTCAGTGGCTGGGCTGTGAGTAGGGCCCAGAAGTCCTGACTCCTTCCTGCTTCAGTCACTAGATCACGCTCCCAGGTCTCTACTCTTAACTAGGGATGTAAAATGTTAACTGATAAACCTCAGTCTTATCAGTAATGTATTCAATTAACGTTTAAACTCCGCTATGGTCCCAGGACTCCTGGCAGCCGGGACCTGGGGCGTGCTGGGGGCTGGCAGGGGAGCCCCCTGTAAACCATGGGGATGCTGCAGCAACCCCCCTGCTTTCCTATTTCCCCACCTCTGTTGTGAACTCCTTAGTGGTTAAACGTTGAACTGATACAACAGGGGTCAGCAACCCAACCTATGGCACGCGTGCCAGTTTTTAATGGCACGTGCTGTCTGCCGGACCTGGGCAGACAGCAGCGTGCCACTAAAATCCTGCCCAGCCCGGCCCGCTTCTTTCCGCCCACTGCTCTCTCCTTGCAGGGCAGGCAAGCTTCCCCCTCTCCCCACCCTTGCCCCAGCGTGCTGGGTTCCTGTCTCCTCCTCTCCCTCCCTGCAGCTACGAGCAAGGGAGAGGTACAAGCGGAGCTACAGCATGCTCTCTGCTCCGGGGACTTTGGGGACAGGGATGGAATCAGGACATATCCCCTTCAGCCCCCTGCCGTGACCCGCTCAGGGCAGGGGGCTGGGAGTACCCCTGCACCCTCCTCACACACCCCAGCCCCCCATGCCCTGCCTCTTGCACCCCCCACATCCCCACTTCCACCCTGAGCACCAAATGGGAGCTCCTGCACACCCCCTTCCCCCACACACATTCCCCCTTGCACCAAATGGGAGCTGCCCAGGTAAGCACTCCACACCCAAACCTCCTGCCCCAACCCTGAGCCCCCTCCCTCATTCTAGCTCCTGCCCAGACCCTGCACCCCAATCCCCAGCCTGCTCCTTCACCCCCAGCCCTGTTCTCAGCACACTCCCACCCTCATCTCAGTGCAGAGAGAGGAAGAGAATGGCTAGAACCAGGGAGAAGGTAGGTACCTACTTTATGTGGACAGGGCCGGGACTCCGGGCTGGCAGCCAGGACCCTGGCTGGCAGGAGCTGGCGGATGAAACCCCAGATCGGCAGCAGGTTGTGTGTCAGTGGACTGAGCAGCTCAGCCTGCTGCCGGTCTGGGGTCCCGGCCACTGGCCCTGCTCAGCTCGCTGCCGGTCTGGGGTCCCGGCCACTGGCCCCGCTCAGCCCGCTGCCGGTCTGGGGTTCTGGCTGCCTGCCCCTTGCCAGCCGGGGTCCCAGCCGAAGGCCCCGCTCAGCCCGCTGCCAGCCTAGGTGAATGGAATCGCAGGCCGGCAATGGGCTGAGCAGGTTGGCTGCATAAGATCAGCATTTTAATTTAATTTTAAATGAAGCTTTTTAAACATTTTGAAAACCTTGTTTACATACAACAATAGTTTAGTTATATAATATATAGACTTAGAGAGAGAGACCTTCTAAAAAACGTTAAAATGTATTACTGGCACGCGAAACCTTAAAGTGAATAAATGAAGACTTGGCACACCACTTCTGAAAGGTTGCCGACCCCTGCGATACAATTTTAATAGTTTAAATGGTAACTTTTTAAAACGCTATTTTCATCTCTAACTGTAACTACTTGGGTTGATTAAAAATCCCTTTCATCAGAGGCACTGAAACAGATGCTGGCCCGGAATGGGACATTGAAGGGTTAATGATGCTGGGAACTACATGGAGGGTAATGATGCTGGGAACTTGGTGGGGGATGGTTCCCTCCTCCGGGATACTGGGCATAAGATCCAAGGCTCCTACACTATATCCTGCTATTGCGAGCAGTGTTACCCCTGTCTTCCTCTCCTCCCCTTCTGCAGATGGTCTTCCGCCCACCTCTGGATTTCTATGACATCCTTATCCACCTCAATGCCAAGCAGATCCCCAGGCACCTGGAGGGCGTGGACAGACCGGCAAAGTCATTCAGCCGGGGAATGCTGAAGAGTGATGCTCCAGTCAAGACCCTTGTTTTCCCAGTGGTGGGTTATGATCCAGTGCAGTGCTACCTCCAGGAGCTGAGGGTAAGTGTGGCGGTGAGCCTCAGAGGTGTGTGCGCTTGTGCTGCTGCTCTGTGGGGGTTTGTGTGCAGATTGCTTTCACTGCAGGAATGGATAATGGAACCTCTCCATCTTCTGCATATAGTGATTGCATCCCTGTTCCACGGGAGTAGGGATGTCAGCTGGTGAAAGAATCGCCATAGCGGATAGCACCTGGAGCCCTGCGTAGGGACTTCACAATCCCAGTGCAAATGATGGCCCTAACAGTGTCTTCCTGGTTCAGTTAATTTAATGTTTCTGGCCCCCTAACCTGGCCTTGCTGGAGCAGTGGGATCACTGCAGAGAGCTCTCTCTTCTCTGATAGAAAAGAGGAGTATAGGGTGCGGGGGAGTGAGTGGCTCACAGGACTGATCATGGGAGATGGCTGTGTCCATATCTAGGTGATAGCCTGTGTGACATAAGTCTGGATGCTGCAGGTGTCCACAACATGGAAATCACTACAGCTGGCACTAATTGGCCCCGTGGTCGTCTCAGCAGGGAAGCTAAGGATTGAATCGGCCATGGGAACTGAAGTCCTTATTCGCTCATGGAGGGTGGTCTCTCCAGGGTTGGTTTCAGGCACGTTAGTGAGGGGAAGCCTACTCTGTGGATAAACAGAGGATATCCGTGCAGCACGTTTCACCAGTGCATGCTGGCAAAGCCCTTATCACCCCACCTGTGTCAGCCACCCAGTGGGCACGTGGCAGCAGCTTTAGCAGCATTCTATCTGGGCAGCAGATGCTTTTCAGGCATGCAGCCCTGTCTCCATCAGCTGCTGTGCGAGGAGCACTGTGGTTTGGGAAGGGCCTGTGAATGGCTTCCAGCTTTGCATGGAAGATCATGGTGCAGAATGTGATTAGCAGGACACTGGTGTCACACCTGGCAATGGAGACTGACCTAGAGGCACAGTAATGTTCATAGATTTCCTAGTACAAGACACGGTGATCCCAGCTGAGAGTGATTTTCCTCCTCAAAGACCAGATGGATGGGAAGATGGACCCCTTTCTTAAGGAAGGACTTTGAAACCTCTTCTGCGTATCCAGGAGGTAGGCTCTTTGGGGAAATCCCTCTCCCGGTGTCTGGAAGTCAAGATACTCATAGGGCCCCAAGATTTGGGAGTTGTCACCGCAGTTCTCTCCAGTCGATGTCAGTCTCAGAGAAAGGAGAGCTCATTCAAAGAACAGATTCATACAACGGCATGGATGGAGAAGGAGCTTTGACATAGCATTAACTGCCTTGAGCTCAGAGCAGTTAGCTATCCCTACTAGCACTAGGCGCAGAGTTGAGCCACAGATGTTCCAACGATGTCCGAGCACAGCTAAAGTAGCTTTTGTAAGCAAACGAGGCACCAGGTCCACAGCCATGTTGCGAGAAACCAACCTGTTATGTTCATGGGCAGAAAAGAACCCTCTGTCCCTTTTGAGCTCTCAGCATAAGAGGATAGCTAAACACCCTGGCAGAGGGGTTAAGCAGACAGGAGAGCCAGAGAAGTGGAGTCTTCACCCAGAGATCTTCGATTCAATACTCAGAGCTCTTGGTCACCCATTTGCTTCCCAATTTAATGCAGAGATTCCCACTTTCTGCCCCCAGGTGGAGGGTTCACTGACCCGTAGCCATGCATGCACACTTTCTGTGGCTGGAAGGGCTGCTGCTGTTTGCCTTTCCACGATTTGCAGTGCTCCCCAACACAGTTTACAGGATACAAAGCAGAGGGCAGAGGTAATTCTGGTGGCCCTGCTTTGGATGTGGAGAGCCTGGGCTTCAGACTTGGTGCAGCAGGCAGAATACCCTTTGTTTCTCCCACGCTGATGGAATCTTCTATGACGAGGACTGATCCTCCACCCCGACCCAGGGAAGTTGAATCCAGTTTCTTTGTATTTGTGAGGTTCCAGCTAAAACAAAAAAGGATATTCGGAGCCCCTAACAGGCATGCTCTTAGCATCCAGAAAAAGCTCAACAAATAAGGCATAAGAAGGATTTGGTCCAGATCTGAGACCCCGTGTAAAGACTTGCAGATAGATCCTATCAAGGCTAAGGTCAAACATGTTTTGGAATTCCTGAACGAAGGTCTCACGTTGATCTTTAAACCTCAAACGTTAACATTTCAAGTGACTGCAACCTCTATCTTCCAGACAACAGGAAAACACAGGAACATGTTCCCCCAAGATTTTTTAGAGCAGTATCTTGTGTCAACCCTACTCCAATTTGCAGGATTCTCCCTTGGTACCTGAACTTAGTGCTAAATGGCTTACTAAGAACCCTTTGAACCTCTGTGATAAATGTCCTCATTTCCTTAAAAGTGGTTTTCCTCATAGCTGTCACATAACGCTGACTTCTGCAAGAAGAGTTTTTCAGAACTGGGAGTCTCATCAGTAGAACCACAGCTCTGCACCTTCCATCAGGACAAAGTTTTAAGACGCAATGCAGCTTTCATGTCCAAGGGAAATTCAGTATTCCAGAAGACGCAAGAGAGTCCGTCCCATCTTTCTGTCTACATCCGACTGAAAATCTTTGGCATACCCTGGATGTTAGGAGAGAGTTGAAGATCTACATCAAAGCTGTAAAACAGTTCAGAAAATCACTGACTCCTTTTTGTTTTATTCCATCCATTGATGTCCGGGTGGATAAAATGTTGCAAAACAAAGTTTACAAGGCCAGAAACTTAGAGCTCCCCCAGTGGCTACCTCCTGGACTGAAAGATCTTGTGGACTCTGTTCATAGCGTGCATACGTTTACAGAGTATTACAAGCTTCTCCAAGGCAGCATTTGAGCAAAGGATTCTGCTTACTTTGGTTCCACAGATTGGGTCTATTTACTCAGCTGCATAGAGTTTCGTATATCATACCCTCCCGGACTGCAGACTGCTCCTGGACAGCCCACTGTAAGGGGTCTGTGAATCTTCTGTGTGCAGAAGAAAAAGAAAAACCTTCCTTCTGGTGGGCAGGTCCACAGATCCCGTACAGTGAGTCTTCTCATGTTACGGTTTGCCGAGCGTCAGAGCCAGAACTCTCAGGGCAGGATGGGAGTGGCCAGCCCTTTGAAGATCCTGGTAGGTTTGAGATGCTTCCATGCACTGAATTCTCTAAGGATTAACTAACAGTAAAATTTCTGAATTTCACTATGTTCAATTAATGTGAACATTTCCTACTGCAAAGCAACTTTTATTTCTTCCTTAAAGCAAGGGTGGGCAAATGTATATGCTCATATGTTGTGAGAGGAGGAAAAAAATAGACTTCTGGGGATGAAGAAGGTTTTTGTCCTGGATATAATGGAATCTGTGGACCCTTCCCTCTAGAAGAAAGGAAATGTTTCTATTCTGAATAAAGGCCCCTCTGACGGGTGAATCTGGCAAGTGGCTTTAGGAAATTCTCTGTCACATTGCAAAACAGGTCGGTGAGTCGTAGTATACGGGCAGATGTGTTGGTGTGTGCATGTACACATACTCGCGCATATTTTGGAACAATTTTTCTCCCACATTCTCTCTGAGGTTAACCTCAGCTAAGAGGATTTTATTAGTCACTTGATGTGCTCTTTATTCTCCACCGTTTGCAACACCCTCCTCGAAATTGCAGAACACTGTCTCCCTACAAATTCTGTGGAGCAATCTTCCAAAGAAAGGTGTGAAAATTCAGTCACGCGAGACATTTGCAAGACAAGACAGTGCACTAGTAAACAATATTAGATGGAACAGTTCTTCCTTTGTCAAGGAGATGGCCCAATGGGGCATTTACACCTCTATCTTGTGCGATTCGCTGACTCCTTTAGCAACTCTTTTATTTAATGCAGCCCAAAGAACATGGCTGCTTTCCTTCTGTGGTCGACACACGCAGAACAGTATGTCGGCAGGCCCACGCAAATCTCTCTGGGAACCCACTCATTGGTTTTTAGTGTTGCACAAAAATGGTAGCTTTTTATGTTTCTTTTTTTTTTTCTTTTTTCTTCAAATTTCTTGTTGACTGTCAATCTCTATGGGCAAATTCCAATTCTGGTGTAATTTTCCCTCTATAATGCCATTGAATACCGAAACAATCCCTGGCTGGCTGCCTAGACGTTGTCACTGTCTCTTCTCACTGACCCTGGGAAAACAAGTTCCTGATGTGCTCCTGAGCCTCAGAGTGCCTGTAGCTCACGAAAGCTTATGCTCTAATAAATTTGTTAGTCTCTAAGGTGCCACAAGTACTCCTTTTCTTTTTGCGAATACAGACTAACACGGCTGCTACTCTGAAACCAGTCAAGAGAGTGATTATCCTGACAGCGAGGCCTGCAGAGTGCAAATGGCAAGTGCTTTTAGGTAGTATCTTAAGCAGATAGCTACAGTTTAATTTTAATTAGGATTTAGAGGCAGGTTGTTAACGAGAGCACTTAGCGTGTTCAAAACCCTGAACAAACCTTTAATTAGTATATTTATTATTTGTGCTGTAGTAGTGTGGATGTGCTGGACTCTTTCCAAAGACCAAGTGAGTGAGAGACCCTTCTCCAGCGAGCTCCCGATCTGAAGGCAGGCATGATGCAATCAATGAGCGAGAGCAGCAGCCGGGAAGCAAGAGGAGGGGGGGGGGGAATGAGGATTAGAAAAACAAGGTCACACAGTTTAAATCATCCTTCATGCACTATGTACCCCTTCTCCAGAAAATCCGCCCCCTCCGCAGTCCGGCCACCCTTCCCCGTTCTTGAGATCAGAGGCTCCCAGGTCATGGAAGATCAACATTTTTGGTTCCCTGAAATAATTTAACTGAGAGCTTTTCATGGACTTCTAAAGCCAAATTGCAGGGGAAACTTTAATTACCCCCCCTTCCCCTACCCAGTGTTTGCAACCTCAGAATTACAGCACTGGGCTAGAGCTCGAGAGGCAGTCAGGGAAGCAACTCCATGATTAGTGAGACACAAGTACTCTACAAACAGCACAGAGGCTGCAAATAATAAATTAGACCTTTTAAGGCTGCAGTTTTTCAGGTAGCTGAACGAGGCGGCTTTCTGAATCTCCACCCAAATGTTCTCCGATATCAGGTGGTGGTAGTAACACAGGTTCAGAGCTCTGCCCTTCAATAAGGTTTTTGACCAGACATTGTCCCTTTAATGTCTGTGCTGGCCTTTGTTACCCAGGGGAAAGGCGCTTTGTATTCACAGAGCAATAACTTTATTGGGAAATAATCCGTCTCAGTGCTGTATCGTGTGAAGGCTAATGGCTGTCATCCAGCCAGACATGCCTGTGTAGCACCTCCAAGCCCTGCACATAGGCATCAGTGTGTTACTCTGGAGAACTCGCGCCTTAGAATAACCAGGGCTTTTTCCAGATTGTCAGAGACCTTATTCCCTTTTATGAGGGATGGCTTTCCCTGGCTCTAAACATGCACACACAGCACAGGCAACGTGTGCTTAAGTGTATTCCCTTAACGGGCTCATTCCCAGCTGGAGCCGGTTCACACTGATTTGTTGGAATGGATTGTTAAATTTAGAAGCCCTTTTAGAACTGGTTGTCCCGCTTCTAAATTTAACAGCCGGCCAAAAGTGACGCCTTAGGCACCGACTCCGTGGGTGCTCCGGGGCTGGAACACCCACGGGGAAAATTTGGTGGGTGCAGAGCCCCCACCGGCAGCTCCCTGCCCGGCCCCAGCTCTCCTCCGCTCTGCCTCCTTCCCTGAACGCACCGCCCCCGCCCCTGCTTCTCCGCCTCCCAACCCCTCGATTTCCCGTGAATCAACTGGTCGCGCCGGAAGCCGGGGGGCTGAGAAGCAGGCAGCAGCTTCCCGCTCAGGCCCAGGGAGGCGGGGGTGAGCTCGGGGAGGGGGAGGGCTGCCCGCGCCGCAGCAGGTAATCTGGGGTGGGAGCGTGCAGGGGAACCGCTCCCCGCCCCAGCTCACCCTGGGGAGGAGGCGGAGGTGGAGGTGAGCTGGGGCCTGGTGCAGGGCGGGGAGCTGCCGGTGGGTGCTCTGCACCCACCAAATTTTCCCCGTGGGGGCTCTAGCCTGGAGCACCCACAGAGTTGGAACCTAAGACGCCACTTTCGATGTGATCAGTGGGGGGAGCAGACACTCCCTCTGCTACCCCGCCTCTAGGAGCTAGAGCGACCTACCGGATACTTCCTGGGAGGTGCCCCAGGTAAGCACCGCCACGACTCCCCACTTCGTCCCCCCCAGCAGGTCCCTCTGGCTCTTAGGAGTGGGGTGGGCACCCACTACAGTGGCCCACAAGACCCTCCTGCCTGGTTCTGGGGGCAGTCAGGGGACAGGGAGGGGGGTGGATGGGGCAGGGGTCCGGGGGGCATCAAGGAATCTGGGGGCTGGATGGGGCAAGAGTCCAGGGGGCGGGGGTGGGCCATGACCCCCCTCATGGGGTGAGGAGGGAACCGGTGGTTAAGATTTTGGCAGCTCATTACTGCTCGTCCCCCTTGGCTGGTGTGAGCCTTTCATCCAAGAGGAATTTGGTATCAACCTACCTCTGAACATTCTAGATTTGCCCACGTCAAGTAATGTGCGGGCGGGTAATTTTGGGAGGCACTGATTTTAAAACTAGTTTTGCAAGATGTCCCCTGACTAGCCTAGCCTGAATGAAAGCCCTGTCAATGGGATGAGCTGGCGGGTATCAGTCCATTTCCATCCCATCAAGCCAAGCACGTCACCGTCTGCTTTGAATTCCTCCTTTCGGCACCACCTCGGATTTACAGCTCTGCCTTTCAGGCCTGATGACTCTGCCGCTCCTTTTTTTTATCCTCTCTTGCCTCTTAAGACACCCCTGTCCCCACCCACTCAGCTCCAGTGCCAAGGATGCCAACCTGGTTCACCTGCTCCTTCCACAATGATGTGTTCATTCTTCCGTGCCCGCCCCTGCATAGACAAGATCCTTTCTGAGATGGCTGGCAAGGCTGCTACTCCATTAAGAGCCACTTCTACTGTGATATGTACAAGGATATCAGAGCAGTGGTAGCAGCTGAGTAGAGGGGCACTTAGGAAAGTTTATCGGCAAGCACCCACCTTGCAAAGGACCCAACTATTAGTCCGCTTGTTTGCCGTCTCAGCAGAGACGTGACTAGGCATGGTGTGGAATTGTTATACTCCTGGGGGGGGGGCCTCCTGGCAATGTGGGTTGTGTCATATTAGCAGGACAGTGGTGGGAAGCTTGTACTGCCACTGCCCAAGCTCTAGCTGTTCTGTGGAGAAGTGGTGGACTTTAGTCTGCAGAGCTAGCAGAGGAGAGTACAACACAATCCCTGACTGGAAGCTGAATAACAATGAGTGTAATTAACAACGGGAGCAATTTACCAGGGGTCGTGGCGGATTCTCTGTCACTTCCCATTTTTAAATTAAGATGGGACGTTTCTGCTGTAGGGATTCGTTTTGGGGCAGTTCTCTGGCCCGTGTTCTATGGGAGGTCAGACTAGATGGATGACAACGGTCCCTTCTGGCCTTGGAATCTATGGATCTGTTCCTGGCAGCTGCTCCCATGAGTTCGGCCCTAGGAGTTGCTCTTAGTGGAGTCCACAAGGTTCAACAAGATCAAGTGCAGAATCCTGCTCTCGACGGAAGAATCCCATGCACCACTACAGCCTGCGGACCGAGTGGCTAAGCGGCAGTTCTGCCAAAAAGGACCTAGGGATTACAGTGGACGAGAAGCTGGATATGAGTCAACAACGTGCCCTTGTTGCCAAGAAGACTAACGGCATATTGGGCTGCATTAGTAGGAGCATTGCCAGCAGATGGAGGGAAGTGATTATTCCTCTCTATTTGGCACTGGTGAGGCCACATCTGGAGTATTGTGTCTAGTTTTGGGCCCCCCCACTACAGAAGGGATGTGGACAAATTGGAGAGAGTCCAGTGGAGGGTAACGAAAATGATTAGGGGGGTTGGAGCACATGACTTACAAGGAGAGGCTGAGGGAACTGGGCTTGTTTAGTCTGCAGAAGAGAAGAGTGCGGAGGGATTTGATAGCAGCTTTCAACTACCTTAAGGGGGGGCTCCAAAGAGGATGGCGCTCGGCTGTTCTCAGTGGTGGCAGATGACAGAACAAGGAGCAGTGGTCTTGGGTTGCAGTGGGGGAGGTCTAGGTTGGATATTAGGAAAAAAGATTTCACTAGGAGAGTGGTGCAGACTGGAATGGGTTCCCTAGGGAAGTGGTGGAATCTCCATCCTTGGAGGTTTGTAAGGCCCAGCTTGACAAAGCCCTGGCTGGGTTGATTTAGTTGGGGATTGGTCCTGCTTTGAGCAGGGGGTTGGACTAGAGACCTCCTGAGGTCCCTTCCAACCTTAATCTTCTATGATTCCTCCCTTGGCTATCCCTGTGTCTGAGATCCGATCCCTGTTCCCCAAGTGTCTGGTGGCGCGCATTCAGGTAGACCCACACCTGATCTTGTTTACTAATCTCAGTCGTCCCGTCCCCCCGCCTGCCACACTGGGAGTTGTCGTGTGGGCACAGGGCAATCAAGCTGGGGCTGCTGTTGTGGTTCATGAGCGTTCCTTCTGAACCCTTGTTCCAGGCAGCCACCTGAGCAGGCTGTGGGAGGATGGGCTTGGTGGGTCATTCACATTGTTGAAGTATTCATGCCATGAGAGCAAGTCCGTGCAGAGCCCCACATAGTATGATAGCAGTTCTAGAGGCAAACTTTTAAAAGGAAACTGAATTGTCTAGTTACCGTGACCTGAGGTGCTGTATTGCTGGGAACGAGTCTTTCCTTGTGATTATTTTGCAATTTCAGTGTAGAACTGGCAGCGCACCTGGAGTTTTTGTGTGGGAGCTCGGTTGTGGGGGCAGAGGAACTGCAGGAAGGAGCTTCATTAGCTTTAGTGCCCCGGTCTAGCGATTGACGTGCTATGAGTGGGCTTCCCTACCCCACTTTCAAGAGCAACCTGCAGCAGAGACGTTTTTCATCCTGAAGGAGTTAGCCTCACTCGAGCAGAAACTTCATAGCAAGAAAGGCCAGTGCATGGCACACAGGCTAATTGCAAACCATATGGTTCTGCAATATGGCCCTCCCCCCAATCCAGGGGAGCATGGCCTGCTGGGAACTGTACTCACTGTGGGCTGCACTTCTCTCTTAAATGTGCAGTCTCCTCTGTTTATGTCCAGCCTAGCAAGTGGCAGATAGGACTCTAGTTTAGAGGAGATATTCTGGGATAGGTTGAAGTCTCTTTTATTGACCTTTCACCGGGCTCTAAGTGCCTGTTATATTATCCTTACGCTGCAGTGGGACTCAAAAGAGAAACCCTGATCATTGGGGGCTGCTTGCTTGCTGCACTTCTCTTTCCTTCCCTTATGCTGCAGGGAGCTGTTCCATATTGTAGTGGTTTCCCTGGTGTTGCTGCCTTGTAGTGACCTTTATTACGGGCAGAGTTGGTGGCTGGCAGATCCCGCCCCCTCCTGCATGACAAGCTCCAGTGCATTAGAGTTGATACGGTTCTGTTGCAGGATGGGTCGGGGGGTAGCCCTGTGGCCAGCACCTGGAGGGCAGGTCATTTTAATTGAAGTTGGGATGTGTTGATCCGTGAAACAGTTGTAGAATCTGCACTTTCAAGAGGCTTTCACCAGATCCTACCTGGCTGTGAGCCAGTGTCCTTGGTGCATCTCCCTCCTGGGGAGCATTACACAGGGTTTGTGACGTGATTTCTGACGCCTGAAATGACTCCCTTTCAAATCCTCTTCCAGGAGGCCTTTGGAGACCTGGCCTTGTTCTTCTATGACTTGCACGGCGGGGAGGTGATTGGAGTTTTGTGGAAACCCTCCAGTTTCGAGCCCCAGCCTTTCAAGGTGAGTTTTTGACCCTCTACTTTTAGTTTCTTGTTTGTTCCGGTGCTGTGGGAAGTTTGGAGGGGATTGTAGTAACACTAGTGTCACCTAGTCTCACAGAGCAGGTCTCAAAATGCTTTACAAAGGCAGGCAGTATCCTCTCATCTGACACTTGAGGAAACTGAGGCAGAGAGCAGTGAAGTGACTTACTTCGGCCAGTGGCCGAATCGGGAACAAAACCCAGATCTCCTGAGTTCGAGTCCAGTGCTCTATCCACTAAGCAATAATACCGCCCAAGACACACATCCTTTGACCAACACACACCCGCGCGCGCGCGCGCACACACACACACCCGCCTTAGCTCTCCTGGAGAGTAGGTGAGTGCTGTCTCCATTGACAGGGAAACTGAGGCAAAGAGCCCCATTTTCAGAGAAAGCTTGTGTTTTTGGTTGCCCAGTTTGACACCCCAAGGCCTGATTTTTCAGAAGTGCCATGTGTCTGTAGCTCCCACTGACCAGTAGATGTCCAGGACAGTAGCACTGGGATCCCAAAGATCATGCTGAGTTTGTGCCATGCAGTTTAACATGCAAAGCTATTTGGGAACAAGAGTGTGGCTTGGAGAGTCCCTGGAGGATGGTAAAGGTGGGTCTGATGCACCAGGTGTGGACGTGAGTCATGCTGCTTTATATGAGGAACTCATCAAAGACTCAAAAACTTGTGATTATTGGCCCACACTTCTTCTAGCAACCCTGGCTGTTCTGCCATCCCTTTCATTCCCTAGGATCAAGTGTAGCTCCTCTCTGTGCCTGGGGCACTTGCTGCCCTGCAGTGCTTCTGCTTGGAAATCTAGTCATTCACCTGTGATGAAATGAGATGATGCCCTCAAGCCCATGCCTTGCTTTACACATCTGAAGAGCTCTGTTGACTTCAGTGAGATAACTCCATGCTTACAGTAGCTTGCTGGATTCAGTTCTTAACTCCCAGTAACAGATCAAAGCAAAGGCAGCTCAGACATGTTGTCTTTGACCCGTTGACCTTTAACGCACCCTCTATGCATCGGTTGCTTGGGGCCATCCCCAGCTCCTAATATCATCAGTGAGTAATTTTCCAGTGTTCACTGCGCACATATAAAGGGTAATTGTGATTTGGAAATTGTATCATTGCTATATTGATGGGCTGCTTGGTTGTGTATGCTCTGAAGAGGGTTCTTTTGCAGCCTTCTGCTTTACACTGTGTATTTTGCAGCTCACTTGACTGTAACCGGAGCTGTTAAAAGTGAATGTAGTGCTAGCAAAAGGGGACAGGATTGAAAGAGAAGTGGTGAGACCGAACAGTGGCAGCATTTACTTGTCATGTTGCGCTCACTGCGGAATGGGAGGGGAGGGATTGCATTAGAGATTTAACTTCTGGAGAAGAATACAGTATTGCTGGGTACAACATGCAGATGTCAGTTAGCCCAACCCGTATGCATGTGTGTTACAGGCATCCAACATGAAAGGAAGAATGATGGCGTCTCTAAGCTGTGAAGAGCTAGTCACCGTTCCCAATGTGGAAGCCATCCTAGAAGACTTTGAGATCCTGGGAGAAGGTCTGGTCAGATCAGTGGAGGCACGTACAGAGAAATGGACTATCTAAGGCCATCAAGAGCTTGTTAGGCCTCCTGTACCATATCTGTAACCCTTTGTTTATAAATCTGTTCAGGGGAAGAAAATTCATGAGCAATATCTCTAATCCTGTTAATCTGGTACACATTTCATTCACAGAAACATTGCACCCCTTGAAAAGGGATAATAATTTCTATAGACATAAGACACCCCCTCTTTATACCTTCTCCAAAGTCATCTCAAGGTGAGATGAATTGTTCATAAATGTTCCTATTTGTTCCTCATGGTGAATGTTTTTATATAAAATGTCCATGTCTCAAATACCTGCTGGGATGTGAAACAGGAAGGGCATTTCCTAGTATAATAAAGAGTAATTTTAATAACTGCTTTTATTTTTGTCACCAATAGCATTTCTCTCATAAGAGCAACACACCCCCCACACCCACACACCCACGCTGCATTTATATAGAGAGCAAGATTATCCAGAGTTGTAATAGTGAAAAGAGAGAAATCGGGGGATATGATAAAAGTATATAAAACGATGAATGGGCTAGAGAAGGTAGATTGGGAGTCTCTGTTCTCCTGGTCTTATAGTGCAAGAACAAAGGGACATTCAATGAAGTTAAAAGGTGAAGTATTCAAAATTGGTAAAAAATACTTTTTTTTTTTTATGCAGTGTGTAATTAGACTGTGGAACTCACTGCCACAGGAGGTCATTGAGGCCAAAAACTTAGTGATCGGACGCATAACTTTGAATATTTTCAATACCCATTTAGTTCCTGCTTACAAGCATTCTGGAGGGGATATTAAACCTAATGGTTCAGGGCTTAAGCCAACCTCTAACTACTTGAGATCAGGATGAGACTTAATATGGAGGCAGTTTATCCCACATCTGCTATTGCAGGGTTCTTGAATCTGAAGCAGCTGGTACTGGCCACTGTCAGAGGCAGGATACTGAGCTAAATGGACCGTGGGTCCGATGTAGCATAGCAGTGCCTGTGTTCCTCTCTCGCTGAAATTGCTTTCCAAAGTCCAAACGTGTCTCTTGGGACACAGACGCAATTTTTAAATGCTGGGTATGTTAATATTGTTGAGGAGTTAGACATGCCAGGAGCTAAGCCACCCCCAAGGGGTTAAATTGCCTGTAAATAGCCTTTGTTGTAGCAGTCTTTTTCCGCCCCCACCCCTCAGTTCTGTTTGCACCAGGGAGTTTTAGTGCAATTTAGCTATAATGTCAAATATAATTAGTGGGTGAAATGTGTCACATCTGGGAGCAGATTTATGCCTCTGCTGTGACTTGGGAGACCGGGGGGGGGGGCGATGCTGACAGGCCCACGTTGAGTTCCATTAGCAAACAGCTTGAGCAGCTATAAAACAGGGTTGAAAGCTTTTACTTTTCAGTTTTAACTTTAAGGCCCTTCACAATGTATCTTTGCCCTGGCTACTCATCTCTTAGAGGCCTCCAACCCGGCCTTAATTGTTCATTGTCAGATTTACTCAGAAGCCCCTTCACACTTAGGTGTGGGAGGAGTGCCCTGTAAACTGAAATCTGCGGGTTTTACACTAGACTGCTCCAGATTCCCCCTTAAATTTGCCTGTGCCGTGATGCCTTGAAAAACTTGGACAGTGGCTAGGCAGCTGGTGTGCATGAATCTTTGCTTCTCACGCTGGTCTCATGAGCTCCCTGTCTGGTCTGTTTGTATCCACTTGTTGTCCACTTCGATTGTGGGCGGTTTGTGGGAGGGACCATCTTCTTGCTAATTGTGGCCTTGCCCTCACTAGGGCAATCAGGGCTTTTCTAATGTGTTAGAATCATAGCGCAGGCAAGGCAGCTGTAGTTCTCAGCCTGGGTAGCTGGTCCAGGTAAACCCTAGGTTCTGCTATAGGGGGTGAGCTCCGCTTTCCACTCTAGGTCTGGGCTGAGGTCCAGTTGCACGGTGGGCATGGAGAGAGCTCAGCCCTGCTGCAGCCTGTACTCTACCTGCCCCCTGAATTATTTAAGGAGGGACAGTCCCTGTTTTGGAGCCAAGCAGTTGCCATATTCCCTGCCCCCCCCAGTTCTTTCAATGGCTCCCCTACTTCAGTGTTTCAATACATTAAAACCTGTGTCCCTGTTTTCTTTCCTAAATAGCCCTCATTCTAGCCATGACCAGATGTTGGCCTATAAGGGTGTGTGGGCTCATTGCTTTCACCCCAGCATCTCTTGCCAGCACTGAATTCCCTTTAGAAACATAAAGGCAAATCAAAGCTTCGTGGTAGCAGTGACCGTAAGGTGTTTTAAACCTGCCCTACCCTGCAGTGATGCCGCAGCATTCCTCCTCCTTGTCTTTCCTGAGTTCTGCCTCGGGTAAGGCACAAAACTTTGGAGAACGTCCAGGCTGGTCTTTGCAAATGCGTTAACTCCCTTGAGTTAACTGACAATCCGTTATCCCAAATGTAGACAACACCTTGTTCAGTACCCAAGTGCGGTGCAACCCGGAGGCGCTGTCTACACTGCAAACTTTTGCCGTTGCAGCTATGTCAGTCAGGGATGGGAGGAGGTGTGATCCTTGACTGACTTGGGCCAGCAAAAGACCCTAGTATAGACATGGGGGTGAGGGTGGAGCTTATTTTGCTTGGGGGCAGAACTGAAATACGTGGAGTGTTGTCGGTATAAGCTGTGCCAGCAGGAAGGGTATTTTGCCTCTGTAGCATGCTGGTATAGTTGTACTACCAAAACCGTCTAAGTGTAGACCTTACCTTGTAATGATCCATTTTGCTGCAATTAGTCTGTGAGAGCTGGTCTACCACGGTGAAGTAGGAGCGAGTCTATGTGGTGGGGTAGACACAAGCTGTGATGCTGTGATGCAGCTATTTCCCACCCCTGGGCATTTCCGCCCTCTTCTTCTACTGGGGGGAGAATTATATCACAACAACACAAAGCTTCAAGCATCCCCTTGCAGCCATGAAAAGGGAATCCCAGACAAAAGGTCAAAGGCTTCTACTGAAGGGTGTGCTGCATCCAGCCACTAAACAGTTAAAGGGACATGGTCAGCCTTTATAGGTGCCCCAGATTACCTTCCTTAGTAATATTTTGGGTTTATGTAACGTAATTTACCTTCTACTGCACCTTCACTCCAGGGATCTGGCTTCCTCCTCTCTTATCTTTGTGTTCTCGTCAGTGATATCAAACTGTAGTGTGGCCAACTCCCACGAGTCTCATGGTCTTAGTGCTTTTCTAAAGCCCTAGCTCCTGCTTGGCAGTGCTGAAGGCTCAGAAGAAAGGCAAATAATTGCAGGGACCCTGGAGACTGACAGTCTTCTTCCTGCGGTGCAGTTTGCTGTGCTGGTGACACCACTGGGTGTTCTCCCACCTTAGTCAGTGACGGTGCTTTTTGCTTTTTACTTTTCAAATAACTGCAACATCAAATTCTCACGCCACCCCATGAAGCGGATAAGTATCATTATCCTTTATCTTACACAAGATAGCTAGTCTGTTGAGTGCTAAAGAGATCATTAGCTCTCCCCTGCTGCCTCCCCCCATTGACAATAAGAATCCACTCAGATGTTGGCAAAGTCAGATCAAATGAATACATCTTGTACTGCAAACCGCAGGGAAGTTCAGTTCTTGATCTGGACCCCCAGACTGTTCCATTGTTTTCCGTACACAATGAGCAGCTGTAGACCTTCACTGGACTGACTTTTTATTTAAGATAAAGGGAACCCAACCTAGAAAGAACAAGAGAAGCATCTATGAGCTGGCAAAGCTGTGAAGACACACTCAGGGCTACTTGAATGTTTTAGGGTCTTCCATCCCTTTAAATATTCCAGCAGTAACTCTTTATTGAGCTAAGCTTAGAGGCCAAGATTTTTCAAGGAGATTCTTGGGTGCCTTGTATTTTTGGCAGCCCAGTTAAAGAGGCCTGATTTTCAGAAGTGCTGAGCACCTGCCCTTTAAAGATCTGGCTGCTCTAGGACACCTGTCCCTAAGGTGCCACAAGTACTCCTTTTCTAAAATCACTAGTCACTTTTGGAAACGGTGGCATGAATTTCCACATCTGAGCAGCTTTCTTTGCATGAGAAGGAAATTGGTCCAAGGCCCCATGCTGAGCTGGTTGAGGATTGTCCCATTACAGTGGGGTTTTAGCAGAATGAGGGGCGTGTGTCTCACTGACTCCCATTTCTGCAGAGGAGTTAACCCTGTATCTTTTTGGTAGCTCTGTTTGCATCATCATTTCCTGGTTCTCAGGAAAAATTCTGATGAAATGCCCTGGAAGGGAAGTGATTTTCCCCAGACGGTGACAGGTGTCTCAGCCGGGAAGTTTTGATGGCTTGGCGTTAGTGTTGATAAACGGCAGCTCGCTGAACTGTGTGCGCGCCATTCTGCCTCTCTCACGATGGCCGACAGCAGACTTTTTAGCAATTGAACTGTGAAGTGCACGGGGGAAGACGGGGATCAAAATAGATAGAAGCAAAACAAAACTCTTGAAAAATCAAAATTAGGGATGCTTTGGGCAGCCCCTGTTAGCAGAAACAGAGACCATGTGTGAGCATCAGGCGTGCTCTTAGCTTGTGGAACTGTCTTTCAGAGAAAAAAGAAAAGGAGGACTTGTGGCACCTTAGAGACTAACAAATTTATTTGAGCATAAGCTTTCATGAGCTACAGCTCACTTCATCGGATGCTCACGAAAGCTTATGCTCAAATAAATGTTAGCCTGTAAGGTGCCACAAGTATTCCTTTTCTTTTTGCGAATACAGACCAACATGGCTCCTACTCTGAAACCTGTCTTTCAGAGGTGATGCAAGCTGCATTGCTTGGCGCAGTCCCAGCTAGACTGGTTGGAACATAGGTGAATGATACAATAGGAGTAAACCTGCCCTGACAGAGAAACAGGCTGGGTGGCACTTCCTAGATCTATAGATACTCTATAGATGCTAATTATTGCAGGATTGGCTATTTCTCCCCAACTCCCCAAGCAGATCCCCCTGTCATTCAGGTCTAATCAAGCTGGGTTAAGTCTGTTGAAGGAGATTGCATTCAGAGATCAACTAAAGTCAGAAATGAGGCGGAAGATTGTCACAATTCTATTGTTGGAGCTCTTGGTAAACAAACTCAGTGGGATCATTTCATTCTGACAAGCTTTGCCCCGGCATGACAAATCCTTTATCTAATTACAATTTACAGATAACCTCCTGATGATTCATCTTAAAGATCAGGAGAACACGGCCTCTGAGAAATGGATACCTACTTTGCAGGTCTGGGAGGATGCTGAAAACAGCAGGATTGTCTCTTGCTGTCCAGGTTATTATTTGTATAGGGACTGTCTAGATGAAGAGGTGAAGAGGGCGTCCCTTGGACACAACATCCCGAGCAGTGTCATTATTTTGGGGCAATGTAGATGTAGATAATAGCCAGTGGGTTTTGCGTGGCATTCAAAAAGCAGACAGGAATCAGCTGGGCTAGCTCCTGGAAATGAAGATGTACCAATTTGTGATGAGCGTGCACAGGTTCATGGAAATCCGGGTTATGCTCCCACGGCTGTGGATTCTCAACCTTTGAGACATTAAGGAAAGGGGAAAAACTCTTCAGATGCCAGGGTCTGCAAAAGGCTGCTGCTTGCCTTCTCCTGGGTGCAAAGGAATAAGACCATCTCACCTCCCTCTTCAGACAGCTGCCCGCCTGTATCTTTTAAGACCCAATAAAAAACTGTAGGACCACAGGAATTAGAGAGAGAAAATACTTACTAGGCCTAATGTCAATGTAGGACTGTTTCCTCCAAATTATTGTAGTATTCAAAAATGACTTTCCTATTAAAATAGATCTTGTTTCTTTCTACGCCAAAACACTGCTTGTCTGACATTCCCATTTATCTGCACCGCCCCCACCCCCCTCCGATCACAGTTGCTGCCAGAGTCTTCTCTGCAGTTCCTGTAATCCGGAATAGCCTTCCTGTATCTCTACATCGTCAAATCCTATTGTATCCTTTTTTGATCCCAGGGGCTAGCCCAATTTCGGGGCTTTGTGGGTTGTTTCCACTAGGAGGAGAAATTGATAGTCAGGTACTTTCTTTGATGCAATCTTGTTTATTTACAAAGATTTGTACGTTATTATTAATTTATTATTTGTATTACCATGGGTGTGTACCAAAGTCATGGACCAAAGTCCTGTTTCCCTGAACACAGTAAGGAACCAAACAGCAGGGGGCGGTTCTTTTGCTTGCCATTTCCAACGTGCTTTTCCAGCAGCACTCTGTGCCCAAAAAGCTTTCTCTTAGGGTCGTGTTATCACCACTTCTGTTATCGTCTGCTTGGCCTTCTGGCCCCTTCTCTCTCGCATACAGACAAAAGCAGTTCCCCCAGTCAAAACCCTAGTCAAGAGGTGGGCAAACTACGGCCCGCGAGCCACATCTGGCCCGCGGGACCGTCCTGCCTGGTGCGTGAGCTCCCGGCCGGGCAGGCTAGCCGCTGGCCCCTCCCCTGCTGTTCCCCCTCCCCCACAGCCTCATCTCCCAGCCTGAGCAGCGCTCTGGGTGGCGGGGCAGCACGCTTCTGCAGGGCAGCGCGGCAGCATGTCTGGCTCCGGCCGGGCAGCGCGGTTGCCAGATATGCTGCTCTGAGCGGCATGGTAAGGGGGCCGGAGCGGGGGGGTTGGATAAGGGGCAGAGGGTTCCAGGGGGTGGGCAGGGGACAGGAAGTAGGGGGCAGTTGGATGGGGCGGAGGTTCTGGGGGAGGTGGTCAGGGGAACTGGGGGTGCGGGTTTGGATAAGCATGGGAGTCCTGGGGGGCCTGTCGGGGGCGGGGGTGTGGATAGGGGTTGGGGCAGGCAGGGAGCTGGGGGGGGGTTGGATAGGGGGTGAGGTCCTGGGGGACAGTTAGGGGCTGGGGATCCCAGGAGGGGGCAGTCAGGGGACAAGGAGCAGGGGGGCTGGATGGGTGGGGAGTTCTGAGGGGGGCCGTCAGGGGGTGGGAAGTGGGAGGGGTCAGATAGAGAGCAGGGGTCAGGCTGTTTGGGGGGCACAGCCTTCCCTACCCGGTCCTCCATACAGTTTTGGAACCCTGCTGTGGCCCTCGGGCCAAAAAGTTTGCCCACCCCTGCCCTAGTCCCTGCATTTGAGGCCCTTTGGGTCACATAGTTCAGCTTCTACTCGAGCTTTCCTGTGTGCCTGTGTTTTGGGTGCTAGGGCTATTGTTTCAGGCACTTCCTTTTAACTTGAGTGAAAGGTGGTTACACCCAACACCTAACATTATCTTTCTCCCCTAGCCTAGGCCTGGCTTTTCTCTTCCTCTGCTCATCATTATAGGGCCTGAAGTGGCACACCCGCTTCAATGGGAGGGTGCTTCTATTGAGTCATTATTTCTGCACGACAGCAGTGTGCAGAATTGCAGGTGATCGGCACCTCTTGTAAAGGCTTCCGAGATTACGGTTTATGTAAAAAATGCTGTACAAAACAAAGCCGTATTGCAGTGTGCTGTTTGCAAGTGTCTATGTCAGGGGTGGCCAACCTGAGCCTGAGAAGGAACCATACTTTACCAATGAACATTGCCAAAGAGCTACAGTAATATGTCAGCAGCCCCGCCAACCAGCGCCTCCCCCTCCCTCCCCGCATCGCCTGATCAGCTGTTTTGTGGCATGCAGGAGGCTTGGAGCAGGAGGAGCGAGGGCACGGCGGGCTCAAAGGAGGGGATAGGAAGGGGTGCAGTGGGGGCAGGGCCTGTGGCATAGCCAGGGATTGAGCAGTGAGCATCCCCCAGCCCATTGGAAAGTTGGCACCTGTAGCTCCAGCCCCGGAGTTGGGGCCTATACAAGGAGCCACATATTAACTTCTGAAGAGCCGCATGTGGCTCCGGAGCCACAGGTTGGTCACCCCGGTCTATGTGGTCTCCATTAGAATTAGGTAACATTCAAGTGACCATATGTCCCGGTTCTACTTTATGCAGTGTTGTTGTAGCCGGTCCCAGGATATTAAAGAGACAAGTTATTTTTTTTTTATTGGACCAACTTTTGTTGGTGAGAGAGACGAGCATTCGAGCGACGCAAAGCTCTTCCCCAGGTCCAGACCTCACCAACTTTGGGTCTCTGGTTCTACATTGACAGTCCCAGATTTTCATATGATGTCTGCAGAACTTCTCCAGGAGCACACAAGATGTCTTCATTTTTCGTTTAATCAATTCATAATGTTTGTTCAAGACAGGCTGCTGCACTGAGTAGAATTGGCTCCGTATTTACCAGGAACAAACAGTGCAGGGGAATGATCAGTCAGAGTAATGCTCAGTGTTAGTGGGAAGGGAGACATAAAGGAAAAGATATCTGGTAAACAATCTTGCTGACAAAGGCATAACCAGATCCAATGGCTGGAAGTTGAAGTTACGCAAATTTATCCTTGAAATGAGATACAGTTTCCTAGCAGAGAGGGTAGTTAAACATGGGGACGGCTTACCAGGGACGTGGTGCAATCACCATTGCTTGGACTCTTTAAAATTAGATCAGGTATCTTTTTCAAAGAGCAGCTTTAATCCAGTTGATGGGAGAAATTATACAGCCTATGTGCACAGGGATTCGGGCTGTATAGCCATGGTGGCCTCTTCTGGCTTGAAATATATGAACCCCCCTGTTCCTCCACTTCCTGGAATGGGTTACCTAGAGAGGTGGTGGAATCTCCTTCCTTAGAGGTTTTTAAGGTCAGGCTTGACAAAGCCTTAGCTGGGATGATTGAGCTGGGGATTGGTCCTGCTTTGAGCAGGGGGTTGGACTAGATGACCTCCGGAGGTCCCTTCCAACCCTGATATTCTATGATTCCTTCCTAGGCCATGGAGCAGCAGGAAACTATTGCCCTCAAAATGCTCACAACACTTGCAGCTCTGGATTAAGACACTGCTCATACTTCAAGGCTTCAGCTGGTCTCCTGCAGGGGTCAGGAAGCCTCCCCCCCCCACCCCCGATGCACTATTGGCCAGATGTATTCTGTTTCTCCCCCACCCCTCATTCTCCCAATACCTTCCTCTAAAGTTTCAGAGATTGGCCACAGCTGGCCACAAGACAACAGCCGGGGAGGACCTGTGCTCTGCGGTGGTACTGAGAGCCCTCTTAGATGCCTGGCTGGTGTGTCTTGTTCACAAGCTCAGGGTCCAGCTGAGCGCCAGATGTGAGGTTGGGAAGATTTACACCCTCAGTCAGATTGGCAGGGACTTTGGAGGTTTGTCACCTTCCTCTTCAGCATGGTGCGTAGATCACCTGCTGGGATCATCTGGGCATATCCCATCTCATTGATTCCCTCCCATTGCAGGGGTGTCAGGCATTGGTGGCACCTTAGTCTCTCCTTCTGCGTATGGCTTACAAGTTCAGTCTCCTGGGGCCTGAAATGCTTCAGTTTAACGAAAGTCATTGCGGGAGGAAGGGGTGAGATTCTATGGCCTGTGTGGTATAGAAGGTTAGACTAGGTGATCGAATGGCCTTAAACTCTCTGAAATTGAAGTAGCTATCAAAGCTGTTCTTTTGCTCTGAGTGAATGTTAACAACACCCTGTTCAAGTGCTTAATGCTGGTGGTTCCAACGTTCAGTTATTGCAGCCCACCTGTGGAGAAGGTTTCTGATGGCAGAGGGCTCTTTCTCTGATCAGACAAAGGCTGACCAAGATGCAGTGGCTGGAACCTGAAGCCAGACAGGTTTCAGAGTAGCAGCCGTGTTAGTCTGTATTCGCAAAAAGAAAAGGAGTACTTGTGGCACCTTAGAGACTAACAAATTTATTAGAGCATAAGCTTTCGTGAGCTACAGCTCACTTCATCGGATGCATTTGGTGGAAAAAACAGAGTTGTCAGAAACAACTCTGACATCATAATCATAATCAAAAAAGCTGACAAAGGAGGTGCTGTCGTCATCATGAATAGGTCGGAGTATGAACAAGAGGCTACTAGGCAGCTCTCCAACACCACTTTCTACAAGCCATTACCCTCTGATCCCACTGAGAGTTACCAAAAGAAACTACAGCATTTGCTCAAGAAACTCCCTGAAAAAGCACAAGAACAAATCCGCACAGACACACCCCTGGAGCCCCGACCTGGGGTATTCTATCTGCTACCCAAGATCCATAAACCTGGAAATCCTGGACGCCCCATCATCTCAGGCATTGGCACCCTGACAGCAGGATTGTCTGGCTATGTAGACTCCCTCCTCAGGCCCTACGTTACCAGCACTCCCAGCTATCTTCGAGACACCACTGACTTCCTGAGGAAACTACAATCCATTGGTGATCTTCCTAAAAACACCATCCTGGCCACTATGGATGTAGAAGCCTCTACACCAACATTCCACACAAAGATGGGCTACAAGCCGTCAGGAACAGTATCCCCGATACTGTCACGACTAACCTGGTGGCTGAACTTTGTGACTTTGTCCTGACCCATAACTATTTCACATTTGGTGACAATGTATACCTTCAAATCAGCGGCACTGCGATGGGTGCCCGCATGGCCCCACAGTATGCCAACATTTTTATGGCTGACTTAGAACAACGCTTCCTCAGCTCTCGTCCCCTAATGCCCCTACTCTACTTGCGCTACATTGATGACATCTTCATCATCTGGACCCATGGAAAAGAAGCTCTTGAGGAATTCCACCATGATTTCAACAATTTCCATCCCACCATCAACCTCAGCCTGGACCAGTCCACACAAGAGATCCACTTCCTGGACACTACGGTGCTAATAAGCGATGGTCACATAAACACCACCCTATATCGGAAACCTACTGACCGCTATTCCTACCTACATGCCTCTAGCTTTCATCCAGATCATACCACTCGATCCATTGTCTACAGCCAAGCGCTACGATATAACCGCATTTGCTCCAACCCCTCAGACAGAGACAAACACCTACAAGATCTCTATCATGCATTTCTACAACTACAATACCCACCTGCTGAAGTGAAGAAACAGATTGACAGAGCCAGAAGAGTACCCAGAAGTCACCTACTACAGGACAGGCCCAACAAAGAAAACAACAGAACGCCACTAGCCATCATCTTCAGCCCCCAACTAAAACCTCTCCAATGCATCATCGAGGATCTACAACCTATCCTGAAGGACGAGCCATCACTCTCACAGATCTTGGGAGACAGACCAGTCCTTGCTTACAGACAGCCCCCCAATCTGAAGCAAATACTCACCAGCAACCACAAACCACACAACAGAACCACTAACCCAGGAACCTATCCTTGCAACAAAGCCCGTTGCCAACTCTGTCCACATATCTATTCAGGGGATACCATCATAGGGCCTAATCACATCAGCCACACTATCAGAGGCTCGTTGACCTGCGCATCTACCAATGTGATATATGCCATCATGTGCCAGCAATGCCCCTCTGCCATGTACATTGGCCAAACTGGACAGTCTCTACGTAAAAGAATGAATGGACACAAATCAGACGTCAAGAATTATAACATTCAAAAACCAGTTGGAGAACACTTCAATCTCTCTGGTCACTCGATTACAGACCTAAGAGTGGCTATACTTCAACAAAAAAGCTTCAAAAACAGACTCCAACAAGAGACTGCTGAATTGGAATTAATTTGCAAACTGGATACAGTTAACTTAGGCTTGACTAGAGACTGGGAATGGATGAGTCATTACAAAAAGTAAAACTATTTCCCCATGGTATTTCTCCCCCCCACACCACCCCCCACTGTTCTTCTGATATTCTTGTTAACTGCTGGAACTAGCCTACCTTGCTTGTCACCATGAAAGGTTTTCCTCCTTTCCCCCCCCTGCTGCTGGTGATGGCTTATCTTAAGTGATCACTCTCCTTACAGTGTGTATGATAAACCCATTGTTTCATGTTCTCTGTGTGTGTATATAAATCTCCCCCCTGTATTTTCCACAGAATGCATCCGATGAAGTGAGCTGTAGCTCACGAAAGCTTATGCTCTAATAAATTTGTTAGTCTATAAGGTGCCACAAGTACTCCTTTTCTTTTCACTGGTAATGTTATCTTAGCACCTGTGAAACTGGATGTCACAGTCATTTGCATGTTTGATTGTAGCACTTTAGGGAGCACTGGCAGTTCTGTGACTCTTACTGCTCCGTTAGAAAACATAAGAAGGGTCATGCTGGATAGACCAAAGGTCCATCTAGCCCAGTATCCTGTCTTTTGACAGTGGCCAATGCCAGATGCCCCAGAGGGAATGAACTGAACAGGTCATCATCAAGTGATCCATGCCCTGTCGCCCATTCCCAGATTCTGGCAGAGGCTAGGGTCACCATTCCTGTCTTATAGCCATTGATGGACCTATCCTCCATGGACTTATCTAGTTCTTTTTTAACCCTGTTATAGTCTTGGCCTTCACAACATCCTCTGGCAAGGAGTTCCACAGGTTAACTGTGCATTGTGTGAAGAAATACTTCCTTTCGTTTGTTTTAAACCTGCTCCTATTAATTTCATTGGGTGACCCCTAGTTCTTGTATTATGAGAAGGAGTCAATAACACGTCCTTATTTACCGTCTCCCCACCAGTCATGATTTTGTAGACCTCTCTCATATCCCCCTCAGTGTCTCTTTTCCAAGCTGAACAGTCCCAGTCTGGTTAACCTCTCCTTGTGTCAGGGTCTCTGACATTCTGTGGACATACAGGCTTGGGTCTGATGCTTCTCTCCCTCTCGCCAATGTTGCTGCGGTATAATTCTATTGATTTCAGAGGTGTTTACATCAGTAGAAGTGAGAGGAGAGCCAAGCCCCTTGGGTTTTCATTTGTGGCCAGCTCCTTGTGGGGAAGTTAATAAGGCTTTTGCCTGAGAGAAGTCTGAATAAAAATGCCCAGCTAAGGCCACTTGCATCCAAAGTGTCTTATATTGGCTGCTCCATTCCAGGTTAAGCCAGCAATTGATCATTTAAATTCACTACTTATTTTGCCCAAGAGATCCTTCATCTACCAGGAAGGGCAGCAGGGAGGTCTTGATCCAGAGAGGACAAAACAGATTCGAAGCTGTAGCGACTCTTTTGGATTCTATCTGTGCTGGGGCAACATGTCATGTCACTGGGCAGGTGTGTCTAGTGGTTAGAGCAGGAATCGGTAGCCAGGAATCAGAGCC
Organism: Dermochelys coriacea; assembly: GCF_009764565.3. Taxonomy (NCBI): domain Eukaryota; kingdom Metazoa; phylum Chordata; order Testudines; family Dermochelyidae; genus Dermochelys; species Dermochelys coriacea. The sequence goes on from NC_050072.1 coordinate 5,554,622, forward strand.
AAGGGTCAGAACTGAGGCAAGTTAATCAGAAACCCTCTCAGATGGGCAAATCGTTTAATAACTGCCTGTTGTATGTTCTTTCTAACATGTGCCACTGCTGCCGACTGGCTACTGGGCTAGATAGACTACAGATCTCTTATGGCATGGGATGGAGTATTTCAGGCTGGGCAGAGGCAGGTTCTCCTACCTCCTATGTAGTCAGGCTTCATGCTAATAACTCCAGCAGCTCTATTCAGAGACACCAGCAATATCACAAGGCAATGGACAAGGGCGACTTTATTTAGTGCCCCTCTGAGGGCGGCCAGGGACTTCCGTTAGGTATATTGGGCTGTCCCAATTCTGAAGTAGCGTGCAGGTTGCTCGTGGACTTGCACGCAACTTGCGAAGGAGCACGTAACATGGGTATTAGCCCTCTGTAACCCTGGGGGATGCAGGACTAGGGCTAGGACATAAATCACAGCCTCCCTTCTGCGTGTCATGTTTTGCTATGTGATAACAGAAGTAAGTTCAGGAGGGCCGGCATCAAAGCTAGTGGTATAGCTCCAGTTGAAGCAAGTGGACCAATGCTGATCCACATCAGCGGAGGACAGGGCCCTAACTCCGGGCAAGAATGGAGCAAATGAAGCCAAACTTCATCCAAGACTGGAGGTATTTGGACCAGAGGTTTGTTTCAGGCCCCAACCCTCATTCCCCTCAGAGCTGATGAGGAAGAAGTGAGGGCTAAAAGCTAGATGTGGTCGAAAATGGTCTGACAGGACAGTGTTCCACCAGGAGACACTGATCGGGTGAAACCGCAACATTCCATGGGAATGTGTCAAAAGTGTCAATGGAAGCCAGGCCGAGAGGCCGGTCGGCCGGCCGGCCGGTGAGCTGCCCAGCCCCCCGGTTATCCTCTTGCCCTCTTCCTCAGCGCCCTGGGTCCCTGGCTCCCTGTGTCAAGAATCAGAGCCAGTCTTCAGGAAACCTAACAAGCCTGGCTGGCCTATAGTAGGCTGGCTATGTGGCCTCATTGGTGGCAAGAGTCAGCAGGCCCGCTCGTAAACCCAGCAGCAGTTCAGCAGCTGCTCAAAGCATTTCCCCGAGGCCATGATAGCTCCTGGGCCCGCTTGTGCCCAGCCTGGCTTGGGCCCAACCTTGCCCTTGCCTCAGTTCTGACCCTTGGCTCTGATTCCTGGCTACCGATTCCTGCTCTAACCACTAGACACACCTGCCCAGTGACATGACATGTTGGCAGCCTGCCTGGCTCCTTAGTAGCCTGGCTCTTCAGTAACCCACATGGCAGATTGCCATGGAGCTCGGCATCCCGCACTGCCTGGGTGTGTATTTTGTGTTGGAAACAATGAAAGTTTCCAAAATACAATATTGTGCAATAACAATTCTGGGAGGTGAAATGTATTTTTTGGCTTTTCTCCCAATTTGGGATGAAAAATTTTCCAACAATTCAACATTTTTCGTGGCCCCATAATTTTGTTTCCTGATCAGTTCTGCTAAAAAAAACAGACTGGAGCTTGGGCAACTTTTCTTTGCCTGCTCTGAAACTGCCTGGACAGGTTTCTGGCCTAGGTGAGGCGCTCTGTCAGCTGGTAAGTGTAGGGGTGTGTGTTTTAGACTGAAGCAAGTCAAGGTGCCTTAAGGTTGCATCAAGCCCCAGAAGGGATTAAAATCTCCGGACACGAGGAGGCTGGCGGTCGCCCTCATATTCTGGCTCATCCCTCTGCTTCGCCATTCTCATCTTGCTGTGTTTACGATGGTTTGCACGTGGCTCTGAAGCGCTGCTCTGATTGTCGGGGTTTCCTGGCCTCTGGCTGAATTCACCTTCCTCTCTAGATACGGCTCATTATTATTTGTGTCACAGTCACGCCTAGTGGCTCTAGCTGGTGAATTAATTAATGTTGGGATACAGTGTTAGCTGGGCTCAGTGGAGTTACAACCCCTGCACCAGAGCGGTGGATCCCACCCTTCCAGTGGAGTTGCTCAGACGTTGGTGGATGATGTTGCATCTCCTCCACCCTGGGTAGTATCAGAACAGGAGGAGCAGGGAAAGGCTTATACAACAGCTGTCCAACAAACACACTTAGAGGCCGATCCAAATCGCTTAGTTATGTCTCGGAGACAGATTAATGAGCTTGTCTAAAGGCTTGCCCAGGTGGAATAATCAGCAATTTAACACTGGGGTCCTTCCTGAACGATCCTCTCTCTGAGTCAGGGCGAGGGTTTTAGGAGGCAGCGTGTTGACCAGGGCACGAATACAAGAACACAATGGTTGATGAGAAATAGCCCTGCAGAATGATCCCATGGGTGCAGCCTCTGCTCCTGCCGCCAGGAGCACATCAGGACGATGGGCAGTGTGAGAACATGGAGTCGGAGCCTGTACCTTTTACAGACTTTGTTCTTCAGTTGTCACCTGAACACAGCCTGCTGGGGCAAATCATGGTCTTGACAATGCTGGGGTGAATTGGGAGTAACTCCAGGAGACCGCGCTGGGGCTAGCCTGTCTTCATCTCCAAGTACAGCCATACCAGATGCAAGGATCAGCACCAAATAGCCTCAGCTCACCCACGCCCTTTCAAGTGCTTCCAAGGGAACAAATAGAACAGGCAATTATTGAATGATCCATCCCCTGTCATTCACTCCCAGCTTCTGGCAGGCAGAGGCTAAGGTTGCATCCAGCCCATCTAGACACCCAGAGCATGGGGTTGCATCCCTGCCCATCTTGCCTAATAGTCATTGATGGACCCATCCTCCATGAACTTAATTCTTTTTTGAACCCCGTTGTAGTTTTGGCCTTCACAACATCCCCTGGCAAGGAGTTCCACAGGTTGACTTTGTGTTGTGTGAAGAAGTATGTCCTTATGTTTGATTTAAACCTGCTGCCTACTAATTTAATTGCGTGACCCTTAGTTCTTGTGTTATGCGAAGGACTAAATTTCAGCAGGTGAGTTCCACCTTCAGGGGTCAGGCAGGGACTTCTTTCCATCCAATGTATTCTGGGAGGTTTTTTGTTTTTATTATTTCCTTTCTCTGAAGCATCAGGGATGGTCCTGGCTGGAGATGGGACCATGGGCCAGGTCTCCAAGGTGGTACTGAGTCTTCTCTCTCATGTGTGCTTGGCTGGTTGGTTCTTGCTCTATGGTCAGGGTCTAACTGACCCCCCAAGTTGGGGTTGGGAAGCAAGTGTCCCCCAGGTCAGACTGGCAGTGACCTTGGGGTTTTTTCACCTTCCTCTGCGGCACGTGGGTATGGGTCTTTTGCCAGGATTATCTGGGTATATCTAACTCCATCATTTCCCTGCTATTGCAGGGCCTTCGGGCACCAGTGTGCCTTGGTCCCCCTATTCTCTGCCTGTGGCACACAATAGTCTAGTCTCCTGTGGGTCTCATTTACTTTGGTCTCTTTTCGGTCATAGGGTTTTGTGTGCGGGTGTTGGGTGGTGGCCTGTGATACACAGGCGGTCAGACTAGATGACCTCATGGGCCCTTCTGGCTTTAGTGTCAGTGGGAGCATGGCCCTTGCCTTTACATCCTCTGCACATGGAGGTGTATGTTTAAGGTGCTGTGTAAGGATTTAACCCCTTCCTTTACGTATCCCAGTCCTACCGCCTTCCATCTGAGGATCTCAAAGCACCTTAGAAAGATTAACTCAGGAACCCTCTGCGGTAGGCAAATAGCATCATCCCTATTTTACAGATGGGGAAACAGAGGAGGGCAGGGACTTGCCTGAGTTTCCCCAACATGTCCGGGGCAGAGCTGGGAATGGGCCCTGGGTCCCCTTTGAGAGCTTTGAACACGTGATGTGCTGTGTGAGCGTGCTGTGTTGCCAGCGGGCTCGCTGTGCTGCATGGAATGAGGCAGCTGACACACGGAGAGATTTGGTTTTGCCGTGACAACAAAACACATTGCTGGTGACAGTCCCTGACCATCGACAAGTGGCTAAAAGTAGCCCACAAGGAGTTGGCACCGCATCAGAAATGTCTAGTGTCCCTACTCTGAGCTGATGGGAAGGGAATACGTAGATACCTTGCGAGACTGGTCACAGGTTCAAATCCAGCCTAGGTCATTGCTCTGCTGTCAGATGGGTTTGGTGGAGCTCGGTCCAGTTCCTGGCAGAAAGGAGCGCAGACCACTGCAACTGGCACTAGTTGGCCCCTTGGCTGGCAATCTCAGAACTGAGCCACTGGAATTGAACTACCCTCTGATCTTTGCAGTCGCTCCCACCAAGGCAATGTCGAAGGAGATGCTTCTATGTTGTACTGGCGCTGTAGGTAAATAAAACTGCCTGGTAGCCTGTAGCTGTAGTCTCTGTCTCCCACTCCTTCAAAATAGACCCAGAGCTGTCTTGTGAAAGGGACATGGGCCCGGTTGGTTGTCCCTTGTTTTTGTCCACTTGTGACCCACTGCGAAATCAGATCAATTCGGAGTCACTCCAACCTGGCAGGAAACTAGCTGGAGGAAACCTTAGGACAGCACTTCTGCTGTGGAGGAGCTGCACCAAACCCTGCCCTTGGAGGTCCGCTGGGGAAGCCAGAATAGAGGCACTGATATAGCACCAAACTGGGGCAAGGCTGCAAGCTCGGTGCTGGCAGTCTCGCTGGGATCTCGGCTCTCAGAGAGCAGCGTGGTACCAGGGCCGCATTAACCTTTTGTGGGCCCGGCGTCAAACTTATTTGTGGGGCCCCATGGAGGCAATGGAGCATGGCGTGCGGAGGTCAGTCCCCGGAGCGAGGGGCCAGCCAGGGGCAATGGGGCATGGCATGGCAGGGGCCGCCCAGCTGTGCCCAGCCCAGTGCGAGGGCACTATTTGCAAACTGGCAGTTGCCAGACACACAGTGGCCCGCCTGGCCCTGTGCTGCCAGCGTGCCCCTTCCCCTCGGGGGGAAGGCCCCTCCCCTGCCCAACGCCCCCCGACTCCCTATGGCCAGAGCCCCCGCAGCCCCATTATGCCCCAGCACCCCCACAGCCCCCGCCACCCAAATGCCCAGCGTCCTGCACAACACCATCCCTGCCCAGCGCCCCACTGCCCACAGCCCCCCCACAGAACCCCCACTCCCTCGTGCCCCAACATATGGATCTTCCCTGCCCCCTCACAGCCCAGAACACCCCCCCCAAGGAACCCACTCCCCAACACCCTGCCTCCCGTCTGCCCTCACTGCCCCGTTGGGAGGCGACAGTGTCTGCCAGGCTGAGCGGCCAGTGCAGCCAGGGCTGGTCCCGGGCCGGGGAATCGCTCTGGTCCCTGGGGTGGGGTGCGATCAGCCAGGCCAGGGCCTGCCCCGGCTGGGCTCCCTCAAGACTCACTTCCCCAGGAGGGGCCCAGACAAGCTCCCCGCACTGTCCCCTTTCCCCTCCGGCCCCAGCCTGAGTCAGGCCAGGCTTCTGCACCATCCCAGGCTGCTCAGCTCTGGGGACACAGGTGGGGTCCCACAGGTGGTGGGAGGCAGGGACTGCCCGGAGCCGGAGGTGCACTAGAGTCCGGCCAGGGGGCAGAGAGGAGCAGGAGGATGGGGCCGAGGACGCAACAGGTGGGCAGGCCAAGAGGAACAAGTGGTGGGCAGGGGGAGCCAGAGGGGTCTCGGGGTGCAATGCAAGCGGAGCAGGCCAGGGCCTCTTCTGAGCATAGGCCCGGCTCCATGGAGCCACTGGAGCCATTGTAAACCTGGGACCGGTGGTGACCTCGCTGGCCGTAAGGCAGTTCTGCGGCGGTGTCTCTCTATGCTGGGGCAGAGTGAAGTCATGCAAAGTCCTGCCTCTGACCTTGTGAGACCTCCTGTAAGGATCTGTCTTCCCTGAAGTTAACGTGGGCTCTTACTTGGGTGTTGCCCCTGTCCCCCCCTCCGGTCCACACACAAAACCCTCTTACTTGAGTGTGTTGGTGCTTTTAACCCAGGCTAGCTAGGTCTGATGGGGCTACAGGCTAAAGCCTGAGTGAGGAAACCAATGCACGTGTCGGCTAAGTGACTTGCTCAATAGCACACAGGAAGCAGGGAACTGAGCCCAGGTCTCCGGTTAGCACCTTAATTGATGGATCACCTCTTTATATCAAGAATGACCAAGGTGCTAATGGAACACTCAAGGAAGACAAGGCCATTGTGGAGAATTGTTTGCACTGATCTTACTCCTTTTCTTTTTATTGTAGGTTGTGTGAGGGAGATTCCTACGTGTGAGCTGTTCTTTTTAGGTGACAAATCTGAGAACTGTCCCAAATTGAGGTGTCGATAGAGGAGTTATTGGAACAAATTGATAAATTAAACAGTAATAAGTCACCAGGACCAGATGGGATTCACCCAAGAGTTCTGGAGGAACTCAGATATAAATCTTCAGAACTACTAACCGTGGTATCAGAGTAGCAGCCATGTTAGTCTGTATTCGCAAAAAGAAAAGGAGTACTTGTGGCACCTTAGAGACTAACAAATTTATTTGAGCATAAGCTTTCGTGAGCTACAGCTGTAGCGCACGAAAGCTTATGCTCAAATAAATTTGTTAGTCTCTAAGGTGCCACAAGTCCTCCTTTTCTTTTAACTGTGGTATGTAATTTACGGCTTAAATCAGTCTCTGGACCAGATGACTGGTGAATAGCTAATGTAATGCCATTTTAAAAAAAAGAACCAGAGGTGATCCTGGCAATTACAAGCTGGTAAGCCTAACTTCAGCACTGGGCAAGTTGGCTGAAACTGTAGTAAAGAACAGAATTGTCAGACACATAGATGAACATGATTTTTGTTCATCATCTTCATTAATGATCTGGATGACGGGATGGCTTGCACCCTCAGCAAGTTCACAGATGACACTAAGCTGGGGGGAGAGGTAGATATGCTGGAGGGTAGGGATAGGGTCCAGAGTGACCTAGACAAATTGGAGGACTGGCCAAAAGAAATCAGATGAGGTTCAACAAGGACAAGTGCACAGTCCTGAATTAGAACAGAAGAATCCCAGGCATTGCTACAGGCTGGGGACTGACTGGTTAAGCGGCAGTTCTGCAGAAAAGGACCTGGGGATTACAGTGGATGAGAAGCTGGATATGAGTCAACAGTGTGTCCTTGTTGCCAAGAAGGCTAGCGGCATATTGGGCTGCATTAATAGGAGCGTTGCAGCTGATCAAGGGACGTGATTATTCCTCTCTATTCAGCACTGGTGAGGCCACATCTGGAGTATTGCATCCAGTTTTGGGCCCCCCATTAAAGAAGGGATGTGGACAAATTGGAGAGAGTCCAGCAGAGGGCAACAAAAATGATTAGGGGGCTGGGGCACATGACTTAGGAGGAGAGGCTGAGGAACTGAGCTTATTTAGTCTGCAGAAGAGAAGAGTGAGGGGGGATTTGATAGCAGCGTTCAACTACCTGAAGGGGTGGTTCCAAAGAGGATGGAGCTCAGCTGTTCTCAGAAGTGGCAGATGACAGAACAAGGAGAAATGGTTTCAAGTTGCAGTGGGGAAGGTCTAGGTTAGATATTAGGAAAACTTATTTCACTAGGAGGGTGGTGAAGCAGTGGAATGCGTTACCTAGGGAGGTGGTGGAATCTCCATCTGTAGAGGTTTGTAAGGCCCGGCTTGACAAAGCCCTGGCTGGTATCATTTAGTTGTGGTTGGTCCTACTTTGAGCAGGGGTTTGGACTTGATGACCTCCTGAGGTCTCTTCCAGCCCTAATCTTCTATGATTCTGTGATTTGGTGGGGAAGAGTCAACACGGTTTTTGTAAAGGGAAATCCTGCCTGACCAATTTACTAGAATTCTTTGAGGGGGTCAACAAACATGTGCACAAGGGGGATCCAGTGGATATAGTGTATTTGGGCTTTCAGAAAACTTTTAACAAGGTCCGTCACCACAGGCTCTTAAGCAAAGTAATCAGCCATGGGATAAGAGGGAAGGTCCTCTCATGGATCAGTAACTGGTTAAAAGACAGGAAACAAGGGGTAGGAATAAATGGTCATTTTTCAGACTGGAGAGAGGTAAATAACTGGGACCCCCCAGGATCTGTAGTGGGACCAGTGCTGCTCAGCACATTCAGAAATGATGTGGGAAAAGAGGTTGCCACAATGAGGTGGTAAAGTTTGCAGATGATACTAAATTGTTCAAGATAGTTAAGTCCAAAGCAGACTACAAAGAGTTACAAAGAGATCTGACAAAACTGGGTGACTGGGCAACAAAATGGCAGATGAAATACAATGATGATAACTGTAAAGTAATGCACATTGGAAAACATAATCCCAGCTCTACATAGAAGTGATGAAGTCTAAGTTAGCTGTTATCACTCAAGAAAGAGATTGTGGAGTTGCGACTAACTCTCTGAAAACATCTGCTCCATGTGCAGTGGCTGTCAAAAAAGAGAATAGGCTCTTGGGAATCATTAGGAAAGGGATAAATGAAAAAACAAAATATATCATCATGCCACTACATAAAGCCATGGTACACCCACATTTTGCACACTGTGCAGTTCTGGTTGTCCCATCTCAAAAAAGATATATTAGAATTGGAAAACGTGCAGCGAAGAGCAACAATAGTGCTTAGGGGTAAGGAACAGCTTCCGTATGAGGAGAGATTAAAAAGACTGGAACTGTTCAGTTTAGAAAAGAGACGATTGAGGCAGAGATATGATGGAGGTCTATGAAATTACAATTGTTGTGGAGAAAGTGAATAAGGAAGTGTTATTTACCCTTCACATAACACAAGAACCAGGAGTCACTCAATGAAAATTAATAGGCACCAGATTTAAAACAGACAAGAGGCTGCACTTGCTTACACAACACAGTCAACCTGTGGAACTCGTTGCCAGGGGATGTTGTGAAGGCGAAGATATAACTGGGTTAAAAAAAGAACTACATAAGTTCATGGAGGATAGGTCCATCAATGGCTATTAGCCAGGATGGTCGGGGAGGCAACCCTATGCTCTGGGTGTCCCTAAGCCTCTGATTGCCATATGCTGGGACTGGACGACAGGGGATGGATCACTCAATAATTGCCCTGTTCTGTTTATACCTTCTGAAGCATCTGGCATGGGCCACTGTCGGAAGTCATGTTTCAGAGAAGCAGCCGTGTTAGTCTGTATTCACAAAAAGAAAAGGAGGACTTGTGGCACCTTAGAGACTAACAAATTTATTTGAGCATAAGCTTTCGTGACCTACAGCTCACTTCATCGGATGCATTTGGTGGAAAATACAGAGGGGAGATTTATATACACACATACAGAGAACATGAAACAATGGGTTTATCATACACACAGTAAGGAGAGTGATCACTTAAGATAAGCCATCACCAGCAGCAGGGGGGGAAAGGAGGAAAACCTTTCATGGTGACAAGCAAGGTAGGCTATTTCCAGCAGTTAACAAGAACATCTGAGGAAGAGTGGGGGGTGGGGTGGGGGGGAGAAATAACATGGGGAAATAGTTTTCCTTCGTGTAATGACTCATCCATTCCCAGTCTCTAGTCAAGCCTAAGTTAATTGTATCCAGTTTGCAAATTAATTCCAATTCAGCAGTCTCTCGTTGGAGTCTATTTTTGAAGATTTTTTGTTGAAGTATAGCCACTCTTAGGTCTGTGATCGAGTGACCAGAGAGATTGAAGTGTTCTCCAACTGGTTTTTGAATGTTACAATTCTTGACGTCTGATTTGTGTGCATTCATTCTTTTACGTAGAGACTGTCCAGTTTGACCAATGTACATGGCAGAGGGGCATTGCTGGCACATGATGGCATATATCACATTGGTAGATGCGCAGGTGAACGAGCCTCTGATAGTGTGGCTGATGTGATTAGGCCCTATGATGGTGTCCCCTGAATAGATATGTGGACAGAGTTGGCAACGGGCTTTGTTGCAAGGATAGGTTCCTGGGTTAAAAGAAAAGGAGTACTTGTGGCACCTTAGAGACTAACAAATTTATTAGAGCATAAGCTTTCGTGAGCTACAGCTCACTTTATCGGATGCATTTGTTTTCCACCAAATGCATCCGATGAAGTGAGCTGTAGCTCACGAAAGCTTATGCTCTAATAAAGTTGTTAGTCTCTAAGGTGCCACAAGTACTGCTTTTCTTTTTGCGAATACAGACTAACACGGCTGCTACTCTGGTTCCTGGGTTAGTGGTTCTGTTGTGTGACTATTTCCCCATGTTATTTCTCCCCCCCCATCCCACCCCCCACTGTTCCTCAGATGTTCTTGTTAACTGCTAGAAATAGCCTACCTTGCTTGTCACCATGAAAGGTTTTCCTCCTCCCCCCTCCCCCCGCTGTTGGTGATGGCTTATCTTAAGTGATCACTCTCCTTACAGTGTGTATGATAAAACCCATTGTTTCATGTTCTCTGTGTGTGTATATAAATCTCCCCATTGTCTTCTCCACTGAATGCATCTGATGAAGTGAGCTGTAGCTCACGAAAGCTTATGCTCAAATAAATTTGTTAGTCTCTAAGGTGCCACAAGTACTCCTTTTCTTTTTGTCGGAAGTCAGGATACTAGGCTAGATGGACCCTTGGTCTGACCCAGTATGGCCATTCTTATGTTCTTAAAATAATTTCCCCGATAAGGAACACTCAATAAACCCCAGTCACTACTGTTAGTTTTTCATGAGTAATTATCCTTTATCTAGCACTGCGGGTTTACACAACACTTTACAAACAGGGAGTAAGATACTTTCCCTGCCCTGAAGCGCTTACCATTGAAGACAGACGGACAAGCTGAAGCACTGTGCAGCAGCACCATTGAGAAAGCGTGGTTGTGATTGCTGGTGCTGAAAATAAGGCCAGGAAGATGCTTTGAAGAAGGAGACTTTTAAGGAGAGTGGGGCAGGGACATTGGCGAGCTTGAAGTGGGAAAGTCTTTTAGCCAGAGTACCACGTACCTAATGAAGCCAGGGGCTGGATGTCTAGAAGGCCCAGGAGCAGCCGCCTATTATGGCTGCTTGTTGTGTTTTGATTTGGAGTAAGCAAGTCACAAGGATGAAACTAGGTACTTTGTTCCAGCAGAGTCACACAATACAGCACTCCCCACCTGCCTGTTCTTCCCTCTTCTCTCTAGAGTGCACCTCCCAAGGTGCTCACTGCCTCGCTTTTCAGCTGGGATCAGCGCCCGCACAGCTCCCTCGTCAGAGCGCCCAGGTACTGTTTTTCTACTGTGCTCGTTGCTGTGACCTCTGTCCCGCCTCTCAGATGTACACTGAGCACTCTTGCAGAGGGCAAAGTTTAAAATGTTCCCTGTGCCCATGGCATGATACAGCACTCCTTGCAAGGGTATCAGTGCACTCCGCTATCTGGCTTCAGGCTGGGTGTGTCCAGTTTTGCTTGGGCATCACAGATTGAATCAATGTAGACATGATGAATGATTTTCTCTCATCTTCGCTCTGACACACTCATGGTTACTCCTTCCTGAGATATTTCATGCCTACTGTTTGTTGCCTTCTCTCCAGGCAGATCAAAGTCTATAAAAAGCCCCTTGATTTTACTGCACGATTGTGGGTTATAATGATACTTTCCCAGCTATAGCACTGTCGTCTCCAAATATCAGATCTCTTCACGAAATACTCTTTATGGCCAGCCCAGTTAAGTATGGATCTTTAGCCTCATTTTACAGATGGGTAAAGATGGAGATACAGATACAGATGGAGATACACAGAGGCAGAGTGACTTGGGCAAGGTCATAGAGTGAATCAGTAGCAGAGCTGGAATTAGAAATCAGGTGTCACTTGCTCCTCTAGCTAATAGGTAATGCTTCCTTAGTTTTTTGGGGGAGGTGGGCTGGGCGGGGGGGAACTACAGCCTCAAACTGATACCATTCTCCTAACAAGACTGCACTCTGTTCCAGGCTGCTTCTGAATAATCTAATGGGCAAGTGCTTTTGTCCAAAGACTAAAATTAAAATAAGCACAAGCAGCCAGTTTCTGTTTATTTCACATGGGTGTTTGCATGTCTAACTGACCCATTCGATGTACTGCAGAGTTTCAGGGAAAATCCATTAAAGACTATCAGGCAGTAACGTCCTTGATCTTTTTTCAGCTCTAATAAGCAGCTAATGCATTTCAGCGAGAATTAGTACAGCAGCTGGTTCAGCGGCCCTGGGCAGGGTGGAAACTGATGAGCTCCAAGCTGACTGTTTTTCCAGGTGCTGATGACTAAATAGTGCCATGCTTGAATGGCATTAGCTGCTGGGTGTTCCTGCAGTGTGGCCTCCCCAGGAAATGGCAGGTGGCTTGCTTACTGCTCATTGGTGGCAGGAAATTATTAGCAGCTCTGTGAAAGGGCCAAGGAGCAGGGAGTGGAGGGAGAGCACCAAGAAAACTTCAAAAAGAAAAGGAGTACCCGTGGCACCTTAGAGACTAACAAATTTATTTGAGCATAAGCTTTTGTGAGCTACAGCTCACTTCATCGGATGCATTTGGTGGAAAAAGCAGAGGAGAGATTTATATACACACACACAGAGAACATGAAACAATGGGTTTATCATACACACTGTAAGGAGAGTGATCACTTAAGATAAGCCATCACCAGCAGCAGGGGGGGAAAGGAGGAAAACCTTTCATGGTGACAAGCAAGGTAGGCTAATTCCAGCAGTTAACAAGAATATCAGATTTCAGAGTAGCAGCCGTGTTAGTCTGTATTCGCAAAAAGAAAAGGAGTACTTGTGGCACCTTAGAGACTAACAAATTTATTAGAGCATAAGCTTTCGTGAGCTACAGTTGCATCCGATGAAGTGAGCTGTAGCTCACGAAAGCTTATGCTCTAATAAATTTGTAAGAATATCAGAGGAACAGTGGGGGCGGGGGGTGGGAGGGAGAAATACCATGGGGAAATAGTTTTACTTTGTGTAATGAATCATCCATTCCCAGTCTCTATTCAAGCCTAAGTTAATTGTATCCAGTTTGCAAATTAATTCCAAATTTGTTAGTCTCTAAGGTGCCACAAGTACTCCTTTTCTTTCTCCTTGGAGAGATACAGTTCTGTGGTGACCTAGAATCCTATTTTCGACGTCTCAGACTCAAGGAATATTTCCAACACACCTCTGACCAACATATTAACCCACAGAGACCTTCCTGCCAACATTACAAAAAGAAGGATTCTGGGTGGACTCCTCCTGAAGGTCGAAACAGCAGCCTGGATTTCTACATAGACTGCTTCCGCCGACGTGCACGAGCTGAAATTGTGGAAAAGCAGCATCGCTTACCCCATAACCTCAGCCATGCAGAACACAGTGCCATCCACAGCCTCAGAAACAACTCTGACATCATAATCAAAAAGGCTGACAAAGGAGGTGCTGTCGTCATCATGAATAGGTCGGAGTATGAACAAGAGGCTTCTAGGCAGCTCTCCAACACCACTTTCTACAAGCCATTACCCTCTGATCCCACTGAGAGTTACCAAAAGAAACTACAGCATTTGCTCAAGAAACTCCCTGAAAAAGCACAAGAACAAATCCGCACAGACATACCCCTAGAACCCCGACCTGGGGTATTCTATCTGCTACCCAAGGTCCATAAACCTGGAAATCCTGGACGCCCCATCATCTCAGGCATTGGCACCCTGACAGCAGGATTGTCTGGCTATGTAGACTCCCTCCTCAGGCCCTACGTTACCAGCACTCCCAGCTATCTTCGAGACACCACTGACTTCCTGAGGAAACTACAATCCATTGGTGATCTTCCTAAAAACACCATCCTGGCCACTATGGATGTAGAAGCCTCTACACCAACATTCCACACAAAGATGGACTACAAGCCGTCAGGAACAGTATCCCCGATACTGTCACGGCTAACCTGGTGGCTGAACTTTGTGACTTTGTCCTGACCCATAACTATTTCACATTTGGTGACAATGTATACCTTCAAATCAGCGGCACTGCAATGGGTACCCGCATGGCCCCACAGTATGCCAACATTTTTATGGCTGACTTAGAACAACGCTTCCTCAGCTCTCGTCCCCTAATGCCCCTACTCTATTTGCGCTACATTGATGACATCTTCATCATCTGGACCCATGGAAAAGAAGCTCTTGAGGAATTCCACCATGATTTCAACAATTTCCATCCCACCATCAACCTCAGCCTGGACCAGTCCACACAAGAGATCCACTTCCTGGACACTACGGTGCTAATAAGCGATGGTCACATAAACACCACCCTATATCGGAAACCTACTGACCGCTATTCCTACCTACATGCCTCTAGCTTTCATCCAGATCATACCACTCGATCCATTGTCTACAGCCAAGCGCTACGATATAACCGCATTTGCTCCAACCCCTCAGACAGAGACAAACACCTACAAGATCTCTATCATGCATTCCTACAACTACAATACCCACCTGCTGAAGTGAAGAAACAGATTGACAGAGCCAGAAGAGTACCCAGAAGTCACCTACTACAGGACAGGCCCAACAAAGAAAACAACAGAACGCCACTAGCCATCACCTTCAGCCCCCAACTAAAACCCCTCCAACGCATCATCAAGGATCTACAACCTATCCTGAAGGACAACCCATCACTCTCACAGATCTTGGGAGACAGACCAGTCCTTGCTTACAGACAGCCCCCCAATCTGAAGCAAATACTCACCAGCAACCACAAACCACACAACAGAACCACTAACCCAGGAACCTATCCTTGCAACAAAGCCCGTTGCCAACTCTGTCCACATATCTATTCAGGGGATACCATCATAGGGCCTAATCACATCAGCCACACTATCAGAGGCTCGTTCACCTGCGCATCTACCAATGTGATATATGCCATCATGTGCCAGCAATGCCCCTCTGCCATGTACATTGGCCAAACTGGACAGTCTCTACGTAAAAGAATGAATGGACACAAATCAGACGTCAAGAATTATAACATTCAAAAACCAGTTGGAGAACACTTCAATCTCTCTGGTCACTCGATCACAGACCTAAGAGTGGCTATACTTCAACAAAAAAGCTTCAAAAACTGAATTGGAATTAATTTGCAAACTGGATACAATTAACTTAGGCTTGAATAGAGACTGGGAATGGATGAGTCATTACACAAAGTAAAACTATTTCCCCATGGTATTTCTCCCTCCCACCCCCCCCCATTGTTCCTCTGATATTCTTCTGAGTAGCAGCCGTGTTAGCCTGTATTCGCAAAAAGAAAAGGACTACTTGTGGCACCTTAGAGACTAACAAATTTATTAGAGCATAAGCTTGAAGTGAGCTGTAGCTCACGAAAGCTTATGCTCTAATAAATTTGTTAGTCTCTAAGGTGCCACAAGTATCCTTTTCTTTCTGATATTCTTGTTAACTGCTGGAATTAGCCTACCTTGCTTGTCACCATGAAAGGTTTTCCTCCTTTCCCCCCCCCTGCTGCTGGTGATGGCTTATCTTAAGTGATCACTCTCCTTACAGTGTGTATGATAAACCCATTGTTTCATGTTCTCTGTGTGTGTGTATATAAATCTCTCCTCTGCTTTTTCCACCAAATGCATCCGATGAAGTGAGCTGTAGCTCACGAAAGCTTATACTCTAATAAATTTGTTAGTCTCTAAGGTGCCACGGGTACTCCTTTTCTTTTTGCGAATACAGACTAACAGGGCTGCTACTCTGAAAGAAAACTTCAGTGGGAGGAAGAGAACCCGAGGAAGGCTTGGAGGATGTCTTCACTGGAGAAGCTAAAGCCCAGCAAAGCAGCTGCTGGCCTGGCATGGCAGGGTAAATACACTGGGCAAATGTGGCTGGCATCCCAGACTGGGTTGCTTCTGTTTTTAGACGTGTCTAATGCTGCTCCCCACGGCTGATCTCCCCGTCACAGAGAAGCAGAGAACTGGCCCCTCAGCAGGAAACAGAGCTGACTCCACAAACTGTAACATCTCAGAGCTGTAAAGCAGATAATTGTAGAGTGTCCCCAGCAGCAGGGTGGGGCCGGCACCACCTTCGGGGTTATGGTGTTTCTCCATGACTTGAAGGCAGTCAGCCAGGGCAAGGTTCCAGGGGCAAGAGACCAGACCCAGCCAGGGACACAAGGGGGAAATCCTGGTTGAGAATCTGGGTGGAGCGAGCAGTTCGGTGAGCAGACCAATGCCAAATGAAGGAAGGAAAGAGAAGAAGAAAAAATATTTGTGAGAGAAGATGGTGACTTAGGGCCAGACCCTCCCAGAAATTTAGGCACCTAATTCCCCTAAATCCCTTGGAGGCTATGGGCCTTGGAAGCCCTGAGGCCTGCTAAAGGAACACCATCTGCCTAGGGAGCAGGGCACCAAGCAGTCTAGTGACAGGAGCATCTGGGCCCTGCTGGATGAGAGTTGGTTGGATCGGGTGGTGCTTTTGTAACCCACACACCTCCTGGGTGTGGTGTTCTGTCCCATCTAGTGGCACTGAGACCACTGAGAGAGAGTTAAATGAGCTGCTTTTTAAATGAGTCTGCAGCTGGCTTTTAGCTTATGGACTAAGCTCATGGACTAAGCTCCAGAGTTCCCCGGTTCGATCCCGCCCATCGACAACTGGGGTCTGTCGGTGTTGCAAGTGGGGGCTTGTCTGGGATTTCAAGTGGAAAGTCTCTGAAGCTCGGGACACGCTTCCTCAGGTAGGGGAATCCCAGACGAACCAGCTCATTATAACAGGTAGAGAGAAGGGCCAGCCACCCTGCGCAAAACCTCATGATGTGCCAGCCTCACAGGGGCTCACCAGACAGCCCAAAGCTGTGATGGGCTCTAGGCTTGAATGGAAGCTTCTGATAACGTTTTCAAAATTGCCCAAGTCCCATTTTCAAAAGCAACTCAGCTGCTTTGGCTCCTAAATCCCTTTGGCATCCCACTAGCCATAAGCTACTACATGCCTGTCACTTTTGAAAATGGGACTTAGGCTCCTAAGTCACTTAAGTGCTCTGAAGATATCGCCTTCTGTCCCTTCTTAGCTGCACCATCTCCTTCAGGATCAGCCCAATTAATCTGTCTCCCCGTCCCCCGAGAAACATCCCAGCAGTGGCCACCTCTCTAGAGTATGAAGATGAATTGAAGGTGCCCCAGCAGCCCCTGGGGAAGCAAACAGGTTCCTAGACAAGCTATGTTACCTTTATGCAGCTGACCCAGTCCCGGGGCAAAGTGGAGCGGATATGACTGCAAAGAACAGCACTGCTGCAGAATCTATCCCACGGGGGCTGCTGCATTAGGACCCCCAGAACCAAATGTTCTCGTGATGAAGTGCCAGCACATGAGTCGGGTGATCTGGGTCTTCTGGGCTTGGCTCTGCCATGCCCGCTGAAGTTTCTGAACCTTTTCCAGCAATTCTGGAATGAGTTAATCTGGGATTTAAAGCTTCAGCTGGGATCCCTGAGGAACATGGAAGTTGCAACCTGATCTGGGGTAAAACGAGGGACACCAGCAGAGATTCACTTTGAGGCGCTAGGGTGTCTTCCTAGCTGAAAATCAAGAGGAAAACTCACAGGGGCATGAACCCCCCTCCAAGGAAACAAACTAAAGGGAATGAAATAGAACCTGAAATCTGAACTCTCTGCCTATTCCGTGATGGGCAAATTCAGAGCCAGCTCTACATTTCGTGGCTTCTAAGAATAGCAAAATATTTTTCATGACTCCCTGTGAGCCAGGATTGCTGGGTTTCCCACTACTCTGACTGCAGTTCTCTTTGTGCAGGCAGACAAACATCTTCTGCTTGGAACTGAGCATGTCCTGTCCTGCTTTGTTCAATGCATGATAACAAATGTGTTGCAACACACCAGTGGGAGGGAATCTGACTTCCCTATGCGGCTGGGATGCATTCATGTGTCAAGACACATGATCCCACGCAGCACATGCTGCCAGTAGAAACAAGTGACGTAGGTGGAGGAATGCAGGTGTAAACCAGCAGCACACACTATTCTGCTGGAGAAATTAATGTAACAGGAGAGTCTATTCTCAGATTACATTGGAGTGACAGGGAGACATTAACCTTCCATCTGCTGTTACTCTCTGAAAGGGCGAGGAGCGGGCAAAGCATTTTGGATACTGCTATGCAAATGAGCTGGGCAGGCCAAGCATTCTGGGCAGTGATTTGCATGTCACTATCCAGAATGCCCTGCCACCTTACAGCTGTTCTGCACCAAGCGCCACGTTGTGAGCTCCAAGAGCCAATGGAAGGGTGAGGGCGAGTGGTTCACTTTTATAACCTGCAAATGCGTCCCTCCCGAAGCCAATCAGCTGCGCAAACCAGCCCAGGGACTAGAGAATGGACCGACTGTCAGCTCAACTGTAGCTGAGGTTGGTCAAGCAGCCGGAAGAGCTGAGGACAAATGCCATCACTCCAGGATCCTGATGGCTCTGTGGTGATTGGTGTGAAAGAAGCTTGGTGATGTCAGTCCAATCCCTAGGGTACAAGTGTCCCATAGATCCACAGTGTTAACATGGATCCAGCTAGGAAGGGAATGTCTAGCTGGGTTGCCCCATACTTTAACCCCTGAGATATCCGCCCACAAACACCAACACATTTAATAATTGGCCTCCAGATTGGCAGGCTCCGCAGAGAGGCTGAGGATTGAATGCGCCCTAGCCTCTGACCTCATTTCTCACCCCTAGATCTTCCAAGGCACCTTGGTGTGGTAGGATAGGTGCCAACTTTCTAATGTGCCGGGGGGGGTGCTTCCCCCCCCGGCTCTTCCCCATCACCTGGTGCTGCCCAGCACTTTCAATCCCCCTCCCATGCACCTGCCCTGACACTTACAGATGATCTATTAGGAGTCCATGTGCTAACCTGCTAAGAGCAGCAAAGGAAACCACTGAGCCTGCGGTGGTGACTTCAGGCATCAGCCACCCAAAGTAAGTCCACCAAAGCTACAGGGGTGACTCATTGAGGTAGAGCAGGTGGGTGAGTGTGGCATTCACTTACCACCGAAGATGAAATGCTGACCCCATAGAAGTCAATGGGAGTTTTGCCGTTGACTTCAATAGGGTGGGGATTTCATCCCTAGCTGGCAAAATAAAGAATGCCTAGAACACTCATTAAATGTTGCATTGGAAAAATCAGTCACACTGTATATTAAAAGTACATTTTAAAATAGTTTGTGAAGGGTTAAACATGATGAATAGCTGTAGGAGCTGTTTTACTAAATAGCTGAAATGAAGACACTACTACACCAATGGGAGAGCTTCTCCCATTGGCATAGTTAATCCATCTCTCTGAGAGGTGGTGGCTATATCGATGGGAGAAGCTCTCCCGGTGACAGAGCACTGTCTACACCAGGGTCAGGTTGGTCTAACTGCATTGCTCAGGTATGTGGATTTTTCAAACCCCTGAGCAACATTTTTACTGATATAGGTTTGTAGTGTAGGTCAGGCCAAGGTGGGTGAGATAATATTTTGTATTGGACCAGCCTCTGTTGGTGAAAGAGACAAGCTTTTGAGCTCCCCAGAGCTCTTCTTCAGGCCTGTGTGGAGTTTCCATTTCAGACGGCAAATTTGATATCTTCCATTGTTGTTTGCAATGTTTTTGTGGCCGTGTCGATCCCAGGATGTGAGAGAGACAAGGTGGTTGAGGCAATAATATATTTTATTGGACAAACTTCTGTTGGTGAGAGAGACAAGCTTTTGAGCTCCGTTCAATAAAACAGCTCTTGTAACTCATTGTTATAGAAGCCAATAGGTTGCTTATTACCATGACTTATCATGCATACTAATCATCTCTTATAACATTGGTTAATCATCTATTAACCCTTCATAAGCTGCTGACAAATGAACCCTTAGTAGAAAGTGTAGTAAATTTGGTTTGATTCAGAGCCCCCAGAAACTGCCTGTAGTAAAAGCAGATTCTGTGCTCTGTGCGGTGAAGGCTCGGCCTCTGGTTGAGTTTCATGCAGGATTGGAGCCTATATTCAAAATTGAAGGTAAAATTTCTCTAAACTCCATCCGTAAACAAACAAAACCTAATCACTTATAGCAGGGTGGCTTTAAAAGAAAGTGTGTGTGTGTGTGTGTGTGTGGGTGGGGGGAATCTGATTAATAATTTCAATATGTTACTGTTCTGGTTTAGAAAGGGCTTGAAATTGACACATTCAGGGTTTTAACAAATGTTTACTGGGAATGTTTTAATTGAAAATACCTTCAAATATTTTTGGTTTACCAAAAAAACTTTCAATAACATTTTTGATTTAGAAATAAGAGGTGCAATTAAGCTCTTTGGGGCAGCAGCTTTTTGTTCTGTGTTTGACACCAAGAGCCTAGGACAATGGGGTCGTGGTCCTTGACTGACAGGGGCGCTGAGATGCTGTGGTAATACATGATTTTTCATGTCCATTTTTATTTTAGAAAAAAAATCAATCTTTTGACAAGAATTTAAGAAACATGAGAAAGGCCATCCTGGGTCAGACCAAAGGTCCATGTAGCCCAGTATTCTGTCTTTGACAGTGGCCAGTGCCAGGTGCCCCAGAGGGAAAGAACAGAACAGGGCAATTATCGAGTGATCCATCTCATCGTCCACTCCCAACTTCTGGCAGTCAGAGGCTTAGCATCTTGGTTAATAGCCACTGATGGACCTCTCCACCATGAACTTATCTAGTTCTTTTCTGAACCCAGTTACAGTTTTGGCCTTCACAGCATCCCCTAGCAATGAATTCCACAGGTTCACTGTGCGTTGTGTGAAGAAATACTGCTTTGTGTTTGTTTTAAATCTGTTGCCTATTAATTTCATTGGGTGACCCCTGAGCTTTGTGCTATGTGAAGGGGTAAATAACACTTCCTTATTCACTTTCTCCGTACCAGTCATGATTGTATAGACCTCTGTCATATCTCCCCTTAGTCACCTCTTTTCCAAGCTGAAAAGTCCCTGTCTTTTTCATCTCTCCTCACATGGAAGCTGTTCCATCCCCCTCATCATTTTTGTTACCCTTCTCTGTATCTTTTCCAATTCTAATATATCTTTTTTTACGTAGGGCAACCAGAACTGCATGCAGGTGTGGGCGTACCATGGATTTATATAGTTGCATTATGAGATTTACTGTCTTATTATCTCTCCCTTTCCTAATGATTCCTACCATTCTTCTTCTTTGAAATAGTATTTTGACCAGCTCTAACCTAAAGCAAACAGAGTCTGAGAAATCCGCTTCCTCTTTCTATGCTCTGCTGTGTCATGTTACATCTTGAGTTGCCTCAAGTCATTATCCTGGCTCTTTTCACAGTATCAATATTTGATTGTCTTTCCCATAATACCAGTGGTAACATTGAACCTCGTGTACTGGGAAGAAGCTGCACAGTGCTGGGAAGTATAAAATGCAATGAATTAAACTAATACCAGAAGGGAAAAGCAATCACGTCTACTCATAAGTTAAGAGAGAGAGACAAATTAAAAAACACTTTTTATTTATAGTCACCTTTCATCCTGAAGGATCTCAAAGATCAGACAGCGAGAGTGACCTTGCAAGCACTGAGATCAGTGGTGAAGTTCCATTAACTTCGGAATACATCCAGGTACTGCTCATGGCTGGTGCGTGAACTGTCCATTCGGGGAGGCTATCCCTTGGCCCAGCCCCTACTGCCTGAGGCCCCACCCCTTCGACCCCCTCCCCTGCTGGAGCCCCAAACCTGCCACCCTGGCTGCCAGCCCCCCCACCCCAGCCCTAGGCCACCTGAGTGCCCCCAGCCCCGGAAAAATGGGAAGGCAGTCCCAGTGCCCCCTGCCCTGGAGCACCGGTTGGCATGGTCCCAGCACCCCCGGAATGCCAGGTGGGCAGCCCCGGCCACCCCCAAGTCCCAGACCCCAGCCCCAGCCCCGGCCCAGCGCCGGCCACAGGGAAAGGGTAGGAAGCAGGAGGGGGCCTCGGGGCAGAGTGTGGGCAGGGCCATGCCTGGCTCTTTGGGGAGGCTCAGCCTCTTCTGGCCTGCGATACCCACCACCCATGGTACTGCTCAATCACTGCTAAAATGGCTCCATTTCTGGGGTGGAATGTAGCTGCCCTATGGATCAGGGACTCAGCTCAGCATTTCTGGAGCTGTGTCTAACTTGTCCATTTTAAATTGCTGCGGGGGTCTGAGAAGCCACAATGCTTTGGGTACCGCAGGTCAGATTCTGCTCTCCATCATGCCCCTGGATTTGGTGCGGCTGTCTCTGAGGATGCTCACAAATGTAACAAGAGTGATCAATTTATTACAGTCACAAAATTCTGAATGAGTAGCAGCCCAACCTGGCGCCTGGGGTCGCATCACCACTCGCTCAAATTTGGCCTGGATGCTCCATCACCATTATGGAGGGGTGGCAGGCCAATACCTGAGCAGTGCTGCCACCCCATACCCCAGGTGACAATGCCTAGAGCGGGGAGCCGGGCCAAGCCCTGCCGGACAGGAGCTGCCAGTGTGGGGTGGGTGGTGCACACGGTATGAGTTCTATGTTTTAGAAGCCACCCTGAACCAAATCGAGGAGCGGTATTTAGAATCCAGCTGTGCCAATGCAATTACTTCAAATAATTTTGCTGTGTAAAGAGCAAAAGCCACAACGGTGAGCTGAGGGGGTCAGCTGAGATGGTAAAATCTTGATCCATTTGGAGGGCTTGAGTTCTTGTCTATGCTTGGAGGAGGTAATAGTCTGGCTGGGGTGGGGTTCTGTGGGCAGTGGGAACCATCTGCTATGTTCAGGCAGGAGAGAAATAAGATATCCACCCTGCCACCACGTGGTGTGGCTGTGCAGGCTATTGAACATATGGAACAAGAAAGAACAAACATGAAGTCTTCAGAAAGAGCACAGTTTATGTGTCTCCCCTGCAACGTGTTGCATCCACATCAGCTGATCTGCTTCCCAGAAGGAAAGGGGCCTCGCAACAGAAAGGTAGGTGGAGACTTTAGAAATATAAAGGTGCAGCACACTGCAAAATCATCCCAGCTCCATGGATCCAGCCAGCTCCACACCATTGCAATTGAGCCCTTCCTCTGTCTCCTCCACGAGAGGATGACTGAGTTGGTGTTTTGAGAGCCGGACTTGTGGTGGCTGGTGGCGTCTGAGGGCGACGTGCTCCAGGAGACCTGGCCCGGGTGGAGGCTTGCCAAGCCATCCATTTGGTGGTCTCCTCTGCCCAGGTCAACTGGGTCAGGAGCTCGGGACTGGTGGTCAGGGATGGATGGCAAGTAAGCCCCCGCCCCTTTTGTGTGCACTCCAGGCCATCCAGTGTGGCTTGGGTCTGCTGCTGTCTCTGGGCATCTACCTTTCTGCTACCGATCCTCCTTGCTGGAGAATTGGAGCAATCCCAAGGCCAGGGTGGCTGGCCAGTTGTGGAGGTGGACGGTGCTGTTCAGGGGCCTTTTCCTTTTGGGGGGGGGGACAATGGTGCTCCATCAGCTGGTCCTGTCCATGCCCTAGCTCCTGTTCAACACCCTGGGAATCACTCCCAGGAACCCTGGCCAGCCTCCAGAGGAAGATCCTGGAGTTTTTCTGGCCATGGCGGCACTGGGTGTCTAGGGGGCGTCCTGTACCTCTCCCTGGAGGAGGGGTGACAGGATCTGGTCTGGATCAACAGCCAGGTTCACTCATTCTGCCTTCATAGAATCATAGAATCATAGAATATCAGGGTTGGAAGGGACCCCAGAAGGTCATCTAGTCCAACCCCCTGCTCAAAGCAGGACCAAGTCCCAGTTAAATCATCCCAGCCAGGGCTTTGTCAAGCCTGACCTTAAAAACCTCTAAGGAAGGAGATTCTACCACCTCCCTAGGTAACGCATTCCAGTGTTTCACCACCCTCTTAGTGAAAAAGTTTTTCCTAATATCCAATCTAAACCTCCCCCATTGCAACTTCAGGCCCTGCCCCGACTGTATTACAGTGTGGGTAACTGGAATGAAGCGTGCTGACACACCCCTTCCTCCGCACCTCCCAGGGCTCTGATACGCCCGGCAGCTCTTGTATTTCCACCCAAGGGGTTTCCCAGAGACGTCTCTGAGCTGCTGGTCTTCTTGCAGGAGCTCCGCAGGACCTAACGGAGCCCCTGCTGCACAATGCAGACCTTCGTGTGCAGCTGGCAGAGTCCCCCCCGGTGCGCCAGAAGTCGGTCCTGGCTGGGGCTGCTAGAGTCGGAGACCTCCTGGGCTTTGATTGGAGGGACTGGGTGGACCCCGGGGTGCTTAGTCAGTGCATGGGGCTGCCCCCCCATGTGTCCCCTGTCTTCTGCTCTAGGAGGTGAGGGCAGCCTTGCCTCCCACTTCTCTTGCCTTCCTCGAGTGGCTCCTGTGGCAGGGTGCTTGCCACCCACCTCTCACCCCAGGCCCTCTGGACATTGTCATCAGGTCCCTTCCCCCCAGAGCCTCCCTGGCTTCTCCCAATGCACAGCTAAACACCATGCTGCTGGTCTGCCTCCAAACTGCACCCAGAGAACATCTGTGCCTGCTCGGGCTTCACATCCTCGCCCGCGTGTCCCAGCCTGACACCAAGCAGCAGGACCTGCTGCCACCTGAGGAGGGTGAGGAGCCCTGGTGGGCCAGTCTGTGGCCTGCTCCGGTCCCACAGCCTGCCGGGGATCTCTGTGGGTGGCTCCTTCACGGAGGTGTGTGCCTGGCGGGGCTCAGCGATTCCACCAACCCCTGGCCTTTCTGTGCTGAGAGGGAGACCCTGCCGCACATCTTTGCTGAGTGCATCAGGTTGCAGCCCCTCTTTCGGCTCCTCCAGAACCTCTGACTGAGCGTCCGGCTGCACTTTTCTCTGCACCTCCTCATCCACTCCCACCCCATCCGTGGCCCCACAAAGTCCCGGGACTATCTCGTCAGCCTCCTCCGGGTGCTGGCCAAGACGGCCATGAGCCTTGTCAGGAGGAGGAAGCTGGATGGGGGGTAATCTGAGACTGCTGGCCCTATTTCCATTCTCTTGTCCAGTCACGCCTCTTTGGGCCATGTCCACTGACTCCCGAGGTGCCTTTGAGGAGCAGAGGGCTCTGTCTGGGGCTCGCTGCTCGGTGTCTCTTTCTGGCCACCTGATTTTGGGCCTGATGACCTTCACTCCCGTTCCTGGTTTGTCATTTGTTGTCTCCTGGAATTGGTTGTAGCCTGGGTCCACCGACCTCTCCCCCAGCTAAGGGGGAGGGCCTTTAGCTAGGGTGGGCTTACAAGGACCTACAAGAGGTAGAGATCTATGCAACTGACTCTCAGGAAAGATCTGACTTGGTTGTTGCCAAAAGAATGATGAGATAACCCAGCCTGTGCCACACATTGCATCGCGTCAGCCAGGCTCTCAGTCACAGCCCTGGAATTTATTATGCTTCGAAAGATCAATGCTTATTTCATTGTTGTTGCTGTTTGGTTTTGGTTTTTGACTCATGAGCGCTGACCCGTCCACAGCACCTGCGTCTCTTACAAACCTTGGCAGCCTTCCTAGCCACTCTGACTGCTTCCCAATTCTGCACCATTCTAGAAAAGCCAATCATGTCTCAGGACAGGCTTGCAGGTTGGTTTTGCACTGATATCAGGCGCTCCAAATTCTGGTTTAACGTGGCTGCGCGCTGGTAAACACCGGGTGTGTCCGATCCTGGAGGAGGCTGCAACTAAGTGGTGGCTAAAGGGATGCCTTATCTAATATCCCTTGCCTCCCTCACCAGGGTGCTGTAGGCCTGGATTTTGTTTAATGCTTGTAACACCCTTTGGCAGGGCCAGATGAAAGGGTCTATTGACTGATGTGCAGTGTGGCAGCCCCGTGGATATTCAGGAGTTAGGGGTTTGTAGCCAGTACTGCGTACGCGGGCACAATGGCTTTTTGTATTTGCTGTTCATTTGTGGGTTCATTCGCATGTTACAAACTGATAACGGGAACAGCTACAGAACTTGTGATTTCCCGCTTCCTGGCTGTCAAAGGCCAAAGTCTATGGGGCTGACTTTGGACCTTGTGCAGTCATTTAGGAGGATTAAAATGCTACCACATCCGATTGCTAGGATTCTCCAGGCAGTTTGCATAGGTATAACTGACAACACTGAAACATCTATCTACAGTGCTTATATGGCCCTCATTCCCATAGGCTCTGAGCACATCACCCCAGTAAGGTAAGGCAGTGCTGTGACCTCCATGTTACACATGAGGACCTGAGGCACAGACAGGCGAGGTGACTTGCCCAAGGTCACAAAGCAAAGTCTGTGGTGGAGCAGGGGATCCCTGTCTCCCAAATCTTAGGCTGATGCTGTAAACAGTGGACCATCCTTCCCCTCACACTCTGCTCAGGTCCTCAATCCCAAATCTTGCTTTTGTTTTTTGAAAACTGATAAGAAAAACCACCAACCTTGGAAATGATCTATCTTTACCTTTCTTATCAGAAGAGCAAGAGGTGATTTAACAAGTATAAGTAACTTGATGGAGAGAAAACAACAGGTACAAAGGGGCCCTTTAACCTAGGGCAAAAAGGCATTGCAAGCACCGATAGCTGGAAGATAAAACCAGACCACTCCAAATAAGAGATAAGGGGCAAAATTTTAACAGTGAGGGTGATTTCAAACTACCATGGGGAAGTGGTGGAGTCTCCATTTCTTGATGTCTCCCGATCAAGGCTGGCTGCATTTCTGGAAGAGCTGCACACAAGTTATCAGCCTCAATCCACAGGCAAGATTCTCAGGACTGTGTTATGCAGGAGGTCAGAGGAGAGGATTTAATGATAATGCACGTGAGAACAAAGTGGGAGGAGTTACTGAGGACTGAGCTGAGACCAGCAAAGAGAGAGCTGTATAATTCAAACTCATATCTAAAGACCTATAACCCCACTGTACAGTCACTGTCACCTCTTGGATTGCTAATGGTCAGACCCCCTTTAATTGTTCAAAGCAGAAGAATTTGACGGGTCTGGTTAACCCAGGGGATTGCTAATAAGTAGGAAAAGTCTGTTCCCTCTCGGTCACCAGTCTGAATCCAGATCACTTAGTGACTGAAAACAGCTACCATGTAATAACTGTTTGGTGGTAAGGCAAATTGGTGGGTATCCATCTAGCTCCCACTAAACCAGTGTCCAGATCAAAGGGGCCATGAGTGGGTGATAACTTTTCCTTTTACTGGCAGCCTGGGCAAAGCAGCTTACTCTACAGATCAAGAGGTGACTTAACAAGTATAAGTAACTTCATGGAGAGAAAACAATAGGTACAAAGGGGCCGTTTAACTTGCTGGGCTTCTCCTTAAGCCAGGGCTTGCTGCTCCCTGGCTCCACAAGCCCTTAAAGGAACAGCCTGTCCTGCTACATTTCCATTTTTACACATCACAGCAAACTGCTCCCCCATGATTTAAGCTCTGAACCTGTTGGGAACCTTGACTATTTCAGCTACCAACCTTTTGAATAAATACTGAGTGATTACTCCCCTCCCTCCTCCCCACGCATCCAATGTTATGTTAGTGCAAAGACTTTAACTCAAGTAAAAAAATGTAGAAAGTAACTTCAACATTTATCAGTCAAAAACCCTGTTCCTTCCAAGCAGCCATGTAGTTCTTTATATCTACTGAAGAATCAAAGAGTGAGAAATGTTAGGTCTTAAGAGTGATTTCTTTACTCTGATACTCTCACAAGAATCTTTCCCAGGGCTAGTCAGGGTTGCCCAGAGGAATGCTGGCTTTCTAAGAGCTATTAGTGTAAATAAAGATATATCTACAGCCTAGAAGGGACAATTGTAAGGGCTGATCTACACTTAGTCTGCAGATTCTCTGGGGTGATAATTCCACTTTCCTTTTAAACAACTGGCTGTGAATTTTGCTTCCTCATCTTTCCCAGATTCCAGTGGCTGGATCCCTCATATGCTGAAGGGAAGTACAGTTTTTCTGAAATTAGAGTTAATGGTGAAGCTAATGATTCAGGCTTTTTGGTCTTGTTAGTCCAGTGTTTCAAGGAGCCATCACAAAGAGGAGTTTCAGAGTAGCAGCCGTGTTAGTCTGAAACCTGTCAATATGTAAGGTACTGAATTTAGCCGTATGGAGTGGAAATCCACAAAGAGGAGGGGTTGGTCTATGAGATTGCCTACAATGGCCCATCCGCAACAGCTAGTAGCAAATATCCCCAGTGGGCCCAGAGATAAGACTAGATGGGGCCGGCTCTGAGTTGATACAGAGAATTCTTTCTCAGTTGTCTGGCTGATAGGTCTGGCCCACATGCTCAGGGTCCAACTGATCACCATATTTGGGGTTGGGAAGAAATTTCTCCCCAAATCAGATTGGCAGAGACCCTTGGGGTTTTTGACCTTTCTCTGCAGCCTGGGGCCCAGGTCACTTGCTGGTTTAAACTAGTGTCATTGGTGGATTCTCTGTAATTTGAAGTCTTTAAATCACGATTTGAGGACTTCAGTAACTCAGCCAGAGGCAATGGGTCTATTACAGGAGGGGATGGGTGAGTTTCTGTGGCCTGATGATCATCAGGATCATGGTCCCTTCTGGCCATAAAATCTATGCGTTGTATTATTATCTAGTCAAATTATTGCATAAGGAAGAGAAAAAGCCTCTGGAAGGCTGAATCCTTGCTAATTATACAGGACCATTGTCCAGTAGTTAAACTGGAGACAAGGGAACACACATGGGATCCAAGTTCTATGACCTTGGGAAAATCTTTTAACCTCCCTATGCTTCAGTTTTCCCTTCTTTAAACTGGGGATAGTCCTTACATATGCCACATATGAAGAGTAATTAATATTTTTCAATATCAAGTGGAGGGCCCACATTTGAGATGTTTTAAAGGGTTTATAAAGCCCAATATGAATGGAAATATTTTCATTAGGATTAAAAAAAATTCAATTAAAACAGGCTGGAAGAAGTGTGAATTTAAAAAAGACCTCCCAGCCATGACGAAGACCCAAACTCAACAGCATTGACTAATGCATGAGAACCAGAAAGTGAAATTGCCATGTCTAGCGTAATCGGCTGATAGGAGCTAGGCGCTCCCAGTGAATGAGAAGCAGAAATGGTGACAAGTAAGCGTTTTTTTTAAACGCTTGTGTGTATTTGTTCAGTGCTAGGTTTTGACCACTCTGCAGCCTGAAGTCTTGTTTATCCAAAGAATGGATGCTGCACAGGCTGTAACAATTTAAGCTTCCCCTCTCTCTCCTGGCAGCATGCCAAACCCTCGCCTGGAAGAAATCACTGGGACAGGTGTGACAGCTGATCCAACTAAGCAGCAGTTAATGATTGGCTCTGGAAGATATGAATGGGGGCCCAACCAGCTGTGTGAGGGTGTGGCAGGAGAGATGAATGCTTCCCTGGGCAGCAGCAGAAGGTTGTAATAGGGCAAGTAGGGCCTGCAGTAGGACACCAAGCGGGGGTGGGAGCCTGTGATCCTTGAGCCACTGGGGTAGCGGACCCTGCAGGGCCAGGCCAGGCCTGTCACTTTTCCATATCGCTTGTGATCTAAACAAAAGCTGGTGTAGAAGGGTGAAACAGAGTTGGGGGTGGCTGACTGTTTTCTCCCCAAGCCGAAATCTTTATCAGCTGGATTCAGTATCGCTAAGGCAGGCACAGATCTCTCTCACTCTCCCATGCAGAGCTCTTATTAATGTGAACAATTCACAACAGCCTTTTAAAACTCGTCACGCCAGTTTTTGGGACAGAAGGTGAAATCAGCCGTGATTGACATTATTATTAATAATTTCTACCTAGTCCTAGCCCCCGACTGGTGCTAAGTGTTGCAGGAAAACAGAACAAAAAGACAGGCCTTGCGCCAAAGGAGCCAGGTCAAGTCTTGCAGGATGCTGAGTTCCTCCTAGGTTTAGGCCCTATGATCTAAAACCTTCCAAGACTAAAGACAGGGCAGGCTGGGAAGATGTACAGCAGCTTTAGTTCCTGCGCCACAAGAGAATGGAGCAGAATCGGAGGCATACTAAAGCTCTGTAATAGTTATGGCTTCAATGTTTAACCTCTGCAGGAAGTTCAGAGAGGCCACCCATCCTGTAGGACACGAAGGATCGCTGTGCTTCTTTCTGACTGTGCTACACAGACAGGAACCAGTGGCTGAGAAGAAAGCCAGGCTAGATTACACCAGCATCACAATGGGGTTTAACTTGTTAAGTTGCCCTAAAACCTGGCTATGTTACTATGACCCATTGAGGTAGAGCTTCAACAGGTGGCTGCATCTGCTACTAAGTTACATGCAACCTATGTGCAATGATGACTCTCCTCCCAGAATGCTGGCGGGAATGCAGAGGCAGCTACACCTAAATGGTGGCGCGATTGTAAAATCAAACCTTTATGACTCATAAAACGGCAAAGTGGAGAGCAGTGCGGCCTGACCTTTAAGGTGGTGGGGAGGCCAGGTACAGGGTTTATCTTATGCACAGCAAATATTAGCCTGGGAGAGGGCAGGAAATTGCATCTTCAGAAACATGGTCTGTGAAGGTACAAAATGGGAAAGTTGGCAGCTAAGCCAGGTCATTCTGCAAAATGTTAATCTACTAGGGGGGGAGGGATAGCTCAGTGGTTTGAGCATTGGCTTGCTAAACGCAGGGTTGTGAGTTCAATCCTTGAGGGGGCCATTTAGGGATCTGGGGCAAAAATTAGGGATTGGTCCTGCTTTGAGCAGGGGGTTGGACTAGATGATCTCCTGAGGTCCCTTCCAACCCTGATATTCTATGATATTCTATGATGATACCTGGGCTCTGTTATGATATTTGGGGAGGGAAGGATCCACACCAGCTGTAACCATCAGCATAACCACCCCCTACATGAGCCATAGCTAGAGCTTCCCGTCCTGTGGGGAAATTCTACTATTTTGATATTTGTTTTCATCCGAAGTCAGGACGAAAAGTCAAAATATCATTTTGTGGTTTTGCAGAATGGAAAGTTCCCCAAAATTTTGATTCGGAATTGTCAAAATATTTCATCCTGAGCTAGTTCAAGAGTGAATTGTTGTTGCCTCAGCTGCTGCAGCCTCAGCCTCCTGGGAGTTGTAATTTGTGTGCCTTGTGCTCCCGTTTTCCTTGATGGGCCAAGTTCTTTGGATGGACTACATCTCCCATGATGCACTGTGGTTGTGGAACTCTCATGAAGCAGTGCATTATGGAAGTTATAGTGTGGTCAGAATTCCAGTACATAGAAGAGAATGAGGGTATGTGACTCTCAAATTATAATTTCCATGAGACACTGTGACAGCACAGGAGACCCTGATTAATTCGAAACTGACCTGAAATTAAATGTTTTGATTTGCATCAGCCTGACATGAAATGAAATATTTTATTTAGATTTTCCTAGTGGAAATTCCCTGCCAGCTCATACTCCGAGACCTGCAACACTGCTGCTCCGGCCTCTATCATTTGAGCTATAGGAATAATTTGGTTAGCTAGGCACAGAAGTAGATGATTATTCTCTATTGGGCCAGCCTCTAGAAGGAGATACAACATAAACTTTGTCAGCGCATCACACCAGTTCCACAAAGTTCTTTGCAATTTTTTTTACCAGCCTGGTTATTGGGGTAAAGATAAAGGGGGAGCTTTTCAAAGGCACAAAAGCTGGTTGAGTTCCCATTTCTGCCTTTGTAAAATTCCCCCATAGTGCACAATATTCGGAGCTTTGCATGTCCCACCTACTTGACCATTACACACTCTCTTTGGATCTGCCTCTCACATATTTTATATATTTGGGCTCTGGACTTCTGTGGGAGCAGAATCAAGCCCTTAAACTCGTGCAAATGGTGGAGAAGGGTGTGAAGAACCGCTGGCTCACCCTGTGAAAGGATTGGACGTGAAATGTTCTATAATCAAACCAATGGTCTGTCTAGTACGACCAGGGCTACCACTACCTGATGTCTCACAGGGAGGTGTTACCTTCACTTCTCCTTATGCCTCACCAGCTGTGCAATGCAAGTACCTACATGGGGAACAAATATTTGATAATGGGCTCCCCAGTCTAGCAGAGGAAGGTCTAACAAGATCCAATGGCTGGAACTTGAAGCTAGACAAATTCAGACAGGAAATAAGGTGTACATTTTTAACAGTAAAAAGAAAAGGAGGACTTGTGGCACCTTAGAGACTAACAAATTTATTTGAGCATAAGCTTTCATGAGCTACAGCTCACTAGCTCACGAAAGCTTATGCTCAAATAAATTTGTTAGTCTCTAAAGTGCCACAAGTCCTCCTTTTCTTTTTGTGAATACGGACTAACATGGCTGCTACTCTGAAACCTCTCATTTTTAACAGTGAGGGTGATTAACCATAGGAACAATTTACCAAGGGTTATACTAGGTTCTTTATAACTGGCCATTTTTAACTCACGGTTGGATCTTCTTCTGAAAGTTATGCTCTAGTTCAAACAGGAATTAAACAAAGAAACTTCTCTGATCTGTGTTCTGCAGGTCAGGCTAGATGATCAGAGTGGTCCCTTCTGTTCCTGGAATCTATGATCAAATGGATGAAGAGCGGACATTAAAGGTGAAGGCCTGGTGGGAAACTCAGGACCGGTGCCTAAAAAAAAAATCCAGGCTTTCTCCAGGAAATGAAGGAGATCAGCTCAGTTGTTCAGCCTGCATAGCAGTCTTCTCTTCTCCACACCCTTTTTGCTGTGTCCAGGTCCCAAACGTGCCCTGGCAAGACAGTGGTGCTAGTACCACAATGAGTAGATAATTACCCGAATGTTGATGCTCCTTCCACGATTTAAGACTAGACTTGCCAATCAGTTTTATTAAGAATTTCTACTGTGCTACCCCCTGGGAAGGCTTTGGTTCTCAGGCCAAGGAGTGGCACAAAACTGGAGGGACCAAAGGCCCAGTAGGAGCTGTGTGTCAGATTTTCAGCTGCTGTAAATCAGCTCCATTGGAACGGGTGCTGTGTACAAAGCTGCCCTTTGGGTGTGGTTCTGATCTTGCAAAATGCCTTTTAATTTATAGCATGCAATAAAGACAGTGGCCTGTTTATGTCAACAAGTGGGAGCTTCAAATACATTTATGTCAAAATAATTCAGTGGGGAAGCAATAACTAATGTGAAAGTAATTGTTTATTGTCACCATAAACCCACATCTCTTCCCATTCTTATCCCCTTTGCAGGCTGTTTCTCCTGGAAATGGGATAGAAGAAATTGTTCCATCCTGGTGGCATCTGCAATGCACAAGGCTCTGATGACACACACACTCACATCAGGACCCAGTCCCTGCCCCGAAGAGTATACAGTCTAAGACCCACTCTCCAAAGTTGCCTTTTGCTGTTTTAAGTAAGAACTCCCCACAAATGCCCCATGGTCAGCTGTCATTAGTTATGATGTATTTGCATCACAGCAGCCCATGGAGGTCTCAGCCAGGTCTGGGTGTCTTGGGTACTTGTATGGTCCCCAGCCCTGTAGTATCTGAGCACCTCATAATCTCTGTGAGGTAGGGCAGAGCTATAAGCACCGTGCTACAGATGAGGAATTGAGGCACAGAGAGACAAAGGCCCAGATCCTCAAAGGAATTTAGGTGGCTAACTCCCATTGGTTTCAGTGGGTCTGGGCCCAGAGGGCCTTTGGCAGGGCAGGGAGCCAGTTTACATGAGTTGCAGGCTAGTACCATAATATTAAACCACGCGTCTTGGTGGAGGCTCCATTCTATTATGTGTTGTACCAATGTGTATTAGAAGAGGAAACAAACCAACCCCCAAAATTTATTATCTTAATTTCTTGTAGGTATTGGGGTAGAAAAGAGCCTTCTGGAGGGACTTAAAGGGGAAGGTAGTGGCTTTATGGATCACATGTGTAAGGGATGGATTTAGTCCATCTCCTGGAACCTGCACAGAGTGGTTCACGATTATATGGGTTTTCAGTGTGCTGTCTAGTTTACATGCCTGGCGTTTCTTTGGGAGACTGTTCCACCACTTGATAGATCTCACTGTCATGGAGTTTCTCCTGATAGCCTACATTTTCTTTCTGAGTTTCATCCAGTTGCTTCTAGTTACACCTCTTTGTCTCACCTGAAGAAGTTCCTTGCCTTTCTTCGGCCACATGTAGTCTGTTACTCTGTGCTCCCCAGTGTTAAGGAAAAGTTAGTATATGTGACTCTATTTTGGTTTGGGGCCCATTGTCTAAAAGCAAGCACATCATGCACCAGGAGGAGTGTTCCTTAGATACTGCATTTCTGTGAACACCCTCCCCCTTGTTTCCAGCCTGTCTCGACTCCCGGTTTCTGTTCTTTGTCTGTTCCTAACTCCCTGCCTCCTGGCCTTGTGATGTGGGCCTCCCATCCTGATAAGAAAGGTTACTGATGCATTGCTTTAGGACCATGTTGTGTAGTTGAAGTAATAGTTTAGCATGGGGAATGTACCTAGCAGGGATAGGTGGTAGATAAGGAAAGGGTTTGTCTATTGGGTAAAGTTTCCGATGCACGAGGGCAACATGCTTTGCTAAAAGGTATATAATCTTTGTATAACCTGCATTTGGGGTCCCCTTCTGACTAGCAGGGGGGCACCACGCTCGAGCGTAATAAATTAAATATCTTTGAGAACTTTGCAGTTGTAGACTTTGTTCGTGTGCCTCAGCCTAGACTCGAACTGCGCGTGACCTATCAGGTATAATTCTCAACACCAGCTTAGCCAAGCTATACACAATGAGCTCTTGCCATTGCTCCCCATAAGCAAATCTCTCGAGCATTCTGATAATTCATGTGTTGCTCTTCTCTACCCTCGGTCATTGGAAGGGAGCATGTTCTCTCTCTGCAATCAAATCAGTATGAATAGGTACAAGAGCTTCAGCGTTGCTACCGGCATTTGTAGTTATGCAAGCTAAGGGTCTGTCCACACGGGGAAATTGACCGGAACAGCTACTGTAGAATAAACTGTTCCACAATAGCTATTCTGCAATAACTCCACATATTGAATCTATTTCCCCATGTTAAGTTAAGTATCCTCACACCTTCTTGTCAACTGTCTAAATGGGCCATCTTGATTATCACTACAAAAGTTTTTTTCTCCTGCTGATACTAGCTCATCTTAATTAATTAGCTTCTTACAGTTTGTATGGCAAATTCCACCTTCTCTATATGTATATATATATCTTCTTACTATATGTTCCATTCTGTGCATCCAACAAAGTGAGCTGTAACTCACGAAAGCTTATGCACTAATAAATTTGTTAGTCTCTAAGGTGCCACAAGTACTCCTGTTCTTTTTTCCCTATGTGGACACATTCATTCTATGAATGCCTTTTTCTGATTCAGTTTAATCCTCTTGCATAGCCCTGAAACCCTTTTACCCATTTCTATCGACTTTCATTTGGCTAGAGATTTTGATGGGAGCTTTGGGTGAGGAAGGGCTTCCAGCCCGTAATTAATGATCATAATCATAGTCATTATCGGTTTCAGAGTAGCAGCCGTGTTAGTCTGTATTCGCAAAAAGAAAAGGAGTACTTGTGGCACCTTAGAGACTAACAAATTTATTAGAGCATAAGCTTTCGTGAGCTACAGCTCACTTCATCGGATGCATTTGGTGGAAAAAACAGAGGAGAGATTTATATACACACACAGAGAACATGAAACAATAGGTTTATCATACACACTGTAAGGAGAGTGATCACTTAAGATAAGCCATCACCAGCAGCAGGGGAGGGGGGAAAGGAGGAAAACCTTTCATGGTGACAAGCAGGTAGGCTAATTCCAGCAGTTAACAAGAATATCAGAGGAACAGTGGGGGGTGGGGTGGGAGGGAGAAATACCATGGGGAAATAGTTTTACTTTGTGTAATGACTCATCCATTCCCAGTCTCTATTCAAGCCTAAGTTAATTGTATCCAGTTTGCAAATTAATTCCAATTCAGCAGTCTCTCGTTGGAGTCTGTTTTTGAAGCTTTTTTGTTGAAGTATAGCCACTCTTAGGTCTGTGATCGAGTGACCAGAGAGATTGAAGTGTTCTCCAACTGGTTTTTGAATGTTATAATTCTTGACGTCTGATTTGTGTCCATTCATTCTTTTACGTAGAGACTGTCCAGTTTGGCCAATGTACATGGCAGAGGGGCATTGCTGGCACATGATGGCATATATCACATTGGTAGATGCGCAGGTGAACGAGCCTCTGATAGTGTGGCTGATGTGATTAGGCCCTATGATGGTATCCCCTGAATAGATATGTGGACAGAGTTGGCAACGGGCTTTGTTGCAAGGATAGGTTCCTGGGTTAGTGGTTCTGTTGTGTGGTGTGTGGTTGCTGGTGAGTATTTGCTTCAGATTGGGGGGCTGTCTGTAAGCAAGGACTGGTCTGTCTCCCAAGATCTGAGAGAGCGATGGCTCGTCCTTCAGGATAGGTTGTAGATCCTTGATGATGCGTTGGAGAGGTTTTAGTTGGGGGCTGAAGGTGATGGCTAGTGGCGTTCTGTTGTTTTCTTTGTTGGGCCTGTCCTGTAGTAGGTGACTTCTGGGTACTCTTCTGGCTCTGTCAATCTGTTTCTTCACTTCAGCAGGTGGGTATTGTAGTTGTAGGAATGCATGATAGAGATCTTGTAGGTGTTTGTCTCTGTCTGAGGGGTTGGAGCAAATGTGGTTATATCATAGCGCTTGGCTGTAGACAATGGATCGAGTGGTATGATCTGGATGAAAGCTAGAGGCATGTAGGTAGGAATAGCGGTCAGTAGGTTTCCGATATAGGGTGGTGTTTATGTGACCATCGCTTATTAGCACCGTAGTGTCCAGGAAGTGGATCTCTTGTGTGGACTGGTCCAGGCTGAGGTTGATGGTGGGATGGAAATTGTTGAAATCATGGTGGAATTCCTCAAGAGCTTCTTTTCCATGGGTCCAGATGATGAAGATGTCATCAATGTAGCGCAAATAGAGTAGGGGCATTAGGGGATGAGAGCTGAGGAAGCGTTGTTCTAAGTCAGCCATAAAAATGTTGGCATACTGTGGGGCCATGCGGGTACCCATCGCAGGGCCGCTGATTTGAAGGTATACATTGTCACCAAATGTGAAATAGTTATGGGTCAGGACAAAGTCACAAAGTTCAGCCACCAGGTTAGCCGTGACAGTATCGGGGATACTGTTCCTGACGGCTTGTAGTCCATCTCTGTGTGGAATGTTGTTGTAGAGGCTTCTACATCCATAGTGGCTAGGATGGTGTTTTTAGGAAGATCACCAATGGATTGTAGTTTCCTCAGGAAGTCAGTGGTGTCTCGAAGATAGCTGGGAGTGCTGGTAACGTAGGGCCTGAGGAGGGAGTCTACATAGCCAGAGAATCCTGCTGTCAGGGTGCCAATGCCTGAGATGATGGGGCGTCCAGGATTTCCAGGTTTATGGATCTTGGGTAGCAGATAGAATACCCCAGGTCGGGGCTCCAGGGGTGTGTCTGTGCGGATTTGTTCTTGTGCTTTTTCAGGGAGTTTCTTGAGCAAATGCTGTAGTTTCTTTTGGTAACTCTCAGTGGGATCAGAGGGTAATGGCTTGTAGAAAGTGGTGTTGGAGAGCTGCCTAGTAGCCTCTTGTTCATACTCCGACCTATTCATGATGACGACAGCACCTCCTTTGTCAGCCTTTTTGATTATGATGTCAGATTTGTTTCTGAGGCTGTGGATGGCACTGTGTTCTGCATGGCTGAGGTTATGGGGTAAGCGATGCTGCTTTTCCACAATTTCAGCTCGTGCACGTCGGCGGAAGCAGTCTATGTAGAAATCCAGGCTGCTGTTTCGACCTTCAGGAGGAGTCCACTCAGAATCCTTCTTTTTGTAGTGTTGGCAGGAAGGTCTCTGTGGGTTAATATGTTGGTCAGAGGTGTGTTGGAAATATTCCTTGAGTCTGAGACGTCGAAAATAGGATTCTAGGTCACCACAGAACTGTATCATGTTCGTGGGGGTGGAGGGGCAAAAGGAGAGGCCCCGAGATAGGACAGATTCTTCCGCTGGGCTAAGAGTATAGTTGGATAGATTAACAATATTGCTGGGTGGGTTACGGGAACCATTGTTGTGGCCCCTTGTGGCATATAGTAGTTTAGATAGCTAAGTGTCCTTTTTCTTTTGTAGAGACAGCCCCCCAATCTGAAGCAAATACTAACCAGCAACCACACACCACACAACAGAACCACTAACCCAGGAACCTATCCTTGCAACAAAGCCCGTTGCCAACTCTGTCCACATATCTATTCAGGGGATACCATCATAGGGCCTAATCACATCAGCCACACTATCAGAGGCTCGTTCACCTGCGCATCTACCAATGTGATATATGCCATCATGTGCCAGCAATGCCCCTCTGCCATGTACATTGGCCAAACTGGACAGTCTCTACGTAAAAGAATGAATGGACACAAATCAGACGTCAAGAATTATAACATTCAAAAACCAGTTGGAGAACACTTCAATCTCTCTGGTCACTCGATCACAGACCTAAGAGTGACTATCCTTCAACAAAAAAGCTTCAAAAACAGACTCCAACGAGAGACTGCTGAATTGGAATTAATTTGCAAACTGGATACAATTAACTTAGGCTTGAATAGAGACTGGGAATGGATGAGTCATTACACAAAGTAAAACTATTTCCCCATGGTATTTCTCCCTCCCACCCCACCCCCCACTGTTCCTCTGATATTCTTGATAACTGCTGGAATTAGCCTACCTGCTTGTCACCATGAAAGGTTTTCCTCCCCCCCACCCCCCGCTGTTGGTGATGGCTTATCTTAAGTGATCACTCTCCTTACAGTGTGTATGATAAACCCATTGTTTCATGTTCTCTGTGTGTGTGTATATAAATCTCTCCTCTGTTTTTTCCACCAAATGCATCCGATGAAGTGAGCTGTAGCTCACGAAAGCTTATGCTCTAAGAATATCAGAGGAACAGTGAGGGGTGGGGTGGGGGGGAGAAATACCATAGGGAAATAGTTTTACTTTGTGTAATGACTCATCCATTCCCAGTCTCTATTCAAGCCTAAGTTAATTGTATCCAGTTTGCAAATTAATTCCAATTCAGCAGTCTCTCGTTGGAGTCTGTTTTTGAAGCTTTTTTGTTGAAGGATAGGCACTCTTAGGTCTGTAATCGAGTGGCCAGAGAGATTGAAGTGTTCTCCAACTGGTTTTTGAATGTTATAATTCTTGATGTCTGATTTGTGTCCATTCATTCTTTTACGTAGAGACTGTCCAGTTTGACCAATGTACATGGCAGAGGGGCATTGCTGGCACATATCACATTGGTAGATGCGCAGGTGAACGAGCCTCTGATAGTGTGGCTGATGTGATTAGGCCCTATGATGGTATCCCCTGAATAGATATGTGGACAGAGTTGGCAACGGGCTTTGTTGCAAGGATAGGTTCCTGGGTTAGTGGTTCTGTTGTGTGGTGTGTGGTTGCTGGTTAGTATTTGCTTCAGATTGGGGGGCTGTCTGTAAGCAAGGACTGGTCTGTCTCCCAAGATCTGTGAGAGTGATGGTTCGTCCTTCAGGATAGGTTGTAGATCCTTGATGATGTTTTGGAGAGGTTTTAGTTGGGGTTTAGGTTTTAGGTTTTAGTTTAGTTGACGATAGTCATTATCGTCACTGACTTGTGTAACTGCCAATGGCAAGCCTGCTTGCATTTCTAGCTAGTGAGGATCCACTGACTGGATGACTCCGGTGATGCATAGAGGCAGGGGAAGGAAAATATATCATGCTGTGGAACGTGTGAATGGAAATGGCAATTTAGGTCTATTCCACACACAGACTGATACTGATGCTAATATTATTCGAGACACTTTCTCCAGCTGAAAAGAAAAGGAGTACTTGTGGCACCTTAGAGACTAACAAATTTATTTGAGCATAAGCTTTCATGAGCTGTATCTCACAAAAGCTTATGCTTAAATAAATTTGTTAGTCTCTAAGGTGCCACAAGTACTCCTTTTCTTTTTTGTGAATACAGACTAACACGGCTGCTACTCTGAAACCTTTTCTCCAGCTGCACATTGGAAGCAGTTTACAAACCAGACTAGCAGGGGGGAACCTACAGCTTGGTGTCCGTCTTCTTCCCAGGAAATTTTACTTCGAATACAAATGCCACAGTCACCTTTGGTGCATCTCGTCATGCCAGTCAACTAGTTTAATGCTAGCTTTGCGCAATAGCTCCCCCTTACTATTGTGTTACACGTACCACCTCACATTATCTCCCCTTGCAATCAGATCCTACTTGCTGAGCAAGTCAGAAAATAAACTTTAACACAGAAAAGCCAACGCAAGGTAAGCCACCCACAGCTGCAACAGAAACAACATCTCTTTCTTCCCAGGTCCCATGCTTTGGGCTGGGGCTGTTTGCTAGATGGAAGGCTGCTGAGCGTGGTGTAGGAACCAGTGGTCCCATCTGGCTAATGCAGGAGGAGTTATTAATACTGACTTGGCCCCAGGGCTCAGAAACGGCTGGTGCACATCTGTACACCACACTGGCACCTTTCTGAAGCTATTAGCTTGTTCTCTAGAATCCCATCATCATCAAGGCAAATCCCAAAGAGTCATAGGCTCCTGGCAGATAAGTCTCTAGTAGGTCCTTAAGACCAGGGTCATGGGTGTTCAGTCTGTCTTCATCACTGGCAATCTTATTGCACCATCAAAACTTTTGCCAACCACATGGTCACCGGCTGCATAGTGACATTCCTTGGTCAATGTTTTCACCATTTATTGGTCTTCCATCCTAATAATTTGCCTGCACCAAGAAAGCCACTGTGCTGGTGATGATGGAGGCGGCTGCTGGGTTCAGCTGAAAATATCCTCATTTGTTGCTGATCTTGTCTTGCCACCTTATATAGAGCAGCTGACAAAGACAAAGACAAAGCTTTAATGTAAAGAAACCCCAACAAACCCCAAGTAAGGGCAGGGTTACACTTCAAACACTGCATCTGTGCAGCCCCGGTGCTCTAGTGCTTTCATGAAGACACTCTTTGCTAATGGGAGAGAGCTCTTCCATCGGCGTAGTTAATCCACTTTGTGAGAGGCAGCAGTTCTGTCGACACCGGTGCTTAGGTAGGTATAACTAACTTCGGGTGGAGTGAAGGGTTTGGGTAGAGAGTTCAATTCACATGGAGGGGCATCAGGAATGGACTGGTTAGCTATTGGGGGTTTCAGGTTCTCTGCAGGGGTTGTTCCACCTGAAAGTCAACCGAGTGGCATTATCATAAAATAATCATCCACCTCGGAAACTGCACTCGCTGTCATCTTCAGAAGCAACAGACTCCTCCTCGGCCATAGGTGAAGGAATGTAAGGCCCCAGGGGTCTAGAACCCAGGCCTGTAGTGCTACCCGGT
Organism: Dermochelys coriacea; assembly: GCF_009764565.3. Classification (NCBI taxonomy): domain Eukaryota; kingdom Metazoa; phylum Chordata; order Testudines; family Dermochelyidae; genus Dermochelys; species Dermochelys coriacea. The sequence continues at coordinate 5,595,620 of NC_050072.1, forward strand.
AGCTGGCAATCTGCACTCCACTTTCCATGACCCACAGCGGATGCAGACCACGGGACGTTCCACCTCAAGGGTTTGACAGACAGCAGCCCTAGGGCACCTGATTGGCTCCCTGCCATATATAAACCCAAGGGGCACTCCAGGAAGTGTCCAGGCAACAGTGTGGATCTTCTGTAGCTGCCATGGCTGTTCCTGCTCTTTTCCCTTGAATTCCTGGCTTGACCATGGCTTGATTTGGACTTCACCTCCCGACTCAGCTCCTGGAGCCTGAGTCAGACTCTGATCCTTGGTATTGTCCATGGCCTGGGCCTATGAACTCCTCTGCTACTCCCAGCCTCAGGTTTGCCCCTGCTCTGACCCTTGTCCCTGACTTCCCTTCTTGGGATCTGGACAATGAGCTGCATCAGAAGGTGGCACTGGAAACTCATGTTCTCTCAGCTTTCTTCCTGCTCTGAGAGACAGGAGGTCTTTGGAGAGGTTCCAGTACTGCAGTTTTAGTACTGGGGAGTAGCTGTCCAGTTGGCAACAGGTAGTTTCTGTGGAGAGTCTTGCTAGGCCCTCTTCCCTCCTTGAGCCAAACTTTGTAGACAGGAAGGTCTGGCAACCTCTCTTGTATGACATAGGGTTCAGCCTTCCAACGGTCATCAATTCTATGCTTTCCCTGGATTCCAAGATTCCATATCAGGATCCAGTCTCCTGGTTGTAGAGCTTGATGCTTCACATGGATATCACACCTGGCTTTGCTGGGCTTTCTGTTTTTTCCTTGCAGCTTCTGTTGCTACTTTATAGGCCTCTTTCAACCGTGATCTCAGTTGGGTGACATACCGGAGGGGGATTTCAGGGTAAACTCCATCGGCAGACAATCCAAAGCACAAGTCCACAGGCAGTCTTGCCTCTCTTCCAAACGTCAGAGAGTAAGGGGAATACCCACTACAAACAGCAGTGGCTAGAGGCCCCACCATGATCAGGCCCCGTTATGCATTGCTAGGCATTGTGGAAACTGTTACAGAGATATGGTTTCTGCCCTGAAGAATTTACAATCTACAGGTCTGACCCAGCACCCATTGAAGTCAGTAGAAAGACCAGCCATAGGCACTGTAATGACATATAACATTAAAAGATGCTGGAGTTATTATTATTACCATAAGATGCTACCATGACACCAATTTAACTCAAAATCCCTTTATTAAATCTATAGGCCAAATGGTATTTCTACGATTGTTCTAAACATGCCTAAAAAGCCTAACTAATAAGCAATTCACTACATCCACACAGTAATAAAACATTTATAAGCATTTGATTAGAAATACTTAAGCACCCCTGGGGTTATAAACCATATTGGTTGGCTCCAACATGGTCAGGCAGATATTAACAATGAAACCTTTAAGAGTTTACCATTTTTATACCGTTTAACATACAAGTGATGTCATCGCCAAATGTCAGAACTTAGCTAAGGCCAGATGAAGCAGGTTTTTTTATAATACATGAAAAAGACTTATTCAGCCAATTATTTACTGAACCTGGTACCCAATTAACTGTGTTTTATTTTATTACTTTAGCCCAAACCTTAAATAGGATAACACCGGTATTTCCAAGGGTCATTTTAAGTTGAATAGAACAACTCTTCTTTCTCATGATCTCATTCTTTTTGCCAGGTTTCAGAGTAGCAGCCGTGTTAGTCTGTATTTGCAAAAAGAAAAGGAGTACTTGTGGCACCTTAGAGACTAACAAATTTATTTGAGCATAAACTTTCGTAATGCATCCGATGAAGTGAGCTGTAGCTCATGAAAGCTTATGCTCAAATAAATATTTTAGTCTCTAAGGTGCCACAAGTACTCCTTTTCATTCTTTTTGGTTACATGCTGGGGGCCCGTTGCTCCTGCTAATATCCTGACTCAATTTCAAACCTTAGTTCACCCAAGTCTAATGTGGTCCTGAATTTCTACAAAGGAGTAGAGAGGTGGTGGCTGTCTGCCAGCTCTGTGATGGCATCAATCAAATTTGCAGAGCTGACTGAAAAATTCCTTCTGGCCTTAAAATGTATGAATCTGTGAACTTTGAGGTGGAGGATTTGCAATCTGGACTGGAAAGTCTGGATCTAAGTCCTGACTCTGTGGCTAGTGTCTATCTCCAGTACAAAGGTTAACAGTCTGTCCCAGCCCCATGAGCCCCATAGGCTGTCACCCTGAAGTTTGATATCTGAATCTGTGTTAAAATGTCCCCTATGGCTATTCCCTGTCACTTTCAAATGGAAGAAGAATTGGGGTTGGGGAAACTTGTTCTGATAACAACATTATTCATGTGGAGGTTTTTTCCCCTTGAAGACTTGATGGCTCAGAGGTTTGGTAATCATAGAATCATATGACTGGAAGGGGCCTCGAGAGGTCATCTAGTCCAGTCCCCTGCACTCATGGCAGGACTAAGTATTATCTAGACCATCCCTGACAGGTGTTTGTCTAACCTGCTCTTAAAAATCTCTGATGTCTGAGATTCCACAACATCCCTCGGCAATTTATTCCAGTGCTTAACCACCCTGACAGTTAGGAAGCTTTTCCTAATGTCCAATCTAAACCTCCCTTGCTGCAATTTAAGTCCAATTTAATGGAATACGGCATCTTTTACCTCTACATCACCACATTAAATCCAGCCCAGGTAAGTGGTGGCTGAACATTATTATGATGTGGTCAATGGACTCTAAATTGGGGCTGGGGGGCTTGATCTGCTTCCTGGTGGACACGTGTCTGCATACAAAGCACATCTGGGACTGGCACCTTGCTGGCAGCCTCAGAGAAGCCCAGCATTGCTTTAGAAATGGAGACTGAACTAGCCTCTTATTCCTTGATCCCTGTGCTGGCACACTGGCCATGCAAGCATGTGTGTTACAAGTGTGCAGTACGCGTGTTAGAGAGACATAGTGTGCAGTACGCGTGTTAGAGAGAGACAGTTAGAAAGCTGGCCTGTTCGTCTCTTTTTAAACGCTCCTTTGTTCCACAGCAAAGACCCCTGCAAATTGATTCACGACGCAAAAGGCTTGTCTACATAGGGAAACTGACTGGCTTCACTATACAAGTGACCTCTGGAATAGAGTCCACCTGAAGGAGTTATACCAGCATAGCCATAGCAGAATAATCATTCCACAGTGGTTATACAGGTCCATTGCCCCGGTAGACATGCCCAAAGAAATTCTAGTGGCCAGACACCATCTGGGCAGCAGCTCCAGTGGCAGCCAGGGATGGGTTTTACTCTAACTGAGTGTAATGAACCAGCGTAACCAATGGGTGCAAAGAGCACCGTACCCCTTCCTCAAGCTGTCCTCAAAATGCAGCTGCATCCCCTTGGTCTGGGAGGAGTGGGTGTGAAGCTGCCCTGAAGTCACTGCCTTTCTTTTCCTTTTTTATTTCCTTACTGTGACTTGTTTTGTCTTTTCCCCCCGTGTGGTGGGGCTGAGTGCTCTCCGGATGGGCTGGGACTTGTGCATTATGTAACAGATGGTTGGGTAATGCAGTTTAGGTAATTTGGGGTTTATTATGTAACGTCTCTTCAGTGCATTATCCAATTCAATGTCAGGTTGATTCCTCTGCATGGTGGCGGGTGGAGTAAAGGTGCACAGATGGCTCCCGGCCAAAGCAACGTGCTGCTGCAAGGGTGCTCAGAGCGCCACAGAGGGTAGAGTTCAATAGTCAAAGCCTCAGCTGGTGTAATTCAGTGTAATTCTGCCACTGGCTTCAGTGGAGTCATTGTGCTTTGCAAAAGCTGGTGATCTGCCCCCAAAGGTCTCAGTGAACAGCAGCAAATCCACTGGAGTGACTCCCCCTCCAAAGCAATGCAGGGCCAGGTGAGCTCGGTGTGTTCCCAGTCCCTGGCTGGCCGATGGTATGGAAACCACCACTGCAGCTGTCACAGTCTCATCATGTGCTCAGATTTAACCACAGTTTAATAGACTTGAAGCTGGAATTAATACAGGGAAGTCCCATAGCCTGTGATATGCAGGAAATCAGACTTATCACAATGGTCTCTTCTGGCCTTAAAGGTCAAGGAGTGAATGGGCTCGGAGACTGGACACCACATTCGGTGTGGTCTCTAGGGCCAGGGGAAATTGCAGTCATGAAGTGTGCCCTACCTTTTTCTTGGGATTGATAGCTTTCAGTCTCCAGGACCACCAGCCTAGCTGCCACCAGCACTAAATCCCCCAGCAAGTTAAAGAAGGAAAGAGGCTTTAGTCCTGACTCTGCTCTGAGTTTCAATTATGCTAGTGTGACTCAGGAGTCATGCTTTAAGCTGAGTTACGCTGTTGTAAAACTGGAGCAAAGGAGAGGGGAAAATCGGGCCCTTTATGTGTATCTTTTCAAGGAGGTGGATAGGATCATGGCGGAAGTGGTTCTGAGCCGGAGTGTGACTGAGACAGTCCTGGGTTGAACATGTGACCTCTGCAGAATGGGACAAAAATCCAATTTATCTTCAAGGGTTTGTGCATCGAGCAGGCATAATGCAAACTAACGAAGCGTAGTAATTATTCATATTGCCAGAGAGTCATTGCAGGTGTGAACCTCACCTTGTCCTTGCTCAATAAGTGGAAATATACACGCCCAGATTGTAGCAGAACAAACACTGGATTAGAAATAGCCAGCAAATACCGACGGCTGCCAAAAATAGCCGTGGGGCCCTTGGGCACAGCAAATGGCATTCTACAGAGCATTCTACAGAATGCATCCGATGAAGTGAGCTGTAGCTCACGAAAGCTTATGCTCAAATGAATTTGTTAGTCTCTAAGGTGCCACAAGTCCTCCTTTTCATTCTACAGAGCATTCTTCGTAGACATCAAGCTGATCAACACGGCTAGCGCTACCATATCACCTGGGTACATACCTCTTGTGGGTGAGCGAGGGAGATGATTGGGGCTCCGACCGGGTTAGGATGAAGTAGCACCTCTCTCATGCTACCTGCTGGTTCTCCAGAATCTCACCTTTCATTTGAAAAAAAAAAAGTGCTTTATAGCTGCAAAGAAAACCTTAAAAACACGGCTGTGTAACAGAAGCAGCCGCATTGGCTTCATTTTGCAGAGCCTGAAACAAGAGCTCTGCGAGGCGTGACCTGCCCCACTCATCTCAGTAGGTGCTAATGTAACCTATATACTTTATATTGCAGCATCTGATTTTATTTTTAAGTGCAAAGAAAAGGATTGAAGCAGTGGGGAGGAGACAGATTTTTGTTTGAATACTCTTTTACGAAGTTGTTGGCAGAATTATTGCTAGCCACACTTTGGATCACAGATGGCCAACAGAGAAGCAGATTTATACAGGACTCATTGAAGTGAGAGCTGTCAAGAAGGAATGCTCTGCTGAGGAGAAGAGAACTTTGTCAAGAGAGGAAAAGAAGGGGACACCCAGTGGTGAAGCTAGCCTTCAGTTGGTGAAGGAACTGGAAGGGACATCCAGTACTGATGGAGCAATTCAAAGATAGATTGGAAAGAGAAATATCTTCAAGCTGAGCTGAACTGGAGCTAGCTAGGCCAGGACCTGCTCCACACAGTTCAGAAGGACATTTGACTTCTCAGAAGTCTAAGGAAAGGTAAGCACTAGGGTCAAGAATGTACAAAGCTTCTCCTGTCAGATGGAGTTTTATACGGGAAAGTTCGGAGTAGAGGAGATTTGGGACCGCTAGTGATTCCCTATACTCATTGAGACCGAGCATTGGATGGAATCCATAATGAGTTGTGGGACACGGGAGTAAGAAGAACTCTAGAGTTAACTAGAGGCCAATTGTATTGAATGATGCTCTTGAATGCTACGAGCGGTAGAGAGGAATCATCAGACCTTTGAGTGTTGTCTCAGAAGGAAGGCTAAAGTAGAGAAGACTGCCAATTTTTTGAACACTAAAGCAATTGACCCAATAGCCCATGGAGCTAGAACTGCTGGGAGAGACTCCAGTAAGTGGGGGAACCTGACAGAAGGTAGCTAATGCAGGTGTGCAGAAAAAGGAAATGGATAAATCTTTGATTTGACCCTGCAACTTGAACTCGATCCTCTAGCCGAGCAATTTGACTTGATTAAAATCAGTGGGAAAGGCACAAATAAGGGAAATTTCACAAGATGAGCTCTTGACTGGAGCTGAAATGAACTTGCCTATTCCTGCAACATTTGTGGAGGGTACCACCTCATCGAGAAGATGTAGTCCTACCAGGGAGCCCAGCCTACAGAGGAGAATGTGAACATGAGGCACTGTGGCAGCATTTCAGAATCAAAATAGTTTGATTTTTCAGCCAAAATAGTTCAGATTTCGATTTTTCGATGAAAACTCAAAATTTGACATGTGGGAAAAAACCCCCAACTACTGCCCAGTTGTAGGTTTCAGAGTAGCAGCCGTGTTAGTCTGTATTCGCAAAAAGAAAAGGAGTACTTGTGGCACCTTAGAGACTAACAAATTTATTTGAGCATAAGCTTTCATGAGCTACAGCTCACCCAGTTGTAGTTAAGGTTCAACATTTCACTTCTCATGAAAGCACGTCTGAAAGCAGAGGGAGGTTCATATTATGAGATTGACACTGTCTGGTCTTAGCAGCTACAATGGGTGCACTTGGGAGATACCCTTTTGCTCCTAACAGTTCTGCTCATGGTAGCTGTTGTTCTGCATAGTGGTGTCTTCAGATGCTGCAACATGGGGTAGATACTGTGCTCCTTTCACACAATGGACATCTCCATGTTTATTTCCAGCTCCCTAAGTTGTGTCGCCTCTGGGGGCTCAAATTGGGAAAAAAACCAAAAGTTTGTGCTGCTCTTCCAATTCCACCCACAACATGAGTTTGAAACAAACCCATTTGAAACAAAACATTTGAAACAAAATGAGATGCTGTTCTCAATAGATTTTGCACATGTTCAAATAATGACCGTGCACACTTTGCTGGGTTCCACTGGGCTTTTGAGGCTTGGCTCTACCTCAATGGGACTAGAATACATCCATGGGCCTCTTGGTAGGACTTAGATGTCGTACTGGGCTTCTTGGCCTTGGTTTCTTCTTGACTAAGGATAGTAAAACACCCATGGACTCAAATTTCCCCTCTCTGTGTTGTGCGTTGGCAGCTGCCCTCCACCGTGTAAATGGCTGCACTTCATTGGGGCTGTTTATGAAGCTCTGTAGGGACTTTTCAGGTGAAAGGTGCTAAAGGAATGCAAATGGTGATGACGATTATTTCTGCCTGACTGCCAGAGTGGTTAGCACCTCTTAAAGGTGACCCACAAAGGAAAAAATGAATATTGAATGAAGATCCGATTTATGCCCTGAGCAGCCCCGTGAACCACCTTATGGGGGTATTAGGGCAACTAAACATCTGAATTTTTTTTTAAGCCTCTGGGAAATCTGCTCAGTGCATCCTGGTTCAGTTAAGATAAAATGAAATTCATGATTGTGACATCACATGTCAGAATGGGTTGCAAGGACACTTGGTGATATTGCATTCAGGGAACCAGGAAATACCAAGAGGATGTCATAGCGGGTGGCAGGGAAGAATTTGGAATAGTTAGTTAAAATTCTAATATTTTATTTTCAAGTTATTTTTTAAACCACAGCTGCACATGGAGGAGAGGTTTTCATTGACTTCTCCACAATGACACACAGGTCATGTGCTTGAGTGCCTGGAGATAATTAGAACCAGGCAATATGTATAGACAGTTTTAAAGCCAGATGGCGGCGTGTTATATTGAGCCCCTTATGCCGATCCATGGGAATTCCTGGGAAGGAACTCAGAGCACCAGCTGTGGGTGGAAGACAGAGACTGGAATTCTGGGCTGGATATAGGTTAGGCAGGGCCTTGTGGGAAGTCTGATATGAAGATGCATGTAACAGGTGTAGGCCATCTGGGGGTGGGATGTCCTGGCACCTGACACTGGTGTGTGCAGGGTGGGATTTAGTAACTTGAGGCGTAGGGATCTACGCTTGGCCCCCCTCTTCTTACTCACCACCCTAGCTGAGCTCATCTGCTTGTGCAGCTTTAAGCTCTGCGCCAATACCTAGTGAATCCACTTTTCTGCTCCCGACCTGTCTCCATTGTGTCCCTCTCCTTGGCCCGTTGCTCTGACCCCTCCCCCGGACAGGTTGTCGTCAGCTTAAATTTAACATGGCCGCAGCTGAACTTTGTCACTCCTCCCAACCCTTCCCCTCTTCCTCCTTTCTATCCCATCCCACAACCCGTCAGCCATCTCTGCCTCCGCCCTCTCTCTTTTCCCACCCCTCCAAGCCATGTCTGAATCCTGCTGGTTCTTCCTCCCTAATACCTCCAAAATACAAGTTTTTTTCCATCCACGCCAGGAAACATCTCAACTAGGCCCTCATAATCTAGCACCTTCATTACTGCAACCTCTGCCACTCTAGTCTGCTTGACCACCGCACCTGATCTCACCACTCTGAATCATAGAATCATGGGACTGGAAGGGACCTCGAGAGGTCATCTAGTCCAGTTCCCTGCATTCATGGCAGGACTAAGTATGATCTCTGATCTCAACAGCCCCTCTTTGACTCCCTCCGCTGGGACCTAATGGCTAGAGCACTGGGCAAGGACTCCGGACCACTGGGTTCAATTCCTGGCTCTGCTGCTGGTTTGCTGGGTTACCGTGGGCAAGTCGCTTCCTCTTTCTGTGCCTTGGTTTTCCCATTTAAAATGCGGATAATGGTACTGCCCTCCTTCGTGAAGCACTGTGAGAAAAGCGTGATGAAAAGCGTGAGAAAAGCTTGCCGGCATTGTGATTCACACTTCCTGACCTCATCTTCAAGGCTCTTTGCAGCTGGTTAATGAAGGGGACAGTATCTGTATCCCAGCTGTGCTCAAACCCTGCCCAGACCTGGGCTGCTTGGACAAAAGGTCAGGGGCCCAAGGGTCACTGGTAATGCCCATCAAAGGGAGCAGATTGCAACATTCACATTACCACAAAGGTTGGTCTACGAAGGCTCGGTGGTGCGGACAGGAGAAGGGAGTGATCGGCCCCAGCATGGGATGATGCTGCGGAGATGGCAGCCCCTCATGCAATATTCCCTCTGGGGAGCTGAGTGGCAAATGACTTGCATTCAGATAGAGCCAGGAGGGAGGTGTTTCGCTTGCCTATTAAAGTGTGATGTGGAGGGGGGGTGCAGGCTGCTTTGTGCACAGTTCTCTGTTGGGCTGGGAGGGCATTGCTCTGTTCCCCTGCTGTAGCTGGGAGCGTCACCAGCATTAACATCTGCTCCCGTACTGCCAGGGGAAGCTGGAGCAAGGAGGGAGGATGGCTGAGGGAAAAGCTGGAGCTGGTTTGGCTGTGGGAAATAGGGGCATCTCATCATTCGTTCTCCCAGTTCAAGCACTATGAAACAGCTGCATTAGAAAAGTGTCAGCGGGTGGGAGGAGCTGAGTTTTCGGTTGCAGGCTAATAAGATACGCAAACTCTCGATGGCCAAGTGCACATGAAAATGGGCTCGCCTGAGGGCATGGCATTCCCAAACCCCACCTCTTCCCGCTGATTGGTTAAACCAGCTGCTCAATCCAGAACAGATGGAAAAACTGACATTCGCTGAGAAAAAAAGTTGGCGAGAATCTCCATGGTCCCTGGGCCCACATGAAACAAATCTGTGGGGTCTCTGATCTCCCATTAGTCATTATCCCCCAGGTTAATGTTTGGGTTGGGCAGCCACTGGCACCGACTGGGTCTCTGCCATGTCGGATTTGCTAGGAGAACAAGTCTTTACTTGCAGCATGGGACGTATCATGGTGATTTGCCAATGCCTCTGTGAATCATTAGCTGTCAGCGTAGTCCAGGCAACCTGTGTCCTGTTTGATGGCTTATGCTACATCTTTTATTTTATTATTTCTACGTGTTTTTGGTTCTTTTTTCTTCAAAAACTAAATAGAGACAAAACAGGAAGGAAAATAAAGTGCTTGCTACTTTTGGCCCCATATATGCCTTAGTCTCGTCTATCTTGGTAGAGGCTCAAGTCATGGCCTGTTTGTTCCTCATTCATGGTTAAAACACACTTCGGGTTTGCAGTGGAGTCAGGACCAAACTGTGACATTCATTATTATCTGTGTTACATTAATGATTATAGGCTTCAGGGTGCACGATGCTGCATACCACACAACAAGAGGCTGTTCTGGCCCTGAGGAGCTGACAGTGGAAATAGACAGGACAGAGTGAAGGTAGGATTATTGTCCTCATTTTACCAGTGGGGAACTGAGGCCCAGGGAGATGAAGTGACTTGTCCAAGGTCACACAGTTGGTCTGTGGCAGAGCAGGAAATTGAAGCCAGGCGTTCTGAGGCCCAGTCCACTTCTTCAACCAAAAGACCATCCGTCCCCCATCTGTGGTAGCACCTTGTATTTACAGAGTTTTGTTCAGAGATACGATTAAAACACAGTTTGGTCCCATCCACACTGCAAGACCAAACCACGTCTGTAACTGCCAGGTCCCTCAACCTGGGAGCTGCTACAGTGAATGCAATCCCAGCCTGTCTCTCTGACATCTCTTCCTGGACGTCTTGCCAACAATCTAAACTTAATTTGACTAACCTGAGCACTTCCTCTTCCCACCCACGCACCCTCCTCTTCCTCAACTGAGTCTATCACCATCCTTCTGGATGCCCAGACTTATAACCTGGTGGTCATCTTCCATTTGTCCCTCCAATTCTCCCCTGACATGCAGGTCATTTCGATATCCTGCTGGTTCTCCCTCAAGATTGTCCATGCCCATATAATCTCCCATCCTGATGACTGCAGCCTCCTGCTCTCCGACCTTCCAGACACCTTCCTCACCCCAATCCAGCACATCCCAAACTTGATTGCCAAATTATCATCTGATTTTTTATTTGTATTAGCATAGTATCTAGGATCCCTAGTCATGGGCCACGGTGCTAGCTGCTGTGCAAACCCAGAACAAAAAAGACATCAAAGAGCTTCCAGTCTAAGCACGAGACAGGAGACGGATGGAGACAGGGATAGACTTGGGGACAGTACAATGAAACAAGATAGCGCAGCATGATCTGAAGTGGTCTTAGCACACTGTTGCCTGGTATTTGGAAGGACTCATGGCAAAGGAAAGTCTTAAGGAGGGAGATGAAGAAGGATAACACCTTCATTTTGTGGATGTTTAGGGGTAGCTCCTCCCAGATGTGAAGGGCAACATGAGAGAGAGGGCAAAGCACTGGCGCCGACTTCCCAAAGTGATGAGGGGATGCTTGACCCCCAGCTCTGTCCCAGGCCCTACCCCTACTCCACCCCTTCCCCCAAGACCCCACCTCCACCCCACCTCTTCCCGCCCCCACTCCACCTCCTCCCCTGAGCACGTGTGTCCTCGTGCCTCCCCTTCCTCCCAGAGCCTCCTGAACACAGCGAAACAGCTGATCACAGCGGGCCGGAGGTGTGGAGTGGGCGGGGGAGGCACTGAACCTCAGGCAAAAGGTGCTGGGGAGTGGGAGGGAGCTGGTAGGGGGGCTGCAGGTGGGTGCTCAGCACCCACCATTTCTCCCCCATGGGTGCTCCAGCCCCAGAGCACCCACAGAGTTGGCGCCTATGGCACAATGATGCTTGTTTGAAAATTGAAGTCTGGAGTCCATCTTTCAACAGTGAACAAGAGATGATAGGTATGGCAGGGTTGTGTCATGCAGAGCCTGGAAAGTGAAGACAAGTAGCTTTTGTTTGATGTGATTGAAAAGAGAGAGCCAGCGGAGGGATGCAAAGAGAGGTGATGTGGCCAAAACAATGGCTTAGGAGGAGGAGCTTTGCTGCAGCATTCTGAATGCATCAAAGGAGGGCAAGATTGCACTTTCCACGGCCAGAGAAAAGGACGGGGCAATATCTGAGACATGATTTGGTGAGACACAAGAGTTTTAGCGGGGTGCGTGGAGAGAAAAGGCCGTACCTCAGAGTACATCTGCACTGTAGCTGGGAGCAGGATTCCCAGTGCAGGTAGACAGGCACACGCTAGTTCTGCTTGAGTTAGTGTGCTAAAAATAGCAGTTTAACTAGCTGCCTGAGTACAAACCTGCCCAGACCCCCTGTGTACATACTGGGGCAGCTAGTCCCAGCGTCTGCCTGTGCTACCCCCGGCTGCACTGCTAAGTTTAGTACACTAGCTCGAGCAGAGCTGGCGCCTGTCTGTCTACTCGCGCTGGGGAGTCCATGCCCCTCTGCACTGCGGACGGACCCACAGAGATGTTGTGAAGAAAGAATCTGCAAGATTTAGGCATGGCCTGGATCTTCCTCCCATGCTGCTCTGACCATAGCACCAACCCTTCTGAACCTCCTTACTGCCTCCTCTTTCTCCATCACCTCACATTCTAACTCCTCGTCAAGGCCCTGCGTAACGCTGCCCCTCCATAGCTCTCCTATCTCATCTTCTTCTGTCACCTCCTGCCCACACCATTCTGCCAGTGCTGCCAGCCTGGATGTCCTTTTTGTTTGTTTCCTCCCTCAAGCATCTCCGTAAACCATCTTCGTATCTCCTCCCATATATGGACCACCCTCTCCACTGTGGCCCACCAACCCACCGCCCTGTCCTCATTTAGGGCCTGATCCAGAGCCAGCTGAAGTCAGTGGAAACGCTCCCATTGACTTTAGAAGCCCTTGAATCAGGGCTTAAAATTCCTCCAGAAGACTCACTTCTTCTGCGATTACAACAGCAAATAAACCACCAATGCTCACCATCCCATGTCTTTCCCTGCCTTGTTTTTTATGTGCATAGAAGGGAAGGAAAAGTGGCCACCACTCCCAACACCATCTCTCCTCATTAAACCATCACGATATGCACACGCTGGTGATAAATGGTATAGTCAGTTGCTTGCCCACACTTTGGTTCGTTATGAAATATACTCAAGAGACCAAATAACCAATGTCAGTCAGGTTAAGTGCTCTAAGCCAATAATAAACTAGTACAGGAAAAAGTTTCTATCTGACACCAGTCTCTGGGAAGCTGTCTCAGACAGTGATGTTACATGCACCTTACACAGAAGGTGTGTTCCCCAAGTTATGCATTTCGGTTGGTATTATTGATATGATTTTACAAGTTACACATCTCTTTACACATCACTCAGATCCAACCGTTAGTTTCCTAACTTCTTGTTCTGTTCTTCCCTTATCTCTGTTTTGGAGATTAGCATTCCAGCTGCTGACCCAGGAAGGTACGTCCCTCATTTGTACTAAGACATAGGATGAATGTATCTTTATTTTGACAAGTTTCCTATCTCCTTCTGCCAAGTGATTACTTCAGCAAATGCAAGGAATTATAGGATACTTGGCAGAAGAGTTTCAGAGTAGCAGCCAAAAAGAAAAGGAGTACTTGTGGCACCTTAGAGACTAACAAATTTATTAGAGCGTAAGCTTTCATGAGCTACAGCTCAGTGTTAGTCTGTATTTGCAAAAAGAAAAGGAGTACTTGTGGCACCTTAGAGACTAACAAATTTATTAGAGCATTAAATTTGTTAGTCTCTAAGGTGCCACAAGTACTCCTTTTCTTTTTGGCAGAAGAGAACAGGATTATAATATAGGCCAGTTTAGGCTATATCACTGTTCCAATATTTGTGCTTAATGTTACTGGTGCTTAATGCATACTCATATATGGTGCAGATAATTAATGTTATTAATATGCTGTGTGTGTGTGTATATATGCTCGCCAGCATATATTAATCAAAACTCCTAAAGTGACTGCCTATCATCACTGTAACTCTCACCCGGCCTTGACCCATCTCCTCCTTTCTGTTTTGGGTGTTTCACACAGTAGCGCTTCAAGGCCTTAGTCAGGGATCAGAGTCCCATTGTGCTAGGTGCGGTACATGCATAGAATAAGACACAGACTTTGTCTACCCTGCCAACTGAACAACAAAACTTTTGTCGTTCACAGGTGCTTAAAAAAGTCGTGTACCCCCCGCAATGACAAAAGTCATGGCTGTATATGCACCTGGATGGAAGGGAGGATGGCTGGATAATCACCTGTGTGTGCTGGACCATCTCTAAACCTGCACTTGTGAGATCTTTGAAGCGGAGATCGTGTTCTCCTGTGCAACAGGCAGCACGCTTATGAATAACATTTCCTAATAACACGAAATGGAAATGTGCTGAGAACTTCAAGGAAAATCGTTTTGGAAAGTAGGATGAGAATCAATCGGGAGGGAGAGTTCAAACAAAGGTCACTCGGTGGTTAATGGCCCCATCTCCCTGCGTGGGAAAATGTCATGCTACTAGGACCTAATTTACCAGCTGGTTTGCTTTTGTGCGCTATAATAGTTGTACTGTCCCCAGCTGAGAGGGCTGATTGCCAGAGAGGGAAGACAGGACAGGAATGTGATGCTGGAGTGGGGGGACTACACATGTGTAGCAACCTGCCTGGAACTTTGGGTTCCCCAAGGGACGAATCGGGAGGAGGAGGTGGGAAGTCAGCCTGAGTCAGATGGCTAAGCACGGAGCCACAGTCGGAGCATCTCTATAAGTAATTGCTTTAAGATCCAGCTTTGTTTAACAAGAATGGAGCCTTTTCACATTATTACATAGCATATGGTCCATGTGCCCCCAGCACCAGCCCCCTTCCCTATGGCTGGCCAGGATGGTCTGGTAGTTAAAGCACTGCACCAAGGCTCAGATGATCCAGATGCAATTTGTCACAGACTTCCTGTGTAACCCTGGGCGATTCTCTGAGGCTATGTCTACACTGCAGACCTCATAGTGTAGCTGCCCTTTGTCGGCAGGAAAGAGCTCTCCTGCCGACCAAATAAAACCACCCCCAGCACGGGGCAGTAGCTTTGTCATCGGGAGAGCATCTTCTGCCGATAAAGCGCTGTCCCCACCGGCACTTTTTGTCGGTAAAACTTTTGTCAGTCAGGGGTGTAGTTTTTTCACACTCCGGAGCACCAACTGTTTTAGCAATGAAAGCGCAGTGCAGACGTAGCCCCAGTCTCTCTGTGCCTTAGTTCCCGCTCTGTGCAGTGGGGCTAATAAAGAGCCCTGTCTCACAGTTTTCAGAGTAGCAGCCGTGTTAGTCTGTATTCGCAAAAAGAAAAGGAGTACTTGTGGCACCTTAGAGACTAACAAATTTATTAGAGCATAAGCTTTCATGAGCTACAGCTCACTTCATCGGATGCATTTGGTGGATCTCTCCTCTGTTTTTTCCACCAAATGCATCCGATGAAGTGAGCTGTAGCTCATGAAAGCTTATGCTCTAATAAATTTGTTAGTCTCTAAGGTGCCACAAGTACTCCTTTTCTTTTTGTCTCACAGTGGTGTTTCAAGGATAAATACATTAAGGATAATGAGGTGCTGACGAGCAGCTAATTGGACAGAGAGATGTGTATGAATCAAGCAATATGAGGAGACAGAGAGTCTTGGGCTAGCTGGGGAATCTTTGCCCAGGCTCAGGGTAAAGTGGTCCTGATAGGGTTAACTGGGTTACCCTTGAGCATTATGGGATGGATCTATCTTCCATCACTCCCTTTGTTCCTGGAGTCATGTCCCAATCCCCAGTGTGATGCAGCAAGTTCCCAGCCTGCAGTATTGTGAGTTAAAGAGTTGGGTATGGTTGAACCGAGTGTCCCTTTGCAAAATTCAGACTAGAAAAGGAGGAAATGGAGTAACAAAAGTGTCGGTGATGCCAGGGGTCATGTAAGTACTTAAGTTGGTGGAGTGGAAGCTGCAGGTGCTGAGAGACACTGAAGGAAGCTGGGGTGGCCTCAGAGGTGACTGTGACATACCCAGACCAGTGGGGTGCAGGAATCTGGTTGAAGGCAAATACACTGGTCACTGGATGAATAGTTTTCTGTTCCCTGAGTGACCAGAGCAGGGGCTGCCCTAGAACAATCAGGAACCTGCTAGAACCAATAAAGACAGGCAAGCTAATTAAGACACCTGGAGCCAATTAAGAACATACTAGAATCAATTATGGCAGGCAGACTAATCAGGACACCTGGTTTAAAAAGGGCCTCCCATCAGTTACTGGAGGGAGTGAGAAGGTGTGCTGCTGGAGGACTGAGGAGTACAAGTGTGATCAGGCTTCAGGAGGAAGATTCTGCAGTGAGGATAAAGAAGGTGCTGGGGGGAGGCCACGGAGAAGTAGCCCAGGGCGTTGTAGCTATAGCTGTCACGCAGCTGATACAGGAGACGTAGACAGCTGCTATCCCCAGGGCCTTGGGCTGGAACCCGGTGTAGAGGGCGGGCCTGGGTTCCCACCATCTCCTGATCGGACACAGGAGGAGTTGACCTGGTCCGTGAGCAACACCAGAAGGGAAGATCTAATTTGGAAAGGGATCTGGCCTGTCCCTGACCCACAAGGTAGGACAACAGAGACTGTGGGGATTGTTCTCCATTTCCCTCATGCTGGCCAGTGATAAGGTTAGCTGAGTGAATGGCAGGTTTGAGCTTCTAGCAGAAGCGGCCAAACTGAGGGCTGCCGTTAACCTCTGAGGCGAACAAATCCGCCAAAAAGCGCAGGACCCACCAAGGCAGAGAAGGAACTTTGTCACAGTGACCTACAAGGATTTTTTAAAAAAATGGGTTGTGCAGTTTTTTATTGTGATGGATAAAGAAGGCCTGAAAGGTTAAAAAACAAGTTGGGTGATTTTCTGTGTGTTTTTTTTTTTTTTTTTTTTTTTTTCACCGTAGGACTATCCAGTCTGGTTCTTGTTGGAGAACTCCTTGGAGGTCTCAGGGATGTGTATTGTGTGTTCTTGAAGCTGAACTAAAAAGGCAGTGTGTGTCTGGGCAGGGGTGTATGTGAATTTTTGAGAGCCAAGTGTGTGTACGCAGACAGGTAGAGAGTCTTTACCGAAGATGTCCTTTCTCCCTAGCGTTTGTTAAGCACTGGATCAAGGAGATGTTAACAAGAGCAAACAAAACCCAATGATTTTGAGAAGCAAATTCCTTTCCCTTCTCAACTGCTAAACGTTCCCTCTCTTGTGACGTCATTTCTCGAATTCTCCCAGTTTCAGAGCAGAGAAGAGCTAATCAAGCAGATCTTCTCCCACCCACGCACACTTCTTACAAAATACACAAACCTTCCAGGCCTTCATCATGAAGGCGGCAAGGACGTTATTTTAAAACACAAGCAAGACTAGAGACTGCTTGGACCCTGGGCTTCCGACAGCTCTTTGATAGTGTCGGTGACTCATGCCTCAATCCTCACCCGCAAGCAGTGGGCGTGGAGAGGGAGACAACTTGCCAGCTGATTTCCCCTGCTTTGGCCACCAGGCTGATGGAGGAGGCCCTGTTTCCCCACTCTAGCAATGGGAGTAGAAGGCATCACGGCTTGGCCCCATTCTAAGGGGATGTCTCCACTTCGAGCTGGAGGTGGAATTTCCAGACTGAGGAGACATGGCCACATGAACCCAGGCTGAGCTACTGTGCTAAGAATAGAAGGGAGGCCATGATACAAGCAGCGGGATGGGCTAGCCACCCAAATACACACTTAGCGTCTCAGAGGGGATCGTACTCGGGTGGCTAGTTTCCCCCGCTGCTGGGGCTACACTTCTGTTTTTAGCGTGCTAGCTCAATCAGAGCTAGCGCTGGTGTGTTGGCCCTGGACTGGGCTGGCTTTAGGCATGAGCCTTACCAGCAATGGCTCAAGGCACCCACCTTGTCCTGCAACTTTCCTTGCAGTCAAATTGGCAGGGTGTTCTTGTAGGAAAGTCACTGTCACACCTCTTATGTCCCCAGCGGGTCAGAGCCCAGTGAGCAGAATAGCAGGGTGGGAGCACGCATGAAGGCAAATGGAGATGGACCTGAGAGCGCTTTTCATCAGGAGATCTCCACGGTGCTTTAAAAAGGTGGCTCAGGCATTATCTCCATTTTACAGACAGGGTAACCGAGGCTCTGTCACTGTAAAAACAAGGAGTGTTTTTATACGGAGATCACTATCTCAATGTGAAATCCCAGTGGAGACCAGGCCCGGTAGCTTCCACCTCAACGTAGCGAGTCAGGATCTACCCCAGGTAGCAGGGATAGGGTTGACCCTGACTAGCTACGTCGAGGTAAAATTGTCTGCGCTAGGATTCACCCTGAGCCAGTGATCTCTATGTAAAAACATGTCCCTTTTGCAGTGAGGACATAGCCCAAGACTTTAGGAATGCTGCAAAAGCTTTCTCTTTGAAAATGAGTTTCACCCTAAGAATGACCCTCTGCCAGCCTCCACGAACCCAAAACCCCTGAATGCAAGCCACCTTAAAAAAACCTCAGTAAAATTAAATTAACATTTTAAACAACCCCATACCAAAAACCCAAGCAGTTTTGGAAATGGGAGAAACGCCAGAGACTCCGTGGAGTCTGCTGGGGATATCGCTGCAGCTATTGATTTACGCTACGGTGATGGGGGGAGGATAAAACCCAAAGATTGAAGACCAGGAGAAGGAAAGGATCTGGTCCAAGTTCACACAATGTGTCAGAGGTGGGAAGAGATCCTCTCCTGGCTCCCCATCTTGTGCGCTGTTACTGTTCATAAAAACAACAAGGAGTCCAGTGGCACCTTAAAGACTAACAGATTTATTTGAGCATAAGCTTTCGTGGTTAAAAACCTCACTTCTTCAGATGCATCAGTGGGGTTTTTACCCAAGAAAGCTTATGCTCAAATAAATCTGTTAGTCTTTAAGGTGCCACCGGACTCCTTGTTGTTTTTGTGGATACAGACTAACACGGCTACCCCCTGTTATTGTTTATATGATCAGTTTTTCTCCACGGCCACCCAGGGGAGGACAAGATGGAATTGGTTTAATTTGCGACAGGGGAGATTTAGGTTAGATATTAGGAAAAATGTTCTAAAGCGGAGCTAAGCTCTGGAGTAGGTTTCCAAGGAAGGTTGTGGAATCCCCGTTATTGGGGATTGTTAAGAGCAGGTTGGACAGACACCTGTCAGGGATGGTCTAGATTTACCTGGTCCTGCTTCAAGGCCCTCCATTTCTGTGGTTCTATGCAGTGCCCTGTGCCCAGGGAATGACCTGTGGCCGGTTCTAGGTAGGCACTGCACCCTGGGGGCACTCTGTGAGCTCCAGCAAACCCGGGGTGGGTGGGCCAAAGCTTTGGAACGTGTCAGCAAAGTGTGAGGGAGGGAGGAGGTGGGGTGGGAGCAGGCTGGCTGTCGTGGGGGGCCTGTAAACGCAGCAGCTTGAGCAGAGAGCTGTGTGCCTCCTGCTTCACCGGAGACCTTCTGCCCCACTGAGTCATCTGTTGGGTGCAGGAGGCATTGTAGCCCCAGGGATTAGTCAGGCAATTGAGGAAGGTGTGACACTGACCCAGGTTCCCTCTATCCTGCTTCCCTCACCCTCTTCTGCTGTCTCCCAGCCCATCTTTTATCTGCTCTGGCATCTTCCAGCAGGAAGTTTGGTGCCAACCTGGGCTGGCTGGCTTGGACTGAGCAAACCCCTGGGGGACATGACTCAGGATTGGCCCCTGGGGGTTAATGTTGGGGAGGCGCCAGGAGAAAAGACCCTGTGGGTGAAGCAGCGTTTATCAAGGCTGGGTCTGTTTAAAACAAGGGAACTTGCTCCCGATCATGGCTTCAGTGCTAAACCCGCCCAAGGAGCTGGAAGGGCTTTCCCACGCATACGCCCCTGAGCGCACAAGGCTGGCTTCCAGAAATTCTCTGGGCCTCCTGGAGTGCTTGGGAAAGAGACGGATTAGTAACAGCACTCATTGGACTCAGGTGTGGGGGACATGCCGGTGCTGTGCCAATGTCCCCAAACCCAGTCCTGCCAGCGTGCCTCAGTCCTGACCTGCAGCCCCCTTTGTCTTTCCAGTGCCTGCCTCCCCACAACTCTGCCAGTGCACCTCAGTCCTGACCTGCAGCCCTCCCACTCCCTGCAATCCCAGTTGCAGGCTCCCCAGAGCTCTGCAAACAACAGACTGCCCTGAGCACCCCCGGATTGTGTCTGCACTCCGCTGCATTCACTGTGGGTTTTGGGCTACAAGTTGGATGAAGGTCCCTAGATATGGACTCTCTGATGCTGCTCACATTAAGCTATTGAACTCGAGTCAACAGACATGGAAAACCGAGCAGGGGTTGAACATCCATGTCCCCTGGCAGCAATATTTTGGACAGGCCTAAGCAGGCAGTCATATTAATTCTTTCAAGCATCGCCCCGTGGCTGACAGAGGGGATGCTAAGCACCTGGGGTATGAATTCCCTGCAGAGTTAACGTGGGTGATTAGTGTGCAAGGTTGATCACTTGGTTTAGCTTTGCACCCCTCTCAAATTGCTGGGGGCACATCATTATTTTCAACAGGTGAGTTCTCTGAGTTTGCTGGTGATGGGAAGGGGGGTGGTGCATAAGCTTTGTCGCTGGGCCAGTACATTTTCGTGAAAATTTTGGAAGGCTGTCCCCAGCTGGATATGAATGGAGGTTACCACCCAGACGTCAAGTGAAACTAGTCATAGAATCATAGAATATCAGGGTTGGAAGGACCTCAGGAGGTCATCTAGTCCCACCACCTGCTCAAAGCAGGACCAATCCCCAACTCAATCACCCCAGCCAGGGCTTTGTCAAGCCGGGCCTTAAAAACCTCAAAGGAAGGAGATTCCACCACCTCCCTAGGTAACCCATTCCAGTGCTTCACCACCCTCCTAGTGAAAAAGTTTTTCCTAATATCCAAACTAAACCTCCCCAACTGCAACTTGAGACCATTACTCCTTGTTCTGTCATCTGCTACCACTGAGAACAGTCTAGATCCCTCCTCTTTGGAACTCCCTTTCAGGTAGTTGAAAGCAGCTATCAAATCCCCCCTCATTCTTCTCTTCTGCAGACTAAACAATCCCAGTTCCCTCAGCCTCTCCTCATAAATCATGTGTTCCAGTCCCCTAATCATTTTTGTTGCCCTCCGCTGGATGCTTTCCAATTTTTGGCCTCACCAGTGTTGAATAGAGGGGAGTGATCACATCCCTCAATCTGCTGGCAATGCCCCTACTAATACAGCCCAAAATGCCATTGGCCTTCTTGGCAACAAGGGTACACTGTTGACTCATATCCAACTTCTCGTCCACTGCAACCCCTAAGTCCTTTTCTGCAGAACTGCTGCCGAGCCATTCGGTCCCTAGTCTGTAGCGGTGCATGGGATTCTTCCGTCCTCAGTACAGGACTCTGCACTTGTCTTTGTTGAACCTCATCAGATTTCAATTGGCCCAATCCTCTAATTTGTCTACGTCCCTCTGTATCCTATCCCTACCCTCCAGCGTATCTACCACTCCTCCCAGTTTAGTGTTATCTGGAAACTTGCTGATGGTGCAGTCCACGCCATCCTCCAGATCATTAATGAAGATATTGAACAAAACCGGCACCAGGACCAACCCTTGGGGCACTCCGCTTCATACCGGCTGCCAACTAGACATGGAGCCATTGATCACTACCCATTGAGCCCGACAATCTAGCCAGCTTTCTGTCCACCTTATAGTCCATTCATTCAGCCCATACTTCTTTAACTTGCTGGCAAGAATACTGTGGGAGACCATGTCAAAAGCTTTGCTAAAGTCAAAGAACAACACATCCACTGCTTTCTCCTCATCCACAGAGCCAGTTATCTCGTCATAGAAGGCAATTAGATTAGTCAGGCATGATTTGCCCTTGGTGAATCCATGCTGACTGTTCCTGATCACTTTCCTCTCCTCTAAGTGCTTCAGAATTGATTCCTTGAGGACCTGCTCCATGATTTTTCCAGGGACTGAGGTGAAGCTGACTGGTCTGTAGTTCCCTGGATCCTCCTCCTTCCCTTTTTAAACGATGGGCACTATATTAGCCTTTTTCCAGTCGTCCGGGACCTCTCCCGATCGCCATGAGTTTTCAAAGATAATGGCCAATGGCTCTGCAATCACATCTGCCAACTCCTTTAGCACTCTTGGATGCAGTACATCTGGCCCCATGGACTTGTGCTCGTGTAGCTTTTCTAAATAGTCCCAAACCACTTCTTTCTCCACAGAGGGCTGGTCACCTCCTCCCCATGCTGTGCTGTCTAGTGCAGTAGTCTGGTAGCGACCTTGTTCGAAAAGACAGAGGCAAAAAATTGAGTACTTCAGCTTTTCCTCACATCCTCTGTCACTAGGTTGCCTCCCTCAGTCAGTGAGGGGCCACACTTTCCTTGACTTTCTTCTTGTTGCTAACATACCTGAAGAAATCCTTCTTGTTACTCTTAACATCCCTTGCTAGTTGCCACTTCAAGTGTTATTTGGCCTTCCTGATTTCACTCCTGCATGCCTGAGCAATATTTTTATACTCCTCCCTGGTCATTTGTCCAATCTTCCACTTCTTGTAAGCTTCTTTTTTGTGTTGAAGATCAGCAAGGATTTCACTGTTAAGCCAAGCTGGTCGCCTGCCATATTTACTAGTCTTTCTACACATCGGGATGGTTTGTCCCTGTAACCTCAATAAGGGTTCTTTAAAATACAGCCAGCTCCCCATGACTCCTTTCCCCCTTATGTTATTCTCCCAGGGGATCCTGCCCATCAGTTCCCTGAGGGAATCAACATCTGCTTTTCTGATGTCCAGGGTCCATATTCTGCTACTCTCCTTTCTTCCTTGTGTCAGGATCCTGAACTTGACCATCTCATGGTCACTGCCTCCCAGGTTCTCATTCACTTTTGCTTCCCCTAGTAGTTCTTCCCGATTTGTGAGCAGCAGATCAAGAAGAGCTCTGCCCCTAGTTGGTTCCTCCAGTACTTGCACGAGGAAATTGACCCCTAATGTACGGGCTTGTCCACACTACAAAATTAGGTCAATCTACAGCCACCGCAATAATTTGATCTGCTGCTGGAGTCCACACTACCCTTCTTCTACTTCTACTGTGTCTTCACCAGGAGCGCTTGCACTGACTGAAGTGGGGCATTGTGGGGCACCGACAGCCAAGTGTGGGGCACTGACAGCCCTGAGGGCTCACAGCTAGAGACCCCCACCCGCCCCAGGATGATCGCCTGAGCTGTGAGCCAGGTGCAGGCTCAATTTCACAGCAGGGAGCCTGCCAGCCCTGAAATTGACCTTCTTGTCAATTTCACTGCTCCAGCTGTGGGCCTGGGGCTGAAGGGGACCCTGAAACTGATAAGAATGACAGCCAACAGCTGAGGTAAGTAACACAGTGCCTACAGGGACGCTGCATCGCCCTAACTACATCGACATAAGTGCTATGCCTCTTGTGGAGTTGGCGTTATTATATCAGTGTAGCAAGCCACTTACTTCCATGGAAGCAGCATTCTAGTGTAGACACGGACATAATTAGGTTGACATAAGCTGCCGTACCTCAACCTAACTGTGTAGTGTAGACCAAGCCAAAGTGATCTTAGCTTGTAATTCAGTAACGTGCACATACTGCTCACTCCTGTTGCCCTACTCAGATCTTAGGCAGGCAAAAGTTTCTGTTGATTGCTATGAGATTATTAGACAAGGGATCTGAGTTAATTTAATTGGGGATCTGAGTTTTGTAACCATAGCTCTAAGTACAGGCCTGTTGGACTACAATACCTGGAATCCTTAATTTAAAGATGAGTGGGTCAGTGTTTGAAGTAGGGGGATTCTGCAAAGTCTCCGAAACAATGGAGCGTTCCCACTGGGAAGCCGAGTCATACGCAGTGAAGTTTTACTGACACGATTGATGGCCCAAAGCCAATTGCAAAGTCACGTACATGACTTTCCACAACAGCAGTGCTTGTGGCACTTGTCCGGATAGTGAAACAGAAGTAATACTGAGCTGGCCAATCACAACTACCCAACATGGCTAAACTAGCGACTAGTGAGAACTGACTGTTCACAATCAACCCTCAGACTAAAGGAATTTCTAGCGATTTGAAATAAAGAATGAACTGGAGGAAGTTGCTAGCTGCTTGTAGATATTCTGCCTGCGGAAAAAGCCTACATTGCTAGGAGCTCTTCATCTCTAGTACAGAAGCCTGTTTTCATGCAGCTTTGACACAGCCAAGAATGTACTGGGGATATTTTCAAACCATGATGGCCTCTCATGCAGAGTCAGGGTGATATCACACAGCAGCATGTCCACCATTTCCTCAGACACAGCAGGGTCCATCTGCTTCCCTCCGGTGGCACTATTCTGAATTATAAGTCCGCCCTCCCAACACACACACACACACACACACACACACACACTTCAACACATGCATTTTAGCCAGTGCAGTCACTATCATTTTCTTGCAGCCCAGCCTCACGATCAGATTAGCAGAGCTGCATGCAGGGGATGTGGCAATGGAGTCCCAGCAGGGGCTGCGGGTCAGGATTGAGGTGCACCATCAGAGCTGTGTGGAAGGGACCCAGCTCAGGTTGATTTGTGGTGCACAGAGAGCTGTGGAGGGGCCTAGGATTCAGCAGTGAGCTAAGTCAGAATCGAGGCCTGCCATCAGAGCCGCATGCCAGGATTATTTCTGGCCATGCTATCAGTCTTTCAGTTTTTATGAGCACCAATGAGACAACCATCATCAACATTACCCTGATGGCTGGGGCAAAGCGAGGGAGGCATTTCACAGGATTAAGCAGACGAGCAGAATAATTCCCTGATTCTAGAGCTAGCAAATAGGAACACTTACATATTTCTATGTTACCGTCCAAACTCTGCCCACCCTTATGCCTGGGCGGCTCCACTGACAGCAGAATTTGTCCCAGGAAGTGTGGACTTTCCCTGTGGTTTTCTTCTACTCCCTGAAAGGTTCAGTGGGCGTGAGGGTAAAGGTGCAATGGCACCGACTCAGTATTGCCAGCTCCAAATGTTCAAAAATCATGAGTCAGGCTCACCAAAAATCATGAGATGGCTTTAAAACCATGAGCTTTTGTGAAAATAATAGATTGGGTGTCCTTTTTGAATTGCCTTCTACTTTTTGAGCCTTTAGGGTGCACTGGGGTCACATTTTGAAGCTTTACCCACAGCCAGGAGGGCGAGAAACTTACTTTTTCTTTAAGAATGAAGGCTGAAATCATCACATCTCCACTTGACTCCAGGAGCTGGGGCTTTAAGGAAACCGATCATTGTCACGAGACTCATCACAAAATCAGGAGACCTGGCAACACTGCTGACTACACTGACCTATTGACTGAGCCAAGAGAATGGAGCTGGTTGATCATGGTGAGTAAATGCTGGAATTCCAGCTCTGAGATAGCCGAGGCCAGTTGTAGCTCATGGGGAATCTAAACAACCTGGGCCTGATGATCTCCTGCATAGCCTGTGACCCAGACCTCAGCATCAGCATAGTTCAGCCACATGGAGAGATGGGCTCAGCTCAGAACCACGTATCCAAATTCTCTTCCAGCCTCACTGTGACCTTCAGGCTTTTGTATAAATGGATCCAAATCAGCTGTAGATCTGGTTTGATAAAACCCCAAACCATCCTTGGTTCTGTCCCAACTCTGGCCATGTCTGTTTGTCCAGGATGTAAACTATAAGGCAAGGTACATTTATTTTGGTTCTCCTCTGGTAAGATGGGCCAGGTTAGCTATGAGGGGTGATGCTTAAATCTCCGTAGACTTTGTGTATTTCTTCTACTGGTGAGTCTGTTTACAGTCCTATTATCCTGAGAGCCACAGGCATTCTGCTGATGGCCTGCCCATGCCAGTCGCCACACCTAGCATTGGATCTCTTGAGCTAATCCTGAAAACTAACTCTGGCTGTTATTTACTGGGCCCACTGGCTTATTTCATTAAGGAATCTCAGAAATGCACATTACAATGCAGCTCCTTAATGCCTGTTTACCTGAGGATGATGTTTCACACTTGCATTACCTGGGGAAAAGAATCTAGTGTGTAAACTCCCCCAGGATTCATGCCTGTGTACAGGCATCTGGGGATTAGATGTCCTGAACAGTGCATCAGGTTTTCTTTTCTATTGTGTAAAATATGGGTGTGTAGCCATGGTTCCAGCAGAGGTGGATTTAGAGAGGATCCTGGGGAACTGGGCCTGATGGGGGATAGAGCTATGAGACAGTGACAAAACAGCAGTTGGCAGAGAGTTCACAGCTGGCTGAGTTGGGTGAGAGGAGGAGAGACATTCTCAGTATTCCAACGGGATGAAGGATGGTGTTGTAGTTAACGCACTAGCCTAGCCTAGAATTCAAGAGGGCTGGGTTCAGCCACCGTCTCTCTGTATGAATTTAGATAAATCACTTCGGGCCAGATCCTCAGCTAACATAAATCACTGTAGCTTCATTGCCATGGGAAAGCCTATCTCCCGACTTCAATGGGATTATGCCAGTTTGCCCCAGGTGAGAATCTGCCTCGTCTATGAAGAAGATCAAATAGCCTGATTCTCATTGCACACAAGTGTAAATCAGCGGCAACTCCATTGTAGTCAGGAAATATGCGTAAATCAGCAATCTCTCCCCACTGCCGTCAGTAGAATGCGTGTGTACCTGGGGAAATTGGCTGGAATAGCTCTGTGTAATGCAGGGGTAGGCAACCTATGACACGTGTGCCAAAGGTGGCACGCAAGCTGATTTTCAGTGGCACTCACACTGCCGGGGTCCTGGGGGCTTGGCTGCTGGCCTGAGGTACCAGCTGTCAGCT
The DNA here is from genome assembly GCF_009764565.3 of Dermochelys coriacea. NCBI lineage: Eukaryota > Metazoa > Chordata > Testudines > Dermochelyidae > Dermochelys > Dermochelys coriacea. Next base: position 5,622,077 of record NC_050072.1, read on the forward strand.
CTCTGCCAGCCGGGGTTCCATCCGCTAGCCTTGCTCAGCCCACTGCAGGCCCTGAGTCCCGGCCACAGGTCTGGGGGGCTCTGCTGCCGGCCTGGGGTCCGGGCTGCCGGCCCGGGGCTCTGCAGCTGCCCCCAGCTGTGGCCTACTGGCTCCAGCCTGGGGCAGTGAGGAGTGCAGACAGTGGATGGATGTTGAAGATTTCAAAATGCAGCTCATTCAGTTAAAAAGCTCAGAATTGTGGGCATCAAAGTTTGGAGATTTGCGGAGTGCACTTGAAGCTACTGAGAGAGATCACGGGGCCTCTATTCTGACCTGCTGGATGTCCCTGCCAGTGAAATTTAACTGTTTGAAGAAAATTGCGTTTGCATCGCTTTCAGCATTTGGATCCACATACCTATGTGAACAGGTATTTTCACATATGAAATCTGTCCTCTGTCCCTCTCGGAGCCAGTTAACAACTGATCACTCAGAAGCCTGTGTGCAGCTGCAAGTATCCAAATACATGCCAGACATTGGAAAACTCAGCAAGGAAAAGCAAGGGCAAGGATCACACTAAACTGATAAGATCTACATTTTAATTAAATTTTAAATTAAGCTTCTTAAACATTTTAAAAACCTTATTTACTTTACATACAAGAATAGTTTAGTTATATCTTATAGACTTATAGAAAGAGACCTTCTAAAAATGTTAAAATGTATTACCGGTACGCGAAACCTTAAATTAGAGTGAATAAATGAAGACTCGGCACACCATTTCTGAAGAGTTGCTGACCCCTGGTGTAGACGCTCCACTCTGTCATAAAAGTAATTTTATTCTGGGAAAATTAGGTGCCTCCAAAGCATAGTAATCATTCTGGAATAAAGTCACTTTTATTCCAGACTAGATTGTCCGGAAGGGGAGCTATTCCAGAATACTTCTTCTGGTCACTTTCCCTGTTGTAGACAAGCCCTCTGATGTAGGGTAAATCAGGAGTAACAGAGAACTTCCCCATCTTAGAGAAATCCCAAGTGGGAGCTGGCTCCGTTAACTTCACAACACCCTTCCCCAGTTCTGCGTAGCAGGTGAGCTAAGGGTGTGGCTATCAGACACCATATTCTAGCAATTCCCTAGCTGTTGGATTGGTCCCTAGAGGACTGTGCCTACTGGCATAACACATAGGTTCAGCCACTAGGATCAGGTGAACAGAAAGGTGGCTGTGGGCCACCTTTTCCCCCTTTGGGTCCTGTGTTGTGCAAGGATCAGCTGGACTTGGGGGAATCTGGTCCAGAGAGTTTAAGGGACTTGCCAAAGCTGAGCTGACTCAACTGAGCATTGACCGTCTACTGAGGCAGAACTGCAGTACGATGTTGAAACAGCCAAGCTAGGCCCCCTCCAGCTAAACATGCCTTGGGAAGCTTGCCTCATTTCCCACTCTTTCTTGCTAAGTAACCTATCATTTATTTTTTTACTGCATCTACAGATATAAACGTCTCCTCCTTCTGCATCAGCAGGATAATGGAGATAAAGGAAATGTGATGGTCACAGCCACTTTCCAAAGCGAGATTTTGCAATGATGAAATCCTGTAATGCTGTGACCTGGTGACCTCCCTGAAAGAAAGGTGTTTGCAACAGGCAGTGATCTATGTGTACCTGTAACGAGTGAGTCATTACAGCTTTGTATGATTCATGCTTTTAACCCTGTGCATCCAGGGATGGGTGAGTCAGTTTGGATTGAATGAGAAGCCGCTCAAACAGTCAACCATCCTTCATGCCAAACCAAGTCAAACATTTAAAAAAAGTTGGTAAACTTCGCGTTAAACAAGACAAACTTGCAGGGCTAGATTCCCCCACTGCTATAAATCAGCATCAGTCTAATGCAGGCAAGGGATTGATAAGGTTTCTCTGGCATTGAAGTCAATGGCACTACAGAAGCTCTGCAGCCTCTGAGGATCTGGCGCGTTTTGTAACTTTTTAAGTGTGTGGCAATTTTCCCAAAGAGGAAATAACAAGAGATGGATCCAAGTGCAAATGCTGATGCAAATTGAGACCTTGTTTCCAGGGTGTTGATTGGTCCTTTCGAGGAATACCAGCAAGGGCTGCATAGTGATCTGCTGCAGGGCACTAGCATTCTGCAGAAAGCAAAGCAAAGTAAAATAGGTTTCAGAGTAGCAGCCGTGTTAGTCTGTATTCGCAAAAAGAAAAGGAGTACTGGTGGCACCTTAGTCTCTAAGGTGCCACCAGTACTCCTTTTCTTTTTGCAAAGTAAAATAGTAAGGCAAAGCTAGCTGGGAAATGCTAATAACAAGCCCTCAGTGTGAGAGAAGATGAGATGGTTGCACTATTCCCAGGGGAGGAAGGATGGTTTTTGGTTACAGCACTACCCTGGAACTCAGGAGATCTGGATTCAGTTCCTGGCTCATGATCGTGGGTAAAGGATATAGGGGTAGATTCTCAGCTGTCATAAGTCACCATAGCTTCATTGCCTGTCTCCTAATTTCAATAGGTTTGTGCCAATTTACATCCGTTGAGGATATGGCCCTTAAACATTCTGTCCCTCGCTTCTCCAATCATAAAGTAAGGTCAGGGATATTGTTAGAGGCTGTAGAGATGAGTGCCATCAAAATGCCTACAACTTCAATAGAATTGAGACAAGTAAATTCAGTGTGTCATGGGCATTGAAGCAAACGACCAAGCCATTATCCTGCACGTTAGAATAGCCTCCAGAATTGGGTTTAGATGTGTGTCCCAGTCAAGACTAAAAGAAAAGGAGCTAGTCAGCCAGAGAAATAGCTACACAGATTGCTAATTAGGAAAAACAAAGATTAACCCTATTCTACAAAACTGGGCGAAAAAAGGGTCTCAAATCTGAGGGACTCATTAAAATACAGATGCAGGTAAAGCTAGGGCTGGGGCCGGCCCTGAGAACTTCTGCTTAAGTACGTCGCTCAGAGTGGATTTTTCACACTCCTGAGAACCGTAACTGGGTCGACTTAACTTTTGAGTGTAGACCTGGCAGACTGAAAATCCTAGAGATGATATTCCTTGTAATCAGCATGGAGAACAGCAGTGCAAGCTTCCTTCGCGTCTGCTAGTGTTCCTCAACTCTAAGCTGGGGGGACCATGGCTACTGAGTTGGGGGGACCATTGCTAGGGGTTAGACTAGAGTGCAGCTTCCATCAAGGCTCAGGCAGTCCTGGGACTCTCTGCTAAGGGCTTTATCTACATGGGGAAACTTAGGGAAATTAATCTGAATCAACAACCCCTTCCCAAACATCTGAGCCACTGGCTAGGTCATAAAACCACTGAGAAAGCATTGCACAAACATTAATTAGTGACTCTAGGGCCCAGTTAGGCTTTTGTGTTTCTAGCTGCAGTGAGTCACTCTCATAACACCCAGTGAAGTAATCAAATGTCACTGTCCCCATTTTACTAATGGGGAAACTGAGGCCTGGGGAGATGAAGCAACTTGCTCAAGGTCACAGAGTGCAGCAGATTTGGGATGAGAACTCTGGACTTCCTGCTCCCTCTGCCTGGGATCATTCCCCCAACTTCATGTATGTCGAGAGAGTTGGACATGCCCATCTCGAATGTTGACACTAATACTACCCTCTGTTATGAGCCTACTTCTGTCACCCCACTCCCTAGGAGACCCACTACCTCACCTCTGCCATAATGTCTGCACCCACCAGCTTAGGGTCCCCAGGAAACCACAGGAGGACATTTCTACTACCTTGCTTTGCAACATGTAGCAGAGGTGCTCAGATAGTCCAGTGAGGGGGGGCTGAATAAGCACCTGGACAAAGAGCATTACTGCCCACCATTGCCCGGTCTCTTGAGCTGGTGCGCTCTTTGTTTCTGTGCCTGAACAACATTGGCACTCAGGCCAGGTCTACACTCAAAAGTTAAGTCGACCCAGTTACGGTTCTCAGGAGTGTGAAAAATCCACCCTGAGCGACGTACTTAAGCCGAAGTTCTCAGGGCCAGCCCCAGACCAAATGGTGCCCCAGGTGAGGAGCGTCTTCGGTGCCTCCCCCTCCACTTGTTAAACTTTAGAATACCTTATTTTTTATTGCATTTATAGCCCATTTCACGACTTGGATGCACAATTTACATGCCTGATTTATCGCTGTCATATAAGATGATACATTTGAACACTAGGATCTGTAAATCTGTATTTATTCATGCCGTATATAAGCAAATAAAAAAATAGTTTCCTCCAAGCTTATGGAAACTTTTTAATTTTAAGAATAACTGAAATGTACTAACATCAAGTCATCAAACACTATGCATTAAGCACGGCAAAAGAAGTAACAGTATTTCTTTTATATTGCTGGATAGCTAGGGGTTTGATAGGTATCTCTGGCATCTCATTAAATATGTACCTTTACTTATACTCTTCAAGTCTTAAAACACAAGTACACTTTCACAATTACAGAATAAAACAAGGTTCACAGTATCGCAGCTGGGCTCTCACCTCATTCTTCTCTCTCACTCACTGACTGTCTAGGGACGCCCTGCCCCACAGCTGACTACATTCTAGGAGGTTCGAGGAAAATGTAGTTCTCAGACAATCGGGAAGGTTCCATGAGATTCTACCAAGATCCGGAACATTCTAGGAGGTTAGTGAAAAACGAATCCACATACGGAATACCTGAAACAGTTTACTTCAAACGTTCTGTTTTCCTTTTTGGTGCCAACAACAAACACAGCCCCTGGTGCTCGCCCAAGCCCAGCATCCCAGGTGGTTGTCTTGGTCGCCTGCCCCTGAATCCGACCCTGCCTGTTGTAGACAGCACTAGATTGGCGGAAAAATTCTTCCATTGGCCTAGCTACTGCCGCTGGGGGTAGGGTGTGGATTAACTATCCTCCCGTGGCTGCAGCTGTACCGCTGTAGCATTTTACATGTAGCCATCGTTGCTCTAATACTGGCACGAGCCTGAACCATGCAAGGTCAAGGGTGAAATAAATGAATGCTAAGATGAAGGGTTCGCACTGCCGGGACAGCTGACCAAATAGAGCAGCCATATGCTTGCTGTAAAGCACTTGATAGGCTGTCAACCTTTTGGTTTCACTGGGTTTACTTGTCTAAGTACAGCTTGCAGGAACTGGCCCAGCTGCCCTTTGAAATCCTGTTGGCTTAAACGAACTTTTATTGCTGGCTGTCACTGTTTACAAATACCTAGGCTTGGAAAGATTAGATTTTTATAGGTAAATGTCCATAAACGTTGATTTCACCGAGCACGTACAACCTGATGAAAAAATATTTCCGTCGATCATAATAGGAATTTACAGCGAGGCAAAGGCAGGAAAATGCGGCATGAGAATTTCCGGCGCGAGTTAAGGGTATTGACTTCGTATATTTTGACATGTGATGTGAACCATTTGTGGTTTAATGGTTATAAAGCTTCAACATTTTGGTCATTGGCATTTTTCTCATTAAATAAATAGTGTTTGGACCCCCACTATTTTCTGACCCTGCATAATTTCCCACAGTGGTGAAAATTTAAATCAATACAAATAAAATGAAAAAAAGACTTCTAACCCTAATTTCCCACAACTGTGAAAATTTAAATGGAAAACAATAGGGGAAAAATGTTTAAAAATAAACAACAATATAATCAGTTGAAATGATAAAAAACACAACCTCCTGCAGTCTGCCAAGCCTACGACCAGAGGAGGCATCAAAATGAACAAGCAGATTGGAGCAGAGATGAGAAACGAATGAGAAATAGGAGCTGTGATCAATCCCGTGTGGATCGCATGATGAATGGCCGGAAAGTGACAGGGAGAGATGGAGAGAAACAGAGTGGAGAAGGAACTTTGTTCCCTGAAGGCAAGTTCATAAAAAACGCAAGTGTAACACACGTCTCCAGGCCTGATCCAGAGCCCACTGGAGTCAATGGAAAGACTCCCATTAACCTCACTGGCATTGGATCAGGCCCTGTACCCATGGCAGGGAATGTGGAAGAAAGAGAAATGCTAAACCATGGGTGGCCAAAAAAACGCTGCATGGCAGAAGCCCCAAGGTCTGTCCCCTACCAGTCTGATAGGCGGAGAATGGGGGGGACTCTACAAGCTGCATTTTAACTGTCAAAGAGCCATATGCGGCTTGTGAGCTGAGGTTTGGTCACTCCTGCGATAAACGTTCTTGTGGGTGCATTTTCACCCAGACGGTTTGACAGCAATTGATTCTTTCCTGTGTTCTGGCCTCCTTTTAGTTCCTCTGTCCAGCTGCAATTTACATTCGGAACAAAGGTCTATTAATGATTGCTCTCAAAATCTCCACTTGTTCTGTGGAAAGGACAATGGTTAAATAAGAAATGCCGAGAACTCTTTGTGCCGGGGATGGCTTTATGCAGGGGTGTGTGTGTGTGTGTGTGTGTGTGAAGGGGGGAGCAAAATTGGCAAATTCCATTTCTTAGGCCCTAATCCTGCTATCAGCTCTGGCTCGGAGCCTCGGTGAAGGCAGGGATCCATGTGTATGGATTATGATTGGGGCCCTAAGCTGGAATTTTTACTACTTACCTAAGAGGAATGACAGGTTTCATAGTAGCAGCCGTGTTAGTCTGTATTCGCAAAAAGAAAAGGAGTACTTGTGGCACCTTAGAGACTAACAAATTTATTAGAGCATAAGCTTTCGTGAGCTACAGCTCACTTCATCGGATGCATTTGGTGTCTGACGAAAGCTTATGCTCTAATAAATTTGTTAGTCTCGAAGGTGCCACAAGTACTCCTTTTCTTTCTAAGAGGAATGAGGCATAAATAATAGCAGCTGGCCTAACAAATCTTTCATACATGCTGTCTCTAAAACGCTGCCCAGGATTACATAAAGAGGTGGCTGAGATTTAAATAAAAATGGGGAGTGATGATTCATTTGAGACAGATTTGATGAAACATGCCAGAATAGTGCAGGTGTAAACCCACCACACAACCCTGCATGGAGCATGGCCACTTGCTGGCAGACAGTTTTCTGATTTCATGGTGCAGCGCCACCTATGGGTGGCTCATGTTAACGGATCTGCTCTGGGTCAGGAATCTTTCCTGGCTTCTCTTTGCTTTCCTGAGACGGGTCGTGCTGAAATGAAGGCAGGGTACACGGCGCAGTCCCTCAGACGTTATTTAGACATGCAACAAGTTTGGTTCTGCGTCCAGATCTGGAGTTTACAACTAGGGTTTCGAGTTAAGACTGGTTTCAGCGTAAACCAGAAATTATTTGAGAAATTAATTAATTACTTGAGAAATAAAGTAAATTAAAAAATCAAAATTATTTGAGAAAGCTTATGGTCAAATGAATTTGTTAGTCTCTAAGGTGCCACAAGTACTCCTTTTCTTTTTGCGAGTTAAGACTGTTTCTGGACCCAAATCTCACTCCATGACACCAGTTTGATGCTGGTGTGAGGTACTGAGATCACTGGCCTAAAAGTGGAATAAGGGAGTGGAGAATCAAGGCCTCATTTCCCATGATTTTATTACAAGAGCGACTAACAATCCCCCATACTGCATAGGAGTGTAAGTCACCAAGAAGCTGACAACCTCCAGTCAGCTCTGGTAGGGGGGAAATCAGAATTCATGGTATTGTCAAGAGTTGACTCTGCACATGCAAGTTCAGCTGCTGTGTTTGTATAGGTGGGACTTCTTGGCTCATCTGAATTGAGAGTGGGGCAGATTCAGCTGTCTGTGCTGTTAGAAGGGCACAGAAATAATGCAATCAGGATGTGGAGGTCTTTGCACTGTTCTCCCCCTCCCCTTCAGTCTCCTTACAGAGCTCCTGACGCTCGTACGTCTGCAGCCTGCCTATATGAGTAATAATAATAATAAAAAAAACCCCAAGCAAACCACCCCCTCAGTCCCATGCTGAGAACAAAAAGTTGCAGTCAAAGAGGGTGGGAGGGGTGTGGTTACTTAGGGGCGGTGTTTCAGGGATATCTCAACTTATTTATAAGCAAACACAGGGCTGGAAGGATAAAAGTTACACATACCAGGCTGAAGAGCTGAAAGCCAGCCAGCCACCTCTGAGCCAAAGCAGGGCTAGAAGGAAATCTCAGCCAGGATGGGGAGGCAAAAGGAAGTTCTTGCTAGAATTGGAGAGATGCTGAGGATCAGAAACAAACTAATGAGGCAAGCACTGGCTGAGTGCCTGGGGACCCTGATTCTGGTGGTAAGTCTGCCTTTTACTACTTAGGTTACGGTTGTGGTTTTTTTGAAACCTTTTTATTAAGGCATAGTTGCAATAAAACGTTAACATACTACATCGTACATGGCTTATTCGTTAATATTTCACGAACCTGGCTAAGATTGCTGGGTACTGTTTAATTGCAGTAATTTGGATGCAAAGCTAAAGTGCTATGACAAAGGAGCCACATTCATCCCTGGAATTTACACCAGTGATGAAACTGACGAGAGGACTCATGGGGTCTAGAGTAGTAAAACCCTGATGTGCTGTGTGAAATAATGTATGAAAGTTGGTAACCAATCAGTTTTAGAGTTGCTTCCAGTTCGATGTGATGTATGAATCTTTTGAAGTATTGAAAGATTTCACCTTCGGTATGTATGAGCAGCAGAGTAGATCCAATAAGGAGGCACATGTGGAAATTACTACAAGGCGTCTCCTGGAAGGAAATTGCCCTCACACCTCTATGTACTTCCCTGATGCTTGAAACTGTCTGAACTTTAAAGAACCTTTTAAAGAACCATCTAAAGGGGAGAAGATGCATGAAGGGGAAAGTTCCTCTTCTTGGATTGTTTTTCTTAAAGCATTGTTTTAAAAATGTGCTGATGTTGAAAGTGTTAATAACAGTTCTCAACAGCCTGTCCTGGGATCAAGTGAGAGGGGAATAGCAGGGCTATTTGGAGGCTCACTGCAAAATACTAACCCAGTCTTACAGGCTGGCTGAATGCCTACCTCTGCTTGCCACATGTCTAGGATTGGGGAGCTGTCTGTCCCCCATCATATGTTTCAATGGTAAATAGACACAAAAGATTCAGTGCTCAGACCCCAAAGACAATAGGCGCCTGGGTGAAAGGGTTCAAACCTGAGTGCCTAAAGTTGGGAACCTATGTCTATATCTAGCCATTTAAATCAATAAGTGACCTGATACAGGGATGAGAACTGAGCTCCACCACTGCAATCTAAGGGTATGTCTACACCACAGTGGCATGGTTACAGTGCTCTGGCTACACTGCTCCAGCTATGCCTCCGTAGTGTAGATGCTCCTACCACAACGGAGTGATGTGGTTAATTCACCTGTCTGAGGGGGCAGTACCTAGGTTGACAGAATAATTCTTCCATCGACCTAGTTGCATCTGCAGGGTTAAGTCGACCTAACTACTGTGCTTAACACAAGAAATTTTTCACAGCCCTGAACCACATAGCTAGGTAGATCTAATTTCTAAGTGTGGACCAGGCCTAATTCAATAGTAGTCGCTAGTACTCAGCATCTCTGAAAATCAGGACAACGGTTTAAGTGACTAAATATGGATATAGGTGTCTTGCTCTAGGCATCCAACTTTGAAAATGTTGGCCCTTCCATACATGGTAGGTAGGTCTATAGATGACACTGCGGACAGGTGTAATTTGTCTAATTTGCTGATATTCCAGTACTGGCCAGTTAATGTTTGTGCATCACTTTGAAGATATGTGATCAGATTCTAATCTCATTTACCAAGGTGTAAATCCCCAGCAATTCCATCAACTTCAGCTGAGCTACTGTGGGTTTACATCAGTTGAGATCAGAATGGTTTTGGAAATTATTCAGCAGCTGGACTAGCAAAGGGTGGTGGCAACTTTGAAAAGCTCTATGGAGCTCCAGCCACCTCCCGTAAATGGAAAGACACAGCCTGTAGTGTTTTAAAAAGCAACGGGGGCAGAGAGCCTGATGTATCTTTGTATATCTTGCTGCTCAAGAGAAACAGTAAAATGTCACCATCTCTCATGGGAACACTATGTTTCCCATAGCATAATTTTTTTTATCTGTGGAAAGACCAGCTTTCACACTAGCTACTTGCAACCAAGTGGCCATGCTTTGCTTTGAAAGGGTTATTTGGAATAAGGATGGGCAGGAGCTGACTGAATGCTTGTTCAGTTTTTGTCTCTGAATCGCCTGTGCTATTTGGCAGGGAAAGAAAATCAAGCTAATTCCAGCTGTTCAGAGCCTGATCCAAAATCCCCTGGCATTTGGGAGGTGAGGGGTCTTGGATTTGGATCAGGCCCCTCCTGTACAACTCCAGGAAAATCCATGTGTTCTTCTAGGGGCTTTAGGGGAAAGTGGCAATGGGAACAACCCAAGGCACATCACCTGTTGTGTTTTACTAGCTCTAATGAGTAGAGGAGGCAAGGCATTCATGGGTCAGTGCTTTGGACAGAGCTTTCAGAAAGGGTTAGCAAAGAAAAGGCAGGATTTAGAGTCAGGCTTGCAGACTCTGAACTCGTGCTTACAGGGTTTGTAGAAATGACAAACTTTTTCTTATAACTCCTCTTGGAAATACATCTGCTGAAGACCCGGTGGGGGGTGGGGCTGGGCGTCACACATGTCATGGATTGCATTGCAATCTGGGGTTAGGAGCCAGGAGCACCTTCCAAAGAGATTCAGTGCAGGGAAACTGCTCCACTCCACGCTGTTTGCTGCCTCAGTCTCCCCTCATGTTGTTAAGTGTATTTAGAGGCTGTATTTAATGCAGTGGGATCTCTGGCTGTCCGAGAAGAGGCAGGAAAGGGCCATTTCGAAAGGCTGATGATTTCCTTCTTGCTTTTTTCAGTTTACGCTCAAACCCAGATCATCCCTTGTTCTGGGGTCTGACTGGAACAAAAAGGTCTCGAAGTCAGAGGCTCTGAGAACATTGGCCCATGTTTTCCTTTCCATGTAAGCCTGGTAGCAGGTAGGGTTGGTTAATCCTGGGATAGGAACCGATCACATGTATCTGCCTCTGGTCCTTCCCATCCCCAACACTCAGACACTATTTCTGAGTCTGGCAGTCTCCACTGGAGGAACAATACTGTCTGGTGGGAGCACACCCGGGCTAGGTAAGCTGCCCTCATAGCAGGCTGACTCTCACCTGGCTGGTATGTGGAGTGGTGCATGTGATCACGTGTAAGTGAAATATGTTTATTTTGATAGGGTCATTTTTAAGCTCGCACAGAGCCCAATCCTAGCTTCTGTTTGCATCCATTAACATCAGTGGGGGTTTTGGCTCTGCAAGGGATGTAGGATCAGGCTCAGAGTTGGCTGGATTTGTCCCCATCTCTCCAGATTTAGGATACATTAAGATTAATATGGAGGGTAGGCTTAAGGTTTGCTCCTGCTCTCACTGAGGTCAAACTTCCATTGACTTCAACAGGAGTAGGTCTGCGCACTTAACATTAGACCTGTGCTTTGTAATGGAAGATTTGTGACACCCAAAGGCAATGGGTGTGAGCCCAGTTTCTTCCCAAGAGATCTCTCACCTTTTGCTGGCACAGAGATCACAGCGCTAAGAGAGGCACCTTACCCTGCAACAGATGTCTTTGTGCATGGTACAAAAACACTGTTAGGGGAGCGTGTGAAAAACTATTCCTTCTTCATATATAATCAGGGAAATCGAGCAGCAAAAGAAGCCAAGGAAATTAGTTTACCTTCCCTAAAGAGTCCAGTCACTGCCATCTTGCTTCTCATTTTAGGAGGGGGAGATTTATGCCCCAGTGCTTGTGCAGTTCAACAAATTATTACAATCTTTTTTTCCTGTAAGCTCACTTCCCTGAGGCTGTACCTTCTTGCCTGCTCCAGTGTGCCCCCTACTGGCAATAGTTAAGCAATGCAAATATCAAACAAATTTCACACGTTGTCTGTTGTTTGTATTATTACTGTAGGAGCCAATTAAAAAAAAATTCTATCAGCCCAGCTTTTTTTTGCACCCTGCTTAAAATAAAAGGGTTGCATCTGTTACAGACCTACTTTGTTTTAAATACGGGAGCTAGTGAAAAGGTCAGACTTTGTTTCCTTCATATTTGGCGGGTATAATAGTTTGGCTCTCTGATGGACTTTGCCTGTTGGATTAGCTGGTTTTCACTGTTGTTTAGACACAAGGAAGGAACAAAGAGCAGTTCTGAATCCAACTCCCTTGGTCATTCTTCAAACAGGACTGGTCTGATGAAAGACTTTACTGTTACAAATTGGAATTTCATGGTTGTAACTATGCCATATGCCATGGAAACCTAAATTTCATAGTGTGATTGTAGGGATAAAAGTAAAGGAGAATCTTCTTCAGTTATTAGCAGTATAGGGTCTATGAAACATAGTTAAGCTGTTCTGATTCCATCCAGTAGAGGGCAGCAGTACTCAAACATACTAGGCAGTTTGCTACACCATATTTGCTTTATATAGGACTTGGAAAGTCTGGTTTGCTTTCAGTCTTGCTAAGCATGGCCCTTGCATTATGTTAATATTTTGCTAGAGTTTTTAAAAACTTGTGTAAATTCAATCAACTTTGAGCACCAGCAAAAATGTCACATGCAGGTCATAATAGCACAGTGCTGAAAAACTGGTTGTAGTGGGCGTGTCTTGTGGGCAAGGAAGTCATTTAATGAAATGGCAATAACACCACCTTCCTTCTAGTGCCGTCCATTTGAGGCTCTCAAAGCATTTCACAAGCACTAATGAGGCCACCCCCACCCCAGTAAAGTAGTGGAGTGTGATTTCCCCATTTTACAGATGGGAGAAATGAGGCACAAATTAACAGCCTGATCCTGTGTCCACAGTATTCAGTGTATTCCTTCCTTGCAGCAGGATAAGGTCTTAAATGACTTGACCAAGACATCTCAGGAAGTCTGTGACAGAGCTAGAAATGGCACTCCAGCTCCTAATCCCTTGTCCTGTGCATTCGCCTTTCTACCACAAATCAGTGGGGAATGGCTGAACTTGCTTTAGTGGGGGAAAAAAGGAGCCGATACATTCTGTCTTAACAGACTCTTCCCTGTGCAAGATCCCTGTACCACATAAGCCCCACTTAAGCCCTCTTATCTCTTGAGTTCTTAAGTGGTGCATAAGCCTTGGGCTGCACTTCTGCACAGGGGGAGAATTCCAACTCTTATGCAGAAAGATCCATTACAAACCACCTTGTTACTGACTCTCCCTTGGCCACTCCCAAAACTCCGTGGAGCCAGATTCTGCCCTCAGCTGCACCAGAACCACCCCTCTGACTCACAGGGAGGCTTTGCTTTGACTTCAGTGGGCTTTCGATCAAGCTGCGGCTTTGCAAAAGAAGAGGGTGAACAGGGCGTTGGAGCCAGCTGCATGATGAGGGTCCCAGACCCACCCAGCCTCACTCATTTGGAGAGAAAGTCCCTTGTTTGGGCTCCAGCTTTAACTCTCATTGTGAGTAGGAGTTTAACTCTCATGTGCTGCAGGGAGCTGCTTAAAATCTTCCTCATTCAAACTGTTATCACAGCTCAAGGGTTTTCAACAGCCTTATTCAGGCTGCAACCCAATCTGAATCTCCTTCCCATTCATGATGCAATTAGGCTAGATTTACACAAGGTTCATTGCCTAATCCCTGCTCTATTTGCCTGCAGAAGAGAAAAGTTGTTACTCAGACGATAACATTCCTGCTGGGTCAGGTTGTGGCAATGTTACAAAGCATTCCCAGATTAATCCAGGAATCAGGGCCATGTAAATTCAAGAGCAAATACATTCAGGTCTTTTGTAGCTCCTTTGAAGGTGCAAAGAGCAGCCACTAGGCAATGAAAGGTTATTCAGAGAGCTGTTGTGTAGAAGAATACCGGTGACTATCCCTTCTTGGGTGTGCAAACAGAGTCACTCTTCTCCAGAGCTGTTTATAAACCCATAGGTTATGTAATCTCTCCAGTATTATTTACCCTTTTCTGTTTCCTGCCAAAGTCTTGTACTACCTTCCTTAGTCAGCTCTGGACCGTTCCAATCTCAGGCCTGGTCTTCTTTGCTAAGAAAGGTGTGGGGTTTTTTTAATCTCAGGGCAGGTCTACATTATCGCATATGTTCATATAAAGTATGTTGCTCTGGGGTGTGAAAAAGCCACCACCGCTAGCAATGCAAGTTACACCGACCTGCACTGGTGTGGACAGTACTCTGTAGGACAGGGCAGTATTTGGGCAGAATATCTGGGCAGCTGCTGCTTTGGAACCCCCTGGGGTACATCTGCTGCATTACACTGCCTTTGGTGCTCAGATGGGGCCCTGCTGAGTGCCCTATCAGGGCCTAATCCAAAGCCCTTTGAAATCAGTGTGGAGAGATTCCCATTGACTTCAGCAAGTGTGGAATCAGTCCCTCCATGCCTAGATAGTCACGGACATAGAATCATAGAAATGTCGGGCTGGAAGGGACCTTCTACAAGTTCAGCCCCCTGCGCTGAGGCAGGACAAAGTAAACCTAGTTCATCCCTGACACTGGCAAGTGTTTGTCCAATCTGTTCTTATAAACAGGGATAGATAGGTGGTTTGAGAATTAACCTCCTAAATCCAGGGTTGTGAGTTCAATTCTTGAGGGGGCCATTTAGGGATCTGGGGCAAAAATTGGGGATTGGTCCTGCTTTGAGCAGGGGGTTAGCCTAGAGACCTCCTGAGGTCCCTTCCAACCCTGATATTCTATTATCAGGTTTTTCCTAATATACAACCTAACTCTCCCTTGCTGCAGATTAAGCCCATTACTTCTTGTCCTACCTTCAGTGGACACAGAGAACAATTGGTCACTGTCCTCTTTATAACTGCCCTTAATAAATTTGAAGACTATCAGGTCCCCACCACATTTTCTCAAGACTAAACATGCCCAGTTGTTTTAACCTTTCCTGATAGATCAGGTTTTCTAAACTTTTGACTGTTTTTTGTTGCTCTCCTCTGGATGCTCTCCAATTTGTCCACAACTTTCCAAAGATGCGGTGCTGAGAATTGGACACAATATGTCATCTGATGCCTGATCTTTCAAATGCATAGATTTAACTTAATAAATACATGTGGGAGTAATGTTAATACTTCACAGTGAAGTGGTTTAGTACATTTTATTAATACTAATAAAATAATCATTTAAATCATCCAGCGGAGCATAAGGGACATGAAATACAATAGCAGAACATGCAAGAGTGCGTGATGCAAACCTCGATACTGTAGCTTTTTATTTCTATGGCGGGTGTGACATTTTATTGGTACCACGAAAATGCTGGATCTTGAATAGCTAGTTAAAGTCAACAGAGCAGGGGTTCAACTTCTCCATATTTCGCACACATCATCCCTAGCAGCAGGTTCCTATGGAAAACTTTTCACCATGGCCCTAGTGAATTGCATTTAGAACCTAGTCAATGTGGATCTATTACAAAACAACTAGGGCATCATTTAAATGGTCCATGGAAAGCTGTTTAGCCTGGCCAGGGTGAAAATCGAGACATTTAAGTTCATTTACATTTTGCATTTTACTCTCTGTCTCATTAAGAATAAAAATAATATTGCCAATCCCAGGCATTCAGAAATCATAAATCAGGATCAGAATCATGAGAGATTTTTTTGAAAATGATACATGCTGAGTTCTTTTGATTAGCCTTCTGCTTTCTGAGCCTTTAGGTTTCATTTGGTTCATGTTTTCACACTTTTCTCTGCAACCAGGAGGGCTAGAAACTTACTTTAAAAAACAGCTGAGATTCACATATAATCACATGACTCCAGGAGCTGGAGACTCAAGAAAAGCACCAAATATTGTGAGATGTGCAATAAAAGCATGAGAACTGGCAATGCTGCACAATGTTCAGGTGTTGTTTAGTGTCATGTCTTGTGCAAAGGAGGATTGTGAGAAAAGAACTTTCAGGGGTTGGGAAATGTAGGTGAGACTGAAATCTGCCGGAGGAGGTAGTGTAAGACACAAGCAAACTTCTGTCCTCCGATCAGCCTGGCAGATCACAATTACAATATGTGCGCTGACCACATGCCCTGTGATCGACTATGGGGGTTTAGGAGCAGAATTTGACTGTTTATACGTATTGGGACATACATAGTGATAATAACAGCCATCTCTGTGTGTGTGTGTATATATACAGACACACACACACACACACAATAATTATCAGAATGCTGGCAATAGTGATTTATTCTCTCTCTAAATTACTTAATTGCTTGGTACCCCTCTCTGTGTTGTGACCCATAGTGTGCCTAGAAGAACCACACTATTGGATATTTGGGGTCAGACCTCACCTGACCATTGACCACAAGGAGTTCCTCTGATTTACACCAACCAATGATCTGATCCCACAGTTTTGGTGGCTGGAATACAGTTACAGCCCCCCCCTCCCCCCCAAAAAAACAACTGTGGGACTTATCCTGTGGGACCCTCCCACTCTGCAGGGTCTCAGAGCTCAGACTCCAGCCCGAGCCCAGACATCTACACAGCGAGCTCGAGTGTCTAGCGGCTGTGTAGCCATACCCATGATAAACTGCGTGACAACAAATCATTTGCTGGAGCAATCATGGTGAGTGCAATTTAAACTGATTCCTAGGGCCAAATGCAACTGATAGAAAGGTGTGTGTGTGTGTGTGTGTGTGTGTGTGTGTGTATGGTGTGAGTGTGTCTTGTGGAAGCCACTGGGATCAAGATTTGGCTTGATTTGCTGGAGCCCAATAAAAATGCAGACATGCACATCAAAAGCAGAATTTGGCCCTAAATGCCAGCCTGCCTGCCTCTCTTCTGTGCTCCTAGGGCCAGATTTTCTCAGTGGTAGATTAGCCACTAGGCCAACGGAGCCCATGCCCATGGGTCCAAGCCAATTGGAGGGCCCTGGAAAGATGGGCATCCCCATGCCCCAACCCACTCAGCTGCCCATCTGGTGCTCCTGCTGGGAAGTGGGGGAAGCCCCCGCTCCCCAAGCCCGCTCCCCAGCAGGAGTGCTGGGTCGGGGGAGGACTGCAGGTGGAAGAGGTTGGGAGGGGCTCCCCCTTGCTCTGATTCAGAAACCAGTGCAAGTCTGAAATGGGCTGGATTGCTAGCGAAGTGGAGTGGGACAAGGAGGACGAGAGACCCGTTTAGCTCTTGCACATGGGCCGGAAATGAGGGATTGTCCTGCGCAAACATCCTTGGGCTGCAGCTCGCTTCCTCCCTTAATGGCAAGCAAACAGCGCTTATCACCCTTTGCCAATAACCGCCCCTGCAGCAAATACTTTCCAGTCCCCAGCCCTCAGAAGGAAGAGGTAAGGCAAACCGCCTCTCACAATGCCAGAGACAAGGTGTAATTTATGAGGTGCCTGGACTGAAGCGTTTAATGTCTGTGGTTGCCTGAGGCAGGTTTGTGTTCTGTGCAGCATTAAACCCCCTAAGCAGGTTTGCGGGCTGTAATCTAGTGTTTGAGCTGCTGTGTAAATCCTAGCATTAGCTGATGGCAGACAGTGCTCTTATACCATCCAAGCTTTGCCTTGCTGACAGCTGCCCTGCTGCTGGGAATTCCTTATATCAAAGGTATTGTCCTTACAATGTTTTCCAGCCATGTATAGTCATCTTTGCAAATGCCAGCAAACTATGAACTGATCCTGTTTGCAGTCCATACCCCAAACTTCCAATGATTTCAGTTCCATATAAAGAAGGACAGTAGGTTTAAATGCATCATATAGTGTCCCTAGATGTGGTAGGCAAGGGAGAAAAGAGAGATGCAGGGCAAAATGGTTGAAAGTTGGAGGTCTCTGGAGGAAGATTTTGGTGGTTTTATTAAAGGGAGAGTTTGGATAAGTAGGAGGCCAAGCAAAGAGATGGGTCTTGGAGTGGGAGGCTTTGGAAAGGGTTAAGGAATCAGCTAGGTGCTGATAATCAGGAAAGGGAGTTGGTGGAAGCAGCTGTGAGGAAGGATATACCAGCCACTGTGGAGAAACAAAAGAGTTTGGTGTTTTAAGAGACCAGAGAATTGGCTAGAGGCAGCAAAGAGGGGTTTGGAATCATAGAATATCAGGGTTGGAAGGGACCTCAGGAGGTCATATAATCTAATCTAATCCAATCCAATCCCCTGCTCAAAGTAGGACCAATCCCCAATTTTTGCCCCAGATCTCTAAATGGCCCCCTTGAGGATTGAACTCACAACCCTAGGTTTAGCAGGCTAATACTTAAACCACTGAGCTACATCTCCCCCCCAGTCTGGTAAACCCATGGAGGATCTTGAAGACCAGAAGGGAGAATATTTTGTAGGCTTCAGAAGATGGGGGTGGTCAAGTCCCTGGCAAATTATTGACCCTCCTCCCTGGCATTTTCCACCCAATCCAGCAAGTTTCCCTGCAGCCTTTCTCATTTTGTACTGCAGCACAAGCGCGGATAGTGGAGTTGGTCACGTACTTGGGTTGGAGAACTCAAGTGGAAAGCACTCCGGAGTCCTGGGCCAGTTTCTTGCTCCTGAAGGAAAACCCACTGGGCCAGTTTTAATCAGTTCTTTTCTTCTTTCAGTTGTTTGGCTGTGGCTCAGTCGCTCAGGTTGTGCTCAGTAGAGGAACCCACGGGGGCTTCTTGACAGTGAACTTGGCCTTCGGCTTTGCTGTTACACTTGGAATTCTGATAGCAGGGCAAGTGTCAGGTACGTGGCTTCCATTTCACGGCTTTGCTGGAAACCTAGGGCTCCCTCTTGCTCTAAGCTCCTGGCCATGCGCAGTTGGGGATTCAAAGGTCAAAGAGCATTGCTTCATAGTTAGGGCCCTACCATATTCACGGTCCATTTTAGTCAATTTCACGGGCATAGGATTTTGAAAATCATAAATTTCATGATTTCAGCTATTTAAATCTGAAATTTCACAGTGTTGTAATTGTAAGGGTCATGACCCAAAAAGGAGTTGTGGAGGAATCGCAAGGTTATTGCAGGAAGGGTTGCGATACTGCTACCCTTACTTCTGCTCTGCTGCAGGTGGCAGCGCTGCATGCAGAGCTGGGCAGCTGGAGAGCGGCTGCTGCTGGCGGGGAGCCCAGCTCTGAAGGCAGCGCTGTTGCCAGCAACAGTGCAGAAGTAAGGATGGCCTGATATGGTATTGTCACCTTTACTACTGCACTGCTGCTTGCAGAGCTGGGCCCTCAGTCAGCAGCCACCACTCTCTGAAGGCAGCAGTGCAGAAGTAATGGTGGTATGGTATGATATCGCCACCCTTACTTCTGCGCTTCTGCTGGCGGGTCACTGCCTTCAGAGCTGGGCTCCCGGCCAACAGCCACCGCTCTCCAGCCACCCAGCTTTGAAGGCAGCCCAGAAGTAAGGATGGTCAGTGACATATTTTCATGGCCATGAATTTGGTAGGGCCCTGTTCATAGTTAATAACATAGTTTCCTCTCTGTGTGCATGCAACCGATGAACCCACACTGAGGAGAGAATAGAACCCTTTGTTTGTCATTTGTTTCTCAATAGTTCTTGCTCTTTGCAACTGTCCACCCACCCCGTTGTGGAATGCCAGCTTCTGGCACAGGAGAACCAATGTGAGTGGACACGACTATCACTGTTGGAAGTCAATGGCATAGACAAATAGATAGATAGATTAGATTTAGAGAGAGCAACTCATTCTTGCTGAGAGCCTCACTGGGTCATAGAAATTAGAGATGGAAAAAGGCCTATTAGAGCATCTAATCCTTCCCCCAATCCCATTCCCTGCAGTACATCCTCAAGGGCTTTATCCAGTGTGTTTTTCCTTAAAGACCAGGTATTGCCTAGCTCTGGGCACATGGATTAACCCATATCTTCCATTGAACAGGGCCACATATCTGGCCTGGTTTTCAGCGGCTGCACCTCCTTCAAGGGTTTCAGTGGGGCTTAGAGTGCGTATGGGCCTTGAGCTGCTGTTCTGGTGGGTGAATTTGATCTGGAGGATATTGTCACACACACAGTCCCAGAGTGCACCAGCAGCTGCGCTTTTTACACGAATGCAGGCGTGTCTTTCTGAACGTGTTGGTCCCTTTTCATGCATTCTGGGGTCAGATCCTGCACCCAGAACGCACTAACGAGAAACTCTTTCCCAGGTGGCCACTTGAACCCTGCTGTAACTTTTGCTCTGTGCCTCATGGCCCGGGAGCCGTGGATTAAGCTGCCTATTTACATCCTGGCACAAACCCTCGGTGCTTTCCTAGGAGCGGGCATCGTCTTTGGCTTGTACTTCGGTAAGTGAACAAACCACTTGGCTTTTATGCCATCCCTCTCACTCTGTTCTCTTATGCTGTAAAAAATATCTTCCTGATCCAAATTGGAGCATTTTCCTGTGGTAGGACTGATGGCCATCCTAGTATCTCTAGGGCTTTTCCAGGGTGATCTCACATTCAAAGCTCCCTAAATCATTCGCAAGACCCCATGTAGCGTCTTCACCTGGGGCACAATGATATGTGCTCAAGCAACAACATTGTGACAGCTGGCTTTGTCCCGTCAAGGAAATTCTATTCAGAGCCCTCCCATGACTGGTGTTTTTGTGTCTCCTGATTGGCAGCCCCTGGGGTGACACGCAGCCTATAACAATTAACTCCTCTTGTTTTACACAGCCAAGAGAGAGAATAAATAAGGATTAACAGCAAGGCAACAGTTAACTCCATTACCTAACAAAGTGCAAACAGTCAGTAACTATCAGCATTTTTGATCCAGTTTTCCTGATTTAATGAGCTGGTTAGGACTTGTCTACATGGCAGCATGGTAAGGTCCACAAGGGTGTGAATAATAGAGCGTGCTAACATGTTGCCCTCTAACTGCCCCAGGTAGACCTTGCTGGCATGAACTAAAAGGCACCTAGTTCACGTGAACGTAATCCTGTTTGAAATGGGACTACATCAATGCAATCTAGGTACCTTTCAGCTCACGCCAGCAGGGCCTACAGGAGGTAATTCGAGCACGACCCAATAGAGTGCTCTACAATTCACATCCCCATAGACCGCAACGTGCTGCCCTGCAGACAAGCCCCTCTTGTGTGGCACAGTCAGGACCAGTAGGTTATTAGGCTCTATTACTAACTGCTTTGCAAGAGTGGTTTTATACCTCTAGTTGCTGCTGTTTAAATTAGAATAACATTCTCAATAATCAATTGTTAATCAAATAATCAATTTTATTAAAGATCAGTGACAATTCCTTGAGCCAGACTTTGGCCTCAGATACACATACTTAATTCCCCTTCAAGTCAATGGGACTTGCGCATGCATACCTGCACAGAAACGCCGGCTCACTATCATCTCTAAATCGAGAAGGGCTCAGGTGAAAGCATTGCCCACTGCTGTAACGGTCATAGAGTTTAAGGCCAGAAGGGACCCCAGATCATCCAATCTCACCTCCTGTATATCACAGGCCACCAACACCATCCACCCAGCTACCTTCACACCAAACCCAACAACCGGAATGAGATCAACCTGTTACAGCCCTCAGGGGACTAAATGACTAAATCACGGTCAGAGAACAGGAAAGACCGAGGTCAACGTTAAGTGTTACTGAATTATGGGACGTGATTATTCATACTATACTCTAAGCCTGTGCAGTCTACACAGGGCGTTGAGGAAGTCATAGGGCCCATGGTAGCCTACAGCTGAGCAGCAGTTGGCTGTATTGCAGGAATGTGTATGATAGACAAATATGGTAATTCTCTATTGTAATATTGGTAGGTTTTAAGTCCAGAAGACTAATTAGGCTTCCCAAATAACACTCTCTACCCCGGATTCTGCTATGCTGTTGAACAATCAGGCGATGAATGACTGACCCAATCCTGTTTCCCATTCTAGATGCCATATGGGCTTTTGGCAAAAACCAGTTGTTTGTAGTGGGACAGAATGGCACCGCTGGCATTTTTGCCACATACCCGTCTGAGCATCTGGATGTAGTGAATGGATTCTTTGACCAGGTAAGAGAGTTGGGGGTGCTGGTAAGAGACCTTGCAGAACAATCCTGGGCCTCTCACTCAATTTCAAGAGGAACAATGCTGCGTTTCCTGGGATTTAGATCAGTAATATTCACCAGTTGGGACCCAATAATCCGCTGGTCAGCATGAGGATCAGAGTGCAGGAGTGCACCTGGATACAGCAGGGTTTAATGGTATTGGTGGCCACAGTGTGGCCTGCACGTGGAAACAGACTACAATTTGGCCAGGGCACTAAGGCTAAGACCCCTACTCTAGTAAAAAGTGCCCTAGGACCTTTAATGATCACAAAGGGGCAGAACCCTGGTTTTATTTATCTCCAGAAAAGTGGCATCTTCCAACACACAGTGCCACTAAACACCATGCTGGGGCATACCTACAGAAGGAATAGTAACGGGGGGAATCATAAATATGGATCTCTGTGGTACCTTGGTCTCCTTCTAAGTGTCAACCCGGACTGGCCTTGTTTAGCTTGTGAGATCCTAGCCTGAGGTGGTATCACTGCAGGCTGTTAGAGTCCTTTTTAATGTCCTCCTTGCGGTGCAGTCTTGCCCACTGACGCTGCTAAGAATGATAAGGAGTACTTGTGGCACCTTAGAGACTAACAAATTTATTTGAGCATAAGATTTCGTGAGCTACAGGTCACTTCATCGGATGCATTTGGTGGACATCCTTAGACTCATGGGAACTCAAAAATCCAGCTCTCTACTCCTAAGTAGCTTCACTGAAAAAGAGACATTCTCTGCTCCAAATGTTTCCATGAGGCTATTGCTAAGGGTGGGTTCTTTTCTGGACATGTCCCCTGCTCTTACTGGGATCACATCCTTCACTATCCCTGTTTGTCACTCCAGAGGATAAGTTCTAAACGTGCAGTATTCCACCCAATAGCTAGGTGACTTTGTTAAAAGACTGATCAAACCTCAACCACGTCTCTCTCCCTCCTTTTCCTGCTAGTTCATTGGCACAGCATCCTTGATTGTTTGCGTCTTGGCTATTGTGGATCCGTACAACAACCCTATCCCCCGGGGCCTAGAGGCTTTCACTGTTGGCTTTGTGGTCCTGGTTATCGGGACATCCATGGGCTTCAACTCTGGATATGCCGTCAACCCAGCCAGGGACTTTGGGCCTCGTCTTTTTACCTCCATTGCTGGTTGGGGCATGGAAGTGTTCTCGTAAGTGTCATGTAGCGCGGGTTAACCAGATCTGATGGGATCAAGGCACACGGTGGCCAAAAAGTAACTCACCCAAGCACTTCTGGAAGTGGCCATCAGAAAGGGACACTTAAGCAGTCTCTGCATTTTGAGGCACCTTTGGGTCACATTAACATTCCTAAAAGGCATTAATCTCCCTGGAGATTTCCTGAGCAATGAGAAACAGCCAAAGTAGAGCCCTTTCCAGAGATCAGAGCTTATGCCCTGGCGTTGCTATCAAGCAGTAGGCCTGGGAGCAAGTGTGGGAAGGGTAGCTGTTCCCTGAACATAAGCTCGTCTGGAGACTTTCATGGCTATTGCCAAATGGAAGCGATGGGGAAATAACAGGGGCGGGGTAAAGTCCTCGTCCTACTGACGTGGGTGGGACAGCACCGACCGCTCTCTTAAAAGGCTGCATTCATGCTCGCTCTTAGGAAGTCACGGCTCTCTGATAGGGTGACAGCAAAGCCAGAGAGAGCCCCAGTTCTTTGGGCCATTCAAGGTGAACATTTTCAAAAGTACCTAGATGACTTTAGGTACCTACATCCCATTTTCAAAAGGGCCTCAGGCACTTAGAAGACTATGTCTGATTGAAAATCATTGAAAATATTCTGAGATGCCCAGGGTTTGGGTTATTCTGGTTGATGTCCTGCTACTCATTCCTCATCTCTCATTTTCTTGTGTCTTTCAGTACTGGCATGCAGTGGTGGTGGGTCCCGGTCATGGCCCCTTTCCTTGGGGCAGTTGCTGGAGTGCTGGTTTACCAGCTGATGATTGGATGCCACGAAAAGCCGCCTCCGTCCACCGAGCAGGAAAATGTCAGGTTGGCCGACGTGAAGCATAAGGAAAGGGTCTGAGGAGGCTGGCAGATATGGACACTTTTCACAGGACTGCAGGAACCAAAGAAGAGAAGGAGAAGAAGGAGAAAGGTTCAAGAACAACAAGAGATTCCACTTCTTGAGATATTCTGTCCTAGTTTCTTTGTACACCCTGATGCGTTTGCTTTAGAAATTTGCCCATGAGCCTTTGCCAAAGGCACCACATAGTCTCATCCTGGTAAAGGGGGGTTTGGCAGGGCAGTCAAGTGGTTAGAGCTCAGACCTGACTCAGGTAACCTGAGTTCTAATCAGGCTTTGCTGCTGGCTTACTGCGTGACCTCAGGCAAATCACTTCACCTCTTTGAGCTTGTTTCTCCATCGGCAGGGTGGGGACGATGAGACCTCCTCACACCCACCTTTATAAAGGGCTTTGAGATCAACGAATGAAAATATCTAAAGGCAAAAGAGAAGCAGGCGGTTGCAGTCTGCTGTTGAATTCATTCCTGGTGTAACTCCACTGTGGTCAACGGTGTTACACTAGGGATGACTGTAGCCCATTAAATCTGTAGTGCATGCCATTAATAGCATAGAATTAAGATCCACATCAATCAGGCTTTGCCTAGATAAAACTTCACAATAGAGAGAAAGCAACAATGCACTTGACTTTAATTTTGTACTAGGACAAAACGTTTACAAGCCCTCTTCACATGGATATTTGATCCTCAGCATTCACTGTGTCATTGAAGACAAGATTTAGGAAAACACTAATCCACCAGAAGCTTGCCTGGGAAAGCTGCCTTCCTGAATGCATTAGTGATTCTTACTTATTAGAGAGGCTTATACAGGATTCCAAGTTTATAGTCATGTTTGATTGAAAACATGGTGCTTGACTCTTGATAAGGCTGTATTTGTTCATGTAAATTTCACATTAGCTTTATGTACATAATGCCAGGACAGGGAAGAGTTAATTCAAGGGTGACATAAGGCAGCTGTCTATTCACTGACCTGCTTTACAATACTATCATTGCATTTTCAATCATGTTGGGAGAAACTCCCATGTTATTAGAACATTTTTGATACCCATGGCACCATGTTGTAAGAGCATCTCAATTCCCATAGTGCCACGTTGTAGTTCCAGTACTCATGGCATCATGTTATTTGATTGTCTTTGATATCCATGATGCCATCTTGGCAGAGAATCTCTAGTTCCCATTGTGCCATTCTATTTGACCTTCTTTGATACCAGTGATGGCATGTTGTCAATCTCTGATTCCCATGGCATCATATTATTAGAGACCCCTTTGATAGCTGTTCCTTTAGTGCCTGAATTCCTTTCAATATGTTTCTCATATACAGTGCATATTTACAGTCAGTAAAATTTTGTATTATTTTGTGCTTTTTTGTATGTGTCAATATTGAGATTGTAAAATGACTGTGTCAATTTTACTTTGTTTATTTTTAAACCATTTCCAGTAAACTCTGACACTTGGAAAGTCATCAGTGACAATAACATGCCTGATAAAAATTCTCTCACCCCCTTTCATCTCTTGAGAATCTGTAAAAGGAAAGGGAAATCTAACTTTATTGGGCACAGTAGTTGAGTGCTACCTTCATGCTGTATTCCTTTCCTTCTGAATTGTAGTTTGTGGTGCTAAGGTGAGGTTATGCAAAGATCAGAGATATGGGAGGGACCTACTGCAGATGTAAAATCATGCACCTAATCTTGTTAATACACAAAACAAGAAGCCAGCCCCATAGAGTGCACAGGGAACTGGTTCATAGGTTCGTTGAAAGACAAGGAAAAGCACAGGATGAGATGAATCCATGCTGGCTTTGAACACCCTTTAGAAATGAAGAGCATCATGTTCTTGCTTGTATCAGAGGAGCAGTTATAGCAGAGGAAATAAACAGAGCTTTCTTTGAATCTCAGCTCATTTTAGTTTAATTTGGAAGAGATTAACCCTATTCTAGGTGCATATGCAGATCCAAGGTCAAGAGATGTCTGTTCCATGTGCAACAAAGATCTGTATGGTAACCCTATAAGGATGGCAGATTAGAGAGTGTTTTAGTCTACACAAAATCTTAGTACATGGTTTTAGAACTCTTATGAAACTAAAGAGGGAAAAGGAAGTTGTAATGTTGCATTCAGATGGCACCTTCAACAGCAGCTGGCATTCCTATTAAGTTGTAGCTTGCACTCATGTTAAATACCTAGAATGAAAATTGTTGTGAAAGCTATTCTTTTAATTTGTGCCTTACTGTTAAAAATAGAGTCCTCTTTCCTTCTTTCATACTTCAGTGTCAACCCAATGAGTTCTTCTGAAGATACCTCTTCATCACTTTGTTCAACTGTAAATGTCCTCTTAAGCTTTTGTAATAAATTTATTTTGAAATAAGAACAAAATCTACTATTATAAAACACACTTTTTTTTTTAACAGTGAGGGTAATTACTGGAACAGATTGCCAATAGTTGTGGTGGATTCTCCTTCATTTGGAGTCTTAGTGTAGACGGGATGTCTTTCTGAAAGAGATGTTCTAGTTAAACTGCAAGTTGTCGGACTAGATTCAGGAATCACTGGGCTTGGTTTACACAGGAGGTCAGCTTGGATGAGCGTATGAGCCCCTTCTGGCCTGACAATATATGGAATCTAGGAAAGTGAAATACCCAAGTATTACCTTTCCTTTTCTGACTTTCAGCCTGGTTTAGGTCATGATGAAGATCAATACTGATCAATGGAATATCAGTTGTCTATTTGTAATTCTCCCAGCTACAGCAATGAAATGGTGTGTCTAGTTTCCACAATTTGAAAGTGAATATAATATCTTTTATGCAGCACTTTTGAGTCCAGAGGCTCCCAAAGTGAATTACAGAATTAACAAACTCATATGCAAAATTATGGGTCCAGTTCGCTTGCACTGGTGTAAATCTGGAGTAACTCCACTGAAATGGAATCAAATCAGCGTAGTTAAAATCAGAATCGTACAGAAATGTACAGGGACACATTTTAGCCACCACTGACATGCAGCCACTTCTGGGGAGCAACACAGCAGCAGTTTAACTGCACACCGTGAGGTTGTACCTCAATTTATTTTAGGGGCAAGAAGTGACAAAGAATAATGCATCCAACTGAAACTGCAGGGGGAGGGGGAGGTTCAAGGAGGCAGGTTGCATCCATGTGGCCAAATCAGGATGTTTTTAGGTTATTGCTGCAGTGGCACACACAAACTGAAACATCAGAAGAGGAAACATGCCAAGGAGGAGCTTATTTGATGGGCTGCTGGTCTGGCATATATTTCTGCAGGGAGGGAGGTGCAGCTAGGCTGGAGAGATGGATGTGGGAGAGAAATGCAAGGGTGGAGGGAACACGTGATGCAGCTGGACTGGTGAAGGAATGATGGAGGCTAAAGGGATGTCTGTACTGCAAAAAAATTCATTTGAGTTTTTTCACAATGAACAGCCTTTCCTCCACACACCCCCAAAATTTTCTGGCATCTCATTCATTAATCCGCTCTGTGAGTGCACTAACTCAAATGTGGAATGAGTTATTCTTTAATAAGGTAGGTGTGGCTGCATCCCCGTTTTGAAATAATTCTTTGACATGCATCCGATGAAGTGGGTATTCACCCACAAAAGCTTATGCTCCAATACGTCTACTAGTCTATAAGGTGCCACAGGACTTTTTGCTGCTTTTACAGATCCAGACTAACACGGCTACCCCTCTGATCTTTGGCTTCTGACAGTCCTCCCACTACTATCCCACACTGCATTGGGGGCACACCTGAGTCAGCCTCTCTGTCTACCTTAAAAAGAAAAGGACTACTTGGTGCACCTTAGAGACTAACAAATTTTTCTTTTTGTGGATACAGACGAACACGACTGCTACTCTGAAATCTGTCTACCTCGTGTGTCTTCTACTGCTACGGGGTCATCTTGGCCAGTTATCACCTCCCCATTTAAATGCTGCATTTGGAAGACTCAGAAACATCTGGCAACTCAAAAAGATCTCCCTCAAGAAAAAATTGAACGTGTACAAAGCAATTATTATCGCCATCACAACATATAGCAGTGAGACATGGCAACTTACCAAGAAAGAGACGCAAAAGCTGGATCATTTCATCACAAATGTTTGAGAAGAATATTGGGAATAACAGAATCATAGACTATCAGGGTTGGAAGGAACCTCAGGAGGTCATCTAGTCCAACCCCCTGCTCAAAGCAGGACCAACACCAACTAAATCATCCCAGCCAGGGCTTTGTCAAGCTAGGCCTTATAAACCTCTAAGGATGGAGATTCTTCCACCTCCCTAGGTAACCCATTCCAGTGTTTCACCACCCTCCTAGTGAAAAAGTTTTTCCTAATATTCAACCGACTGCAACTTGAGACCACTACTCCTTGTTCTGTCATCTGCTACCACTAAGAACAGTCTAGATCCATCCTCTTTGGAACCCCCTTTCAGGTAATTGAAAGCAGCTACAAATCCCCCCTCATTCTTCTCTTCTGCAGACTAAACCATCCCAGTTCCCTCAGCCTCTCCTCATAATTCATGTGCTCCAGCCCCCTAATAATTTTTGTTGTCCTCCACTGGACTCTTTCCAATTTTTCCACATCCTTCTTGTAGTGTGGGGCTCAAAATTGGACACAGTACTCCAGATGAGGCCTCACCAATGTCGAACAGAGGGGAATGATCACGTCCCTCGATCTGCTGGCAATGCACTTACTTATAAAGCCCAAAAGCAGTTCTGCAGTATCCCCTATGTCTTTTTCTGCAGAACTGCTGCCGAGCCATTCGGTCCCTAGTCTGTAGCGGTGCATGGGATTCTTCCGTCCTAAGTGCAGGACTCTGCACTTGTCCTTGTTGAACCTCATCAGATTTCTTTTGGCCCAATCCTCTAATTTGTCTATGTCCCTCTGTATCCTATCCCTGCCCTCCAACATATCTACCTCTCTGCCCAGTTTAGTGTCATCTGCAAACTTGCTGAGGGTGCAGTCCACGCCATCCGCCAGATCATTAAAAAAGATATTGAACAAAACTGGCACCAGGAACGACCCTTGGGGCACTCCGCTTGATACCAGCTGCCAACTAGACATCGAGCCATTGATCACTACCCATTGAGCCTGACGATCTAGCCAGTTTTCTATTCACCTTATAGTCCATTCATCCAGCCCATACTTCTTTAACTTGCTGGCAAGAATACTGTGGGAGACCGTATCAAAGCTTTGCTAAAGTCAAGGAATAACACATCCACTGCTTTCCCCACATCCACAGAGCCAGTTATCTCATCATAGAAGACAATTAGATTAGTCAGGCATGATTTGCCCTTGGTGAATCCATGCTGACTGTTCCTGTACATTTTCCTCTCCTCTAAGTGCTTCAGAATTGATTCCTTGAGGACCTGCTCTATGATTTTTCCACCAAATGCATCCGATGAAGTGAGCTGTAGCTCACGAAAGCTTATGCTCTAATAAATTTGTTAGTCTCTAAGGTGCCACGGGTACTCCTTTTCTTTTTGTGAATACAGACTAACACGGCTGCTACTCTGAAACCTGTCATGATTTTTCCAGGGACTGAGGTGAGACTGACAGGCTTGTAGTTCCCCAGATCCACCTTCTGCCCTTTTTTAAAGATGGGCACTATATTAGCCTTTTTCTAGTCTTCTGAGAATGGAAAATACCAGTCTTCCGAAAATGGAAAATATACAGTAACATGAGAATGGCCATATCAAGGTCAGATCAATGGTCCATCTAGCCCAGTATTCTGTCTTCTGACAGTGGCCAATGCCCAGGTGTGTGCACAAGGGGGAGCAAGCAGGGATACGTCCCCCCAATAGTCATCTGAAAAATATGCATTTCTGCTCCAGCACTGGATCCAGCCCCGGTGGCTGTTCCAGCCCCGGTGTCTGACCTCTGTTCGCTGCCCCAGCCCTGGATGCATGATGCTCCAGCTCGTTGATGCCATTCATCGCCTCAGCCATGGCTGCTGACCTAGTCCCCGGCCGTTATGCTAATGTGCCCCCTAAAGGCAGTCCAATTTAAATTCCTGCACTCACCCCCGCCAGATACTTCCAAAGGAATGAACAGAACAGAGCAATCATCAGATGATCCATTCCCTGTCTGGCGCTCAGAGGTTTAGGGACACCCAGAGCCTGGGGCTGGATCCCTGACCATCTTGGCTAATAGCCATTGATGGACCTATCCTCCAGGAACTTGTCTCATTCTCTTTTGAACCTAGTTGTAGTTTTGGCCTCCACACCATCACCATATCAAACCAAACCAAATGTGTGTGTGGGTCTCTTCTGGGACACGGGCCAGTGCCATGGCAAAGGACTGGCGCGCCAGCAGTTATAAGATGCCAGGACCAGTAACAAGACTTCTGGGTGAACTCGCTAGACTGGGTGTTTTGCAAGGGAGGCTGCCAGTGAACCCCAGCCTGTTCCGGACAGCACTGCTGAGTCCTCAGTGGCCCCTGGCCAGGGCCCCAGGCAGGAGGAGATTGCCACAAGCAGTCAGGATCTCTGCAAACCCCTGAGGCTGATGCTTTGGCAGAGACAGCACCGGAGGTCCACGAGGCAGAGATCCAGCCTAACAGTGCTGCAGAGGGGACCTCCTCCAATCAGCGCGGTGGGTTATATTACAGTACAACTGCATAGGGGGATTTAAACAGTTTTGGTCCAGCTACCGTCAAGGTGCTGCCGTGTTGGCCAGCTGCGGCATGTAGCAGAAGTAGCCTCTCTGGCTGTTCAGATCATTCCAGAAGTCTCAGCCCCTCCTCCTCCCGTCTGTCAGGGATGCTCTCCCACCTGGCTCCCACAGAGGTTGTGCAAAATACAACAAGCACCTAGGCAGATGTTGCCCAGCTGCTTCTAGCCTTGCCATGGGGCACATCCACCGTCCCTTCAGCCTTCCCGGCGCACACTCCACTCCTTCTGCAGCTCCTCCTGGGAGAGTTCAACGGCTCCTTTCTCCTGTCTACCCAAGTGCCCAGTAAATGGTTTCCCGAGCCAGGGAAGCAAAGGCCAAGCTGGGTCTCCCGGAATGACAGGGGTAATGGCAACACGATTAATGTCCATAGTGGTCCTGGGAGAAAAAGTTCCAGGTTGCAGAAAACTAGCATAAGTTTCCAATGATCCTGGCATCACAGCCCTTTCCAGATGGCCCACATTAATACTGGTGAACAATGGTCTGCTCAGAGGTGGGCCTTTGAAATGGGCACAGAGCGACCATGTTCCTTCCCACGGGTGAATGAAGGGGTAACTGAGGCAGGAGCGCCAGTCATGCCATGGCCTGCCACAGGACAGAGCAGCCTGATGACACAGGCCTTGCAGCCCCATGGAGAAATACTTCTTAAGTCTCCCTGTATAAAGTACTTAGTGTCTGAGCACCTCACAAGCCTCAAGCAGGCTGCCACAGGGCACTGGCACTTTCAAGAGGAAGATGCCAGTGCACCTGTGACTGGTTGGAGCCTCCCAAGTGGGCTTAATTAAGGGCACCTGGGCCCTAGGGAGAGAGACAGGAAGGATGGGTGAGGAGGAAAGTAGACCTAGAGAAAGCCAGGAAGTAGCCGGGGAGAGCTGGCAAGAGTTACTGGGAGACTGGGGAAAGAGAGCACTTATGATGATGAGTGCTGGTACAAAGGACCTGTTGGGAAGACCAGAAGGTGAAGAAAGTTGCTGGGGAGGGCTGGCTGGATCTGGGGAACCCTGCTGAGCTACAGGAAAGCTGGTGCAGAGGCCCCTGGGCAAAGGGGAGGAACCAGCTTGGCCAGGGGAAGTCAAGCCTGGTCACAAGGGTAGTGCTGGCGGGTGGATCCCAGCAGCTGGGGTAAGACTCACAGATGAGGAGGCCTGGAGAGTGGAATGCTATGGGGAGCTCTCTGGCTGAAAACCTGACTTGGGGGCTGTGGTGGCAACGTCGCGGGAGAGAAGTGACTCTAGTAACTCTCAGGTGGACGGCCTGTGATTGAACCTGTTGCACTTGAGGGATTTGGGAGAATGGTTTTGTCATGAGGGTCCGATGGATCACGGAACATGAACAAATTATGCTCAGAGGCAGGCCTTTGAAGTAGGTACAGAGAGACCATGTTCCTTCCCACCGGTGAATGAAGGGGAAACTGAGGCAGGAGCACCAGTTGTGCTGTGGCCTGCCGCAGGAGGGAGCAGCCCGTCGACACAGGCTTTGCAGCAGCATGGAGAAATGCTTCTGAAGTTTATCTATATGAAGTGCGTATATGGCCCCGCATTGCTGTAGTGTCTGAGCACCTCACAGTCTTCATTATTCCCCACAACACCCCTGGGAGGGATGGAAGAGCCACGACATCCCCATTGTACAGATGGGGAAATGGAGGCCCAGATTTTTAAATGCATTTTGGCACCATCCAGAGAGTCTGAGGCCTAGATCCTCAGGCTCCCAACTTTCATTGATTTTAATGCCCTTTGTGTCACTAAGCGAGGGTCCCAAGATCACAGAGGAAGTATGTGGCAGAACAGGGAACTGAACCTGGGTTTCCTAGGTCCAGGACTACTGCTCTAACCAGTGGTCAATCCTTCCTTTCTATTGCTCTGCTACTGCTGTCCCACTGTTCCCCATGGCCTGATTCCCCTTGCTCTCCACCTTCCCTGCTTGCAGGCCAGAAGGGACCTACCAATTCATATAGGCCAGTTTGGTGTTTGAACCCTACATTTGCCGACAGCTTCTTGCACCAGCAGCTGCACTCCCCCAGCTCTGGCCCAGAGCTCCATTTGGTTCTGTGAGAGTCACTGAGGGCTGGTGAAGTTTGGAGCAAGTGGGACAATTTACCTGCTCAGCTGGGAGGAGCTGGTGGGCAGTGTGGGAAAGGGAAGAAATAGAGGCAGTGGGGAGCCCCAGGGGTTGACTCCCCCCACAGCTATTCTGTCCCTGCCTCCCCTTTGCCTGTGTCCAGCTCCTGCTCTCCACAGGGGGCTCTGCTGTCTTGGTAGCCCAGGTATCCAGCTCCCAACATTACCTGGCTCTGGGTCCAGCTTTGCCCCTGGCTCCTGGCCATTCTGGCCTCTGTGTTTCCCTGCCACATCCTGGCTGCCACGTCCCCATTTCCCTCTGTGCTGACCTGCCTGGGCCCAGCACCTGCTCTGCACACAGGGAGAGAAAGGGCTGCCTGGCCTGTGACCAGCTCCTGCACCGGGCACTGCCACCGGGACCCCCGTAGGGGCCTATGGCTGGGGAGATTTTGTCTCTCTGGCCTCACCCCTCCATGGTCCCAGGTTCACCCTGCTCCAGGTTCTCACCCCAGCAGCTTGGGGATGATTGGGGGTAGGGGCGAGTGGGGGAAGCACTGGATTCACCACCCAATCCCCGGCTGCAGTGATTGTAGAGAGCTCGAACTGCCCGACAGAAAGCCTGCTGGCACACTCTACCTTTTAGAGCACACCAGCAGGGACTACATGGGAAAGTTAGAGCGTGACACATTAGAGCACTCTGCAGTCACCACAGCCTGTGGCTTGGGCAGTGAATCCAGTGCCCCAAACTCCACTGGAAATCGCTGCAGCTTCGGCTCCTGTCTGACTTTGCAAATCATTACTGTGCATGTACCACAGGGGTAGTGGAGAATGCCCCACTCTAGATTTGCTGGGTTTGTTGGACCTGTGAATCTCTCTCACACACGTATGTGTGCTTGCTCAAAACCCTCTCTACAGGAACTGCCACTGCTGAGAGTGTGAGAGAACGGAGAGCGGGAAGATGAGGGTGTGAAAGACTTGGGTGTGGGGGTATGTGAGAAATATACCAAAGAATCCTGAGAAATCATCCCGAAACTCAGCAGTTGCTAAACAGCTTTTCATTGCTGCAAATTGCCATTGGCTGGGTCAAGCAATAAAAGTTGATGAAACTGCCTCACAGCAAGAAGCTGGGGGCTGATAGTACAGACAAATATGTTTATCAGATTGAAAATATTTTATATGTACCTATAAAAAGCCATTAGAAAATCAAAGGTCAATGGTACAAAAGTGAGAAACTACAGAAAGAGTTAATCATTTAAAACGGCAATGTCATTCTACTCAAGATGCAGTTGATATTCACTGATAGGAAAGTGTTTCAAGACGTATTTATTATATTTGTTATGGTCATGTCATACAAACAAAGAAGTTAGATAAGAAACATTGAACTAGTCTTTCTGGAAGATTGCACTGTAATCTCACCTTATTTCTTAAAATGCAGACCCTTAACACGCACAAAACCAAAAACAGAGAGTGACAAAAAAGGCTGCTCCCTAAAGCAGAGAGGCTGTTGGCTGGCTCTCTGCAGACTGACTACTTAGGACACAGATTGCATGCTTCCCTACAGAATCTCCTAGCCTGCAAACAGGACCAGGCAATCCTTTTGGATTTAAAGTGAGAATTTTTAATTGTTACACAGTTTTCAATACACCACAGCAGTATCAAATTAGAATCCAGAGAGGGATTAAAAAATACAACCACTGAGTTTTAATTAAAAGTGCTACTTTGACTACACAATCAACTGGGAGATTTAGCAAGACAGAGTTTCCCCACCAGGAGCCTGTAGAAAGAAAGAAAGAAAAGGAGAGGCTTCCTTGTTAAGCTACTTAAATACATTGAAGGTTAGAAAAGGCTTTTAATTTTGTGTTAATTAGAATGTTTTAAAGAATTATTTTTAAATGAAATTTGTTTCTTCAAAAACATTCTTGGCAAAATTTGGCTTGTTTCATTCAAAGCAGCATAACTTTGCCTTTAGCATTCAGGCCCCAGCCATGCAACCTATACTGCAAACTGCTGAAGTAAATGGATGCAAGGATCAGCTTGCACAGAATAAATGGCAGAATCGGGGCCTGAAAGGTGCATGCTGATTTACACACCCAGACATACACTGGTCCTAACCTGTGCATCTCTCTTGTGAAATCCCTAAGTTTGATTGTCATATCGGCTTCAGATAGTCATACAGCTTCTCTTATCTACTAGATAAATTCTAAGGTATCTGTGAGTGCACAAACAGAACCATGCAGTGTGTGATGTTGTAATAATTACATTGACATCCCTGAAACTTTATTGTATGAAGTTTGTCAGATTCTGAAATCCAGTGAAAACAGTGCATATAAAAAGAAGTGGCATAAACACTAATTGGTGCAATAAGGGAAGTGAGAGATATGCTCCTTTTGGGGAAAGGGTTATTGGACTCAGAGATTTTTTTCCTTTTTTGGTGGTTTATTGGTTTTCTAGAGACCAAAGCCAAGATCTGGTATCTATTTACTGCCTTGCCCTTTGTATGGTCACTCACACCTGTACAGAGTGAATGTAATACAGCACCCATTCCAACTGGGTAGATTTCTACGTATCCACTTAGCACAGTTGTAATGGCTTAATTCAAATCCCATAGCTACGTCACTCTGGCCTGTGACAATTTTGTGCTGTGAGCACTGTAGTTAGGTTGAACTAACCCCCGGTGTAGATGTGGCTAAGTCACCAGAAGGATTCTTCTGTCAACGTAGCTACCACCTCTTGGAGAAATGAATGATCTACATTGACAGTAAAACCCCTCCTGTAGGAAGTTTCTACATGATGGGCCTATAGCGACACAGCTGCAGCGCTGTAGCTGTGTCGCTGTAGTGTAGACATCCCCTCAGGCTCCTAAATCACGTCCTAAATCCTAAAGCACTTTAAATTTTTTACCATAATCTCCAAATGACTCCACTGACTCCTCCAGGCCTTTCACAATCCATATCAAAACTGCCTTGTTTGTTTGAAAACTGTCTGTGCACTCACTCCAGCCTGGCTTGGGGACCTGTGTCTTTCTCACCTCCTCTGCTCAAGTAGCAGTAATGTCTTTTCTCCACCACCGCAGTAAGGTCATCCCTTCTGGGGCGAGAGCCCCCGGCCCTGCAGTCTTCTGCCCCCCTTTAGATTAGGCTTCCTCATGGACTAACAATCCAGTTTTGAATCTCATCTGGAAACATCTCTCCCTCTCACCTGTGATTCTCATTTTCTGTCTCCCTCTATTAGTAGTTGCCATCTGGCTCTGTACAGTGTTTTGAACATGCAGCCTATATGGAAGGCACTATAGACATTAAAAGTGTCCTGTATTATCTCTCTGCTGAAGAGATTAATCTAAATCTCTATAACCAGAGAGTATGTTATTACTAATATTATTGTTTGAATTACAGAAGAACCAAAACTGTAGGTCAGGGCCCCATTGTGCCCTGTGTATGAACACATAGTAAGGCCTCGTCTAAAACCTAGGTTGCCCTAATTACATGGCTCAGGGCTGTGACAAATTTCACGCCATGTGCAATGTAGTTAGGCTGACCTAACCCCCCACTGTAGATGCAGCTAGGTCAATGGAAGGATCCTTGCAGTCTGCGTACCTCCTGTTGGGTAGTCCAAGCTCTAAGTCAGTGGTTCTCAACCCTCAGCCCATGGGCCGCTTGCAGCCCAATCAGCACGCAGCTGTGGCCCATGTGACATCCTTGGGGGCGTACAGGTAGAATATATATTGTGTGTGGATGCGGCCCACAGAACACAGAGAGAGCTGCGTATGCGGTAAATAGGCTGAGAGCCACTTCTCTAAGCTGTCCAAGATAACAAAAGCCCAACCTGGCTTGTTACATAAAATTGTTTATGAAAATCAACAAAAGTTGGAGACAAGTTGACTGGGACATGCTGGATTGTTTAGGTTAAAAGAACTGAGCTAAGGGGTCTGGCAAGGCTCCCAGAAAAGTCATGGGTTGGCATGGCAACAAGCTGAACGAGTCTAGAAATGGGAGGAAATGTTTATAGTTGCACGTTATTGGGATGACTCTTTCCCCCCCATGCCCCTTCTTGAACACTGTATCTGGGGGTCACTAAATGGGAGGAGCGGGGACATGTGGATTAGAAGCAATGAGCTTTTTACCATTATGGCTGCCACCCCCATCATCTCCTGCAGCACCAGGATCTCCCATGACTCTGTCTGGCCTTCATCGTCATGATCCTGAAATGCATCCTGACTGGACTGGGCCAGAGAGAGGGAACCAATGACATCACCACCTCCACCTCTACCAGCTATGTTCTGAAGAACACCTGGCAAGCGAGACTCGGGTTCCTTCTGCCACCCCGTCCCTCATGTGTCATTTTCCTTCTCCACCTGACCTTTCTCTCTCACTCCTTTTGGCTTCTGTCTGAAAAGAGTCTGGCTCAGCCAGCCACGACAACGCCACCCTCTGCTAAAAGAAATTCTTTAAACAGCGTGACACTAGTTGAAGTTTGCTAGGTCTTGGCATGGCTGATCAGATCAAAGGCTGGCCCAGCGTTTTTCCACCAGTGAGATTGCAAATCAGAGTCAGCAATAAAGACGAAAGATGCATTTTCTCTCTTTGCTCTTCTTTCCCTCCATCCCCTTCTGTGTGTATTTGTTTTCTTTTGTCTAAACAGGTTCGCACTTCAACAAGAACTCCAGCCCATCTCAGCTCACTCTTTTCCCTTCCCCTGATTAAGTATCCCAGTCAATACTATCTTTAATACTCTTTTTGCCCTATAACAGCTCTCTACTGCTAAACTGAAAGGAAATAAGGGATACGCTTAAATTGAACGCCTTACTTCATACTTGACGTTGCAAAGGCTTTCACTGCTTTCCCTTCTTTTTCTGTATCTTTAATTAAAGGTTAAAAAGATGTTTAATAGTGCTTATTACAATAAAGGTAAGCCAGCGATAACGTGATGCAAAAACTCAGGCTACTTAACCGTGTAATGCTGTAACAATGAATAAGGGTTCCTTCTTCCCACACAACTTTCCCCACTGTCAGCTCTCTCTACTGACACCCACCAAATAGCAACACTTTCTTCTTCTCTTCCCAACCACACTCAGTAAATCTATCCCCCCCGTCCGAATTGTTCCTCTTAGTGACCGGGGCCAACTTCCCTCTGTCCTTCCAGCACTGATTCTTAAAGCCTCAACTTTGGGGACAGATTCCTTATCAGCTCTGGACATTGCAGATAGTATTGGAGTTTCAGGAAAGAGAAATGGAGGCCTCTCCCTGCACAGGAACCAGTTCCAATCTGATATGCACATTTTGCTTCCTTAAAGCACTTGGGATTTATGCCCTGTTCCTCGATCAGACATGATCTCACTGCTAACAGAAACAGGCACGACAGGGGAGCCAGCTTTGGAGGAAGTGTAGGGGGCAGGCTAGCTCATTATTTCTCACAGGTATTTACTGTGCTGATTTCTATCTGGCTGGTTCGCGATGCACAGCTGTGCACCGCAATTACGGAGAAATTAACAACCCCTTGGAATCTCCTGCATTGTCTGCAAGAAAGCCAGGGATGCCAAGGACAGTGAACCCATTAGGCTTGCTCTGGATTCAGGCTAGATCTGCACATTGCATTTTCCCTTCAGCTCAGGGTAACACCTCAGTACACAAGGGGCCAAAGAAGGAACTCTTGGGAGATCTGGGGAAATGCACCATGCATAAGGATTCCGGGCTTGATTAATCTTTGCTGGTGCAGGGAAGTGCAACTTCTACTTCATTTCCACCAGCAGGGGCTGCTGTGCCCAAGGGAGGGGTGGATTCACACCTGAGGGGTGGCAGCTTTATAGTACCTATGGGTTCCATGAAGGTTTCTGCTGGTGGAGGATGCAGGCGGAGCGGCTGGCTCAGCACATACCCTGGCCACATCACCTCACACAGATTGATGCCTAGTGTGATCATAATAGCAGGCCTTGTGGGAGAAGCTGAGATGAGATGAATGGGAGAGGAAGGAGGGTTTTGAGGCTAAGGCACTGCAGTAGAGAACAAGAGCTCTATCTTCAATTCCCTGTTCTGTCACAAATGTGTGACCTTAGATAGCCCATATCAAGGATAATCATAGAATATCAGGGTTGGAAGGAACCTCAGAAGGTCATCTAGTCCAACTACCTGCTCAAAGCAGGATCAATCCCCAACTAAATCATCCCAGCCAGGGCTTTGTTAAGCCTGACCTTAAAAACTTCTAAGGAAGGAGATTCCACCACCTCCCTAGCTAACACATTCCAGTGTTTCACCACCCTCCTAGTGAAAAAGTTTTTCCTAATATCCAAACTAAACCTCCCCCACTGCAACTTGAGACCATTACTCCTCTTTCTGTCATCTGCTACCACTGAGAACAGTCTAGATCCATCCTCTTTGGAACCCCCTTTCAGGTAATTGAAAGCAGCTATCAAATCCCCCCTCATTTTTCTCTGCAGATTAAACAATCCCAGTTCCCTCAGCCTTTCCTCATAAGTCATGTGTTCCAGTCCCCTAATCATTTTTGTTGCCCTCCGCTGGACATTTTCCATTTTTTCCACATCCTTCTTGTACTGTGTGGCCCAAGCTGGACACAGTACTCCAGATGAGGCCTCACCAATGTCAAATAGAGGGGAACAATCATGTCCCTCCATCTGCTGGCAATGCCCCTACTTATACAGCCCAAAATACCATTGGCCTTCTTGGCAACAAGGACACACTGTTGACTCATATCCAGCTTCTCGTCCACTGTAACCCTTAGGTCCTTTTCTGCAGAACTGCTGCCGAGCCATTTGATCCCTAGTCTGTAGCGGTGCATGGGATTCTTCCGTCCTAAGTGCAGGACTCTGCACTTGTCCTTGTTGAACCTCATCAGATTTCTTTTGGCCCAGTCCTCTAATTTGTCTATGTCCCTCTGTATCCTATCCCTACCCTCCAGCATATCTACCTATCCTTCCAGTTTAGTGTAATCTGCAAACTTGCTGAGGGTGGAATCCACACCATCCTCCAGATCATTAATGAAGATACTGAACAAAACCAGCCCGAGGACCGACTTTGGGGCACTCCACTTGATACTGGGTGCCAACTATACATCGAGCCATTGATCACTACCTGTTGAGCCCGACAATCTAGCCAACTTTCTATCCACCTTATAGTCCATTCATCCAGCCCATACTTCTTTAACTTGCTGGCAAGAATACTGTGGGAGACCATGTCAAAAGCTTTGCTAAAGTCAAGGAACAACACTGCTTTCTCCTCATCCACAGAGCCAGTTATCTCATCATAGAAGGCAATTAGATTAGTCAGGCATGACTTGCCCTTGGTGAATCCATGCTGACTGTTCCTGATCACTTTCCTCTCCTCTAAGTGCTTCAGAATTGATTCGTTGAGGACCTGCTCCATGATTTTTCCAGGGACTGAGGTGAGGCTGACTGGCCTGTAGTTTCCTGGATCATCCTTCTTCCCTTTTTTAAAGATGGGCACTACATTAGCCTTTTTCCAGTCGTCCGGGACTTCCCCCGATCGCCATGAGTTTTCAAAGATAATGGTCAATGGCTCTGCAATCACATCCGCCAACTCCTTTAGCACTCTCGGATGCAGTGCATCCGGCCCCAAAACTTGTGCTTGTCCAGCTTTTCTAAATAGTCCCGAACCACTTCTTTCTCCACAGAGGGCTGGTCACCTCCTCCCCATGCTGTGTTGTCCAGCGCAGTAGTCTGGGAGCTGACCTTGTTCGTGAGGACAGAGGCAAAAAAAGCATTGAGTACATTAGTTTTTTCCACATCCTCTGTCACTAGGTTGCCTCCCTCATTCATTAAGGGGCCCACACTTTCCTTGACTTTCTTCTTGTTGCTAAGCTTGGGCCCACCTGGCCATCTTAACCCTTTCCAGTCTTGTGTGGGGTGGATACACCATCACAGCCTCCCACTCACTATAGCATTCATCTGGCATTCCCCAGGGAAGAAAGGAGAGCAGCAGAATACGGATCCTGGACTTCAGAAAAGCAGACTTTGACTCCTTTAAGGAACTGATGGGCAGGATACCCTGGGAAGCTAATATGAGGGGGCAAGGAGTCCAGGAGAACTGGCTGTATTTTAAAGAAGCCTTATTGAGGGCACAGGAACAAACCATCCTGAAGTGCAGAAAGAATATCAAATATGGCAAGCGACCAGCTTGGCTTAACAGTGAAATCTTCAGTAAGCTTAAACTCAAAAAGGAAGCTTACAAGAAGTGGAAATTTGGACAGATGACTAGGGAGGAGTATAAAAATATTGCTAGAGCATACAGGGGTGTAATCAGGAAGGCCAAAGCATGATTGGAGTTACAGCTAGCAAGGGATATGAAAGGTAACAAGAAGGGTTTCTACAGGTATGTTAGCAACAAGAAGAAGGTCAGGGAAAGAGTGGGACCCTTACTAAATGGGGGAGGCAATCTAGTGACAGATGATGTGGAAAAAGCTGAAATACTCAATGCTTTTTTTGCCTCAATCTTTGCAGACAAGGTCAGCTCCCAGACTGCTGCACTGGGCAGCACAGTATGGGGAGGAGGTGAGCAGCCCTCAGTAGTGAAAGAACAGGTTAAGAACTATTTAGAAAAGCTACACGAGCACAAGTCCATCAGGCCAGATGTGCTGCATCCAAGAGTGCTAAAGGAGTTGGCAGATGTGATTGCAGAGACTTTGGCCATTATCTTTGATAATTCGTGGCAATCGGGGGAGGTCCCGGATGATTGGAAAAAGGCAAATATAGTGCCCATATTTAAAAAATGGAAGAAAGAGAACCCGGGGAACTACAGACCAGTCAGCCTCACTTCAGTCCCTGGCAAAATCATGGAGCAGGTCCTCAAGGAATCCATTTCGAAGCACTTGGAGGAGAGGAAGGTGATCAGGAACAGTGAACATGGATTCACCAAGGGCAAGTCATGCCTAACCAACCTGATTGCCTTCTATGATGAGATAACTCGCTCTGTGGATATGGATGTGATATATCTTGACTTCAGCAAAGGGAGATATGGTCTCCCTCAGTATTCTTGTCAGCAAGTTAAAAAAACTTATTGGTTGAATGGACTATAAGGTGGATAGAAAGCTGGCTAGATTGTTGGGTTCAACAGGTAGTGATCAACAGCTCGATGTCTAGTTGGCAGCCGGTATCAAGCGGAGTGCCTCAAGGGTCAGTCCTGGAGCCGGTTTTGTTCAACATCTTTATCAATGATCTGGATGATGGGATTAATTGCACCCTCAGCAAGTTTGCATATGACATGAAGCTGGGGGGAGAGATAAATATGATGGAGGGTAGGGATAGGGTCCAGAGTGACCTATACAAATTGGAGGATTGGGCCAAAAGAAATCTGATGAGGTTCAACAAGGACAAGTGCAGAGTCCTGCACTTAGGACGGAAGAATCCCATGCACTGCTACAGGCTGGGGACTGATTGGCTAAGCAGCAGTTCTGGGGGATTACAGTGGACAAGAAGCTGGATATGAGTCAACAGTGTGCCCTTGTTGCCAAGAAGGCTAATGGCATATTGGGCTGTATTAGTAGGAGCATTGCCAACAGATCGTGCGAAGTGCTTATTCCCCTCTATTCTGCACTGGTGAGGCCACACCTGGAGTATTGCGTCCAGTTTTGGTCCCCCCATTACAGAAGGGATGTGGACAAATTG
Source organism: Dermochelys coriacea (assembly GCF_009764565.3). Classification (NCBI taxonomy): domain Eukaryota; kingdom Metazoa; phylum Chordata; order Testudines; family Dermochelyidae; genus Dermochelys; species Dermochelys coriacea. The sequence continues at coordinate 5,664,263 of NC_050072.1, forward strand.
GAGAGAGTCAGCAGAGGGCAATGAAAATCATCAGGGGTCTGGGGCACGTGACTTACGAGGCAAGGCTGAGGGAACTGGGGTTATTTAGTCTGCAGAAGAGAAGAGTGAGGGGGGATTTGATAGCAGCCTTCAACTACTTGAAGGGGGGTTCCAGAGGATGGCGCTCGGCTGTTCTCAGTGGTGGCAGATGACAGAACAAGGAGCAATGGTCTCAAATTGCAGTGGGGGAGGTCTAGGTTGAATATTAGGAAACACTATTTCACTAGGAGGATGGTGAAGCACTGGGATGGGTTACTTAGGGAGGTGGTGGAATCTCCATCCTTAGAGGTTTTTAAGGCCTGACTTGACAAAGCCCTGGCTGGGACGATTTAGTTGGGGATTGGTCCTGCTTTGAGCAGGGGGTTGGACTAGATGACCTTCTGAGGTTCCTTCCAACCCTGATATTCTCTGAGTTCTGTGAAATCCATGGTGTAAGCATGAAGGCTAGGGTCCGGCAGGTAATTCATTGCAAATGGGAGGAATCTTATCCTTCTGGGACTTAAATATGCAAACAGCCTTGTTGCCGTCTAAGTGAAAGGAGCATTCCCATATGCTGATGGCAACACATAGCTTCTTCCCAGGCTTCCTCCAACTCTGGCTTTACAAAGCACTTGATTGCAAGTGCATGGTCATGAGGACCTTTCTGCACAGCATGAACATCATATACACATAGATCCCAAGGCCAGAAGGGACCACTGTGATCATCTCATCTGACCTCCTTCATAACACAGATCATAGGACTTCCCCAAAACAATCCCTGTTTGAATTAGAGCAAATCTTCTAGAAAAACATCCAATCTTGACTTTAAAATTGCTAGTGATGGAGAATACACCATATCCTTAGTAAATTGTTCCAATGGTTAATTACCCTCATCGTTAAGAAGTTATGTCTTATTTCCAGTCTGAATTTGTCTAGCCTCAACTTCCATCCATTGGATTTTGTTATAACTTTGTCTGCTAGACTGAGGAGCCTGTTGTCAAATATTTGTTCCCTATGTATATACTTATAAATTGCGATCAAGTCACTTCTTAATATTCTCTTGGTTAAGATAAACAGATTGGGCTCCTTCAGTCCATCAGTCTAAGGCATGTTTTCATAGAATCATAGAATCATAGAATATCAGGGTTGGAAGGGACCCCAGAAGGTCATCTAGTCCAACCCCCTGCTCAAAGCAGGACCAAGTCCCAGTTAAATCATCCCAGCCAGGGCTTTGTCAAGCCTGACCTTAAAAACCTCTAAGGAAGGAGATTCTACCACCTCCCTAGGTAACGCATTCCAGTGTTTCACCACCCTCTTAGTGAAAAAGTTTTTCCTAATATCCAATCTAAACCTCCCCCATTGCAACTTGAGACCATTACTCCTCGTTCTGTCATCTGCTACCATTGAGAACAGTCTAGAGCCATCCTCTTTGAAACCCCCTTTCAGGTAGTTGAAAGCAGCTATCAAATCCCCCCTCATTCTTCTCTTCTGCAGACTAAACAATCCCAGCTCCCTCAGCCTCTCCTCATAAGTCATGTGCTCTAGACCCCTAATCATTTTCGTTGCCCTTCGTTGTACTCTTTCCAATTTATCCACATCCTTCCTGTAGTGTGGGGCCCAAAACTGGACACAGTACTCCAGATGAGGCCTCACCAGTGTCAAATAGAGGGGAACGATCACGTCCCTCGATCTGCTCGCTATGCCCCTACTTATACATCCCAAAATGCCATTGGCCTTCTTGGCAACAAGGGCACACTGCTGACTCATATCCAGCTTCTCGTCCACTGTCACCCCTAGGTCCTTTTCCGCAGAACTGCTGCCGAGCCATTCGGTCCCTAGTCTGTAGCGGTGCATTGGATTCTTCCATCCTAAGTGCAGGACCCTGCACTTATCCTTATTGAACCTCATTAGATTTCTTTTGGCCCAATCCTCCAATTTGTCTAGGTCCTTCTGTATCCTATCCCTCCCCTCCAGCGTATCTACCACTCCTCCCAGTTTAGTATCATCCGCAAATTTGCTGAGAGTGCAATCCACACCATCCTCCAGATCATTTATGAAGATATTGAACAAAACGGGCCCCAGGACCAACCCCTGGGGCACTCCACTTGACACCGGCTGCCAACTAGACATGGAGCCATTGATCACTACCCGTTGAGCCCGACAATCTAGCCAGCTTTCTACCCACCTTATAGTGCATTCATCCAGCCCATACTTCCTTAACTTGCTGACAAGAATGCTGTGGGAGACCGTGTCAAAAGCTTTGCTAAAGTCAAGAAACAATACATCCACTGCTTTCCCTTCATCCACAGAACCAGTAATCTCATCATAAAAGGCGATTAGATTAGTCAGGCATGACCTTCCCTTGGTGAATCCATGCTGACTGTTCCTGATCACTTTCCTCTCCTCTAAGTGCTTCAGGATTGATTCTTTGAGGACCTGCTCCATGATTTTTCCAGGGACTGAGGTGAGGCTGACCGGCCTGTAGTTCCCAGGATCCTCCTTCTTCCCTTTTTTAAAGATGGGCACTACATTAGCCTTTTTCCAGTCATCCGGGACTTCCCCCGTTCGCCACGAGTTTTCAAAGATAATGGCCAAGGGCTCTGCAATCACAGCCGCCAATTCCTTCAGCACTCTCGGATGCAATTCGTCCGGCCCCATGGACTTGTGCACGTCCAGCTTTTCTAAATAGTCCCTAACCACCTCTATCTCTACAGAGGGCTGGCCATCTCTTCCCCATTTTGTGTTGCCCAGCACAGCAGTCTGGGAGCTGACCTTGTTAGTGAAAACAGAGGCAAAAAAAGCATTGAGTACATTAGCTTTTTCCACATCCTCTGTCACTAGCTTGCCTCCCTCATTCAGTAAGGGGCCCACACTTTCCTTGGCTTTCTTCTTGTTGCCAACATACCTGAAGAAACCCTTCTTGTTACTCTTGACATCTCTTGCTAGCTGCAGCTCCAGGTGCGATTTGGCCCTCCTGATATCTTTCCTACATGCCCGAGCAATATTTTTATACTCTTCCCTGGTCATATGTCCAACCTTCCACTTCTTGTAAGCTTCTTTTTTATGTTTAAGATCCGCTAGGATTTCACCATTAAGCCAAGCTGGTCGCCTGCCATATTTACTATTCTTTCGACTCATCGGGATGGTTTGTCCCTGTAACCTCAACAGGGATTCCTTGAAATACAGCCAGCTCTCCTGGACTCCCTTCCCTTTCATGTTAGTCCCCCAGGGGATCCTGGCCATCTGTTCCCTGAGGGAGTCAAAGTCTGCTTTCCTAATGCTTTTCTAATGCTTTAATCATTCTTGTAGCTTTCCTCCAAACCCTCACCAATTTATCAACATCCTTCTTGAACTGTGGGCACCAGAACTGGATACAGAATTCCAGCAGGGGTCACATCCATGTTAAATACAGAGATAGTATAACCTCTCTACTCCTGCTGGAGACTCAGAAGGCAGTTCATTTTGCTTCTTCAAAAGAAACCCAGGATAACACATCACAGCAATTCTGGTGTAAATAATTCATCAACTTCAGAATGAGTTTCATCCATCCATGACTCTTCCCTAGCTCCTGAGCTTAGATTAACTTGTTTCCATTACAACTCCTGTTTTTGATATATTTGTTCTCCACAGGTAGAGAAATTAATCCATGCTAGGGCAGATTGCTGGGTCAGATGATAATTTTACTACTGTTGGCAGACAACATGCATGCTGCCTACATGTGTGTTAACCAGATACATGGGACCTGATTCTCTACTGACTTGCACTTTGTGTAGTCATTTGAACCTCCCTAGGTAACCCATTCCAGTGCTTCACCACTCTCCTAGTGAAATAGTTTTTCCTATTATCCAACCTAGACCTTTCCCACTGCAACTTGAGACCATTGCTCCTTGTTCTGTCATCTACCACCACTGAGAACAGCCTAGCTCCATCCTCTTTGGAACCCCTCTTCTCTTCTGCAGACTAAACAAGCCCAGTTCCCTCAGCTTCTCCTCATAAATCATGTGCCCCAGCCCCCTGATCATTTGGTTCTAACTTGGTTCACAGGACATAGGCCGAAGTTCCCTTACCAGTGTAATTTCTTCAGCTAGAGTTTAACTTGACACAACAGATATCTGATGCCACAGCACAGCAGCTCTATGGTTCGCCATCCTGCCTTTGGAGGTGCCCTACAGGCATGCCAATGGTGCCCAGAAATTTTTCACACAGTCTGCACAGCTGAACCACTCTCACTTTAATTTAGCCTAGCATCTACACATCAACTTTTGTATCTTACAGTAGACAAACCCCCCTCAAGGTCCACCTCCTGAGGTTCCCCTGTGCAGGCACTCACCACAGTTCCCTGTTACCTGTTGCAGGTTGTGAGGCTGTCATCGAGTGAGTCCTATGGGCAGAGCAGAAGGGACATGGGCCACTGGAAGCGGGGCGAGGACAGGCAGGCCCCTGCAGGGCAGCCCTGGTGCAGGAGCTGGCCCCATGCAGCAGTGAGGAGGAACTAATGCTGGCTGCCCCGCTGCTCACTTGGGTTTGGCCCCACAGACTCCACCATGACTGGAGGTGGGGGCGTGGTGTCAAAACCGAGGGAGTGTCATTGAGACTTGGGGGACTCGGTGCCGCTCACTCAATTTTGACTCTGCTGCCCCCTTGTCATGACAGCGGCTGAGGGGCCAAATCTGAGTTGGCAGTGCCCTCACCATTGCCATGGGGCTGGCTCCTCCACCAATACCTGAACCAGAGCAACTGGAGCTCAGCTTGGGCCACCCCTCACAAACTGGCCCATTGTGAAAACTGACCATTAATTCCTGTTCTTTGTTTCCTGACTTTTAACCAGTTACTGATCCATGGGTGGACCTTCCCTCTGATCCCATGATTCCTTACTTTGCTGAAGAGCCTTATCAAAGGCTTTCTGAAAGTCCAAGTATGCTACATCCACTGCATCATCCTTGTCCACATGCTTGTTGACACCTGTTACCCAGGGTTCTTTCAACCCAAAGCTCTTGGTAACTTTTACTCTGTGTGAGGTGGTATCAGGAAATAAATCAGGGGAGACACGGCCGTCCGACTGATAGATGGCTGGCACAAACAGGACAGCACAAGAGTGCTTTCACTTAAAGCTAAACGTTACTTAGTCTCAAGCACTTACACATATCCGCAACAGGTTAGTAAAACACCCTCAACCCTTGATAATTACCAAAGCTGAGCATGGTTCTTGAGTGACACAGCGGCAGGCTTCAGGTGGCCAAATCTTCCATCTCCCAATGGGGACTGTAAGATGTATCCAGAGGGAGAGCCCAAAAAGAGTCCAACTATCTCAAATTCCCCCCCCCCCATTTATACATTAGTAATAGACTGACATATCCCTTAAAGAAAACTTGTTAAGTAAGCAGTTTCAATGGTCAAGCAAGAGGTTCCTTCTGATTATTGATTTACCAGGTGTGGGTTTTTCCAGAGTTTGAAGCCTTTAGGTACCAATAGACATTCCTGGGGCACATCCTGCTCTTCTAAAATGCATGTATCAGCAACTTCAACACAATTCTTATCAGGAAGGATGCGGGGTCAAGCTGCCCCTTCTGTGGCACCCAAAACTCCCTCCCCTCCTGCCTTGGTCAAACTGAGAGTGCTGAATGGCCAATTTACAGCCTGCTGACCTGGCCGCTTTTAGCAATAAGCAATAGTGGTTTCAAGCACTTTCCTGATTTCCCAAAGTCTCCCGTACAACACCCACACAGAATTCGAACAGATTGGTGAGGCATGATTTCCCTTTACAAAAGCCATGTTAACTCTTTCTGAATTTATCATGTTCATCTATGTGTCTGATAATTCTATTATCTATAATAGATATAATAATTATTATAGTTTCAACCAATTTGCCTGGTGCTGAAGTTAGGCCTACCAGCCTGTAATTGCCAGGATCTCCTCTGGAGCCCTTTAAAAAAATTCAGTGTTACTTTAGCTATTCTCCAGTCATCTAGTACAGGTGCTGATTTAAGCGATAGGTTACACATCATAGTTAAAAGAAAAGGGGTACTTGTGGCACCCTAGAGCCTAACACATTTATTTGAGCATAGACTTTCGTTAGTCTCTAAGGTATCACAAGTACTCCTTTTCTTTTTGCGGATACAGACTAACGCGGCTGCTACTCTGAAACATCACAGTTAGTTCTGCAATTACATATTTGAGTTTCTTCAGAACTCTTGGGTGATACCATCTGGTCCCAGTGACTTATTACTGTTTAATTTATCAATTAACCTCTATTGACCCCTCAATCTTGGACAGTTCCTCAGATTTGTCACATAAAAGGAATGGCTCACGTTGTGGGAATCTCCCTCACATCTTCAGCAGTGAAGACTGATGCAAAGAATTCATTTAGTTTCTCTGCAGTGGCCTGGTCTTCCTTGAGTGTTCTTTTAGGGCCCCAATCATCCAGTGGCCCCACTGATTGTTTGGCAGCCTTCCTGCTTCTGATGTACTTACAAAAATGTTGTTAGTTTTTGAGTCTTCTGTGTCTTTTGCTGCTGAATTATCTACCTGGAAGGAAAGAAAGAAAGACCCCTGTCCTGTCAGGGTCAGGTTCACTCTGGTTGGGTTCTTTGGGTCTGTATCTACTTCATTTACTATTATTTATTTATATTATGATCGCCCAGTTGAGATTGGGGCCCCATTGTGCTAGGCACCGTACTTACACATTGTAAGAGACAGTCCCTTCCCCCAAAGAGCTGACAGCCTAAATTTCTAGGAACTCGGACTCTTCCAAGAACATTACAGGGCAGAGCAAGAGGGAGGGCCAGGACAGAGTCTTAATGCCCGTCCCTAACCTTGGATTTCTGCTGTTCGGGATGCCAGGCAGAGGCTTACAGAAGGGAGTATCTTACTCTCTCTTAATCCCTTCATAGGCACATAGTTTAGGCCACAATCTGGCCTTGTGAATGTAATATACTCTCATTATTAATCTCAAATCTACAATAAGGTAAATGTATGTTCAGTGTCTTTCCTAAGGTTAGAGTGTAATTTTGGGAAAAGGCCTGAGCAAAGGATGGGGTATCTGACACACCACCCGAGGGATAGCCCCGGGAAGCACGGTAACCCACAAAGTCACAGATCTCCCCTTGGTCCTCTCTTGCAAAAGAATCTGCCTCCTCCATGCTCCTGAGCTGCTTCTAGTTACCCCTGACACCTGGGTGAAGCACCCAGGTCACAGACTAGCCCTTCCAATATTAGACCTGGTATTTGTATTAATTATGACTGTTTTCTTTATTACATTATTAATATTTTAGTCACTTTCTTACCAGTTAAATGATTGAACCCTGCCTGTGATGGGGTCTACAGGCCCCACACTGAACTAAAGCTGGGAGTACAACAGTATTGGGCTAGGGAGGCCCTATCCCTCAACACATGAAGGGCATGTTCCAGGTTGAGGAACAATTTAAAAGGTAGCCCAGGAAAAGTGGGGAATGAGCTGTAAGTGGCATCAGGAAGCAAGGCTGGATGCCGAGAGCCGTGCCAGGAGTGGCAATAACTTTGTGGAGGCTGCTCTGGTGGCAGGGACTTGGGTTCCCACCCACCCCTTTGGGAGCTGAAAGCCCTAAGAGAGACATGACTGACTCAACAGGACCCTAAGAGACTGAGGAGAATCTGCTAAACTAGCAACCACACCCCAAACTGAGATGCTCCAGACTGGTGGGAAGTGACCCAGGGGAAAATATTATTTGGGGGAGCTCAAAAAGTGGGCTGGATGCTTTGATAAACCCATAGGCCCCTGGGTTAGGAGCTGGTGGGCTTGGGTCCCCCTACCTTGCCCCCCCCACCCACTCCTCTAAATTGCTGGGGGTGCAATCAGAGCATGCAGGTGGTGATTGAAGCTACAGTTGAGGCCCTCTCTGGGATGACTGGGCCCCAAGAAACTGTAAGAAACTGACTACTAGGCAAGTTGGTCATCAGACCTTCCCGCTACAGCCCCATTCCAACTTTTTTTTTATTAGTGGGACTTTGTCTTGTTGCAAAGACCACGAAAGCCCAGATGTAGAGTTCTTTAGCTATTAAAAATACTTAAATACATTATTGGTTAGATAGAAACAGAAATATCAATTGGATGTGTGATTCTGTTTAGGTTCTTTTATTGCTGTGTGTCATCTCCATATTCTAAACATCTTGTCTTCATGCCTTAGGCCTGGTTTACCCTACAAAGTTAGGTCAACATAAGCCACCTTGCGTCGACCTAGTTGTGCATGTGTCTATACTTAAATTTGTCTCCCACCAATGTAAGCTCTCCACTATGCCAATATAGTAACCCCACCTCCCAGAGTGGCATTGAGCCTGGGTTGATAGAGTGAGGTTGATACAGCATGACTGTAGAAATTGTGTTACCTATGTTGATCCTAACCGTCCTTCAGCAACTGTCTGACAATGCCTGACACTGACTGCTCTGCTCCCAGTTGTGAAACTACTGCCCAGGAGGCATGAAGACTGGAAGCCTCCTACTCCCCACCCTTTAAAGCCTTGCAAATTTTTGAAATGCCTTTTCCTGATTGTTGATTGAGCAAACCTAGCAGCTCTCCATTGTTGTGTGCAACTGCCCAGCTGACCGTGCCGTCTATATGCTTCAGACGTGCTCTGGCTTGGAGTAGTCAGGAGATATTGGATCTCCTGGGTGTATGGGGAGAAGAGGAGGTGCAGGCATGGCTATGGACCAGCCATAGAAACATGGACATCTATGAGCAGATTGCTCGGGGGATGCAGGAGATGGGGTATGACAGGGGCCAACAGCAATGCCATGTGAAAGCAAAAGAACTGCAGAAGGCATACCAGAAGGCCAGGGATGCTGAAAGTCAATTCAGTGCTCAGCTGCAGACCTGCCACTTTTACAAAGAACTGCATGCCATAGTTGTGTGCCTCCACACACAAAACGGTGGATACCTCCAAAGATCCTGAGACACTGGCCCCTGCCGGGAACAATGGGGAGGAGGTGGAGGAGAAAGAGGAGGGTGGGGGACATGGGGCCTGGGGGAGATCCATTCTAGAAATTGGGAATAAAGGACCAGATCTTCATCAAGTGCCAAATGGCATTTCATAGAATTTAAGGCCACAAGGGACCATTAGGTCATCTGGTCGGACCTCCTGTATATCACAGGTCATTAAATTTCACCCCGTTACCGCTGTTTAAAGTCCAATTACTTGTGTTAGAGTAAAGCATTTCAGACCTCAGGATGCTAAGCTGGTGTGTGCCACAGGCAGAGAACAGCAGGGACTGACTCCAAAGGGCCCCTGTGATGGGAGGGAATTGATTAGGTGAGATATACCTAGATGACCCTAGCAAGTGATCAGCACCCCACACTGCAGAGGAAGATGAACCCCTGCAAGGTCCCGGCCAATCTAACCTTCCCAAGTACAAATCTGGCAACCAGTTGGACTCAGAAAATAGGAGCAAGACACACCAGCCAGGCATCCAAGAAAGAGGATTTGCTGTATCACCCCAGAGCCCTGGCCCACCCCATCTGGTGTCCTGTCACTAGCGAGGTCAATCCCCGATGCTTTGCAAGAAGGTGATAAAACCCTGACTGAATAATGTCACCTCCGTTGACTTCAATGACTCTGCATTGCTTGGCACCAGCTCGGGATCGGGGGGAAGAGGGGAGAAGCGCCCCCTTCCCAAATCCACAAGCGGTGAAAGGAAGCTACATTTCAGGCCAAAGTTTTCATGAGTGACTAGGGATTTTGAGCACTTCAAATTTGGGTGCCTAATGCAGGCACCTCAGAGCACTCTGCACTTTGTAAAAACCAGGCCTCTTACAAGGATGTTTTAAGCTGGGCAGCCAAATTATATGAGGCACCCACAGTGATCGTTGAAAATGGCGGCCATGAAACAAAGACTTTTAAAGCATGTAGGTCAATGGTTGTCAACCTCTTTCATACAATGACCCACTTCGCCATCCCAGCACCATCCTGGGATCCCTTCTCCATGGGGTAGGCAAAACCCCACTTGCACTGAGCAATATGAAAAGGGCCTGATGGGCAGAATTCCCAGGCTGAGAACTCTAATCAGTGGCCATGGGAACTGGTATTTTAACCTGGCAGTCACCCTTTAAAACCAAGTGTGCTCATGTACATTTACATTCGTGTATGTGCCTGCAAAGGCAAGGAGAGGAGTGAAATCTGATCAGCGGGTCAGATTTTTCCAGTTCAAACCGAGCAGAAACCATTAGTCATCTTATTGTACTTTTTGTGTTCCGCACTTCAGGGATGTTCTGTTGAAATGTTCTGAGCCAGCGGCTTATTGCTAGGGTGTGTCAATGATACATATGGCAAGCTGAGGCAACTCCTTCTGGCAAGCTGAATGTATTGAAAGGAGCCTGACTGACAGATGAAGAAAATTAGGGAGATTGGAGGAAAAGGAAAGATCAGAGAGAGAAAGAGAGTGAGAGGGCTGGTTTCATTCAGTTATGTACACAATATGTTAAGTAATCACTTAAATAATTCAGTAGTAATGATTCATCTCAGTTCTGCCCTGGGAAAGATCTGGCCTAGTTAAATCCTGCATAGATGCTCTAAGCTGGAGCTGGGATAAAAACATCCATGCTCTTGTTAGCTGTGTATTATGTAAGGGAAGACTGATCCCTTCTAGTTGGGAGAAAGGCCGAGAACGGATGGGTTGTAGGTTGCATTGTGGGTTCTTGAAACCACAGGGACAGCTGTGCATCATAGAAGGTTTCCCCAGAAGGAGGAAATCGTCCAAGTGTGACTTCAAGGCTTCATAAAATGTATTGCCTAGTCATACTGGCAGAGGATGCTACTGCCAACTTGACATGGAGAGAGAGAGAGAGAGAGAGAGAGACTCTTTCTTCAGTGACATTAATTGATCAACCATTTCTTTAGGTGCCAGTAGAGAGATGAGGTGTAAGCACAGGCCAGGAAGCCAGGGACTCCTAATCCCAGCTCAGATTCACTACATCCTTTCACCTTCTAATGGAGAGATGGCTCTCTTAGCTAGAGGGCATGTAATTTTCTGCTTTATTTTTATATTCCCATTTCTGTACATGGAGAAAGGGGTTTTCTTAATAACTGGGCACTCGGATAGTTGGAGGTTACTGAATAGGATACAGAGCTTTTCGTCTCGGCATCAGCATCAATCCGATTTAGGATAGTAGCAAGTGACGAGGTACCCCTTGAAAAAGGAGTTGGTGCATCTTAGTCTAGTTCATTGTAGACATTTATCCACATCCCAAAAGAGCAACTGGGACCCCTTCTAGCAGTTCCAGCCAAGGACTCAATAGATGATGGAGACCTAACTTCCTTCTCAGGCTTTAAAGATGGCCACCTGACGGTCAGGGTGGAGGCATGCAGATAGGATGGACACTTGTACTGCCCCTGTGCATACCATTGGATGGATATACTGAGGGCTTCAGTCTCTCAGGTTGCCAGCCCAGCTCTGTTCATGAGCACAACACAGAGCTGACAACCTCATCTGGGAGAAATTGCTTGTTTCCTGGCACAGGCCAAAAGGCAGGTCAGCACCTGTATTACTCCTGCCATTTCCTATCTATTCTGTAATGGCAGGTCCAAGTCGGTGCACAGATACGTTAAAAACAGAAAGAAGAGGCTCTGTACTATTTCTGCAGCAATGTGTGGCATAACAGGAGACTCTGAAAGGCTTTAAACCTAAAGCAGTTGGCGAGGAGCAGCAGGAGACAGCCTGCTAGGAGGTCCTTCCAGTTCTCTTGGCACTGCACTTGGCACCCACCATGTGTCCTGATGGTAAACACAGATTCTCCTGCCCTGTTTGCTAATCTTTAAGTTTCAGAGCCCTCTGTGCATCATTAAAACTCTTGAACCCTGCCACTTGGTGTCCTCAGCTTAGGGATGATGTTGGAGAAATAAAAGCAGCTTCTGGATTCACGGATTCATTCCTGCTAGGAGTCTAGCTGTGGAAAGAAAGCACCAGTCACTGATCCAGCTAAAGAAGCAGGATTATTAGCTTGTTCTCAGGTCTGGACATTCTCCTTGGCACTCTCTTGAGGACTAATCCACAAGCATGTAACGTCCCATCCACATTTGGGATCTGCTGAAGTTGCCTGAGTTGAAATTGGTCTATATATAAGACCGTGATTAACCCCAAGCATATGGTAACAGCCCCCACTTCAAATTCAAGGATGTCTGGTTCAAAGCAGTTTTTGGTAGAGCAAAATCATTAAAATAAAGAGTGCTTAAACAGAATGCACCTCAGATGAACTCTGCTTTATGGCTCAATACGGCTTTATTATAGAAGAGTGGGAGCATAGCCATAGTTAAGGGTGAGACTTGCTTACTGTTTAATAGCAGGCATCCGATGAAGTGAGCTGTAGCTCACAAAAGCTTATGCTCTAATAAATTTGTTAGTCTCTAAGGTGCCACAAGTACTCCTTTTCTTTTTGCGAATACAGACTAACACGGCTGCTACTCTAAAATCTACATGCTTACTCAGACTGGCTTGAAAATTGCAGTGCCTCATGGAGGTTTGGGATAGGGTTATTTTGGTCCAAATTTTTAAGTAACTTAAAAAAGATGTTCCCAAGATACAGCCCTCCTAAAAAAGCAGATAATATAGTACACAGGATTACATTGTCACCACAGTGACCAGTATGAAACCTTTGGGTTCTCCATATGTGGGCATCTCTCCCAGAAAGTGTGTCCATCTCTTACTAGACATCTCTCCCGGCTAAGTGTGTCTGTGTCTTGTCAAGATGTATCCACACTCCTTTCCTACTGGCTGGTTTCCAAGACCAGCTAACCCCATTAACCTTTGCGGTCATTAAGTCAGCCTAAACCAAAGTATGAAGAAGCAGAACCAGGTTGAATCTAATATGTATGGCTGCATTTCCCCTTGGTTCTCCACCAATTTCCCCTCTGATGTCTCTTGTGTCATGTAACCAAAACAAGCTTTCAGTACTAATCTCTCTCCTTTCCTCTCTACACCAGGTGTGGTTGATAAACAATTTCCTTGAGTTGTCTTCTCCAGTCTTGCATAACCTCCATGTCTGGTTTCAAGGAAGGTTTCTAGTAATATGTTAGGGATGGGGATTTTGTTAGTTCCTTCCGTCTCTCTCCCTGGCTAGGATAAAAGGAGTACTTGTGGCACTTTAGAGACTAACAAATTTATTTGAGCATAAGCTTTCGTGAGCTACAGCTCACTTCATCGGATGCATGCAGTGGAAAATACAGTGGGGAGATTTTATATACACAGAGAACATGAAACAATGGGTGTTACATACACACTGTAACCAGTGATCAGGTAAGGTGAGCTATTACCAGCAGGAGAGCTGGGGTGTGGGCGGAAACCTTTTGTAGCAATAATCAAGGAGGCCCATTTCCAGCAGTTGACAAGAATGTGTGAGGAACAGTAGGGGGTGGGGAAATAAACATGGGGAAATAGTTTTACTTTGTGTAATGACCCATCCACTCCCAGTCTCTATTCAAGCCTAAGTTAATTGTATCCAGTTTGCAAATTAATTCCAATTCAGCAGTCTGTCACTGGAGCCTGTATTTGAAGTTTTTTTTGTTGAAGAATTGCCACTTTTGGGTCTGAAAGCAAGTGACCGGAGAGACTGAAGTATTTGCCAACTGGTTTTTGAATGTTATAATTCTTGACGTCTGATTTGTGTCCATTGATTCTTTTATGTAGAGACCGTCCGGTTTGGCCAATGTACATGGCAGAGTGGCATTGCTGGCACATGATGGTAAGTGGAGAATGAGGATCGCATGCTCCCAGTACCAAACAGGTTGTGCATGGGACTTCAACGCTCATTTGCTACCACCTGGAAAGAGCAGGATCTATCACTATCCACGTGAAGTATCAAGAAGTGCAAAGAGATGTGCAGTGGGTTGTGTGGCTTTGAGATTGTGCTCTCTGGTAGAGGAAGAATAGGCTTTCCACGGTTTCATGAAACTCTTTCACGGCATCAAATTCCCAACCATAGGGCAGGATCCTATGTGCATTCCCTCCAGAGTGGTGTGCAAGTGCCGCAGTTCTTTGCAATTCTGCCATTGTGTCTGGTTCCTCCTGGATAGTGAGGATTGTATGAGCTGCATTTACAGTGTAGGGCACTGTGCCATCCTGTCCTCATTGAAAGAGATGCAGATCCCATGCACTCATCAGTAAGTCTTCTACATTAGGCTTTCTTAAAATGTCCCACCTTTGAAGACAGACAAGGTAGGTGAGGTAATCTCTTGTATTGGACCAACTTCTGTTGGTGGAAGGTACAAGCTTTTGAGCTTCACAGAGCTCTTCTGCAGGTCTGGGGAAGGTATGCATATTGTAGGAGACCACTTAAAATGAAGCGGGCAATTCAGGGTTAGCAGGCAGTGGGGTGTGTTACAAATTGCTGTAATGAGTTGTAAAACCTGTTGAGTTCAGGGTTTTTAGTGTCTAGCAGAGTTATGAATTTAAGCTCTCAGGCTCACCTTTTGAAGGTGTTGTGCAGGAGTCCTTTGAGGACAAGGACTGGTCTACACTAGAAAGTTAGGTTGACCTAGCTACGTCGCTCATTGAGAGATGTAGTTAAGACAACTTCTGCTGGTTAAGGAGACACGCGTTCCATTCAAGCTTACACTGAGCTTTTCAACTTCTAGGCATTTCTGTCATACATCACTTATCAGAGAGTCTTCTTCCCCAGAGCCCTTGTTGCTTGGGCAATATCTGCATTGCCCCATGAAGGGAATGACAAATATATCCACTGTCTTCTTTATGTTCACCACATCCAGTTACAAGGGAATTTATCGATTGGAAAATCTGTATTAAGCAACAGGAGGCTTTGAACAAACATGTACCCATCTGTACTGTAGTATCTCCTCAGGCAGGAATAAACCCACTAGTTCTGCTCAGCACGGAACTAAATCTGTTGAGCTTGGAAAGACTGTGAAGGAGATGGCAGTCAAATACCGGCATTGGTTGAAAGGTTTGTGGTAACTCTACTGGCTCTGCAGGGTATGTCTTTCTGGTCATTTCCACAGAAAATATGCCATGCTTCATTCTCTGTTTTACTTGGGACATGAAAAATAAACCAAAAGCTCACTTTCATAGAAGCAATGGCTTCTGGACTAATGGCAAACTATGTATATATTACACACACAAAAGCCCTATGTCAAAAGAACAATTTTACGGTTGCAGTCAAGGAATCCAAAGTTAGGACATGCTGAAATTATGGTTGGTCAAGCAACCTTAATGCAGCCCCCTTGTGCATATGCATTATGATAGTTTTTAATGACATGCGCCCACTCAGTTTCTGAGCAGCCTATGACCACAGCAGGGCTGCCTGGTTGACCAGTCCATCTGATTGGCCAAGGAAGTCAGGAAGTCTGTTTTTAAGCCCTACAGCAACAACTGGTCTCTGGCTGCTCAACCATTATGCCCACCACTGTGAACGCTCTTGTGCCTGCCTTGTTCCCAGCCTTGCTCCAATCTTGCTCCTGCCCTGCCCTAGTCCCCTCCAGCCCTGCTTCCCTACTGGCTTCCTGACTCCAGCTCTGTCCCTGGCTTCTGGCTCCAACCCTGTCATAAATATAAAGGGAAGGGTAAACACCTTTAAAATCCCTCCTTTCACCTGTAAAGGGTTAAGAAGCTAGGATAACCTCGCTGGCACCTGACCACAATGACCAATGAGGAGACAAAATAATTTCAAAGCGGGGGGGGGGGGAACAAAGGGTCTGTGTCTGTCTGGATGATGCTTTGGCCGGGGACAGAACAGGAATGGAGTCTTAGAATTTAGTAAATAATCTAGCTAGATATGCGTTAGATTATGATTTCTTTAAATGGCTGAGAAAATAAGTTGTGCTGAATGGAATGGATATTCCTGTTTTTGTGTCTTTTGTAACTTAAGGTTTTACCTAGAGGGATTTCTATGTTTTGAATCTAATTACCCTGTAAGGTAATGATTTTACAGCAGTGATTCTTTTTACTTTTTCTTCTATTAAAATTTTTCTTTTAAGAAACTGAATACTTTTTCATTGTTCTAGATCCAAGGGTTTGGGTCTGTGGTCACCCATGCAAATTGGTGAGGTTTTTTTACCAAACCTTCCCCAGGAAGGGGGGTGCAAGGTTTTGGTGAGGATTTGGGGGGAAAGACGTTTCCAAATGGCTCTTTCCTAATAAAAAAACCTGGTTAGACATTCGGTGGTGGCAGCGAAAGTCCAGGGACAAAAGGTAAAATAGTTTGTACCATGGGGAAGTTTTAACCTAAGCTGGTAAAAATAAGCTTAGGAGGTTTTCATGCAGGTCCCCACATCTGTACCCTAGCGTTCAGAATGGGGAAGGAACCTTGACAGACCCTTTAGCTTTTGTTACTGGTTTTCTGACCTCGAGCTCTGGCTCCTGCTTCCTGCTCCAACCACTAGGCTCCGTGTCTTCCCTCAGCCAACTGGCTCAGATTCCTGCCCCCACCCCAACTTCTCTCATTGACTCCCAGTCTCCTTCCATGGCTCCCAGTCCGCCCCCCCTGCCCCCCGCTCCCAGTCTCCTTTCCTAACCATCCCAGTCTCCCTCTTCCAACTCTTAGTCACAGTTTCTCTCCTATCTTTCAGTCCCAGTCTTACCAGTCTCCTTGTCCCAATCTACTCCTTTCCTTCCGCCCAGTTCAGGTTTTGTCCCCCTGCATTCAAATCAGGTAGCTTCCTCCTCCACGCCAGCAGGGGGATCATTGAGAGCATGGGAGAGACAGGCCCGTTCCAGTGCCCACCCTCGCTTGGAGTGACTGGGAGCAGCAATTACAGCAAAGTCCAGCTTCGCCCCTGAGCCCTGGGCTGCAGCCTGCTCACTCGTTCTGTGGGGTTGGCACATGCACAGTCTAATCAGCATTAGCAACTGTGCAAGGCTGGAGCATGCTCAGTAAGGACTGCATCTTTGGAGATTTTAGCTAGATCTGCCAAGTCTCTACTGCAAACTGCAATTTTTCAAAGGTTTATAACTTGGCCCACTTTGGGTGGATTTTCACTGGGATGGCAAAAGGCACATCCCGGACACACAGGCCAACTTCCTGCCAAATTTAAAGTCCCTCTTCCAAGGCCTAGGGGTGCTAAAGTATTTCAAAGTAAAGATTTTAGGATTTTTTTTTAACATGGGCAAAACAAGGTCTATTTCCCTAACGTCATTCTCAGAAGTGTCTGAACCATTCTGGCCAAAAAGCTCCAAAAAAATTCAGCTTGAGGCTGACACCTGGCATAGTAAATTTCAGCCCAAGTGGTTAACATTTTGCAAAGTTATCAATAACTGGAAACAGGGTCTTATGATGGGAAGTATCAGACAACCGTTATAATAGGCACTATTGGCATACCACTTACAATAAGAATTCCACATAGAACTGCCCTCTTTCAAAATGGCTGCCATCTCCCATTGTTCTCAATGGGAATTGGTTCATACCTTGCCCACAGTTAGGGGCCATGTTGAGAAGGGTATCTCTCTCCCCCTGATCTGAATGGGAATGAGTCTCCCAGGGTGTCTTTAATACACATGGCTGCTGCCGTGACAGAGTGAGGGGGGAATAAGGAGAAGAAAAAAACCCTGATGTTTCCTTAAAAATCGGTTTAATCTAATTTGGGACTGCCAATATTAAAATGCCTTTACTGTAATCTCATGATGACACTCCAGGGGAGCGTTAAGGTGGTTTGGGTACATTATCTATATCAATGAAGCGTCAGAACTCAGCATGGGTGGATATCTTTTTAGCTTTAACTCTGAATTTCCTGGGTTTATTATGCTCCGTTTGGGGATATCTGCAACATCCCTGCAATAGTTTATCCGAAATTACTACATGTATTCACCCTTAAGCGCATCTTACATAGGCGCCGACTTTCTAATGTGCCAGGGGGTGCTCCCCTGTCTCCGCCCCCTGCCCCCGCTATATCACTTCCCCCAAGGCCCCACCCCCAGCCTGCCTCTTCCTGCCCCACCTCTTTCCGCTCCGCTCCAGCTCCGCCTTTCCCTGCCCTGTTCTGCCCCCTCCCCTGAGCGCACCCTGCCTGTGCTCCTCCCCCCTCAGTGCCTCCTGCATGCCACAGAACAGCTGATCTGCAGCGGCTGGGAGGCACTGGGAGGGAGGGGAAAGTGCAGAAGGGGGTCTGCCAGTGGTGCCCACCTTTTTTTTTTTCCCAATGGGTGCTCCGGCCCTGGAGCACCCATGGAGTCAGCACCTCTGGCATCCTAACATAAATAAGGTCTGGGGATAGACACCTAGAGCTGCATTTTCAAAAGGGAGCAGCAGAGAAGGACTAGTCAAAGAGGACCCCAGGTTACAGGCCTGGGTGACAAGGAAGAGGATGGTGGAATCTCCTTCCTTAGAGGTTTTTAAGGTCAGGCTTGACAAAGCCCTGGCTGGGATGATTTAGTTGGGGATTGGTTCTTCTTGGAGCAGGGGGTTAGACCAGATGACCTCCTGAGGTGCTTTCCAACCCTGAGAGTCTATGATTCTATGATCAGTGATAGCTGTTATCACGCAATACCATGTAGGGTGATGGCTCTCACTGCTCCAGAAAGCTCCCATTGTGTTTCCAATTTATCATTGCCTAGAGCCACTTTCAGGAAAACTCTTGCCATTGATTCATTTTGTGTAGGCATTGGAAGGGCTGAGTCTGCTCCATCAACTCCCACTTGGGAAATTTGCTGCCCACCACTGTCTTTTTCTCTTTTTTTCTGGGGCGGGGGGGGGCGGGGAGGGCGGGAGGTATTCATAGATTCTAAGGCCAGAAGGGACCACTTTGATCATTTAGTCTGACACCCCGTATAACACATGCCATGGGACTTAGCTGAATTAATTCCTGTTTGAGCTACAGCAGATCTTTTAGGAAACATCCAGTCTCAATTTAAAGATTGCCAGTGATGGAGAATCCACCATGACCCTTGGTAAATTATTCCAATAGTTAGTTACTCTCAGTGTTAAGAATTTGCGCCTTATTTCCAGTCTGAATTTGTCTAGCTTTATTCCAGATCTCGTCATACCTTTGTCTGCTAGACTGAAGGGCCCATATCAAATTTATGTTCCTCGTGTAGGTACTTATAAACGGCGATCAAGGCACCCGTAATCGCTGCTTTGTTAAGATAAATAGATCGAGCTCCTTGAGTCTATCACTATAAGGCAGGGTTTCTAATCCTCTAATCATTCTCATGACTCTTCTCTGAACCTTTTCCAGTTATTGAAGTGTGAACACCAGATCTGGACAGTGCCAAACACAGTAGCAATCCTTCATGTGCCCTGCAGAGTCCTTTGGGTTGGTTTTGGGATTATTTATATTACAGAAATAAGCCCAGATACATCCACCCCGCCTTGATTTTTGAGGAAGTTCACATCCAAAACTCAACTCTGCAGCCATATCTCTATCAATATTGAAACCAGACTCCTACATCAATGACACCTCTGAACGATGGGAACATTTGTATTCATATCCCTGCTTTTTGTCTTGGGCCTATTGCTAATTTATTAATTTTACAGGCTTCTGCTTTGGATGGATCTGTCTGGTTCCTGCATCCATAGGTCTGAGCACTATCACCAGAAGGGCTTTGTTTGATGGGGCATCATCCTGAGCTACCCTGACTTGATTATTAGTGTGTGCAGCTCAGAGTGCTGGGAAGGGAGGGATCCTGTGGCCATAGGGCCATGATGGTATCTCATGCTGCCCATTTCTAAGTGTGTGACGCAGTGTGGTCTGAGGAGGTTTCCCATGACAGGGGTGGCCAGATGTGAGTCTTAGATGCCCAAAGGGAAAAGAGTGAGTCCCTGTGTTATGAAATGGCTTTTCTCAGCATCTCCTGCTCAGTCCTAACTCCAGGAAGGCTTTGGCCAGTCTCTTTATGCCCTCAAAGCCCAGCTCTTTAAGGAGGCGTATAAACTGTAGTCTAATTTATTTCAAAAAATCATCTGTGCTACAAACCTTAGCCATACGGTACACGGACCCCATGGTCCTCAGCAGACATTGAACCAGGGAATCTCGGCACCAAAAGCACAGGTCCCTGCCACTTGTGCCGCACGCAGGAGTAGCTCATTTAGCAGTAATTAGCAGGCTGTTGCAGTCACTGAGGCCATCCACTGGAGGGAGACATGATCACAAATTTGAAGCTCGTACCCTGCATGCTCAAGATCAAGGTGTTACTTTCACAAGCAATCATGCAAACTGATAGTCTTTGTCCTTACACTTCAGATCCCTGTGCCATCACCTCTCCTCCCTGTTGCTAGGTGAGATTGTAAACTCTTAAACACAGGAGCCTGCAGCTTATTTACTCATGCACATCTACCGTGCTAGGTAAATCACAATAGCATTGTTTTGAAAATTTGGGTTTTGTGAGGCCGGACAGTCAGTTGCTTGGTGATGGACATGAAGAGATGTTTGTAAATTCTGCATGGGCCCAGAGGGTTAGATTGGATTCCATTCCATACCAGGTAGGGTGAGATCCAGGCTTTGGTTGGTTGCAGCTGAGAAGATGTTCCCTGATTTTCTTAAAAAGAAAAGGAGTACTTGTGGCACCTTAGAGACTAACAAATTTATTAGAGCATAAGCTTTCGTGAGCTACAGATCACTTCATCGGATGCATTTGGTGGAAAAAACAGAGGAGAGATTTATATACACACACACAGAGAACATGAAACAATGGGTTTATCATACACACTGTAAGGAGAGTGATCACTTAAGATAAGCCATCACCAACAGCAGGGGGGGGAAAGGAGGAAAACCTTTCATGGTGACAAGCAGGTAGGCTAATTCCAGCAGTTAACAAGAATATCAGAGGAACAGTGGGGGGTGGGGTGGGGGGGAGAAATACCATGGGGAAATAGTTTTACTTTGTGTAATGACTCATCCATTCCCAGTCTCTATTTAAGCCTAAGTTAATTGTATCCAGTTTGCAAATTAATTCCAATTCAGCAGTCTCTCGTTGGAGTCTGTTTTTGAAGCTTTTTTGTTGAAGGATAGCCACTCTTAGGTCTGTGATCGAGTGACCAGAGAGATTGAAGTGTTCTCCAACTGGTTTTTGAATGTTATAATTCTTGACGTCTGATTTGTGTCCATTCATTCTTTTACGTCCAGTTTGGCCTGTCCAGTTTGGCCAATGTACATGGCAGACGGGCATTGCTGGCACATGATGGCATATATCACATTGGTAGATGCGCAGGTGAACGAGCCTCTGATAGTGTGGCTGATGTGATTAGGCCCTATGATGGTATCCCCTGAATAGATATGTGGACAGAGTTGGCAACGGGCTTTGTTGCAAGGATAGGTTCCTGGGTTAGTGGTTCTGTTGTGTGGTGTGTGGTTGCTGGTGAGTATTTGCTTCAGATTGGGGGGCTGTCTGTAAGCAAGGACTGGTCTGTCTCCCAAGATCTGTGAGAGTGATGGCTCGTCCTTCAGGATAGGTTGTAGATCCTTGATGATGCGTTGGAGAGGTTTTAGTTGGGGGCTGAAGGTGATGGCTAGTGGCGTTCTGTTATTTTCTTTGTTGGGCCTGTCCTGTAGTAGGTGACTTCTGGGTACTCTTCTGGCTCTGTCAATCTGTTTCTTCACTTCAGCAGGTGGGTATTGTAGTTGTAGGAATGCATGATAGAGATCTTGTAGGTGTTTGTCTCTGTCTGAGGGGTTGGAGCAAATGCGGTTATATCGTAGCGCTTGGCTGTAGACAATGGATCGAGTGGTATGATCTGGATGAAAGCTAGAAGCTTCCTTAGAGGTTTTTAAGGTCAGGCTTGACAAAGCCCTAGCTGGGATGATTTAACTGGGACTTGGTCCTGCTTTGAGCAGGGGGTTGGACTAGATGACCTTCTGGGGTCCCTTCCAACCCTGATATTCTATGATTCTATGATTCTATGATAGAGGCATGTAGGTAGGAATAGCGGTCAGTAGGTTTCCGATATAGGGTGGTGTTTATGTGACCATCGCTTATTAGCACCGTAGTGTCCAGGAAGTGGATCTCTTGTGTGGACTGGTCCAGGCTGAGGTTGATGGTGGGATGGAAATTGTTGAAATCATGGTGGAATTCCTCAAGAGCTTCTTTTCCATGGGTCTAGATGATGAAGATGTCATCAATGTAGCGCAAGTAGAGTAGGGGCATTAGGGGACGAGAGCTGAGGAAGCGGAAGTGAGCTGTAGCTCACGAAAGCTTATGCTCAAATAAATTTGTTAGTCTCTAAGGTGCCATAGGTACTCCTTTTCTCATAGCCTCTTGTGTGGTTACAGCAGCAATGAAATGATGATAACCAGCTCAGTGACACTCAGGAGCCAGCAAGCAGCTTGTACAGTCTAATCCCTGCACTTGGTTGCTAGGATTTCTCCCTTGTATATTTCCTTGGCAGGTTTCACTATTATTCCGCCTTGCTCTGGAGAACCAATAATTAGCTCAGAACAGGGTGGGTTTTCTTCCTTCCCTAGAGCCCTGATGGGCTGCAGATGATGTATTCAGCTGCTGAAATGCCCCAACTTATTGTGGTTCTGGCCTCTGGCATGTTGGGTAAAATGAGCAACTGCAGATTTCCCTATCGTTGTTCCCACAAGAATAGCATCTGGAATCCCAGGAAATCATTAATATTGTTATTACAGTACAGTAACACCTAGAATTCCCTACTGAGATCATCCCTCCCCAGACACACAGGAAGAGCCAGTGCCTCCCCCAGAGAGTCTCACATCTAATTAGACAAGAGAGGCAGAGGATGAGAGCCAGGATTATCAACCCCATTTTATGGATGGGGAACTGAGGCATAGACAGGATAAGTGACTTGGTCAAGGTCACACAGGGAGTCTGTATCAGAGGCTACACCTACCCTACGAGCTGGGGGGTGATCCCTGCCCATGTAGACACACCTGTGCTAGCTCTCATCAAGTTAGTGCACACAAAATAGTAGTGTAGCCACTGTAGCACAGATAGCATGGGCTCGCTGGGGTGTGTATGTATCTGTGGGGGTCAGACAAGTTTGTACTTGAGGTGGCTAGCCCATGCTGCCCGTGCTACTGAAGATAGAGTGCAAAAAATAGTAGTGCAATTCAATGAGAGCTAGCACCAGTATGTCTACGCAAGCTGGGAATCACCCCCCACCCCCAGCTCCGAGTGCAGACATAGCCTTAGACAGTACTTGAACCCAGTCCAGGCTCCTATTAGCAACAGCAATTAGAAAACAGCCATTCACTTAATAACGCTGGGCTTAACGCTGCTCAGTGGGAAGTGTCAGAGTACTTGGCCAAGGTGGGTCAGTACTATGAGCTCTGCTTCACAGATGGGGAAGGGTGATTTGCCGTAAGTGGCAGAGCCAGGGACAGACTAGAGGCTCCCGACTCTGGCTCTGGTATCCAAGCCAGTGGAACCCGCTGCCTCCCAGCTGAGCTCTTTGAGCACTTTGAACTGCTCCTGAAGCTTCCTTCCAGCCCAGTAAGTCAGGAGCTGATGGGTGTTTAGCCGGCTGCCTGCCTTTGGGCCCCCCAGGTTTGAAAATTCCTGTCCTAAAAGACTTAGCCGAGGTCACCCAGTGAGTGTATGTTAGGCTCAGGAATAGAAGCCAGGAGTTCCTGGCTCCCAGGGGTGTGTATGGGAACATACGCATTCTCATTCATGCTCTCTGGTTCTGTCCATCTTGGCACGTTTCTGTAGACTGTAGATAATTGGGAGCTTGTTGGGGCAATAATATAGAGCAGAGGAGGTCGTCACCACCGTAAAGTAATCTTGGCACAGAAGAGGATCTCATCCACGGTTCTATCCTGTGCTCTGGCTCTTTCTAAGCTGCTGGTGCAGGAGGAATTGTAGAACACTTTTCTGATGCTAAACTGAAGGTTCGCTCTGTCCTTTCAACAACATGACTCATTGGCTTGTCAAGTTACTATAAGGGGCCCTTTGGCAAGAGCCCCACCTGTCAGCAGACATAATTAAAGCTAATTTAAAGTACTGCCTGTTGGATCTATTATTAGGGAACAAAACCGGCAGCAAGGCATGAGCTCACCAGCGGGCTGGTGCCAAGGGCTGGCTCATCTGCCATGTGTGCTTACCATCACAATCAGGGACCTGTAG
This sequence comes from Dermochelys coriacea, assembly GCF_009764565.3. NCBI lineage: Eukaryota > Metazoa > Chordata > Testudines > Dermochelyidae > Dermochelys > Dermochelys coriacea. Next base: position 5,688,270 of record NC_050072.1, read on the forward strand.
GATCATAGAATCATAGGATATCAGGGTTGGAAGGGACCTCAGGAGGTCATCTAGTCCAACCCCCTGCTCAAAGCAGGACCAATCCCCAACTAAATCAACCCAGCCAGGGCTTTGTCAAGCCTGACCTTAAAAACATCTAAGGAAGGAGATTCCACCACCTCCCTAGGTAACACATTCCAGTGTTTCACCACCCTCCCTAGTGAAAAAGTTTTTCCTAATATCCAACCTAAATCTCCCTCACTGCAACTTGAGACCATTACTCCTCGTTCTGTCATCTGCTACCACTGAGAACAGTCTAGATCCGTCCTCTTTGGAACCCCCTTTCAGGTAGTTGAAAGCAGCTATCAAATCCCCCCCTCATTCTTCTCTTCTGCAGACTAAACAATCCCAGTTTTCTCAGCCTCTCCTCATAAGTCATGTGTTCCAGTCCCCTAATCATTTTTGTTGCCCTCCGCTGGACATTTTCAAATTTTTCCACATCCTTCTTGTAGTGTGGGGCCCAAAACTGGACACAGTACTCCAGATGAGGCCTCATCAATGTCGAATAGAAGGGAACGATCACATCCCTTGATCTGCTGGCAATGTCCCTACTTATACATCCCAAAATACCATTGGCCTTCTTGGCAACAAGGGCACACTGTTGACTAATATCCAGCTTCTCGTCCACTGTAACCCCTAAGTCCTTTTCTGCAGAACTGCTGCTGAGCCATTCGGTTCCTAGTCTGTAGCGGTGCATGGGATTCTTCCGTCCTAAGTGCAGGACTCTGTTGGGCTCCTCAGATTTCTTTTGGCCCAATTCTCTAATTTGTTTAGGTCCCTCTGTATCCTATCCCTACCCTCCAGTGTATCTACCTCTCCTCCCAGTTTAGTGTCATCCATCCCTATGTGCTATTGCTCCCTCTAGTGTGTTTTCAAATGCTGCATAGGCTCAGCTTTCTAAATGTCCCAAGCGATGGGGCACCCATCCCTTCGGAGCCTCTTCTACAGACCAGTAGATCTGCTTATCCTGGATACTCAGCCTATTTTCCCCTTTCAGACTTTCATCCCATGGCTCATAGTTATCCTGCCTTACACCCCCCTCTGCTGGGGATTTCCCCCTTTTAAACATTTTTACCCTATTGACATGCACCTTCCCATCTCTTAGCCAAGTTGGCCCTACGGAGTCATTGTCCGGTTCCCTTCGGTTTCACAGAGTTTAAGGCCAGAAGGAACTATTAGATAATAGACACTATTATCACAGCCATTAAATTCCACCCAACTACCCCTAGGTGGTCTCATTAGAGCTGTATTGAGAGGGAATGTTCACTCCCTCGTTTGTGACATGACACTTTTGCAAATGGGCTCACAATTCCGTTATGCTTCCTAGAGACCCTCTTCCCCTGCAAACACATGTCTAACATGCTGTCCACTATCTAGGCCTGACAGTGTCAGAGCTGTGCAGGTCTCTCCCTCCCACTGAAGATCTGTATTTCACATTATTTCCCCCTGATCTATTTTCCACATTGCATCCAGCCCCTATTTCTCGTTTTTTCACCTCCCTAGAATTTTTCTGACCTCCTTGGCACCTGCCAGTCTGCATTGTTTTGTACCATTAGTGAATATCACTAACGTGACATTTGCCCCCCTTTTCTTGATCATGAAGGGATTAAAGAGGAGGGGGCCTAACGCAGAGCCCTGCAGAACACTGCTGCTCCTAATTCCCCTTTGTTTACAGTCTTTTAAAAACACATTTGAAAGTTCTGCAGCCTCATGCCTTCCCCACAAGATATCTAGGAAGCGCATGGGTTAAATGTAATTTAGTAGGGCTAGTGCAGTCATGCGCTCAGGAAAAAAATCCCCCAGCGCTAATCAACTTAATGAAACAGCTGAGAATTAAAACCAACCAGAAAAACCCACTTAAACCTATCTGTATATCTAGAATCACACACATGCTCAGATAGCTGTGGCTTACTCTGGAAGGCCCTGATTTGCAGGTTGCTATGAATTTCTCTCTGTTTGTGGGCTTGGCTACTTTGTTCTGGGTTAGCTCCAGTAGTGCCCAGTAGTGGCTGAAAGTTTGAACCCAGTGCCTTGGCATGCTTTTCTGGATATAAAAACAGATGTGTACAAATGGAGTGTATTGTTCTCCCTAGGAAAGTGAATTCCTTTCCCAACCTCTAATGTGCTTTTTGTGCTGCCAGTCTTCTGTTTCCTGATGTATTGGGTGTACCTGCTCTTTTGATCAAGTTAGTTTCATTATTATTCTCATATTACATTAGCATAGAGCTGCAGCTGACATCAGGAACCATGGGGGCCGATTGCTGTATCTGCACATGGTAAGAGACCTTCCTTGCCCTGAAGCATTTACAAGTCGAATAGACAAGCCAGACAAAGGGTGGAAGAAAGGGATAAAACATTCCAAGCAGAAGACTGGGAACAGCAGAGAGATTAAGTGTTTTGCCTATAGTCATACAGCAGAACCAGGACTAGAATTTAGCTCTTCTGAGTTTCAGTACAGCACAATAACCACAGGATACTCTTTCCTCTCCAACTCAAACTACTGAGCTCAGTGACTCATCACCTGGGGGAAGCATTCCATGGTGAGCTAGGTTTCACTCTCAGGAGAGTTGTCCAACACAATGTATACTTACAAGAATTCCCCTACCCTGTGTTTAGGCCCTTCCCACCTCTCTAGATTAGCAGACTGTGCTCAGTTCACACCCCTGGCATGCCATGGAGCTTAGCCCCATTGTGCTAAGTGCTGTGAAAGACATGAGTAAGAGATGATCCCGGCTCCAAAGGGCCAACAGAGTAACCATAGTTGAAGTTGTGAGTGGGATGCAGGGCAGAGGCATCCTGCCAGTTCTGTGCTGCTCAGGGGACTTCCTTATACCTGGAGAATTCAGAGCCATCTGACTGCTCCTTTGCACTGCAGGAGTGGGGCTGTGGATGAGGACCCAAGTATTGTTAATTACCACCATAGGCATAGTTTGACTTCTGTATTTAGGAGGGAAGATCCAGTCAGGCCAACAGAGCCACGATTGTGGGTTGGTATACAGAGACCTCAGCCTGCCTAGTGCCCTGGCAAACACATCCTTCAACATCCATTTTCACCATTTGTTAATGATAAAGAAAAGAAGGAAACGCAGTTAAAACATTTGACATGTGAATCATGGAAGCATAGAATCACAGAACTGGAAGGGACCTTGAGAAGTCATCTAGACCAGTCCCTTGCACTCATGGAAGGACTAAGTATTATCTAGACCATTCCTGACAGGTGTTTGTCTAACCTGCTCTTAAAAATCTCCAATGATGGAGATTCCACAACTGCCCTGGGCAATTTATTCCAGTGCTTCACCACCTTGACTGTTAGGAAGTTTTTCCTTATGTCCAACCTAAACCTCCCTTGCTGCAATTTAAACCCATTGCTTCTTGTTCTGTCCTCAGAGGTTAAGAAGAGCAATTTTTCTCCCTCCTTCTTGTAACAATCTTTTATGTACTTGAAAACTGTTATGTCCCCTCTCAGCCTTCTCTTTTCCAGACTAAACAAATCCAATTTTGTCAATCTTCCCTCACAGGTCATGTTTTCTAGACCTTTAATCATTTTTGTTGCTCTTTGGACTTTCTCCAGTTTGTCCACATCTTTCCCAAAGTGTGGTGCCCGGAACTGGAAACAATACTCCAGCTGAGGCCTAATCAGTGTGAAGTAGAGCAGAAAAATTACTTCTCGTGGCTTGCTTACAACACTCCCGCTAATACATCCCAGATTGATGTTGTGTTACACTGTTGACTCATATTTAGCTTGTGGTCCACTATGATCCACAGATCCCTTTCTGCAGTACTCCTTCCTAGGCAGTCATTTCTCATTTTGTATGTGTGCAACTGATTGTTCCTTCCTAAGTGGAGTACTTTGCATTTGTCCTTATTGAATTTCATCCAGTTTACTTCAGACCATTTCTCCAGTGAAGTATTAAGCCAGGCTTTCATTTTAACAGCATCCCCTGTTCCCTTTCCCTTTAGCTGGAGAGTCTTTAGAAGGAAAAATCCCCCTTGTGTGACACTCTTAGCTGGTATCAGAGATGTCCTTTGGGGTTTGTGGGGGGGGGGGGGGAAAGAGAAGTTAATTGAGATAGGCTGAAGCTATTGTTACAATCAATCCAATCCTGTTTCATCCCAGGTAGGGTTTGGGATTCAGCTGGAGCCAGTAGAGGTGGCAACATTGCCTAGGTCCCCCTCTCTGGCCTGGTCTACTCAGGATATCTCTCAGGATTGGGATGAAGACCTGGGGTCCCAGGAGAGGGTCGGGGGGTAGGGATGGGGGGAGAAAGAGAGGAAACAACCAGGCTGGTGAAGCTGGCTCCAGTAGTCAATTTTTTCTCCTCAAAGTCTTTCTTTAAAGGACCCAAGAGGGAAGTGGTAGGTGGAATAGCCCATCCCCTCCTTATTTTGTCCACCAGTTAGGCCTAGTTTCTGACACACCAATTTTGGTTCACTAATTTCTGGACCCACATTTTCTTGTTTACTAGGCATGATATTAACACCATCTTTGAGTTATAGCAGTGGGCCTTTTTGTTTGGACTGATTCAGTCTGTCACCCTGTCGTCCTTTTCCCCATCAGCATTTGCTATTATAGGTTATTGTGACACTTTATGAACTTTCACGTATTCTTACAGTGGGGCTCACAATTAAGGTCAATTTGTAGGCCCAATCATCCCGACGGTCATCTCTAGGCAGAGTGATCTGAAGAGACTTACGTCTGCCATTGCCCAGCAATGGGATGTCATCAATTTGTGATGGAATCTCAGGGCTTGGAAAGCTTGTTATAATGCCCCTCAGCCTGCAACCAAGCTGTGTCAGACCCACACCAGTGGTCTCTATATTTCGCTCGGCTCCATAATTCAGGGGTCCCAAAAAGCTGGGCCTGAGCCAAAGCCCTGTGGAGTCAGTGGAAAGTCTCTATTTGCCTTCAGTGGGCTTTGGCTCAGGCCCAGCTTTTTGGGACCCCTGCCTTCAAGGGCTTTACAGCTCTAACGAACTCAGCTCTGAGAACCTTCGGAGGTTCCCGTTTACTGAGCCAGGGCCATGACTCAGCTCGGCAGCCATTTTGCAGCAATCAATCAAAAGCCCTTTTCATGGGGTGGAAGTGAATTAAATTGTTCCTGTGCATTGGGGTCGCAAGGAGCAGAACTACCTGCTGTTTGATAGGGGAAGAGATGAGAAACGGAGCACTCCCTGCAAACTGTGCAGGGAAAGCTCTGCTGAGAGCAAATTACAACCCTGCCAAAACTGTACTAGGTGTTGCCCTTCGCCATCTCTTGTGCTAATGCTAAGAGCCCAACAGGATTGCTTAGGTGACTTCTTATTAGTCATCAACTGCACTTGAAGCAGAAGCATAGCATGGTCCAGGTTGAGGTAGACTGTCTATCTGGAGTTAATGCCATGTGGTCACACACACGTCCTTCCCAGGCTGCTAAGTCCTAGTGTAGAGCAGACTTTTATTGCTAGCATCTGTCTGCATCCACTGAGCATTTACTTCCTGTGACATAGTGGGGGTGCGATCCAGAGCAGTGGGGGGCTGTCACCCCTGCCCTGCAACCTTGGGTGCCTTACCAGGGCTTGCTGAAGTAGCTCCTACCTGGGCTGTTCACAAACAGCCTTCCAGCATGCAAGCCACACCCTGAGTGTCTGCAGCCTGCCAGCCACACGTGAGTTACCCTCTGGCTCTCACCAGCCTTGGTTAGACTGCTGAGTGACCCGAACCCCCAGTCCCAGATTTTCCCTCCAAAATGTATGTCTTGTACAGCCTAGCCCTCTCCTGGACAGTTCAAATATATTAAGTATGTTATTCCTTTAAAGGAACAATATACCTCCTATTACCACCTTAAATGGAAAAAGAAAAGGAGTACTTGTGGCACCTTAGAGACTAACAAATTTATTAGAGCATAAGCTTTCGTGAGCTACAGCTCACTTCATCGGATGCATTTGGTGGAAAAAACAGAGGAGAGATTTATATACACACACACAGAGAACATGAAACAATGGGTTTATCATACACACTGTAAGGAGAGTGATCACTTAAGATAAGCCATCACCAACAGCAGGGGGGGAAGGAGGAAAACCTTCCATGGTGACAAGCAGGTAGGCTAATTCCAGCAGTTAACAAGAATATCAGAGGAACAGTGGGGGGTGGGGTGGGGTGGGGGGGAGAAATACCATGGGGAAATAGTTTTACTTTGTGTAATGGAGTTACCCAGACACTTTAAATTAAAACACACTGGATTAGGTAAAACAATACAACAAGGGTACTAATTACAAAGAGAGATTTTAAGTGAGTACAAAAGTCAAAAATGGTTACAAGAAAATAAAGGTAGAATGCTTTCTAGTGCCTTGCTTATACTATATTAGACTCAAAGCAAAGTTTCTCACCCCATGCTTCCAACCACATTCATGACCAAACTTTCAAGTCAGGACCACTCCCCAGAGTCCAGCTCCTGCTTCTTTTGTCTTCTCAGGTGCAAAGAGTGAGATGGACACACACAGAGAGAGGAGGGGTCTCTTGAGGTGTTTGCCCTTCATTTTTATTGTTTCAGTCCCTCTTTGAAAAGCATTTCCAGCTGTGCTATAAGAGACAGGGTGTCTGGTGGAGGAAGAAGACCGTATGCTGTTTCTTTGCTAAAATGCAGATCTCTCTGTCCCAGCCCCGTTTCTTGCCAAAGAATTTCCAATTGATAGGTGAGGACCCATCAGGTTTGTTGACACCTGGCTGGAGTGTCAGCTTGCCCTTTGTCTTTGAGAAACTGTTTACCCATTTTCCAGACTTGTCTGGGAAACACACTTCAGTCGTGATTTCACCTGATATTCATAACTTTACATATAATGTTGCTACATGCATTTTGCCACTATATTACTGATCAGCAAGTTATGAGTTTTCCAATGATCTCTCACAAGGCATGCCTTGCACAAATATTTTTACAATGGTGTGTAGGGTTGTGTCAGGGCACGCCGCTCACTGTTAGGATGGCACCTCCTCCTGATCGCTCTGAGGAATAGCTTGTGAGGTCCACGCCCCTTCCCACAATTGCACACCGTTCTCTGCCTCACGAGAGGGGCTGCAGCCCCTCTTTCACTCCACAAGCTGTTGCTGCCTCTTCATGACTTGGCCCTCCAACAGGTGTGTTCCCTTTCCAGGATACCAAAGTCTTCCTTCAGCCGTCCTAGGCAGTCTTCCTGTTCACTGCCTCATAGTGCCATTCCCTCAGTGACTGGCAGGGGAACACAGGCTTGACCTCTATTCCAGGTTCCGGCTCAGGGACCCTCTAGCCAGCAGTCAAACCTTTTTCCCTTCTAGGCTTTAGTGCCTTCCCTGAACCCTGTCCTACCATCCTGGCTTCACCCGTCTCTGGGTTTGCCAACCCAAACGTACCTCCCTTCTCACAGGGAGAGACTGCAGGCTCTCCCAGCAGCCCCTTCTGCTGCCAATTTCCTGCCGTTATAGGCCCAGCCCAGCTCTTTCCTCCTCAGCTGGGCTCCCTCACTCCATCAGGGAATTTCTTAGCCAGCTGATCCATCTCCGCTGTGGTCTGTTGGGTTAATTAGCTCCCTTGTTAGTCTTCATTAACCCACTCTGAGCAAGTGTGGGGTGAACACTCCATCACATGGGTGTGAATACAAGGGTGCATTCAGTCACACCTTCCACCTTTCCCTTGTTTGGGCAGGTAGGCTGAACATGGCACTTCAGAGGCTGGTTTAGGTATAGATTGGGCTGGTGGCGCCAGATTCCCCTGGCCTACAGGAACGAACCAGCCAACCCCCCCTGCTAGTGCAGCCATGCCAACACAGCCCACCCCTGAAGACCCTTTTCGTGCCAGGCCATCACTAGGTGGAAGGTGATAGAAATGAGGAAACGAATAGGGAGGTCCAGGAAGAGAACAACTGAGGTTATATACAGGAGAACTGGGCCAGGGAATATGGCAGGATTTGGAAAGGCTGAATATACTGAGGGGCACCGGGGAGGGGGAAGAAAGAGAAAGAGAGAGAGAGAGAGAGAGAGAGAGAGAGCTTAGAAAATATCACTGGTGTAGTAGTTAGCTTAGGGCACTGGGAGCCCTAGCTTATGTACCTAGCTCTTCTTCTGAGGCCAGAGCTTCACTATAAAGTTAAGTCAACCCAGGTACATCGCTGAGTGGTGTGAAAAAGCCACACCTCTGAGTGATGTAGTTAAGCCAACCTAAGGCCACATTTACACTACAAAATTATATTGGCCTAACTTATGAGGGCATATAGCCAGGGCAGTTATGAACTCGCTTGTGTGTGTGTGGGCGCGCACACTTGGCTTCTTGTGTCGGCAGTGTGTGTCCTCACCAGGAGCACTTGTATCAATTGTACTGTCAGTATAGGTCATTGTGGGATGGCTCCTGAAAGCCAGTAACAGTCGACATAAGCAACTGACAGTGTGTCGACCTATTTATATTGACCGTGACTCTACGCCGCTCAGGGAGGCGGTGTTAATGAACTGGTATAGAGAGGCATTTATGTCAGCGGGAGCCAAATTTAAGTGAAGATACATCTGCAGCTAGGTCAATGCAAGGCAACTTACATCGACCTAACCCCGTAGCATAGACCAGGCCCAAGTCCCCATATAGACAGTGTTAGATCGATGGAAGAATGATTCCATTGACCTAGGTATCACCTCTCAAGGAAGTGGAGTACCCATGCCAAAAGGAGAATCCCGCCCGTTGGCATAGGTAGTTTCTACACTGAAGCAGTACCGCAGTGTAGCTATGCTGTTGTAGCATTTCAAGTGTTGACAAGCCCTGAGTCACTTGGTTTGTTTGTTGTTAGAAGAAGAAGAAAAAGCTATTTGTATATATGAATTAAATCCATCATCAAGAATATGGACACATACATTTGTTAATGTAATTGAAATCAAATCAAAACTATATCATTTTTCAGACACCATTCATATGAGGGTTGCTGGAGACCTTTTGTCTTTGAAGCGTTAAAGGTGAGCGATAAACACCCCGCCCCCCACTGTTCCTCAGATATTCTTGTTAACTGCTGGAAATAACCTACCTTGCTTGTCACCATGAAAAGTTTTCCTCCTTTCCCCCCCTGCTGCTGGTGATGGCTTATCTTAAGTGATCACTCTCCTTACAAAAAGAAAAGGAGTACTTGTGGCACCTAAGAGACTAACAAATTTATTAGAGCATAAGCTTTCGTGAGCTACAGCTCACTTCATCCGATGAAGTGAGCTGTAGCTCATGAAAGCTTATGCTCTAATAAATTTGTTAGTCTCTAAGGTACCACAAGTACTTCTTTTCTTTTTGCGAATACAGACTAACATGGCTGCTACTCTGAAACCTGTCATTCTCCTTACAGTGTGTATGATAAACCCATTGTTTCATGTTCTCTGTGTGTGTATATCAATCTCCCCTCTGTATTTTGCACCAAATGCATCCGATGAAGTGAGTTGTAGCTCACGAAAGCTCATGCTCAAATTAATTTGTTAGTCTCTAAGGTGCCACAAGTACTCCTTTTCTTTTTGCGAATACAGACTAACATGGCTGCTACTCTGAAACCTTAATTTGCATTGCAATTCAGCATTTGTCAGACAGTTGGAGCCAGGAAGCTGTTAACCTAATTGCTTTTCTAATAGTGCCAGGTGTGAAGTACAGCAAAGCCAAAGACACACACACACACACACACACACACACACAGAGGATAAAATGAGATGGATAAAATCTTTTCCTGACATTACCAGACATACACAAAGATGATCCTTCTTTGTTCATTTTCTGTGCTAGGATTGTATCAATAACAAATACACTTTATTTTTTTCTCTTTTGGGAATAGCCTTGGTGGTAATAGTTAAAAATCGATAATAGTAAGTAGGAAGGAATAAGTCTGTCTGAAGAAAAGAAGGAAGGGAGGAAAAATGATAGAGATTTCACATACTGTAGTGCAGGAGTACTCAATAGATGGACCACAGGCCGAATCCAGACCACCAGACACTTTTTTTTTTTAAATTCCACAAACCTGCGAGGCATTTTTTGGTGTGCACCTCTGACAAGCGGCGAGCCCGCAGAACTCTGCACTCTTCTAATCAACATTGCAAATAGAGGGGACATAATGATGTCTTCGAGGACAGTTTGCTGAGGGACATAGCGAAAATCAGTTCAAGGTTGTTGATGGTGTTCATGGAGCAGCTGAAGATGGTGGAGCACCACTTCTGGGGCCAAGAAACAAGTTGGTAGGAGCATGTTGTACTGCAGGTTTGGGACAATGAGTAGTCACTACAGAACGTTCCTGGATCTGTGTGCCAAGCTCTCCCCAGCCCTCCAGTGCAGGAACACCAGGATGAGAGCTGCATTGATGGTGGAAAACCAAGTGGAGCTCTCATTCTAGTGGGGGTGGCAGTTGGGGGAAATACAGACAGATGCATGTGAATGCTTGCTGACTGAAGGAAGGGGAAAGAGCAAACTTCACCAGAATGGATACCACCCCCACTGTCTCCTGGGACCCTGGGATCCAGCATGATACCATTGTGCCTTCAGTGTCATGATTCTGAGAAATGTTCTGTCCAGACCAGACCAGAAAGAGGGACACAGATGACATTACCACCTCCACCGGTTCTGGCTAAATCCTGATCACCCCCCACCCATACCCCGTATGTTCTTTTCCTTCCCAACCAGATTGCTTCTCTTTCCTATTCTTCTCCTTTTGCCCTCTATCTCATAATGGTCTGGCTCAGCCAGCCACGACTGTATATTTTACCACACTGCTGTAAGCCTGTGCCCAGAAAGAAGCAGCTAAAAACAATGCCTTAAGAAGCCCAATGCTGGTACAAGTTTGACAAATCTTGCAGTGGCTGATCAGATCGTGTGCTGGGCTTGTGGTTTTCTGGCAGCGAGGTTGCAAGTGAGAGTTGACACTAGCTGCCTTTTCTATCTTGTTCTTTTCTCTCCCCTCTTGCTTGTGTTTGTCTCATTCTGCCTCTAGGAAACAGGACTGGACTTTAACAACAGCAATAAGGAGGTTGTGGAATCTCCATCATTGCAGATTTTTAAGAATAGGTTAGACAAACACCCATCAGGGATGGTCTAGATAATACTTAGTCCTGCCTTGAGTGTAGGGGACTGGACTAGATGACCTCTCGAGGTCCCTTCCAGTTCTATGATTCTATGATTCTAATAGCAACAGCTCCAGCCTAGCTCAACTTATTGTTTCTCATTTCCCCAGCAAAAGACAGTTACTACCATCTAAGACTGTCAAACAAGGGTTTTTTTTTTCCTTCTAAAGGATCTCTCCAGCTAAAGGGAAAGAACAATGGAAGTTGTTAAAATGAAAAATTTACTTACTCCCTTATATGTCAAATGCTTTAACTGGTTTTCCTTCTTTTCTGTATCTTTAATAAAAGGTTAAAAGGATGTTTCCTGGTGTGTTTGCAGTGGTGATAAGTGGCTGAGATCTCTGTGTACCAAACCCCAAACCTTGTTTAACACTGTTTAATGTCAGACGGTAACGGGGTCATGTTAACACCTTTGACTCTTTGGGCCCTTATAGTGCATCAAAATTAATACAACAAGCCTGTTAAGACACTGAAGAGTAACACACAAAACTGCCAACAAACCTGGCCCCCTTTTGATCCTCATGGCAGAGAGGTCCAAGATGGAACGATAACAAAGACTGACTCGTAGGTCCCATGGCTTCTTTCATTCACACATCTCCAGGCATTTTCCAAACCATAGAAACCCATTTCCAAATTATTGTACATTACAGAAAAGACCTCTCCCACCACTGAAATGCAGCAGCTCTGGGGCAGACGGCTAGAGCTTATTTAACAGCACACACAACTGTTGGGGATAGGAAGTGAGGAAGAACATAATGTCCAAGGCTAAGTTAGGGGTTGGGGTTTGGCCAAGACACTATCTAACTGCTCTGTTCTTGCAGAAAAGTGCTGTGAGCCCCCGAATGACAAGTGAGCCAGACAATGACCTGATGTCTCACCCTGGCAATGGCACCAGCGACAGAGTGCCCTTTGAATGGGCCCACAGTCTGAACCTCCTGACTCAACCCTAGAGGTGCTCCCTCTGGACCAGGGGTCAAGGCACAGTGGCACAGGGCATGTGAGCAGGGTCAGAATGAGTTCTCCCCTGACATCTAGTGATGAGCTGGGGCGGGGGGGTGGAACTTTAGGACTGGACTGTATTTGTGTAAACACATTTACTCTGCCTAGGTATTCAGCAGACAGAGCTGCATTGCCAAAGTGGTCAATTTTGGCTGGGGTTGGGTTACAAATCACTTTGGTATTGAATGCAGGGGTAATGACATGTTGCTATCCTTATTGCCTGAGTAAAAGGCAGCAGAACTGTGCTTAGCATCCTGATTGAGGGGGTCACCCTCAATCGAAGTGCACTCGCTAAGCAGCGTTCAGGGATGCCAAATCCCAGCAAAAGTTGAGAGAGTGGGGACAGGTGGTGGGATGGGCTCTGTCTAAGAGTCCCAGGCCAGGTCAACACTCCAAATGTCCATTGGAAGAACGATGTCACTCAGGGGTAAATCCACACCCCGAGTGACGCAGTTATACCAACCAAACCCTGGTGTAGACAGTGCTGTGTTGACCTGCCCTTAGGCACCATTTAACCCTCCCCCTCACCACTGTTTGAAGACAGCTGATTTGACCCACTAGAGAGTCTCTGTTTTGTTTTATGATCACTGGAGCTGGACTCAGTGGTAACCAGGTCTCGCTGCTGAGCCTTAGACCTGGCATGGGACAGCTGCAGCAGTGAAAGAAAGGGCCCAGCCTGCACCAGCAGAGAGGTTCCCCACTACCCCCTGAAATCACCCAGAGCTGGGTGAAGCGGTGGAACCTCAGAACGTGCATCACAAAGAGCGGCGCCGGAGTGAATGATGGCAGCTGTGGGCAGCCACGGCAGAGTGAGCAGAGGTGTCAGAGGCGTTGCTCGATGCTTCTCCTGTCCCCAGACTCCCCAGGGGTGGGAGGTGAACCCCCACGTACGCACCTCTGAACTCTGGGTGTTTGCTGACCATCTGAGAGTAGCATGCAGCGGTGGGAGAGGGGAGCGATGTGCTAAAAGAACATTCATTCGTTGGGCTGAGGACAGGTGGGACACTGAGGCAAAGGACACTGCCCAGTGCACTGTGGGGTGGGTGGCTTATGTTTGCACATTTTTGAATGTGGGTTTGGTGTTTTCTAAAACTAATGCATGGTTCCCTTTTCCTTGTAATAACAGTTCTCTTTTCTCTTGAACAGACTCAGTTGTTGAACAGTCTTGAACAGACTCAGACTTGCGAGTGGGGAAGTTGCTTCTTAGAGGTGACCAGGGGTGGTGTTAAGTTTTCCCAGAATCCTGGGTGGGGCTCAAGCTGGTTCTGGGTTGCAGTGTGAAGAAGAACCCCTGGCAGTTATGCATGCACTGCCAATGCCTGTGGAGTCCTTTATCTGCAGATAAATGCAGGACTCAAGTCACCTGCCCCACTGTGCTTCAGGACAGAAGCCAACTACTAACTAGTGGGAGTTAGCAGGAGACTTTTCCATCTAGAGATTATCCTATAGGTGCCTATTACTGGGTTCCTTGAACCTCCCCCTGAAGCAGCTGGTGCTGGCCACTGCTGGAAGCTGGAATCCAGACAAGGTGGACCACAGTTTTGATCCAGTCTAGCAAATCCTATGGAAAGAAAAAGAGGTATTTAAGTGGCAATCAGGTGCCTCTTAGGCTAGCGAACCTTGTGTTTACTCGCTGCAAATGTCTAAGTCCTTCCTTGAGACTGGGGTAATCACATTTGCTTTGACATCCTGGTAGAAAGGGAAGGGACTGTCAGTCCTGGTGTAATTGGAGAAAAGGCCAGTGGTGCTCGGTAAACCTGGCACTGCAGCAAGCCAATGACACATCTCCCGTAGCAAAGCATAAGTGGCCTCATTCTATCCTTACTTGGGCAGGTAAGCAGTTAGGAGTGGTGGTCATGTGCAGTTATTCTGACAGGGGTGTTTGTGTTACAGGGGCATTACACAGCCGAGACCATATCAAAGCAATAAATAGCAATGATCCTGCTACAAAAGAAAAGCAATTGCTCCACACCTTAGGAAGAGCTACCCTCTACTTGTCGGCTGTTACATAACTGTCCACTACAGGATTTAGCATTTGATAAATGTCTAACAGGACAGTGGAGTGGAGTGGATCAGTCGGATCCAGCAATCTCTGTGATTTCTCCACTTGGACAGAGGTATCTGCCCTGTCTGCAAGTGTGCAGTTCCCAGAGATAACTATATGGAAGATAGGAAGGATTAGTTACAAGATGTTTCTTAGCTAGGGGCATCTGAAAAAGCATGATGCAATTCAAAGAACATTTTTTTAACAGACCCAATTTTAATTCAAGCTGTTTCATAATCCAATTAACAGATGTATTTGAAAGTCTTCTGAAAATTGAGGCTTTTCTCATTGGATGTGTCAGGGTTCCTTCCCCACTCTGAACTCTAGGGTACAGATGTGGGGACCCGCATAAAAGACCCCCTAAGCTTATTTCTACCATCTTAGGTTAAAACTTCCCCAAGGCACAAAGCCTTTGCCCTTGAATTAGGTAAAATGCTGCCACCACCAAGTGTTTTAGACAAAGAACAGGGAAAGGACCACCTGGAGTTCCTATTTCCCCAAAATATCCCCCCAAGCCCTTACACCCCCTTTTCTGGGGAGGCCTGAGAATAAACAAGATGAGCACAAACTCCTGGGATTTTTAAAACCCAAAAAACCCAATCAGATTATTAAAAATCAGAACTTTATTAGAAGAACAAAAAAAGATAAGAGAATAACTCTGTAAGATCAGAATGGAAGATAATCTTACAGGCAGTCAGATTCAAAACATAGAGAATCCCTCTAGGCAAAATCTTAAGTTACAAAAAGACACAAAAACAGGAATACACATCTCCTCCAGCACAGTGAATTTCACAAGCCAAAAAACAAAAGAAAATCTAACGCATTTTCTAGTTAGATTACTTACTAACTTTATAGGAGTTGAATTGCTTACTTTCTTGATCTGTCCCCGGCAGAGGCATCACACAGACAGACAGACAAAAGCCCTTTTTCCATCCCTCCAGATTTGAAAGTATCTTGTCCCCTCATTGGTCATTTTGGGTCAGGTGCCAGCCAGGTTACCTTAGCTTCTTAACCCTTTACAGGTGAAAGGATTTTGCCTCTGGCCAGGAGGGATTTTATAGCACTGTATACAGAAAGGTGGTGACCCTTGGTGGTGTGCTGTAAGTTTGGGAATGATACACAGTATTCTTCATGTGAAACAAAGAGGCTGAATACCTGCTTTAAATTAAACAAAGTAAAAAACAATGCACCCTTAACTATGGAGCCTCTCCCAGTAGGTCCTTTCCTATAGTCCCTGGGAGTCTTCAGCAGGGTGTACGAAGGCACTTAGCTTAACTTCCCTTATTTCCCGAATTTCACTTGTGATGTTCCGCTGACATCACTGTTCAAACCAGTCTATAAAAGCCCCTTTGGAGTGTTTGCTGTCAGAAATGAAAATTCAGTAGCTCTATTCCCATTGCAGCCTGTGCTCTCCCTGTCATCATGAAGGTTTCCTTCTCCCTTTGCATCCTCTTGGCTTTCATAGATGCAGGTGAGTCCCCTGATTTTGGGACTCTTGACCCTGTCACAGCCCAAAGTGTAGGACTGGCCCTGGAATTGCTGTTCTGCAGTTTTCAGAGTAGCAGCCGTGCTAGTCTGTATTCGCAAAAAGAAAAGGAGTACTTGTGGCACCTTAGAGACTAACAAATTTATTTGAGCATAAGCTTTTCTGCAGTTGGCTGTCTTCCCATCCTGGTGTGAAATATCCCTTACCCTTATGGATTTGTTCCCACTGTCTTGTATTGGGATTGTGATAAATAAAGGGGGAGCTCCCTTTTTTGGACACCCAGCCAGCCAGTTAGCTATAAAACCCCTGTTAGGAGCTGTTCTCTACTTGCTTTACCTGTAAAGGGTTAACAAGCCCACAGGTAAAAGGAAAGGAGTGGGTACCTGACCAAAAGAGCCAATGGGAGGGCTAGAACTTGTTTAAAATTGGGAAAAAACTTCCCTTTGTCTGTGTGGTGTTGTTCTCTGGGAAAGAGGGGAACAGGGAGCAGTTATGCTTTGAGAAGCTTTAAGCCAGGTATGAAAAACCATCAGATCATACCTAAAGATTGCTTATCTGAAACCCCAGAAATGTAAGTAAATTAGGGAATGTCTAGGAAGACGCGATTAGGGTTATTCCTGTTTATTTTTTACTGGCTTGTGGACTCCTCTGTGCTTTTGTTCTGTTTGTAACCTTTAAGTTGACCCTCAAGAGAGCTATCTTGATGCTTAATTTTTGTAATTGTTTCTTTTTAAATCTAGCAAAAGCCTAAGTTCTAGATGTATTTTCTTTTTTTTTTTGTTTTTAATAAAATTTACCCTTTTTAAAGAACAGGATTGGATTTTTGATGTCCTCAGAGGTTTGTGCGTATGTTGTTTAATTAGCTGGGGACAACAGCTAATTTCCTTTGTTTTCTTTCTCACCTCTTCCCCAGAGGGGGGGAGTGAAAGGGCTTGAGGGTACCCCACAGGAAGGAATTCCCAAGTGCGCCTTCCTGGGTTCCAAGGAGTTTGCATTTGGATGGTGGCAGCATGTACCCATCCAAGGTCAGAGAGAAGCTGTGACTTTGGGAGTTTAATACAAGCCCGGAGTGGCCAGTATTAATTTTTAAAATCCTTGCGGAACCCCACCTTCTGCACTTGAAGTACCAGAGTGGGGAATAAGCCTAGGCAGGGATGAATGGGGTTTGGGGTTAGCTGGGTTCATCCTTCAAGCCCAATGCTCACTTTGCTTTAAAATGCACCTTGAGGTGTCAGGGCCTGACGAGAAGATAAGGGATCAGGAACTAAATGGGAGGAAATGCCAGCTAGACATTAGTAAAGAGACTCATAGATTCATAGTCTTTAAGGTCAGAAGGGACCATTATGATCATCTAGTCTGATCTCCTGCACAACGCAGGCTACAGAATCTCACCCACCTACTCCCGCAACAAACCCCTGACCTATGTCTGAGCTACTGAAGTCCTCAAATCATGGTTTAAAGACTTCAAGGTGCAGAGAATCCTCCAGCAAGTGACCCATGCCCCACGCTGCAGAGGAAGGTGAAAAACCCCCAGGGCCTCTGCCAATCCGCCCTGGAGGAAAATTCCTTCCCGACCCCAAATATGGCGATCAGCTAAACCCTGAGCATGTGGGCAAAACTCACCAGCCAGACACCCAGGAAAGAATTCTCTGTAATAACTCAGTCCCACCCCATCTAACATCCCATCACAGGCCATTGGGCATATTTCCACTAATAGTCAAAGATCAATTAGTTGCCAAAATTAGGCTATCCCATCATACCATCCCCTTCATAAACTTATCAAGCTTAGTCTTGAAGCCAGATATGTCTTTTGCCTCCACTGTTCCCCTTGGAAGGCTGTTCCAGAACTTCACTCCTCTGATGGCTAGAAACCTTTGTCTAATTTCAAGTCTAAACTTCCTGATGGCCAGTTTATATCCATTTGTTCTTGTGTCCACATTGGTACAGAGCTTAAATAATTCCTCTCCCTCCCTGCTATTTATCCCTCTGATATATTTATAGAGAGCAATCCTATCTCCCCTCAGCGTTCTTTTGGTTAGGCTAAACAAGCCAAGCTCTTTGGGTCTCCTTTCATAAGAGGTTCTAGCTGCAGGGTAATCTCTCCAGTGAGTTATTGCCATTGTGATTGAAGCAGAGAGGAAATGAGGCACGAGGGGGGAAATGGAGACCTGCATCACGCATTAGTGCCATCCCTGGACTAGAAGAATCAGGGAGTCCTATCCCCCAAGGCTCCATACCAGCTGTAAAGTGATACTGACCCCTCAGGACATACAAGCCCCAGCAGTATTGCTGGCTGTTCCCCTGATCGTTGCAGCTTAGTCAAACAGGTCATCAGATACAAAAGGAAAACCAGAGGATGCCTGCTGGTGAAGAAGAGAAAGCTTGAAAGGAGAAGTGAGAAACATTCATAGCAACTGCTAAGACAAAGTGTGTTCCCTTTCCTTCCCTAGGGAGCTCTCTTCAGTGTGAGGTTTGCCATGATATAGGGGAGAGCTGTTCCGGCCCCATGGAAACCTGTGATAGTGGCAAAGATACCAGTGGCATCATAAAGCATGAAGCTGTACAAGGTTTTGGTTCATTAACTTCTGCTTCCAAGTCTTCTGTGTTTACAGAGCATGATTTCAACGTAGTCCTTGAATTATATCAATGTGGCTTTTGGTTTGGACTAATTTAGTCTCTCTGTCTGGTTCTCTTGCACCTATTTATTACATTCCTCATTGAAAATAACTTGACCTATTTTCCATGGTAAAAATTATAGACCAGTTGTCACAACAGGCCTTGCACTGAATAACTCCCCGCTGGGGTGGGGAGGAGTAGAAGAGGCGCCTGAGTTTCTACTAACCAGATTCTACACGGGAGAAGGCTTCACTCAGGAAAACTCTCATGTCAGTAGAGACTAGACTCAACTGCCCATGGTATCTTCTGAGCTAGAACTCTAGTCCCTTGTGGTGGGAGGATTTAAAAGGCCATTTGATGATTTGCTCCCAAGCTCCCTCGACCCAATGCCAGCTGTCCCTGCTAACATTGCCAAAGCTGATTGTGATCCTTCTGGTTGTTCACAGTGCCACTGATGAACACCGTTCTCAATGGCTTGTAGTGTCCAGCATGCTAAGCTGAGGATTCTTACCAGAGTAGTGAAAACACTGTGAGTTGTACCGGAGTCCAGACCCAGTGTTTTGATATAGCTGGGGAAATAACCATTGGTAACTTATTTTTACCTGTTAGATTTTGGTTAATTTCGCAAACGCCATTCTATGAAATGCTTCAAAGAGAAATGAGAGAAAGCAAATTTTAAAAAAAGCAAAAGAAATGTCGATGACACTGAATGGGAACAAATCTGAAAATGGTATAAGGGAATGTTTTCCCCCCTTTCCGTGTTGTGTACAGTTAACCTGTGGAAGGAAGTGGGCACCTGACCAAAAGAGCCAATGGGAAAGCTAGAACTTTTTAAAATTGGGAAAAAACTTCCCCTTTGTCTGTCTGTGTTGTTCTCCCGAGAAGCAGAGACAGGGCTGAAACTACGCTGTAAGAGCTTGTGTCTGGTATGAAAAATCATCAAATCATACCTAGAAACTACTCATTTGGAACCCCAGATACGTAAGTAAATCACGAAATGTCTAGGAAGATGCAATTAGGTTTATCTCTGTTTATTTCTTTATGGCTTGTGGACTCCTCCTAACCCCAAATGCTTTTGTTTGCTTGTAACCTTATTCTTGATGCTAATCCTTGTAAGTGTTTTTTTTTTAAATCTAGCAATAGCCTACATTTTCAAATGTATTTTCTTTCATTTTGTTTTTAATAAAATTTACCTTTTTTATGAACAGGATTGGATTTTGTGTCCTAAAAGGTTTGTGCACAGGTTGTTTAATTAGCTGGTGGAAACAGCTGGTTTCCTTTGTTTTCTTTCTTAGCTCTTCCCTGGAGGGTGTCTGTGAAAGGGCATGAGGGTACCCCATAGGAAGGAATTCCCAAATGTGCCTTCCTGGGTTCTCAAAGGGGTTTTTGCACTTGGGTAGTGGCAGCATCTACCCATCCAAGGTTGGAGGAAAAGCTGTAAACTTGGGAGTTTAATACCAGCCTGGAGTGGCCAGTATTAGTTTTTAGAATCCTTGAGGGCCCCCATCTTCTGCACTCAAAGTGCCAGAGTGGGGAATCAGCCTTCACACAAGGTATCATTTGAAAACTCATAATTTACTGATCAGTATCATCCTAATAATATACATGTGGCAATTTTGTATGTGAAATTATAAGATTCCATTGTATGGTGTTGTTAAGACATGTTCCAAACTGGGATTGGCAAATTGGTCTGTCCTAAACAAAGGAATGTGTGCTCTGCTTAATTTGCATTTAAGCAGTAAACAGAATCATTAAACAGGAAGGGGAGCAAAGGAAATTCAAACAGGTGAGGAAAAAGCAGCAGGGAACATCCTTCCCTGTAGGCTTTTTGTCTCCTGGTATCCAACTGGAAACATGTTTCAAGAGGAGGACTGAAACTATACAAATGAGGGACAAACACCACAAAGGATACCCTCCCCCACACACTCTATGCCTATCGATTCACTGCATCAGAAAGGACAAAGGAAGCATGTGTTAGATTCTGGGAGAAAGGGTCCTGACCTAAGAACTTTGGTTAGTAAGACTGCTGAAAGTGTATGGTGAGAAACTTTGCTTGAATCTGATATAGTTTGTTAAGTTAGATATTAGTAAATGTCTTGTCTTTATTTTTCTTGTAACCATTTCTGACTTCTATGCCTCATTATTTGTACTCACTTAAAATCTCTCTCTTTGTAGTTAATAGTTGTTCTATTGTTTTATCTAATCCAGGGTGTTTAAATTGAAGTGTTTGGGAAACTCCATTTGGGGTGGCATGGGATATACATATTATTTCTATTAAAGAAATAACAGACTTTACATAAACTCGTATTGTCTGGGAGAGGGCTGGGCAGAATAGGACAGACATTTCTGGGTGAAAATGTAAGACTGGGAGTGTGTTGGGGTCATCCTGTAGTATAACCGAGGCTGGTGAGGGCCAGACTGTAACCCTAGTGTGGCTGGCAGGCTGCAGTTACACACTGAAGCTCAGGGTGTGGCTTGCATGCTGGAAGGCTGTTTGTGAGTGACCCAGGTGGGAACTCCATCAGCAAGGCATTGTAAGGCACCCATGGTTGCAGGGCAGGGGTGGCACAGATGCTCATTGGCCTACATTGTACCTGGGTATGTCACAGTTTCACTTTCACACTGGTCATGAGGCCAACCATCAGTTGGGGGAGCATTAGGGATGCCATCACAAAAATCACTGTCCCCCGGAATCAATCAGTGCAGGCCGTCCTCTGCTCTAACCACTAGAGAACACTCCCTTTCAAAGCCACAGAAGGAAGCCAGGAGTCTTGTCTATCAGCCACACCAGCTGTGACTGATACTCACCACCCCTCCTCCCAGAGCCTCATACAGAATCCAGCAATCCTGGCTCTCAGTACTGTGCATGATCCAACACACGATACTGTCTCTTAAAGGTGAGTACATTGTGTGTATTTGTGTTGTTTTATTTTATTTCCCAGAACCGAAATTAAAAGGAGAGATCTGTCCATATTCCTTCAGGGTCAGCCCGTCAAGGAAGGAGAACAGAAACTGACATTCTCAGCAGAAAACGAAGGGGAGCTTTTCACTGTTCTGTATTACACCATAGCTGAGGATCTGAGCCCTGTATAAGAAGGTGGAGGATGGACTGGGGAGGGAATGATGGGACTGAAAGAGACTGACTAAAAAATGAATATGGTTTGCAGGGTAACTGTAGCTGTGTTGATCCCAGGATATTAGACAGACAAGGTAGGTGAGGTTATATCTTTTACTGACCCAACTTTTGTTGGTGAAAGAGACAAGATTCTGAGCTTAAATAGGACCTGAAGAAGAGCTTTGTGTAAGCCCCAGAGCTGGTCTCTCTCACCAACAGTCCAATAAAAGATATTACCTCACTCACCTTGTCTCCCTCAGTGAACATGGCACAGAGATGGTAATTCACGCTGGGGAAGATCAGACTCACCGTAGCACTCAGATTAAATATTTATATCCTGATTGAAAGCACACCAGCATGTCCCTGGTGTGGTAGGATGTACTACCTCTTTAAGGCACGGTCTGGAGCTTAGGGCCACAATAGCCTGCGCCCAGCCAAGAAGCAGCCAGCTCCACCCTGTTTCTGGGCTATATAAACAGCAAAAGGAGGCTGAGTGAGAAAGAGGGGACTGGAGGACATACTGATTTCAAGCCTCAGGCATTAGTCTGACCTGGGCCTTAGAGACTTTGCTTTCTGACTGTAAATTTGGTTGCTGTGAGATAAGGGCTTTATGAACTTGGTTAAGATGGCTGCTCCTTCCCTGACTTGAAGCCTAAGGGGGAAAGCCTGCCTGCCTTGTGGCACAACAAGAGAACTAGAAAGTCTGCTGGCTGGGGTTGGTTTGTATGCTGTCTTAAGGGGGACATGTGTTTTGTTTGGCCTCTCTTTCTTGGATCCTGGGTACCCTAAGAAATGACACTCAGATTAATCCATCTGTATGATGCAGTGGAGCTAAGTATTCTGTTTTGCTTCCTGGCCTGTCATGTAGTGCTGACATGTGCTAGTGTGCAGCAGCTACATTTCACCTCAGAGGTGGCTGCCTTTCAGTGGTGGTTGTCATGCCATGTAGTTTATACTTACACTGAAGACCTTGGAGATGCAAACCTCACCCGTTATTGGTGTTGATAATAAGTGGAGGGCCAAGGTGTGGCTTGAAACACAAGCTTCTTTTGAAAGAGGTTGAAGCAATAGCCTCCATAGCTTAGCCTGAGAGGAAGTGACACCTTTGTGTAACTAATGCCTGGGGGTTAGTATTAATTCTAGCAGTGTGTGGACAGGAGTCAGGAGAACACCAACTACCTAGTATTGATCGTGACTGGTTGAACAAAATGAGGCCCTATTTGATGGTTTTTCTGTCTGTATGAACTGGGGTGGCATCCTTGGATGCCTACATAGGCTGAGCTGGGCCCTTCCCTCTGGTCAGAGCCCCCATTGGGTCTCTTGCCCCCCCCAACTATAGCCTGCATTGCCAGCTGAACCTGCATTTGCCCTTAAAAGCTGACTAATGCAGAGTTTGGTGGCCTATGTGAGCAGTTAAGTGTGTGACTCCTTCAAGTAGCACCTCACAATCTTCAATGTATTTATCCCCACAACTCCCCTGTGAGGCACAGCAGTGCTGTTATCCCTGTCTTGTAGGTGGGGAACTGAGGTAGAGAAAATAAGGGACTTGCCCAAGCTCACACAGGAAGTCTGTGACATAGGAGGGACTCGAACTTTGGTCTCCGAAGTCACAAGTTACTGCTATATGCAGCAAACCATTCCTCCTTGTGGCATCCTTCAGCTGTTTCTAGTGCACCTCTGTAACAGGCCCACTGTCCCAGAGCATCCCTTCATGGCCTTTTGGACAGTCTCCTGTGTTGAAGACTTGGCCTTCTGACCAGGTTCCTCTAGAGTCCCACCTCTTATGCAGTTGTCAGTATCCTTAGAGCCCCAAATGCTGTCCACCATGTACAGAAAATTGCATATATTCAAATGTTTTCTGCCCTTCCTGGAGTCTCAGGCCTAGTCTAGCCTGGAGGTGAAACGAATTGGATATTGTTTTAGTTTCTTGCAAGACCCCTTCTTCTACCCTCCTGCTTCTCGGTGCTTGACGTTAGGGATTCTTTGGCTATGCTGCTTATCTATCCCCTCTGTTCTGAGTTCCAGGTCCTGTATATAATACACCGGGGTCACAGCACAAGTTTGCATCATTTTACCAGAGACAACATTTTCCTGGAGCCCGCAGCTGGTGATCAGCTGCACCGTGAGCATTGAGTGCTCTTGTAATGTCGTCCTCGTTCAGACCCTTCAACCCTCCCCAGATAGACAGGAAGTCCTTTAAGCCAGGAATGGTGTCCCTAGCCTCTGTTTGCCAGAAGCTGGGAATGAGCAACAGGGGATGGATCATTTGATGATGACCTGTTCTGTTCATTCCTTCTGGGGCACCTGGCACTGGCCACTGTCTGAAAACAGGACACTGGGCTAGATGGACCTTTGGCCTGACTCAGTAGGGCCATTCTTATGTTCTTTCTTTCAAATACTCCCAATAAGCTAGCCGATGGAGAATGAGGTGTGGGAGGAAGAACTATAACTTGGGGTGGGAGTGGGGCTGATAACATACATTTCATGCAGGAAACCCCAACTCTCCCCTCCCCTGTTAAGCATCAGTTAATCGTCTACACAGACTGTACAGTTATATGGATATTGAAGAGGGAATACAAGTGCCCCTTTGGGTGTTTTCTATATGTGGAATAGATCAGTACTCCAGCAACTCACTCATTCAGCATGTTTCCAGATCTGATAATGTCTTGGATTAAAAGCAACTCTCCTATCTGTGCAAATATTTTTAATTCTTAAACATATCTTGTGCATATTCATGCATAGCATAATATTACTGTATGTCACATCACTGACTACAGATCTTTATCCACTGTTTCAACCCTCTGCTGTATTCTGCCTTCAGCCATTCCACCTTAGCCTGTGATCTTATCAAGTTTCAAAAGCTAAGCAGGGTTGGTCATGCCTGATCAGTGCTTGCGTGGGAAACCTCAAAGAAAATCCAAGGTGCTACAGCAAATGGTGCCAGTGATACAGTAGGGGGCACCCTTCCTTTTGAGTCAGTGATGAGCCAATGCCACATCTGTAGGGATTAGTCCAAGCTTAATACCAATGGTAAGAGCCTGGATAAGAAGCAAGAGGAAATTCTTATTGATAAGAAATTTGATGTAATTGGCATCGCTGAAAGCTGGTAGGATGTTTCACATGATCTGAATGTTAAAATCACTGGTTACAACCCGTATAGGAAGATAGAGTGGGTCAAAAGGAGGGTGGCACTCCACATTAGACATCATTAGCTGTGTGAGAATTATTGATAACCCAGATCCACAACATCTTATCCTAGAAATATAGGGCTGGAAGGGACCTTGAGAGGTCATCAAATCCAGCCCCCAGTGCAAAACAGGATCAAATAAACCTAAGCCATGCCTGGCAGGGGTTTGTCCGATTTGTTCTTAAAAACCTCCAATGACAGGGATTCCACAATGCCCTTGGAAGCTATTCCAGAGCTTAACTAGCCCTGTAGTTTCAAAGAGTTTCCTAATATCTAACCTAAATCTCCCTTGCTGCAGATTAACCCTATTACCATTTGTCCTACCATCTGTGGACACAGAGGACAATTGATCACTGTCCTATTTATAACCCTTAACATATTTGAAGACTGTTATCAGGTCCCTCCCGCTACCCTCTCCCCCACTTCTCTTTTTCTCAAGACTAAACATGGCCAGACTTTTTAACTTTTCCTTATAGGTCAGGTTTTCTAAACTTATCATTTTTTGTTGCTCTCCTCTGGACTCTGTCCCATTTGCCACATCTTTCCTTTCTTCAGTGTACATAGATCAATGTGCTAACTATCATCAGCCAGGAAGGGATATTGGTTGGTGGAGGGGTCTGTTACGGACCACCGAATCAAAACAGAGAACAGGATAAATTGCTCCATAAGCACCTGTCTGTAATGTGTGGTAAGGAAAAGGCTGGAAGTGTCATGTAGTCAGTAGTAAATCATTATTAAAATGATAGATTTTTCTAACATATTGCACCCAACATGTGGTACTTTGTTCTGGACCTTTTTTTCACTTTTTTCACTAAGAGGGTGGTGAAACACTGGAATGCGTTACCTAGGGAGGTGGTAGAATCTCCTTCCTTAGAGGTTTTTAAGGTCAGGCTTGACAAAGCCCTGGCTGGGATGATTTAACTGGGACTTGGTCCTGCTTTGAGCAGGGGGTTGGACTAGATGACCTTCTGGGGTCCCTTCCAACCCTGATATTCTATGATTCTATGATTCTATGATTTTTTACTCTGCATAAAGATGAGTTCATCACTGGACTGGAAGTTGCTAGTTGCCTAGTAACAAATGATCATGGTCTGATTACATTCAATCTAGGTAAATGGGGGACAGTAATACGTACACTTGGGGCTTCCAAAGGACTAATTTCCCAAAGCTGAAGAAAGTTATGAATAAAATTGATAGAAAAATCTGAATGAAAACTGAGAGCTCTTTTAGAAGAATATATTAGATGGCTGCAATCAAGAAAGGACAACTTTGGCTAAAAGTCCCTCCTAGTTCAGTGGCAAAGTGAAGGAAGCAATTAGAAATAAAGAACAGCATATAACAAATAGAAAAAAGTGAAAATAGATAGCAATCAATATAAATTAGAACTTAGTGTATAAAATTGATAAGGGAAAATAAACATATAAGGGAAAAATCCATGGCTGGTAGGGATAACAACAATGTTTTTTTTAAAACTTTGTTTGCAGTGTTGTGGGGTGTTGGTCCTGGGATATAAAAGAGACAAGTTAAGTGAGGTAATATATTTTATTGGACCAACTTCTGTTGGTGAAAGAGACAAGTTTTTGCATGACACAGAGCTCTTCTTCAAGTCTGGTCTAATAAAAGATATTACCTCATCCATCTTGTCTGTCCTATTTTAAAAAAAAAAAAATAGATCAGCAACAACAACAAAATTCTAGCAATGGAATAGACCTGTTGTTCCTAGATGGAACTGGTAAAATTATTATTAATGATGCAGAAAAAGCGGCAGTAGTAGTCAAACATTTCTGTTCTGTATTTCTAAGCAGGTCATACCTACAGAATGGGGAACTATATCCTGGAAAGCAGTGACTCTGGAAAGGGTTTAAGGTTATAGAGGACGAGCAACTGAATGTGAGCTCTGTGCGTTGCTGTGGCAAAAAGGGCTACTGCGATCCTTGGATGTGTAGTGAGGAGGAAGTAGGGAGGTGGTTTTGATATCAGTTTTGGCATTGATAAAACTGATACTAGAATATTGCATGAAGTTCTGGTTTCAACATTTTCAAAGGAGGTTGAAAAATTAGAGAGGGTGCAGAAAAGAACCCCAAAAATGAACTGAGGGCTGGAGAAATCCCTGACAGTAAGACTGAAAGAGCTCATTCTGTTTAGCTTATGACGAAGATTGAGAGGTGACTGGATGAGAGGTAGATGGGAAGAAAATATTGAGTACTAAAATGCTCTTTGGCCTAACAGACAGAGGCTGAGCAAGAGCCAATGGCTGGAAGCTGAAGCCACACAAAGCCAAATTAGAAATAAGGCCAAAAATATTAACAGTGATTAATTTTGGAACAAACTATAAAGAGCAGTGGTGGATTTGCGATCTGAAGGCATCCTGAGATGAAGATTGGCTAAAGCATCTCTTCCAGAAAGGCAGCCATCACAAGTTATTGGGCTCAGTACTGGAGTAACCAGGTGAAATTTATTCATAGATTCTCCAAGGTCAGAGGGAACCACTGTGATGGTCTAATCTGAGCTCCTGTATAGCACAGGTCCTAGAACGTCCCCAAAATAATCCCTAGATCAGATCTTTTAGAAAAACATCCAATCTTGAGTTAGAAATTGCCAATGATGGGTAATCCTCCACTGCTCCTTTAAATGGTTTCAGTGGTTAATTACTCTTATTGTTAAAAATGTATACCTTATTTCCAGTCTAAATCTGTCTAGCTTCAACATTCCAGTCAATTTAATGGCCTGTGTTAATCAGGAGGTCTGATTAGATGATATAATGGTCCTTTCTAGCTTTAAACTCTCTGAATAGATGAATTGCCATTAGGTGTTAGCAGTATAGGTCCAATGACACAGGTGAGCAATTCTGATTCCATCCAGTAGAAGGGAGGGGTGCACAAAATCACTAGTCAGCTCACGGTAGTGTTGCTTTTGTGAAAGGACTGTCTGATTATGAAGTTTTGATAAAAATATCTCTGGAAGTTTTGCTTTAATTACATTCTCTAGGCAGTTTGTGGTTATAAAACCTCATGCTTAAATGGCCTGGAAGGAACTAATTGTCTTGCCAGAGGAGCGTTCACAAATCAAACTGTTCTGCAAACACACAAATGTAATACAGCTTGTCATAAACCATGCCAGCTCCTTCTGAAAGGGCTATGGACTAGCCAGGCCTCTGAGGTGCTGGGCTACAGGTCTGTGGGGGCCAACGTTCTAGCAGCTATGCTTGGCAGGGAGTTACGGCAGTCTTCCACTGGTCCCCATTTGAGGCTCAGTTCCTCTCTGCACCGCAACCAGGGCTCTGCTCTATGTTTCTGCTCCAGAGGGAGGGTTGTTTTCTCCATGTGGCCTCTCTAACTCTCAGGGGTGCAGAGTTCCCTTCTCTCTGTTTTTCCCTAGCCCTCTGCTCCGAGTCTTTCACTTCTGCCCTTGAAGGACTTTTGATAACAATATCAGGGCAGCTCTGTGACTAAGGGAGAGGCACATGGGGGCCCGATGCTCACAGAATCTGCCCACACGCTGGATGGATTCCAAAGTGACTTTGGCCATGGGGGTTTTGCTGTCACCCTCCAGCTCTCAAACTGAAACAAGAGGAACCAGGGCGGCAGGAAAGGAAACCGCACCCTCCTCTGAAGAGATCTTAGAGCTGGTCTCCTGGCAGCTTCCCCATATAAAATGAACAGAATTAAAGGGGACCTGCAATGGCAAAAGTAGTGGGGCTTGTGACCTGACTTTGCTGCTCTCCAATAGATAAAGGCTGGAGGAGTTTTCCCCACCGCTGTTCCCATTGGTGCAGTTCCAATGTAGACCAGCCACTGGTGTCTTAACCACCATGTCATCTCACTCTGCTTGGAGCAGGTCTAAATGGCACTGTGATTAAAATGCCGGCAGCAGCTGGTCTCTCCTTGACCTTCCATCCTCGCAATGCAACGACACAAGAAACGTTAAGAAAAAGTGTCTAGCATAGACAAGGCTTGCAATCTATGAACAACTGGTAAGTGAGTGAAATTTAATGGCCTGTGCTAGTATATCGGATAATGGAGTAGATGATCTAATGGTCTCTCCTGGCCTTAAACTCTATGAATTAAACTCTGAGATCACAAGTACCAAGAGATCCTCTGAGAAAGGACAAGTGGTGCTGTGGTTTTTTGTTTTTATTCAGGCTGTTTAAAACTCAGTGGGCCAGATTCATTGACCTGCTCCTGCTGCTTTGCCTAGCTCCAGTGATGCAAAGCTGCTGTAGACCTGGCTTAAGATGGGTTTATGGATGCTCTGCTTGGTCAGAGCAGCACCCATCAGCAGGAATGCACGTATGTAAAACTTTTGGGGAAGGGAGTAAAAACAGCTTTTGAGCCTCTTTGTGCTCTTTTTGGTCTCTTTGTTGCATGAGACTCTTTTTTGCCCTTTGATGGTCACTTAGAAGGAACTGTTGAAATGTATTGCATATGCATTGTATTCTCTTTTTAATTGTGCTGTGCTAGCACCTTGGGTGGGCTAGGTGCTGAGCAAACAACATGGAATGTATATTTGAATGTCAACTTCTGTCCTTTTGCAGTGAACTTCCTTTTGCAGCAACTGGTGAAAGTTGCTGAATTGACAGCCCTAGGCTGTCAACATCTAGATGGCAATAGGACTGTGATTAATAACCAGCAAAACCATTTGTGGTCAAGCCTAGTTGATCACCTTCTCCCTCCATGCCCTCACTACCCTGCATATCATTACAATAGACTGAGTAAAAACTGTCTGGATTTAAATAAAAGCAAGTGATAATGTTCATGAAAATCGCATTTGAAAATCCATCCTCCACCTTCCCCAGACAGTGGCTAGATTGGTATGATGCCCCAGACACCTTCTGATGGGCACATGTTTTATAAATTAAAACACAGGGGAGAATAAAAGAACTCTGCTCTGTATGTCTGGTCGGGTGTGTTGCATTAGGTTCTGGGCTGGCGGAGGGAATTGCAGTCGACTCAGCCAAGCAATAAAAATGAAGGAATGTCTGGGATTGATTTCTGAAGATAGACTCAAAGAATTGGATCTGGAGAGTTTAGCCACTGAGCGACTAAGGAGAGGGTGTGACAGCTGCCTACCTATAACTGAATGGGGTAAACGCAAGGCAGGGAGAAGCGTTGTTTTTGGTGAGAGCTACAGGATTAGACTGTAGAACAATCTCCAAGGGCAGCAGGGGAAGCTCCGTCATTTGCAAAGTTTAATACTTGGCTGCAGAAAGTAACTGAGTATCTGCTGTAGGGAACAATCCATTTATTAATGATGATTATTTTATTTATTTATCAATCCTCTTTACTATGGTAGAGCCTAAAGGCCAACAAATAACAGGAACTCCTCATGCTAGGAGCTGCACAGACATAAAGTAGTACACACTCCCTGCCCCAAAGAGCTTCCAGACTAAATAGACTAGGTGGGGGAAAAGGTAGCACATACAAGTCTGTTAGTCTATAAGGTGCTACAGGACTCTTTACTGCTTATTCAAGTAGAGTGAACAATGTGTTGGCAGGGCACGGTGGGAATGGAAGGGCTAGTGGCTGGATCCAAAGCTCATTGAAAGCAATGGAAAGACTCCAATTGATTTCAATGGACTATAAATCAGGCCTTAGAGATCACTTAAGTGGTTTCATCTCCAGTTACTATTTATAATATATGCACAAACCTACACCCAGATATCCAAATACGCAGATCCACACACTAGTACTTGCAGACACTCATACTGACAATGGGATTTCCAGGCATCTGGTTTTTGACCCTGGTGGCTTCAGTCAGCACCGCTGACCAGACTGTTAAAAGTCAGGTTGGTGGTGCAGCAGGGCTAAGGAAGACTCCCTGCCCATCCTGGCTCCGCACAGCTCCCGGAAGTGGCCAGCATGTCCCTGAGGCTCTTAGGCACAGGGGTAGCCAGGGAATTGCCGTGCGCTGCCCCAACCCTGAGCGCTGGCTCCGCAGCTCCCATTGGCCAGTCAATGGGAGCTGTGAAGGTGACCCCTGTGGGTGCGGGCAGCGCACACGGCCAGAGCCACCTGGCTGCACCTCCACCTAGGGGCCGGACATGCTGGGAGCAGCACAGAGCCAGGGCAGGCAGGGAGCCTGCCTTAGCCCTGCTGTGCCACAAACCAGGAGCTGCCTGAGGTTAGCACCACACGACCAGAGCCCACACCCCAAACTCCTGCCCCCAAACTCCCTCCCAGAACCTGCACCCCTTCCCACACCCAAACTCTGTCCTTGAGTCCCCACCCTGAACTCTCTCCTGTACCCCAACCCTCTGCCCCAGGCCTGAGTCCCCTTCCACACTCCGAAGCCCTCGGCTCCAGACCACAGCCCCTTCCTACACCCTAGCCAGAGCCCTCACACCCTGCTGCACCCCCAACCCTCTGCCCCAGCCTGGAGCCTCCTCCTGCACCCATACCTCCTCATTTTTGACCCTACCCTGGAGCCCGCGTCCCTAACTGGAGCCCTCACCCTATCCCACATCCCAACCCTCTGCCCAGCCCAGTGAAAGTGAGTGAGGGTGGAGGAGAGTGAGTGAGTGATGGAGGGAGGTGGGCTGGAGTGAATGAGGGGCAGGGCCTCAGTGAGAGGGCAGGGGTGGGGTCTTGGGGAAGGGACAGGGCAAGGGTATTCAGTTTTGTGCTATTAGAAAGTTGGCAACCCTGACAAGCATACAGGATGCAGGAGCCCAGATACAGACACACACATTCCTGGACTTGTGGATACACACCCTGATCTATACCTGAGGCCTTCCTTACTCACCACTATAGATCATGTTGATGTCTTTGTTGTTCACCAGATCAGCCCCCATGTAGTGGGCACTACATTCTAGCCAGACAATGAAAAAAATGTTAATCTCCTGCAATTTTCTCTGTTCTCTGAAGTTTAATTCCTTTCCCATCTGATAAGCCAGCCAGACACCCTGTGGGTAACTACACAAACTGCCAATGATCTTGGATGGAGAGCTGGATGTTCAGGAATTTGTGGTCCTGTCAAAGGGGATGATACTTTCACTAGTTTAGAGAGAAGTGGCAGTAGGAGAGAGAATGAGGGCTGTAATTTTCTCCCTTGCATTTTTGTATTATCTACAGCAGTCATACTTTCAGGCCAGGAAACCAGGACTCTGGGATCCTAGGGTTAATGTCTGCTTCTAGTGAGAATGGGGCTAAAGAACTGTCAAGAGCTTTGATGTATGCAGTACAGTTGTAGCAGCATTGGTCCCAGGATATTTGAGAGACAAGGTGGGTGAGGATATCTTTTAGTGGACCAACTTCTGTTGGTGAGAAAGAGAGAAGCTTTCGAGCCACACAAAAGCTTCTCTTTCTCACCACAGAAGTTGGTCCACTGAAAGATATGACCTCTACCAGCTTTGGGTCCTTGGCGCTTTGATGGCACTTGCTAAAACAGAGGCAGTAATTGCATTTTTTGTCAATGAATATGGCTGCTGCATCTTGTCTGGGAGCCAGTGGGCACCTCAGGCAGTCCAGCAGCTGGCTTAGCATGTCTGGCTATTTGCTCTTGTACATCTGCAAAAAGACAAAACAACAAGAAGATGCACAGAGGATGAAGGGGAGCTCCCTCCTGTAGCTCTGAGGCAGGGACAGCTGATGTGCCCTGCGTAGAAGGGAGGGACCAGAGTCCTTGCATTCCCTGCCCCAGGGCTGTGGGGAAACACTCCATCAATGTGGGCACAATCCTCACAATTATATCCAGTTTCCTTCCAACCAATACTGCTCTTGTACCCTGAGTCCCTGACACTCCTCACGTGGAGTCTGGTACTAATATGCTTGCGGTAGGTCTTGGATTATCTCCTAAGAGCTCTGGTGGTGGAAGTTGGATGCCGGTTAAGGGGGAAACCATGTCACCAGGACATTAAGGGGAAAGTTTTAAGATGGGAAGTAGGCACAGTCTGGCTTTCTGGTAGAATTGTTTTCTTTTTCTTTCACACTTCTATTGTGATAGCACCAGGGTCCCATTGCTCGAAGTCCTACACCTACATAGAACAATGGTCTCTGACCCGAAGGGCTTACGCAGTTTCAACCACACAATGCTCAAGTGCTCTGCTAATCTCTTCGTACCCTGTCCTTCCAGCTCCACCTGGAAAGATGTTACTCAGAGGCAAGGCATGGACACAGAACCAGTAGTGGGAGAAATGAATAATGAGGTCAAATGTGGATGCCAGCAGAGAATTGAGCCAGGATCTTGGTCAGAGAGAGAATCTATGGGGAAGGGATGCATTACCTCTTTGTGTACCCCAAGGTCTGGTAATTTGGAGGGTCTTATATTACCCCCTTCACATCCCCCTAACCTGTGCTTCCACCAAACTCTCCTACAGCTCTGAGACGCACTGTGGTGTTTGCACACCCGGTAATGACAGATGCTGAAGCAGACTTTGTGCAAATTGCTGTTTTGCCATTGTATGCTAGGGCTGCATCAGTGCTGCTATACTGATGGCTGGAGTCAGGGAAATCCCCGTTTGGAAAAAGCCTGATGCCTGAAGCTTGCTTGACCCTGCTGACTTACATGACTGAAGAAAGGGATTAGTTTAGTGGGAAGGTTTGTCATCATGGACCCATAATCCTCTATTCCCAGTTGTTTAAAGATCTGATGGAAGGGTTTGGCAGATTCCTTGATAATAATGTCTGCCTCAGATATGTCATGTCCTCCCCTCCCCCCCCCGCAAGGATTGGCAGCAGGGGCTCCAGTACTTCATCCTGCACAAAGAAATCAGCTCATTTGAAAATGTCATTGATTTAGTAACTTCCCTACTCTGGTCCCTGGCATGCCCCAGCCCTTCCCATTGCAACCCTCAGAGGGCAGCTCCTTCAGCAGTGACGCTCCCCCCCAGTGGGGGCTGTAACAGGTGCCTGAGCGGCCCTCTTACACTGAGCATTTGCATAGCAAGGGAGGACTGCAACATCCTCTCTCAGAGGCTGTCTAGGATGCCTTGTTTTACAAACATCCCGGCTCAGTCTGAGTGATGGATACGGTGAGGAAAAAATCCAGATCAATTAAAAGTCCCAAAAGCCCAGAAAACTTCCTTTCTCGCTCTACTATCAGGGCGGAAACACTAAGTCCCCTTCTCCTTCACTGTAAGATTCCCACTGCATGAGGTTCTGTTGGCCTATGCTGAGCATCAGGGTTTCGGCTGTTTGCTGCAGGGGTCGGGAACAGCTCCGCACAATTGGCTAGGGTCATTGCTTGGGACTTTCACCCTTTGCTGAAGCATCATGCATTGGGCCACTGAGGGCGGCCAGATACTGGATTTGCTGGACCAAGGCAAACTTAGTTCTAGTTTTTCTTTCTGTGCCAGTCATGGCAGACTAGGAAACTTGGAGATCAGACTAAGGGATGGGTGAGAAATCATCTGACCCACCTCTCTAGTTATTAGTGGTTTTCATTTCTATTCCAGTAGCATCTAGCGTTTCCAACCAGTATCAGTGCCCCGTTGTGTGAGGCACTGTATGAACACCTAGTGAGAGGCCATCTGCCCCAAAGAGCTTACGATCTGAATGGATGAGACGGGAAAATAGTGGGAGCCAGGTAGTATTATCCTCACTCTATAGCTCGGCAAGAGAAGCACAGGAGATGCAGTGTCTTGCCCAGCATCAGATGGGGAAGCGGGTGACATAGCTGACTCCAGAACTCATTGATTCTAATTCATTCACCACAAGACCAATCTATGACTCACTCGGTCAACCCTCTCCCCACCCTGCCCCTGCAAATTACTTCAGAAAATCCCATGATTTTTAAGCCAATCTCATGATTTGGGGGTGGGGAGGGATCTGACTTGTGATTTTTTTTAAATGCATGGGACTATCAGACATGGCTTTGAATCTTGCCACAACACCATGGGAGCAGAGAGACACAGACAACGCATGCAGTGAATGAGAGAAATACTGCCTATCCTAAACCCCCTCATACAACATGGCCTAGTGTTTTCTAATTGCTGGAGGATCAAGAGCTCTATGAGTTTAACTGAATCCCTCATGCCACAATAGCGGGTTTTAAGGGAGAGCAAATGGCCTGAGAATGGGAGCAAGGATGATCTTCTGTACCAAAACACACCCTTGTGGGTAAAAGCCACAACCGCAAGGATAAAGGGTAATAACATTCTCAAATGCTTGGCACTCAGTTTAGAAGCTCCTTAGTTTGATGCTATGAGTCAGAGAGGGTGATGAATGGCTGGTCAAAGCCAAGATTTGATGTGGACTCCTGTTTATTCAGAAGTGGTGGAGTTCTCCTGATTTAGCCAGAGGGAGCAATTAAATCAGCCAAGCACTTGAGCAGCAGAGGAAAACTGGACTAGAGGGGAACTGAGGTAGAGGCCAGGCCTGATGCTGGAGAGAGGAGAGAGCCGTAAGGGTACGTTGTAAAGATGGGCAATGCCACCACCCTATAAATCTGATCCAAACTTCCCCATGACCACAGGTTTCTCAGATCCAAAACTTTCTGTTTAGGTCCATCTCAAGCACCAGATAAGAGGGAAGAGCATCACATACAGACTAACACCACTCCCTGCAGCTTCCTGGCTTACCCATGAGTCTCCGATCCAACCATTGACAGGGCCAACCCTGCTAAACTTCTGAGATCTCACCTGAACTCAGAGCTCAAGGGCTGTACTTCTTAGAGTGAAGGGAAGGGTGACAACTGTTTGTTGAGGGACCTCCTGCTGTCGCCATTCCAATGTCAACACCACTGGGGCCCACTTTGGAGGAGTTGCTGAGTTTCCTGGGGAAAGGCAAGGGTTAAATAGAGATACTAGGAATGAAGTGCTATCCAAACCCACTTACGGCTGTTGACTAAGTGTGGAAGGAGGGACTTATTTATGCTTTGGTGCACGGGAGGTTGAGAGGGAAGGATGGAAGGCAGAATAGAAGGAGTCACTGAAGAGTGGTGGAATAAGAGGTTTCCAGACATAGATGGCACTGCCTGTTGTAATTGCTCTTGAGCAGCTGCAGAAACCAAATTCGCTCCAGAGCTTCCTGTAGCTGTTGAACAAAGGCCAAGAGTAATTTCTTAATTTTTTTTTTAAGAACAACTTCTTTATAACTGCTGTGCTATAAAAAATCTCTTCCCTTTTTTCCCCCAGAACAAAAAGAGCTTGGGGCTCATAAGAATGGCCATACTGGGTCAGACCAAAGACCCACCCAGCCCAGAATCCTGTCTACCGACAGTGGCCAATGCCAGGTGCCCCAGAGGGAATGAACCTAACAGGCAATGATAAAGTGATCTCTCTCCTGCCATCCATCTCCACCCTCTGACAAACAGAGGCTGGGGACACCATTCCTTACCCATCCTGGCTAATAGCCATTAATGGACTTAACCTCCATGAATTTATCTAGTTCTCTTTTAAACCCTGTTATAATCCTAGCCTTCACAACCTCCTCAGGCAAGGAGTTCCACAGGTTGACTGTGCACTGAGTGAAGAAGAACTTCCTTTTATTTGTTTTAAACCTGCTGCCCATTAATTTCATTTGGTGGCCCTTAGTTCTTATATTATGGGAACAAGTAAATAACTTTTCCTTATTCACTTCTTTCTCCACACCACTCATGATTTTATATACCTCTAACATATCTCCTCTTAGTCTCCTCTTTTTTCCAAACTCAAAAGTCCTAGCCTCTTTAATCTCTCCTCATATGGGAACTGTTCCAAACCCCTAATCATTTTAGTTGCCCTTTTCTGAACCTTTTCTAATGCCAGTATATCTTTTGAGATGAGGGGACCACATCTGTACGCGGTATTCCAGATGTGGGCGCACCATGGATTTATATAAGGGCAATAAGATATTCTCCGTCTTATTCTCTACCCCATTTTTAATGATTGCTAACATCCCATTTGCTTTTTTGATGGCCGCTGCGCACTGCGTGGACGTCTTCAGAGAACTATCCGCGATGACTCCAAGATCTTTCTCTGTGACCCTCCATTCCCTCCTGTATGCCAACCTCCTACCCATACTATTTCATGGATACCCTGCAGCTCCCCAACTCCCTACCTCATTCAGAGGCCCTGTGTCCCCCATTCTCTCTCCCATCCCCATGACTGTTCCCCACCATTCTCCCCTCTGCCATATGCTAGGGCTCTGAATGACCTGTTCCCTCCCTATTACTGCCCCCCCCTTCTACCCCCATGCCAGGGACTCTGTGTGCATTGTCATTCCCCCATCCTCCTCTTGGCCCCATTCAATCTTTCCCCACCCTGGCAGCCGCTCTGTGTAGCTCTCCTTGCCCATTTTCCCTTTTGCCACAAGGCAGGAGCTCTGCATGTCCTCCATGATGTCCCCCTCCCCCTATACCATTGTCCCTCATTCTCTCTCTATGCAAGGGGCTTTGTGCGTTTACCCCCTTCCCCCACAAAGCAGGTTTCCCCATCCTCATGGCTCTGTGTGTGGCCCCATCAAAGGCTATGCCCACAGCCCTGTACTCGCTCCCCCAGGCAGGTATGGTGCTGAACTCAAGGCGTTTACCTCACAGTAAAATGAACATGGCTTGCCTTCACTGTTTTTACCTCAGGATAGCTCACATGCCTTAGTTACCCCAAGGCAATGAAATGCAGTTTTGTTTTGTTTTTTTAAGCAGTGAGGACATCGTAGCAACAGAGAGCTTGACGGTGCCCAGCTACTCTCAGCGAGTCTCTGGGTCTATTGGCTGTTTCTCCCATGGCTTGTTTCCCTGCCAGCTGAAAGTCCCGGAGATGCTGCTGCATCCTGTTGCTGTATCGGGAAGTCCCCAAATTAATTACCCAGGGGACCCAGGTCTGGGGAGTCCAAATGGTCTGTGCTCATAGCGGTACTGACAGCAGTGGGATTACTCTGAATTTACACTCTTCCTAGTGAGGGGAGGATCAGGCCCCAGTAAGTGCATACGGTGAAATTCTGCATTCCCCCCAATTAAGCCTAATGGGAGTTTTGACTGAGTAAAGCATGAGTATGTTCTGCAGGAGAGAGCCTCTAGGTTGTTGTGCAGGTAGTTTACAGCTGAACTCTGCAGTGTGAATGCAGATACATTGTCTGGCAGGTTAATTGCCAATATTAGTAAGAGCTTTTTGGGGCTAGTCTCAGCACAAGCCCTCTTGATCTTGGGACATCTAGACATACAAGAGGCAACATGGTCTAATGGAAAGGGCACTGGAGTGGGTCTCGGCTGATGTGTGACCTTGGCCAGGGCACTTATTTCTCCCTCCCACCTCATGTCTGTTTAGGTTGTAAGCTCTTTGGGACGGGGACTGTTTCTTTTTACCTGTGTGCGTATGTACAAACTAGCATAATAGAGCCCCAGCCAACATCAGGGCACCAAGCACTACTGAAATACAAGTAATAATAATCATTTGATCTCACTCTAGTTACAAATTGTCCAGTGTTAATTTCTCTTAACAGCTTTATCTTAACATCACTCTCTCTTTTGTTTCTACTTCCTCCTTCATACATATCTGTTTGTCTTTGCAAATGGCTTATAACCTAGGGCTGAGACAACTTACGGGGTAGTCAAATTGCTGAAGTATCAGCAGGAATATTTGAACTGGGTATCAGCTGCTAAGTTTTTCCATTTACATTATTGTGAAAAACTTCAAAGTCAGGTGCGAGTCCAAAAGTTTTCTTCTTAGACTGTGCGTGTATTTTTTTCTGGACTCATGATGGCTTTTGATACTTATATCCCATAGTCTTAGAGAGCGTCGGCATGAATGGATCATCTCACTTCGGAAAGCCATAGTGGATGACCGTGTGAATGTGATACGCACAAAGAAAAGGAGTACTTGTGGCACCTTAGAGACTAACAAATTTATTAGAGCATAAGCTTTCGTGAGCTACAGCTCACTTCATCGGATGCAAGCTCACGAAAGCTTATGCTCTAATAAATTTGTTAGTCTCTAAGGTGCCACAAGTACTCCTTTTCTTTTTGCGAATACAGACTAACACGGCTGCTACTCTGAAACCTAAGGAATTTCAGTTTGCATGCCTTGGCCTGAATCCAGATTGTACTGGGATTGAATATTCATTTCAATTAGATTAGGGGTCTCAAACACAATTTACCTTAGGTCCAGGGCCAGTCCTCAAATCCTCCCAGCAGGCCAATAATGTCACTGAAGATCGTGTTCAGAAAAGAAAACGTTTCTATTGTATTTTTTATTTTGAATTTCTTAGAAATAATAAAACTGTCATACAACTTTATATTCGTTGTGGAAAAAAGTGATGCTGCTTCCATGGCTGACTCTGCCCGGCAACTAATGATGTTGCCTTCATGGCTGACTCTGCCTGGCGACTAGTGATGGTATCTCTGTCCCTCTCCCCCTCCGTGGGGGGCAGTGCCTGCAGCAGAAATTTTTGGCAGTGTGGCTGCCTGCATCTCTCCTCCATGGGCCACAGCGGGGAGGTTCTCAGGCTGCTGATGGCCCACAGGCCGGGACTTTGAGATCCCTGAATTAGATGATTTTGAAGTTTGCCTTCGGATAGCTTCTGTGTGAGCTTGCTCAGGAATAGAAGATTTGACAATGGGCAGTAGTTGTGTAGAACTGATTATCTAGGGTTGGTTTCTTCAGTTTTGGTCAGACTATTGCATGTTTTGAAGGAGGAAAGGAAGATTCTTTCCCTTAACGAGGCGTTGGCTATTTTGGTCACGAGTAGCACCAGTTGCTCATGATTCTCTCATAAGCTGGAAGGAACATGGTTGGATTCACAGGTCTTGGGTGAGCATTCCTTTAGGGTGTCCAAGTTCTTGATGAGCGAATATATTGAATTTTGATAATGCAGGCAAGCTACTGATTGCTGGGTGAAGGTGGGGCAGATCCACATTGCTGGGAAGCCTTCCTGAACACGTGTGATATTTTCAGTGAAGTAGGATGATAGTTCTTTACATGGCTTGGTATTCAGTTCTGACACAGGCTGTAGACACTCAAGATTGGGGAAGCAGTTTACCACCTTGGTTCGCTCCTAAAACCAGTGCAGCCATTTACTTTGAGAAGGTTTCAGATTTCTAAGGATATATCCAAAGAGTACCTCTGTACCTGTGTCCTTTTAATCAGAATATACAGCTGGGACCATCAGAGTTCAAAATATGGCTCATTAAACCTCTCCAGTAACATATAATAGGAATTGAGGGTAGGGATTAAACAGAACTCATTCTTGGTAAATTAGAGCCATCCTGACCATCCTCCTATTTCTCCCATGTAAAGAGTGGGAGAGAAGGGGAATGGTACCTTGGAGAGGCCATGGAAGTAGAACAGGATCTCTGATACTATGGCTTCCAGATGGAACAGCATTTGCTCAGTCTTAGTTCTCAACGTTGTGTGTCCATGGCACAGTATTGGGGTGATGCAAACTCTCCTCTTTTTTGTGAGTCTCACATCCTAAGAAACAAGGAAAGCAGATCAATCTTCTTAGCAATGGCCAGCAGAGCAGCTAGCTGCCCCTCAGTCAGCCTGGATGCAGAAAGCTTCTGAATACAATTGATAATACAACTATGTACTCAAAATAGTGCTGTTTTGGAAAGATTGGATAATATGTAGCCCTAGGTGATAGATCTTACACATTTTCCCATATTTTTTTTGCCTTCAGTTAAAGCAAAAGTCTGTAGTCATAAGACAATATGAGTTTATACGCTGAAATGCATCAAGATATGTCATTATCTGTAGAATAGACTGATTTGAGAAGATTCTGTCTTCTATTTTTATGAAGTTATGTAGATAATAAGACTCCTAACGATAAAATGTTTAAAATGCTCTGGCAGGCTTCATGAACAGTGCCAATCACTCCACCAACTCATGATCACTCACGTTACCCAAGGACAACACTGTTCAATACATTTCTGTACTGATACTGATGGACTACAGGGCACCAAAGAGAGGTGATAACATATCTGTGGATCCTGAGACATTTCCAGAGATGATTCTACTTGACTTCTAATGTAGTCATGTGAATTATGCTAGATTTGATGGAGTAAATGTAGCAGAAGCCAGACTTCTGGAGGAAGAGAGGCCAGATATATATCGCACCCTAATTGATAGTCAAGGACCAGTATACTGAACTCTCAGACCCTTCAGTGGTGTACAACATAACATGGCCATTGAGCAATCTCTTAACAAAGACTGTGGGAAGCACTATCATCTTTACACAAAAGATAAAGCTGTTTCCAGGTATTATCTGATTCCACACCTGGAGAAGAGCTCGGTGTGGCTCGAAAGCTTGTCTTTCTCACCAACAGAAGTTTATAAGATGGATCCGGCTGACACCTTGGCTGTTCCTATTCTTGTAGAGAAACCACCAAGCACAATAAGGGAACTTTGCAAGCTGCTAGATTTCCTCACCTACTATCAGAGTTGCATGCAAGACTTTTTGTGAAAGCTAAGTCATTATATGACTTATTGACTGTTCCACTAGGATCTGACACACAATGCTTTCAAAAGTGGAGTAAAAAACAAAGCCAAAGGATAAGGAAAGGGATCTGAACAAATACCCTCCCAAACAGCCAGTAACCTGGACTGAACAACTTCTCAAAAGGTTTCAAACAAGCTGATTGACTCTCCTGATTTTTGCCTTACCATTTATCCTCTATGTAGATACTTTTAATAAACGACTAGTTAGTCTTATACCAACATTAGGAGGGGAAACTAAGAGGCATTGGCTGTGGGTCAAGGGCACTAACTGCATCAGAGAAGAACGATGCCTTTACTCATGAAAACTGGAGTTTCTATTGCAACTTCTACTACCTGTATGTACAAGCTGTTGTTTTGTTGGAAGATGGCAAGAGTTTAATAAAATGCTCCTGTTTTAAAACAGCCCCTGGCCAGGGCATGTAGCTGATTTGTGTAGATGAGAGGGATGGAAGGAGGAACTATGAAAGTGTGTATGAATGAGTTGTTGGCAGGAGTGCTGTAGTCAAGATTTACACACAACCTCTGTATCCATGGACTGAACCCGAGAGGCAGTCATGCTGTTCTGATCATTATTCCCTTACACTTTCAGTGGTTTGGAAACTTTTTGTCCAGTCCTCTGATTATCTGCTAGATGCACCCTGCCCCCCACCCCAACTGCTGCAACTCCTGATTTGGAGCACTTGGTGCTGGTGACAGAATCCTGGACTATGGGTCTGAGCCACTCTTGATCTATAGGCTAATATGGTCCCCATCACTA
This sequence comes from Dermochelys coriacea, assembly GCF_009764565.3. NCBI lineage: Eukaryota > Metazoa > Chordata > Testudines > Dermochelyidae > Dermochelys > Dermochelys coriacea. Next base: position 5,729,929 of record NC_050072.1, read on the forward strand.
TAGCATCTCAGCAGTTCACTATCTTTTAATGTATTTATATTCACAGCACCCCTGGGATGGGGGCTGTGCTACTATCCCCATTTTAGAGATGGGGAGCTGTGGCACAGAGAGACTGACATTTTGTGCTGTTCCATGTGACATTCATCACTGACTACCTCCTGCCCCAGGACCCTCTCCCAGAGCATTGGGAGCAGGTGAGGGAGGAAGGGATAACCAGGAGGGTTTGTAGCCTGCCAAGCAGAACTGGGAGGTTTGGAGACCTAGGGGGAAGCAACACAAAATTACATTATTGAGGAGAAGAGGAAATTTTAGAAACCATAGCTGCAGTTCATGTGTATTGTCTCCATCCAGTTCTCACACTCAGGTCCTCTCTGTCCATCCAGGGGCACAGGGTTTTGGGTGCAGCAGTGTGAGGGCTCTGGCTGGGGGTCCTGGCTCAGGGCTGGGGCAGAGGGTTGGGGTGTGGGCTCAGGGATGGGGTAGAGGATTGCAGGGGTGAGGGCTCCAGCTGGGGGTGCGGCCTCTGGGATGGGTCTGGGGATGAGGAGTTTGGGGTGCTTCGGGGCTATGGTGGGGAGAGATGACTTTCCTCACCTATCTCTCCCTTCAGCAGCACCTGGGCTTTGGGGGAGAGAAGCTTGTCCCTGCTATGGCAGCTCCGGGGCTGGGGCCTCAGGATAGGTGCCCTGTCCCCCAGCCATGGCAGGTCTGGGCCAGGGCTGGGTTCAGGCCAGTCCCGGGCGGGCAGGTTCCCTGAGCACCTCTGCGGCACTTAATAGGCATCCGTGCAGCTTGCAGGAACTTAGCACATTGTATTATCAAAAGAACACAAGTATTTCCCTAGTTACTCCAGAAATGACACTGTAATTAATAAGCCTGTATGATGCAGTGAACTGACTGCACCATTTCACTTCCTGTCCTAAACTGTTGGGCTGTACTGCCATGCACTAGTACACAGCAGCTGCATTGCACCTCAGAGGTGGCTGCCTTTCAGTGGTTGGTGTAAAAATAGATAGTTTGTGCCATTATTAAAGCACACTGAAGTCCTTTGGAATGCAAACTCTACCAGTTATTGTAGTTGTAATAAGAATAGGGTTGGAACAGGTTTTGAAACACAAACTTCTTCTGAAAGAGATTGAAGCAACAGTCTCAGCAAACGCTGAGGGTATAACAATCTTCAGATAATTAATACACAGAGTCTGGCTTGGCATTAATTCTATCAGTGTGTGGAAAGGAAGTAGGGAGGACACACGACTATATATTATCATTCATTATTTTCACCGCATTATCACTATTTTACAGATTGGAAACAGAAAGTGAGGCACTCAGAGATGAAGTGACTTGCCCAAGGTCACACAGGAAGCGTGTGGCAGAGCAGGGACTCAAATTCAAATCTCCAAAGTCACAGACTTCTGCCCTACCCACTCGACCACCCTTCCTCTCAGTGTGCCCAGGTGTTTCTAATGCACCTCTCGTCACAAAATCTAAGTCACCATTAAGAACATAGGACTGGCCATACTGAATCAGACCCATGGTTCATCTAGCCCAGTATCTGTATTCTGACAGTGGCCAATGCCAGATGCTTCAGCAGGAATGAACAGAACAGGGCAATTATTAAATGCTCAGTCCCCTGTCATCCACTCCCAGCTTCTGGCAGTCAGAGGTTTAGGACACAGAGAGCATGGGATTGTGTCCCTGACCATTCTGGCTAATTGATGGATCTATCCTCCATGAACTCCCCTGGCACCAGTTCCACAGGTTGACTGTGCATTGTGTGAAGAAGTATTTCCTTTTTGTTTGTTTTAAACCTGCTGTCCCATTAATTTCATCGTGTGACCCCTGGTTCTTATGCTATGTGAAGGAGTAAATAACTCGTCCTTATTCACTTTCTCCACACCAGCCAAAATTTTACAGACCTCTCTCATATTGAAAGTCATGTCTTTTCCAAGCTGAACACTCCTTGTCTTTTTAATCTCTCCTCATATGGAAGATGTTCCATACCTCTGCTTATTTTTATTTCCCTTCTCTGTACCTTTTCCAATTCTAAAATCTCTTTTTTGAGGTGAGGTGACCAGAACTGCATGCAGGCTTCAAGATGAGGGTGTACCATGGATTTGTATAGTGGCATTATTATATTTAGTGTCTTACTATCCATCCCTTTCCTAATGATTCTTAACATTGTTTGCTTTTCTGACGGTCACGGCACATTGAGTTCCTTGCCATCACTATTCAGAGTAGCAGTCGTGTTAGTCTGTATTCGCAAAAAAGAAAATGAGTACTTGTGGCACCTTAGAGACTAACAAATTTATTTGAGCATAAGCTTTCGTGAGCTACAGCTCACTTCATCGGATGCATTTGTGCATCTGATGAAGTGAGCTGTAGCTCACGAAAGCTTATGCTCTAATAAATTTGTTAGTCTCTAAGGTGCCACAAGTACTCCTTTTCTTTTTGCCATCACTATGTTTTTCTTTTTTAAATGTGATCTATTTAAGATTTGGATGAGACCCGGAGCATAAAACTATGACAATGAAAACCCAACCATGCAGAGCTGGGACTAAATGAGTCACCCCTCATGACATTGCCTTCCCCCGGTTTCATATGTCAGGGCCGTTGCCTCAAGATTTCAGGTAGTTGAGGAAGACGAATGCTGGGGAGACATCCTTCCCTGCCTTGTCCCCTCCTGCTGCCATAAGAAGGAGAAATAAAAAGAGCGCCAGGGGCTTTATAGTGTAAGGGGACTGTTGCTGAACTTAGTTACTGAAACCGAGTGGGGTTTTTTTGGCCTCTCCCAGTATCAAAATAGAGGGGAAGGGCCAATGAGAAATCAAGAGCCTGAGACTGACAGTCCCCAGGTCCAATGGGAAGAGGCCAATGCTCCAGGTCACCCTGATTGACAGGACAGGCAGGCCAGTGAGGGAGCCGGGAGCCCGGGGTCCCCTCCTCTGCCTGAGCTGGAGCTGCCTGAGCCAGAGTAGGGCAGAGCTAAGGGGAGAGAAGCCGGCCAAGCTGAGCTGGAGGCAAAGCAGCAGCTGCTGGAGCCAGAGGAGCTAGCGAGCAGGAGCAGTGCAGAGCAGCTGGGCCGACAATGAACCAGGTCTGAGCTGCAACAGGGAGCTTGGCCCAGAGCTGGGGAGCGGACGCTGCGGGTGCCACAAGTAACACCGAAGCCAAGTGTGGTGAGCGGCTGGGGAGGGCGAGGGGGCACCCTGGGCAGAGAGATGTTGTCAGACAAAGGGCTTGCAGGCTGGACGTGGAGGTGGATTATGAGCCCTATAGAAGGGCTGATGCTGAGGAGAAGGATCCTGCCACCTAGAGCCTGAGGGTGTGTGGGCACCACTAAAGCAGGTATCCTACCCATGTTTCAGAGTAGCAGCCGTGTTAGTCTGTATTCGCAAAAAGAAAAGGAGGACTTGTGGCACCTCAGAGACTAACAAATTTATTTGAGCATAAGCTTTCGTGAGCTACAGCTCACTTCATCCAAATGCATCCGGATGAAGTGAGCTGTAGCTCACGAAAGCTTATGCTCTAATAAATTTGTTAGTCTCTAAGGTGCCACAAGTCCTCCTTTTCTTTTATCCTACCCATGGTATCACCGCAGCACAGCCAGGCTCTGGGAGGGAGGCCTGCGATGTGTGAGGAACAGACTGTGACCTGTCCTTACAGCCCAAAGCCGGCTGTTTGTGGTGCCCACATGCCCACAGGGTGGGGTTCCCTGTTTCCATTTGTTCCTTCCTGTTCTTACAGTTACTGTTTAATAAACTGTATTTGGTTTGAACTGAATGTAGTGATCAGTGGGTCAGGGAAGTGGCCGGAGTGGAGAGAGCACCCCGCAGTAGGGGAACTGTAGACGCTGTCCTAAGTGGCCACGATGAGACTGAGGGTTAAGTCTCCCCGGGATTCTGGGCCCAGCCTCCTTGGGGTTACGAGGAGTCAGCCACGTGGGGGAGTGGAAGGGGAGCCCTCAAGGTCAGACAGGCCTCTGGGTAAAGGGAGTGGGAGCGAGGTCTCAGATCCTTTTGCTAGCTGATTCCATCGGGTTAGTGTAGAAGCCAGGAAAGTTCCCCACAATAGTGGGACAATTCCCCTACTTACAATAGGTTGTTTTTACTCAAACCCAAAAAGTGAACTGGGCCAAATTCTCTCCCATCAGCATCACTGACTCAACAGGGGGGCTTGGGTGTAAATGAATGCAGGAAATGGCCCCTTGATTAAAGCATTTCTGGCCAGCTGGGATTGGGGCAATTATGGTACAGCTACATCACAACAAACAAAAAACCCCATTGCAGTGAGTCTCTGAGGTTGGGTCAACTGACTTGCCAAAGCTAAAAACAGCAGTGCAGATGTTCCTACTTGGGCCGGAGCCTGGGGTCTGAAACCCAGTGAGGGGAGAGGGTCCCAGAGCCTGGGCTCCAGCCTGAGCATGAATATCTACACTGCAATTTTGTAGACACACAGCCTGGGCCCTGAGAACTTGAGAGCTGACATGGGGCAGTGGTGGGTGGTTCATTGTAGTGTAGACATGCCCATAGATTTGTCTTCTTCTCCAGCTGTGTGCCAAGGCAAGAACAGATTCTTGCCCCCCACTCATAGGTTCTCAGCCCTGATCTAGCTAGGAGGTAGAGGGGACCTGCTACTGTCTTAGTTTCTTGTAAAGCTCTCCCACCCTCCTGCTTCTCAGTGCTTGATGCTGGGGATACTTTGGAGCTTCCAGCTGTCTATCCCCTTTGCTCTGAGTCCCAGTTCTTGCATATACTACACCTGGCTCATTGCACAAGTTTGCATGATTTTATCAGAGAGAACATTTTTCCAGACTTCCAGCGGTGATAGTATTTATTTAATGTACCAGCCCCCCGCCCCCGTTAATCATTTACACAGACCATGCAATTATAACATATGGATGTTGAACAGGGAATACAAGTGCTCCTTTATGGGGTCTTCTGTATGTGGAATAGCTTGATACTTCTAGTGGATCACTCATTCAGCATTTTTCCAGCTCTGATAACATCTTGGGTTCAAAGCAACTCTGTGCACACTTTTTAATTCTTAAACATATTTCTTATGCTTTCATGTGTAACATAACATTACTGTATGTTACATTATTGACTACAGACCTCTATCCGCTTCTGTTTCCACCCTCTCCTCCTGTTCTACCTTCAGCCATTCCAGTTTGGCCTGTGATCTTATCAGGTTTCAAATGCTAAGCAGGATATGTCACTCTTGGTCAATGTTTGCATAAGAAACCTCCAAATAAAACCCAAGTTGCTATACTACAGTAAGTGTTGCTGGCAATTTAGTCTCAGGGTGTTCTTCCTTTTGAGTCAGTGCCCTAATATGGCTTTAACGGGTGCTGTGCCTATGTCGTGTGAAGGGTAATGCCCAGGCAACATTTTAAAAGACCATGGCAGTTTTCACAAGAGGTAATAGGCATGTTACCTGGAGTTGAGTGAATAAAGTATAGGGTGATTTTTTTTCATTTTTTTTTTTTTTTCCATTTTGTGAATTGTCAGCAGACGGACTGAAATTCACCAGTCCCTCCAGGCAATCGGTGGCTTTAGTCAAAGGTATTTGCGACGCACATGGTTTATGTCACATGCTGGGCAGATACCAAAGAAGAAAGAAAGTCTCGTACCAGGTCACTGACTAAGTGATAAGTGTGCAATGATTTATATTGGCTGTGTATACAAATGAAGCAGTTCAGAAGGTACATGGGGTCATGGCTGGTTCTGGACCACATCCCATAGTGTTTTTTTCCCTTCCTCTTTGATTGCAAGATAAGATTTTTAGTTCTGTGAAAAGGGGTATACAGGAAAACTGGCCAGAAATCAAAGGAGATAACCCTAGAGGTGTAGTATAAAAGGATAATAATATCTAGCTCTTGAATAGTGCTTTAGAGCCATAGATATCAAAGTATTTTACAAAGGAGGTATCATTATCTTCATTTTACAGATGGGGAAACTGAGGCACAGAGAGGGTGGCTTGCTGAAGTTCAAACAGCAGGCAGTGTTGTCAACTCTCACAATTTTATTGTGAATCTCTTAATATTTGGTGTCTTTCATAAAGCTTTAACTACTGGAATCAGAACATTGCTTGAGAATCTCAGCTTTTAAAATATGTAAGTTTCTAGCCCTCCTAGATGCAGATAAATGTTTGAAAATGTAAAGTGAGTGTACCATAAAGGCACTCAAAATATATTCTTTGTTTTCCTGTATTTAAAGTCTACTTTTAAGCCTACCTCATGCGTTTTGGGAGCCTGACTCATGATTTTTGAAGACTTAGGGCTGGCAATATACTGAGCATATTGGATATGACAGATGTTTATAAAATCATGACTGGTTCGAGAAAGTGAATAGGGAAGTGGTGTTTACCCCTTCACATAACACCAGAACTAGGGGTCACCCAGTGAAATTAATAGACCGCTGGTTTAAAACAAACATAATGAAGTACTTCTTCACACAGCACAAAAGTATATCTGGGTTCAAAAAATAATTAGATAAGTTCATGGAGGATAGCTTCATCAATGGCTATTAGCCAGGATGGGCAGGGATGCAACCCCATGCTCCAGATATCCCTATACCTCCAACTAGGGGAGCCAACTAGGGGGAGCGCTTTTCTTGACCTGCTGCTCACAAACCGGGTAGAATTAGTGGGGGAAGCAAAAGTGGATGGGAATCTGGGAGGCAGTGACCATGAGTTGGTTGAGTTCAGGATCCTGACGCAGGGAAGAAAGGTAAGCAGCAGGATACGGACCCTGGACTTCAGGAAAGCAGACTTTGACTCCCTCAGGGAACAGATGGCCAGGATCCCCTGGGGGACTAACATGAAAGGGAAGGGAGTCCAGGAGAGCTGGCTGTATTTCAAGGAATCCCTGTTGAGGTTACAGGGACAAACCATCCCGATGAGTCGAAAGAATAGTAAATATGGCAGGCGACCAGCTTGGCTTAATGGTGAAATCCTAGCGGATCTTAAACATAAAAAAGAAGCTTACAAGAAGTGGAAGGTTGGACATATGACCAGGGAAGAGTATAAAAATATTGCTCGGGCATGTAGGAAAGATATCAGGAGGGCCAAATCGCACCTGGAGCTGCAGCTAGCAAGAGATGTCAAGAGTAACAAGAAGGGTTTCTTCAGGTATGTTGGCAACAAGAAGAAAGCCAAGGAAAGTGTGGGCCCCTTACTGAATGAGGGAGGCAAGCTGGTGACAGAGGATGTGGAAAAAGCTAATGTACTCAATGCTTTTTTTGCCTCTGTTTTCACTAACAAGGTCAGCTCCCAGACTGCTGTGCTGGGCATCACAAAATGGGGAAGAGATGGCCAGCCCTCTGTAGAGATAGAGGTGGTTAGGGACTATTTAGAAAAGCTGGACGTGCACAAGTCCATGGGGCCGGACGAATTGCATCCGAGAGTGCTGAAGGAATTGGCGGCTGTGATTGCAGAGCCCTTGGCCATTATCTTTGAAAACTCGTGGCGAACGGGGGAAGTCCCGGATGACTGGAAAAAGGCTAATGTAGTGCCCATCTTTAAAAAAGGGAAGAAGGAGGATCCTGGGAACTACAGGCCGGTCAGCCTCACCTCAGTCCCTGGAAAAATCATGGAGCAGGTCCTCAAAGAATCAATCCTGAAGCACTTAGAGGAGAGGAAAGTGATCAGGAACAGTCAGCATGGATTCACCAAGGGAAGGTCATGCCTGACTAATCTAATCGCCTTTTATGATGAGATTACTGGTTCTGTGGATGAAGGGAAAGCAGTGGATGTATTGTTTCTTGACTTTAGCAAAGCTTTTGACACGGTCTCCCACAGCATTCTTGTCAGCAAGTTAAGGAAGTATGGGCTGGATGAATGCACTATAAGGTGGGTAGAAAGCTGGCTAGATTGTCGGGCTCACGGGTAGTGATCAATGGCTCCATGTCTAGTTGGCAGCCGGTGTCAAGTGGAGTGCCCCAGGGGTCGGTCCTGGGGCCCGTTTTGTTCAATATCTTCATAAATGATCTGGAGGATGGTGTGGATTGCACTCTCAGCAAATTTGCGGATGATACTAAACTGGGAGGAGTGGTAGATACGCTGGAGGGGAGGGATAGGATACAGAAGGACCTAGACAAATTGGAGGATTGGGCCAAAAGAAATCTAATGAGGTTCAATAAGGATAAGTGCAGGGTCCTGCACTTAGGATGGAAGAATCCAATGCACCGCTACAGACTAGGGACCGAATGGCTCGGCAGCAGTTCTGCGGAAAAGGACCTAGGGGTGACAGTGGACGAGAAGCTGGATATGAGTCAGCAGTGTGCCCTTGTTGCCAAGAAGGCCAATGGCATTTTGGGATGTATAAGTAGGGGCATAGCGAGCAGATCGAGGGACGTGATCGTTCCCCTCTATTCGACACTGGTGAGGCCTCATCTGGAGTACTGTGTCCAGTTTTGGGCCCCACACTACAAGAGGATGTGGATAAATTGGAAAGAGTACAGCGAAGGGCAACAAAAATGATTAGGGGTCTAGAGCACATGACTTACGAGGAGAGGCTGAGGGAGCTGGGATTGTTTAGTCTGCAGAAGAGAAGAATGAGGGGGGATTTGATAGCTGCTTTCAACTACCTGAAAGGGGGTTTCAAAGAGGATGGCTCTAGACTGTTCTCAATGGTAGCAGATGACAGAACGAGGAGTAATGGTCTCAAGTTGCAATGGGGGAGGTTTAGATTGGATATTAGGAAAAACTTTTTCACTAAGAGGGTGGTGAAACACTGGAATGCGTTACCTAGGGAGGTGGTAGAATCTCCTTCCTTAGAGGTTTTTAGGTCAGGCTTGACAAAGCCCTGGCTGGGATGATTTAACTGGGACTTGGTCCTGCTTTGAGCAGGGGGTTGGACTAGATGACCTTCTGGGGTCCCTTCCAACCCTGATATTCTATGATTCTATGATTCTAACTGCCAGAAGCTGGGACTGGATGACAAGGGATGTAGCCCTTGCTATTTCCCCTATTGTGTTCATTCCCTCTGACGCACCTGGCACTAGCCACTGTCGGAAGACAGGACGCTGGGCTAGATGGACCATTGGTCTGACCCAGTGTGGTCATTTTTATGTGCAGGCCAGGGGCAGAGTTGGGAACAGAATTCAGATTTGCTGAGTCCTAAGTCCAATGCTGCAACTAGTAAATTACACTCCCTCTTGGGATGCTGGCTGGAGTCTGTGAAGAGGGTAGTAAGAGGCAAATTCTGAAAACTGCTGACAGGGTTGGCCCAGGCTTCTATTTCTTATTATGGCATTGATCGTACCTAGGAACCCCCAACTAAAGATCTGGGCCTCGTTTGGGAGATACTATGCAACATGTAACAAAGACAACCATCCCTACTCCAGAGAGCTCATTGATGTGTCAGGACAGACCCCATTGTTGCCAACTTTCATTTTATTGCGAGTAATGATTTTGGAGATGTTTTCAATCAGTCATAAAAATGCAGAGTAGCCAATTCATGAATTTTACCTTAGTGAAAATAGCTGCCATCTTTCATTACTGTCAAAGAGGCTGAAGCCTGCAGGATGGCTGCCATTTTCCTACAGTCTATCTGCAGGTGGAAGTGAGTGTGCCCCTAATAAAGATGGCTGCCAACTCCCATTGATTTTAATGCAACTGAAGCCATGCAAAATGGTTTTGGTAGGGCTAGCCAGGACACACTATTAGCACACAGGGACTGTGAGGAGTAGCGCAGACACTATTTAAAAAAAAAAAAAATAAGCAGAGCGAGTCTGTAGGGGGAGCAGGAGGCAGCTGTAAGGGTTTCAGGGGAAAGGGGGCAGCGGATGGGAGGGCAGGAGCTGAAGGGGAATGGGGGAAGTGAGGACTGGAAGGAGATTGTGGGGGTGGGAGATGGAGGAGATTGGATGGTAGCTCACCCACCCTGGGGGCAGCAGAAGGGAAGAGAATCTCCTCTAAGCACATAGGGGGAAAGACACATTTTTTTGCATATGTTGAGGCTGAATTTTGACCCTTAAAAATTCACACATGCTTTGGGGTCAGGTTCTTTCTCCTAAAGCTTCACAAACCTGAAGGCAACCCCCACCCATCCACCAGCAAACTCATTTATTATTTTTTAAAATCTCATGACTTTTAAGCCAGCAGAGACACACAGATACTATGCGGTGAACAAGAGAATTATTGGTTTCAGAGGAGCAGCCATGTTAGTCTGTATCCGCAAAAAGAACAGGAGTATTTGTGGCACTTTAGAGACTAACAAATTCATTAAAGCATAAGCTTTCATGGGCTACAGCCCACTACTTCAGATGCATCTTGATCTTCCAGCAGTGATCTTCCAGAAAACACCCTCCTGGCCACTGTGGATGTAGAAGCCTCTACACCAACATTCCACACAAAGATGGACTACAAGCCGTCAGGAACAGTATCCCCGATAATGTCACGGCAAACCTGGTGGCTGAACTTTGTGACTTTGTCTTCACCCATAACTATTTCACATTTGGTGACAATATATCCCTTCAAGTCAGCGGCACTGCTATGGGTACCTGCATGGCCCCACAGTATGCCAACATTTTTATGGCTGACTTAGAACAACGCTTCCTTAGCTGTCGTCCCCTAACACCCCTACTCTACTTGCGCTACATTGATAACATCTTCATCATCTGGACCCATGGAAAAGAAGCCCTTGAGGAATTCCACCATGATTTCAACAATTTCCATCCCACTGTCAGCCTCAGCCTAGACCAATCCACACAAGCGGTCCATTTCCTGGACGCTACGGTGCTAATAAGCAATGGTCACATAAACACCACCCTATACCAGAGACCTACTGACTGCTATACTTACCTACATGCCTCCAGCTACCATCCAGGACACACCACATGATCCATTATCTACAGCCGAGCTCTACGATACAACCGCATTTGCTCCAATCCCTCAGACAGAGACAAACACCTACAAGATCTCTATCAAGCATTCTTAAAACTACAATACTCACTTGCTGAAGTGAAAAAGCAGATTGACAGAGCCAGAAGAGTACCTAGAAGTCACCTACTACAGGACAGGCCCAACAAAGAAAAGAACAGAACGCCACTAGCGGTCACCTTCAGCCCCCAACTAAAACCTTTCTAGCGCAGCATCAAAGATTTACAACCTATCCTGAAAAATGATCCCTCATTCTCACAGATCTTGGGAGACAGACCAGTCCTTGCTTACAGACAGCTCCCCAACCTGAAGCAAATACTCTCCAGCAACCACACACCACACAACAAAAACACTAACCCAGGAACCTATCCTTGCAACAAAGCCTGTTGCCAGCTCTGTCCACATATCTATTCAAGGGACACCATCATAGGGCCTAATCACATCAGCCACACCATAAGAGTCTCATTCACCTGCACATCTACCAATGTGATATATGCTATCGTGTGCCAACAATGCCCCTCTGCCATGTACATTGGTCAGACTGGACAGTCTCTATGCAAAAGAATAAATGGACACAAATCAGACATTTTTCGCCTTCCTCTGTAGCATGGGGCATGGTTGACTTGAGGGAGGCTTCTCTGCTCCTTGAAGTCTTTGAACCATGATTTAAGGACTTCAATAGCTCAGACATGGGTGAGGTTTTTCATAGGAGTGGGTGGGTGAGATTCTGTGGCCTGCGCTGTGCAGGAGGTCGGACTAGATGATCAGAATGGTCCCTTCTGACCTTAGTATCTATGAATCTATGAATCTATGACATCAGGAATCATAACATTCGAAAACCGGTAGGAGAACACTTCAACCTATTTGGCCACTAGTAAAAGATTTAAGGGTGGCAATTTTGCAACCGAAAAGCTTCAAAAACAGACTCCAAGGAGAAACTGCTGAGCTTGAATTAATATGCAAACGAGATACCATTAACTTGGGTTTGAATAGAGAATGGGAGTGGCTGGGCCATTACACATAATGAATCTATTTCCCTAAGTTAAGTATCCTCACACCTTCTTGTCAACTGTCTAAATGGGCTATCATGCTTATCACTACAAAAAATTTTTTCTCCTGCTGATAATAGTTCATCTTAACTAATTAGCCTCTTATAGTTTGTATGGAAACTTCCAACTTCTGTAAAAAGAAAAGCAGTACTTGTGGCACCTTAGAGACTAACAAATTTATTAGAGCATAAGCTTTCGTGAGCTACAGCTCACTTCATCGGATGCATTCCAACTTCTGTGTGTGTGTGTGTGTATATATATATAATCTTCTTACTATATGTTCCATTCTATGCATCCGATGAAGTGAGCTGTAGCCCACGAAAGCTTATGTTCTAATAAATTTGTTAGTCTCTAAGGTGCCACAAGTACTCCTTTTCTTTTTGTTTTCGGTGTGTTAGTTTGAATAGAGCTCACATTTCTGTGTACCTGAGCAAGGAAGCACGCTGCTCCCTGCAGAGTAGATGCACCTGATGAGTTCAATTTAATTCCCCAGTTCACACTAGCAGGTGTTAAAGGAGAGCTAATGACCTGAGGACAGTAGCAAGGATCTTTGTCTGTACCAAAACAAACCCCGTGGGGCAAACCCACAACTGCTAGGATAAAGGGTAATAATTAGTTTGGGCAGTGGCCCAGAGAGGGTGAAAAATGGCTGGTATTTGATGTGGACTCCTGTTTCTCTAGAAGGGGTGGAGTTCTCCTGATTTAGCCAGAGTGAGAAATTAAATTAGTCAAGCACCCTACCAGCAAAGGGAGTCTGTGGGACCAGAGGGGAACTGAGGCAGAGGCAATGCCTGATCCTGGAGAGGTGAGAGATCCAAAAGGGTACTTTATAAAGATGGGGAAAGTCGCCCTATAAATCTGGATCCAAACTTCCTCATGTCCATAGGTTGCTCAGTTCCAGAACTTTCTGTTCAGGCTCATCTCAAGCCTGGGTAGGAGGCAAGAGCACCGCCTATGGACTCACTAACACCTCTCCCTGCAACTCCCTGGCTTATCCATGAGAATCTCCATCCAAGCCCTGTCAGGCCCAACCCTGTTAAGCTTCTGAGATCTCACCAGAGCTCACAGCTTGAGGGGTTGTACTCCTGAGGGTGAAGGGTTAGGTGACAAAAGATTGCTGTGGGACCTCCTGCTGTCACCATTTTCATGTCAACAACATCGTAGCCCACCTTGGAGGAGTCATTGAGTTTCTTGGGGGAAAGACAAGGGGTAAATAGCAATGCTGGGAATGAAAGATGCCATCCAGAGCCACTTACAGCTGTTGACCAAGTGTGGCAAGAGAGGACTTGTGAATTAGTACATGGGCAGTTCAGAGAGAAGGATGGAGGGGCCACTGAAGCACGCTGGAATAGGCAGTTTTCAGTCATAGATGTTGCTGCTTGTTGTAATTGCTCTTGAGCAGGTACATAAACCAAACCAGCTCCAGAGCTTCCTGTGGTTTCTGTACAAAGGCCAAGAGTAATTTCCTACTTTAGTAAAACAATGTTATCATAATTTCTGTGCTATAAAGACCTCTTCTCTTTTCTTCAGGAGCCAAAAGCAGTGATGAGCTGCCAAAATCTCAACAACCGGTTCCCTATGAAACCTTCTGATTTAAGGGATGTGCCCCAGTATGTATTTTTTGTACCAAAAGGGTTACCATATGTCTGTATTTTCCCTATTTTAAAAATTCCTCCCGGATGGCGATTTAAGAACCAAAAAGCCTGACCTGTCCGGGAAAATACGGATGTATGTTAACCCTGCCTAAAGTTCTTTTTTAAAAAGATGGGCCTGAACTAGAGATGAGCTCCATTTCATATGTGTGGGTCCCCGCCACTCCCTGGGGGTGTGCTAGGGTGACCAGATGTCCTGATTTTATAGGGACAGTCCCGATTTTGGGGTCTTTTTCTTATATATACTCCTATTACCCCCCAAACCCTGTCCTGATTTTTCACACTTGCCGTCTGGTCATCCTAGAGTGTGCACATGTGTGGGTCCCAGCTGCTCCCTGCCCCCCTCATTGAAGCAGGTGTGCAGGGCTACTGCCCTGGGAACTGCAGGGCACCAGTGGACATGGGGCCAGCTGCAGACAGGGGCGTGGGGCAGGGCTAGCTGGAGGCAGGGGATGCAGGGCTGGCTGCGGGCAGGGCCGGGGGTGCGGAGCTGGCTGGAGACAGGAAGATGCGGGGTTGGCTGGAGGCAAGGGGGTGTGGGGCTGGCTGGAGACGGGGCAGGCTGCGGGCAGGGCAGAGGGTGTGTGCGGCCAGGGCTGGTTGCGGGCAGGGGGTGCAGGGGTGGCTGGTGCGGGCAGGGGGTGCGGGGGTGTGGCAGGGGTTGGCTGCAGGCAGGGCAGGGGGTGTGGCAGGGGCTTGCTGCAGGCAGGGCAGGGGGTGGCTGCAGACGGGCTGGCTGCGGGTAGGGGGTACGGGGGTGGCTAGAGGCAGGGCAGGGGGTGCAGCAGGGGCTGGCTGCAGGCAGGGAGTGCGGGGGTGGCTGGAGGCAGGGGCTGGCTGCAGGCAGGGGGTGCATGGGTGGCTGGAGGCAGGGGCTGGCTGCGGGCAGGGCAGGGGGTGCATGGGTGGCTGGAGGCAGGGCAGGGGGTGCGTGGGTGGCTGGAGGCAGGGGCTCGCTGTGGGCAGGGCAGGGGGTGTGGGGATGCCTGGAGGCAGGGCAGGGGGTGGCTGGAGATGGGGGCTGGCTGGAGGCAGGGGGTACAGGGTGGCTGGAACAGGGCAGGGGGGTGCGGCTGGGGCTGGCTGGAGGCAGGGTGGGGGGTGCTCGGTGGGGGGCAGCAAGGACACAGCCCAGGCCCAGCAGAGCAGCCGGGGACCCCCCAGGCAGCAGCAGCGGGAGCCCCAGGGCCAGGGGAGCAGCTGCAGCACCAGCTCTCATGGCTCCCGCAGCGCAGCGCCCCTGGCGGCCGGAGGAGGAATTACATCACTTCCCGGCGGGAGCCCATCAAAGCCTCCGCGCCCTCTGCAGGGAAGCAGGTTAACAACCGGTTCTAAAACTGCTTCAAAATTTAACAACCAGTTCGCGCAAACCGGTGAGAACCGGCTCCAGCTCCCCACTGGCCAAAAGGGTTTGGGGCTCACTAGCTGGCCAGGGAAGGGTGAGAGAGACGGGGCGCTGCGGTTGGAGCTGGTGTTTCCTTGAAGCAGAGACCAGGAGTCAGGCCTTTTCTTGGGGAACACTGAAGGAGCAGCCGGAGACAGCTGCCCAGAATGACGAGGAAAGGAGTCGGTGAAGGAGGACTAATAAAAGCTGGAATAGCAAACTACCAACCTGGATAGCACTTTACATTTATATAAAGGTTCTATTTATTAATGGCTTATTCAGGGTTAATGCACGTCTGGTAGGTGTGGTATAGTCATGAACAGTGTGTGTTGTGAGTGCTTGTAAGCATATTAATGGAAAGCAGCGATTGTTCTAAGTGATGGTTAGCCGAAAAATGGCAGTG
This sequence comes from Dermochelys coriacea, assembly GCF_009764565.3. Lineage (NCBI taxonomy): Eukaryota > Metazoa > Chordata > Testudines > Dermochelyidae > Dermochelys > Dermochelys coriacea. The sequence goes on from NC_050072.1 coordinate 5,745,298, forward strand.
AGTTTTCGTTGAAATCAAAATTTTCTGTTAAGAAAATTGAAACCAAAGGTTTTGTTTTGGGTCATGTTGTTAGGGTCTGCTTGAGCCTCCATAGTTCCTCATGGGAGTTGTGATTCCAGGGCCATAACAGTGTGAGCTGGCTCCTTTAAGGAGTAAGGGGTCTCCTGCCCATGATGTGGCACCTCTAAAGAATAGGTGTTTAAGGGAGCAGCGGACGAGCTGGCTAATGGGGGCCAGGTGGTAATCGGAGAGCTACCTCCTCAATGGGTTAAAAACCCTGCGGTTAGCTGACTTTGGGGAAGAGGGAGAGCAGGTAGTTTGGAAAGGAGACTGCAGTGCTGCTGGCTATGGGGCCCATGGATGAAAGTGGGGAGAGACAAGAGCAGTGCTGTGAAGCTCAGGTGGATCTTGGCTAGAACCATTGTGCAGCTGGAATCTCTTAATCAGAGGGAAGCTGCAGTTGTGAATCTAGGGACCTAGACAGGAGGCAATTTGGGGGAAAAGACTCTCCAGAGAAATCAAAAGCCACAGTAGAGCTGACAGAGCTCCCTGGCTCTGAGGTTACTGGAAGGGGAAGCAGGAACCTGAAGCTCTGGACTGAGGGTGAAATTGGAAACCCCAAGGGGGAAGGGTTTGGGCCTGAAAGGGCTGAAGTAGACTATATTTCATAAGGACTTAATACACTGAACACTGAGAATGGGAACTTAGTTGGAGTACTCCGTGCTGCTAACATGTTATTGGGAGATCCAGATGGGAATGGATAGCAAGGTGCCTTCAAGGACACGCTTTACTATGCGGTGGTGTGCTCTGGGATGGGACTCTGCCCTAAGGCCCTTCATGCCTGTATTCTCCCCTCTGGGCTGGATTGTGTCTCCCTGTGGCTGAGGTTCTGCCTTCCCAAACTCCCAGGGAAGCCTTTCCAATTGCACATGGCATTTCTTTGCTCAGTTAATTTTTTCAAAGAGAATTTGAGAGCTGGATTGACAGCAGATGGAATAAGTGTAATTACCTTCTGCATTGCCCAGGTTGCAAATGTTCCCTCTCATGGGCCATTTGAGATCACAGCTTCTTCAGGTGAGCAAGAATGTATCAGAGTGATCAAATTAAGGACTAAATGATTTGGACAATGAAGGGCTAAATTTAGGCTCCTACAGCCAGAGAGGAGTGTATTGGGAGTAGTGGAGCTGTTAAAGGAAGGTGTTAAATCTATATAAGACTGTGGCAGGCAAAGGGCCAGCAGGTACCCTAGGGGGAGCATGTTCACCCAGCTGCCCTTATTACTACCTTTACAAAGATGGAGGTGCACTTCCTCTCCCCCAGTGTTGGCTTCTGTGTACTGAGGGTCATGTAAGGAGGCTTGGGGGCCTTGGATACATCCCGGGGGCTTGACTGTGCTACTGCTGCAATAGCTATCTCTCCCTTGGGTTAGGGGAATTAGCTGCAACGTGCTGTGCTGGAGATGGGGAGGGGGGAGTTTTTGCTGCACCCTCTCCCCCCCCCCCCACCCATTGCACCCCACATGGACATCCACCATTAAACCCTAAGAAATATTCTCAACAAGAGATGCTTGTCTGACTCTACAACCTGATCAGTGGGTGGGTGTTTGAGGAGACTTACATTAAAGATTGTGTGGCGCTCAGATACCTGGGTAATAGGAGCCACATAGGAACCTAAACCAGATTATCATTGATACAGTATGACTGGCTAGGGGGAGAGGGACTGAATCAGAAAGAGTTCACTCATGCCACCAGGTAGTTGGAGAACTTGTCAGCTCTGCAAGGGCCCAGTTTCTTTCGAAGAGTCTCTGGGTCTGTTGATGTTTCTCCTGTGACTTGTTTTTCCACCAGCCTAACAGCTGAAATCCCTGGAGATGCTGCTTTGTCCTGTTGGTGCATTGGGAACTCCCCAAAAGTCATCACCCAGAGAGTCCAGAGGACTTGTCTGGTGAGTCCAACTCTGGCTCCAGTAAGTAAGTAAGTAAGTAAGTGTGTGTGTGTGTGTGTGTGTGTGTACTGAAATTCTCACCAATCAATTCCAGTGGGAGTTTAGCCTGAGTAAAACATGAGTAAGTACTTAGGGACAGCGCCTTGAGTTTGTTGTACAGGTAGCTTACAGCTGGACTCTGCAGTGTGAATGTCCATGTGTCTGGTAGGTTAATTGCTGATGGAAGTAAGAGCTGTTTGTGGGCTAGTCTCAGCACAAACAACCCCCCTTTCTGTTTTGATCCCCTATTGTCTTGAGACATCTAGACATACGAGGGGCAGCATTGTCCAATGGAAAGAGAACTGGAGTGGGACTCGGGATACCTGAGCTCTGTTCCTGATTCTGCTGATGAGCTGGTGTGTGACCTTGATTGTGTCACTTCCCCTCTCTGTGCCTCAGTTTCCCCTCCCACCTTGTATCTCTTGTGTATTTAGATTGTAAAGTCCTGGGGACAGAGAATGCCTCTTGTGTATATGGAACTAGTGCAATGGGGCCTTGACCAGGGTTGGGACTCTAAATGCTACTATAATATGAATGATGACAATTTGATCCAAACAAGAGTTCCAAACTGTAACCGACTGTCCATTGTTAAGTTCTCTCAGCAGCTTTGTCCTCTAGTGTAACTCTTTTTGTTGTTGTTCCTTCTGTGTACGTTTCTGACTTTGTTTTGCAGCCTTAGACTTGTGGGCCATTTGGAGAGAATTTAATGGTGTAGTCAGATTGCTGAACTTTACATAGGAGTATCTGAATTGAGTAGTGCCTGCTACATATCCTCTGTGGAAATGATTAGCAAGAATTTGTGACCCTTTTCAATCTCAAGAGGTTTTTTCCCATTGACATTATTGTGAAAAGCATCAGTTAGATACGAGTCCAAGAGCTTCCTTCTCGAATGGGGTGTTTGTGTTCCGGATTTGTGAAGGCGTTTGATACTTAATCACAGTCTTCCTATTGCGTACAGCATCTATGGGATATGGGTGGTCCAGGCAGGACATACTAAGGTACATTAGCGTGGGTGTACAGATCAGTAAATTTCTCATGTTGTTCTGTTTGCATTCAAGCTGTTCAGCCCAGCTCCATTCTGCAGCCCTCCTTAGCAATATTTAGGATATTCCCACAGTGCATCATCATGAATTGATTTCACTTTTATGTCCACGGTAGATGAAGGTGTTAATGTGACAAAGTGATTCTGCCATACTAGGTTCAATGCTGCCACCTCATGGAGATGAAAATGGTGAACAAAATCAGAACATGTATTCTCACTTCGGTGCTGTGGAAATGGACGTATAAAAGTACAGGACAGTCACATACATATTAGTATACAGCTTCACGTGAGAAAATAACAGTAGTTAAAATTAGAAATGGACAAGATGAACTAGTCACATCTATGCTATTTCACGCAACCACTGCAGGATTGTTCCAAAGCTTTCTCAACTGTTTCTCTCCTCCCTGCCCACCCAATCCAGTTTTAAAATGACTTGATCAATGTTCAATGGGGGAGACTAAACCATAGTGCAATAATAGATTTCTCTCAGTTTTTTCCTTGGTCTGTAATGACATTAAATTACTACATTGTTGGAAATATCTAAGACTGCTACAAAACAGAAGGTAGAAACCTAAACTTTTTTTTTTTTAAATTGACTGACCTCTTCTGTATGTAAATGACATGCAAGTTTCCCCTCAAAGGGGCCTTTCACCTGATGGCCTCAAAATGCTTTAAAAGTAGAAGTTGGGTCTCACTTTCCTGTCTCACAGGAGAACCAGGGAGCTGTATCACTCTTCCCATTTTAAAGATGGGGACACTGAGAAATATGAAGCTTGGGGTGACTTACCCAAGCCCACACTGTAGTTGGTGTTTGCATTGGGATTAGATTCCCTGCTTCCCAGCCCTGTTCTCATTCTGGCTCTAAATTTGACAATACTTCAGTATCTGCTTCCACATGGATCATACATCACTTTGCAAACAGTTGTGAATGTAGCACCCTCCCAATCCCTATTTCAAAATAAGTATCCTTATTCTTGAGTTACAGATGGGGGGGATCTTGGGGTAATGACTTGCTCAGGGTCACACAGGAAGTTGGCGGGAGAGCTGGGAACAGAACCCAGCTCTCCTGACTTCACCACAAGACCATCCAGAAACTGAAGAGAATTACTTAATTATTCCATTTTTCTGCTCCTGTGCCTAGTGTCCCATTCACATGGATAAAATAGCTGGCAGGATGGCAGTAACTCTGCGGGCGGCCGCAAGGGAGAACCCCCAACACTGGGGAAGGCCAGTGAAGAAATCAAAGTGGCAGGAGCTTTGTGGCAGCATATGATTCGTTTTCTTGTCCTCTAGTGTGCCAGGTGCAGTTAGCAAACAGGTGCTGTTGAGAGGCTGATCATTTACCACACCTAAGGTAAAATGAGAGGCAGTGCTCATCATTACACAAGGGTTAGCAGAAGAAATGTATCATACGGGTCTCTAGTATGACACAGCCAATCTTTGCCCAGCTAACGGCTGCATTGGCTATTTCTCGGGAGCTTGGAAGCCACACCTGATGGTCACATTCTGCTCCATGTTACAAGGCCCTAGAGAGCAGCAAAAGATTGTTTGATCTGGAGGAATGGGCACTGGAAACCAAAGCAGCAGGATCGAAGTGGAGCATTTCATGGCTGGATTTGTAATATCAACTGGCTGCAACAGTGTGTTAAAGATTAAAGCCTGGGCTGGCTGCGTTTCAACCACCCACAGTCTGTATTGTATGTCTGATTATTTCCAATATAAAAATCTATTAATGTAGCCTCACAACACCTTAGTAATGTTGGTATTATTATCATCACTATTGTAGCACCTAGAGGCTCCAGCTGGTTCAGAGTCCCATTGTGGTAGGTTCTACTCAGAGATAGGCTGTGCCCCAAAGAGCTCCTCATCCTCCTTTTACAGAGGACGATATGGGTTCAGAAAGGATAATTCACACATGGAGCCAGGAACTGAGCCCAGCTCCCCTAAGTCCCCATCCACTGGCTTTAAATCATCAGACCATCCTTCATCCCTGAGGAAGAACACAAGAGTTCATAATTCTGCATGAAAATCCCCTAAGGCTATATAATTTGTTAGTTACTTCTTCACCAGAGAGTGTGTGTATAGACAGACACACATACAAAGTAAAAGGAAAACTATGCACACTAACCTTTGATTTACATAGTCCCAGTTTGTAATTTAAAGACAATGAATAAAACCAAGCTGAATTCTTTAAGGTTCAAGCCTCCAGGGCACTTACAGAAAATTTAATTTAGTGGAGGATGGTGAATGATATGAGTGATCAAATTAAAAACTTTATTTAGAATAAAATAATTTGTTAAAGCAAACAGGCATTCCAATAACCATCCTCCCTTCCTGAATGGGAAGAATGGATGTGATCCTTGATGGTGGATGGTGCACTTAATATAAAATTAGCATGCTACCCTTTCTATAATCAAAGAAGATGATGCTCCTTAATCAACATTCAAGCCACCTTTTACCATATCCATATTTCGGCTACCAGAATTAAATATTTTCTACTTTCTCACTGGCTATTTAACATTAAGCATCATCTGAATTAACATCTGTGTAAATGCAATACCAATAACTATCAATATATAGTAGATAGCATTTTCCAAAACATTAATGTTTTAAATAAAATGTTAGGATCAAAACATGACCTGGAGTTATGCCCTCATTTATCTCTCACTTGACTCTGAATTGTCTTACTTCACTTTACTTATATTTTACCAGGCTTGGTTTGACTATTGTCAAGTCTGTTTTTAGGAAATAGATTTTTGGGCCTACTTACATTTCTATATAACATAAGCAAGCATCATCGCTATAGGCTACAACACAAACTTATTCAAATAAACTTTGTTAGACAGCAAATTGGTTCTGCCTCACTAATGGGTATGGCATTCAGATATGATTGGCTCTGTCAAACTCTTGCCTTGGTCATGTCCAGACACAGACTAGTTAATCTCCCTAGTTAATCTCTGGGTGACAGGTGGCTCTGTCATACAACCTTGTGCTGGGAAAGTGTTGCACCAGAAGCTCAGGAACAGCCACCTCTTGTTTAAGATGTTATTACACCAAGAGGTGGATTTTCTTGGACAAATGGCCAAATGCATGTGGCAGCAAGTTTTTCACTTGAGGACTTGCAAGACTGGCATTTAGATTGGAATGCTCCATGTTTACATGTGAATTTGGTGTTCAGATATCCATGTAAATACACTCAACTGGCTGCCCAGTAAATGGAGCCTGAATTCATGCAAATGCATTACGTTTGTCTCTGGATCTATATGGGCAAAGTGTCACAATGCTGGGAAGCTTGTCTTGGGATGGCTTTTGGGATCTGCCATCATGCAGATCCTACTGTTAATAGAAGGGCATGTTTTCAGGTTTGATGTGCAGCTGTATAGAGCCTGAATAGCTGATTAGACATGCACAATCAGTAGCTCCCAGAACTGCTGGGATATTTGCTAAATTCACAGAGTGGCAGTGCTGCTGCATATAGCTATGAAAACTAATAGAACATTGGGAGAGGGTGCAGACTTCAGTTATGCCAGAATCGTACTCAGATCTCTGGTGCCTTAACCATGAGACCCATCCAGTAAATTTCCCACTGTCCTTTTAAAAAAAAATTACTGGTGGAGAGACGGCTTTTGGATAACAAAATATTACCCTGGCCTTGGAAACACCCTACCTTCAGTGACACTCTGAGAATCGACTTATCTCTAATATATAGGGTGGGTCACTCATGGTAAGAACAAGAGAAGTGAAATCTGTTTCAAATTTACAGCTCTCCAGTGCTCTCCAGATCAGAAGATCTGGGGTCTTGGAACATGTTATCTCTTGTCAGTTGTCATATACTTGCAATTAAACTTCACAAGATTAGATATAGCAAAGAAGGTTTGAAAACATAATTGATTCTTCAATAACAGGAATTAATGATGACAGGACAACTCATGTTTGGCTGATGCTGTTCGATCAGTTAGGAAAGGTGACTGACGGTTGGCTGGCTAACGAGTGGCTGGCGGGGTGGCCAGCGGAGAGGAATGAGCGGCTGGCGGGGTGGTCAGCCAGCACAAGTGCTCAGATTGCGGAGCAAGCAAGATGCCTTCTTCCCCAGGTGGAAGGTGAACTCACACAGATGCACCTCTGAACCCTAAGGACAACCACTGTGAGAGGGGTGTGGTGAAGGAGCAGAGGAGGGCATAGAAAAGTAACTTTTGGTTGTAGAACTCAAGAAGATAAGGCAGAAGACTCTGCCCCATGCACTTGGGGGTGGGTGTCCTGCTCACAGTTTTATTATTACGAATCCTGCTTGCGGCATTTTTCCTAATTAATGTCAGGTGACTTCTCTCCTTTTATTAAACATTTCTTTTCTACACTCAGACTCATGGCTTTGATTAAGATGATTAAGAGTAACATGAGCTCTTGTTTGCAGAAGAGACACCTTTGTCATTAAATCAGCTAGGAGAGTGGTGTTCAGGGCTCAGTCCTGTGAGCCCTCTGTGTACAGGACTCCCATCTATTTAAGTGGGAGCTCTGCATTCAGAGGACTGGTTTTGTAGGACCTAGACCAGTTGCTTCCCATAGTTCCCCATAACACCACACATACAGGCACTAAAGTTATCAGTAGCACTTGACTCAAAACCTTCAACCCCCAAAACAAAGGCCTCTCTTACTTGAGCTAAGGGAGCATCCACACTAGAAAAGGTGAGTTTTTTACCAATGTGATATATGCCATAATGTGCCAACAATGCCCCTCTGCCATGTACATTGGCCAAACCAGACAGTCTCTACTCAAAAGAATAAATGGACACAAATCAGATGTCAAGAATTATAACATTCAAAAACCAGTTGGAGAAAACTTCAACCTCCCTGGATACTCAATTACAGACCTAAAAGTCGCAATATTTCAACAAAAAAACTTCAAAAACAGACTCTAACAAGAAACAGCAGAACTGGAATTAATCGGCAAACTGGACACCATTAAATTAGGCTTGAATAAAGACTGGGAGTGGATGAGTCATTACACTAACTAAAAACTATTTCCCCATGCTAATTTTCCCCCTACTGTTACTCGCACCTTCTTGTCAACTGTTTGAAATGGGCCATTGTAATTATCACTACAAGTTTTTTTTTCTCCTGCTGATGATAGCTCACCTTAATCAATTGGTCTCATTAGAGCTGGCATGGCAACCCCCATTTTTTCATTTTCTCTGTATATATCTCTCTCTTCCTACTGTATTTTCCAATACATGCATCTGACGAAGTGGGCTTTTGCCCACCAAAGCTTATGCTCAAATAAATTTGTTAGTCTCTAAGGTGCCACAAGTCCTCCTCATTTTTTCAGGCTCAGATGCTTATTATTCAATTAATGTCTAGCAAGGCAAGTTCCCCTTAAATTAGCTTGTCACTGGTAGCCGGGGCCCAGACTCTCCTTAAAGGGCCAGCAGTCAGGCGACTGCTGTCCTTGCAATGTGCTCTCCTTACTCAGTGTACTATGTAAAGGGATTCACCAGCTGAATCAGGCTAGAGGAGCAGGTTCATCAGAAAGGAGAAAGCTTCTGCTTCCATGCAAATAGCTGGGTAATAATCAGGTGTGACTGGAAGGGAAACAACCCATGAAGAAATGGGATGATCTAAGAGAACTTTGGGAAGTGCTTTACTGTTTGCTGTAGTGTGGCAGTGATTCTTTTACCAGATGCTTTGAGAACAGTAGAACCACTGAGGACCTTGATGTGATTCACTATATGATGGCACTAACCACTCCAGTGAAGGCAAAGAAATTCATGGAAATAACTCATAATAAGTCAAGAATGAAGAAAAGTCAAATTTCTCTAGTAGCTCACTCTGCTGACTAACAGAAATATAATTGCATTGCCAACTGACTCTGGAGGATGTGTGTCCTGGTCACTTCTGTTGTCTGCAGGCCTAATAAAATCTCACTAAGTTGATGGAAAGAGTCATTGATCCTGCAAAGCACTGAGCACCCTCAGCTCTGAGGGTCTCGATGGGAGATGCTCAGTACCTCCTGGGAAAAGGAACTGGTGCTTTGCTATCCAAGCAGTGCAGGCCAAAGCACAGCGAGTGAATGGCTGAGGGGAAAGCCTTGTAACACACCTGGGTGCTGAGAGCATTTCCACTTTCCAGGCTAAGTGAAGGAGGTGGGCAGGTCGAGGGAGGGGAAGAGGCACGAGTAGCAGTGGGGGCTTCGGGAAGGGGTGGGCTCAGGGGAGGAGGCTAAGTGGGGTTGGACCGTGGGTGGGGATTTAGGGGGAGGAGTTAGAGTGGAGGTGGCCTTGGGGTGGGGCCACAATCCGGTCGTGCCCAGCCTCCCCAACTGGAGGAGTCACACGCCCCCATGTGCAATCCTCACTCTCAACAGGAGCATTTGGGAAGAACTCAGAGAACCACAGAGAGAGGCTATCTGGAGGACAGAGCTAAAATTCAAAGGGAACTTGCTAAATTCGAGAAGTGGGCTGTACAGAACAAAATGAAATTTAACAAAGACAAATGTAAGGTGAAGGGAAGAAAAACCAAATGCACAAATATAGAATGAGGATAACTGGTTTGGCAGAAGCACTGCTGAGAAGGATCTGGGAGTTGTGGTGGATCACAATCTAAACATGAGTCATCAATGCAATGCTGTTGTGAAAAAAGCAAATATACTTGTAGATTGCATTAAGAGATGCATTAGTGAATTATGAGAAGTAATTCTTCCGCTCTACTCCATGCTGATTAGGCCTCAGCTGGAGTATTGTATCCAGTTCTGGGAGCCACATTTCAGGAGAGATGAGGACACATTGGTGAAAGTCCAGAGAAGAGCAGTAAAAATGATTAAAGGTCTAGAAAACATGACCTGGGAAGGAAGATTGAAAAAAATGGATTTGTTTAGTCTGGAAAAGAGAAGGCTGAGAGGGGATATGATAACTGTCTTCAAGTACAGAAAAGGTTGTTACAAGGAGGAGGGAGAAATTGTGTTCTTCTTAACCTCATAGAATAGGACAAGAAGCAATGGGCTTAAATTGCAGCAAGAGAGGTTTAGGTAGGAAATTTTTCCTAATTTCCAAACTGTCATGGTGGTTAAACACTGGAATAAATTGCCTAAGAAGGTTGTGGAATCTCCATCACTGGAGATTTTTAAGAGCAGATTAGACAAACATCTGTCAGGAATGGTCTAGATAATACTTAGTCCTGCCATGAGTGCGGGGGACTGGACTAGATGACCTCTTGAGGTCCCTTCCAATCCTATGATTCTATGGGAGGTGATAGTATCACTCTATATGGTGCTAGTTAGACCTCAGCTGGAGTACTGTGTCCAATTTTGGTCACCAGTGCGTAGAAAGGATGTAGAGAAACTGGAAGGGAACTAGAGATGAGTAACAAAGATGTTCAAAGGGATGGAATGCAAGCCATACGAGCAAAGGCTGAAGGAACTGGGTATGTTTAGTTTGGAAAAGAGGAGATTAAGGGGGGACATAATAGCAGTCTTCAAATACTTGAAAGGCTGCCATAAAAAGATGGAGAAAAGTTCTCTCTTGTTACAGAGAGCTGGACAAGAGGCAATGGGTTCAAACTACAGCATAACTGATTTAGATTAAACCTCAGAAAAAACTTCCTAACGTTAAGAACAGTAGGACAATGGAACAGACTGCCTAGGGAGATTGTGGAAGCTCCTTCACTGGAGGTATTCAAAAGGAGGCTGGATAGCCATCTGTCTTGGATGATTTAGACACAACAAATCCTGGATCTTGGCAGGGGAATGGACTAGATGACCTTTGGGGTCCCTTCTAACCCTATAGGTCTACTATTCTCTGATCTCACCCCATAGTGACTGGAAACTACAGAACAATCCCATGTTGCCCAGTTTAAAATGCTTTCGCATATTTAAAGTGACACCATCCCTGGCAGACAGTCCCTTGAGAAACAAAGGGATGACAACAAGGAGACAAACAGATTAAGGAACAGCTCAGATGCAGATTCTTCATATAGTGTCCAGTGAGCCTTATGTGGCACTGATGTTACCCACTGCAAAAATCAGTGCTCTTCTTCTCTTGTCACCTATTATATACAAAGTGTTGCCAGTGAAGATAAAACTGCTAATGGCTTATGAGCCTCACACACACACACACACACACACACACACACAGAGGTAATATTGGGGATGGTGGTTCAGGGAAATAATATCACATCTCTCCTATGGTTGGTCAGTCCCTCCTTTCCTCTCTAATCTCTGCATTCATCTGTCCTGATGAAAGAGACTGGGATGCACACTGGCAGGAAATTAAAGCAAATCCTTGGTCTTAATATTACCAAATGCGGGGTGGGGTTGTTTGGGTTTTTTTTTTAGATTTGAGGGAAAAGAGAGATTTCCAGGGCTGGGGGTAGGGAGGGTGTGCTGGAAATGAAAGGAAAACCTCTCCTGCATTTGAAATCTGCTTAGTCTTACTGTTAATGTGGAGTTGGCAGATATCTAGTGAAAGTGGGCTGTGTGAATGGAACTTTCTAGTCCATGTCTAAATGAGTTGGGCCTGAGCTGCAAAGGTGTGGGAGTTGAGATGAGGTATCAATTCAGCCCATTATGGGTCAGTGGCTGGCTGTGAGGTTCACCTCTAAAACCCATTTCATGGCTCTTTGGAGCTGGGGTTTTGGTTTGGCTCCATCTCCATAATAAACAGACAGGAGATTTCTAAGAGCAGTCTGTAGATACAGAGTTGAAGAGAGTGGATCCCAAATAACAGATGTCTGGAGATGGTGGGAATGGTGGAGGAGGAAGAAATAGTTACTGCTTTCTGAATCTGTTTGGATCATGAGAGAAAACCTTCCATCTTCCCATCCCCAGGAAGGCTTAGATCAGAGCAAAGATCAAGGTGACCCTTGTCTTTTCAGTTCAGTCCTAGGGCCCTAAGTCAGCTCTTCCTTTAGTCTGAGTTTCGCATATTGCTTTTCCTCCTCAGAGGGTGTGCATCTTCGTTTCACTGAATGCGAGGGTTTGATAAAGGAAATGTGCATCATGGATCCTTTCATACAGAAAAGAGGGGCTGATCAGAAAGGTCGGAGAACGGGATCATGATGATAATAATTTGCGTTACATAGTACATAGAGGCTCCAACCGAGATCAGTGTTCCATTGTGTCCAATGCTGTACAAACACAGACCAGACATAGCCCCTGCGGGGTTTACAATCTAAATAGACGAGACAGAGAAGGAACTATCTGAACTAGAGCAAATCTTTTAGAAAAACATCCAGTCCTGTTTGTAAAATGGTCAGGGATGGAGAATCCACCACAACCCTTGCCACATTGTTCCAGTGGGTAATTATCCTCACCGCTAACAATGTACTACAGGGGAATTCGGAGGCAGAGACAAGAACTAAGCCCAGATCTCTCAAGTTCCAATCCAGTACCTGAACTGCAAGGCTGTCCTTCCTGTCAAGAGCAGAAAAACTGCTCTTGCCTCATTAGAAAAACAAGTTGCCAAGAGGCTAAAATAAATCCATTTTGAGACTGCGAGTTCCTTGGGACAGGGACTGTGTCTGTCTTGCTCAATTCCTTTGGGTGTAATTGTAATCTAAGTAATGATTAATAACAGTGAGAACATGCTAGATTACTTACCGACTTTACAGGAGTTGGAGGGCTTGCATCCTTGATCTGTTCCTGGCAAAGGTACCACACAGACAGCCAGAAGCCTTTTTCCCCCCTTCCAGATTTGAAAGTATTTTGTCCCCTCATTGGTCATTTTGAGTCAGGTGCCAGCCAGGTTACCTGAGCTTCTTAACCCTTTACAGGTAAAAGAACTTTGCCTCTGGTCAGGAGGGATTTTATAGCGCTGTATAGAGAAAGGTGGTTACCCTTCCCTTTATATTTATGACAGGGACCGTGGAAGGTTTTCCACTGGATGGTGCTGTGATGATCGGTGCCGTGATGGATCTCACCATCCCTTGATCCCTTCTATCCCCAGTCACCTTGGCTGGAACAGGGTCTTGGGGGAGTTGATGGAATTGGGAGGGACATCAGGTCCTTTACTGCGGCAAAGCTCCAAAGTCGAAGGGGCCCGTAGGTGTGAGATTCCACGACCACTTCTGGGAGTCAGAGACAGATCCCAGACCAGACTTGGTGCTCTAGGCAGAGTCACCGGAGCCAACAGCAGCTCTTGGGAGGACGAGTGGCCCGGCGTGGGTCTCACTACACCCAGCCATTCCCTGCTTGTCCCTCTTTGGCACCAGAAAGCGCCCTCTCTAGGTGCGCTATTTCTTATGCTTCTTCCTTGGCACCGGGAAGAGCATGGTGCTGATGGAGAACTTCACGTGGAAGCTAAAGTACTCAGTGCTGATTCAGCCGGTCTGAGGGCTGCCTCCATGAGTAAGGCCTTCAGACAAATGTCTCTATCTTTTTGAGTGTGTTGTCTGAAGCCCCTGCAGATCTGACACTTCTCTTTAACTTGAGTGTCATGAATGTAAAGGGAAGGGTAAACACCTTTAAAGCCTTCCTGGCCAGAGGAAAAAACCCTTTCACCTGTAAAGGGTTAAGAAGCTGGGATAACCTTGCTGGCACCTGACCAAGATGACCAATGAGGAGACAAGATACTTTCAAAACTGGGGTGGGGAACAAAGGGTTCTCTCTGTCTGTGTGATGTTTTTGCCAGGACAAGAGCAGGAATGCAGGTCAGAACTCCTGTAAAGAGTTAATAAGCAATCTAGTTAGAGATGCGTTAGATTCTATTTTGTTTAAATGGCTGATAAAATAAGTTGTGCTGGATGGAATGTATATTCCTGATTTTGTGTCTTTTTGTAACTTAAGGTTTTGCCTAGAGGGATTCTCTATGTTTTGAATCTATGATTACCCTGTAAGGTATTTACCATCCTGATTTTACAGAGGTGATTCTTTTACTTTTTCTTTAATTAAAATTCTCTTTTAAGAACCTGATTGCTTTTTCATTGTTTTTAAGATCCAAGGGTTTGGGTCTGTGTTCACCTATGCAAATTGGTGAGGGTTTTTTATCAAGCCTTCCCCAGGAAAGGGGGTGTAGTGCTTGGGGGGATATTTTGGGGGGGAGACGTTTCCAAGTGGGCACTTCCCCTTTTATTTTTGTTAGACACTTTGGTGGTGGCAGCATAAGGTCCAAGGACAAAAGATAAAATAAGTTGTACCTTGGGGAAGTTTTAACCTAAGCTGGTAAAAATAAGCTTGGGGGTCTTTCATGCAGGTGCCCACATCTGTACCCTAGAGTTCAGAGTGGGGAGGGAAGGAACCTTGACAGTGAGTTTCCCCGAGGCACTTTAGACAGCTAGAATGTGGGTCACCAACTGGCATAGGCTTGCTGCAGGAGGCACAAGGCTTGAAGCCTGGGAACCGGGGAATGCCCAGCCCCTGGGGTGAAAATCCCTCGACTACAGGGACAACTCTTCACACTACTATTTACACTAACTAGGAACTATGTACACTAACTGCAGTAACTATACAATATACTACAGTACAAAAAGTACAAAACACTGGGAATGAAGCTTTGCAAGAGCAAGAAGGATCATTCCAGGAAACCCTCATGGGCGGTAAGAAGGAACTGAGGGTGTGCGGAGCTAGCGGCACCCCTAGCAGCGCATACACACGTGGCTCCTGGGGGTGCTAGAGCTGGTCCTACCGGATACCATGAGGGAAAAATCTCCAGCAACTGTGCACATGCACCTAACATGGAATGGACATGAGCAAGCACTCAGAGAAGAGCTCAGGATGTTTTTATTAGGAACAGGTATATTAATAGAGGGTTTCAGAGTAGCAGCTGTGTTAGTCTGTATTTGCAAAAAGAAAAGGAGTACTTGTGGCACCTTAGAGACTAACAAATTTATTTGAGCATAAGCTTTCGTGAGCTACAGCTCAGCTCACGAAAGCTTATGCTCAAATAAATTTGTTAGTCTCTAAGGTGCCACAAGTACTCCTTTTCTTTTTATTAATAGAGGGGTGTATGTTCTAGTTCTAGTCACACATAAACACTCCCCCCCTTCCCTGGATACTCCTTGAAGAAGTAATTTCATGCTTGAACATAAATGCACCTGCCGTTCACAGAACTCAGATGTCCATCAATCTTATTGTGGATCTAGATACCCATTCTTAGAAGCTGGGGCTTAAGGCTGTTTAGATTAAATAGTAGGTCGATTAAATAGTAATGTACATGTCTTTAAATAAACCTTAGAAACCCATCTTACAGGGAGATAATAGTTCAGCTGGATCATTGTGGAATAGCTATTTTAAAATCCTTGCTAGCATTATTCATTACCATTTGGAAGTAAGGAACTAATGTTGTGAACACCACTTATTTAGTAAAATGTTAAAAAAGCAACAACAGCCAAAACCCCACAAAAAGCACTTAACCATTATGGTTTTTATGACTCAATCTCACAAGTAAATTGGGATCAGTCAGCACAAATACACTGTTGACAAAGGACAATGGAATTTTTCCTGCAATAAAAGAAAATAGATACAAATTGATAGAATCTGCCCTAGGAAAGCAAATGGTTTTTGGAATGTAGCTCCCCACTGACGTCAACTGGGGAATTCCTTCTGGGACATAATCTGCTCTCACACGCACCATGCAAATTCAGTGGAGCTGCATGTGGGTAAATAAAAGCAGAATCTGGTCCATTTGATTTCAGTAGCAAGAGGCTCAGGATTATAGCAGGACTGATGAGGGGGTAGAGTTAATAATGCCTGATGGACCTAAAGCATACAGTCCATCCATTCTCTGGGGCAGCACAAGATTAAGAGTGACCTCTCTACCTAATTTCCCTGAAACAATAGACAAACTTTTTTTCCAAACTAGAATGTATGTTTACAGTATCATCAACTGCAAACATTCTAGCATCATGAGTAAGTCCCCCAAATCATGAGATTTTTAAAGATAATACGTTTGAGGTTCTTTTTATGTGCCTTCTGGTTTATGAACCACTGAGGGCACATTTTCAAGGATTTCTCTACACTGTGAGGTGATCCCTTCAGAGCAGGATGCTCATGGATGATGCAGTATTGGGAAGCGCTATGTAGCAGAGCACAGCAAGCTGCAGGACTGTCAATCTGGTATGTTTGCTGCACACCAAATGCTTTTTAGAAACAAATCCAAATTTTTTTTTATGTGAAAGGAAATTAAAAACCACAATCAAATTATTTAGCATCCAAAGCCCCATAAAACAGAGAGAAGTACTCCCATATCTGGTATTTAGCTGACCTAAAGCAAATGCAGCCACTCCTTGGCTGCACTCATTTTGTGCAGTCTCCCCATTTCCACACTGGTCCATGCCATCCATGTGTAACGTCACTGGGGATGGTGATCACGTTCTCTGCCAGGCGTGTGGCCTTGTGCTCAGCCCATTACCTACTTCTGGTTTTGCATCCCAAGTTCAGAACGTCTTCTCTCAGAGGAACCCAGACCATGGCTGTCTCACTAACAGGTTCCCAGATTCCAGTATTGCCGCTGGTCAGCACCAGTGTTGACTCTGGCACCAGTGAGAGAGGCAGAGCGTATTGTTCCCTTCCTCCTTATTGGACTATCGCCACCATTCCACACAGCCATGCCGGTTTCCCAGGGTATGCTATAAAAGCCCTGTCCTCACGCTGCAGCTCCCCAGAAGGAGTACTTGTATAGCTCCTCCCCCATCAGTCCATAGCCATGCCGCCAATGATGCACTTTCTCCAACCTGCATGTGGCCTGCATCCATTGCTACACATTGCCTGTTGCTGCTGTGGCCCATATATTCTGTATTAATCATCCAAACGCATGACCATATAACCAGAAACCAAAGTCCAGCCTCATTTCTGACTGCGATTAGTTGTTATATGGTCATGCGTTTGAATGATTAATTTAGGGTTATAATGTGGATGTGGATTCTGTAAGTTACATCATATGTAGCTCTGTCCTAGCTTTGTTGGGGGCACATCCCAGTGCTGAAACTGGCCTCTTGCCTGACATCTCTCTGCTCTGGGTCCTCTGGCCATGGTCCCCCCTCGCACTCCCCAGCTGCTCACCGCGCTCTGCTCCGAGGTCACTTGTGGCATGGCCGGAGCCACATACAGAGAAGTTGGGAGCTTCCATACAAACTGCAAGAGGCTAATTAGTTAAGATGAGCTATTATCAGCAGGAGAAAAAACTTTTGTAGTGATAATCAAGATGGACCATTTAGACAGTTGACAAGAAGGTGTGAGGATACTTAACTTAGAGAAATAGATTCAATATGTGTAATGACCCAGCCACTCCCAGTCTCTGTTCAAACCCAAGTTAAAGGTATCTCGTTTGCATATTAATTCAAACTCAGCAGTTTCTCGTTGGAGTCTGTTTTTGAAGCTTTTCGGTTGCAAAATTGCCACCCTTAAATCTTTTACTGAGTGGCCAAAGAGGCTGAAGTGTTCTCCTACTGGTTTTCGAACGTTATGATTCCTGATGTCAGATTTGTGTCCATTTATTCTTTTGCGTAGAGACTGTCCGGTTTGACCAATGTACACGGCAGAGGGGCATTTCTGGCACATGATAGCATATATCACATTGGTAGATGTGCAGGTGAATGAGACTCTTATGGTGTGGCTGATGTGATTAGGTCCTATGATGGTGTCCCTTGAATAGATATGTGGACAGAGCTGGCAACAGGCTTTGTTGCAAGGATAGGTTCCTGGGTTAGTGTTTTTGTTGTGTGTTGTGTGGTTGCTGGTGAGTGTTTGCTTCAGGTTGGGGGGCTGTCTGTAAGCGAGGACTGGTCTGTCTCCCAAGATCTGTGAGAGTGATGGGTCTTCCTTCAGGATAGGTTGTAGATCCTTGATGATGCGCTGGAGAGGTCTTAGTTGGGGGCTGAAGGTGATGGCTAGTGGCGTTCTGTTATTTTCTTTGTTGGGCCTGTCCTGTAGTAGGTGACTTCTGGGTATTCTTCTGGCTCTGTCAATCTGTTTCTTCACTTCAGCAGCTGGATATTGTAGTTTTAAGAAACCTTGATAGAGATCTTGTAGGTGTTTGTCTCTGTCTGAGGGGTTGGAGCAAATGTGGTTGTATCTTAGAGCTTGGCTGTAGACATGGATTGTGTGACGTGGTCTAAAGCAAGACATTCCACTGCATGTGCTTCTCTCCCTGGCGAGAGGATGAGAGAACAAACAACACATGACAGATGTTTGTCACATTGCTTAATGCGTAAATGGAAGGGGCTCAGATAATACAGTGATTACTGCGGTATATGAGCCAATACAGATAGTTAGCATCAATATTTTATTCTAACTAAATATTGGGCCAAATTCAGGGCAGTTGCTCCTGTTAAGGCCGGAGCTTAATTTGACTCTGTTTTCAAAACAAGTTTATACCCGTTAGGAGGCACCCTGCAAATCAGTTCCAAGTACCACAATAGGCCCAGAGCTGGGTGAGGATCTCAAAGTCTGGATCTGAATTTGCATCGGAATCTTCGCTTTCCCAGAGCTTGGTTCAGTCATGACGTTCAGATCAGAATCTGGGATGGTTCAGATCCATTGTTCAGATTCAGGTCCTGAGTCAAACCAATGGATGCTGCTGCATACAGGCACAACAGTTTTTTTCTTTAATGTCTTCCTATCTCGTTTCCCTTTCAAGCTGTCAGTGAAGGCATCTCCTCAAGCAAGGCCTGGTCGACAGTTAAGACAAGCAATGATCCTTTTATCGCAAGAGGCAATACCCTGTAAGGCCTGTGGCCTCCATGGCTTTTGCCTTATCTGCTGATTTAAAGCAGGGACAAGCACAGGGATGCAAAGCATGGCAGGAATTTTTGCACCAGCAAATCCAGTGGCCGGGCGAGCAGTGCTGTAAGAGCCCAGCTGTTCTTATCAAGGGGGTGCTCTAAGACGCTATCTTTGGTTTGGTTGCGTATTGCTGGGGTGTGTTCATGTGTTAGGATGTCAGGCGCACAAAGCTGAGTCAAAGGGAGATGGAATCAAAGGGCCTGGTGCTGATTAGGCCAGGATGAAGAGATGGATTGTGTATGTATGCAAGAGAAGGAAAAAGGGAGTGTGAGACTGCCGGTGAGGAGGAGAGACTAGTGAAGGGAATGCATGTTTACCCACCACATGGTTTGAGGAAGGATTTTTAATTCATACATTAGTGAAGGTGTAAAGCTATGAGATTTAGGCTCACTCACTTGCTCTTTTCACCGGGCTGGCTTAGGGGCTGAGGTACAGGAGGGGATGAGGGTTCTGGGTTGGGGCCAGAAATGAGGAGTTCACAGTGCGGGAGGGGGCTTCAGGCTGAGGCAGTGGGTTGGGATGCGAGAAGGGGTGATGGCTCCAGCTGGGGGTGTGGGCTCTGGGGTGAGGCCAGGGATGAGGATTTTGGGGTGTAGGAGGGGGCTCTGGGCTGAGGGGTTTGGCTTGTGGGAGGTGGCTCTGGGCTGGGTCAGGGGGTTGGGGAGCGGGGAGGATGAGGGCTCCGTCTAGGAGTGCAGACTCTGGGGTGGGGATGAGGGGTTTGGGGTTCAAGAGGGTGCTCCGGGTTGTGATCGAGGGGTTCGGAGGGTGGGAGGGGGATCAGAGCTGGGACAGAGGGTTGGGGCATGGGAGGGGGTCAGGGGCGCAGGCTCTGGATGGCACTTACCTCAGGCAGCTCCCAGAAGCAGCAGCATGTCCACCCTCTGGCTCCTAAGCAGAGTCGTGGCCAGGCAGCTCTGCACGCTGCCCCATCCTCAGATGCCAACCCCACAGCTCTATTGGCTGCAGTTCCAGCCAATCGGAGCTGCAGGGTTGGCGCTTGGGACAGGGGCAGTGTGCAGAGCGCCCTGGCTGCCCCTACGAGCAGGAGCTGGAGGAGAAACATGCCAGCTGCTTCCCAGGAGCCGCGCGGCGTGGAGGCTAGCAGGGAGCCTGCCAGCCCCGCTGCACGGTGCTGTCAATCAGACAGTCAAAAGCCCGGTGAGCGGTACTGACCGGAACTGTCAGGATCCCTTTTCGACTGGGTTTTCCGGTCGAAAACCGGACACCTGGTCACCCCAAGGATTAACAATATCACTAACCTGCAGCAAAATGCTTCAGTTAGGGAAAACAGCCTGCTTTCTGCTTCTGGGGCTCAGCTTCTCCCAACTCGCACATGGCCTTTTGCAAAGCAGCTGTCCTGACTAGTTGCCCTCATGGAGTCTGAGTCCAAAACAAAGGAACCTACTGAGCAGACCCAAAATTACCACACCCAATTCCAGAACCTTCTTATGGAGAGAGCTAGTCATGCATCTGCTTAGCAACAGTGACCCAGACACAACTCATTCCTACCCCCCTGGCCCCAATAAATCTCTTAAAAAGATATCTCCCTCCTAGGCACATGGGTTACATTTGAACTGGAATTGGAACTGCGATTGTAGCTTGTGTAGGTGTACCCAGTGCTTCAAGTGGTGATGGGTGTCTATCATCATCTGCAAGCAGCAGCTTTGGTAACACAGTGCTTGAAGTGAGCCCCTCAGCGATTAGCTTGATACAAAAACCATGCTTTTGCTGGGTCTGTGACCCCTGACAACTGTCTCCCTACCCCCTCTAATACACTTTAAACACCGGACATTACCTCACTACTTTACTCTAGTATGGCTAAAAACAGCAGTGAAGCCATGGTGTCACACACCCCAGCCCAGGCTAGGAAGGTGAGTTCATACCCAGTTTTCCAGGAGTCATGTACAGCTTGCACTGAAACCCACACGGCTGTATCTTGAGTGTTTTCTTTAGCCATGCTAGCTGGTTTAAAGCTAGTGCAGGTATGGCCTACCAGCTGCAGTCACACCTCTGAGGGAAGTGGAGACATAGCCTTTATCAGCACAAAGGCGGCATGGAGAGGATCATTATCCATGGTGTGGACTGGGCTTGCAATTCTTGGAGCTCTGAACATTTCTCCTTCCCCTGCATTTTCCCACCCTGCTCAAAAGGGTCCTCTGTAGCAAGAACCGTCTTCTGTTTGAGGAGAGCCTCACGTGGTTCTTTCCAGGGTGCATTAACAAGGAGAAAGAAAAGGAGTACTTGTGGCACCTTAGAGACTAACAAATTTATTTGAGCATAAGCTTTCGTGAGCTACAGCTCACTTCATCGGATGCATTCCGTGGAAAATACAAGGAAAATACAGCTGCAAGATGCCCTGTTTCTTTTAAGATTTGACTGAGCTGCTGCCAGCTCTCTGCTGACCCAGAGAGGAAGGGACCATGCCCCAAATTGGAACTTGAATACTGCAGGTATTGTGCTACATACACAACCAGACTGGTGTTCACCCCAGCTACTGGGGGCTTCCTTTGGAAAACAGCTTAAACTGGGGCCGAGTCCACATTAAGGGAGTTGGGAAACTTAGGGTGCAACTAACCCTGTAATTCCTGAATTTGATTTGGCACATCTTTGGGCTAGTGTCAATGCTAATGACCTGCTGAGGGACTAGCATGCTGGGTATTTATAGGGGAAAGAGGCCTGGGCCAAAATAAGCAAAACTTCATAGAAGATCAGATCAGATCCCTACTTTGCACCTCAGGCCAGTATCTGATTTAAAAACTCCACTGCTTCCTGTTCCATCTGGTACAGTGGAGGTCCCCCCTGCTTCGAGTATGTCCATGGGACACAGGGCTTGAATTGCAGATGGGGAAGGGCAGGGGAGGAAAGAGACTGGTCGCTTGTTGATATATTCTGTTTGCCTTGCCATTAGTTAAAATAGTTTGGATTAAAAAGACGACTGAGAAGCTTTGGAAGGACATCTGTGACAGCATGGTAATCTTCCATGGAGAGACCAGTGTAAAACACAGAGTAACTTGGAAAGGGGGGGATCATTTGGCTTTTAGTTTGCTCCATGTGTGTGTTTTTCTGCCCCAAATCATGGAGTTAGTCAACCTGTGGAACTCGTTGCCAGGGGATGTTGTGAAAGCCAAAAGTATAACCAGGTTCAAAAAGGATTTAGATAGGTTCATGGAGGATAAATCCATCAATGGCTATTAGCCAAGATGGTCAGGGATACAACACTATGCTCTGGGCGTCCCTGACTGCTAAAAGCTGGGACTGGATGACAGGGGATGGATCACTCAATAATTGCCCTGTTCTATTCATTCTCTCTGAAGGCCCTGGCATTGGCCACTGTCAGCAGACCAGGATACAGGGTTAGATGGACCATTGGTCTGACCCAGTGTGGCCGTTCCTATGTTCTTAACTAGGAGGCCTCTGTCCTCTTGAACCTCAGGGCATGGTATTTCCTGGATAATATTAAATACCCTAGATGGTCTTGGATATGGTCTTTGCTTGGTCATAGAATGCTATTTCCATTGATTTGACACTTGGAAAGAGGAGGATACTTACCCAACAACTGGACCTCATCACTAACTGCTACAAATAGCTCAGTGGTTTGAGCATTGGCCTGCTAAACCCAGGGTTGTGAGTTCAATCCTTGAGGGGGCCATTTGAGATCTGGGGCAAAAATTGGGGATTGGTCCTGCTTTGAGCAGGGGGTTGGACTAGATGACCTTCTGAGGTCCCTTCCAACCCTGATATTCTATGATTCTATGATTCTAATCCATCCTTCCAACCTGTGCTCAGATAGGCAAGGGGTTCTGTCTACCTGAGGAAAGAACCACAATTCCAGCCTCCAGCTGACAAGAGTCACCTCCCATCTATGGGCCATCTAGAATAGAGGCCCTCATCATTTTTCCTTCTATCTAAGTTTGTATGTTTCTCTTTGTCTGTGCTTGGTTGGGGCAATTTACTAGACAAACCTCATAGCTTTGTAAGGGTGCAGGTAACTTCTTGGCTGCAATGAAGGTAACATTTTGTGGCTTTGTGCTGGGAGAGCAGCTGAGCCCTGCTTACGGGGTGGTGCTTCTGACTAGAGGTCCTATAAAGGTATCCAGCCAGCCAGTCAGGCAGCGGCACAGACAGCTGCAGCGGCACAGGAGCTAGCAAACAGAGCTCTAAACAGGGGAGTTTGAGTGGGAGTTCTGTTGGAGGAGTTTGTATTGTGGTGCTTGTTTGGGGTTTGCTTTTGCTGGGGAGGGTGGTCTTTTTGGTGTGGCTTGTGTTTCCCAGATTAACAGGATTTAGGTGGGAAGGCGATGACAGATACAGAGGCAGCTGTGGGAGTGACTCCTGTAGTGGAAGACACATTGAGGATGACTGGATGTGGAAGCTGTGGTATGTACATGATCCTGGAGGGGGGAACTGCTAAGAGTTTTTTCTGCATGAAATGCCGTCTGATAGAGCTGATGGAGGAAAAGATCCGAGGTTTGGAGATGCAGGTGGAAAGTCTCGTTGAGTTTAGGAAGGGGTTTGAGCAGATGATGGAGCAAAGATATGAGGTATCTGAAGGGAAAAGCTCAGACTCGCGGATGGAAGCAGGGCTGGGGAAATTTGAGGGGAGACTGGGTGAGGAAAGTGGTCAGTGGAAGCATGTGACTAAAGAACCAGGCAGAGGAAAAGACGGGCTAGTGAAGGAGAAATAGAGCTTAGGAACAGGTTTGCAGAGTTGGAAAATGAAGAAGGGGCTCATCAGGTACTTGTTGAAGGTGGAAGGGTAAGGAAGAAGAGAAGAGAGGCTAGTCCTATAGGAAAAGCGGAAGAGTCAAGGGAGACTACACCAAATATGAGCCCCAGGAGGATACAGGATGGGTTGAAGAAGATTATAAGGGAAAATAGGAATGGAAAGAACTTGCAGCCAGAGGGAACAGGGGAGAGACTGGAGAATAGCACTGTCACCAGGAAAAGGCAGGTCTATGTGATCGGGGACTCTTTATTGAGAAGAATAGACAGGCCTGTAACTAGAGCTGATCCAGAGAATAGAAGGGTGTGCTGTCTTCCGGGTGCTAAGATACGGGATGTAGACCTGAGGTTGAAAAGGATCCTAAAGGGAGCGGGAAAGAATCCCCTAATTATCCTTCATGTGGGAACAAATGATACGGCTAGATTCTCGCTGGAAAGTATTAAGGGAGACTATGCTAGGCTGGGGAAGACGCTTAAGGAAATTGAGGGTCAGGTGATCTTTAGCGGGATCCTTCCTGTTCCTAGAGAAGGGCAACAAAGGTGTGACAAGATTATGACTGTCAACAGATGGCTTAGGCAGT
The DNA here is from genome assembly GCF_009764565.3 of Dermochelys coriacea. Lineage (NCBI taxonomy): Eukaryota > Metazoa > Chordata > Testudines > Dermochelyidae > Dermochelys > Dermochelys coriacea. The sequence goes on from NC_050072.1 coordinate 5,769,335, forward strand.
GGTGCTATAAGGAGGGCTTTGGGATGTATGGCCACTGGGAGGCATTCACAGACAGAGGACAGTTCTCTCGGGATGGACTTCATCTGAGTAGGGAAGGAAATAGACTTCTAGGATCAAGACTGGCACAACTGATAAAGAGAGCTTTAAACTAGGAATTGGGGGGAGATGGATGGGAGATGTCCAGGAAATCTCCACGCCAGATTTTAGCATTGAGAGGGAAGAAGATGAAGTAAGAAAGGATACAGCTGTGGGTAGGAGAATGTATATAAGGAGCGAGGGCGGTGTGGATACTAGTCTAATAGGTTATACTGGCTGTAGAATGACTGTGCCTAATAGGTCACAAAATGTGAGTGAGGCCAAAAAGCAAAAATTAAGATGTTTATACACCAATGCGAGGAGCCTAGGTAACAAAATGGAGGAACTAGAGCTACTGGTGCCGGAAGTGAAACCAGATATTATAGGGATAACAGAAACATGGTGGAATAGTAGTCATGACTGGACTACAGGTATTGAAGGGTATGTGCTGTTTAGGAAAGACAGAAACAAAGGTAAAGGTGGTGGAGTAGCATTGTATATCAATGATGAGGTAGAATGTAAAGAAATAAGAAGCGATGCAATGGATAAGACAGAGTCCGTGTGGGCAAAAATTACATTGGGGAAGAAAACTAGTAAAGCCTCTCCTACGATAGTGCTTGGGGTGTGCTATAGACCTCCAGGATCTAATTTGGATATGGATAGAGCCCTTTTTAATGTCTTTAATAAAGTAAATACTAATGGAAACTGCGTGATCATGGGAGACTTTAACTTCCCAGATATAGACTGGAGGACCAGTGCTAGTAATAATAATAGGGCTCAGATTTTCCTAGATGCGATAGCTGATGGATTCCTTCATCAAGTAGTTGCTGAACCGACTAGAGGGGGTGCCATTTGAGATTTAATTTTGGTGAGTAGCGAGGACCTCATAGAAGAAATGGTTATAGGGGACAATCTTGGTTCAAGTGACAATGAGCTAATTCAGTTCAAACTAAATGGAAGGATTAACAAAAATAAATCTGCAACTAGGGTTTTTGATTTCAAAAGGGCTGACTTTCAAAAATTAAGGAAATTAGTTAGGGAAGTGGATTGGACTGAAGAACTTATGGATCTAAAGGTAGAGGAGACCTGGGATTACTTTAAATCAAAGCTGCAGAAGCTATCGGAAGCCTGTATCCCAAGAAAGGGGAAAAAATTCATAGGAAGGAGTTGTGGACCAAGCTGGACGAGCAAGCATCTTAGAGAGGTGATTAAGAAGAAGCAGAAAGCATACAGGGAGTGGAAGATGGGAGGGATCAGCAAGGAAAGCTACCTAATTGAGGTCAGAACATGTAGGGATAAAGTGAGACAGGCTAAAAGTCGAGTAGAGTTGGACCTTGCAAAGGGAATTAAAACCAATAGTAAAAGGTTCTATAGCCATATAAATAAGAAGAAAACTAAGAAAGAAGAAGTGGGGCCGCTTAACACTGAGGATGGAGTGGAGATTAAAGATAATCTAGGCATGGCCCAATATCTAAACCAATACTTTGCCTCAGTCTTTAATAAGGCTAAAGAGGATCTTAGGGATAACGGTAGCATGACAAATGGGAATGAGGATATGGAGGTAGATATTACCATATCTGAGGTAGAAGTGAAACTGAAACAGCTTAATGGGACTAAATCGGGGGGCTCAGATAATCTTCATCCAAGAATATTAAAGGAATTGGCACCTGAAATTGCAAGCCCATTAGCAAGAATTTGTAATGAATCTGTAAACTCAGGAGTAGTACCAAATGATTGGAGAATTGCTAATATAGTTCCTATTTTTAAGAAAGGGAAAAAAAAGTGATCCGGGTAACTACAGGCCAGTTAGTTTGACATCTGTAGTATGCAAGGTCCTGGAAAAAATTTTGAAGGAGAAATTAGTTAAGGACATTGAAGTCAATGGTGAATGGGACAAAATACAACATGGTTTTTACAAAAGGTAGATTGTGCCAAACCAACCTAATCTCCTTTTTTGAAAAAGTAACAGATTTTTTAGATAAAGGAAATGCAGTGGATCTAATTTACCTAGATTTCAGTAAGGCATTTGATACCGTGCCACATGGGGAATTATTAGTTAAATTGGAGAAGATGGGGATCAATATGAACATCAAAAGGTGGATAAGGAATTGGTTAAAGGGGAGACTGCAACGGGTCCTACTGAAAGGCGAACTGTCAGGTTGGAGGGAGGTTACCAGTGGAGTTCCTCAGGGATCGATTTGGGGACCAATCTTATTTAATCTTTTTATTACTGACCTTGGCACAAAAAGTGGGAGTGTGCTAATAAAGCTTGCAGATGATACAAAGCTGGGAGGTATTGCCAATTCGGAGAAGGATCGGGACATTATACAGGAGGATCTGGATGACCTTGTAAACTGGAGTAATAGTAATAGGATGAAATTTAATAGTGAGAAGTGTAAGGTTATGCATTTAGGGATTAATAACAAGAATTTTAGTTATAAATTGGGGACGCATCAATTAGAAGTAACGGAAGAGGAGAAGGACCTTGGAGTATTGGTTGATCATAGGATGATTATGAGCTGCCAATGTGATATGGCTGTGAAAAAAGCTAATGCGGTTTTGGGATGCATCAGGAGAGGCATTTCCAGTAGGGATAAGGAGGTTTTAGTACCGTTATACAAGGCACTGGTGAGACCTCACCTAGAATACTGTGTGCAGTTCTGGTCTCCCATGTTTAAAAAGGATGAATTCAAACTGGAGCAGGTACAGAGAAGGGCTACTAGGATGATCCGAGGAATGGAAAACTTGTCTTATGAAAGGAGACTTAAGGAGCTTGGCTTGTTTAGCCTAACTAAAAGAAGGTTGAGGGGAGATAGGATTGCTCTCTATAAATATATCAGAGGGATAAATACAGGAGAGGGAGAGGAATTATTTCAGCTCAGCACCAATGTGAACACAAGAACAAATGGGTATAAACTGGCCACCAGGAAGTTTAGACTTGAAATCAGACGAAGGTTTTTAACCATCAGAGGAGTGAAGTTTTGGAATAACCTTCCAAGGGAAGCAGTGGGGGCAAAAGATCTATCTGGGTTTAAGATTCTACTCGATAAGTTTATGGAGGAGATGGTATGATGGGATAATGGGATTTTGGTAAGTAATTGATCTTTAAATATTCAGGGTAAATAGGCCAAATCCCCTGAGATGGGATATTCGATGGATGGGATCTGAGTTACCCAGGAAAGAATTTTCTGTAGTATCTGGCTGGTGAATCTTGCCCATATGCTCAGGGTTTAGCTGATTGCCATATTTGGGGTCGGGAAGGAATTTTCCTCCAGGGCAGATTGGAGAGGCCCTGGAGGTTTTTCGCCTTCCTCTGTAGCATGGGGCATGGTTGACTTGAGGGAGGCTTCTCTGCTCCTTGAAGTCTTTGAACCATGATTTAAGGACTTCAATAGCTCAGACATGGGTGAGGTTTTTCATAGGAGTGGGTGGGTGAGATTCTGTGTCCTGTGCTGTGCAGGAGGTCGGACTAGATGATCAGAATGGTCCCTTCTGACCTTAGTATCTATGAATCTATTTCCGGGATTTGAGAAAAAGACTAAGAGAGAAACACTGGTTTTGCAACATGCAAGATTTGCTGCACACTGTGGCTGTTTAAGTTTTGTGTTTCTGTTGTGGTTATTGAGGAGTTAAGAAAAGGACCCTGAGAGTTCAGCACTGGCTGTAGGTGCAAATCAACATCTAAATAACCTTTAACTGAAACGCAGGGATGAGGAGAGATGGTCTGAATGGTGGGTGAGGAAGAAGCCAATTGTATCTGTTCATTTATGGTATAAATATCCATGTATTCTGTTGATTTAAAATATGCTTGAAATAATTATTTATCCATGCGTCCATACGCTGCCCCCCTCGCTAGTATATAAACCTTTTGTCTTGGTTAATAAGCTGCATAGACTGTAAAAATCCTCATGGCAGGGAGCAGCTTGTTGTTATTTGTTTGTACAGGGCCCAGTGCAATGTGCTGTGGCCCATGATTGGGTCTCCTAGTGCAACCACAATCTAAATAACAATATGCTCTTGTCCTTTAGCCAGGGACCAATAGCCCTTCCTTCACAAAGATGACAAGAGAGAATTTAAACAATCTCAATGCTTGACTGCCCTCTGTGGTTTTATGTATGTACATGTATCTTTCTTAATTAAAATATGTAACAGTACATAGATACCAGTTAATAGCAGAAATTTTAGGTACAGTAACTCCTCGCTTAACATTGTAGTTATGTTCCTGAAAAATTCTACTCTAAGTGAAACAATGTTAAGCGAATCCAATTTCCCCACAAGAATTAATGTAAATGGAGGGGTTAGATTCCAGGGAATTTTTTTTACTCAGACAAAAGACATATATATACACACACACACACATATACACAGTATAAGTTTTAACTAACAGTTTAATACTGTACACAGCAATGATGATTGTGAAGCTTGGTTGAGGTGGTGGAGTCAGAGGGCGGAAGAGGGTGGGATATTTCCCAGGGAATGCCTTACGGCTAAATGATGAACTAGCACTCGGCTGAGCCCTCAAGGGTTAACACATTGTTGTTAATGTAGCCTCACACTCTACAAGGCAGCACGAATGGCAGGAGGAGATACAGCATGGCAGAGAGAGACAGAGACACACACACACACAGTGTGTGTCTGTGTGTGTGTGTGTGTGAGAGAGAGAGAGAGACACCGTGTGTGTGTGTGCGTGCGCGTGCGCGTGCGTGTGCGTGCGCGTGCATGCGTGCGAGAGACGCGCATTGCCCCTTTAAGTTTGCTGACCCCACTCTAAGTACACTGCCTTTTTAAGTAGATCAGCAAGTTGAGACAGCAGCTGCTGCCAACAAGCTCCCTCTGTCCTGGGCCCTGTAGTGTCCCCCCTGCTCTGTGGAGATGGGACAGGAGCGGGGGTAGGAGCGGAGGAAGGGGGACACCCTGACATTAGTACCCCGCTTCCCCTCCTCCCCTCCCACTCCCTGCACAGTGAGCAGGAGGCTCCGGGGAGCAGCTCCAAGGGAGAGGGCAGGAGCATTGGGGGAGGGACAGCTGAACAGCCCTGCAATTGGTAGCCTGCTGGGTGGCTGCCATACAGGGAACTTAGGGGAGCGGGGAGCAGATGGGGGGCTGCTGGCCCACCCTGGTTCCAAGCTCCAACCAGCTCGCTCCAATGGGCTGCTCTTTCTGCAAGCAGTGGACAAAACAGGCGGCTGCCAAACAACGTTATAAGGGAGCATTGGGCAACTTTTAATGAGCATGTTCCCTAATTGATCAGCACTGTAACAACGAAACAACGTGAACCGGGGCGATCTTAAGTGAGGGGTTACTGTACATATAAAGTTGTGGGGAGCTTTAGAAAAAAGTCTAATGTAGACACAGCTTCACTTCCTTCATCTTAAATGAAATTAGTGGAGTTACATCAGGGATGAATTTGGCTCAGTGGAGGTTATAAACATAGAGTCACTGCTTTGCTGAGGATCTGGCGGAAGGGGAAGCTGGGCTGAGATGAAGAAGGCTCTTATTCAAACATAGGAATAGTTAGGCAGCCCACACAATGTCTGTTCTATGGACAAGCAAAAGACTTCGAGGCTGTCCACCTCTCACCTGCAGTACCCCCCCCCCCACACCCATTGGCCTAGAGCAGTGTCTGAGGATGGTGTGATAATTGGGCCCACAAATTTACCATAACTGTGAGCTAAACTGTAAAATGTACGTGAGTTTGTAAGATGTCGCAAAATCCTCCAATACTAAATGTCAATGAGGTACAAAAGGGAGTCAGACTGAATTAGTCCAAACAAAAAGGCCTCCTGATATACCTCAAGGACTGAGTTAAGATCATGTCTCCTAACTGAGAAAAATGGAATGAAAAATCAGTGAACTAAAATGGGTGTATTAGAAACTAGGTCTCATTTGTGGACAAAATAATGAGGGAATAGGCTGTTTCACCCATCACTCCCCTCTTGGGTCCTTAAAGAAAGATACTATGTCTACAAGAGCAAGCTTCGCCACTCTGGCTGCCACCCCCACCATCTCATAGGACCCCAGGCCTTCATCCTAATGTTGAGAGATGTTCTGACCAGACCAGGCCAGAGAAAGGGGCCCAGATGATGGAGGGACATTTTGGTAGACCCGGTCAGGGAAGTCTGCTCATCAGTAAGGGTAGGAAGAGCCAAGAGGAGCTCAGGTTCCAATCACAAAGCCTGGTGGACCCAGACTCTAACTCCTTCAAGTGCTCTGGAAGAGCCAAAATATGCTCCTGTATTTTACCCAGGTTCTTGTCAGTGAGGAAGCTAATTCTGGAGGTTGCTGAGCATTCTCTACTTCCATTGAAGTCAATACTTGTTGAGAGCACTCAGCACTTTGTTGTGCTCAGCCACTTATAGGGTCAGCTCCATGATTAGTAAAGCTCTTAGTCACAGCAATGTTCCTCACCCTGGATCAGTTTCTTACCTTGGTCTTACCACTGCTTGCAAGTGAGGAGCCACTTTGAGTTCAGAATGAAAGTGCAAATAAGACACAGGTGTAGGGGGATGTTGACTGCTGTGGCCAGTCCCGAGGTGCTTTCATTTTAGCGGGGATGGGATTTGGCTCCATTCACACTGTGAGTAGCCCACCTGCCATGGCAGTAAATTAATGCTACTTGTAATCTCTCTGGTATTAAAAATTAATGTGTCACTGGCAGAAGCTGTTCCTAGGGAAACGGCAAGCTCATGGCTTTGATTAGGATGATTAAGAGTAATATGAGCTCTTGGGTGCAGAAGAGACACCTCTGTTGTTAAATCAGCTGGGAGAGTGGTGTTCAGGGCCTAATCCTGTGAGCCCACTGTGTTTTTATTTCAGTGGGAACTCTGGATTCAGAGGATCGGTTTTGCAGGACCGAGAACAGCTGTTTCCTGTAGTCCCCCACAGCACCACACATACAGGCACTGAAGTTGTCAGGACTTGACCCAAGACCTTTAACCCCCAAAACAAAGGTCTCTGTTACTTGAGCTAAGGGAGCGTCCACACTAGAAGAGGTGGGTTTTTTGTTTTGTTTTACCGTGTTAGCTAACACATGGTAGCTAATAAAGGATAAAAATCCTGATGTGGACGAGGCAGTTTGTAGTTCTCACAGGTCAAGATAACATTAACCTTGACCTTCTAACCCAGCGTTTCTCAAACTTCATTGCACCATGACCCAGTCTGACAACAAAAATTACTACAAGACACTCGGAGGAGGGACCGAAGCCTGAGCCCAACTGAACCCCCCCACCCTAGGCTGGGGTCCATAGCCAAAGCTCGAGCCTCACCACCCCTAGCAAGGGGGCAGGGAGGCATGAAGCTGAAGCCCAAGGGCTTCAGCTCCAGGCAGGGGCCTATAACCTGAGCCCCGCTGCTCAGGGCTGAAGCCAAAGCCTGAGTCCCACCACCCTTCGACTCCAGATGGTGGGGCTCTGGCTTCGGCTTCGGGTAGTGGGGCTCGGGCTTCGGCTTCAGCTTGGGCCACAGCCAGTCTAACACCAGCCCTGGCAACCCCATTAAAATGGGGTTGTGACCCACTTTGGTGTCCCAACCCACAATGTACCCACTTTGGTGTCCCAACCCACAATGAGAACCCCTGATGTAACCCATAACAACTACAGCTGCCTTGCCCACTCTAGGATGTTACCATGCATTAGCTAACCATGCTTGGTAAAAAGACTCACCATTTTTTCTGGTGAAGGCAGGGCCCTAACAGATTTAGCTGAGAAAAAGGCGCAGGCTGTTGTAATCACTGGAGCCAACTATTAGCAGGAGGTAAGAAAACACACCACGGAGCTGTGAGAGGAAGGATAGTTGTTAGGTCAAGACACTGACCCGGGACTCCAGACCTAGGAATTTAAATCCTGCCTCTGCCATAGACTCCGAGTCATTGGGCAAATTGTTGACTCTCCAAAGAGTCATTAAAAGGACAGGGCCATGTTTTGAGAAGTTAACAACCTCAGGAGCAGCCCCTGCAAGTTAATAAGCGCTCTCCATGCCCAGTGGAGAGCTGAAGGCATTCAGTGGGTGTAAAAGGTAATCAGCAACTTGTGGGATTGGGCCTTAAGTGACTGTGCCCTATAATTCCCATTGCCTTCAATAGGTGCAGGAGCAGGCCCCAAGTTAAGACAGCACAGGATGACAAACCAAAGGAACCGAGAGGTGGAACCTCTGGTTCCAGTAGAAGATCAGGGGAGATGCTTTTGCTACATGACACCTTGTTGCCTTCCTTGGAAAACATGATTTTGTTTGTAGTAAAGCCCTAGCGGGGCAGAGACTATTTTTTTTTAATTCATCTTAACCCTGAGCGCTTGGCGGAGAAACTAGATTCCAGAGCAGATATTAAGAGATCCAGATATAGAGAGATCCAGCTGCTGGGCAGAAGGTTTCCAAATAAGCAGGTACCTCAGGAAGCAGACAGCTATAGAAACACCCAATGGAGGCTGCTCTATAGCAAGAGCCATGCTAGGTACAAGAGCATTCTCAGCGACGGCTAAAACGACTGCAAGAGACAAGACGAAATCTGCCAGTCTTGTTGAACCCGCAATCTGGTTGGATACAGTCTGTTGCCAGCATGTGAAAATGTTCCACAGTGAAGATTGTGGCATGAAAACTGACAGGTTCATAGTGTGTGCTGAAGCAGCAGCCTGGCTGGTTCCAAAGCAATTTTAACTAGTCCCTTGATAGTGCTGAGTTACTGCCCCAGAAAGCTGACCTGCTAGTCAGGGCCTACGCTAGGGTCCAAATCAGTTTGAGTTTGACAGGGTGAGTCAGTCTATACAGCGCTCGGTCCATGCAGCTCACTGTATGCAAGGTGGGCGTGGTTGTCAGGACAATCGGACGAACCCTGCCTGGCAAAATCCATTTTTCAAACCCAAATTTACTATCTTTGCAGTTTGTTTTGACTCTTAAGTCAGAGGGAAGAGAGAGTTTGTCTCCACGTTTGTAGATCAGGCTTTTGCTTCCTTCCCTTGCCCTACTATTTCCAACACCCTCCTGGTGCCCAGAGGTGTCCCATGTGTTAGAGGAGAGGCAGCGCTCTCTTATGGTGACCGGGGAGCCTGTGTCTTCTGTTGCCGTTTATAAGGTGGAATGGCAGCTGTGGCAACTATACTGCTGCCTCAGCACCGTCTCCAAGGTCATGAGGGATGTGAAACCATCTCTCTCTGCCCTGCTTGGTTCCTCATGCAATGAAGCCATGTTATCTTGGGGGGGGGGGGGAAGGGAGAGGTGAATTTTATGCTGCAAAACAATGTAGGTTAGGCACCCTTGTGGCACCAACACTGAACATAAGGGCTCATTGTGAATGTAACCGGGTGCGGCATATCTTGTACCCACCAGTTATGTCAGTGGGAGATATGTCCTTGACTTCAGCAGTAACAAGTTTTAAAGAGCTTATTCCTTCACTCTCCCACTTCCCTGGTCCTTCTCGCATGAACAGAGAGCAACAATACCCAAAGTCCGAAGGTGCAAACAATTCAATGCTTATTGGGGTGACCTTCCAGCAAGCTTTAAATCCAAGTTCCTTTTTCCTTATTTTCAAATCCCAGCTTACTTCCTGTTTGCCCCTAATTTATATAGTCTATACCTTAATCAATCATTCTACTGAAATTTACCTAACCAATCCTAACATATTGTAACATGATTAGCTAACCAATTATATCCCACCACCTCAATTAGTTTACACCCAGCAAAATTAATTATACAACAGACCGAAACAATCACAGAACCAGATAGAGACCATGCAAATGAACAATAGTAAAGGGGGACCTATAATGACAAAACAATACAGAAATGAGGATTTCACAACTACATCTATAAAGACATAAGGGTTTCCCAGCTGTGTCTATTGATGTGAGTTCTTACCAAACAGAAAACTATCAAACTAAATTGCCTTTTACATCTTCTAGGCTGTTCCCTTTCTCTGGAGGTGATAGATCGGATCCCGTTCCTAACAGCCCCAGATTGACCAGTTTGGCATGTGAGGAGGTGACCGTTCGCTTCCCAGCTTATGGCTGCCCCTGCTGCTTAGTCAAAGGCCTTAGCCTAAGCACAGGGCCTCAGACTGTCGCAGTGAGAGAAGTCCCTTACACAAATTCTTTCTTTTATACCCCTATAACTAGCTAAATGATAAACATATACCTAAATTCTTAAAACATAGGCCTTTACAGACAGGCCTGAATATCTATATCCTAAAAACAAGTGCAAGCCCAAATTGAGCACATCTCCTGCTAACATACAAAGCTTTCTGGGCATCAGCAGCATTAGTCCTTAGTGCGTGAGTTCAGTGAGCTGGTCGGCTGGGCCGAATTCCATTCTAGCCATGGGGGGATTTCATGCTGTGTTCCTGGGTCAATTGTAACTGGTGCAGGGGCTTTCCTGACAGGCTTTTGGATGGCCAGCCAGAAACAGCTCTGTTTTCCCCTGTGTGTATGTGTGCACTTAACTTTAAGCACCAAGGTTTGACTATTCTGGCGTTAATGTCTCTTTGCCTCCATGTTTTTGTCTGTAAAATGGAGGAAATGGTGTTTACTCTCTTTTTGAAAGGCACCTTGAAATCCATGAATGAAAAGTGAGAGAAAACAGCAAAGTATTAATATTGTGATATAAAACCAAACATTCTGGAAATTGAGAGGTAGAAATAGGGTTTGACCTGCAAAATAACCATTACTCACATAGGACTGATTGTGCAACATGTATGATGGACGCTAAGGTAGGATTTTTTAGATATCACGTTACAATTTCCTTGCTTCAGGACCAGCCTACAAAATGCTAGGGCCGGTGTGAAATTCTGCTCTTGGTTACATCTGTAGTGACTCCACTGAAGTCAGTGAAAATACTTGAGATTTACCACGGGGTAAAAAAGAGCAGAATTTGTCTGAAAAGTTAAGATTCTTTGGGAGCTACAAGGGAATTTAGGCTGACTTGCATCTCAGTTAATGAGAGAAGTGGTGACAGATCTCTGATGGCCATCAATGACCAGGACTTCAGTTTTACATCTTATCTGAAAGACAGCACCTGCAGAAACTCATGGCTTCTATCACCATGCTGGAGCACCATTTCCTGGGACACACTTCTGTGCTTTCCATCAGCAGTGTAAGTATGTGTTTATACTGCATAGATCTCAAACTATATATGGAGCTGGGAGGGCTGTGTTTGGCCAGGCATTGGTACGATTCCTACTTCAGGCAATGGCTCAGCTCTCTGCTGGGGAAGTGAATCTCCCAAGGTGTTGGCAGGGACTCCTTGGTGACCGCGTGATTATCATACTTCCCAATTAAATGGTTGTTAAGACCTCAGGCAGCCTGGGAATTTATTACATATTTGGCTAAACAGCATAATGAGATTAATAAACTCTTTCCAAAGATAAGGATTTGCCCCCAGATCATAAAAATCGCCCTTTGCTGAGAGAGAAGAAGAAGCAGCAGAGAGAGGAGAAGTTATTTCCCTAGTGTTGTCCTGTGTCGTGAGGGTCCTATGTGGTGAGGTATTTTATTGACCTGTATAGTTTCTTTAAATTTAATATTTATTGAAACAAATTGGTCTAGGAAGCTTTCAGACTAGCAGAAAGAGAACTTGGGGGATCGTCTCAAGGCGTGAGGCCGCCCATGAACACTGATCTCCCTGTAGCAGGGTGTATTCTGGCAAACTGTTTTAAGGTAATAGGTCACTCTTGTTAGAAAAGGGATTTTATCCAATATAGAAGTGTGAAGCCTCAGGTTGCATCTGTATGTTTATTTTCTGAGTAACTTGGATAGGTTTTCTTTCCCTGCACCATTTCATCTTTGAATCTGTGGTTTTTCTATTAAATAAACTTTTTGTTTATTTTCATCCCAAGCGGGTCTCTGGTGTGTAAAATGTGCAGAACATGTGTGCCATGCCAAAGTGAGCTGATCACTGGCAGGCTGGTTTCACACCTTTGGGGCTAACAAACCAGAGGGGAACAGTCTGAGTGTCTGTAGTAAGAACTTGGGGAAGACAGATTTGGGGAGACCTGGAACTGGAAGGGCTCATGGTGTCACTTTGCAAAGTGTAACTAAGCTGGTGAAAGCTAGTATGCTTGTGGGCAGGATATTGGTGTCAGGGAATTGTACCAGAGCTGCACAGCTCCCAAACTTACAGGGCAGGTGGTGACAGAACTTTTTATTGGTCTGGGTGGACCCTGAAAGACACACTTGTGTTGTGCAGTAATGCCGCATGTGGAATGTTGGGCACATCATCTGCATTGACATCATGTGACAGAGTAGCAAGGTAATGGCCTCTTTATGTAGTACTTATGTGACTGCACCTGGAATTCTCTGAGAGTTCTGGGCACCCTGGTACCAGCAAGACATTGACGCTTTGCAGAAAGCGCAGCGAGGAGCAAGACAAGAAATCGAGGAGCTGGAGAACTGGACTTAGGAGAAAAGAGTCTAAAAGGTGATAAATGTGTTGAATTTAAACGACGACTAAGAGTTGTATTTGATAATGGTCTTAAGGTATGTGTAGTGTAAGCATGTCAAATTGTTATTTAAGGAGGAACACGGGTATCACTGGAAGCAATTGAGATGACATTAAGGGAAAATTTAGGTTGAATATCAGGGAAAATTCTCCACAGTGAGATTTATTAAGCTGGGGAATCATCTCCTGACCGATGGTGGAAGCCTCGTCACTTGGATCTTTTAATTCATAGTAAATGGTAAGGGGTTTTGTAGGGGACAGTCCTGCATTGGCAAGAGATGGGGACCGGATAATGGGTGATTTCCATCTCTTGCTGCTGGGATTCTATGAGGCTTGTGTGTGTCCTTGAATAACCATTTGTTTGTATTATACCTTGTAAATCCCATGCTTATTTAAACGAAGGGTGCTCAAACTTTTTCTTTCTGAAGCCCTCCCAACATACTATAAAAACCTCTAGGGCCCAGTGTGAATGGGGGGCGGGGAGGGGTGGAGTTTCAAGACTCCTGGCTTCAGCCACCAGATTTGTGTGTGTTGGGGGGGGCCTCATGATTTAGCCCTGCGGGACGCCAGGGTTTGGGGCCCCACTCTTCAGCCATGGGACCCTGCAGCCCCTAAATCATTGATTTAAACCAGAAAGTCACTCACAGTCAATTATCTATTAGCTAGTAGGTGTTGTCCCAAGAGAATAATCTCCCTCACTCTCATGTGAGCGGAGGTAAGACAATGTTTTTTACAAGAGTTAGTTTTTACAGGACCTCCCTGGCCTGTGGACAGGTGAAAGTGTACAGAGAGATCTGACTGCACAAGTGGGGATGGGACATATAGGGCCCTATATAATCTGTATTAACAAGAATGCGGAGGGACTCAGGGAATCAGAACATTAAGGAGGATTCCTGCTCTCTGTGGAGCCGCCAGCACTAGGACCGCAGTGGTAGGCAGGACGGGCTGCACAGCTGAGCTGTGCTGTGCAGAGCTGGAGGGGGAGGAGGCCTAGTGTTGGGGTGTCCCCCTCCCCCTGCGGTGTCCCCAGTCTCTGCGGAGCTGGAGTGAGGAATGGGGGGCACCTGTCTGTGCAGCAGCCTCTGGCTCAGGAGTGGTTGTTACTGGCTGCTGTGTGAACAACTGTTCAGTGCTCTGCTTAAGGAGACAGTGTGCCGACACACTCCATCAACACACACACACTGTCTCTCTCTCTCTTGCGTGTGCACACACTCCCTACACACACACACTCCCCCCATTTCCCCAACACACATACACACACACACACACACACACTCTTACACTTTTATGGACTTCTAGTATTACTGTTCAGCAATGTCAGTTTGGACATAATACTGTGTGCCTCTTTAAAAAGTAATTTCAAATGTGCTACTTTTACCGTATATCTGAAGGAGTTTTGTTTAAATTATAGGATTTTTTTTGTAATGTCAGTATTTCCCATTGCAATCCAATTCTGAACATTTTTATGGATTTATAGGAAGGCTACTAACTGTTGTCAATGTATCAAACACTGTTGATTAAAAACTCGTAAAGCAAAGGAATTAATTTTTTAAAAAATGGAAACAAGTGAAATCAGAAAATACTAAATCCAAAAATCCACAATAATAAGGGTCTGACATGTAGAGGAGATGAAGTCAAAAGGGGGTTTATGATAGTTTCTTATTGACTCAAAGGGAAGAGCCCCCAACTTCCAAGTTACTAAAACATTCTTCTGTAGCACCATCCTCCGAATTGAAATATTGGACAGTAGCAAATCTCTGGCCACCTCGTTTTTCACAAATGTCACTTTGCTACACACCAGAGTCACTCAGAACTTCAAAGAGACAGCAGGGGCAGATCTCTGATCCTCCTGCACTAAAAGCACTGAAGCCAACGAAAAATCTCCATGAGGTGGTTTCACTAGAGAGTCTATGAGACACTGCTGAGCAGTTCTAATTCTATCCATTAGAGGGCACTGGCACCTACACGAGCAAGATCATTGTAATACAAAACACGGATAATCTAAGGTGTTCGTTAGCTTGTGCCTTGTGTAAAAGATTATGAAGAATTAGTAAGCTTCTAGGAATATAACCAAGGTGTTCCATCTCCATGGGGACAAACTCTACATTGAGACGTGCAGTTTGTTTGTCTCATAGCAGACATGCAAATCTGTGTAACCTCATAATTGCCCTGTTATTTCACAATGCAAAGATAAAAGGTTAAAAAAAAAAAAGAGAGAGGACTTTCAGGCTAGTGGTAACTTCATTGGTTTGTTTCTCTTTAAGCAAATGATCTGAGCTGTGAGGGAATGAAGGGAAGGTGGTAAGTTTCAAAGGGTAACTTAGTTCTGTGCAATGAGACCTGGTCTCGCAACAGGGACTCCATCTGCTGCAAGCCGAAGTCAGAGAGCAAAATGCTGGAGAAAATTAAGAAAGGGCTCACAATCAAAAACAGAACCGTCAGGGAGGCGCTGGCTGAGGCCTTGGGGACATTCCTCCTGATGGTAAGGAAGAGTAAAAGTGTGTGTGTGTGTGTGTGTGTGCGCATGGCTGATGTGTACATTTCTCTAGTGAACTGCAGGTTCAGCAATGTGCGGTTCTCATTCTGTATCCCCTTCAGTGTCTGTAGCGCTGGCAGGTTATTAATGGTTAACTTTAAGCTGTGGTTATCATGTTTGGCAGTTTTGTATGAGCCTTGAGAGTCTATCAAAATGCTCCAAGGGGAAAGAGACAAGACAGAAGGTAGCAGAGGCAGAGATCAGGAGAATCAGGAATGGAGCAGCCTGGGGATGAAATGACCATTCTAATTCTCTTTTATGAAAGAACAAACAACATATTGTAAATGTCATCAAGCAGCAGCTAATTGTTAGCAAAACGCTGGTTATGTCAAGGTGGCACCTGTGCTGATTCTCTCTCTGCACACATAATGGAGGTCAGTATTATTATCCCCATTATACAGATGGGGAAACTGGCAGAGAAGTGAAGTATCTTGTCCAAGAGGACAGTGAGCCACTGGCAAGATCTGACCACCGGGTTGAGGAGCAGACCTCTCACCTTCTAATCCCGACTCTGACAATTACCACTTCTTAAAATCTTCTCTATAAAATGGGCACAATAATATTTACCCACCTCCCAGGCATGTTGGGGGTTAATTAACATTTGTAAAAACGCTCTGAAGATAGAACACATTATCTGATCATTTTAATTATTGCAATTAAAGCAAACTGGGAATTAGCCTCTGGTTGCATCATCCTAGCAAATGTTGATCTCCAGATCACACAAAATCTCCCCCCTTTTTGTTGATCATGCCTGGTTTTGGTGTTACTTCACACACACACAGTAACATATAAAAGAGATATGAATAAATTAAATGTTTTGTTAGGATAATGGAAATTTAACATAAGGATAATGCAAAATACACCAAAACACGTAAGAGGTCTAGATTTCTAAAAAAATATAAATTAAAAAAAATGTATTTAATTTAAATTGACTTTTGAAAAGTAAGCCATTATGGGATAAGAGGGAAGTCCTCTCATGGATCAGTAACTGGTTAAAAGATGGGAAACAAAGGGTAGGAATAAATTATCAGTTTTCAGAATGGAAAGAGATAAATAGTGGTATCCCTGAGGGGTCAGTCCTGGGACAATTACTATTCAACATATTCATAAATGATCTGGAAAAATGGGTAAACAGTGAGGTGGCAAAATTTGCAGATGATACAAAACTATTCAAGATAGTTAACTCCAAAGCAGACTGCGAAGAGTTACAAAGGGATCTCACAAAACTGGGTGACTGGGCAACAAAATGGCAGATGAAATTCAATGTTGATAAATGCAAAGTAATGCAAGTTGGAAAACATAATCTCAGCTATAACAGGTTTCAGAGTAACAGCCGTGTTAGTCTGTATTCGCAAAAAAGAAAAGGAGGACTTGTGGCACCTTAGAGACTAACAAATTTATTTGAGCATAAGCTTTCGTGAGCTACATCGGAATGCATCCGATGAAGTGAGCTGTAGGTCACGAAAGCTTATGCTCAAATAAATTTGTTAGTCTCTAAGGTGCCACAAGTCCTCCTTTTCTTTTTGCGACTACAGACTAACACAGCTACTACTCTGAAACCTGTTAGATCTGATTATCAGTGATTTCAGCTGCAGTGGTCACTTAACAGAACAAAAGACTATCTATGGAGCCTAATCAGCTCTGACTTAAAACAGTGGAGAGGGGCAGGTCAAATTATACTTGGGACTCAGGCAGACCATCAAGCAAAACACCTGTCCCTCTCTTTTGATGCCCTCAATCAGCAGAGGCTAAGTACAGTTCTACTGCCCTTTACTCAGACAATAAGAATAACAACATTTCATTAACCTCCTGCTCTTCCCTTCCCTTCCCTCCCCCCCCCCCCCGCCTGCGCATTCAAGTGATTTGTACCCCAGCCAAAATCTATCACTTGGGCAATACAACTCTGTTTGCTGGATACTTAGGTAGATTAGGTGTGAATGTAAATACAATCTGGTCCTGAAGCCTTTCCCCCCAGCTCATCACTAGCTGTCGGGGAGAGCTCGTTTAGACTTTGCTTACAAATCATCATTTGAAATTATTAGGTTGGCCAACATCACCGAAATGAATGCACTGACATTGTCATAAAAAACAACAGCTGTATAAGGAAGCTAATCTATGTTCATACTTTTCAAATCTATTATACTTTTTCAGATATACGTATTTTATCATACACGTTATATGCTTTTAAAGTATGTATTAATGTTTCAATTTCAATTCAAATTTCCAAACAGTCACTAAATTGGCATGTAACTAGTTCACAAAACTGGGGGTGGGGGGTGTTGAGGAAATTCAGGAGGGGTGTAGGGAAATCACTGTGCATGACTCTTTTTCTCTGCATTAGTTCTTTGGTATAGGTTGTGTTGCTCAGGTGACATTAGGAAGAGGAGAATTTGGGAAGTATCTGAGCATCAACTTGGCATTTGGAATTGGTGTCACTATGGGGATTCATGCAGCCGGCGGCATCTCTGGTGAGTAAGACTGTAGGACAGCAATGAAATGTACTAGTACCAGGATTATGGGGTTGTGCATCCTGTAGTGGCCAACTGTCCAGCACAGTGAGTAGTGGCAGATTCCCCTAGGGATACTGGATATATCCTAGTGAGTGGCATGCATGAAGCTCATTGGAGTCTGTATAAGTGAGCCAGAGGTACAGCTGAATGGTTAGGTTGCCTCCTTTACTCTTCTGGGCCTGATCCTTCGAAACACTGAGCGCTCTCAGCTCTGAGGCACTCAACGGGAGATGCTCAGTACCTCCTGGGAAAAGGAATTGGTGCTTTGCAGGCAGGCCAAAGCACAGTGAGTGAATGGCTGAGGGGAGAGCCTTGTAACACACCTGGGTGCTGAGAGCCTGGAAAGTGCAAATGTTGAGTGGAGGAGGCTCCATTCCTCTAGGAGCAGTGTGCAGCAAGGAGCCTCAGCGCGGGAATCTCCACCAGTGCATGGCTCCCTGCTTCTGCGCACATGGCCCTGTGGCTCTCCTGCCTCTGCGCAGAGCTCTGGGATTCCTTGATCTAGAGATGATCCCACATGTTCATTCCATGATGGTGCTGGAAGGTGTGTGGCAAACCCCACTCTCAACAGCAGCGTTTGGGGAAAACTCAGCGAACCACAGAGTTTTCCTCCCACAGCGAGAGGCCATCTCACCCCACGGTGATTGGAAACCAGAGAACATTTCCATGTTGCCCAGTTTAAAATGCTTCTGGATGTTTAAAGTGACACCATCCCTGGCAGGCAGTCCCTGGAGAAACAAAGGGATGGCAACAAGGAGACAGATTAAGGAAAAGCTGAGACAAAGATAACCGTAGAGTGTCTAGTGAGCCTTACGTGGCACTGATATTACCCAGTGCAAAGTCAGTGCTCTTCCTCTTCTCCTCTTGTCACCTATTATATTCAAAGTGTTGCCAGTGAAGGTACAACAGCTCATGGCTTATGAGTCTGATACACACACATGGGTGCATATTGGGGATGGTGGTTCAGGGGAATAGTATCATATCTTTCCTATGATTGGTCAATCCCTCCTTTCCTCTCTAATCTCTGCATTCATCTGCCTTGACGGAAGAGACTAGGACCCATGCTGGCCAGAAATTAAAGCACATCCATGGTCTTAATATTACCAGATGAGGGTTTTTGTTTGTTTTTTAGATTTGAGGGGAAAAAGAGATTTCCAGGGCTGGGGGTAGGGGGGGTGTGCTGGAAATGAAAAGAAAATCTCTCTTGCATTTGAAATCTGCTCTTAGTCTTACTGTTAATGTGGAGTTTAGCAGATCTCCTCTAGTGAAAATGGGCTGGGTGAAGGGGACTTCTTTGAGTGCTTGCTCATGTCGATTCCATTGTAGGTGTGCATGCACCCATGTGTGCGGCCGTCGGAGACTTTTGCCTTAGCGGTACCCATAGGGCCAGCTGTGGTGCCCTCTGGAGTGCCGCGCTCATGGCACAGTATATCAGGTGCTGCCAGCCCTGCGTCCTCTCAGTTCCTTCTTACTGCCCTTGGTGGTCAGTCAGAGCACCTCTGTCCCTTGCTTCGCAAGTGGTCAGTGGTTTATCATCTACAGGACTGGCTCTGGGCACCAGCAAAGCAAGCACATGCTTGGAGCAGCACAATTCCAGGGGCAGCATTTGCTCTCAGAGTTTGGGGTGGCAAAAAACCTAGAGCCAGCCCTGCTCATCTAGTTTAACTTTCTGCTTTACCTGTAAATAGTTTTAATCGTTGTTGATTGGTGGTTAAGTACCCGTTAAGTGTTTAGTCAGATAGTGTCCCAGCAGGGACTTTGTCCCTGGCAGGGCATGCCCCGCTCTCTGGGTTTCAAGCCCTGTTCACTGTGTAACAGGCCCACGCCTGTTAGTGATCTGCACGAGAGTTGTCTACAGTGCCTCGGGGAAACCCATATAAAGGAGTGTTGTCGCATCTGCCAGAACTTTTGGCTGTGGACACAAAGAAAGCGTGACATATACCTTAGGGCACTCCTGATGCAGGCTGCCCTGCGCCCAGCTTTGGAGCCAGAGCGACCTGATACGGCACCCAGTGCTTCAACTTCGGTGTGTAGCGCACCTCCGGCGCCAGGGTCCTCCTGGCACTGATCCCTGTCGCCGGTGCTGAAGAAAAAGACTAAGGCGGTGGCACTGGCCAAGCTCGACCAAGGGGCTTTGGGTAAAGGACCCTGCTCGGGCTGCACACCCCCCTCTGGACCCACTGAAGAGCTTGGCTGTGGGGACCTGTAAGGACCTGCCACTGACTCTGGAGAGTGGTACAGGGCCTGAGCTGACGGCGCAGCCGACTCTGCGTGTGGCAAAGGAACTGGCTATGGTTCCCCATAAGGGCAAGCCCCCCGCCAAGGCCTTGCAGAAGTTAGGCGAGCGCCAACAGTCTCCGGAGCTAAGACAGAGCCCGCTTTTTAACTGTTGTTCTTCGAGATGTGTTGCTCATGTCCATTCCATGACCCGCCCTCTTGCCCCTCTGTTGGAGTTGTTGGCAAGAAGGAACCGAGAGGGCGCATCTCTTATGGGTACCGCTAAGTCTCCGATGGCCATGCACGTAGGCACGTGCACACCTACAATGGAATGGACGTGAACAACACATCTTGAAGAACAACAGAGAATCCACCATGACTCTGGTACATTGTTCCAGTGGGTAATTATCCTCACCGCTAACAATTTACTACAGGGGAATTCGGAAGCAGAGACAAGAACTGAGCCCATAACTGTCAAGTTGCAATCCAGTACCTGAACTGCAAGACTTCCTGTCGAGAGCAGAAAAACTGCTCTTGCCTCATTAGACAAACAAGTTGCCAAGAGGCTAAAGTAAATCCATTTTGAGACTGTGAGCTCCTTGGGACAGGGACTGCGTCTGTCTTGCTCAATTCCTTTGGGTGTAACTGTAATGATTAATAACAGTGAGAACATGCTTCCCAAAGCAGGTCATATCCCAGAGCTAAGCTGAAGACCTTTCTGGAAGGTTATTGCTCAGATGTAGCTTGTTCTTGCCTTTTTGGCTTTGCGCCTGAGGCCTTCTGCTGTGGCTCTCACTGGGAAATCCCAGGGCTTGTCATCCCCTCCCTGTACCTCAACCTTTTACTTTGAAACGAGACGTAAGGCCTGATTTTAGAGTTGCGGAGAACCTGCAGCTCCCACTGACTTTAGGGCAGGTTAGTCTGCGCTGCCCTGCCCTGCTTAGGGTCAGGCCCTCGGTGCTTGTCATCACTTAACTTGTGGCTGCAGGTGGAAGTGGAACAGCACGTGGACTGCAGAGCAGAAATGCTCAGCCAGTGTGTTACTTCTCAGAACCCAGCATGTGGCTGTGATGGGGCCTGAGTCACCATTGCCCTGCACCTCGTGTTGTCATTTGCATCTGTGGAGAGTGATAGCAAGTGATAGCTCAGTGGTTTGAGCATTGGCCTGCTAAACCCAGGGTTGTGAGCTCAATCCTTGAGGGGGCCATTGAGGGATCTGGGGAAAAATTGGGATTGGCCCTGCTTTGAGCAGGGGGTTGGACTAGATGACCTCCTGAGGTCCCTTCCAACTCTGATATTCTAAGTGGGTGTAAGTGCTACCACTGTGATTTGTTTTATAATGTGCAGGGCATGAATCGTGGCCCAGTGAGCCCATAGGTCTGTTCCCTGCTGCACTCACTGTGCCGGAAACAAATGGCAACTTAGCAAAGCATGGGAGAACTTCTCAGGCTCCCTGATGCGTGGGATGGAGCAATGAACTAACTCACTGGCAGCACAGGAGCTGGGACACTGATGCTTTCTTCCTCACCATAGCCAGAATCCGGAATTGTAGCATTTTGACTGCTCCCCGCAGGTGTAAATGACAACACAAGGTGCAAGGCACCGGAGAATCAGACCTGCTAGAGGCACCCCTGCTATTTCCTGGAGGGACTGGTGGATATAAGCCTCTGAATTCTTGGCACTTGGTGTCTTGGGAGCAGAGGTCCAGGGTTCTAGTCTCAGTGCTGACCATCAACTATGGGGCTATGGAGTTGTTATGCTGGCATAGACACATTATTTATAAAGCTGATGTAATATATATATGTGTGTGTGTGTGTATTTATACATGTATATATGTTTTTAAACAGGAGCCCATATGAATGCTTCAATAAGCTTCACACACTGCGTCTTAGGAAATCTTCCCTGGAGAAAACTGCCAGCTTACATAATCGGCCAGTTCCTGGGCTCCTTCTTGGCAGCATCCCTAGTGTTCTGCATGTACTATGGTATAGTTGCTTTTCCAACGTTATTGTAATTGCTGGGAATGGATTGGTTCACTTGCAGTTCCTGATCCACAAAGGAGATGAGTGTTCTGCAGCTCCCAGTGAGGGATGTGAACTTGTGGCTCACACTGTAGTCCCTGCAAAGCTGAGTCTGAATTTGATCCCTGGTGGTAACCACACTGTTATGTTTGTCCTTGAGTATATTCCTGTCTATATTAGATTCATATAAGGAGAGCGCTCTTATCCGCCTTGAGATCTCTGTTCATAATCAAATAGACAACTTAATTCTATCCCCTCCCACCCACCTCCAGCAAGCCCCTGACAAGAGAGATGGGCTTTGCACTGTGACCAAAAGGCCAATAGAGTTCAGCTTATTCAGACCACCTTAAGGAGCAAATTCCAGTGTTCTCAGCTGAGAATGCCTGGCAGCAGCTTCCAGACAACTAAGTCTTGGGACCATTAATTTGAGTCCTCCACTACTCATCTATTGTTGTGTCTTGGGGGAGAGGGCCATCTCTTGGCTAGCCATATAGGATATGTCTACATTGCAATGTAAGCCCAGGGTTGGTAGAACTGAAGTTAGCAGGCCCTGGGTTTGTTAACGTAGGGCTTGAGCGTCTATATTAATTTGTAACCCCAAGTTAGGAAGTATTGAACCCCAGGACCTAATCTTGGGTTCCAGCATTTACACTGGATAATGCAAGCCTGAGTCCAACCACCCATATCCCAGACTTCCTAATGCCCTCCCCAACTGTGGCTGCTCTAGCCTCTTGTTTATGGTGCAGCATGGGAAAACTTGACTGTCCATCAAACTTGACTGTGCAGAAGACAAAGAAAGTCAGCATGTGGGATACGTTTGGTGGACTCCCAGATGGGGCTTTATCTATAGTGCAAAGCAATAGGGCATGAACTCTGTGTCCCAACTTGACTCATGCTCGAACCCTGGGGGGTCGTGGGACTCTGGGTTAGCATAATTTGTGTGTAGACAGAAGGAAGGTTAGGCTTGAGCCTGAGTTCAAACCCTGGGCTTACACTGCAGTGCAGCCATACCCATATAGCCTTACAGATCATAGCCAATAGCTTGAAGTGCGCCCAGGAAGGCAGTGCATTTGCTAGAAAGCAGGTGTCACGTAGTCCCACTGCCTAAAGCTGCCTAGTGGTTAGGCAGCTGCATTATGAGCCAGCCGTTGCTTTCAAAGGTCTGCACGTGCCACCCCAAGAGTAGTACGCTGCAGGCAGGCCTACTAGGAGTCCCAGGGCTGAGGTTACTGTGGTGAGGTCTGGATCCCAAAGTGAGGGGTGCAGACTTAGCAAAGGAGGCAGGCGGACATGGCCTGCTTTTAAAAACTACTGAGCAGCTATAGCTGCCGTTGATCTCCACTGGGGTGTGGTGGGGTGGGCTCAGCCCCATTGAAAATCTGGACAAGAGGGGACTGGCATTTATTTTACTGCCAGCAATTCCCAGAAAGGGGAGCTGCTATGACCCAGCTCCGGCATGTCTAAAAATTCTGTAGGGGAGCAGAGAAACAGCCTCTGTTCTTCCCAAAGGCCCAAGAGCTTTCCTCACCATCACCTGCAGAGCCCACATCCAAGCCTCTACATGTCAGAGAGGCACACAGTAGGAGCTGGGAGCCTGTGATCAGGAAGAAGTTCTGCTGGGCAAAGTCTCAGGGACCCAAGATATCCATGAACTCACTTCCCTGGAATAGGAGTGGCTGCTTGGCCATGTCTCTCTCTCCTTTTCCCCTCTGTCTTTGTTCCTATCCTGACCGCAATCAGTGAGTTTGCATTTAGTCAGGGTGTGACCATCCTGTTCTCCCTCCTTAGTTTGCCCTCATCATCACAATCTGAGGGCCCCTGTGTGGGCCAGCATCAGCAGCAGGGTTAACCCCATGTCTTCCCTTTCTCCTAGATGCACTGTGTGAATACTCTGACGGACACTACATTGTGACAGGGCCTAATGGCACAGCTGGGATCTTCGCCACCTACCCTGCTCCATATATGACTCTGCTGGGGGGATTTGTAAATGAGGTCAGTGCCCAGGATTTCTTTGCCATGTCACTGTTGTGTTTGGAGCACAGCTGAGGTCACAGCTGCCTGGCTTGGTGGCTAGGTGCTGTTGCAGGTTTAATGCAGAGGACTGTTACTGCTAAGCAGCAGTAGCGTGCTCAGCACTGTAAAAGACACGTCAACTGCCCTGATGAGCATACAGTGGAGGATGTTTGGCTGTGGCACAGGTAACTGAATTTAAAGGTGATTAGCTCTAGTATTGTGGCTTAACTGGCAGGTGGGTGCACGCAAACAGAGCGCAGAGGAGGGTGGCGGGAGCCTTACTATTGGGGACTGAACGATCAGTACTGAAGCAGAGCTCTGTTTGGAGTGCATTTGTCTGTCCCAACAGGTGACTGCTCTGTAAGGCACTTGGTCGCTACTGGGACTATTTCAGGCTCTTTACAGTTTTTTGTTTGTTTTCTTTCAAAAATTATTTCCATGGTCCACAGAATCACTGCTGAAATGTACTGGGGGGTTAGGAGAGCATCAGCACCCACTCATACCCTGCGCCAGTGAGGGAAGGGCAGAGGCATATGGGGCTTCTCTGCTACCTGTGCATCATGGAGGGGTCTCTGAGCTGATTCTGAATAAGCTGGTGGCGAGAGTTGTTGGGAAAAGGCTGATCTTGTGACTTCAGCCCCATGGAGGAACAGCATAGGGAGAATTAGGTGTCTGGCGTGAGGCTCCCAGGGTGGACCCGGAAGGGGTGAAGTCTGGAGGATCAGCTCTCCATGTGCTGCACATTTATGACTGACTTTCTCTCTTTCTCACTCTTCATTTAGCATGTGGCTCCAAAAGCAGTGGCCTCCGGCTGTGGGAATATTGGTGGTTTGTTTTAGCTCATGCTAGCAGTTAGGCTGATGCTTGGTTCTATGTTAATTTCCATGAAGCCATTGACTCTGGCGTTGTGAATAAATCCTCTGCTGCTGGCAGAGAGGGCAGAGATGTGCTCTGGAATGGTGGCTATGATTACCTGAGGGTTTAGGCCCTGCTTGAGTCCATGGGAGTTACGGGAGCACTTCTCGGGATCAGATCCCAAAGACCTTTAAGCCTCTGTTCATGGAGTGACATGCAGAACATCATTCCTTCCCTTCAATGTTGTCTCTGTTGTGATGAAATTACCGTCAAGCTGCCTCCACTGGGCCGTGCAGTACTTTGGCAGCGCTGTAGCTGTCCTGCTCTACAGGGGCGTTACTCACCTTGCTGACATGTGGAATTCATATAAACGATGTTCTTCTACTGTTTGTGATTCATATTCTGTTAGCAGTTCTTCTACTGTGGACTCCACTCCAGGCTTCGTGTTGAAGACTCCCTATTTGTTTATTTCCAAACATAAGCCAAAAATTCATGTCTCGTATATCTGGGTGAAGGAGCCTCTCTGGGGTTCATCAGGGCCATAACTTGGGTTGCTGTTTCCCTGTTCTGTGACCCCCATTTCTGTGTGTGGGCGCAGCATCTCCACCATGCTATGGCCAGAACTACTTGCCAACATTCTCATTCAAGGCAGAGCCCCCTGCCCTGCCAGGAACTCATCAGAGAGGCTCTGTGAGTTTGGCTGCAATGCTGGTGACTGTGAGGGTGAGTGCATCTCTCCAAGACGTGTTTTGCTTGCATTAGTCCAAGAGGTGAGAATCACAAGCCTTCCTCAGAATCCAAATAATCTGGCCATGGAGCACAGTTCAGCTGTCAAGCAATCACCATGACTGTAGTCCACCTTAAAAAACCTTCCCTGGTTCTCTGTGTAGGGATCCATGGAAGCCTGACCTGTGTGGGACAGCAGCAGGAAAGCCACTTCACAGTGTAGTTTCCTCCCCCTTCTACTCCCAAGGGCACTGTAGGGTATGAGCGCTTGCCTGATTGAGGGATGGGAGGGGATGGAGGTGGCATTGTCATGCCATCCATCTTGCAGAGCATGTGGATTAGTTACTGATAATCTGGCCTGTGATGCTGTGGAACCCTCCTGTATGTAGGGTTCTGGGCCCAGAGTTCATGTCTGCACAGTTCCAGCAGGAGCTGCCCCGACGGTGGGAGCAGAGAGAACCTGGGAGCCAACAGGGGATCACAAGGAGCCAGAAGCTCCACTGATCTTTGTAAGATATGTCATTTTGGGGCCAAATTTGCTCCTTCTTCCACATGGGGGACAACCTGATTTAGGAGGGACAGAGGAGTGTAGAGCCCTCTAATCCATTCTCCAGACAACGCAGGACCAATTCCCTCCAGCTCCCTAATTATCGCTAATGTGTCAGCTGGTCTAATATAAAATGTCTCTAAGCTATTCCTTGCTTTCATTCCGTACCTTTTAGTTACAATCACCTCCCTTCTCCCCACCATGCCTGTGGAGCAGGAGGATCTGGGTTCTGTCCTGCTGAAGTTCTGAGTGGCCATGGTGTGTAGCATAGTGACAGCTGTAAAGTCTCCAGGTGTCCCTGGATTTGTTCTGTCTTCTAGGCAATGCAGAGTATGTCACTGCTGCAGAAGAAGATGAATGACAGTGAGAGCTCCCAGTAGCGACAAGTCTTCAGCTCCTATTGATGTGTGTGTGGAATGGCTGCAAAAGGCAGAACCTTGGGCAAATTCTCACCAAGTGCAGAGGGTCAAATGCAGTAATCTCCAACTGAATCCTAGCCCAGGATGGCGGGGATGCTGTAGGGCTAGAAATAGGAACTTTGTTCAATCAGAGAGGGGAAATTCACAGCTTTCCAACTGGGCACAGATCCCCGGAGCCTTGCCCTGGAAAGAGGCTGAGATAATGGATGTGAAAGTCATGACACTTTTACATCTAGAAAAGCTATTTGGGCTCATTGTTACGGGTTTTTATGGCTCCCTCTGAGTCTGGTAAAAGTGGACTCAGAATAACTAAGGCACTTTGGTTTAGAGGTGGAAGGACATAAAAAATAGTTTATACAGACACACGTACACATGTATAATTATGTTAGTGGCTATTGTGCTGTGGACACACTCATTTGGAATGGGGCCCTCTGTTTATTTCACAGCGGCTGGCTGTGACCAGATACTAACAACTTCTGGTTACTCCCAACCTTGGTCAGATTCAAAATGGTGACCTGGAGATGAAATGCTTCACAACCCATCCAGTCCATGGATAATGTATCTTTTCAAATTGTCAGTCAGCCAGGATGAGAATGGTCTAGCCTAGAAACTGGAGCGGGCATCATGCCTAGTGGTCAGAGTGGGCATGAGTATTCCAGAGCCAAAGCCAAGGGTCAAATGAGATGGTAGGAACTGGACACCAGAGCCAGGATTAAGCCTGAGTCAGTAGTCAGAACCAAGGGTCAAACTGGAGGGCAGGAACTGGAGTGAATATAGGATCAGGCAAGGAGGGATTCAAGGCAGGAGCAGCAGGAACCAGGTAATGCAGGAGCACGCACCAGTATGCATGTTGAGAAGCCAGTGAGCTGCTGCGGTTGCTGGCTAAAGAGCCAGCCTGCTGGCCCCTGCTGCTAATCAGGTGGCATGGTTAATCAAGCAGCTGCTGCAGGTCAGTTGTCCTGACGAGGTTGCCTGGAGATTAGCTCTGCTGCAGGTCCTGATTCCTCACTCTGGGCTCTGCTCCTTTCACATGTTCCAGTGACTCAGGGTTGTGAATTCAATCCTTGAGGGGGGCCATTTCGGGATCTGGGGCAAAAATTGGGGCGTGGTCCTGCTTTGAGCAGGGGTTTGGACTCGATGATCTCCTAAGGTCCCTTCCAACCCTGATATTCTGTTCTGTGACTCCTTTTGGCCTTGAGATGCACTACTCTACTGACCTGTGCTTTCTTCTGATCCCACAGTTCCTTGCCACAGTGGTGCTCATGTTGTGCATTCTTGCCATCTATGACAAGAAGAATAATGGAGCCCTACAGGGCACTCAGTCTGTGATCACTGGGCTCCTGGTGTCAGTGATCGGCATGGCAATGGGAATAAACACTGGATATGCAATAAACCCCTCCAGGGACCTGCCTCCAAGGATCTTTACTGCAATAGCAGGCTGGGGAATTGAAGTCTTTAGGTAGGTTACCTTCTTTCCTTTTACACTGTACAGATCATACATGTGTGACCTGAAAAACGTGTTAATACAAGATAAACTCTATTAACCCTTATTTAAAAAGCACTTTAAGGGAGAAACTAATCTCTGACCAGTTAGAATCCCAGTATGCAGGTTGGTTCCCTACTCCAGTGAGAAAGCTGCTGTCATAACCATACAGCTAAGGGTAGCCAAGAATTCCTCCTTACCTGTAAGGGGTTAAGAAGCTCAAATAACCTGGTTGGCACCTGACCAAAAGGACCAATGGGGGAAAGAAGATACTTTCAAATCTTGGGGTGGGGGGAAGGCTTTGTTTTGTGTGTTCTCTTGGGAAGCAGAGAAGCATCAGGTCAGAAAACTCCTTCTCCTATAAACCATCCTAGAAGTCTCTCGTATTAAAAAAATTGTAAGTAAAAGCCACACAAGGCATCTTAGATTATCTTTTGTTCTGCTTATGAATTTTTCCTTTGCTGGAGGGAGGTTTATGCCTGTTTTTTGTAACTTTGAAACTAAGCCTAGAGGAAGTTCTGATGTGTTTTTGAATCTTTTGTTACCCTGTAAAGTTATTTTCCATCCTGATTTTACAGAGGCAATTTTTACCTTTTTTTTCATAAAATCCTTCTTTTAAGAACCTGACTGATTTCTCTATTGTCCTAAGACCCAGGGGTTTGGGTCTGTGATCACTTTGTAACCAATTGGTTAGGATATTATTCTCAAGCCTGCCCAGGAAAGGGGGTGTAAGGGCTTTGGGGGATATTTTGGGGGAATAGGAACTCCAAGTGGTCCTTTCTCTGATTCTTTGTTAAATCACTTGGTGGTGGCAGCGTACCCTCTAAGGACAAAGAATTTGTGCCTTGGGGAAGTTTTAACCTAAACTGTTAGAAATAAATTAGGGGGTCTTTCATGCAGGTTCCCACATCTGTACCCTAGAGTTCAGAGTGGGGAGGGAACCTTGACAGCTGCTCTTTCATATGCCACAACATTCACCCAGCATTCTGACTGGCTGGCACATAATCTAGGTCCAAGTCTGACTGCTTTGTCTAAGAGATATTAAAATAGTAGCTAAGGGCGAGCCATCAAATAATCAAAACACATTTCAACAGCACCGGGATCTACTTGCAGTGGATGTGGATACAGGCAAATGCCATTCACAGTAAGATTAAGTGACAGTCACACATTGTTTCAATGTATGGCAGCATGTAGACTGCAATTCCCATTACAGCAAAAATGGTTGTGCGGTGAAGTAAAGGACTCAGACCTGGGTTCTACTCCTTATGCTGAAATAGGCTTCCTGTGTGACCTTGGGAAAGGCATAGACCTTCTCTCTTTCTGATCCCATCTGTAAAATGTTGATATTACCTGCATACTTTAAAGGCTATTCTGAGCCTTAATTCATCTAGGGTCTGATCCAAAATCTACTGAAATCCAGGAAAATCTTTCCATTGATTTTTGGAATGAGCCCTTGAAATCTTTGAGATCCTCAGACAGAAAGCTCTATAAATGTGCAAAATAATATCATAGCTCTTCTCCCTCCAGTATGAATGCATTCTGTGGGGGAAAATAACTTTGTTAGATTAGAATTCAACTATGTAGCAAAGACAAACTTAGTTTATCTAGGGTAGAATATGGCAGCAAAGCAAAGGTTTTGATTCACCGGAAACCTGTCCTGTCTTTTCTTTTAGGGCTGGAGATTACTGGTTTTGGGTCCCAGTTGTAGCTCCAACACTAGGAAGTCTTGTTGGTGCCTTAGCCTACAAACTCCTAATTGACTTTCACAATCAGACTCCGCTGGAAGGCGGAGATGGGAAAGGAAAGGACGATTTGCAGACTAACCAGCTGTGATGTCCAAGTGTTGCTAGGACAAAGCTGGAAAGGAAAGTTCGATCAGCCACATGACTTCATCACTGGATTAAGTGTTCAACCCTGCCTTCATTGAGCTTCTGTTTTCACACCACTAATTAAATAACATTCAATAATTCAGTGGATAATGTCCAAGGGACATCAGTTATACCTGTAGTTATTTACTTGCACAATCTGTAGGTCTTAAAATGGAGGGTGGCTTTTAAAAGTCTGTGCAACTCAATCAGACTAGTTGGGTTTTCTGGTGGACAGAACACTACTGAGTGGGCCCGAAAGTGGCTCTATTCTAAACTTCAGTGGAAGTTTAAGTTCCTTAACTTTTTTCTTTATGGAAATAATACAACAAACCCATCACTCAGGTGGAAAAAAACAAAGCTGAGTGATTCCACACATGTAATTCTGCAGCATTCTAAATATAAAATTCATTAGCTTGGAGTGGAATAGGTATGAGTGTGCGGATCACGGAGTGTCCTGTTGTGTATCTCTGTTAATGCTACTACACTGAACTAACAGGTGCTCATGAAAGGTTGTCACCCACCCTCAAAGCCAAGACAGTTGGGGCAAAAAAGGGCTGGAGTGAGGACAAAGGGCTTTTAAAGTCCCTGATACAGCTGGGGGAGGATTCCCTCAACACAGTAAACAGCCTTGCAAGGACCCCCTTAACTCCTGGTGTAAGGGGCCTGCCAGGGACAGAGCTAAGGATGACAGGAACCTGTTAGGAGTTGGGCAGCAGCCCTGCAGAGATTCTGAGCTGTGTTGCCACACACAGGGCTGTCTCAGTTACAGTGGGGCCAGGGAACAACCTAAAACTGGGATCAGGATAGGCTTAAAGCCATCTTAGGCCACTCCCTCATGGCTACCCATTCTGTGCTGCACCTCTTAGAAGCACAGCAAAGACTCTTGTCCTTGGTCGTGTGTGCGTGCTCTTTAGAGGATCTGGTATTCTTCAAAAACCACTCATTTGGAGGAAAATATTAAAATCTTTATTAAAATACATCACACTTCACTTATACAGTGCTTAATACTTCCAAGGGCTGTACAAACATAGAGTAAATAACCCCCACAACACCTTGTCATGTAGGTTGATATTATATAGTTATGCAAGCATGTTAGCAGTTAGACACACCCCAATGTAAAGAATCATTGCTTGTTTTGAGATGGTGCCCTGGATTTCTCTCTTAGACACCCAGATTGACACTCACTTCTGATGAAGTGAGCTGTAGCTCATGAAAGCTTATGCTCTAATAAATTTGTTAGTCTCTAAGGTGCCACAAGTCCTCCTTTTCTTTTTACGAATACAGACTAACATGGCTGCTGCTCTGAAACCAGACTTGGTGGCTGCTAAATGTTCCCGGTACAGCTAAGAAAACTGAATGTGACAGAATGGAGGCAATAGTGGGTACAGTTGAAGACCAGCAGTGAATGGGTTAAAGTGCAGTTCTACCCTGAAAAATTACATTGTCTAAGGTGTATAAACATGGGCTTCCATGTTTATGGGCTCTCAACGCCTCCAGAGCAAATCCTACCCAGTTTACAAGTAACAATGGCTTTTCTAATGGTCAGCTTTACAAACTGGCCTAAGAACTGAGAGGCAAGCTGGGTTTCTACTGGCATGTGCATCTCTAACAGTAAAGCTTCTGTGTTCTCCTGTAACTGCACTGGCTCCAAGAGCTGTAGAAAGTGGTAAAGCTGGAGTACCCTACTGCTTTTGATCTTCTCCACACATAGATAGTTAGCGAGGCTAAATGCCATCCTGCAGTAACTCCTTCAACATCTGCCACTACAGCTTCTGCAGTGGTTGTCGGTGTTGCAGCCCGGGCAGCCAGGCCACTGCACTGGACTTGGGGCTCCAGTCTCCTCTGCTTCATACTAGGCGTCTCAGAACAGACGGTGCAACAGAGCAGAGGAAACTGGTTGGGTTTGGTTTGGTCCCAAACGGGCAGTGACGGTTGCTTTCCCTGTTCGGAGTGGCTCTTGTTTAGACCAAGGGAGCCTGGGCTTCACTGTGTTAGGAGCGCGGTTCTGAAACATTTTACTAAGGTGACCCAGCAGCTGCATTGTTTCGTGCTTTGCGACTCACCCCAGGTCCAAATTTGGGTGTGGGGTGGGTCCCCAAAAATAAC
This sequence comes from Dermochelys coriacea, assembly GCF_009764565.3. Classification (NCBI taxonomy): domain Eukaryota; kingdom Metazoa; phylum Chordata; order Testudines; family Dermochelyidae; genus Dermochelys; species Dermochelys coriacea. The sequence goes on from NC_050072.1 coordinate 5,801,128, forward strand.
AGGCCTCCGAGGCTGCTGCCACGGCCGCCTGCTCCTCGGCACTGGCACTGCAGCAGCACTTGCTGACCCGGCACTGCAACCCTGGTCCTGCCCCCGTGTGGAAGGGAGCCCCAGCGTGTGTATGTTGGAGAGTGACCCCACGCTCACCTTGCAGCAGCTGTTCTTGTCCTGCGGAGCTGCACCCAGCTTCCCGCTCCAGGGTCCCAGCCCCGTGGAAGGAGAGGCTGCTTCCACCCCACCCACCCCTCCCCTGGGGAACTCCTCTGCTCCAGGTCCCTGACCCTTCTGCAGCCTTTCCAAGACCTACTGATGGGTTGGGACCCACAGTTTGGGAAACTCAGTGGCTTTTATAGAGCCAGATGCTGAGAAGCCTGATCCTAAAGTTGCTGAGCACCTTCCCCACCTACTGAGATCTGCAGGAGGTGGGGAGGCGCTCAGTACCTAGCACAGACAGCTATGGCGATAGGGAATCCCACATTATTCCAGGGCAGATTGTTAACCTGGAGCCAGGGAACTTCTGAGGAGAGAAGCATTGGCCTGTGGAAAAAAGGGATCCCTCTGTAAGAGGGTTCCCCTAGGTGCTGCTGGATGTGCAGCATTGTTTTACAGCACTGTCCTTGGTTAGTCCCCCTGGTCGCCATATTAGATGGCTTGGCACCTTTGCGCTGCTCTGGCCACGGCCAGCTCTTTCAGAGAGTGCACAGCATCAGGTGTGGTCTTTAGCAGAAGGTCATTTCCGTTTAAACGTGCAGTCTGTATAAATAGTTCAGACCTGATCCCGGGCTGAACACTCAATGGTCAGCATGAAGCCCTTATATATCATTGGGCTATAACCATGGGGTTATAGCCTCTGAAGTCAAGAGGAGCATTACCACCAACTTCAGTGGGTTTGATCCTGCTCTCATTACATGCAATGATCACTGCATGCTGCTTTCTTCTAAAAAGAACACGGGAAAATATTTATTTGTGCATGTATGTTGTATTTAATAAGATGTATATGAAAATGGTAGAGATTGATTTTACTTGATTTCATTGCTTCACTTTATCAGTGGTAACACACTCCACACAGCTCAGTGGCATTTTTATTCACACAGAAGTATTTGCCTATCGGAATAGAAAGGAATTAACCAACATTGCTCCAGGACCAGCAGCCTTTTGGCTTTCCAGCCATATCTCCCATAAATTAAATTGTCGTTATATTTCATGCAAATGTTGCAACACAGCTTGCAGTGGGAAGTCTATTCATGCACAAGAAGTGGTTTGATCCAAACCTAAGAGATACCACAGTGGGTTTTTAACAGTCTGGAATGAAACTGCTTTCCAGAGTCAGGTCTGTGGTTCTCGTTTCCTCAGGGAGTTGCCAGCTAGCAAAGGGGTCTTGGAGGAGGTTGTGCTTGCATGGCTTTTCTGAGAGCCTGCTGGCTGGGATGGCAATTTCTTTTTGATCACCGGAGTTTTGTTCTTGCTTTTAAATACCTTGTTGGGGTCCAGTTTGTTCACAAAGGAGTCAGGTTCTTCTGAGAGTAGAGCTGTGTTGATGGTGATGGGCTTGTACATGTTAAACCATTGCTGAAAAAAAGATTACAGGGAAGGATGACATGGGGAGAGGGGGGAAATCCCACACTAGAGATTTGGAGGGAAACCGCAAGAATCAACTTTGGAACATTTTAAACATACACCAAGCTCCTGCTGTCAAGAACCTGTGTCAGTCTGTGTTTCATCTCACAGCGTTTTGTGCAAAGAGCTTTATAGTAGAGATGGTTCGTAGCTGCAGAATGAGGATTGGGATATAACCTTCCCAAGATACAGGGATTGTGCAGATAAAGGTCAAAAGTGAAACCAGATTCTCCTAGTTTTCCATAGCAGTAACTCGGCAGGCATTAGGGACTTACTCCTGGTTTATACGGATGTCAGAGAGAGAGGAACCAGGCCTAATTTATTTGGATTCAAAGAAATACCAAGTGATTATTAATACCTTGGAATTTACCTTGCCAAACAAGCGGAGCTAGAATTGCTGGGCCTCTCGTGAAATAAAAAGCCCCCAGTACTCTTCTAACAGTGCAGGTTCAGTTGTGCAAACTTTCACTCAGACCTTGTGTTCACTTATCTTCTGACTGATTTGATGACTCTGGATCACCATCAGCATTATCTGGTTGCCACCAGGAAGTTTCACTTTGCAATTCACATTCCTGTCTTCTACTGCTTTTTCTACTACAGCCAGCTGGCTTATGAAGCCAGGAAAAGGACTGCAGGGGTTATTAGAAAACCCCGCCTCAAACCATCCTCATTCTAGGACACAGCATAATACTGAACGAGATAAACAGAGGGTCAATACACACACTAAAGGGGTGGTAGATTTAAGTACTGTGTAAGGGGAAGGTCTCCAATATCTGCTCCTGAGAGACCTTTCCAAAAGATAGTGTTAATGAAGACTACCTGATTACAGTAGTGAAAGATAACAAGTCAGCTGGACATAATCTAAATGAGGAAGAAGTTGATTGGTTAGGGAACGTGTGGGGGATAATTTCACGCAAGGGGTAGTGAATATACGGAATGCTGTGCTGGGAAAAGCTATTGCTAGAGTACAATGGGTACGGCCTCGATCAATCTAGGGCCTGGTCTGCAGTACGTGGTTATTTTGGAATTAGCTGAGTTATCTCTAAATAAAACTGGTTCCGTCCACATGACCAAACCAGTTTTTTCAATTTAAAGGGCTCTTTACTCTGATTTCTGTACTCCACCTCGGCAAGTGGAGTAGCACTAAAATCGAGATTGCAGTTCCGGGTTCCAAGTACTGTGGATGCAATTCGACGATATTGGCCTCCGGGAGCTAACCCAGAATGCTCCCTTGTGACCGCTCTGGACAACACTCCGAACTCCGATGCACTAGCCAGGTAGGCAGTAAAAGCCCCGTGAACTTTTGAATTTCCTGTTTGGTCACCATCAGCACAGATGACCATCAGTACAGTCCACCATCTCAAGAGACCACGCAGTCCCGCATTCACAGACGAGCTCCAGCATGGTCTGAACGGGAGGTACTGGATCTCAGTGCATGGTGGGGAGATGCATCTGTTATGGCAGAACTATGTTCCAAAAAAAGAAATGCAAATGCGTACGCTAAAGTCTCCAGGGCCATGATGGAAAGAGCCTACTTCAGGGACACAGAACAGTGTCATACAGAAATCAAGGAGCTCAGGCAAGTGTATCAAAAAGCCAGGGAGGCGAACGGGCGCTCTGGGTCACAGCCCCATACATGCTGCTTCTACCGTGAGTTGCATGCAATTATGGGGGGTGATGACACCGCTACCCCACCGCTGTCCATGGACACCTGCGGGGGGGGAGTAGCATGGAGCGAGGAGGATGAGCTTTTGGAGGACGAAGAGGAGGACGAGGGGGACAGTGCACAGGTGGCAAGCGGGGAATCTGTTTTTAGGGTTCTGTTTTTAGGCTAGGGAATCCCTCTAGCCAGGAATTATTCTTAAAGTTGGAGACAATAGCCTCCCCCCACTCCCAAGGCAGGCTCCCGGACCATGACCCTGGAGAAGGCACTTCTGGTGAGTGAGAGCTTGATCAGAGCCATGTGGTGGGGGGAAACCCAGCCGCGCTGGGCTGTTCGCATTTAGTTTAAAGGGCTCATCCCTGCTTGCAGCCTCACTGGAGCCCAGCGGTGTGTGTGGGGGAGGGAAGGGAGGGTGTTGTGTGAAGCGATCATCCCAGAGAGCCCGCAGACTGCCTGCAAGCTGAATTCTGTTGCCTGGCCGCTTCCTGCAAGCTGAATTCTGTTGCCTGGCCGGATGTGATGGCTTACTCACACCAAAGTGGCAGGCACTTCAGTATAGGAGTCAAAATGTACAGAAAAAATATGTGCTGTGTACTATGAATTGCCTGTTTCACTGCGAAACAGTGTCCCCTTTGTTTTCTAAAATGATTCTTTTAAAATGCTACCCTCCCTTTTTCTCCTCCTGCAGCTGGTGCAAATGTTTCAATGAGCCCCCTATCTATTCCGTCTATTCCAGAGGCTGGTCCAGACTAGAAGGCGGAAAAAACAAACTCAGGACGACATGTTTGCCAAGCTCATGCAGTCCTCCCGCACTGATAGGGCCCAGTTGAATGCGTGGAGTCAACCAATTGCGGAGTTGCGTAAAGTGTTACATGAATATGAAGAGAGGAAGGACGCACGCGATGAGAGCAAGCAGAATGCTATGGTCAAGCTCATGGGGGAGCAAACTGACATGCTCCGCTGTATGGTGGATTTAATGCGGGAAAGGCAGCAAGACCACAGACTGCCGCTGCAGCCCCTGAATAACCGCCCTCCCTCCTCCACAAGTTCCATAGCCTCCTCATCCAGACTCCCAAGAACATGGGGGGAGGCTACGAGAACCCACACAGTCAATCCCAGAGGATTGCACAAGCAGCAGAAAGCTGGCATATCCTAAATTTTGATTTGGTTTCTAGACTTGTCCTTCCCTCCTCCTCCACCCCCAGCCCCACCCCCACCCCCATAACCCAATACGCCCCCCTCCCCCGTCTAGCTTCTGATTTCTCTCAATGTTTTGTGCAACAAATAATAAAGAATGGTTTTTAAACAATTGTGACTTTATTTCCTTTATATAAGGGACGGGTAACTTTAAGAGAAACAAACACAAATCTCACACTGTACCCTGGCCAATCATGAAACTGGCTTTCAAAGCTTCTTTGATGTGCAGCGCGCCCTGCTGCGCTCTTCTAATCGCCCTGTTGTCTGGCTGTGTGAAACTGGCCGTCAGACGAGTTGCCTCAACCTCCCACCCTGCCATAAACGTCTTTCACTTACTCTCACAGATATTGTGGAGCAAACAACAACAAGCAGCAATTACAATTGGAATATTGGTTGTGCTGAGACCTAACCGAGTCAGTAAACTGCGCCAGTGCGCTTTCAAACATCCAAACGCACATTCTACCACCATTCTGCACTTGCTCAGCCTATAGTTGAACTGCTCCTTACTACTGTCCAGGGTGCCTATGTATGGCTTCATGAGCCATGGCATTAAGGGGTAGGCTGGGTCTCCAAGGATAACTATAGGCATTTCACCATCCCCAACAATAATTTTCTGGTCTGGGAAGTAAGTTCCTTCCTGCAGCTGTTTAAACAGACCAGACCATCTCACGTTGATGTCGGTGACACATCCCTTGTGATCCACCAGTGCTTGCAGCACCATGGAAAAGTACCCCTTGCAGTTTATGTACTGGCCGCCCTGGTGTTCTGGGGCCAAGATAGGGATATGCGTTCCGTCTATCGCCCCACCGCAGTTAGGGAACCCCAGTGCATTAAAGCCATCCACAATGGTCTGCACATTTCCCAGAGTCACTACCCTTGATAGCAGCTGGTCAATGATTGCGTTGGCTACTTGCAGCACAGCAGCCCCCACAGTAGATTTCCCCACTCCAAACTGACTCCCGACTGACCCTAGCTGTCGGGTGTTGCAAACTTCCACAGGGCTATGGCTACTTGCTTCTCAACTGTGAGGGCTGCTCTCATTTTGGTGTCTTTGCACTTCAGGGCAGGGGACAGCAAGTCACAAAGTTCCATGAAAGTGGCCCTATGCATACGGAAGTTTCTCAGACACTGGGAATCATCCCAGAGCTGCAACACTATATGGTCCCACCAGTCTGTGCTTGTTTCCCGGGCCCACAATCAGCATTCCACAGCATGAACCTGGCTCAACACCACCATGATCTCCCAGTCACCACATGCCGTGCTTTTAGGAACGTCCGTGTCCATGTCCCCATCAGTATAGTAATCGCGCTGTCGTTGCTTCCTCGCCCGGTTTTGCAGGTACTGCACATACTGCTGGATAATGCACGAGGTATTTACAATGGTCAAAACTGCAGCGGAGATCTGAGCGGGCTCATGGCTATGGTGCCTGCAGAGGTAATCCTGGAAAAAGGGCGCGAAATGTAGGAAAGCAGAGTGGCAGCGGAAGCTGTGCTGTTCGGTTCACGGTAGCCGAACAATGGTGGAAAATGGTTGTCTTCTGTGGCTTTCACGGACATGGGAGCCCAGGACAGACAACATGGAGAAGCTCGGAAGCGTGGCAATAGCGGGAGAGCAGAGTTGGCGGCGGAAGCTATGCTGCTTGGTTCACAGTGGCCGAGCAGAGTTGAGTTGAGTTGGAGAGGTGGATTCATAGTAGCAGGAGAGCAGTGGTGCACCGTCTGCTGAAAGCAGTATGGGGTCTGCACGCCAAAAAGGCGTGAAATGATTGTCTGCCGTAGCTTTCTGACGACACACGCCCAGAAACACCCGCAAGAATGTTTTTGCCCCATCATGCACTGGGAGCTTAACCCAGAATTCCAATGGGCGGCGGGGACTGTGGGAACTGTCTGATAGCTACCCACAGTGCACCGCTCCGACATTCAATACTAGCCTTGGTACTGTGGACGCAATCTGCCGAATTCACACGCTTTAGTGTGGATACAGAAGACCAAATGTATAAAATAGCTTCTGAAAATTCGAATAGAATAATTTCAAAATAATTTCGTACTGTAGACATACCCTAGGTTTTATTTACAGCATAGCATAAGGTGGAGGAAATCTGAAATGCAGAGGGCCTGATCCTGAGGTCCTCACTAGGCTGAAACTTGCTCTTGGCTTCAAAGGATGGTTTCACATGCCTAGAATCAGGGAATGTCATTTTGCTGATAGCATGTCTGTGAACTCTGTGATAAAACAAGGAGCTACTGACCAACTACATGTGGCAGGGAGCAAAGGCCCTGCCAGCATGCATAGAGACAGCACTGAGTCACTGCACACAGCATTAAGCATTGTTCTCTCCCACAGGCGCAGGGGGTGGAGTAATGAGCCCGTTTGGGACTGAAGGCCCAATCAGAAACTTGGAGGAAAGGCAGGCGGCTATAAATGCAACTACCTGGCAGTCAGAAGGAAGCAGCAGTGAGAAGAACAGGCTAGAATCAAATTGTGCCTTTACGCCCAGTCCCGAGCAAGGAGCAGTATGTAACCAGCACCACTCCAGGAGGAGCCCTGGGAGATATTGGGACTCTCACTCCCCTCTCAGGCAATGTTTCTTGGGGTGACAGGGGACAAGGGGAATACTTTGCTACAGACTTTTTCAAGGATACCCACTCGTGTATGGTTAGCTCTGCTGTCTAGTGTGTAGTGGGGCCTCCCTACCCACTTGCTCTCAGCAGTTGTGGAGGGGAAGGCAGTATGGGGGCTTCAGCCCTTGCTTTCTCCACCATGCCCAGAGCTGTGAGCTTGACTGGTCTTACATGGCTGCACGGGGGAATATAGATAGCCTTATCCCACCCGTATCCCCTTGCACAGTCACAGATGGTGAAAGCTCAATAAGCATAATAATAGCAGCAGTGGTCATGATGCTACCAGCTGCTAGAAAGCTCACCTCTAGCTAACCCTTCTGTTCTAATATATGCCCCCTAGCCCCCAAGTCTGATGCCTTGAGGAGGATAATCTTGCTTGCCGAGAGCCTCTGCTTGTTGCTGAGTCAGGCGGCTCTATATACCGGTCTTGAGAAAGTGGGAAGGACTGGCTTGTGTTCAGACTCACCGCAGAGTCAAAGTACGGCTTCTGCTGTCCTACCTTAGCCTGGGGGCTGACACCGTAGCTCGTAAAGGCATACTGCCATTGCGGGAGACCCAGGTGGGTGATCAGCAGTCGGTAGTAAGCAGTGAAGGTGTCGGTGAGGAAATGCCAGTACAGAGCTCTGTCCAGAAACCATATCTCAGTGTCTGGGGTGACAACTGGAATTGAAAAAAAGGAACATGTACAAAAAGGGTAACATTGTTTTAAAGTTGAAGGATGAGAAAAATCATAGAAAATTAGGGTTGGAAGAGACCTCAGGAGATCATCTAGTCCAACCCCCTGCTCAAAGCAGGACCAATCCCAACTAAATCATCCCAGCCAGGTCTTCGTCAAGCCAGGCCTTAAAAACCTCTAAGGATGGGGATTACACCCCACCTCCTAGGTAACCCATTCCAGTGCTTCACTACCCTCCTAGTGAAATAGTTTTTCCTAATATCCTACCTAGACCTTCCCCACTGCAACTTGAGGCCTAGTTCCATCCTCTTTGGAACCCCCTTTCAGGTAGGTGAAGGCTGCTATCAAATCCCCCCTCACTCTTCTCTTCTGCAGACTAAATAATCCCAGTTCCCTCAGCCTCTCCTCATAGGTCATGTGCCCCAGCCACAGAGAGTTCTTTATTAGCTCAGCTCACACCTCTCTCGCTCTGTGGTGTGTCCTTTGTTAACTTCTGCTAATAGGCCCATTGCCAAGATAGTTTCTAATTAGCACTGGGGGACGTTGCATCAAAGCACAGAGTCTGAATCCAAATCAGTGGCTTCAAGTTCTCTGTGTTCTCTCCTCTCTCTGTCTCTAAGGAATGCTGGAGAATGTAAACCATTTGGCTTGAGTCTACCATCACTTCCACACATGAGGAACTTCACACATAGGAGTGGCCCTTGGGGCTACTCACATGCATAAATGTTTGCAGGATCAGGGAGCTAGCGTGGAGCCTTTCCCCTCTCTGGATGCAAATATTTTAGGCAGGTAGAAACAGCATGGAGGTTACAATGTGGACTCATCTGTTCAATACTAAGGGGGAAGTCCTGGCTCCAAGGGTTCACCCAAAACGGCACATAAGTTCAGAAGAGTAAGAGCTATCCAAACACAGCCATTTATCATGACTGGTTAACTGTGCTCTTTTCAGTCTTTACCTGGCTTGGTATGCTTATAAACAAGGCAAACTTTCCCGTTCCCATTGCATGGGTCTAATTCAAATATCAGGCTACGAGAGTCAAAGTGAGGCTTTTCTGGCTGGTCTTCATTACCTTTAAAAAGAAACAAAATCCCTTTACAGCATTTCTGGCTAGATCTTCACTGGTCAAGTTTACAAATAGGCCTGAAAAAGCTATGCGTGCATCTTTTACATGTAGGACTGTTGACATGCATCACACCCTCCACTGCATGTCCACACATGGGCTCAGGAGTTTGTACAAATATAGCTCTTGCATGCACAAACTCATGCCTATGGAACACTTATGGGTGCCATTGTAGAGGCATGTTTGAAAAGCTGGCCCATAACTTGGCTTGGAAGGATTCACTTTTAATTGGTAAATTAATAGTTATTAATTATTACAATAAATCAAAGCACTGTCAGAAATTGAAATGTAGAGCGAGAAAGTTCAAAACAATTGAATGAAAAGGTACCAGGAGCAGTAATTTTAGTTTTATGACAATCACTATGTTCTAGTTCTGCTCATACACAAACACCCCCAGATACCCCTTGAAGAAGTAATTTCATGCTTGCACATAAATTCATCTGCAGTTCACAGAACTTAGATGTTCATCAACCTTATTGCCAATCCAGATAGCCATTCTCAGAAGCTAGAGTTTAAGGTTGCTTATAACTGGTAGAATACATAGTAAAGCATGTGTTTAAACCTTAGAAAACCAGCTTACGGGGACATAATAGCTCAGCTGGATCATTGTGGAATAGCTGTTTTAAAATCCTTGCTGGAATTATTCACATAGAGCCCTGCTTATTTACTAAAATGTTAAAAAAGCAACAATAGCCAAAACCCCACAAAAAACCCCAAACAATTAACTATTATGGTTTTCATGACAATCTCATAAGTAAGTTGGGATCAGTCAGCACAAATACACTGTTTAGAAAGGACAACAGAATTTTTCCTGCAATAAAAGAAAATAGATATAAATTGATAGAATCTACAGCTCCCCACTGAAGTCAAAGGGAAAACTCCTCTTGGGACATAATCTGCTCTCACATGCACCATGCAAATTCAGTGGAGTTGCATGTGGGTAAATAAGAGCAGAATCTGACCCATTTGACTTCCATAGCAAGAGGATCAGGATTACAGCAGAATTTGAGCAAAATCTCTAATACGCTAAAGGGCAGGATTCTCTGACAAGCAGAAACTAGCCAGGTTTGGAAGCAGCAAGAGCTACAGAAATCAAATAGCAATTTGTAGGTTTTATTATTTTTCTGCAAAAAGCCACTGTTATACCATGTCCTGTTTGTCTCACTTGTTGCATCCTGTTAGACCGCAAGCTGGGAGAGGAAGGGAATGGATCTTTTTATTTGTCAAATTCCTAACACATCCAGATGCATTTTCCCCTGCTGCCTCTTGTTTCAATGTGTTTTCCAGTGACATTTCCAGCTCTGAAGAGCTGCATTCAAAGTCAGTATATCCAATGGGCCTATCCATCACCATGACAATTATTGCCAGTGGTTGTTGATATTATATTGTAAATGTACATGCTCTTTCCAAGCTGAATGAAAAGAGGAAGCCCCAGGTAACAATTTAAGACAGGGAAAAACAAAGCATGGGGAGCAGTTTGGTTGGGAACGTGTGGAGACAACACAGGTGAGGAGATGGAGTTAATGATGCCTGGTGGACCCTAAGTATCCAGTCCATTCCTGCTCTGGAGCAGCACAAGTGCTAGCAAAGTGCAGCTTGGCCTGTTATGCAGAAATGAAGCTTATTCCTACACAGCAGAATGAAGGAGGAAAAGCACATTCTGACACTTGGGTGTACCACCATATGTGCCATCAAGAGGACAATACCTTCCTCATCCGTATCACCTTCCAGATCAGCGAGGGTCGGTGCATTGGGTAGGGCATACGCCGATGATCCGCCGAGGCGACTTAGCTTAGAGATGCTGTTAATCACCATGGAGCCTAGTGGCATGGGATTATCTGCAATGCACAGTGACAATAGTGATCATTAATACACCCCAATGACAGGAGAGCGGAGGAGGTCTTTTCTTTTTGTCCAACTCCTAACCTTTCACAAAATACAAAGAAGGAGAAATGGTGTGGATATTAACTGAATGATCAGGGAGGTGCCAGCCTAAGAATCCAGTGTCCATAGGCTGAAGAAGGCGTCAAGTGGAAATAACCAGAGGACCCCCGGAGGGCAGATTGGAATCCACCCAACAGCTTCAAGAATGGGAGAACCAAAGAACAAAATAACATCTGGCAGCACAGAGCCGTCAGGAATGTGCCATCTGCTGATTGATTCAGCAACAGCATGATGAAGCAATTCCCATAGACTGGCATAGGAAGAAATTCCTATAAAAATGGACTCTAGAAAGTGAGAACATTGAGGTCTGATTCTGCAAACCAACTTCCAGGAGCATCAGATGTGCATCTGACAAGGCCCTGCTCCCTCCTCATGTCCAGGCCACCTGGCGAGTGGCTTGGCATGAGCAACTCTAAGGCTGGTAACTATGATAACAACCTTGCAGAACCTGTGTGTGTGTGTGTGTGAATAAATATGAAATTGAATGGAATGTTATAGCTATAACTAACTGCTTACTATGATTCCTTCTGTATTCACAATAAATGTGGCATTTTGCCTTTTCCCCTTTAATAACGATCCTGCTGGTTTTTATTTTATTGGTATAACAAGCAGGAAGAGCACATGTGGAGAATGGGCTCATGTGCTCTTCATGTGAAACTCCATTTCACAAGGAGATCAGTGCATTCTGCATGCACCAGCTGAAGTTAGCAGTCTCCAGCTGGAGTGCCCTGCAACAATCGGACTTTGAGGTGGTGAAGGCCTGGACAACTGTGGCACAGTGCTTGCTTCAGAGTGAAAGAGTTTCCCTGTTCCAGCCAGGCACAACTGGAAGAAAGGGGACCCAATTCTGCAATCACTTACACTGGAGTAACTCCACTGAAGTCAATGGAGTTAAACTGATGTGAGATCAGAATGAGGCCCAGGGTTTGTACCTGCTAGCACAGAAGTCTGTGGTAAAGCTTCCACTGATCTCAACGGGAATAGGATCAGGCCCTTCATTTAAATGATGTTCATTGTTAAAGTGCCCCACTATCACAATGGTAGCTAGGGTTCTTATCTCCCGGGCACAGCTACTGCATGTTTTGTGACCTCTGCAAAGTTCCTTGACCACATTCTGCTTCTGTAAAGCCAGATGGAAATAAAAACAGTGTAAAAAGCAGGAAGCCAACTGAAAACCAGATGTTCCCTCTGAGCTGAATTTAGGAAATCAATCAATCAAATTTGTTAGTCTCTAAGGTGCCACGGGTACTCCTTTTCTATTTCCCCATGGTATTTCTTCCTCCCACCCCACCCCCCACTGTTCCTCTGCTATTCTTGTTAACTGCTGGAATTAGCCTACCTTGCTTGTCACCATAAAAGGTTTTCCTCCTTTCCCCCCCCCCCCGCTGCTGGTGATGGCTTATCTTAAGTGATCACTCTCCTTACAGTGTGTATGATAAACCCATTGTTTCATGTTCTCTGTGTGTGTGTATATAAATCTCTCCTCTGTTTTTTCCACCAAATGCATCCGATGAAGTGAGCTGTAGCTCACGAAAGCTTATGCTCTAATAAATTTGTTAGTCTCTAAGGTGCCACAAGTACTCCTTTTCTTTTCACAGAAATTCAGGTTGTGTTAATCTTTTATCATTGGGGCCTTCCTTGTGTTGGCTTTTGCTTTGACGCAGTACTTTGGACTTCCTTGTTTAATTAAAGGGTGATTTTCTACATCAGTGATTTGAATTATTCAACAACAGCTGGCTACACCCAGCAAAACAAAGGGCATAGTGGTTATTTTTCCTTCAAAATAATTTTGCTCCTGTGGTGTAGATCAAACTAAATAGAGGATTCAGTTAAGCAGTGATCAGATTAAGAGGAAGGGACTGTAGCTGCCACAGGGAATGCACAGAAAGAATGGACATTTTAACCTAAAGGATTTTAAGCTAAAGGAAAGAAACAGGCAGACTTACCATCAAATTTCACACTCCAGGTCATGTGGAAGCCATCACTCATTAGGTAGAAATTCTTTAAATCCTCTGGCAACACACAGGAGTTTTTCTGTAATCACAAATGCCCATAAATGTTATCAAAGGAAAGAGGTAGAGTATGCTTTGATCCAGATAACTGACTGACTGTTGAGACAGGAACACCTGCCACCCAATATCTTACTGAGCCCCAAAACAACTCAAATTACACAACTTGAGAGATACTTTCAAGTTTCTTGGATTTGTTTCCCAACACAGGTTAGTTATTTGATCTAAAGGCACCTCTGGAAAAATTTCATGCAATTGGTTTACCAATTTAGCTATCGCTAGCTACAGGAATATTTTAGGAGTGTTCCACAATTTTCATGACATGGCACCTTGTGTAATGAATTCACACTCCAAAATCACAGACCCTAGGTCATCAGCTAATCCACACACACAGCTTTGTTAGAGACAGCCCTTTGCCATCAATTAAACCAAACCAACCAACTTCTTCCATTTGAGCTACAGGACTTGCAGTGGTATTAGGACTTCTCTCTTTCATAGACTTTCAATCACTAAAGTGTGATAGGCACATGCACACAAGCAGGTATGACATACCATCCAGTAGCATACATGTAAACACGGAGGGCCCAATTCTGCAAACACTTATTGCTGATCTTAGTGCTTACTACTATGAGAAGCCCTACTGACTTCAATGAGGCTATGTTCAATTCAGGCACTATGCTCTGTGGGAACTGTGGGATTGGGCCCTTAGACAGTAAATTCCACTCATATTTTAGTTTCTAATTGTGATGTTGCAACCCATAATGCTTTATACAGATATGCTTATGAATGTAAATATGACGTAACTAGAATATGTTTTACACTACATATGCCATGTAACATATCTCTGCAAAGGTTATGATCTACTGAATATAGTCATCCTATTTATATGCATGTATCATTTTTGTATTTGAAGTTATAAATATTGGCTGTGTACTTTTTAATTTTAAGTAGCCTCAATGAGGCATTTGATCAGCTTCTTGAGAAAAGCCTATTCTCAGTAAGTGCACAATCAAGAAACACTTAATCTGACAATAGACTTCGATAGACGCCAATCCACACCTGAGCTTTCCTGGGAACATAGACAACTACGTCATGCATGGACACGTGACTTGCCCAGGTGACTCCAAAACTCCATCTTGTAGAGGGGATTCTACACAGGGGGAGGGAGGGGTTTCAATTCACAAGAGAAAAACTATATACCCCTGGGAGACCCCTCCATTTTGTCTTCAGCGGGCTCAAGAGGTAGCCTCTCCACCCACAAAGGGTACCTGAAAGAAACTGGAACAAAGGCCAGTAACCACAGGGGTGAGAGTGATTGCTGGACCCAGACTAGAAGGAGACTAGTCTGTAAAAGAAGCTTACTGGAACGTCTCTGAGGGTGAGATTTCATCTGTAATCACTTTCTTACTGTATTAGGCTTAGACTTGAGCATTTTATTTTATTTTGCTTGGTAATTCACTTTGTTCTGTCTGTTATTACTTGGAACCACTTAAATCCTACCTTTTGTATTTAATAAAATCACTTTTTATGTATTAATACCTGGGGGGGACGGACAAACAGCTGTGCATATCTTTTTATCAGTGTCATAGAGGGTGAACAATTTAAGATTTATACAGGGTAAAATGGATTTATTTGGGGTTTGGACCCCATTGGGAGTTGGGTATCTGAGTGCTGGAGATAGGAACACTTCTTAAGCGGTTTTCAGTTAAGCCTGCAGCTTTTGGGGATGTGGTTCAAACCTGGGTCTGTATTTGTAACAGGCTAGTGTGTCTGGCACAACCAGGCAGGGCACTGAAGTCCCAAGCTGGCAGGGAAACGGGCTCAGAGTTAGTCTCAGCACATCAGGTGGCAGTCCCAAGGGGGTTTCTGTGACCCAACCCGTCATACTAATATTAAGTGCATGTCATGAATTTGAAAACCAGAAGAGAATCACATCAGGAGCCAGTTTTAATGAGCCAAGGAAAGATGCTGCATGAAGCTACTTGCCATCACTAGAGCCGCTTTATATCCACATCCGTGGACCATTTTTGCAGATAGTGGATCAGATGTGGACACAACCGCACAGGGCTATACTCACCGATGGTGCCTGGCCTGGGCAATCTGGAGGGTGCAGCGCACTCAGGCTGGAGGCCATTAGCCAGTGGCTGGGCGGCAGACTGGAGTCCAGGCTGTCCAGTACCCGCTCACCGCACCATTTCCAGCAGCTTGGGCCCCTTGGGCAGCGCCAGCATTCCCACCATAGCCTGGCCTGGCAGCACTGGCCATGCTCCCAGCCCACTGGCTCCTGGGCAGAGGGACCTGTCCCCGGATGCAGGGATTGGGGTGTGCGGGGCCCTGGCACCCCACCCCTCCGCCCTGCTGTGATGCAACATGCACTGTTGCTACCATCGCTCATGAGCCCCCAGGAGCAGCATGCGATGTGACGCCCCTTCTCCTCGAGACCCTGCCCCCCGTTCATTTCCACTCCCCCACCGGCCACTGTGAGACGGCTTGCTGCTCTGGGTGTGGATACACATAAAAGACATCTAGCAGATCGTGGATCAGATGCATGTTGATTCAGGCGGATGTGGATCCACATTTTTGTATCCGCGCAGGGCTCTAACTATCACTACTCTCATATTAAATTATTTCCCTGAAACAATAGACCAACTTTTTTCCCAAACTAGAATGTATGTTTACAGTAACACCAACTGCAAATATTCCAGCATCATGAGTCAGGCCCCCAAATCATGAGATTTTTAAAGATAATACGTTTGAGGTTCCCTTTATGTGCTTTCTGGTTTATGAACTATTTGGGTCATGTTTTCAAGGTTTTCTCTATACTGTGAGGTGATCCCTTCAGAGCAGGATGCTCATGGATGATGCAGTATGGGGAAGCGCTATGTAGCAGATCACACCAAGCTACAGGATTGTCAATCTGGTACATTTTCTGAGCACCAAATGCTTTTTAGAAACAAAAAAAAAAAACCAACCTGGATTTATGTGAACGGAAATTAAAAACCACAATCAAATTATTTAGCATCCAAAGCCCCATAAAACAGGGAGAAGTACTCCCATATCTTGTATTTAGCTGACCTAAAGCAAATGCAGCCACTCCTTGGCTATACTCATTTTGTGCAGTCTCCCCATTTCCACACTGGTCCATGCCATCCATGTGTAATGTCACTAGGGATGGTGATCACATTCTCTGCCAGGCCTGTGGTCTTGTGCTCAGCCCATTACCTACCTCTGGTTTTGCATCCCACGTTCAGAACGTCTTCTCTCAGGGGAACCCAGACCATGGTTGTCTCACTAACAGGTTCCCAGATTCCAGTATTGCCGCTGGTCAGCGCCAGTGTTGGCTCTGGCACCAGTGAGAGAGGCAGAGCCTATTGTTCCCTTCCTCCTTACTGGACTATCGCCACCATTCCACATAGCCATGCCGGTTTCACAGGGTATGCTATAAAAGCCCACAAGTACTTGTATATCCTCTCCCCCATATGTCCACAGTTATACTGCCAATGATGCACTTTCTCCAACCTGCACCTGGCCTGCATCCATTGCTACCCACAGCCTACTGCTACTGTGGCCGATATATTCTTGGTTTTTCTGCTTGTCAATATTATCTACAATACTGTACAATTCCTTGCTATGATATTATTTACTTGTCATACCTTTGATAGGTACTTGGCTGATGAGTTCTTGCTCACATACTCAGGGACTAACTGACTGCCGTATGTGGACTGGCAAGGTATTTTCCCCTGGTCAGACAAGCAGTGATTTTGGGGTATTTTGCCTTCCTCTGCAGTGTGTGGGTGCGGGTCACTTGCCAGGATTATCTGAGTGTATCTCACTTATTTTCCAGTCATTGTGGGGGCCTCTGGCACTGGTGTGCCTCTGTCCTTCCTAATCTCTGCCTGTGGCACATAAGGTCTAATCTCCTGTGCGCTATAATGCCTTCTTGGTCTCATTTTGGTTGTTGGATTTAGTATGTGGGTGCTGGGTGGTGTTGGTGGCCTGTGATACACAGGCATTCAGACTGAATGATCTAGTGGTCCCTTCTGGCCTTAAACTCTATGACCAGCAAATTTGTCCCTGGCATGGTGGCTTTTCCAAAACCTTCTAAAAATGTCTCCATAGGCAGCAGGTGTGAAGGAGAAGACATCTTTGTGTTGAGAAGAACTCATCTGTCACTTGATAACAGAGGTAAATGAACATTGCTGGGCAAAGTTGTTCATTGTTGGTTCTAGAAGAATACTAAACCATATAGATGTGCTTTAAATTCTCCAAATGGCTGAAACAGACGTGCCCCTTGCTTTGCAGACTCTTTTCAAAGCTAAATATTTGTTATTTCACACTGCAGCTTCCTGAGTTCTAACTTCATATCTCTAGTTGCAAGAGCAAGGACTTAGATTAAAACAATTAAGGAGGCCGGATGTGTGGGGATGATTGATGTGCTACAAAGCCCCACCAGAATACAAGTATTTACATGCCACATTCCATCGATTTAAAAAACCTGTTTAATCATATAATCTTGTTTTTCTATTAATAAACTTTTACATGTGAACAGCTCCATTGACTTCAATGGAATTACTCTCCTGAGAGAGAGAACAGTCAGGACTCTAGTGATGAACGGTCTATAAGGAAGGAAGGAAATAAGAGGTTTCTGGATAGACTTGCTGCCTCGAGCCCTCCTCTTCCAGGAAGGTATATCAATTGGCATCTCTGTTTCCAGTCGCATTCTCTCTCTTTTTACCTTCATTTTAGGAACTTCCTCAGCTAACTCCCTTTCATTGCCTTCTCCAGAGGATGGGTCTGAAGTTGCTATGCCAGAGTGGAACGTGGTCCCATTCGGGATCCTGGATATTGTCCAATATTTTCCATGAGGGTGGGAAAAGTCTGGCTGATCTGTCAAGTTATCTTCACTCAAAAGAGTTTGTGATTTCAAACAGTTGTCTTCTTAGAGCAGAGGTCAGATAAATCCAAATGATATGCCTGAAACTGCTTATCCTCAGCCCTTTCAACCAGCTACATGCACCCTGCTCATCTGGTGCTTTTCAGAGTTGCACTCACCAGCCCCATAAAGTACAAAACCAAGATGCCCAATATTTGATGCAATTTTAATTTCTTTTGTTTATTGTCCATGATATCCCAAAATTACCTAGAAAGAATGCATTTGATGCATGTGTCCTTCTGGGGTGGTGGGGAACTCTATCAGCTGGTAAGGTTATGTTGCCCAACATTTGTTGATTCCCACATAAAACAGAACTGGTCTGGCAGCTGGGAATACCCCAGTGCAGAGATGTTCCAGTCACACCCTCCATGCTCTACACAGGGGGAATTCTCAGGCGGATGTGTTTGCCGGTTTTACAACCCCTTTGCACCAACAAAGCAGCACACATGGGTTTCAGCAGGCCCCAGTCTCAGGCTCATTAACAACAGCATTTATAAACAGAAGGGATAGAATTGTGCATCTGATTTTACCAGGAGATTATAAAAATTTAGAGAAGAGAGTGCACTGGAGAACAATTCTCTTTCTTTACAATCCAAATGCCTCTCGGAACTTCCTAAGCATGTCCTCTGCTGTGTCCCTTTTTGAGGGGCTACACACTTCCCTGTGTGCTTGTCCTGCTTTGCAGGATGGCATGGATCCACTGCTCTGCCTGTCCTCAACCCTCTTTGGGGCACCATACATTCTGGGGCAGTCCAGAGAGAGTAGTTCTTGTGCTCCCTGGAGAGCAAGGGCTGTGATGTACCTAGCTCTTAGGTAAGTCACCTGTCCTTATCCTGCCTTATACCACCCCCTTTGCCTCTTCCCCCCACCTCACCTGCCTTCCCTCTTTTCCAGTGCCCCAACCTGCCCACTCCCTATCCCCCACAGCCTAAGCTATGGAGCTCTGATTGAGTGGACTCATATTCAAGGTCTTTGTTGTTTTAGTGACCTATAACTCAAAAATACTTAACCAACTTTCTTCAAAGGTTTGCAGAAAAAATTTCCTTGATGTTTAGAATGCAGTTAATTTTCAGGACAAACCATTTTTCTTAGCCTATTTTATAGAGGGAGTTAAAAACAGGAATTGTAATTCTGTAAATTTCAGGACAAACCATTTTTCTTAGCCTATTTTATAGAGGGAGTTAAAAACAGGAATTGTAAAGGAACCCGGTTACAACTTTACTATCGAGAATATTAATCTATAAATCGATTGTTTCCCTTCCATTAAACTGGGAAACAGTGCCACCTAGTGGTTGTGAAAACACAATGAAATGTATAATACTATGTCTAAAAACATTTACTTGCATTCAAATAATTCAAGAGCGATGAGATGGGGGAAGACGAGAGCTGAAAGTTCGTCACTAGAGACTAGATTCTACAAGGTGCTGAGTGCTACCTGTGTGGTGTCAAGAACTCTCAACTCCCACTGAATATTATATGGGAATTCAATGCACTAAGCACTTTGCAAGATCTCAGTACTTATTCCAAGAGATCAAACTCTTCATCTTATTTGTATTCCCACACAAAAGAATATTTGTTAACTTTGAATTAAGGTTGGTGGGATCTGAAATCTACCACAGCAATTGGTAAAAAGCAAGTTAAATCCTTCAACACCCCATATACACTTAACTTCTGAGTACCCCTTCTTAACCTCATCCACCTTCTTTCCATCACCCACAGTCCACACTTGTTCATCCTAAACCATGAAAAACCAAAGTCCAGCCTTATTTCTGACTGTGTTTATTGATTATATGGCCATGTCTTTGGATGATTAATACAAGGTTGATGTGGCTTCCATAAGTTACATAATAGCTCTTTATTGGTGGGTGTAAATAAGTGAGGTGTGGTGTTACATTGTAAACGGTGACTGCAAGAGATGTTTTTCTGTAATGCTTAGGAAGAGATAGATGGAGGGGTAGCCTACAAGGTAAATCGGGTTATTTTTATGTCGAAATGAAAGAAGTGAAATCTGCATGGATGTTACTCCCAGGGGAATTCTGCCCCATTGCGCATGCACAGAATTAACTGATTTTGTTTTTCTCTGCAGAAAATACATTCTTCTGGATAAGGAGCAGTTACTCCTTTTTCACGCCTTTTTCTGGCTGTGGTGCCAGAAGAGAAACAGCTAGCTCACTGGCCATAGCAGTCAGCTGCTGATAGAGAGGATGAGAGGCTGTGGTCCCCACAGTGCCCTGTCCTCAAGGCCAAGTGAGGAGCCATGGGGATATCCGTGGACAAATAGAGTAGGGCACACAGGGTGGCTGGAGGGGGGGATGGGTGTCACATAGACTGGGATTCAGAACCGCTAGTGGATGAGCAGACTGGAGCAGTGGCTCAATGGGAATGGGAGTGCAGGGCCACATGAGGACGGGTTGGGTGCAGGGACACATAGGTGAGGGAGGTGTTGGAACACATGGGGACAGGGGAGTAGGGCTGTCTGAGTGGAAGTGCAGGGACACATGGGGATGGGGCAGCTGTGCCTGACTGAATGAGAGAGGCCAGGGGTCAGCCAGGGTCTGCATGCGGGAGGCTGCCCAACTCCCGAGAAATCCCTTCCTCCCCCCAAAAAATGTTCCATACTTTTCCCATCCATACCCAACAGCCCTACAGGTTCACTCCCAGGCTCCTTCTCAGCAATTACTCCCCTCAGCTCCACCGTTACCCCTGACTCCCCCAAGCCTTTGCACTGCTTCTGAGGGGTGCAGGAAATATGTTTCTGAATTGTAGATTAAATGAATTATTACTTAAAGTTCTGTATTAATATGCCTAGTAAGGAATCTATTTGTCAAAAAAATATTTTGTGAATCTTTTTTTTGTGTGTGTATTGTTATAGGCATACTTGTTGACAGATATTTTGAAATAAATTACCAAAATAATAGAAACTGGCATGATTATATTATGTTATTTTGACAAAGTATGCAGAATTTTGCTGAATTTTAAAATATTTTTGGCATTTTAAATTTTTTGGTGTGGAATTACCCCAGGTGCATTGGTGTTTTATATTTATGGTTGGAGTGGAGATATGAGAGGTAGAAGGTAGGTAGTTGAGGTTGAGAAGGGAAACTGATGAGTGGGGTGTAGGTAGGGGCACTGAATGATTGATTGTACTATAAATCTCTCTCTTTAGTGGCCATAAGGAACTTGGTTTTACGTCTCATCTGAAAGACAACCCTCAAGCAACACAGTGGCCCCTACCACCATGCTGGAGTTTGATTTCAGGGCTGATGCAGAAGAATGACAACCATCTATTGAGTCACCATCCCTACTCTCTGCAGCACTCAAGTGTCCCTTAGACTAGGGTTCCCATCTAAATGCATCAGCAGCCTGCTTCTCTAGTGAGACCCACCAACACTGCAATTGCAGGTGGTATGGCTGGAAGCCAAAGTACTATCTGAAAAGGAGACAGCATTGCTCCAATTTGTGTTACAGACCTCGGAAAGTCTCTCTTACCTACAGGCTGAGCCGTATGTGAAATGTGGCAGGGTTCTGTTCAGTATCCTGCATGCCTAGCCGGCTGTGTAGTCAGACCAACCCTGTTCCAGTGCTATAATGAAACTACCCACCTGCTCCCAGGAAACAATAGAGTGACGTTCAGCTGGCTCCTTTTCCACAAATGTCACCTCACTGACTCCTGGAGAAGTTTCTATAAAACAAAAAGTAGAGCATGGGTACATCTTGCAGATGTGACACCAAATGCTATAATCCCTCTGGTTTTGTAAGCTAAGCAGAGTCAGGCCTGATGTGAAGTTAAAGGGGAGACCTCTAATGACTATTGGGAGTGGGTGGTCTCTTGTGCCAATATTGAACCTATGCCCTGGCATTAGGGGGCATGGTGCTGCTGAAGATACCATCCTTTGACTGAGACATATTAAAGACAAGGGATCAGGAGCTTGATTCAAAGGACCCCAAGGAAATTTCCATAAAAGTGGAGGTTTAGCTCTGGTGTCCTGGCCAAACTCTCAAAGTCAGGTAATTATATTTTGCCTCTCTAAACGTGCCCTGTAGTTTTAGTTGGAGAAAGTATTTTTTGCTTGACTTTAGATGGTGTGCAGCACTGCCACGACATGTTAAAATGACTGTGTTCCACTTCAAAGGTGGATGCACTTCAGTGGTTAAGAGATTCTTTTAAGGGTTAAGTCAGTGATACTTAGACTCAGGAGCTGCAAGTGGCTCTTTAATGTGTCTCTCCCAGCTCTTTGCAACATGATACTTAAATACTGTGTGATTTAATTATTAACCAGTCTAAGTTATTAACCAAACAGGGTGCTTTTACTGTATTTTGGTCCTGCTTTGAGCAGGGGGTTGGACTAGATGACCTTCTGGGGTCCCTTCCAACCCTGATATTCTATGATTCTATGATTCTATTATTAACCAATTGTAGTTGATGAAATAATAATACTTGGTTGGTCATTTTGCTGTGAGAATAATACATATATGTAAAAACTAAATATTTTCCTTATCATACTGTTTTAATATGAATATATAGTAAATGAAACAATGAATTCACACTACTGTGGCTCTTTTGATGATGTTGATCGCTAATTTGGCTACTGAACCTCTGAGGTCTGAGTATCACCGAGTTAAGTCATTCTTTTATGAATGTAGGATCTGATCTTGCAAACAGGTCTGCCTGAGAAGACCCTTAGTCCTCTCTGTAATCCCAATGGGACTCCAGGCTGATCTACTTGCAGCAAAAGGTCCATAATTTAAAAAAATTATTGGGCTCCTTTGGACTTATAAATGCACGATACAATATCTACAGAGTGCCATCACTGGGGCTGTGAGTCTGTAGAACGTTTTCCCTTGCATTTATTCATATTATTATTTTAATAATCAAAGGCTTCATTCAAAGATGATTGAAATAACTGAAAAATTGTCACTGATTTCAATTGCTTTGAATCAGGTCAAAAAGACTGCTTGCCGGCTACAGAAAATAAAAACACAGTACACAAAGGTAAATTGTCACTTTAAAAACTGGCTCTGGTGTAAAAGGAATAAATATTGTTTCCCAAAGCAGTCAATCACATTATAATCACTTTATGACAACACACAATGCAGTGCACTAGACAAGAAAGGCACCAAATAGATCTGGTCATATTTCCTTCCCCAGTACTGAGCGTTTTGTTCTAACAGGTGGGTCACCCAGAGTTTTTCTATCAGTTTGGCAATGGCAGTCAGTATAAGGAAGTTTGACTTCTGTTCAGAGTCACTAGTCAGAAGAGTTTGTGCTACATTACCCAATGCTTTCAAGGACAACATATATATACAACAATAACTCTAATCTGAAGCGGTATATTCCATATTCATGGATACATCTTGGACATAAACATTCGCTGTATGGAAAAAAGATAAGGAGACTGATTATCGACCGAATCCTGAGATTTTTTTTGTTGAGGGGGTTACATTCTTTTTGGGGTGTTTGAACTATTGAAGTTCATCCCCTCTGGCCAATGCAGAACTGCTGCCTTCAGAAGACTTTTTTGCCCCTCTGCCCAGTTTCATTTCAAATAGTCGGGGTGTATGAAGTTAATTCTTGCTAAACTATACATCCTCTAAATGGGGAGTCTATCCTGCATTTGAAGGGGTGATAGAACCTATGATCTGACAAGCCTTTTCCATCTCTAAGTCCTGCATGTCTTATAACAAGTTCACATATCATTTTAATGGAATAATTGTTATTTTTATGATCAAAACAGCGGGGACATTTAATTCATCTTGTACAAAGCCTCAACTGGGATGGTGGAAGATTTAATATTGTATCAGTCACAGGAAGATGTAAAGTGATGAGTGAACTGCAAGTTCTAAAGGGGTCTGTACCAAATCCAAGATCAAAAGGAAGAGAAACTGTATCTTAAAAACCTGAATGTTATATTAAAAATATCCTGTGGGTAAACTGAAAAATCACACTTAACAGACGTGCATAAGTATGAATGGGAGAGACATTAAACGTGGAGAAGAAGAAGAAATCTGCCATGGACACCTTCTCGGAATTCAGATGGAAGAAATCAAGAGGCCTACCAGGTTAGGCTAATTACATGGATAAAGCTGAACAAATCCAGGAGGGAAGTCTCCCACTTAAATATTCTGAATCAGGATCACAATCATCTTTTACATTTATTTAGCACCTTTCATCTGAAAGATTCCCAAACCACTCTACCAACTTTATAAGAGAGACTTGATCTAATGGTCTGAGCACAAGGTTGGAAGTTAGGAATTCCCACATTATAAAATATAATTCTTGCTCTGTTACGGATTCCCCCTCTAGCCTTTGTCAAGTCACAAATTCTCAGTAAAATGGGTTGAATAATCAAGTTCTTTCCTCACAGGGTGTTGTAGGTATTAAAGGTTGGTTCGGTGCTGAAAAGTGACTGTAAAAACCACATTATGGGTTCCAAGTTTTCTGTATTTTCAAATCAAGCGTGTTTACTTTACAAGCAAGAAAACAGACAGTTTTGTTCGTTTCTTTCTAACTGCCATCCCTGCAAATGGATTGAAGAATGAATCAAGGGTGTTTCCTTCCCAAGTGTCATCACCAGGCATATAGAAAAGGAGGACTTGTGGCACCTTAGAGACTAACAAATTTATTTGAGCATAAGCTTTCGTGAGCTATAGCTCACTTCATCGGATTCGTGAGCTACAGCTCACTTCATCGGATGCATCCGATGAAGTGAGCTGTAGCTCACGAAACCTTATGTCTCTAAGGTGCCACAAGTCCTCCTTTTCTTTTTGCGAATACAGATTAACACGGCTGCTACTCTGAAACATCAGGCATATAGTTTCTGCAGGCTACATTAGGCCCTGAGTGACAGGTGTGAAATCCCACTGCCCTCAAATTATAACCCCTGTAACACCTGTGAAAACTCAATCTTCAGCAGGTTTGCACAGAGGTTGGAGCTTAGCATGGAATTCTGTACGGGAGACACAAAAAGGAAGAGAATTTGTAACTTGAGAATTTGAGACACTATGTGCAAGGCAACAGCTTTAAAACAAGCATGCCTAGTTTTAAGGAAATATAACTATCTTCCCCACAGTAAAAGTGTGCCACTAACTCAACAGAGTTAAAAGGCTCATTTGCTGCTTTTGTGCCATTTTATGCAGAATAATGATCTGTGACTTTTATGAGCCCTTCAGAGGGAGACGGCAAACTAAAAGAACAAGACACTTTGTATTGGTCCGAGTCCCTGAATAAGGCATTTTCAGAATTCAAGTATCCTTTGCTATCTGAAGGTTGGCTACAAAAAGTATGTAACACAAACTCCCTACAGGAAAAAAAAAAAAAAAAGGATTGCCTTATTAAGTTGTTCCAATTTTAGTGTTCAGCAAAGGAACCATATTAAAATCTTGAAAGTGTGGAAAAAGTAGCACCACATTGCTTATGACAACACAAATCACAGACAAGTACAAAGAGAAGAGGAGAGAATTTATTACATAGAACTAGGAATAACTTTCAGAATGAAAGAACCAGATGGTTTAGAGGTGGGGTAGAGTTGTTAAGGTTTCAGTAAGAGCACCCTACTGAACCCCTCCCCATCCAGACCCCCATGTCAAGCTCTATCTCCCCCACACCCATACACCCCTCCTGCTGAGTCCCAACTACCTTCACCTTGATCCAAGAAGCCTCTGCTGGGATCAAGAGTCCCATTGCAGCCAGAACCCCCCAACAATCCCCTGTGTGTCCAGATCCCCACCTGAGCTGCCCGCACCCAGATTGCCCCACACAGAACCCTCTCAACCCACACCTGGATCCCTCCACACTAAGCTCCTCCACAATGGGATCCTGCCTTGCTGAATCTGCCTGCCCATACCTGGTGCACCTGGCACGGAGGGGCAGGGTCTTGGGGTGTTTCTAGGACAGGCCCTGTCCTTGCGCTGTGTCAGGGTTGGGTGCAGTCCACTGCTGAGTTTGTGTCTCAGAGGGGAGCTGTACAGTGATCTCCCACCTCTGTGCAGCCAGTGGCCTGTGCTCCCCAATGCCATGCTGGAGCCTCCACATTTATTTGAGAAATAAAATTTGCAGAATTTTGCAGAATTTTAAAATATGGTGCAGAGAATTTTTAAATTTTTGGCTCAGAATATCCTCACGAGAAATCAGATTTGGTCACCAATTAGATATGATGTGATGTGACAAGGAAACATTTCTGGATGAATAGGTATACTAGACAGCTGCCGAGAGTTACCACAACAATTACTCATGAGAGATACGTGTCAGAATCATGTATCTCACGTGAGAAAGAAAGTTAAGGGAAAAAACAGCCCATCTAAGCTCAGTTCCATGCACTGTGTCCAGTACTGCTAACCCTAAGCTTTCAAAAATTATGAGATTTTAAACCAATCACATTTAAAATAAATATTCAGTTCTTTTTTCTTTTCTTTCTGGTTTCTGAACTTTTAGGTGATCCTTGGATCATGTTTTTAAAAATTTTTCACTGTAAGGACTAGGACTTTTTTTTTTTTAAATAAAAACTGAGATTCTTATATAATTTTGTGATTCCAGGAAGGGGGTCTTAAGAGAAGGCTACAAAATACTACCTAAAAAGAAAAGGAGTACTTGTGGCACCTTAGAGACTAACAAATTTATTAGAGCATAAGCTTTCATGAGCTACAGCTCACTTCATCGGATGCATCGGATGCTGTAGCTCACGAAAGCTTATGCTCTAATAAATTTGTTAATCTCTAAGGTGCCACAAGTCCTCCTTTTCTTTTTGCGAATACAGACTAACACGGCTGCTACTCTGAAACCTGTCAAAATACTACCTGACTCACAATAAAATGACGAGGGTTAGCAGCACCATGGGTCGTCCTGTGTACCACATATTGTAGGTCCAGTTCGTCAGCTGGGACTGTCTCTGCCTGGGGAACTTGTAGCTCACCCAAAGCTACATTTCAGGGATAGGGACAAATACAGATCCCTGACTGGACCTCTCATACAGCACCCATGGCTCTGCCCAGATGTGGAATTCATAGAGTCTACGGCCAGTGGAGGATTTCACTGAATTAATTCCTATGTAAACTAGAGCATAGCTTTTAGAAAATCCAATCTTGATTTAAATATTTTCAGTGATGAACAGTCTGTTAGAATCCCAATAAATGATTCCAGTGGTTAGTTATCCTTACAGCTAAAAAGTTACACTTTCTTTCCAGTCTGAATTTGTCTAGCTACACCTTCCAGTCATTGGATCATGTTACACCTTTCTCTGCTTGACTAAAGAGCCTGTTATTTGTTCCCCACACAGGTTCATATAAACGGTGATCAAGTCACCCCTTAAAGAGAAGGTTAAGCTAACCCCATGTTAAGTATCCTCACACCTTCTTGTCAACTGTCTAAATGGGCCATCTTGATTATCACTACAAAAGTTTTTTTCTCCTGCTGATAATAGCTCATCTTAACTAATTAGCCTCTTACAGTTTGTATGGAAACTTCCAACTTCTGTGTGTGTGTGTGTGTGTGTATATATATATATAATCTTCTTACTATAAAAAGAAAAGGAGTACTTGTGGCACCTTAGAGACTAACAAATTAAAAATTAGTCTGTATTCTTTTTGCGAATACAGACTAACACGGCTGCTACTCTGAAACCTATCTTCTTACTATATGTTCCATTCTATGCATCCGATGAAGTGGGCTGTAGCCCACGAAAGCTCATGCTCTAATACATGTGTTAGTCTCTAAGGTGCCACAAGTCCTCCTGTTCTTTTTGCGGATACAGACTAACCCGGCGGCTACTCTGAAACTTCAGCTAAAAAGATTGGCCACTCTGAGTCTCTCGCTATAAGGCAGGTTTTCCAATCCGCGAATCATCCTCACGGCTCTTCCCTGACCCCTCTCCAATGTATCAACATCCTTCTTGACTTGTGGGCACCAGAACAGGACGCAGCATTGCAGCAGCGGTAGACTAACGTCTCGACCCCACTTTGAGGTCCCCCTCTTTGTCCATCCCAGGGTGCCATTCGCTTTTTTGGCCACAGCCTGGCACTGGGAGCGAAGGGCAGTTAGTGCCGGCCGCTCTCGGGTTTCGAACACCAGGCGTGGGAGTCAGCGTGAGCTCCCGGGGGCAGGGCCCGCCTGTTGCTTGTGTCTGGGCCGCGCCGGGCCCCAGCTGGGTTTTGCCCCAGACCCCAATAATAAGAGGCTGTGGGAATCGCGGCTGGCGGGCGGGCTGGGCCCATGTGTGGATCTGCCATGGCGCTTGCAGGCAGCCCGTGAGTCCCGCCACCTACCCCCAGGTCGTTGCCACCATGGCAGGGCTACTGCGATGCCAGCCTGGCCGCTGTTTCCCTGGCAACGCGCCAGGGCCGTTTCCATGCCAACCCACCAGGGCCGTTTCCATGCCAACCCACCAGGGCCGTTTCCGTGCCAACCCACCAGGGCCGTTTCCGTGCCAACGCGGCGACCCAGGCCTGCTCGGCATCCTCGGCCGGCCCCTCACTCACCTAATAGTCGGGTGACCCCCAGGGTGAGCCTGTCCAGAGAGGGCTTGAGGCTGCTGTAAGGCTTGTCCTCCATCCTCGGCACGCCCCTCGCCCAGCTCAACCCTGAGACCGAGAGAAGAGAATGAAGCTGAGTTTGTCCCCGATCGCGCCCTGTAGCGGAGGCTGCGCAGCGAGGAACTCTGGGAGCTGTAGTTTCCTTCCTAGTGGACGGACGGGCTGTTGGGAGCGGTGCCTCCTGGGATTTGGAGTTCGCCGAGGGCCGCTTTCCCTGGGCCAGAACGTAGGGAGAAATACAGCTCCCAGAATGCACCGCTCTTCCGGGTAAGCGCACCGACTCACCCGCGTCTTGGCTTCCCTCGGCTGCAGCAGGACCAAGCTGGGGTCGGGGAGCCAATGGGCTGCGAGCGCTGGAGTGGCGGGGGGACTCTGGGAGTGGCGGTTGTTTCAAGATGGCGGATGTGGGTGCTGGGCCCGGAGGAGTCGTTTACTGGAGCAGGGACAGTATCCTTCGCGGAGCGCTTAGGCGGCAGCGGGCGGGGGCTGGGCCGTGAGGGCAGAGCAGAGGCCGGGCGGGGCTGAGCCCGTAGGAGACGGCGGGGGGGGGGACAGTGAGCCCGTAGGAGACGGGTGTTGGGGGGGGCTCTGAGCCCGTAGGAGACAGGGGTGTTGGGGGGGCTCTGAGCCCGTAGGAGACAGGGGTGTTGGGGGGGGCAGTGAGCCCGTAGGAGACAGGGGTGTTGGGGGGGGCAGTGAGCCCGTAGGAGACAGGGGTGTTGGGGGGGCAGTGAGCCCGTAGGAGACAGGGGTGTGGGGGGGGCAGTGAGCCCGTAGCAGACAGGGGTGTTGGGGGGGGCTCTGAGCCCGTAGGAGACGGGTGTTGGGGGGGGCTCTGAGCCCGTAGGAGACAGGGGTGTTGGGGGGGCTCTGAGCCCGTAGGAGACAGGGGTGTTGGGGGGGGCTCTGAGCCCGTAGGAGACAGGGGTGTTGGGGGGGGCTCTGAGCCCGTAGGAGACAGGGGTGTTGGGGGGGCAGTGAGCCCGTAGGAGACAGGGGTGTTGGGGGGGCAGTGAGCCCGTAGGAGACAGGGGTGTTGGGGGGGGCAGTGAGCCCGTAGCAGACGGGGTGTTGGGGGGGCAGTGAGCCCGTAGGAGACAGGGGTGTTGGGGGGGACAGTGAGCCCGTAGGAGACAGGGGTGTTGGGGGGGGCTCTGAGCCCGTAGGAGACAGGGGTGTTGGGGGGGGGCTCTGAGCCCGTAGGAGACAGGGGTGTTGGGGGGGCAGTGAGCCCGTAGGAGACAGGGGTGTTGGGGGGGGCTCTGAGCCCGTAGGAGACAGGGGTGTTGGGGGGGGCTCTGAGCCCGTAGGAGACGGGGTGTTGGGGGGGCAGTGAGCCCGTAGGAGACAGGGGTGTTGGGGGGGCAGTGAGCCCGTAGGAGACAGGGGTGTTGGGGGGGCAGTGAGCCCGTAGGAGACAGGGGTGTTGGGGGGGACAGTGAGCCCGTAGGAGACGGGTGTTGGGGGGGCTCTGAGCCCGTAGGAGACAGGGGTGTTGGGGGGGGCTCTGAGCCCGTAGGAGACAGGGGTGTTGGGGGGGGCTCTGAGCCCGTAGGAGACAGGGGTGTTGGGGGGGCAGTGAGCCCGTAGGAGACAGGGGTGTTGGGGGGGGCTCTGAGCCCGTAGGAGACAGGGGTGTTGGGGGGGCTCTGAGCCCGTAGGAGACAGGGGTGTTGGGGGGGCAGTGAGCCCGTAGGAGACAGGGGTGTTGGGGGGGGCTCTGAGCCCGTAGCAGACAGGGGTGTTGGGGGGGGCTCTGAGCCCGTAGGAGACGGGTGTTGGGGGGGGCTCTGAGCCCGTAGGAGACAGGGGTGTTGGGGGGGGCTCTGAGCCCGTAGGAGACAGGGGTGTTGGGGGGGCAGTGAGCCCGTAGGAGACAGGGGTGTTGGGGGGGGCTCTGAGCCCGTAGGAGACAGGGGTGTTGGGGGGGCAGTGAGCCCGTAGGAGACAGGGGTGTTGGGGGGGCTGTGAGCCCGTAGGAGACAGGGGTGTTGGGGGGGGCTCTGAGCCCGTAGCAGACAGGGGTGTTGGGGGGGGCTCTGAGCCCGTAGGAGACGGGTGTTGGGGGGGGCTCTGAGCCCGTAGGAGACAGGGGTGTTGGGGGGGGCTCTGAGCCCGTAGGAGACAGGGGTGTTGGGGGGCAGTGAGCCCGTAGGAGACAGGGGTGTTGGGGGGGGCTCTGAGCCCGTAGGAGACAGGGGTGTTGGGGGGGCAGTGAGCCCGTAGGAGACAGGGGTGTGGGGGGGGCAGTGAGCCCGTAGGAGACGGGTGTTGGGGGGGGCTCTGAGCCCGTAGGAGACAGGGGTGTTGGGGGGGCAGTGAGCCCGTAGGAGACAGGGGTGTTGGGGGGGGCTCTGAGCCCGTAGGAGACAGGGGTGTTGGGGGGGCAGTGAGCCCGTAGGAGACAGGGGTGTTGGGGGGGGCTCTGAGCCCGTAGGAGACAGGGGTGTTGGGGGGGGCAGTGAGCCCGTAGGAGACAGGGGTGTGGGGGGGGCAGTGAGCCCGTAGAAGACGGGTTTTGGGGGAGGGCACTGAGCCCGTAGGAGACAGGGGTGTTGGGGGGACAACACTGAGCCTGTAGGAGACGGGTGTTGGGGGGGACACTGAACCCGTAGGAGACAGGGTATTGGGAGGGGGGGACACTGAGCCCGTAGGAGACATGGGGGCTCGGAGCTCAATCTGTAGGATGGTCCAGTGGTTAGGGTGTTAGCTTGTGGGAGACCTGGGTTCGATTCCCTGCTCTGCCACAAACATCCTTGGTAAAATGGGGATAACACTGGTGTGTGTGTGTGTGAGGATAAATACACTAGAGATTGTGAGATGCTCAGCTACTATGGTGATGAGGGCCATATAAGTACCTAAGAAAGGAGACATAGAGGC
Organism: Dermochelys coriacea; assembly: GCF_009764565.3. Taxonomy (NCBI): domain Eukaryota; kingdom Metazoa; phylum Chordata; order Testudines; family Dermochelyidae; genus Dermochelys; species Dermochelys coriacea. The sequence continues at coordinate 5,832,313 of NC_050072.1, forward strand.
TGAGGACCCTCCACATATGGGGAGGTGTACACATATTGTGTTTGTTTGTGTGTAAAGACCCTGGGGTTGTTTCATCTCATGGGGAGGAAATATAGGGATCAACCTGGGCTGGGAAGAGTGTCCTGTCCCAGCCTGTTATATGGATGGATGGAGTTGGAGGAGTATCTCAGCCCATTGTGGCAGTGGGGGTGGGCGTTTACACGGTTGTGCGTTATCTCGGTGGGAGTTCATCTGAACTGTTCTGGGGACATTTGGTAGGGAACACACAGACTGGGAGGTGTCTTAGCTTGGAAGGGTGCTCCTTCTCTGTAATACAGTGAATGGTCCTTAGAGGTGGTTTTGTTGGCTCATGCACCATACCTAGTGCCACAGCACTGCTGCTTTATAGAAATGTTGGTTGTTGCCATGCCATTGTTATTTTAGTCTAAGCTCTGCATGGTGGGGAAAAAGTTGTCCAGTGGGTGTCTTGATCCCAGCAGTGGCTTCTTGTATCAAGATGGTACATAAGGATAGCTACTTCATGTCTCCCCTGTGGGCCGCTGCATTCAGCATATACAATTGCCTCCGTTTTACACAGCTCTCGGCAAGTTGCCAGTGTTACTGCTTATCTGAGCAGAGTTTATGCGGTGGTATTGTACCTGTGTCGGTCCCGGGACATTAGAGAGACAAGGTGGGTGAGGTAACATCATTTATTGGGCCAGCTTCTGTTGATGAGAGAGACAAGCTTTCAAGGTACACAGAGCTCTTCCTCAGGTCTGGGAATGAGAACGATTCTTTGTAAACATTGCCCTGCAGTATTTGAGACCCAAACATTGCAGCCAAAGAATATTAAAGAATATGAAAGTGAGACAACTGAGGAACTGATGTAATTGAGTTTCATTGTCCATGACCAGAGAAATGCGAAAAAGTAAACATCATAAATAGTGACACAAGTTGGACTCCTGCAATTCTTTCAGTCAAAGATAGGGTTAATAATTTATGCTGCAAACAAACATCTTTACCTCTGCTTACTGACACTGTATCTTTAAAGAGACAAGGTGGGTGTGGTAATGTCTTTTATTGGTCCAACTTCTATTGGTGAGAAAGACAAGTTTTCGAGTTTACACAGAGCTTACCCGTGACCTGAAGAAGAGTGCTGTGTAAACTCAAAAGCTTGTGTCTCTCATCAATAGAAATTGGTCCAAGGAAAGCTGTTACCTCACCCACCTTATCTCTTTAATATCCTGGAACTGATACGGCTACAAGAAAACTGCATAATGTCTCTTTAAAGAAGAGACTCTAAAGGCCACACCCTGCTCTGGATGCTGCTGTTTTTTATGCTCTTATCTTTAGACTAATTTATGCGGTGCAGGGGTTTTGGCCCTGTAGACACTACTGTAATATAAATAATATGTTGCCCAGTGCCAGGTGCTTTTAGAGGGCTAGATATAGTAAATTGTATTTATGATTGTGACAACCAGTTATTTGAACATTTCTGAAATAGCTTTCTTCACAGATAACTGCCTGAAACCAAATCTTGATCTGCCTCAACAAATACATGAAAAGTCCCCAGACAGTTAACTCTCATCTGTCCTTTGAGGAAAGATCAGCTGAAAATGACCAACTTCCTTTTAAATCTTTGTTTCCTTTTAGCTTAATGGTCTTAATCATATACCTTGTGCACTGTGTAGTCTGTTGTGGTATGTGGTTCAGTGTCAGTGTGACTATATACGTAAGTCTCAGCAATTTGCCTTCCCTGTCTGTCCACAAGAGATTCCTTATATAATGTTAACTTAGTCTAATTCAAATAAATATTGTGTTGCTTTATTACCTTGGAGTTGCAAGTGGGGCTGGTCCCGTGAATCTTTTGTAAAGATGACCTCTGAGATGATCTTTAGATGAAAGCTAGTACTGTACATACAAAGAAAAGGAGTACTTGTGGCACCTTAGAGACTAACAAATTTATTGGAGCATAAGTTTCGTGAGCTACAGCTCACTTCATCGGTATGCATCCGATGAAGTGAGCTGTACCTCATGAAAGCTTATGCTCTAATAAATTTGTTAGTCTCTAAGGTGCCACAAGTACTCCTTTTCTTTTTACGGATACAGACTACCACGGCTGCTACTCTGAATACTGTACATACAGAGTGCATATGTTAGTACGTGTCTTCTTTTGAAGTCTGTGTTCGTGTTTTGTTCTGGTCAAGTTTGTCCTGCATTAGATGCTTTCTAAATGGTGGAGAACCATAAATGGCATCGGGTCAACAATCCTTTTTGCAAATCACAGATTTAAAGGTACATTTTCATATTTTTTTTGTAGATCTCAGCTTGGACTTTTTCTCTTTGATTTGTTTTCCTTTAATGAAATTGCATACAGTTTCTGATGAAGAACAGCCAATGGTGTATGTGCCAGGTATGATTTCCTAATAGTTGTAAATGACACTTTGTCCAGTGAAACATTGCCGTGATTTTTCAGTTTTGTATTTTTCAGTTGCACATGAGACATAGAGCCGGCTTGTGTTGGGACATAAAGGATTATAGTAGAGGATCTATGGCTCACTGATTATAAAAGTATACAGATTATAAAAGTATATTTAGGGACCCATTCCGATGTAATCATACAACACAGTTCTGTCTAATCTGTGGTGTAGGCTGAATCTTAATTGTGTCCCTGTTAAAAACGGAAACATCTCTAAATGCTTGAACATCTCTTAGCAAGGTTTGGGGCAAGATAAATTAAATGCAGATAGATCCAGTCTATAGTAAAAGATGGAACTGTTCTATATTTAGTTTAGATGACAGTATTAATTGTCCCAGAATTTATAATCTTGTTAACTGTTGTCAAACACAGAGCCTTAAAACAAGTATAACAAGGTTGTGTCCTTGCCTGATCCTAAAAAATATGCCTGTAACACAAAACATGCATGAGGTAGGTGTGTGTTTACAGAATTGGGCTGCAAACTACATTGAGAAACCATGTGATCTAGGTTGACTTTTTTTTAATAAAACCCTGGTTATGCAAGGTAGAGAGCCTATGCTACAAGCTGAGTTAAAACATGGCTGAATGTGATTGTAGCTAGTATGGTTCAAGCCCAAGTGGTCACAGGGCCTAACAGTCTGTGATGTGGAAAGGAAAGTTTATGATTTAGGATAACTTTCTGGATTTACAGTGGGAATAGTTCATAATGCAAACCAAAAAATATCAGACAACTTTAGGAACTCTGTCCGCTCTAAATGGGGGTGAGGAGTGGGGTGGGAGAGGAGGATGGGAAAGCTTCTAAAGAAGTTTTCTCTTTTTAATTACTGATTCACTTTTGAAATCTCCATACCAAAAATAAATGTACCAAGTTTGCTAATTTAAGTGAGAAATATTAAAACTTCCTGGTACCTCTAAACAGTGATAAAAATTTGATTCTTAGGGCTCTGAAGACCTTGTCTGGGTTGGAATGGTCAGAGCTTACTACATAGCCATTGGCAGTGGAGCTGAACTAATGTAAGCAATGGTGAGAGATTTTTTTACAAAATCTCTGTAGTGTTCACACAGTAATCAGGGTGCTAGCCTAGGACTTTGGAGGCCTGGGTTCAGTTCCTTGTTCTGCTACAGATTTCCTTTGTGGCCCTGAGCAAGTCATTTAGCCTCTCTGTGCCTTGGTTCTCCATCTTTCAGGTGTGGTTAATGGCACTTCCCTTGCCTCTCAAGGGTGTTGTGAGGATAAATACGTTAAAGATTGTGAAGCATTTTGAGATGTACTGATGAAAAGCTCCCAGATAAGAGCCAGGTATTGTGGTTACCCATAAGTTTGACATGAGGAACAAACAGCCTTAATCTTGGGAAAAAATATACAGCAACAGTATATATATATATATATTGCCTTGGCAGAATTCATTTTTTTTTAAATTTTAGATGAATAATATCAATGTTTATTTTTAAGCAGTTTTAGATTTTTATTGATTTTTAAATTTTCAGAGTTGTGAGTAATTATGGAGGGATCAGACACTAGTTAATGGCAGATGCTGAGATTCAAAAAGTTAGTTTTATAATTGTTAAAACACAAATTGTCAACATCACCTGTCAAAATATACAAAGTAAATACCCTAAATCAAACTCTGAGTTTTCAAGCAGCATTTATTTTTACTTATCCTCTCTGTATGTTTTGATTATTGTCAATGGAAATATTTTTTCGTTTTTTATTTGTGTGTGTGTGTGGTGAAATTGACATTTACCAATTAAAAAATTGAATCCTTCCAAGACTAAATATCTGTAAAATGTGAAACATCAAAATGTCACGTGAGCCGTGGTGACATTAGCCTTATTTATGATGCCTAATTAGTCCTTATTTACGGTGTTTTTCCAGAAGGACCTTTGGTTTATGCTTTGGTTTGTGCAGTCATAGGACAGAACTAGTAGGTGTGTCCAAGTCCATAGGTTATTTTGGGAGCATTTGCAGAGGTTATTTTGAAGTGTGTGTGATAGGCTCTAGTTAGTGCTATCCATCTCTCTTTAGGCTCATTCTTTATTCATCTAAATATTTTGTGTGGGGGGCTTGTAAGAGCAAACTAAGTATCTCCTCTCAGTGTCTGTCTGTTTTCCTTCTATAGGAATTTCTGCAGAAGGAAATTTAAGAACAAGACATGTGGTAAAGGGTCGAAAAAGCGAAGCTAAGCTGAAGGTCCCTGGAGCTGCTCCTTCTGTTTCCATGGATCTCTTTAAAAGCACAGGAGACTCAACAGGGCAGCAGGTCAGCAATCATGAACTTTTCTTATTCTGAAGAGTTCAGACAAATAGAAGAAAAAGTTGTAGATAATCATTACTTATCACTGACTTTTACACCATTGCAAACTTGCATGATGGCTAGCAGGCAGCAATAGAGATGAAGTCCCTTCCTAGAAGGGCCTGCAGTCTAAAGACAGGGCAAATATATGATATGAATGGAGTACAAGTTGGACTGTGTTCAACGTGTATTGTTGTTCCCATACAGTTCTATGTACAGTAAATCTTTGGTTAACTATGAAATAAGCTACAAAGCACCCAGAAGACATCAGAGGAAATAGCGATCCAATCTAGTCAATTGGTTTCACTTCTCAAACAGTATCTTTCATTTAAAATAGGAAATAAGAAAAGTTTAAAGACCTACTAGGTCACCTACATTATTCCCCTGCCAGTAGAAGATTGTTCCCTACAGTATATTGCAAGACAAGTTCCAAAGCAGTGGGACTTCCCTTGTGAGACTATCCCATAGTCTAACAGACTTCACCATTCAGAACTCTATGGTGAGATGTGTTCACCTGTAGAACATTGATAGTAATATTTTATTTAATGCCTCCTTTATCAGTCACTACCATCCTCCCTGTCACTTAGATCTGGGATCTAGCCATTATACTTTACTTTCTACATCCACACATTGTCTAAATTTTGTCATTTCTTTCTGCATAATATCTTTAAGATCCTGCATTCCCGCTACCACACAGCTAAAACTCTCATCTAGGCTTTCATTGTCTTGTGTTTTGATTACTACATCCCCATCCTCCTGTGTCCTTAACAAATGCCACCTTGTCCCACTTATGTCCATTCAAAGTGCTATTGCAGTGATTGTTTTGCTGGCTCACAGCTTCAACCACATTCCCCCTCCCCCTTTGCATCCCTCTACTGGCTCTGTCTTTTCCACATCAAATAATAACTAAGGCTAAAAATTTTTCACTGTTATTTTTAGTAAAAGTCATGAACAGGTCACAGGCAATAAACAAAAATTCACAGAGCCCGTGACCTGTGTTACTTTACTAAAAATAACCGGGGACAGGGCTAGGTAGGGGGAAGAAATGGAGTCCCATGGAGGGGAGGGACTGACAGGCTGAGCCCCCCACCATGGCAGGGGGCATAGCCCCGACTCAAGTGGCTGCAGCGGTGGGCACAGCCATGGGGGACATGCAGAGCTGGCCCAACTGTGGGACAGAAATGCGTGGCCCAGTTGAAGCCCCTGCCAAGCCCAGCTACTGTGGGTGGGGGCGACGCATACATACATTGCCCTGGGAAGCCGCAGGGGGGGCAGCCCAGCCAAACCCAGGACGCTGCGGGGCTGTGGCGCATGGCCCTGGCTACAGCCCATGGGACGCCACAGGGCTGGGTGCATGGCCTGGGCTGCAGCCCCCAGCCCGGCTGCGGCCCCCGGAGGAAGCCGCGGGGCTGGGCTGCAGGGTCCTTGTTCCAGCTAGCCCCATTGCAGGACACAGTCCCGCCGCCTCCTCCTGAAGCCCTACAAGTCACGGAGGTCCAGCAAAGTCACGGAATCTGTGAATGCCGTGACTAAATTGTAGCCTTAATAATAATTACTTGTTTTACCTTTAAGGCCCTTCATGGCCTATCCCCACCATACTTAACACTACTTATATGCATTTGAGCTTTTAACTCCTGCCTGCGCTCTGCCAGTGATGCCAGTCTTGACTGCCCAGTTTTCCAACAAACACTTTGGTGCTTTCTCCCATGCTTCCCCTTATACATGGAAGCTGCTCTCGTTAAAGACACACAAGATGAGCTTATTCTTCAAATCTCTCCTTAAAACTCTCCCCTGCTGTGTTTCTGCAGAATGCTTGGCAACAGTTAGGCAGCTGCTGTGCTGTGACCGTTGCTTCTTGTATTGTCCATAAGTCTCACCTTGTGTTTCTTTCATCTTATGCTTAGATTGTGAATTGTTTGGGGTGGGATTGTCTTTTTGTTGTGTTATACAGCTTGTAGCACTGATTGGCCCTGACCCCCCCCCCCCATTGAACCTTCTAGCTGTTCCCACTATATTTATTAATAATAATAAAGAAGGATGGAAACTAGGTCATAATCTTTTTGCAGTGGGCTCTCTTGTTGTCTTGCCTTGGAGAATCCTTATGGAGATGTAACAGTTCAGGCTTACCCTTTCCATGATAAAGGAAAAAGAAATCTCATGATATTTTACTTGCTACAGTCAGGTGAAGTTTTGCAAGGTTTCTTTGCTCCTAGAGTCACGATGGCCACTGCCCACTGTGTCAGAGGTATTAAGTATCGAAGGAAGAACTGACCCCTTTACTTTGATATATTTCAGTTATAGGTAGTCAGAGGTGAGATGCCAGAACACTGCATTGAAGAAAATGAATTGTGTTCCCCTCTAATATGAATCCTAGCAGACCTGACTTGGTCTTTCATCATTCACATAGCAGATCTGAGTATTCATAGCAAATATGATGGTGTATGGGCATATTTTTGTGAAGGGCTTTGGGATTTTGGGGGATGAAAGATACAGTATAAATGCAAAATACTAGCCTAAGGCCATGTTCTGCTCTGACTGATTCAATAGGGTTGGACAAGATGTAAACCTGGGTAGAACTTGGCCTGTATTTTCATTTGTGTGGGTGAGACAATGGCTTTCTCATTCTCTTTTTAAAGTGTAGTTATACTGGTAAGAATTCCAGACCTTGATGTGTGTTGAGGTACAATTCTGAGGTGTGGACTATGAATGTGCAAAGACAAGCTTATCTGGGTCCTTCTTCATTCCCTAAATCCACCTGTGTCACTGCAAGCAGTGCAGTTTACGTGGTCTTGGGGGATGCCTTCAGGGTCTGTGGAGTAGGGTTGCCAACTGTCTAATCACACAAATCCAAACACCCTTGTCCTGCCCCTTCCCCCAGGCCACATCTCTACCCCACCCCTTCTCTGAGACCCCACCTCCCGTTCACTGTATCCCCCTTCCCTCTGTCGCTCTCTCTCCCTCACCCTCTCACTTTTACCAGACTGAGGCAGGGAGTTGGGGTGCAGGAGGGGGTGCAGGGTGCAAGCTCTTGGAGGGAGTTTGGGTGCGGGCTCTGGGCTGGGGCAGGAGGTTGGGGTGCAGGAGGGGGTGCAGGCTCCAGCTGGGCGGGGCTTACCTCAGGTGGCTCCCAAAAGCGCCAGCCCATCCCTCTGGCAGCAGCTCCTAGGTGGGGTCGATCAGGGGGTCTCCGTGTGCTGCCCCTGCCCACAGGCACTGCCCCCGCAGCTCCCATTGGCCACAGTTCCTAGCGATTGGGTGCTGCGGAGTCTGCACTCGGGTCAGGGGCAGTACATAGAGACCCTCTGCCCCCTCCCCAGGGACGGCAGGGATGTGCTGGCTGCTTCCGGGAGCGGTGCGGAGCAAGGACAGGTAGGGAGCCTACCTAAGCCCCGCTGCGCCGCTGGACTTTTAGCGCCTAAAATCTCCTGGTTTGGCTTCAGTAGCCTCTGGGAGATAGAGCCTGATTCTGGGTGACTCCCGGCAACCCTACTGTGGGGTAGTCAGATCAAAGGAACCTGCAGCCTGAAACTCAAAGTTTTACCAAAGGAAATGTATTTAATTTAAATAAAAATTAAAAGGCTATGAATGAGGGTCATTTTAGAGCTTAGGGTGTGGAATAACATAACTCTGCATAAGATCATCGCCTGTCTTTCTATTAGGCTACTTACAGTAATCGTTTTATTAGCTTTTGAACACTGGTTTGAAACAATCTGAAGATTGAAGGGCATGTTTTCTCCTTGGTGTATACACTCAACTCCCAATACTGCTAACAATGAGACAGAGAAGCATTCACTGTCCAGGAAGGTTAAACTCGTTATTGTTTGCTTCATACTTTCAACACTTATTCTGTCTTGTACTTTGTAGTAAATTTGCCCCAGTTTAATTGTGAGGTCTTTGAGGGTGGGATTATTAAGTACGGTGTACGCTTAGTAACACCCATAATTCATAGATGTATAGATTTCAAGGCCAGAAAGGACCACTGTGATCATCTATTGCATGTATTGCACAGGCCATAGACCATGTCCAGAATGATTCCTTTTAAATGAGAGCAGATCTTTTTAGCAAAAACAGCCAATCTTGATTTAAAAATGGTCAGTGATGGGGAATCCACCATGACACTTGGCAATGTTCTCTCTAATTTTTTCTATCTATGTGTGGAATGAATTTTGTTATGTGCACCAATATCGAGGTCATGTGCGCCACCAGTAGAAACAAAAAACCATAATACATATTTTTAAAAAGTTACCATAGGGATAATTACTCCAGCTAGGACAGGCTAGGCATTTTAGGCTAGGCATTTTAGAACTCATTGTTCAAAGAATTAAATTTATGAAAGGCATAGACCAGTCCAGAAACTAAAATAACAACACTTTGAAAGAATAAAATTAGAGAATATATATGCATTGCAGGAAGTACCAAGAAGTAACAACAACAACACGAGTATGTGTTGGGAGGTGAGCGTGTGTGTGTGTGTGTGTGTGTGTGTGTGTGTGTGTGTGGGTGTGTGTGTGTGTGAGAGAGCAAGCGAGCTGCTGGGGAAGTCTGAGAGACCGTTTGCTGCCTCTTTAAGGCACTTACTCACCAGAAGGCTCCTTCAGGCCGCAGCAGCTCTCCTGCTCCTGAGCCCTGGCCCCCCTCCCCTGCTCTGCAGAGATGGAGTATATGGGTGGGGGAAGGGGACACACTGATATCAGCGTCCCCGTCTGTCCGTGTTCTGCACAGCAAACAGGAGGGTCCCGGGAGCAGCTGACCAAAGGCTCCAAGTCAGAGAGCAGGAGCAACATGGCTGCAGAGTAGCGTGGGGCAGGACACCTGAACACGTGTCGCCGGATGTGTGCGGCTCTGCTAATGAAATGTGTGGCACTTGATTCACTTCTGGTTGGCCATGCGACCTCGCAGCTTAGAGGGAACACGGACCCTTGGTAAATTGTTCCAATGGTTGAATAGTGTTGTCAAAAATACATGCCTTCTTTCCGGCCTGAATTTGTCTAGTTTCAACTTCCAGCCATTGGATTGTTTTATACCTTTCTCTCTTAGATTGGAGATCCTAATATTAAATATTTTCCCCCCACGTAGGTACTTATAGTCTGAAATCAACTCAACCATTAACCTTCTCTTTAACTAAAATTAATTGAGCTCCTTGAGTCTCACTATAAAGTGTGTTTTCTAATCCTTGAATAATTCTCGTGGCTCTTCTCTGAACCCTCTCTCATTTATCTACGTTCTTCTTGAATTGTGGGCCCCAGAACTAGACAAAGCAGTAGTCAAACCAGTGCCAAATAGAGAGGTCAAACCACCTCTGTACTCCTACTCTAGAATTCCCATGTTTATGCATCCAAGGATCACGTTAGTCCTTTTGGCCACACAGTCACACCGGGAGCTCGTGTTCAACTGGTTATCTACCATGAGCCCCAAATCTTTTTCAGATTAACTTCTTTCCAGGATAAAGTTCCCCATCTTGTAGGTATCGTCCACATTCTTTGTTCCCAGATTATACATTTAGCCTTATTAAAATGCACGTTCTTTGCTTTTGCCCAGTTTACCAAGCATTCCAGATCGTTCTGAATCAGTGATCTGTTCTCCATTATTTACCATTTCTCCAACTTTTGTGTCATCTGAAGACTTTATCAGTGATGATTTTGTTTTCTTCCAAGTCATTAATAAAAATGTTAAATAGCATAGAGCCCAAGAACCAATCCCTGTGGATGCCATTAGAAACTCACCCATTCAATGGTGATTCGTTTACAGTTACATTTTGAGACCATGTGTGCCATGTTATTTTTATACTTTTTTGGTTTTCAGTCAAAATATCATGCTTTACAGAAGTACAGATATATTACATTAACACTATTACCTTTATTAACCAAACTTGTAATCTCATAAAAAAAATCAAGTTAGACAGGATCTTTTCTCAAAATAAACCCATGTTGGTTGGCATTAATTATATTACCCTCCTTTAGTTATTTATTAATTGAGTCCTGTTTCAGCCATCCATTATCCTTAGGGATCGATGTCAGACTAACAGACCTATAATTTTCCAGATCATCCCATTTACCCTTTTTAAATACACCTCTGCCCAGATATAACACTGTTCTCAGGAGCCAAAAAATCTTACTGCGTTATAGATGAAACCGCGTTATAGTGAACTTGCTTTGATCCACCGGAGCATGCAGCTCCCCCCCCCCCAGTGCTACTTTACCGCGTTATATCCAAATTCGTGTTATATCGGGGTAGAGGTGCATTGGCACATTAGCTTTCTTCTGGAACTTTCCCAGTGCTCCAAGACTTATTGAAAATCAACATTAGCAGTCCAGCAAGCTCCTCAGGAAGCTTTTTTAAAACTGTCAGATGCAAGTTATCTGGGTCTGCTGGTTTAAAATGGTCTAACTGTAGTAGCTGCTATTTAACATCCTCCTGAGATACTAGTAGAATGGAAAGAAAGTTATGATATGACTACATCATCTGATGATGATCAAGGTTTAGAGCTCTCCAGTCTCCTATTCAAGCATATAGGAAAGTGCAGGTTTTATTACATGTATGTAAAGATCGAGCACACTGAAAACAATTTCTTGAGTATTTGCCATTCCTTCCACTTAGTTTGATTTCTATTTTATTACTACCAAATTCTCGGAGCAAATAATTTGGATGAAAAATAATACAATCTCCACCTCCTCTTTGGATCGCTTTCTATTCCATATAGGTTCTTATACTGAGCTCATCACTGTAATATGAGAATGCCTGGCACAGGCCTTGGATAACTCAATCACTAGCTGTATAAAGTTGTTCTGTTACTAAGTAAGGACAAACTTGGAGTTCAGTGGAAGAACCCATGGAAATATCCACAATTATATGTAGGCTTTTCAGAATTCAATTTTTTAAAAAAAATAATTTTGATTGATAGTGTCTCTCTTTAAGCACTTATTTAGATTTTTACAATTTAATATTCAGTTGTGGGAAATTTATGTACAGGTCAGACAATAATTATTTAATGACAGCAGATGTTGAGAATCAAAAAGTTAGTTTTATAATTGTTAAAATGCAAAGTGACAACCTCACATGTCAATATACAAAGTAGATACCCTTAAATCAAACTGTAAGTTCTCAAATGATGTTTTTCTTGCTTATCTGTAAATTTTGATCATCGGTGGAAATATTTTTTTCATTGGTTTATATATGCATGGTGAAATCAACATTTACTAGTAATAATCTAATCCTTCCAACCCTAATTATATGCAATGACAATAATAGTGATACTGTAAGAACGGACTTTTAAACTATAAACTGTGTATGCCCTCTGGTGGACATGGGTACCAATTGCATCCATTTATTTAGGTGAAATATAGGAGTGGACTGGCTCAGAAAGAAGATGAAAGCATGCTAGATTAGATTTAAAAATTATTCTTGTTTGTGGGGCAAGGTTGGCAGCGATTGAGAAGCAGTTGAGTATAGTGTAGATTTTAAATCTAATAAAAAAGAATTAACACTGGCTAGTGGAGTGGTGGTAACTCAGTTTGGTGTGTGTTTCTAAATAAATAAAACACAATGGAGCTAACAAGATACCTATCCTGATATCACCCTGATCACTGCTTGTATGTTGCATTCCTGTTGCTGTCTCTGACTCTTGTGTATAACCACACAATGAGTTCCTGATTTTGATCAGTCACTTTGAGTGCAATCACAATACAAATATAATCCTAGATTTGTAGGCCACAGGGGACCGTTTATTATCTAATTGAATCTCCTGCATAATGGGAACCAGAGCACTTTGCGGAGCAAACCCTGAATTGAGCCCAGTAATTTGTGGTTGAATTAGAGCATGTCTTTTTTTAGAAGAATCCACCACAAAATGTGGCAAATTGTTCCAATGGTTAATTACCCTTAAAGTTAAAAATAGGCACTGCACTTCCAGAGTTTGTTTAGCATCATTTTCTAACCATTACATCCTGAAATGCTTTTAATAGCTTCAGAAATACTTGTTCTGTATTGCATTTTAAAATGCAGATTTTACTTTTCAGGTCACTAATGGAGGAGTGAAGAGTGCTTCTTTAAAGGATTTATGTCCCGAGGACAAGAGACGCATTGCGAACTTAATTAAAGAACTTGCCAGGTGAGAAGCTTCACCTGAAAATGCATTATGTTTAGGGAGCGTCATTCTTTGAGTTAATACCAAACATCTTAGCACTTCATCTTTATTAAATAGACATAAGCATAAAGTGATCGCTCTTGCTGGAAGACGCTTCAGCAAGCAGGAGACCCAGTAATGTTCCCTTACTCCCCTGACCAAAAAAAAAGATAGGTGGCACTGAGCTTTTAGGCCTTCATCCTGCAAATTGCAGGAGCCTGTTCTCACAGAGCTAGTTACAGGATCATGGCCTTAGTTGCAAAAAGGGCTCTTTCCTCTTGTGTGTAAAAGAAAATATTAAATTCTTTCAGTTATTTCCTTTGTCTTCTGAAATCACAAACTTTGCTGGTATGAAACTTTGCAGTGCTCATCTGCCAGAGGAGCAAGTTCTAAGGGAACTACCATTTAGAGGTAGGGCCATAAGCTTTCGTGGGTATCCACTCTTTCAGATACATGAAGTGAAAATTACAGATGCAGGCATAAATATCCTGGCACATGAAGAGAAGGGGAGTTACCTTACAGGTGGAGAACCAGTGTTGACAATTCAGTCATGGTGGATGTGGTCCACTCCCAATAATTGATCAGGAGGTGTCAATACCAAGAGAGGGAAAATTGCTTTTGTAGTGAGCTAGCCACTCCCAATCCCTATTCAAGCCCAAATTAATGGTGTTTGCAAATGAATTGTAGCTCTGCAGTTTCTCTTTGAAATCTGTTTTTGAAGTTTTTTCTTTGCAGGATGGCTACTTTTAAATCTGTTATAGAATGTCCAGGAAAATTGAAGTGTTCTTCTACTGGCTTTTGTATGTTACCACTCCTGATGTCTAATTTGTGTCCATTTATTCTTTTATGTAGAGACTGTCCAGTTTGGCCAATGTACATGGCAGAGGGGCATTTCTGGCACATGATGGCATATATCACATTAGTAGATGTGCAGGTGAATGAGCCTCTGATGGTTTGGCTCATGTGGTTGGGTTCTCTGATGGTGTTGCTAGAGTAGATATGGGGACAGAGTAGGCAATGGGGTTTGTTACAGGGATTGGTTCCTGGGTTGGTGTTGCTGTGGTGTGGGGTGTGGTTGCTGGTGAGTATTTGCTTCAGAATGGGGTACTGTCTGTAAGCAAGGACTGGCCTGTCTCCCAAGGTCTGTGAGAGTGAGGGATCGTTTCCCAGGATAGGTTGTAGATCACTGATGATGTGCTAGAGAGGTTTTAGCTGGGGGCTGTACATGATGGCCAGTGATGGTCTGTTGTTTTCCTTGTTGGGCCTGTCCTGTAGTAGGTGACTTCTGGGTACCCGTCTCGCTCTGTCAGTCTGTTTCCTCACTTCCCCAGGTGGGTATTGTAGTTTTAAGAGTACTTGATAAAGATCTTGTAGGTGTTTGTCTTTGTCTGAGGGGTTGGAGCAAATGCGGCTGTGTCTTAGGGCTTGGCTGTAGACAATGGATCATGTGGTGTGGTCTGAATGGAAGCTGGAGGCATGTAGGTAAGTATAGCTGTCAGTAAGTTTCCGGTATAGGGTGGTGGTTATGTGACCATCACTGTACAGTGCAAATAAGCAATCCGTCTCACCTCTTACATGTTTTAACTTCCCTCCTCCCGTGACTGAAAAAATTGGAGTCTCCTCACCACACAAAGATGAAAAATGAAATGAAAGACCTGAGTGAGTCACCCTGTTTTAGTTTCCATTTAAAAAGGAGGGAAAGAACATTTTGTAATGTTATGTTACGCTAAAATTTAAGATGGACCTTGTTTCTTCCATGTATTAAAGGCAGTTGGTGATGATCACCAGCATTGCATACTTATAAGCTTTCAGAAGTTTTATTGAGTACCTGCTTGTTTGCTCTTGATGGTAAAACAAAAAAATTCAGATTTTTTTGCTGTGTAAACTCTCTGGGGCAGGGTCTGTGTGTTTGTATTGCCCAAAGCACCATTGCGCCTCTTAATCCTGATTGAGCCTCAAGCTGCTACCATAACATAAATATTAAAGAATAACACTGAGAAGATCATAATCACTTTACTTGGTGTTTAGCATCTATGTGTGCTCAGTGGAGAGGTCTGTTGCTAGTGAATCCCAGGTACTTGACTTTCCCTAGAAAGCTTATTTTTCTGTCAGATGGTAATATAGATAGTTAATTTAGGAAAAATAAAACCTTATAATGGGAACAGTCAGGTTCTAAATAAACAATTTAAAAAAACCGACAGAATTTATCCCCTCCATTAACACTTCAGATTAAAACACATACTGCGTGGGTCTCTAAATGTGCACAAGTTGCCTGACTGTTTGAACAAGTGCACCATTTTTTACAGAATCTTCATTATAGGACATGCATTCTTTTGGAAATCCTAGTTGACAATAAGATGGTGCTTACACTGTCAAAGACTTCAAAATACAATAAGGTTCACTCTTTTCAATTTAAAAAAAAACAAAACAAAAAACCCTTTAGAAAATTTATCCTGGAATCTGCTCCTTACCTAATTGTATGTTTCAGTTGTGTGTTCTCACTGGGCTGCTGGCATTTTTTCTTAGTATTCTATTTCTTTTTTTCAAGAAAAGAACACTTTGTAAAATTTCTTGCATTCTTCGAGATGAAAGATGGTGTCCAAAATACAAAATCCTATTTTAGCATAAACATTTTTACATGTACCTACAAATTCTAAAGAACTTCTTCAGATGTTTTTAACCATAGATTTCAAAATGTTTTGCAAAAGTGAGCAAGCCTCATTAGCCTTATTTTCTCATATAGAGAAACTGAGGCACAGAGATGAAGTGATGTCACCCAGTAAATCAGTGATGCAGCTAGGAATGTTGTGTCTCTTGATTTATTCTCATCATCCACTGGAAAACTTTACCTCCTAATAATTTCTTACCAATTTTTGCTATACAATCTTTTAGTAAACTTCCAACTCAGTATTTTTAACTACTTCATGTGTTGGAATGTCTAGTTAAGGCTGTAACGAAGAATAGATTGCACTGAAGCCTGCTTACAAATGGTCAAATGTTTTAGCTATTCTAGATGCTGGTCCCACTGTTTGATGTATAGGTGTATAATCTGATAATGAAAAAACCCTCTATTACATTGTTACTCAAAATACACTGCTCCCAACTGAATTCCAGTGCACTAACTCATTTAAACCCGGGATTCTTTTAAAGTCTCAGATGCTTGTATTTTTCCCTGAGGATAGTTTGATATTTCTGCCTGACGTTTCTCTGAAGAAAAATAGAAAGTGCAGCAACATTAATTTTGAAAGGTAAAATTAGTGGAACACTATTATTTTATATTTAGTTCTTTTATTTTTAAACCTAATCATATTTTTATTGGGTATAATTAAAAGTCCTTTGCAAGAGTGATAGGAAAGTTAAACTTTAACTCCTCTCACTCATTTGCTTTTTTAAAAAAACTCTCCATAATTTGTTATTTCATAGTAGGAAAAGAACCAGAAAAATACTGAAAAATTTCCAGATAGAATTTGCAGTTAATAATAATTAACAAAAAAAAAAAATAATCAAAGCCTCATTTGGCCAGAGAAAAACTTCATAGGTCCTGATTCTGCTGCACTGTGTGCATGGAAATGTCATGGTAGCTGAGAATAATTCCTGCATGTCTTTCAGAGGATCATGGATAGAAATTGTTTGGTAAATAACTGCCCATCTCAAGACAAACTGAAGGAAGGGATAAAATCCTTGCCATACCGAAGTCAGTGGCAGAACTTCCATTGATGCAAGTGGTCAGAATTTCACTCAAGATTTGCTGTAATAGCTCAAGTTATTGGCCCATCTCATTGGGTATCTTGACTTTTCTGCAATAGTTTGACTGGTGGAGCAACTGGAGATTGTCTTTATCTCGTCACTCTTGCAATTTTGTACATTCTGCACAAAAAAAATTAAAAATTCTGCACACAATATTTTAAAAATCTGCAAAATTCTGCAAATTTTATTTCTCAAATAAATGTGGAGGCTCCAGCATGGCATTGGGGAGTGCAGGCCACTAGCTGCACAGAGGTGGGAGATCACTGTGCAGCTTCCCCCTGGGACATGGATTCAGCAATGAGACTGCACCCAACCCTGACACAGCATAGGGACTGGGCCTACCCCAGAAACACCCCAGGGCTCTGCCCCTCCATGCCAGGTGCACCAGATATGGGCAAACAGGCCAGCAAGGCATGATCCAAGTGTGGAGGGCTCCAGTTGTGGGCTGAGAGGGTTCTGTGTGAGGCAATCTGGGTGCGGTCACCTCAGTGGGGGATCCGGGTGCAGGGGGGATCTGGATACGCAGGGGATGTTGGTGGGGGGGTGGTTTCTGACTGCAATGGGGCTCTGCAAGAGGGTCCAGGTGAAGGTAAAGTAATCATGGTTATTGGTTAAATAATCATGTTACAATATGTTAGGATTGGTTAGTTAAATTTCAGGAAAATGATTGGTTAAGGTATAGCTAAGCAGAACTCAAGTTTTACTATATAGTCTGCAGTCAATCAGGAAGTAAGGGGGGGGAAATTGGAATCATGTTTTGCTAAGGGGAGTGGGAATGGGAACAGGGACACAGGTAAGGCTCTGTGGTGTCAGAGCTGGGAAGGAGGACATTAAGGAAGGAAACTGGAATCATGCTTGCTGGAAGTTCACCCCAATAAACATTGAATTGTTTACACCTTTGGGCTTCGGGTATTGTTGCTCTCTGTTCATGCGAGAAGGAATGTAAGAAGTAAGTGGGTGAAGGAATAAGCCCCTAACACCATGCAGACTCATTCATTAGCAGTCCTACTCCTCACAGCACTGGGAGGACAAGTATCTGATCTTTGTTTGTTTTCTCTCAGTTGACAGAGGGTACCCCTAGAAAATCAAGCCCCTCACCCTTTATTAAATCTTCAATTAAAGGCAGAGCACTGGTATAGCAGTGCCCCCAGACACAAATTTCCAGAGGCCATTTGGCCATCTCAAAATGGGATCGAGGTGTCTGCATCTAACTGGAGGTACTTTACTATACACACCTGAAAAGGGTGACAGGACATTCCTATGTGTGCATAGCATTGTCACAGAATGTAGAATGCCCTTGCCTGACTAGGCAGATACTGTATAATGGAATTCATGTCCTCAGTAAATGAGAGTGAAGGAGCTCAGAATGGAGTTTGCTGTGCCTATGGGCTAAAGAACAGCTTGAGGATGAAATCCTCTCCTGTTGCATCTTTATTAGGGGACATGAGGATTCCTAGCTGGGGGAACAGGTTAGCCGAGTCTGAGATATTCATCTGCTTTCTCCGTGTGGTACACCAAGCATGTGGATTGTATTGTTGGGCGTGGATATCTTGGCTCCAAAACCAGAGATGCTATATGTAGTAGAGAGCCTGGAGCGCTGGGCCTCGTGCAAAACCTGTTACTGTGAACCAAAGTCAGGCGATATATTAAAGCAGATGCTTACAAGTTTACTGTCTGGTACATGAACTTAGCAAAGGTACTGCTAGTATTGCTAAAACACAGGCACTCCTAAGAAGTACTAGGCACTGGGTAAGTATGTGAACCCATTCCAAAAGATTAGCACAGGTACCTCCTGACCTAGCACAAGATAAGAGGGTTTGACAGAAGTGATGAATAGACACGGCTTAAATTCTCATAGATTGTTTCCTGGAGGGCCCCCCAACCCCACCAACATACTATAAAAACTCCAGGGCCCAGCGGGGGGAAGGAGGGAGAACTTGGGGCTCCAGGTTTCAGCCTTCAACTGCTGGGCTGGCAGTGGAGGGATGCTCATGGCTTCTGCCCTGCAGGGTGACAGAAGTCTGGGCTTCAGCTGCGGGGGGGGAGGGGGGTCTTAAGGCTTCAGCCTTTCTGGGGGGAGGCTCCAAGGCTCGGGGATTCAGCCCTTCTGGGGTGCACTGGGGCTCCACTCCAGACAGCTCTGGCTGAACTTAAGCCCTGTGAATAGGGATGTTTTGCCCAAGACATCAGGAACAAGATACAAGGAGAGGTAATAAGCAGATGTCATGAAACATGTAAAGGTATGTAAATTGTTTGTCTAGAAATCTTGGGGTACTTCGCCTTAACCCTGTGTGTGGCTGAGGGGACAGCAGAAATTCCCGCTGTTGACTGAACTGCTCCTTGCCACGGGGCACTCATATGTTAGTGTACCTGAGCTCCTATGGGATGCTAGGACTGTGCCTTGAGGGCTATAAAACCTGGCTGAGTGCCTTTGTCCCTGAACCGTGCCTGTGGTCTTTCTTTTATGAGTAACATCGAGGTCTGCTGATTTAGCAGGCTGCACATCTCCTTGTGCTGATAACACTGGAGCTCCAAGAACAGAAGCACTGAGCAGCTGTAACAGCTTAGCCGCCTGGAGAGCGTTACCGAGGCAACGACATTCCAGCCTTCTACACTTAAAAACAGTGTAGTCTCCCCATGTTGACTCCTGGGTAAGAGAATAGAAACCTTGATTAAAGGGAATCTCTAGGGGATCCAAGAGGACATAGAAGGAAGTCTGAAGGGATCCACACTCATCAGTCCTCTGCATACACCTCAGTAGCAAGCATTGATAGTGACACAACTGGACTGTGGACCATAGAGCTACAGCAGCATGCAGGATAAGGTTTAATCAGTATATGTGGTGTTGGAGGTGTTAACTGCTGGGGAGTGTTGCTACAGTTGATTTGTGGACTTTGTAGGCATAGGTATGTTATGGGCATTAAGTTGTACATAGCTATGTGGAGCTGCCTATCCAGTTCAGTACAGTGGTAGTATATTTGCTTTTGGGGTGGCCATTCCCAACTTGTTCATAAGAACATACAAATGGCCATACTGGGTCAGACTAATGGTCCATCTAGTCCAATATCCTGTGTTCCGGCAGTGGCCAACGTTAGATGCCTCAGAGGGAATTAACAGAATAGGGCAATTTTTTGAGTGACCTGTCTCCTGTCATCCAGTACCAGCTTCTGGCAGTCAAAGGTTTAGGGTCTCCTAGAGCATGGGGTTGTGCCCCTGACCATCCTGGCAAATAGCCATTGATGGACCTGATTCTCATGGGTGACTTTAATTTTCCTGATATCTGCTGGGAGAGCAATACAGCGGTGCATAGACAATCCAGGAAGTTTTTGGAAAGCGTAGGGGACAATTTCCTGGTGCAAGTGCTAGGGGAGCCAACTAGGGGGAGCGCTTTTCTTGACCTGCTGCTCACAAACCGGGTAGAATTAGTGGGGGAAGCAAAAGTGGATGGGAATCTGGGAGGCAGTGACCATGAGTTGGTTGAGTTCAGGATCCTGACGCAGGGAAGAAAGGTAAGCAGCAGGATACGGACCCTGGACTTCAGGAAAGCAGACTTTGACTCCCTCAGGGAACAGATGGCCAGGATCCCCTGGGGGACTAACATGAAAGGGAAGGGAGTCCAGGAGAGCTGGCTGTATTTCAAGGAATCCCTGTTGAGGTTACAGGGACAAACCATCCCGATGAGTCGAAAGAATAGTAAATATGGCAGGCGACCAGCTTGGCTTAATGGTGAAATCCTAGCGGATCTTAAACATAAAAAAGAAGCTTACAAGAAGTGGAAGGTTGGACATATGACCAGGGAAGAGTATAAAAATATTGCTCGGGCATGTAGGAAAGATATCAGGAGGGCCAAATCGCACCTGGAGCTGCAGCTAGCAAGAGATGTCAAGAGTAACAAGAAGGGTTTCTTCAGGTATGTTGGCAACAAGAAGAAAGCCAAGGAAAGTGTGGGCCCCTTACTGAATGAGGGAGGCAAGCTAGTGACAGAGGATGTGGAAAAAGCTAATGTACTCAATGCTTTTTTTGCCTCTGTTTTCACTAACAAGGTCAGCTCCCAGACTGCTGTGCTGGGCATCACAAAATGGGGAAGAGATGGCCAGCCCTCTGTAGAGATAGAGGTGGTTAGGGACTATTTAGAAAAGCTGGACGTGCACAAGTCCATGGGGCCGGACGAATTGCATCCGAGAGTGCTGAAGGAATTGGCGGCTGTGATTGCAGAGCCCTTGGCCATTATCTTTGAAAACTCGTGGCGAACGGGGGAAGTCCCGGATGACTGGAAAAAGGCTAATGTAGTGCCCATCTTTAAAAAAGGGAAGAAGGAGGATCCTGGGAACTACAGGCCGGTCAGCCTCACCTCAGTCCCTGGAAAAATCATGGAGCAGGTCCTCAAAGAATCAATCCTGAAGCACTTAGAGGAGAGGAAAGTGATGAGGAACAGTCAGCATGGATTCACCAAGGGAAGGTCATGCCTGACTAATCTAATCGCCTTTTATGATGAGATTACTGGTTCTGTGGATGAAGGGAAAGCAGTGGATGTATTGTTTCTTGACTTTAGCAAAGCTTTTGACACGGTCTCCCACAGCATTCTTGTCAGCAAGTTAAGGAAGTATGGGCTGGATGAATGCACTATAAGGTGGGTAGAAAGCTGGCTAGATTGTCGGGCTCAACGGGTAGTGATCAATGGCTCCATGTCTAGTTGGCAGCCGGTGTCAAGTGGAGTGCCCCAGGGGTCGGTCCTGGGGCCCGTTTTGTTCAATATCTTCATAAATGATCTGGAGGATGGTGTGGATTGCACTCTCAGCAAATTTGCGGATGATACTAAACTGGGAGGAGTGGTAGATACGCTGGAGGGGAGGGATAGGATACAGAAGGACCTAGACAAATTGGAGGATTGGGCCAAAAGAAATCTAATGAGGTTCAATAAGGATAAATGCAGGGTCCTGCACTTAGGATGGAAGAATCCAATGCACCGCTACAGACTAGGGACCGAATGGCTCGGCAGCAGTTCTGCGGAAAAGGACCTAGGGGTGACAGTGGACGAGAAGCTGGATATGAGTCAGCAGTGTGCCCTTGTTGCCAAGAAGGCCAATGGCATTTTGGGTTGTATAAGTAGGGGCATAGCGAGCAGATCGAGGGACGTGATCGTTCCCCTCTATTCGACACTGGTGAGGCCTCATCTGGAGTACTGTGTCCAGTTTTGGGCCCCACACTACAGGAAGGATGTGGATAAATTGGAAAGAGTACAACGAAGGGCAACGAAAATGATTAGGGGTCTAGAGCACATGACTTATGAGGAGAGGCTGAGGGAGCTGGGATTGTTTAGTCTGCAGAAGAGAAGAATGAGGGGGGATTTGATAGCTGCTTTCAACTACCTGAAAGGGGGTTTCAAAGAGGATGGCTCTAGACTGTTCTCAATGGTAGCAGATGACAGAACGAGGAGTAATGGTCTCAAGTTGCAATGGGGGAGGTTTAGATTGGATATTAGGAAAAACTTTTTCACTAAGAGGGTGGTGAAACACTGGAATGCGTTACCTAGGGAGGTGGTAGAATCTCCTTCCTTAGAGGTTTTTAAGGTCAGGCTTGACAAAGCCCTAGCTGGGATGATTTAACTGGGACTTGGTCCTGCTTTGAGCAGGGGGTTGGACTAGATGACCTTCTGGGGTCCCTTCCAACCCTGATATTCTATGATTCTATGATTCTATGACCTATCCTCCATGAACTTATCTAATTCTTTTTTTCATATCCCCAGCTCACCTGACAGTGCACATGGTGATGTCCTGACATCACAGGGGGTGCCTTTGTCCTGTAGGGCTTTCAGGTGCTCTGCTGCCTTCTTTTCACCTTGACTGCATAGACCGCTGCATTTGTCCTTTGTCTTCCCACTACCTACCATTGCCTTTAATTACACTGAGTTTGGTTAGTATTTGGCCCTTCAGTTGCTGTTTATTCAGGCCTTATATGTGTTTCTGGACTGCAGACCCAGCAGCGAGTTAGGGGTGGAGGTTACCTTCAAGATAGAGAGAGCTTATTTAATTACCTGTAAAGCTGTATTTTGCTTGGTGCCCCCTGGTTACATTTCATCCCCACTGTGCAAGGTGGATCCTGCTCTGTCTTGTGCTACTGCCCCTGCTGCTGTCCTGTCTTGCTCAGGATGCTCTGATTGTCACTTTCAAAGCCAATCTCCTCCTTAAGACAAAAAGAAAAGGAGGACTTGTGGCACCTTAGAGACTAACAAATTTATTTGAGCATAAGCTGTAGCTCACGAAAGCTTATGCTCAAATAAATTTGTTAGTCTGTAAGGTGCCACAAGTCCTCCTTTTCTTTTTGCAGATACAGACTAACATGGCTGCTACTCTGAAACCTCTCCTTAAGACGCTACTTCCTTGAGAGCTGTGGGCCCTGGTCTTCCCGTCAGTGAAGTGAACAAAATAGATGGTGGCTTTACTAATTTGCTTTTGATGTCACTTCCTTTCCTCCCATCCCATCTGTTGTCTATTTAGGTCTTAATTCTGCATGCATAAATCTTTCTGAAGAGTCAGACACTGCACAAGCGTAAGGTTCTGTACAGGCGGATCCCTTTGCAGGGTCAAATCTATGGGTTTTTAAGCTCTTCAAAGCAGGGCTTTTGGGTAAAGTTTTTAAGAGGAATCTAGGCATTAAAGTCCCATTGAAAGTCAATGAGACGTGGGCTTCTAAATCACTTTTGAAAATAGGTCTTGAGACTTCGTTGCTTTTTGGTGCACTTGAAAATGTTATCCTTTCTCTCTGTGCTGGACTGCCATGTGCCTGGCAAACTGTGAGCAGTACCTAAATGATAAAAATTTCCACAAGCTCAGAAACCAGTCAGTGTCATCTTTCCAATTCCCAACTCCGTATCTTTGTTCACATGACCCTGTCTGTATGGAATGTCTTTTCCTTATGGTTTGCCAAATTTCTGCCCTCTCTACATTCAAGTCCAGATGGGACAGGGATGGAGTGGGTGGTAATAGGCGCTTATATAAGAAAAAGTCCCCAAAAATGGGACTGTCCCTTTAAAAACGGGACATCTGGTCACCCTACATTGTACTGTGTGTTAAATAAAAAGTGCAATGCAGCACATGAACACGATGAAGACAATACAAATAAAAAAAGCACAGAATATAGAGATGGGCAAAACCCATTAGATTTGGTTCCTATCCTCTTTGGCCTATACAGAATAATTTCCTACAGTGCATTTTCTAATGTTTTGTCCAGTTTGAATACTTCTGCTGTAAATTAGTGTGGCCCTGTGCTCACATCAGTTGGTCCAACCTTTTTTTGGTGCAACATCACCTTGCAATTAGCAGATGATCATCCTCCTTTATATCCCCTCATGGCAAGTGCTGTCTTTTTTCTCTTCTGTTCATTTTCTCATCCCTGTTTCTGCTCCCCCCGTCTCATTTGTGTGTATAGTTGCTTTCCTTTCTGTTGTTTGTTTTCTTCTCCTCTCCTCCCTGTTTCCTATTTGCCGGAAAGCTATATGCTTCTTGGAGTGCAGGCATCTATTACTGGCTGTATGGAGCTAGGCCATGTGTGGCACTGCAGCTGAAATGAGTGCTGTAGGTTCAGAAAGAAGAAGCTAATACCATTGAGATGCAAAAGCCTGAGCCTAAAATGATGTTTGCTCCTGTAGCTTGTTGCATTAGAGTTCTCTGTGGGAGGAGGGTGGGGTGATAGACCTATGTTGTCTTATTCAAAGCCACAGGAGCAAATATTAATGGGACCTGGGAGTGGATTCAGGGTCATGTAGCTTTCTCCACATGCATTGCTTTCCTCCTCTGGTGTGTGCAGCCTCCATGTGAATCAGTCTTGTGGTGGATCTAGACTGGTGAACACCGCCAATGTGTAGAATTGTGTAGGACAAGAAAATAGGCATAGGCCCTTTGTTGGTGGAATGGTTTGACACCACAGTCATCACTTGCTATGTATGATATAAAAAAACTGTACTTAATAGTTAGCTCTGGAGCCTCAGATTGCCCCACTGTAAAGGTGGTGTACATACAGGGTCAAATCATCCCCTTATACTTTTATTTTCTGGCCTCTGGTTTGGAGAGCAGGGATTTGAGCTTTAGCATCAGCCCTGTCAGGTAGCTACTTCTCATTCTGTACAATCTTTGCTTGAGCTATGGTTAAGGTAGGTGTCTCTTGGCCATGGTGTTCTGCCTCACCCCACTGTGGATTTTCCTGTATTGGGGAACGCTGACTCAATCAACATTTTTGTGGCTGCTCCCTGGAATGTTGAAACACCTTCACACGCCCTATGGGTGAGTTAGAGTGCTACATGGATGACAGAGCCTGTTTCTGATTTCCCTGCAGATCTTGGGACATCAGTGAGTCTGGTGACCTATGTCTTCCCATTTGTTCCAAGGAACAGCCCCTCCTTCTTGCCCCAAAACCTCCTCCTCCAAGTAAAGTAAGCTGAAACTTGGTCAGTTTCTTGACCTTTCTACACATTGTGATTCAATCCCATTATCTTCCTCATGGCAGCTGTGGGTCTGAACATTGGTAAAACACTTTGAGATCCTTCAGCGAAAGTAACTATGGAAGTGAAGAGCATTATCTGAGTTGTTTAACTAGCTAAAGCAAATAGCATTTTTTGGAGAACTTTTACAGAAGCCAAGATTTCCAAGTCATATTTTTAGTATAGGTAGGAGTTGTTTGGGGATAGTCTATGGGTAATAATCTTCAGCCTACGCTATGCCAGAATAATTTGGGTGTTTTCCCCTTCTCTTTGGAGTTCACTTTGAAATGAAAAATAAATTGATTGTTAACCTTGCTTACGTTGTCATGTTTTAATTGCTGTCCAGTTATTTATACCAAGCAACAAGATACAAGGCCTCAGGGCCAAGACAAAAACAATTGCTCATGTATTAATACCTAAACATTTGGTAGAAGAAAATCTGGTTTCTATAAAAACTTTTTCTTTGGTGAAAAGATGTGCAAACAAACAATGTTTTGCTTGTAAAATTAGAAATGGAAATATGTTCTTAAACTCTTTCTGTCTTGGGCCCTGACCCTACAACTGGAGCTGTATGGGTAGGCTCCTTACTCTTGTATGGACCTCGGTATGGCTCCATTATGGTCACAAGGGTCACTCTGCCCAAATCTAATTGCACAAAGCTTTGGGTCCTTGCTTGGTACTTTCCGTGCAGTCCTCCATAGGAAATTAGGCACTGAGGTCTTGGTCATGAATTTTATTTCGCTCTGACAGAGCAATTGGTCTCTCTCTAATCGTTTCAGGGTAAGTGAGGAAAAGGAAGAGACAGAGGAGCGACTGAGAGCAGAACAGGAGTCATTTGAGAAGAAGATCAGACAGCTAGAGGAGCAGAATGAACTTATCATCAAGGAAAGGGAAGATATCCTTTTTTTAAAAAACCCAAAACAACGTGTGGTGGGATTCACTGTCTGAAATAAGCAGTGAACTGCAGAGAGATAATTGTTCTAATTTATAGCAGGGAATAAATCTGCATGTGCTGCCATTCAAAAGCAATCAGAGATGACTTGTCAGCATGTGCTGCTAGTTCATTTGAGCTTGAAACTGCCACCCAGCTGTTCCTGTGATGTTATTTTGCTATGAAATAGATATTTGTCAACTACAAATGGCAATAAGGAGTTTATGCATTAAAATATGGTTACAAATTTTTTTCACTTAATCCTGTTAGACGGTTGTAATTGAGGTCTAAAGCTCCTTTCACATGGCTTTCCACTATTTTCAGTGTCCAGAGACAGGATTTACGCTGAAGGCATTAAAATAAAATAAACCTTGAGATCAGGGGTTTGGCAAGCTCATACTGGGAGAGGTTCACAAAGCAGTATTAATGGAACCAAACATTTTAAAAAAAGAGTAAGGGATCCAAATTATGCAGTTTAGACCCATATTAAAAATTGAAAAACACATTTGGGTCCCAGTGCTGGACTGTGATCTGCACAGATCCATGCACTGGGGTCGACTTGCATGGATCAGATTGCAGGATCAGGGCCTTGGTTTATAACTAGGTTGAGCGTACTAGGGACCTCTGAAATACGTTGGAGCCTTGGTCTGTCTTGTATTCAATCGCCCAAATGCTGGTTCTTACACTGTTGCCTTTCTACTTTAAACCTTCAGAAGGCTAATGAACAATCCCAACAGGGAACACAGGAGAGGGTTTGTTTAATGCATCGGCGTTAATTTTGATAAAAGAAACTGTTCACTCTACTGCTGAATGATATACAGGCTGACAAGATTTGCTGACTATGATGTAGGTGCTGAGAAATATCAAGACACGTATTTGTGCTACAAAATACAACAAATTTGCAAAGACTATTCTAACTTCAGACTTGGCTTCAGTGGGATCACAGTTTGTACTTTTTTGCATTGATTTCAGTAGGATCAGGATTTTGTGGTAGAGTGTTCTAGTTCTTGGGTCTTAATGTGCTTATGAATTTAAGTGAGATGCACGCTCTGGGGGAATATTATCTGTATTGGTGAATATGTACATGCAACTTCCATTAATGCTAATGACTGTTAGTCACTGGGAAGGAAATATACCCCTTTTATAGTTTTTTGCTTTGTTTTTTTTACCTTTATCAGAGATGGGTTGTTCAAGTATAAACATCTTTTTGGAGAAGTCTGGCAAAGATGGCAGAAAGTTAATACATGCAGTTTTACACTTTATAAAACCTATGAACATAAAACAAGGATATAATTTAAACCAATAAGAAAAGGAGTACTTGTGGCACCTTAGAGACTAACAAATTTATTGGAGCATAAGCTTTCGTGAGCTACAGCTCACTTCATCGGTAGCTCACGAAAGCTTATGCTCTAATAAATTTTAGTCTCTAAGGTGCCACAAGTACTCCTTTTCTTTTTGCGAATATAGACTAACACGGCTGCTAATCTGAAATTTAAACCAATATAATTTTAACTATGGGAACAGTTATCCATCATACATGAATGATTCAAAATCTTTCACATAACTCCGATCAGTTAATTTCATACCTCTTGAAGTCTGTTCCAGTGCCTAGGAGCTGTATAAAAGACTTACTGAAGTTGAATACAAATTCTTGCTATTTGACAAATAAAGCGATACCACTTCAAGTTCTGTTCAAATGCACAGGGAATTTATTTGCATAGATGGTACCAGGAATATAATAATTTAAAGAGAACCTCTGAAGACTAGTAGACTCAAAATTTGACCTACCTTGTTCTTTTTTAGAAAACTTAATATAATTAGCTCTGTACTAACCAACCATTGTATTCAGCTGAGCACTTAGAAGTGCCCTACAATAGCAAACTAATCTCTCTAGTCTGTTAGAGGCAAATATCAAACCAGCTGTAGTTTCAGCCTTCTCTGGGGTTTATTTGAATATCAGAAAGAAACTACTATGGAACTTATACATTGTCTTGTCTTTCTCTTTATAGAGAAGTGTCTTTATTTCCTTAAAAGCAATAACTAGCTCAATGAGGATCCACTTTACTGTGTACTTAATGACCCAATTCTAAGGTGTAGAACTTCAGAAGAAGTTCTGGAGGATCAGGCTGTCCGAGCGCTGGTGTGTAAATGAGCCAGATTCTATTTTGACTCAGGGTTGCATGCAAGAAGCTGAAGGGGAATTCACACTGAATTACGGAGTTACACAGAATTTTGTATTGAGCTTTGAGCAGTTTCTCAGAATAGGGAGAAATGAACTTATGTCTTTATTAGAATCTGGTTCAAATCAATCTCATGACTGATCACTGCTGTTTGGTTAGAGAACCATACAAATCAAAACCTTTGAAAACATAAGACTAAAAGCTTTTTCTATATACTTAGTGGCCAAGACTTGAAAACACACTTCAGTTGAGTACTTTCCATTGGTGAATAAAATTGAACAGATGACAGCCCTGCCCAGTGCTCTGTGTGAATCATTGGCAGAGTGAGACACAAAGTTCCCAATCATAAGAGGGTCCATACTGTAGTCAGGGCTATTTTTAAGGTGGTCTGGCACTATCCTTTATAAAACCCTCTTTTCAGTTGCTTATAGCTTTGCCAAACTATTTCTTTCTCTTCCTTCCAAAAGCTGGGGAGGAGGTGGCCTGATTTTCCCCACTAATACACTGCTCTTGTCCCAGTTGGGGAACATGTCCCCTCCCCTGATCTTTGAGACTTCATTGCAATCTTTTAGATAGAAGTTTAGTAAATGTTCAAGTCGTATGAAGCAGATACTTGCTATTAGTAATTTAAGGCCCAAATATGACCTACTTCCAGACACTGGGGAAATAGCCTCTGTATTATAAATATCTTTTTAAAGACAACTATTTCTCCTAAAGATGCCCAGATTCTATAGTGGTGGACACTTTTGAAAAATGTGTAATAATAATTATCATTAAGAAATAAGTGGCACTATTATTGCAATTCTTATTAAACCAATGTTTGTTGCTCTGTGGCCTCTCTTGCTGGCTCAGCTGCAGCAGATAAAATTTGCTTTTTCTTTTGATGATGTTAAGGAATAAACATGGAGGCAAACCAACCTCAAGATTTTTGTGGGGGTGAGGACTGGAATCAACATTCCTCAAATGAGGGGAGGGGAGAGGAAGGTTTGCCCTTCAACCCTATAGACCTCTTTTAAAACTTTTACATTGGGAGTGTACCTGGATTTTTTTACATCTCTCTAATTATGACAGAACATGATCTGTTGATTTGAAGCAGCAATCAAGTTTACATAACAAATCCTTGTCCATATTAATTCAGCTAATCTACGATTTATCTCTAGTGCTGTGCGGGTATGGTTTTTAATGCTAATTGACTAAGGCGATTTTTTCTTACTGACTGGTTTCACAAAAGTTTAACAAGTAATTTACTATCAATATTACATTGTTAAGGATACATTCTTTTAGGAAAGGTGAGATTATAGAGTACTAACTTGCTGAAAGGATGAATAGATTTGCTTATGTGGAATCATCTGGAAAACCTTTAACGGAATAAGATTTCTAATATAATAACAAAACTATGCATTTCTAAAGCTCTTGTATGAAAAGCACTAAATTATCTGCCCAACACTTCCAGAATGTAGGATTAGCCCCAATTATCCACATGAACATCATAAAGAAGTTAAGTGACTTTCTCAATGCCATTCACTTAGTTGGTGGGAAGAGCGAGAATCAGTGTTGAGGGTTTTCCGATCCTACCCTGCGTTGTGCTTCTCTAAATCTCACAGAATCCGCCTTCATTTTAAAGATAAAAGGAAAATAAATTGACTTTTATCCTCCATTTCCCCAGCTTTGTTTTGGATGACCCATATATAGAATTGTGTGTTGCTGCCAACCAAGAAACAGAGGATAATGAAGATGGAGCTCTTACATAGACGCTTCTGCCAACCCACATAATTTTTTGTGTTTTGGGGCCTAGTTATCACACATTTGTGCATGCAATTGCATTCCTAATTTGCATGCTCAATTACTACTACAGGAAATGGTCAGAGATGCACATGACTGTTTATGAAATTACCTGATTTGAGTGCACAGCTGTGGTAAGCGCACATGCATCTGACAGTTGTGCCCTCTATCTCTTCTTCCTAAAGTTCATACCTAAGTTCTATTGCATGTCTCTTTTCCCCACCTCTGTCTGGCCTTTCAGGAAAGAGATGAAAGGCAAGAAGGAAAAGGCTTGAAACAGAAGAGACTCTGCTTTTTGCAGGAGTTCACTGGGAGCTGCTGGGTACTCAGCATTTCTGAAAGTCAGGCTGCTTATTTATGTATCAAATAAGGATTTAGAAACCTAACCTCAGGCACCAATTTTTGAAAATCTTGGTCTTTGGCTGTAACTTTAACTGTATGGAATTCAAAAGAAATCTCTAATAATGGACCTTACCCTAACATAAATCACTTTTTTGAGCTATGTTACAGAGCTTATTTGATGAATGGATGCCTTTTCAGCACTTCAGAGTGAATTTCCCCCACTGGTTATTAGAAATTGTTTAAAGAGGGGTATCTCAGAGAAAAAACTGATGTCAAGGTTTTTGTTACTCTTTGTTTAGGTCTAATAATACTGAAGTTCAAGTCCACTGTTGCAGAATGACTGGAAATTAATAACTTTTTCCTCATTTTTATTTTTCAGTTTAAGAGAACTGAATGGCCATAGCTTATATTGTTCAGTGCTGATTGATATATTTTTTTTGTTTCCTTGCTTTCTAATGTATGGATACATGCTACAGTGGTATAAGGTGTTTGATGATGGGAAGATGATATGGGGGGAAGGGGGAGAGAAGGAGGAAGAGCAAAAACAATGACATATTAGTAACTCGGCATTCCCTATCATTCATAGTGCCTCAGTCTTTGAAGGTCCTTCCCTTAGTGATATTATTGGCTACCCACTAGTAAATATTTCCAACCAACCATTTTGGTCATTTGGATAAAAGCTCAGCGTATTAAAAAGTCTCTGAATATTTATATGCTAGACCGTAATGACAGCACCAGTTAAATAATATATGTATGTATAAGAATCAGTCAAGGACTACTGGGTAAATAATATATTTTGAAATTTTTATGAACTCCTAAACTTACACCAGGCACAACCTACATTAAAATAAGCGTTTAAACATATCAAAGCTTGTAAATTCATTTAAAGTTGAATGTTTAGTCTTAATTAAACCCCTCTTGCTGATAGACTGCAAATAAATGCTTTAGAACAAAAGGTGACCATATTGTCTGTCACTGGTGTTGCAATGTTTAGGATTAACCAGGGGAGTTAAAAGTATGACTATCAGCTTTAACTATGTATAAATCAGAATTTTTAGAGTACAATTTCAAAGTGTTAGTCACGAAACACCCCATTGAAATCTATGGGAGCTTTGTTAATGTTCCAGATACAGATTTTGTCTATGTGAACTTTTAAATTTATGGGTATGGTTTTGAGAAGAGAGAAACTGAGCGCTTGGCTTTGGGATTCAGACTGAAATTTTTGGGACAATTTTGCTGGCTGTCTTCTGATGCAGGAGGAGGAACCCTCTCTTATCCAAAAGCCATGGCATAAGACTTCATGGAGTCTGCCTTGGCGAATGATGACAGCTGGTTGCTTTTTAACATTGGTCCCAGATTTCTTACACATTTCAGGTCATTTGTGTATTAAGGTGATCCTTGAGGCTGACACTAGAATATTTTTGAGCCACTGTTTTGATGGCTGAAGACAATGAGTCATCATCCTGGAGTCATTGGTAGCGGCCCACAGGCTGTATAGTACTCTTCATATGAGATACCAGGAATCTGTCTTCATGCTGGGGGCTGAGTTGCATCTTGCACAGGTGTAATAGTCACCTACTTCATTTATTTTTGATTCTGAACCAAAAGCAAGATCCAGAGTGTGCCCATCTATAGATATTGTCTGAAATCATCTGAGATAGACCCTTTGCTGTCAGGGCAGCAGTGAGATCCCAAGTCATCTGCATTCACCCTAAAGAATAAGCCTACATAGGTCAGATGAACTCATTCCACTCTGGAAAATCTGGTGTTTACTGAGGAGGACAATGCACTAACTGCCAATTTAACCATATCCACAGAAATCTGCAAACTAACCATGCTACTTAACTGGGTGGATTATTCCAACTATTCTTTTAATGTTGCTGAACCTTTTCAGGTGAAACATTGCTAGATTTAGAGCCGTGAGCTCCCAGAACATCTTTTCTGAGTTACGTTCTACTTGGGAACACTTGGCCCCACATGAAAACAATGACTGAGGCCTCCTAAAAGGAGGCACAAATAGTAAATGAGATTGTTAATTGCTGAAGTCTGTACTGTAACAAATTGACTAGAAATGTGGATTTAGAGAGATTGACATACTTTATTGTTCCAAACTCAATAAATTCCCTGTCCGCTTTAAGTCCTCAGCTGTAATGATCACATTGGGCTGACTCTGCTATTGGTGTTGCAGTCTCCCTGAACTATTTTGGAAAGTTTAAACATTTCTTGTGTGATTAAATGCACTTTCAGTAAATCAATCCCATAATAATTGTTGTTCAGGCGAGTTCATTATTTAGTTTAGTGTTTTAAATTACTGTTCTTCTTTAAAGGAGTCTTCTGACGTAATGGCTTCAACTAAATCCATTTGCCATACTCTAGCTTGTAATTACTTTAGATTTGAAGAATAAAATGAATGGCTTTATTATTAATCAGTAGCAATTTTCTCTCTGTTTTTAACCTTAGAATGGCCTTCGTTTGTGAAATAGTTTTAACAGTCTAGATGACAAAACACTTCCCCCCCCCCCCCTTAGTACAGAGGGGTTCAGTGAAAGCAATAAGATCTGTTTTTTCCCCACACATTTGTCATAGTGATCGTAATTGTTACTGTGCGTGTTAGCCTTACAGGGTGAACAAATTAGTTTGATATTGTATGCTGTCATCCTCTTGGTCTCTTTCAGTGCCTTCCTGTCTGGTCTTTTGTCTTTTAAATTGTAAGTTCCTCAAGATAGGACCTGCCTTTCGGTGTCTTTACAGTGGGGAGAGCATTGTCTGAAATGAATTGTAATATTTATTTAACTTTGATCTAGTGGACTGTGTGATCTACCTGTACTTAAGGATAATCTTGTACCCTGTTAGCTCATGCCAGATGAAAAGAATAAGGGCTTGTATATATGGTGATT
The DNA here is from genome assembly GCF_009764565.3 of Dermochelys coriacea. NCBI lineage: Eukaryota > Metazoa > Chordata > Testudines > Dermochelyidae > Dermochelys > Dermochelys coriacea. The sequence goes on from NC_050072.1 coordinate 5,865,541, forward strand.
TTAAGCGCACCAAGCTTGGGTGTAAATCTACAATGCTCTAGCTTGTTGTGCATCTGTGGACCCTGCTACCGTGTACTAAAAGATCTGTAGTATGCTTTGACCTACCACTCTTTGAAGGTCCACATAGCAAGCTAGTGTGCTGTAGATGTACACCCCACCTTGCTGCGTACTATCTTGCCCTATAGAGAAGCCCTAACTTACCAAGATTTTTTTTTCTCTTTCTACAATGTAGTATTCTACAGTTCAGTCTGTAGTCTTGTTGACTTTGCACTTATGGTGAGAGATCCATAGCCTTATACAGCCACCTTTTGTACTAGAATGCAGCTTTGAACACAGATAAATTGCTCTGCTAGCATGAAGCATCATTTGATTTCAGTGGAGCTCTGCATTGGTGCAGCAGTCCTTTCACATACAGTCATTTGTAGGGCTGGAATCTTGTTCAGCGTCTGGCCTTAATTTTAAATAGCGAGAGGCAATACTAATGGGAAGACATTTCCTGCCTTGGTGTGCTTATTACCATCTAGTGGATGCCAGAATAACATCTAATTTTCTGAGGATGATTGGAAAATGAAGAGGGATAATTGTGAAATGTTAGACACTGGATAAATCTCAGCTTTTAATTTCCAGAGGGGTTCTAAAGCTTCACCTTGCTATGCTGACATTACTTTTCCAGCTAGAATTGTGGTGATTGAACAAGAAAGTCAACAACTTTTTGAAAAACATTAGGGAAATAGAGCAACCAACCAAAGAAAAATACACTATTTTCCTGAGAAGTCTTAATTCCAGTGTTCTCCAAGAGGTCATTAAAAGTATAAATATAAAACTCTGGGTGGAATTTACCCAGACAGAAGAGTATCTCAGAACTCTACCATCTGTACCCTTGCCACTTAATTCTGTTTTCATTACACCTTCATGTTTTGGCTTCGAAAATAATAATTTTTATTCCATGTCCACGTTTTTCAACTCGCATACTAGAGCAAATTTCAGTTTTTAGAAATGCCTTTTTAATAGTGAAAATCTTTTTTTATTGGTGGTAACACAGCTGCTTGCATTGTAAATATTTCAAAAGTTTTGCATAAGAGTAGCCCTTCTTGGGACCAAAATTCCCCCAGGTTATAGCACAGGGAGTACAGTTGTTATAATAAAGATTACGTTGCTGAGAAGTTCCCCGCAAGGCCCCATGATGGTAATACCCCTATATTTTGTCTTTAAAGAAAATTGCTGAGAGGCAATGCTTTTTTTGGTGTGTGTCCCATTTTCATTAATGCATGGGAATTGATGGAGTTGCAGTGACTTGTAACAGTAATGAGTTCTAAACATAAGAATGCACTCCTTTCTAATAAGTGAGCACTGCTGGGGTTTAAAAGCGTACTAAATCAGTTGCTTTAGTATGAATTTATTAGTTTTTTTCCAGCATTAGCTTTAATAGTAGTTATTTACATAAGCGTACATCCCATTAACTGCCATCAGGGCTGGAAAACATGCTGAACTGTTCATATTTTCATATAATTATTGAACATAATGGTTTCATTTGCATTTCTAAACAGTGATGTTTCTGTCAGGCTTGGAAATAGTGTTTTTACGCAGTCCCTATTTCACATCCACTTATTTGACATCGTTAAATTTTATGCTAATGTGCTTCCCTAGAATATCATCAGTAGGACAGATGCTTGTGCTTTAATATACAAATCAGAGATGCTTTTCCCTCCCCCTTCCCTGAAGTGCAAAGGAAATTAAAAAAAGCATATCTGCACTTTTTAGATATAGTTTGTCTCAGTCTAAATAGCTGTATGAAGTAAAACTTCATTCTCAACCTTAGCAATCACTCTAAAATGTTTTTACAAATACCTTACTTAGGGAGAGTGAGGAATTTCATTTTCCTCGTGGAGGAATAGTACCCACGAAAGGGACTACTTTGTATATCAACTCACTTTTAATGTATAAAGCAAATTATCAATTTAAACAAACTTCACCAGATCTTGGATTTACCTTCTTAATAATTGACCACCATTGAACAGAGGCTGCAGGATTGGAGAAGATGTCTTTGGAGAAGATTCTTTTCTGAATAAAAGAAAAGGAGTACTTGTGGCATCTTAGAGATTAACAAATTTGAGCATAAGCTTTTGTGGGCTACAGCTCACTTAATCGAATGCATTCAGTCAGCTTGCGCTCAAATAAATTTTAGTCTCTAAGGTGCCACAAGTACAGCTTTTCTTTTTGCGAATACAGACTAAAACGGCTGCTACTCTGAAACCAGTTTCTGGATAGAAGACCAGGCAACTGAAATGCCCACAGAATCCTCTCATCAATTTGTTAGGTTTTTTTAAAACACAAAGTTGTCATAATCCTGTGGGCGTTGGTGAAATCACCACTTTAAGGGCTGTGGCTAATTAAAAGGTGGTGGTTACTTTTTATTATGTACTACGTTATTGGTGTGACATGTATATTCAAGAAAAGTTCCTGCTCCAAAGAGCATTGGGTCAAGCCCAAAGTTAAGACACTAAAAGCAGGATAAGATGACAGTGCAGGGAGGCGAGTGTCAATAATCATAACTAAATGATGAGAGGGGAATTTCAGAGTAAAAGATCACTCTTTTTATTTTACTCTTTTAAAAACAAAACAAAACACTCCATATTTGTTTCCTGTGAGCTCCCTTCCTCCACCTCTGCATTGACTGTGGGTCTAGAAACCAGGTTTCTGAAAGATGATGGCAGGTGCTCTTTGGTACAACCATAGTGTTTAATTATGTTGATAGGAATAAATAAGTATCCAGCTATGCAGGACATTGCTAGGAGGCAGTATGGCCTCATGGAATGGGCACAGGAGTGGGAACTAGCAACTCCTGAGTTCCATTTCAAGCTCTGCCACAGAGTTATTAGTGTGACATTGGGCAATTTAATTCACTTCCTTCTTCCACAAATGGAGATAGGACTTGCCTACCTTCCAGGGCATAGTGAGGATCAATATTTGTATATTATTCTTATTCAGTGCTGGCACTTAATAAATCATGTGCTAGGCCCTATAAAAGACAAAGATAAAGAAATTCCACAATCCCCAAAAACTCAAACAAAAAAGCTAGGATACAGGGAAGATCAAAGAAGAGAATACATCAAACAGATTTGTCATTGTCTTTGTTTTTTATATAAAACTGTCTCCCTTCTTGTGGAAATTGTGGAAGAAGTGATTATCAAGGAGGGAACTGAATACAGATGGGGTGGTGGGTTGGTGAACTGGAAGGGAAGAGGTATTTTATGTATAAGGAGCCATGTGGGCAACTATGATGGTTATAGTGGGTGACATACACTGAGGGGTTCTGGACTTGTGAGAACGTCTGTTGTTGTTTATATACAATGAACACCTTGCTAGTTGCTTTGCAGACAAGTATGGAGATAAGATCCCTCTCTGAAAATACTCGCAATATAGGACCTAATTCTATAAAGAGATCTGAGCACTACAACCATGCTAAGTACTATGGCAACTGTTTTTTGCCAGCATAAAAGTACAGTCAGGAAAAAAAGAAAACCAAAAATACAAATCTGCTTCTGTTCTTTTCAGACTGTCCTCAAAATAGACTTCCAAAGAACACCCAATTCTGAGCTGCAAATAAAGTAACTACTCTTTTGAGCTAACGGTTGCAGCAGGTTTATTAGAGCTGGCTCTTTGGAGCCAGGATACTCTGTTTAAGCTTTGGTTCTAGAATTAAAGTGAGATCATCCTACCAAGTGGGCTGTAAATTGACAAGTCTAGCTGTTAATTTCAGCTAGAGTACTGGGAAGTGTGAAGAGGGCATTTGCAGCATGCAAAAGAGACTGTTGTACTGCAGAGATTCTGAGGTGACCTGTTGTCAATTTATCATTATAATCCTGGAAAGAGGGCTCTAGGTAATTGGCAAGTATCCTTATTTTAGTATGCAGCCATAAAAAGGTAAAGTACTATGATTTTTAAGATCAGAAGATTAACATTTTGCCTTAAATAAAATATGATTAACTGGCACAGAATTAAAAGTAATAGAACTGAAATATTCAAACTATGCCTCTGAGATGTCAGATTGTGCATAAGTGTGACAGTTTAACTGCTAAAGTGATTTAAAAATGAACTAGCTGAAGAATGTATATACAGAGTATTGAGAATAAAATGTTATAGAACAATCACAGCTATCAAAACTCACTCAAACACTCTCATTTTTAAAAGCCAGGGAATCAAAAGGTAAAGCTGTCTACATGGGACTGCAACCTGTCTGTGCTAATGCAGGTGCAGAAAAAGTGAGTCAGTATGCTATATTGGCATCCCACACTATGATTTTAATCCAGCCAGATGATTTTTATGCTTGGGCTTAATTGCCAAGCCAAAACTAGTCTCTCATTCATCTACCTCCAGCAAAGGGAAAAAATGACTAACCCAAGTAACTCTCATCTTTTTTCTATGGTCTGCAGCAAGGGAGGCTTCTCAGTATCCCAGTACTGCTTCATTTCTGGTAGATGGGTGTGCACTTGGAGAGATGAAGCCACGCACTTGTTAGCATATGATTATTTAAGGTGTTGTGCAGCTCTGCTGTGAAATTTGATTCTGTAAAAATGGCACTGTAGGGTTGCATGTTTGTCACTCATTGATTTCCATCTGTAATGTGCTTTTCTTACAAGTAAAAATAGGTTTTCTAACTACTACTCTTGCAAACTCAACATGGACTCTAAAAGACGAGCTGTCTTCTCATGAATGGCTGGAGATAAGGTTCTGCAGTCCCAATTAGGAATTCAATAAAACCTGTGTGATTTATTTTCAGTGGGTTTGTACAGGTGTAAGTTATTGAAGCTTAGTAAGCAATTCTGTTGATGCACAATACATCTTACACTTCCTCTTAACGGCTTATGTAACTTATGCCTGCTTGGTTTGGCACTCTGTCCTGTTCTAGTGGTGTTTAGAACAGCTAGAGATTGATGATCTGCAACAGGCTTGGCTAAGTGAGAAGTGTGTCTTGGCTCTGGCAGATTTAAATATCATAACTCCTGCTTTACGATTCAGAGGTCCCAGGTTTGATCCCAGTTGCTGACACCGAGTCTGTAAGTGTTACAAAGGGGGAGGAGGGTTGTTCAGGATTTCAACTGGGGTGTCTCTAAAGCTCAGGATGTGCTTCCCCAGCCAGGAAGAATATGTAACCCATGCCTGCTTGATGTGGCAATCTTCCCCCTTCTAGTAGTGACTAGACCAGCTAGCAGTTGATGAGCATGCAACAGCCTTGGTTAAGAGAGCTGTCTTGGCTCATATAGTAGAGATTCATGTATTAAGCTTCAGAGGTCCCAGGTTTGATCCCAGCCACTGACAGTGTTACACTAATGAGTTAAAAAAAAGTAGTAAAAATGCTTGGTAGTCACTACAGTCAGCAGGTCTGACTTTGAATACAGACAAGGAAGAGATCAGTGGGGTAGAAAGTTCCTGTCTTTACATAATCACATCTCAGGATAGAACCATATGCCAGTGATTATCTAAAGTGATTATCTGAATAGGGCCCTACCAAATTCATGGTGGTCTTTGGTAAATTTCATGGTCTTAGGATTTAAAAAATATTAAATTTCATGCTTTCATATATTTAAATCTGAAATGTCGTGGTGTTGTAACTGTGGGTGTACCCAAAGGTAACTGTATGTGGGGGGGATGGTACTGCAAAGCTAGTGTAGGGGTGTCATGGTACTGTGCCCAGCTCTGAAGGTGGTGCAGAAGTAAGGGTGCAATACATTGACCCACTTTGCAATAACCAGTTTTCATGGTCCATGACATGTTTTTCTTGGCCATGAATTTGGTAGGGCCCTAGTTATGAACGGAGGAGTTAAAGTCTTAAGGGGACATGAACTTTTCCAGTTATGTTTGAGTTCTTTCTTTGTTTCAGGTTTCACATCTCAGGAGAGAGATCTCTCTCTTGTTTGTTATAACTATTATCCCATAAAAAGAAAAGCAGTACTTGTGGCACCTTAGAGACTAACAAATTTATTAGAGCATAAGCTTTCGTGAGCTACAGCTCACTTCATCGGATGCATTTGGTGGATTTTTCCACCAAATGCATCCAATGAAGTGAGCTGTAGCTCACGAAAGCTTATGCTCTAATAAATTTGTTAGTCTCTAAGGTGCCACAAGTACTGCTTTTCTTTTTGCGAATACAGACTAACACGGCTGCTACTCTGAAACCTGTTATTATCCCATAAATATTATTTTTAGCCACATCAGGCATAATTGTCAAAAGCAACTAAGTGACTTATTGTCCTAAGTTTCCATTGATTTTAGTAGTCACTTAGGTTCCTAAGTCACTTAGGTGCTCTTGAAAATTTTACCCATCTCTTAATGTTTCAGAATAAAACTCAAGTGAATGTGGCTCTGACTTTCAGCTGTCACTCAGGTATCATGAGGCCTTGCTGCTCTGTTCCAATGCAAGTAGACATATTAAACTTGCCAAGGCTTTGTGAGTTACCCCATCATTGGATGGTGGCTTATAGTTAATTTTTTTGTTCCGATGGTTTGGGAATCTATGTACAATTTATGAATTTTAATTGATTTTATGAACTCTATGTACGCTGTATAACCTTCAGTGTGTATTGAATCAGCCATTTTCAAGGACCATGTCACGCTCTGTCTGGAAGCAGCTGTAGTACAACAAGAGAAGTAGTGACATGGAATGACTTAGCACTGGTAAAAGAATAAATATGCTAAAGAGATTGGCCAAGCTAAAGGAAGCTAGTTCTCCCAGGTTGTCTGTAGGGTTGGGAGTTGGAATAATGGAAATTCCTCAGCAGAGGAGGAGAACAAAGTAATAGGCTGCTGTTTAAAAATATACATGCTTTCTGAGCTAAGGGCAACCATTTGTGTGCTGGACCTGAACAAGAGGGGCAGAGAAGAGAGAGAGAACCTGAAGGCTGAGCAGGAGAAGGGTCTTGGGACTCTGGAAGGACTGACCAAAAACCCAAAGGGCTCTTCGAGTGGTGAGGACACTGGAAGGAGGTTTTTGGATGGATCTCTTTATTCATAGAGAAAGCAGAGACAGTGGCTGTGTGTGTAGGAAGTTAATTTCCCTTGAATGATTAAATTGTAAACCAGAATACTGACTAGAATGGAACTCTGGGAAAGTGTGTGCTTCGTCTACTATGGGGAGTTGGAGAGTTCAGTACTGGTCTTGGGACCTACAGCAGCTGAACCATGGAGGTCCCATTTCTGAGAAGGAGTACCAAACTGGGAGTCTGCACTCCAGGAGTGAGTCTGAGAAGCTCTAAGCTTGGACTCTGCTCAGATTTAGTGGATTTAGAAGCACACGGGATCCAGTATCTGGATCCAAATGTAGCAATGTGGTGAGTATCTGCAGGGAGAGCTTGACTAGGTCTGTGATGTGGTCCTAATTTCTTGCTTTTCTGTTCCCTTTCATTTGTGTGACCACCAGACTGATCCCACAGTCATATTTATGAAAGTTTTTGGGGGAGTGATTTCTATCATTTGATAGGGTCTCTAGCTGGTTTGGAAAAGGTCAGTTACATCATGGGTAAGTTTAAGTTCGTCAAACCACGGTATGCTTTAGAGGGGCTTTTAGCATTTCTTTTTTGCAGGAGGTGTCAAGTATCTTGGTTAGGAATCCTATATGCTTTCATTTCTGTTTTAGCCAGAGTTGCAGGTGCTGGCTTGGTTTTGCTGTAGTTCTTCTAAGACATCACGTTGGGTGAAAGGTCTGAATTCAGAGAAGGAAGGTATATTGTTGGACCTACGTTTATCATATGGTTTCTGGTGTCTCAAGTTAACCACTGATGTTGCTACCAGTGGTTTCCTGGCCGTAAGAATCTTGCTCCTGAAGAGAACAGTATCAAGATGGTCAGAAGTCTGGGCTACTGTGCAGCTATGAGATGATTTCCATTGTATGCATTTAGCAAATCATTGTGTTCTATCAAATTATATGTTAGGATCTCTGAGGCAGAGACAAGTCTTTCCATTAATACTTCTCCTTATGGTGCTCAGTAGTTAAGAGGCACCATAATGCCTATGTTGATTTTTCTGGTACACTGGCAAGCATTGCCTATCATAGAGTAAGATAAGTCCTTTAAGAAAAAGCATATGTTGGCAGGAAACGTGGAGATCAAAAGAGGCTCCCCAAAATAAGTGTGGGTGGCAGAAAGATGAGAGTTCGTGAATATGGAGCAGAAAGTCTTACAGTCTGTACCTCATACTACCTAACACTTGGGAATTATTTCCTTTTATTTAGCAGCCTTTTCTGCATTCTTGGGATTGAGACACCTATTTTCATGGTGGTAGATTCTCTTCAGTGCACAACTGACATGTAGACTCATGTAGTTGAAACCAGTGAGAAGGGGGAAAGTGCTGAAAGAACCAGTAAGGTTTGTATTGGTTCAGTATGGCCAAATGCCATCCCTAGATGTTCGCGTGGGTGCAATATTTACCCAGGACATTCATTCGTCCATCTCAAGTAGAGAGAATTTGCGGCAGTTTCCTATCAGCATCTCTATTTCAAACTAGTCTCTCTTAATTGACACACAAACAATTTCTCAGCTAACATTTAACAAAAAAGTTGAACAGAAAGTTCTGCAATTTGTATTCCATTTAAAGAGTCACTGTTTTTCTTACTGCTTGGAATAGATGTAGACAATACTGAACTCTTTTTGTATTGCTAGGGGCTTACGTTATGTGGTTCACAGGTTTGATCCTTAACTTATTGCTGGCAAACTGAATTGAAGTTAATGCTTTGTCTTCAATAAAACTTCAACTTTGAGGGCAAACAAAAGTATGTCCTGCAGCTTTAGTAAGTGGTGCTTCATATGTCATTTTCCAACCTCTTTTGACAGGGCTTTACTCCTTAAGACTCTCTGAGAGAAATTGTTTTTGGTTGGTGTCAAAGCTTTTATTCTGATGGAGGTAAAAAAATGAAATCTAGAAGTTCATGGAGCATAGTGAGGAAGTTTTGCAATGATTATTATACCAAAGACTAATCAAGAACTTATGTGAGGTTATTTTTTTCTCAACCTTTCAGTCCAGTTATGAGTTAGCCTGGGACTTCCACTCTAAGCAAGATAGACCCCAAATCCCTACTTACTTACTGTATGTGTATCCTGTGAGTTTCCCTGACATACAGACAGTTTAACATCCTCTGGTACAAGCCTATTAAACTTTCAGAATATTTAGATAGTATATTGCTGCTCTTTTTTTTCATACGAGCAGATTTTGCCACTATCTTGCTTCTGTTGGTACCACCCTACAGTAGATACACACATGGAATACAGGTAATGGTATTACATTTGTGCCATTGTAGTTAAAGGTCATTCATCCTTTCAGTGTTTAAGCTGTGGTTTACAGGGGTGGTTTGGTAGCTCATTGGAGGGAAAATATTGGTTTGGAGCAACCAGGAAAAAGCCATGTTTCATTAGTATTTAATAATATTAAAGGTGCCTTTAAAGTGGTAGCATTGATTTAAAAATCATATCAAAATTTTATCTGTGATTCTGTTAACATCTTAGATTGCATTAAATATATTTTTAAACTCCAATTTATTTCTCTCTGTGCTGTGGACTTCGTGTATTTGTCTCAGCTTCGATAGTGAAGTCAGTTTCAGTTACTCTCCTCAGGTTTACTGTGTGGCACACACTGTAGAAGAAATGCCTCTTTGGCTAAAAATCAAGCATTTGGTGTGCTGAGATTACCATGACTAGCATAAAAACAGCAGTTTTACTGCTACCTTGCCCTAATCTGTCTTCCCAGATGTTTTGTTTTAGCCAACTGTAGTATCTTGTCGAAGGTGAAAATAAATAGCTATATGGTCAGGGACAATCTTACACAAATATGTGTGTACAGTGCCTAATATAGTGAAGCCTTTATTTTATTTTTATTTTATTTTATTAATAATTATTTTTTAATAAAGGGGAAACCTTTTTACTGGTAATGCTTATTTGTATAATATCTAAATTTAGGCTAGATTTGAGTTGACTATGTATAATGCCTTTACATTAGACTCGTAAACATTGAACTGTTAAAAGTTCATCTCCCAAAAAGCCTACAGTCTGAAGGTGAAGATGCAGTAATAGAGAACAATATAGAAAGGTCTTTTAAATCATAGATGTCTCATGGATCAGATGGGCCTTCGGGAGGTTTTAGAAGCAGAAGATGGAAGGTAGCTGGCAAATACTGGCTCATGTGTTGTCCCTTACTGAAGTAAACTCTTGGGAGGAAGCTCTAAGAAAGAAAATCTCGAAGAGTTCCTTGTGGAGTTTCTTTTGTATTATTCTGTGTGTGTGTGTGTGGGGGGGGGGGGGCAATATGTGAAATAGCGTGTTGTGGGCCCTGAGGGATACGGTTATGGCAACCACAGAGATGTACGTAAGGCCTTGTGCTTTTGTGTTGGCTCTAATTTAGAGCCCCTACCCAGGCTGTCTGGAAATACAGCTCAGGTCCAAAGAAGCCAAAAGGGCTGCCAGACTCCCCGCTCTAAAGAAAAGATCATTCAGACCCAGGCTGTATGATCTTTCACCTAAGCTGTGCCAGAACGGACAGGGAATGGGGCATGTCCTGACTTGCTTGTTTTTCCCTGTGACGGGTTCCCTCCCCCTGACCCCCCGCCTCAGGGTGCCACCTGGGACTAGTTTACCACCGAGCCTGCCTGTCCCACCAGCCTAGGTTCCCTTTACACTGAATTGCTGAGGCAATCCAGCCAAACTCTCCCTCTGGCTTCAGACTGCACTTTACCAGCACACATACAGGTAGGGATACACACAGATACGCTATAGCTCAGTGGTTCCCAAACTGGGGTTCGCGAAATGTTACAGGTGGTGCTTGGGGAAAAAATTCCCTAATGGCGGACAGAGCTGTCCCTATGGACCCCAGGCAGCCTGGGGCCAGCAGCCCGGAGCTCCTGGACTTCCAAGACCTAAGCAGATCAAAGCAAGCATATCTATCACACTGAGGAGATTTAAATTTCAAGACTCCTTATAAGAAGTGGAAAGAGATGTGGATATTTTTTTCGGTTTTTAAAATTAAATAGGCAGCTAGTATTTTTAAATTATTATGAAGAACAGGTTTAAGCTTTGTAACATGTGTTGTTTGCCTGGACAGCCTGAATTGCCTGAATGCTTGTGTAGGAGGAACTCTGAGTTGGCTTCTTAAATACTTCATGCCGTTTCACATCTGATACTCCTTGATGAAACATAGGAGCTTTGTCTTAAAACAGGCTTATTCAAAGTGATAAAAGCTACGAAAATGAGATCTTGGAAGAATGTTGCCATTTTCATAATGTAATAAAAACACTGTAATGAATAATTAATAATAATTAGTGTGTAGTAAGCATGTCATAAAAACAAATTTTATATTTCCAGGATCACTGCTTTTATAATTTTATACTCTGGTAAAGGAGAAAAATCCCTAGAAATATTCATTTTTATGAGGGGGTTCGTGAGACTTGTCATTTACTGAAAGGGGTTCACAGATTGTTAAAGTTTGGGAACAAGTGCTTTAGCTATACACACAGATGCTAAGATCAGCTTTGCATGGGAAGGCTCATCTAAGGAACTGCCCAGTACTCAAGTGCACCCCCCTTTGGAATGTGTAAACCCAAAATTATACTGTCTTGCGCTGCACAGAGAATTTACAGCATAAGCTCATGAAATTCCCCCCGCCGAGATACACAGCTTTCTGCCCCAAGTTATGGTTTCCACACACACACTGATTTTAAACAAAACAAGTTTATTAACTACAAAAGATAGATTTTAAGTGATTATAAGGGATAGCAAACAGATCAAAACAGATTACCTAACAAATAAAACAAACATGCAATCTAATCTTAATATACTAAAGAAACTGGTTATAAGTAGCAAATTCTCACCCTAAATGTTGTTTTAGGCAGATCGCAGAGATTCTTGAAGGCAAGCTGCACTTGCAGCTTAAAGCTTCAGATATTCCATTCACAGGCTAAATAACCTTCTAGCTTAGGCTCAGTCCTTCTCCCCTAGTCCAGTCTTTTAGTTCTCATGTGTTTCTAGCAGTTCTCTTTCTTGGGCAGGAGTCAATGAAGTACAAACCTTGATGATGTCACTTCTCGGCCTTAAATAGTTTTTGCATATGGCTGGAATCCTTTGTCTCCCAGTGTGATTCCTACCCCTAGTTAGTGGAAAAATACTAGTATCATCATGGAGTCCAGTACCAGGTGACTTGGTCACATGTCCCTCTAGTGATAACTCAGACGCTGTTTGTAGCATACCCAGGAAGACATCCCAGTGGGAGATAATTAGCATCTTCAAAGACCTATTGTTTTCCCTAATAATCCTTCCCAACAGGCCATCCAGGATGATTGCATTCTGTCTAGTGGATGTTCCCCAGGTGTAAACACATTTATAATAGATGCACAGACAATATTTCTAACTTCAGATATAAAAATGATACATGCATACAAATAGGATAATCATATTCAGTAAATCATAACCTTTCCAATGATATCTCACATGACCCATCTTGCATAAAATACATCTTAGTTATGCCATAATCATATCATATATAACCATATCTCTATGAAGAATATGGGGGGCAGTGTCAGACTCCCCACTTCCCCCATCCACCACACCCCTTGTTCATGTAAGGTGTAATGCTGTGAAGAGTGCCACAGGCAATGCATGCAGAAAATGCCTACCATTCCTGCAATCCAAATCTGTTCTGGTGGACTGTGACAACCCTGATCCATATAAATTAATAGGACAATACAAGTAGTTCTGGCTAGAAAATCATTCACTTATGAAATTCAGAGATCAATGTGTGTTATGTTCAGTGACTGGGTTCAGCAAGCTGCTTCTTTATTCTGCTTTCCTTGCCTTCTGTTCCTCATCTATCTTCTTACTGCTGCTTGCTAATTCACAATAGTTCAGTAGTATTGAATTTGGCACAAGAATGGGGAAACTTTGCCTTCTTCAAGTAGCGTCTCTTTGGGTGTTCTACTTCCAGAGTGCATAAGCCTCTAGAGCCCTTGATCAGAGATTTTTCCGTTAGCAGTGTCCTTTCATGCTGCACAGGCACCCTGTGGCTTGTTGTGCTGAACACTGAGGCTATGTAGGGATGTGCAGGTGAACAGCCCTCAGTTTCCTTCTCAACTGCCTCAACTTGAGAAGGAGCCTTGACACGTCCTCCTTGAGTGTTGTTTGTTTAGATTAGTTGAGCGATTCTCAAACTTCATTGCACCGCAGCCCCCTTCTGACAAGAAAAATTACTACTTGACCCCAGTGCCCTGTGTTATCCGATGAAGTGAGCTGTAGCTCATGAAAGCTTACGCTCAAATAAATTTGTTAGTCTCTAAGGTGCCACAAGTACTCCTTTTCTTTTTGCGAATACAGAATAACACGGCTGCTACTATGAAATCAGAATAGTTAGTATTTTAAATAAAAAATGCATTACAAAGCCATATCCATGAAAAGTAGCCACTAACTATTTTAATTCACAATACAATCACAAGACAATCTTTATATCCAGTAGTAAAAAATAAGTTAAATATGCACCTAATGGGAGAGGTGAGTTTGCATTGATAAACACAAATCCTTGAAGCAGGGCTCTTTGTGGCTGAGGTAAAGACGGAGGTCATCTTCAACAGTGAGACGGGTCCTGTATTTTTTTTTTCAGTAAAGTCAGTGCTGAAAAGCAGGCTTCATGCAGGAATGTGGATGAAAATGGCATGAGAGCTTTCAAAGCTGCAGATGACAGCTCTGGATATTCTTCTCGCACAGAAATCCACATAGCAAGAGGTTGTTCAGAATATCTCGGCATCAACGTCCCATCACAGGAAAGATCCATTAATGTTTCTTTCAGTGTAAGTGACAAAACAGCACTTGCAGCTGCTTCTGCATTAAAGGGATTTCTAATCCATGCCTCTGTTTTCCAATTCTTTTCAGGGAAGTACTCCTGAAACTGAAGTTTAAGGCTTTTCAGGTGGCTGATAATGGATTGCAGGTCATGTTTTGGCAAGGCATTTTCTTCCAAAAAGTCATCCAGTAAACAAAACGCTTCAAAACTGCCACTGTCCACAATGCCACAAGCATACCACAAGGAAAGTTTCTTGATCCAACTTTCAATTTTCTCAGTGAGAGAAAAGACAGAAGCATCTTGTACTTGAAGTGAGGTATTCAATGCATTTAGACGTTCAAAAATTTCTGCCAGGTAAGCTAGCAAAGCAAGCCACTTGATATCTGCAAACTTTTCAGCCAGTGGGGAATCTTTGTCTGAAAGAAAAATGCTCACTTCCTCTCAGAGCTCAAACTGATGATTGAGAACTTTTCCCCAAGATAGCCACTGAACTTCTTTATGGTAAAGTAACTGACAGTGCTCAGCTCCCATCTCATTACACAAAATTCCAAACTTACACTTGTTGTGCTACTCTTGATGAAGTTGGCTATGTGAACAGCTTCATTGATCACTTGTTTTAGAACGTGTGGCATTATTTTGCAACTAGGGCTTGCCTGTGTATGATGCAGTGAGTCCAAACTGCTTGCGGTGCAACGGCCTGCACTCGGTTGACTAGCCTGCTGTTTCTTCCTGTCATTGCACAAGCACTGTCACTGCAGATTCCACAGTGCTGTCACTCCAAGTCAGAATCAGAAACAAAAGCATTCCAAAGTACCAAGAGCTGTTCCCTTATAGCATGCTGTGGTAATGACCTGCAGAACAGAAATTTCTCTAGGAGTTTGTTGTCATTCTCAAACGTTACGTATGTCAGCATTTGAGCAGCACTTGACACATCCGTTGTTTCGTCAAGTTGAATGGAAAAAAAGGGACTTTGCCAAAATCAAGCTATCGTTTGTTCAGTCCCGTCATTTGCCATACCGTGAATGCGCCAGGCAAGAGTATCATTAGAGATGGGAATTGAATCAAGTTGAGTTGCTGCACCTTGTCCCATCGTAATAAATACTTTCTTGGCACATGGTACAAAAAAGTTTCTCTAATAAGTGTGTGGTATCCCAGTTTTAGCTCTCCAGCATGACACCGCAAAAGATGCCCCAAAGGCTCTCTCATTTGCTTTGGCTGCCATTCTCAATACTATTTTCTGGCTATTTAGCTCGCCCAGCTTTCGCTGAAAAAAATCAAGTGATTTTGCTTGAAGAGAACTGTGCCATGCGTGTCTGCAAGTGCTGCAACATTTTAGATGGTTTTAAGCTCTCCTTTGTCAGAACTTCGCCACACACCGTGAACTGTGGCTGTAGATCCTTCTGAAAACCAATCCATGGAAATCCATATTCCAAATATTTTGGACCGTATTTGCCGTTTCTTGGCATTTTACTGCTGTTTGGATCCTCGTCTGCCCTTTTGCTGCAAGTGGCAATCGACTCCTCTTCAGTATTCCCCTTTCCTTCACTTTTCTTCAGAAAACAGTCCATTGTAAAAATTACTTCTGCAGCAACTTTCCACAATGGTTTCAACACAACTTGTGCTGAGTGGGCTGCCAACTAAATACAGGTGCCTGAGTACATGAAGTACCTCAGGAGGTGAAAAACAGGGCAGTTGCAGGGCCGCAGGCACTGGGGGCAACACCAAACAAATCTGCTTGGGCTTGAAGTCCTGCCCGGGGTAGGCCTTAGGCACAAGCTTCAGCCTCTAGTCCTCTGCAGAGCTGTGGACTGGGGCTTCAGCTGCCTCTGGAGATTCAGGCTGGCTGGGACTTCAGCCTCCCTTCACGCGTGGACCTCTGGGCTGGGGATTTCTGCCCTGTCGACCCCATCAAAATGCAGTTGCGACCCACACTTTGAGAACCCTGGTATTAGTTAGGATAGTTAGTTGCTAGTGATAGCTATAGTTAGTTAGTGAGAGAAAAGTAGTGAGAGGATTGTTTTGCTCCTCTCTCTCCCCAGGGAGATTTCAGAGTAGCAGCCGTGTTAGTCTGTATTTGCAAAAAGAAAAGGAGTACTTGTGGCACCTTAGAGACTAACAAATTTATTAGAGCATAAGCTTTCGTGAGCTACAGCTCACTTCATCGGATGCATTTTCATGCATTTGATGAAGTGAGCTGTAGCTCACGAAAGCTTATGCTCTAATAAATTTGTTAGTCTCTAAGGTGCCACAAGTACTCCTTTTCTTTTTCCCCAGGGAGACTTATTTTCCCTAGCAGGACATGCCTGGCTCGCCAGGTTTCAAATGCTCTCTCTTCTGCTGAGAAGCTATACCTGAGTGCAATGACTACTCTAAATGTGTCCGTTGCTTGGGGGAATCCTAGGTCTATCAGAAATGCAACTTCTGCCAGGCCTTCAAGTCCAAGGCAAGAACGAACAGGGAGATAAACTAAGACTTTTGATGATGGAATGTTCCCTTTGACCAACTTCTGAGTCAGGTCAGGAGACCCCCTCGTATATCTGTCTCTGGATGGATCCCGGTGCACCTTTAACTTCAATGCAGCCTTCCCCTAAAAAGGGAAAGAGTTTTGAGGTTTCAAGGAAGACTTCCAAAAAGAGGAGCACGGACTCTTATCTTAAGGAGACAGCTCTGGAAAAGCTCAGGTCCTCTATAAGATCTACAATTTCCGAAGCCTCGACCTCTTGGCTCGGTACTGTTGAGACAAAGTATTCTTACTCTGGTACCAGTGAGGCTGGAAAGTTCTAGAGCTCAAAGGAGAGAGACAGCTCTGACAGAGCCTCAGTACCCTCTGCCAGGGACAAAGAGGGCAAGTGTAAGCACTCCGGACTGGCACTGTGGGGCTTAGCCCCCTTGTCCGTACCTAACCATTTGGCACCCTTAGTACCAAGCAAGCTCAGGTGCCAGACACCTTCGACGCCTATATCATTATGCTCACTCTCCGTGATACTGTTGGTTTCAGCTACTGTGTCAGTACGGATCTCCTACTTGGTATCGAAAGATTTCAGATACATGAAGGACTTGTCTGTAACACACAAACCAGGATTCTCACTCTTCATCGTACTGAGCATCTCTCAGTACAGAGACCCCAATCTCCAGACCACCATCTTCCAGTACTGCAGGACTTTCCACCTTTTTCTGCAGGCACTCCTCCACTGGATGACATTGAAGAGAATGAAAGAGCCTTCCATCACTCCCTCACTTAAACTGCCCTTCCTGTCCCTCGTTAGGGACTGTTCTCATGAGCTTTTATTGAGAAGAGAAGTGAATTCTCTCCTATGATTCGGAGCAATGGAGCTGGTCCCTCCTCCTCGCAAGGGTCGGGAGTTTTACTCAAAGTATTTTCTTGTGCCAAAGAAGGACAGAGGGTGGAGGCCAATCTTAGATCTAAGACTTCTAAACAAGTTTTTAGTCTCAAAAGTTCAAGATGGTGACACTGGCAGCTGTAATTTTTTCACTGGAGAAAGGGGATGGGTTTTCATCACTTGACCTATAAGACGTCTATTTCCATATAATGATACATCCATTGTGCAGGAAATAGCTATGGTTCACTATACGTCAGGATTATTTTCAATACTGAGTGCTTTTCTTGACCCCAAAGGTCCTGGCAGTAGTGTCTGTTTACCTCCAACAAGAAAGGATCCTAATCTTCCCATCCATCGATAACAGGCTGCTCAAGGCCACTCCTATAAAGCAGTGCTGTCTTCCTGGGTTGGCTCAGAACACCCTGTTCTCCAGTCAAAGACGCCTTGGACAGACAGTGATGATTCCTCTACAAGTGTGGAACTCCCTCCACTGGTGGCTAAGAGCAGACTTGCTGAGAGACATTAGACTCCTAGTACAACCACGTGGTACTTTATCTTTTATTTAAACCTCAGCTGACTCTTTGCTCTTTTAATAGAGGCATAGACTGTATTGCCATAATGCCAGTTTTCCTGTAGTTTTATCCTGGCAATCTGTTGGATGCAGTATATTTCGCTTAAGCAGAAATGATGTATGAGGTGCCCTGCAATATTTTATTTCCACAGTGTAAGAAAATGTAAGAAAACTCTGATTATGTGAGAGTAGTCTTCAAAAAAACAGGTTTCCTACAACGTTTCTGGATTTCAAACCAAACTCTATTGCAATGAAATAACTGGATGTACAAAAGGACCTTAATCGAATCATAGTGGAGAGAGTCAATCTTGCTGCAAGGGCAGGATGTAGTACTTAGCTGATATTTATCTTGTACTATACTAGATCTTAAATGAAAGACCAAATTTTTAATAGTTCCTGCTTTGTATTGTATTCAGTTTTGATTTTCATCATTTGATGAGACTGGAATAAAAGACCACTTCAGATTTTTTTTTTTATTTATCTCCCTCTATTGTCAGAACTGCCAGAGAAAATAAAAGGAATGGCACATAGTCCCTCCTGATCTCCTTCTGTCATGCCTATAAACTGCAGCAGTTATTAGGAAAACAGAGATGTAAAAACATCTAGTCCTTCCCCAATTCACTCCAGCAACCAGAGGGGTGTGCTTTTTAGTACTTTCTGGTCCTTTGCCTACTTTAATTTGAAATGTCTCCAAAGGTTAGACTTCTACCACAGCTTCTTGAAGACTTTGTTGCACTCCTAACGCCTTGTCTGGACTAGGAATTCGAACTTTTTCTAACTGAGCCAGTTTAAGCACAAATGGTTAAGTGCGTCCATTGCTGATACAAATTCTGAGCACATCGAGGTTTTGCTCTGTTTCCTCACTTGTGGTGATCTAAAGTGCTGCAGTCGCAATGCCCTTCAGGTTCCTATCCCCTACTTTTTGGCACAACTCCTAGAAACAGTAGATTCTGGGAAATTTCAAAAAAGCCATTGGGAGTAAGCAGTTGGTGCAATTGCACTGGCCTATAGCCTTTATCTACACAGCCATTAACACCATGCAGACTGAAATGTTGTTTGGACATAAGTAAATATAGTTCAAGTGATATTGGAGCATTTTTGTGTGGACATGTGGCAATTCACAAATATGCTGGGGTGGCAAAATGTTTTTTAGAAGGATAAATTTCTGTAATGTAGACAGGACCTAATGGATCATCTCATTTTTTCCCCTGATAACGTGCTTAATTTTTTTTCTTAATTTCCTCTTTTGATTAAAATCCTGACTGGTGGTGAGACTCCTGTTAAATGCTTGTGCACCTCAGGCTGGGAGAAAATGGAAAGTTAGCTTTAAAATATGAGTTTAACTTGGTTTGACACGTTAAGGCTCTTATCGTCTCATAACTATATATGAGTATGTAATGTGAATGCTGTACATATATTTTACATTACTGAGTGTACACAGGTGCACATTAACAAAATATTGATGAGAATACAGTCGGGAAAATACCTGAAAAAATGAAAAGCAGAAAAGAAACGGGAGACCAGCTGACAAACTTGAAATACACAAGTGCTTCCAGCCCATCTCTGTAAGTGTCTAGGATGGTATAAGGGAAACAGACTGCTAGGGACATAGAATGTATTTCCTATTCAAAAAATGCAAGATCTCCATAAAAGTTAAATAGCTCCTGAGAAAATTGGTTGTTTATAGAAATAAAATGTATGGTTCAACAGGAAGAGGTATTTATGCTTTTAAGGATGAAACTGAAACGTTTCTTCTTGTGTGTTTGTATATATATTATCCCACCCTCAGCTTTATAGTGTTGACTTTGTGTCTGGTACATAAATTCCTCCAGTTTTGATGACTTGAGTTTCTCTACCCATAAAATTCTGCTGAGTTTTATTTTGTATCTAAATGCCTAACTGTAATTATTGAATTTCTTTTGTTTATATGTACATTAGAAGTCTTATTACTTAACAGTTTACATCGGGAAAAACTAGGGAAATGCATGTCATATTTAAATCAGCATTAAATAAAGCCATGTGTTCTATACTTTTGGGGCGTAGTTTATGCTTGTACAGAAGGATATCCATTAATTAGGATAGCTTAACATAGCTTTACTTGCTGTTAATTTGTTTAAGTGCATAGATTTGAAGAAATTGGTGTCAGTTTTCTAGCTGTTGAATGCAACAGTGCAGAAGAGTTAGTGCTGTTTGTTATCTGTGTTTTGTCAAAGTGTGACTTACCACCTTGTTAAAGTCTTTTCCCTGAATTTTCAGCACACTAACAATTTTACATTAACATACTTACTTTATTTGGAGTAATCCATATGCATAAGCAGTTGTCCTAAATGCATCTTCAGTGATAGCGATAGGCTCAGATTCCCAGCCCAGTGCATTTCAGTGTTGTCTGCACGGACAACTATGGTTTCTTCAATAGTGTTCTTACGGGTGTGCTTCTTCTGGGTGTGCCTGTGAACTCATGATTGGAGATTTTAATCGACATTGTTGATGGGCCTGTACCCTAGATACCCTTGTTGTCAGTAGTATGGGGAGAGGGGAGATTGCCGGGAGGAGGTGGGGGGAATTGCCACCACTCCGTTTTCTTCTCAGCTGTCTGTGGCTTGAGGTGGAGTATTATGGTATCTGCTGTAGCTAGCTACACAGTTTCCTTTGTCTCTTATTTTTTTCTTCTTCCTTCTATCTTTTTTTCTTTGAGTTTATTTGATTTTCTGCTATTTAGCACAATTTTGTGCACTGTGGCTGTTTTCACCCTTCCTGTTTTTGTTTGCTCGATTTAGTCTACTATTCTCTGAAACCTGCAGGGTCTAAGTCACGCCCCCTCCCCACATCAGATCTGGTTATTCAGGGAGTCCCGGTGACTGTCACTGCTGCTGCAGTAAGCAGAGGTCCTGAGGGCCCTTTAGAACTGTCCAGATCCTCAAAAAAAAAAAAAAAAAAAAAAGAGATCCCATTCTTCACAGTGGAATAAGAGAAAGGAAAAGTCACCGTCTCCGAAACCTTGTGTCCTAGCACAGGTACCATTGAGGCTTCCACCCTCTCTGATAGTGAGACCCTCGCACCAACTAAAAAAGGCCATATTGCATATTGAGAAGCTGTCCGGTAAGTAACCTAGAGCGACACTGGTGTCGGCACCAGACTTGGTCCTTCAAGGTACGAAGACTCTAAAGCCAAGCTGAAATCATCATTGGTAGTGTCTTCTGTAGCCAGCTGAGAAGGACACACAGATTGCAACTCAATATCATGTCTAGTACCTGCCGATGTACTTACACCTGAGGGTCCCTATCTAGAGTCCCTGGTGCCATCCAGAGTTCTTTTCCACAGGGACCTTCAGATCCTAGAAGAACCTGAGTCATTATTGCTGAGGGGTACCAGGAGGCACTCCCCATGGGTATCAACTTTCCTCCCAAGAGTTGATCTACCCTTCATTACTACCACCTACAAGGGCAAGTTGTCCTCCTGTTATTGAGATGGTCACTGGCCCCACACGAACCCTTTAAGAGTACAGAGAGGAGAGAGACTTCCAGTCAGTACCAACATATTCTCCAGTACTGTCTTGCCAGGCAATTGAGTCTTGACTACCAGTACGGCTTTCCCTTCTGGTGGACATGGGGGATGACCCCTCATCTGATTCCTAGGTGTCTATACAAGGCTCCTTCACCTTTCCATTCCATCCTTGCTCCCTTGGGGTGCATCCTGAGGAAGAAACTCCCAGCAGGAGATATGCCCAGGAGCTTTGGCAATGACAACCTTGGGCCCTGCCCCCTTCTGTTATACTCCACCACAGTGGGCTTATTGGAACCTGCAATGTCTCATCTTGTAAGAGGGTACTCCAAGAGCAACTACCACTGTCCTTAGGTCCTGCGCCACAAGAGAAACTTACAGAGGAGCAAGAGCCAGAGGGAAGCAGAAGCACATCTTCAGACAAATCTTTCCCCCTAGCCAGATGACTGTTATGTCTTCCTCATCATCTTATACTGACAATCAAGGACTTTCAAGTTTGAAACAAATAGCAGAAACCTTAGAAATTCTGTTAGGAGATGCAGGAACCCCTACCTTCTCTGTTGGGCCTCCTCCATATCTGTTTCCTTTGTCCATCAGTGATGCTCTGCTGGCCCAAACCCCATATTCTATACCGCTTATGGGTAAACGGGCTGACAACAAATACTGTATTCCACTCAAAAGCCTGGAGTATTTTTGTACTCCCTTCCTACACCCAGCTCCCTGGTTGTCAAGGCCATTAATGAATGGTACAGGCAACTTTGATCCCATTCAGCATCACTTGGCAAGGAGCTGAAGTGGCTGGGCCTTCTGGATTGCAAGAGCTACTCCTCGGCTTCTTTGTAGTTCAGAGTAGCTTATGCCAAAATAAGGTTTGTTTGTTTTTTTTTTTAAACAAATTATTTTAAAGTTATCTTTTACTGAACTCTTGCCACAAGACCAGAGGAAACAATTTCAAGCCCTCATAATGAAGGCCAGACAATTACCAAAAGCATCTCCCCTGGCCTCACTTGATACCTCTGATACAGCTGCATGTTCTATGGCTATGGCATTAGTAATGCGCTGAACTTCTTGGCTGCAGTTCCAACCTCACCTGGCAGCTACAAAACTCTGTTGAGGACCTCCAGTTTGAGGGGCCCAGGTTGTTCAATGATGCCACGGATGGGTCCCTTCATTCACTAAAAGACTTCTGGGTGACACTATTATCTCTTGGTGTCTATAAACTTCTGGCAAAGAGAAAATATTATATATCGCAGATAGCTCAACCGTCTTGCCTAGTCCACCACTACCAGCCCACAAGACTGGCTGAACCCCCCCCCCCCCCATCCCCAGAAGGAAGCCCAGGTTCAGGAAGAAAGGACTATCTTCTACAGTGATTTCCCAGGTAGTGACCTCCTCAAAGCAACCATTTTGACCCATTGGCTGAGTGTCCCAAACTGTCTCCTGCTCTGGATCCTATGCTGTACCTATCCCCACTTGGTCCTTATCATCTCTTCATTTTCCACCTTCCTGGGAACTCATCACATCTGACAGATGGATCCTGGAGATGATTTCTACAGACTATCCCATCCAGTTCAGCTCTTTCCCGCCCCATCTCCTCCTCATTCTTCAGGGACCTTTCTCATGAGGGTCTCCTTAGGTAGGAGGTATACTCTCTTTTAACACTAGAGTCCGCCAGACTTCAGTGGGAAAGGGTTCTATTGGCACTTCCTAGTCCCCAACAAAAATGGAGGGTGGAGATCAGTAATGGACATCAGTATTTCAAACACCTTTGTCTGCTCTCATTGCTTCAGAATGGTAACCCTAGCAGTGATGATTCCCTCCTTGGATCCAAGAGATTGGTTTGTCTCTCTTGACCTTTGGGACACTTGTGTTCATGTAGACATGCACCCCTGCTAAAGATGTTTTATAATTGGCAAGGACCACCACTAGTATTTCATCCTACCTTTTGGCCTCTCTACCTTGTTTCCCTCTCCTCTCTCCCACCTCCCTGAGACTTTACCAAGATTCTCTTGGCCATCGCAGCCAATCTATGTCAGATGGGAATAATTGTATTTCCCTACGAGGATAATAGGCTCCTGAAGGGTCAATCATTTCTTGAGGTGCAGACAGCAGTGAGCAAGGGCCTATCCTTGTTCTGTTCCCTGGGCTTCCACTTCAGTGCAGAAGTGTATGCTCTTACCCACTCAACACATGGATTTCATCAGGGCTGCTCTGGATTCCACCACCACCAGAGCATGCTTGTCCACAACAACTAGCCTCCTTTCAACAATACAACATAGCCTGAAAACCACAGCAAGGGCTTTTCTGCAACTCCTGAGATATATGGCAGCCTGTATATTTGTGAAACCCTTAGCAAGACTACACTCCCGGTGTCTTCAACTGAGAACTGGCTACATCCCCAAAAAGCAGTCTGCTGATGTGAGTGTCCATTTCTCAGAGGGTCCTTGATTCTTTAAATTGGAAAGATTCACAAAAGATATGCATGGGAATTCTGTTCTTTCAGCCTCCTCCCACAAGGATCATCACCACAGATGCCTCCCTGCTAGACTGGGGCATGCACTGCCAGTACTTCACAGCTCAGGGCAAATGGACCGTGCAAGAAGGGATCATCCATATCAACATATTAGAGCTCAGAGCAGTTTGTTATCCCTGCTAGCACTTCCTACCCCACATTTCGGCCACCCAATCAGAATATTGCTGGACAACAGAGCAGTAATGTGTTATATCAATTGAAAAGGAGGATCAGGTTCCCAGTCCTTCACTGAATCCAGAAGACTATGGAATTGTTGCAGTTTACCTCCCAGGACTGCAGAACACAGTGGCAGACTCCCTCAGCAGGCATTTCTGCCTCCATGATGAGTGGGAGCTCAACAATTCAGTATTCTGAACGATGTGTCTTCCCTGGGGTCATACGGAGATGCACCTTTTTGCAACACCATTTAATGCGAAATGTGATTATTCTGTTTGAGGGGAGGGCATAGCTGCAACTCGATGGGAGATCCCTTTGTCGTTCTGTAACTTCACGTATTGTTATATGCTTATCCCCTATTGCCGTGACTGCTCAAAGTCTTGAACAAGTTGAAACAGAAGAAATTAATAGCCATCCTCATAGCCGAGACAGGTGTGGTTCCCAGAACTGGTTCACCTGTCTCAGCAACTATCACTCTGCTGTCCCCTGACAGCAGATCTCCTCACTCAGAAGTTGGGATCCATCACTCACCCCAGCCTCTCTGCATTTTCATCTCAAGGACTGGCTACTAGATGGCTCTCTGGCATAGAACAGGACTGCTATCCAGAGATACAATCAGTACTGCTCAATAGTAGGAAACCCACTATGAGGAAATCTTACTTACTGAAGTGGAAACATTTTCAAGTTTGGTGCAGTCACTGACCCATACATCTTTTCTGGTCTCATGTGGCACACATTCTTGATTACCTGTTAAATTTAATAATCACACAATTATTGTTGACTTAAGTAAGGTTCACTTGGCTGCCATCACAGCTTTTCACACCTCTATCCCCCTGTTGAGGGATTTTCAGTCTTTACTTACCCAATCACTAGAAGGTTCCTTAAGGACCCGTTCAACCGTTTTCGCACTGCACTATGGGACCTCAACGTAGTCCTTAATGCACTGCGGAACCTCCCATTGAACCCATGGGGAGCTGTTCCTTCCCTCATTTGTTGCTCAAGATCTCATAGCCATCACTTCAACCAGCTAGGAGCCTTCATGGTTGACCCACCATACACCTTGTTGTATTATGGTAAGGTGACACTACATCCTCACCCTCACTTCCTATCTAAAATTTCTTCAGAATTCCACATTATTCAGGAGATTTACTTATTAATATTTTATTCAAAGCATCACTCTTCAAGAGAAGAAGTGAGCCTATGTATGCTGGATGTAAGAAGAGCTCTCGCCTTGTACCTTGACAGGACTAAGCCCTTTTCACCTTAATTGCAGAATGGATGAAAGAGCATCAGATCTCCAGCCAGAGACTGTCCAAATGGGTTTCAGGATGCATCTTAACCTGTTATGAAGCCTAGGGTGTTTGTCCCTGGCCCAGGTTGATTGCACATTCCACCAGGGCTCAGTCTACCTTTGTGGCCTTATTGAAAAACATACCTGTCTCAGACAACTGCAGGGCGGCCACGTGGTCTTTGGTGCACACACATTTTTGGTACTATGCTCTTGTGCCTCCTTCCGGAGCTGACACTGCTTTCAGTGATGCTGTTCTGTGGTCTATAATGAATCTACCTCCTTGGCACACTCCTCCATAATTCAATACTGCTTGGGAATCTCCTGAAGCAGAGCACCCATAGGGACACTACTTGAAGAGAAGGGACAGGTTACTTACCTTGTACAGTAACTGGAGTTCTTCAAGATGCTCCCCTATGAGTGCTCTACTACCTACCCTCCTTTTTCTCTGCCTCGGAGTTGTCTTGCTGGACTTTGTGGTTAAGAAGGAACTGGACCAGTGAGGGGTCCACTACTCCTGCCCTATAATCATGGCACCAAAGGTCAAGGATATCTAGGACTCCGCTGATGAAAATCTCTGTTCAAGTACGCACAGGCATGTGCATATACTGAAATAGAGACCCCCGTAAGAACAAACATCTCGAACTACAGTTACTGTACAAGATAAGTGACCTCTTCTTCTGAAGCCCTTTTTGTTCTAGTACAGTAAAACATGGGCAGTTAAACTGCTACTTGACTCGTGCAGAAATTCTTGTTGACTATTTTCATATTTAAAGAAAAATAATATATTGTGGCAACCATTTAATTGAGTATTATAGATGTTGCAGTTCTTCCCTACAATTTAAATTAACTTGCAGAAGACAGCAGTGGATTTTTCCTTTCCTGGTTTATAATGGATGAATAAATGGAGAGATTCAATTGAAACAGTCCTATAGCAGAGCTAATTCAGCTTCATTTGAAACAGGCAGGATCTATAGATGGTACCCTATCAAATAACTAACCTTGATTTTTCTTAATTACTATAGTACTTTATACTGTTTGAAATTTAATACTATGAAAAACACCCTAATCTACCTACATCTTTAGAGTAATCTGCAATCTGTTGTAAATTTAATCACAAAAACTTTTGCAATAACATGACTAATGACATTTCCATGCCATCTGACAGTTGGCTTTTGGTTCAGTGGAGTGCATTTTAATAAAATCTCAATTAACTGAACCCCCATTATTCAAAACAGGGTTTATGTCCACCACCTGTCTCTATTTAATTGAAGAGGAAAATTCTCTTGATTAACTAAATGTATTTAATAATCCCCATGACATTTGGACAATAGAGAATAGTATTATTTTTAGAAAGTATGAATCAGTTAAACTGCGGGTGTCACTCAGAGCAAAACCACGTTGGTTTTACTGTGTGAGTGAATAGAGGAAGATATGGAGTACAGTAGAACCTCAGAGTTATGAACACCTCAGGAATGGAGGTTGTTTGTAACTCTGAAATGTTCATAAATCTGAACAAAAAATGACATGGTTCTTTCAAAAGTTCTCAACTGAACATTTACTTAATACAGCTTTGAAACTTTACTATGCAGAAGAAAAAAGTTGCTTTTAACCGTCTCAATTTAAATGAAACAAGCACAGAAACAGTTTCCTTACCTTGTCAATTTTTTTAAACTTCCCCTTTATTTTTTTAGTAGTTCACCTTTAACACTGTACTGCATTTGCTTTTTTTGTCTCTGCTGCTGCTTGATTGCATACTTCCAGTTCCAAATGAGGTGTGTGGTTGACCGGTCAGTTCGTAACTCTGGTGTTCTACTGTAAAATAATTGCAGAAGATACTTTCAAGGTTATCTTAACAAAGTATCAATGGATTGCTGGAGAATCACAGGAGAAGAAGTAGTTTGACTTGCATACACACATTTCTGATAATTGGTATGCTAGATCAAGAAAAAGGAAAAACTCAGAACAGCAGCTGAATGAAATGAAACCAATACAATAGAGATTGCAATGAATTTGAGTAATGCAGCTAGCATATTTGTGCAACTTTCACTTTTTCTTTTAATTTCTTCAAGGTAGGGAATATGATATGAAAAAGCCTGTTTCTAGATGATCTTATGTTTGCACATTGCCATTTGTGGTTTCTGATGGCATTGTGTTTTTATTCTTCATGTTCAAGAAAAGTTTCTATATTTCATCTTTGTTGCCTATTGATTAGTAAGGGCTGTCTGCTGATTAATTCCTATTCACCACAAGATCTGAGCCTTTACTCTTTGTCTTTAATACACCCCTTCCTTGCATGGGGCTTCAGTATTTTAGCCAGATGTGGTCTGAGCCGCACACTAGCATCAGCTTTGCTGGTTTCAGTGGCTCTGAGATTTTACAAGCTGTTTTTACATGACTGCTGTCAAAATGACTGAAAGATCACAAAACTAGCTGTTCTCACGAGACTTTGGCTGCATCCGAACCAGAACTGAAAAATATCCTTTTGTAGTTTTAGATCCAGCCACGACCAAATTGATGGAGCTGGGTTCAGTTATATAGATTTGAATCTCCCCCTGCCACCACCACTTTGCCTTTCCATTCTGAAACTGATTAATGGATTTTAAAATCACTATGATCACTAGTTTAACCTCTTGAAATAACACAGGCCAGAGAATTGAAAGAAATTATGTTCCAGTGTTTTCCCTTCATTAACTTTTAAGATTTACTTATTTTTGTGGAAGGAGCTTTAGTATGGAGCTAAGGACTCCAGACCTTAAATTTCAGAGTGGCAGCCATGTTAGTCTGTATTCGCAAAAAGAAAAGGAGTACTTGTGGCACCTTAGAGACTAACACATTTATTAGAGCATAAGCTTTCGTGAGCTACAGCTCACTTCATCGGATGCATTTGGTGGAATCTTAGCATATTACATTAAAGAGTAAAAGGTTGGTGAGAGAGATAAGCTTTAACCAGAGCTCTTCCTCAGGTCATGTGTAAACTCTGTGTAGCTCAAAAGCTCATCTTTCACCAATAGAAGTTGGTCCATAAAAGATTTTACTTCACCCATCTTTTTTCTCCAATAAACTGGGATCAACACGGCTGCAACACTGCATTCATACATTAATAGTTTTCTTTACCTAAGTAGGCATGGAACTGTGTGCTTGCTTAGCACATGCACAACTACATGTGCAAATGTCTGGATATCTGCATCTAGCCATATGTATGTATGCAGTTTGTGTACATAGATCCAGCTGTGAATGTGCAAAGTGGATGCACATTTATGCAATGAGCCATTTCCTGGATAGTGTAAATCATGCCCACAATTAAAATTTTAATTGGTTATATTCTATTTGATTGTCTGGTTAATCCTTTCTGGCAATACATAGAGTATTTAATGCAAAATTGCATTGTAAAATATTTATTAAATCAGAGGTTTGCAAGAAAAAAAACAAAAGAAAAAATATTAATGTTGCTAAGTGCAATTCAAGAGAAAAAAATCTGTAAAATAACAAAAAAATCTTCCAAATACATGCTGCTTCAGACAAACAAAAAACCAAAATAGAAACTAAACAAAAACCTGAAAAAAGAAATTCAATGCAAATCAAAATCAAACCCCAGAATACCATAAAAAAACTAAGGAAAGTACAAGCTATGTTTATATAAACAATTCCAATATCAACCTTAACTCCTGATTCACATGTGCAGACCACTAAACAGAAAGATTCTCGGTGACCATTGTCATCATCAGCCTTCATCAGTCAATCTTAACAACCTTAACTCTGCCATCAGAAGTGTACATATAAACTTTAATACCTTACTCATATTCATAGTTATATAATACGTTGGAATTTTCATAAAATTGTAAACGAGTCTCCATTTCAAAGGTCGTCTGATAATTCAGAATTTATCTGAATGTAATCTATAGTATCTCTGATTTTGCTATAGCTGCCATCACTACATTGCCTAAATGCATTTAAATGGAACTCTGTCCTCATGAGAAAAGTAATTTCATGTTCTCCTAATTAGACAAATATCAGAGTCAAAGATACAGTGTGAACAATGCTGAGTTCAAATATCCCAACAGTTCAGTTATCCAAATTTCTAATATTAAAAAGGTGTATAAGGACTTGCTCCAAAACACATTAAAATAAAACCACTACTTTAATCACAGGTTTCAGAGTAGCAGCCGTGTTAGTCTGTATTCACAAAAAGAAAAGGAGTACTTGTGGCACCTTAGAGACTAACAAATTTATTAGAGCATAAGCTTTCGAGAGCTACAGCTCTGTAGCTCACGAAAGCTTATGCTCTAATAAATTTGTTAGTCTCTAAGGTGCCACAAGTACTCCTTTTTCTTTTCACTACTTTAATGGAGGTTTGAATCTTCCCTTAAAATAGTAACATGACTATGGGTGCAGATTAAAGGTTTTTAGGGTGCTGATCATTGTATTGTTTCTGTTTAATGGTTTCCATGTGTGAATTAGGTGTGAAGGTTGTTGCCTAAACAATCGTAACCTTATCTTGTGATTTCCATAGTTCTTAATTGTTGTGGGTTGTTTTTAACAGATATTTAATTATACTGAATTGCTGCTGTTGTTGTTTGCATTGCAGTAGCATCTGGGAGATGCTGTTGTGCTGGGCACAACTTAACTTCCTTTAACTAGCAAATACGATTTCTCTTGGATAGTAGTCAGTCTGTTGTAGGTGACCTAACTAAAATGCTTGAGTTCCAAATTTAGCCTCCTTGTGAGAGTCTAGATTTCATGACGAGAACAAAAAAAGGGGCTGGGTTGGAGGTGGTCGAAGATACCTGTTAAACAGGCTATACATTTAAAGCTAAATTTATAAGGACTGGTTTGACTTAAGACTTCTGATTGGAAAAATAAAGGAATTTAACTTATCTGCCTATGTTATGAATGAATTGCCACAACAATTGTATTATCCATCCTTAAGGGCCATTGCCAAAAACATTTTAAGTCGTGCCTTAAAATCCAGAGGCTTACCTGTGACTGTCACAGTTGAAAACTGTGAAGCTTCCACTTGCATCCATTTATTGAGGGTATAAAAGTGGCTTGCAAAAGACTTCTGTGGGTACCTCAAAGTGCATTGAATTCATCCCTGACTATCGTGTGTATGGGAACGATGTCTGTAGCTGGCTTCCCACATTGCCATGATCATCATTACAATCCATGGGAGTTGAAGGTGCACACCACCTCACAGGATTGAGCCTGAATTACTACTTCAGAACCTATTTTAAAAACTAGCGGTCAGTATTTTGAATGAGAGAGAGAGAGTGCCTTCACGTGCTTCTCTCCCTTTTTGATGAGGGTAAAATATCTATTCTTCAGTTGGAATCAAGGTGCCTGCACTGTGAGCTATCAGTTCCAAACTGCACCATGAGTGTGTCCAAGAGTATGAATGGGAAGAAGCTGATTTCAAATTCCTCTAGTTACAAGTGAGTAACCTTCATTTCTTCAAGTGGCCTCTGCACATTTCTGCTTCAAGGGTGGACTGTGGTACATGTTGGAATCAGTGGGTTGTGGCACAAGTGCCTTGATCCTGAAGTGGGAATACGCAGAACTTGATCTTGATGAACTCCAGTTACAGATAGTTAACACTGCTGTAACTAACCTTTTCAAATAGATTATAACACCATTGTTTTCTACACATTCAACCTTCAAAAGTCTTCATGGTTTTTAGAAAGCTTAAGCAAAATCTTTTCACCTGTTTTGGAGTTATAAATGTGTTTTAAAAACATAGTTCTGTTCACTTACATTCTTATCTCCTGTATAAGTCAAATGGTCTAACTTTAAAATGTCAGGCTTGGCATGTTGTAAAGAGTTCTTAATGGGAAGCTTGGTGGGGGAAAATGGTTTTTAAGAAAAGATGGGAGCATTTAAAAATATGGGACTGAGTATGTTAATACAACACTAAGTTGTTAGCTGTTTGCTTAAAGATTGACATGGAGAACATGTCTGTATCTAGTTGATTAAATTAATTTACAGACTCTGTAAACCGAATATCTCTGGAAGAAGGAGCTTGCAAGCTAAGCTGCTATAAGCGTTTAAAGCAGTTTAAACTGGGTTTTTATTTCTTGGCTTGTAACGTTAGCTCTGCTGTATACACCTTTGTGGAAGGTTCTATTATTTATAGCTGTATAGTTTAATATATCTGTATACTAAAATATATGCCATACAACATATGGGATGTGCAGCGCAACTGGAGTAACATTGCTATTGAAACCGTAGTTTTTGTGTGCCCTCACTTTGTAACTTTCTTTTTCTGTGACCCTTAACAGTGAATTAAGCTTTTGCGTTTATTTCACCTTAGTTTTTTATGTATGTTGAAGCTGAAAACCCTAATATAGTCTACTAAAATTATTTGAGGGGGTCAACAAGCATGTGGACATGGGTGATCCAGTGGATATAGTGTACTTAAATTTTCAGAAAGTCTTTGACAATGTCCCTGTAATAGAGCTGGACTTGCCCGGCGGCGCCTCCTGCTGGTTGTCCTTGGGAATTAGCTCCTCAGCCTCTGGAGTGCTCTCTGCTGTCTGGTGATCTGCCTTACTACCAGCCCCAGTCCCTCTCAGGACCCGGTGCCTCCTCCCACTAGGGTGCTGACCTCTGGCAGTAAACCCCAACAATCCCTGAAGGAACCCCCACCCACTACCCCCACCTCATCTCAGTCTTGGCTACTGCCAGTCATCGCTTAGCCCCGCTCCCCGGGGCAGACTGTAGTGTATTGTAGTGTAGTGTAGTGTATTCACAAATGATCTGGGAAAAGGGGTAAATAGTGAGATGGCAAAATTTGCAGATGATACAAGACTACTCAAGATAGTTATTAAATCCAAAGCAGACTGCGAAGAGTTACAAAGGGATCTCCTGTGACTGGGTAACAAAATGACAGATGAAATTCAGTATTGATAAATTCAAAGTAGCGCATGTTGGAAAAAATAATCCAAACTATACATATAAAACAGGGTCTAAATTAGCTGTTCAAGAAAGATCTTGGAGTTATTGTGGATAGTTCTCTGAAAACATCCACTCAATGTTCAGCCGCCATCAAAAAAGCTAACAGCATGTTGGGAATCATTAGGAAAGGGATAGATAATAAGACAGAAAATATCATATTGCCTCTATATAAATCCATGGTATTCCCATATCTTGAATACTTTGTGCAAATCTGGTCACCCCATCCCAAAAAAGATATATTTGAATTGGAAAAGGTACAGAAAATGCCAACAAAAATTATTAGGGATAAGGCACAGCTTCCATATGAGGAGAGATTAATAAGACTGGGACTTTTCAGCTTGGAAAAGAGACGATTGAGGGGGGATATGAGAGAGGTCTATAAAATCATGACTGGTGTAGAGAAAGTCAATAAGGAAATGTTATTTACTCCTCATAAGACACGAACTAGGGGTCACCAAATGAAATTAATAGGCAGCAGGTTTAAAACAAACAAAAGGTAGTGTTTCTTCACACAATGATCAGTCTACCAGTGGAACTCTTGGCCTTCACAGCATCCTCTGGCAAAGACTATAGCAGGGTTCAAAAAAGAAACAAGTTTATGGAGGATAGGTCCATCAATGGCTATTAACCAGGATAAGCAGGGATGCTTTGAAGTGTCCCTAGCCTCTGTTTGATAGAAGCTGGGAATGGACGATACGGGATGGATCACTTGATGATTACCAGTTCTGTTCATTCCCTCTGAAGCAGCTGGCATTGGTCAATGTCAGAAGACATGATACTGGGCTGGATGGAGAATTGATCTGACCCAGTATGTCCGTTCTTGTGTTCTATTGCCTTAAAAATGACAAACTATTAAATGTTTTGAGAGAGACCACTTCAGAATATCTTTCTGAAATGCTTGAGGATATACAAGACTTTATATTCTGCAAATATATTTTATAGCAATAATTCTAGCCTTGTCATTGTAAAAAGGCACCTTCACACATCTTTAATTTCTATAACTAGTTTTAATAATTTCCCTGGGACCATCCTGAAAATAGACTTTTTCTCCATAATGTCCTGATTATGCAGGTCATATTGATTTATTTTTTGCTATCACTTTTTTGTGATCTGGACAAGCATACATAAACATGAAATTATGGATACTAAATCGTACCTACCATTTTTATGTTTTTTCTCATGCAACTTCTTTTTACCAAAGATGAATAGTAAAAGCAACCTGATTCATCACTTTATTTTCTAGATTTTGTCAGAATAATAGTTTTATCCTGTACATAAAAACTAACCAAAGTTTCAAAGAGACTTGTTAATGCTGTAATATTGCTCTATAAAAATCTGCATTTATCAGTTAAACTATGAAGAGAGAACTAAATTACTATCTAAAAGAGCTAGTGTTAAGGTTAGTAGCCTAAAGTTAGACCTATGAGCTTTGTTTTGGCTCAAAGAAGCGTGCAAAGTTTTTCAGTTGTCATCAGTGCCTACCTACTTTGCTTTAGGGAGAATGCCAAGCATTGATTTGTATGTGCAATGTATTTTTATTCTATCAGAGAGTGTAAAGTTAAAAATGATATATAAATGACAAATTTTCCTGTCTGTTAAAATATGTTGGATTACTAAAATGGAAAAAAAAATTTAAATGTAATTTAATCTTCGTTAATTGACTAAGAGGAAAAAAACCCTGCTTCTCTCCTGCTGGTAATAGCTCACCTTACCTGATCACTCTCGTTACAGTGTGTATGGTAACGCCCATTATTTCATGTTCTCGGTGTATATAAAATCTCCCTCCTGTATTTTCCACTGCATGCGTCTGATGAAGTGAGCTGTAGCTCACGAAAGCTTATGCTCAAATAAATTTGTTAGTCTCTAAGGTGCCACAAGTCCTCCTTTTCTTTTTGCAGATACAGACTAACACGGCTGCTACTCTGAAACTAATTGACTAGTCAGTTTCACTAGTTTATATAGCTGGAGAGACACTGTCAACTCACACTTGTCTGAATTTACATATTGCATAAAAAAGCTTTAACAAAATCTGTGATCATACCATTCCATAATCTTCAATTTGTCATCTGATTTCCATTTCCATATAGCTATTTTATCCATTGCTGATGCTCACTGAAAAACTGGTTTTGAGTTAAAATAACTATCTATTTGCAGACCTATAGCTCCTTCCATCCCAGAATTTCAAAGAGCTTTACAAATGTTAATGAATTATATCCTTACCCCGGTAAGTTGGGAAAGTATTACTATCGTTTCTTCAAAGATTAAGTCATGGAGATTAAGTAATTTGCCGAACACGTCAGAAGAAGGTTGTGGCAGAGCAGGGATTAGAACCCATTTTAAGGTAGAGAGGGAGGCTGAGCAAAGAGTTTTCATTTTCTATCCAGACAGCCACAGTAAATGTTGCTGCTGCAAAACATGCAGGAAGTTGTGTATGTTGGGGAGTCTGATTTGCTCCTGTTCAGTTTGGGGTAACTTTGTTTCGGTTGGAAAGGTCCATTGAGAGACATTGCTTTTTGGGGTTACTTTCTATACTGTAAAACTATATACATATAATGGGTGGCTTGAGGATCTAAAAATATTTTTAAGGGCAAAATTTTCTTTAAAAAAACTAATTGAGGAAATCCTGGTTTCTCTTAATAAGCATTTTGATTTTGGAAATACAGTACAAGTTTCTGTACTTAATACCCACATTGATTACACAGGATGGTTTGGTCATGCCTTGTGGTTATGGGTACTATATGACACACATTGTTTTTTACTATCTTTTGGAACATGGTTTTGCTTGCGCATATAAATCTCAAAATGATCAATTCTTCTATCTGTGATCTGTCTACTACTAATTGAAGTATTTTTCAGTATATAAAATTCCTGATAGATATGTTGTATTTCTTCATCTTTTGGAATGAAGATTGGCAAGGGTATATGAATAATAATTTTTAGAGCAGTTTATGGCCTTTTTACTTTCTCTGTTGATGTAGGATTTACAGATTTCTTCTCATGCTATGATTATGCAGCAGAGGACATTGTCCATGCAGATAATGGCCTTGGTCCTTCACTCTAGTCCAAGAGGAGAGCAGGCATAGCAAGCAGACCAGGTCCACTACCCTGTGCACGAGGAGTGGCCTGAATAACCCAGTCCTCCTTCCCTGACAACCTCCTTGAGGACCTTTGTGGCTCATCAGAGAGGACCACAGAAGTTTGCTCAGGTGGAGAAGACAGGGGAAGTCCTAGAACTTCTGCCTTATCTTCTCCTCCTGCACCCTGAGTTGCTCCTGCAGGAAGTAATTGAATAAACTTTTTGGCCTCCTCCAATCTTCAGCAGGAAATCCAGCTTTTACAGAGGATACAAGAAATCTACCCAGATGTGGGCCGAAGTGTGTGCTTGTGTTCTTATTAGCAGTCTACCTGCATAGCTATTTGGACACCAACATTTGGCAGACTCAGGTCAAATACACTTGCCACTCCCTGGGTAGACTAATGGTTTAAGCTGAAGACTGCTCCAAGATCATGGTGATGACTTGGATGTACTAGGTTTCATGACACATCTGTCTTCGGAAGGAGGAATTAAAACTAAATATAAATGGAATGGAAAAGCTGGCTGTCAAAGTGCACTCTGGACGTTTTAAGAACTCCAGGGGAACGTAGAATTCTTGTGGGATCAGAATCTTTGCGTATCTTTACATATGTCTAACTAAGAAGCCAGAATGCATCAGAAATAAGATATTTGTTCAGGGAAAACACCCCTGGTATGTTGGCTAAAACCAGACTTCCTTCCCTGAAAGAAATATTGGAATGGAAAAGCTGGCTGTCAAAGTGCACTCTGGACGTTTTAAGAACTCCAGGGGAACGTAGAATTCTTGTGGGATCAGAATCTTTGCGTATCTTTACATATGTCTAACTAAGAAGCCAGAATGCATCAGAAATAAGTTATTTGTTCAGGGAAAACACTCCTGGTATGTTGGCTAAAACCAGACTTCCTTCCCTGAAAGAAATATCCTGTTCTTTCTTCCCTGAAAGAAAATATCCAGATTAGTAGAACAGGATATTTCATTATTGCATAAAAGGATCTTGTAATGGGCATTTTGTTCAATAATTTATAGTCAGAAATAGTCAACAGACTGTGTAAGTTTTTGTTTCCATGACAAGAGGAAAATTCAAGGTATTTTGCTGCAGGTATCCAGAAAAAGCACCACTTTAATGGATCTCCTCTCTCTCTATTAAATGCACCTTTTAGAGGCTCCTGCACATTGCCTTCCTTCCCTCTGCAAATAGTCTTTAAGAAGATCAGTCAAGGTAGAGTATTAGTAATAACTCTTTCTGTAACTTCAAAGAACATTCTTTATAGTCGTCTGCTGCATCATGGAAGCCAAAAATGGTAGAGACATTTTAGGATCTGCTAATAAATGCATACATGTCACACTTTAATTTCCATCTTTCCTTGGATCCTTTGAATCAAATATCTCAATCATTTGCTGGAGCCTAAATTCCAGTAGTGACTGACTTGAACTGAGAATGTAGTAGTCTTGAGCTGAAGCTGTTCTTTCTGAGAATGTTATCTCTGTTCTTTTGCTTTTTTATAAAGGCTAGTATCATCCACATTTCATTACTGAGTGTGAGTCCTGTATTAATGTTGGTGTAAAGAAAATGCTGTCTTCAAACAGGGTTTAGTTTTACATTGCAATAAACTCAACAAAAGTATGTGTAAAACATTCTTTCATGTTTGCCTACCAAACACACACAGTTGTGTGTATGCAGAAGAAGGTAGTGGTTATTCATGTCTTTTTCACCATATAATACAGATAATAGAATCATAGAAGATTAGGGTCTGAAGAGACCTCAGGAGGTCATCTAGTACAGCCCCCTGCTCAAAGCAGGACCAACCCCAACTAAATTATCCTAGCCAGGGCTTTGTCAAACTGGGCCTCAAAAACCTCTAAGGATGGAGATTCCACCACCTCCCTATGTAACCCATTCCAGTGCTTCACCATCCTCCAAGTGAAATAGTTTTTCCTAATATCCAACCTAGACCTCCGCCACTGCAACTTGAGACCATTGCTCCTTGTTCTGTCATCTGCTACCACTGAGAACAGCCGAGCTCCATCCTCTTTGGAACCCCCATTCGGATAGTTGAAGGCTGCTATCAAATCCCCCCTCACTCTTCTCTTCTGCAGACTAAATAAGCCCAGTTACCCCAGCCTCTCCTCATAAGTCATGTGTCCCAGCTAGAGTGATCAGACAGCAAGTGCAAAAAATCGGGTCGGGGGTGGGTGGCAATAAATGCCTATATAAGACAAAGCCCCAAATATCAGGACTGTCCCTATAAAATCGGGACATCTGTTCACCCTAGTCCCAGCCCTCCTGAGAAACCGAGATCAATCTTTAAGAACCTAGAGAGTAAAAACAGAAAATAATAACAATTGGACTAAATTTGGAAAGATGTAAATAATCCAAACTGCATCTGGTAGTCTTATTTTCATATGCAACCAAAAATGTGTTAAGTACTTCACAAACAGGTGAGAATCCTGAATAGTTTATAATCTAAGTAGATATCAGAGGTGAAAGACAGGACAGGGATGTAAGAGATACGGTAGTGGTGTTAATTACAAATCTTTGTTACTACTTCATTTAAAAGAATACCCTTTGATAATACTTATAAACAAATTCTAGGGCTTGTAAGCTTCTTGGAGGAAGGATGCATTATGAACCTTCCCTCCCCCCAACACTTTATGAAAGACCAAACCAGGGAGGGAGTTCCTGTCCAGAATGCACGAAGACTACTCAATTGAAAAGGGATACCTCAGAAGCAATAATGCTGAAAGAGATATAGAGATGGCATTAGTCAACAATAAGATGTGAGTCTGCAATGTGATGTGGTTGCAAATAGGCAAGTGCAATTTTTTGGCTGTCTGTGGAGGCGTCCCATCATGAAGTTAGGAGATAATGCCTCTCTAGTCAGCTCTGTGGAGACCACCCTCAACTACTTTGTGCAGTTCTGGGCTCCAGATTCCTAGGAAGTTATTGAGAAATTGGAAGGAATGTAGAGAAGACCCACAAAATTATTAGAAGGCTGGATTGAAAATGAGGCAAGATTAAGAACTACCTGTGTGTATCTTGGCTAAGGAATGACGAAGACATGACCATGCAGTGCACTTGTAGCTGTGTCGGTCGCAGTATATTAGACAAGATGGGTGAGGTAATATCTTTTATTGGACCAACTTATGTTGGTGAGAGAGATAAGCTTTTGAGCCACACACATTTCTTCTTCAGGTCTGGGAAAGGTACTCCCAGCTTCACAGAAAAATGCAAGGGGAACAGATTGTTTAACACAAGTAGTTAGCATAGATTGGCCACATACAATATATGCTATTTGTGGGCAAGCTTGATTTTCTTATAGGCTGGACCAAGTTGGCATCTGCAGGCATGTCCCTGATGTCTCTGTTCCCTGGGACCTGCTGGATCTTGAGAGGCATACTTAGCATTGGTTGTACAGTTTCTTATTTATAATGAGGAGAGCAGTAGTGGATAGTCATCAGTCATGGTGCATGATGTGTGGTATTGTTTAATTTGCCATTTTGTTTCTGTTTTGGGAATGCAATAGCACTGCCCTCCTGTTGAAATGAATTATTGTATGATTTAACTTTTATGTTGCAGTAGTGCCTAGTGGCCAACCAGATTGGGTCTTCATTGTGCTAGGTGTGGTATTGATATAGAAAATGCGTCTCTGACCCACTCAGCTTACAATTCTAAAAGACAAGACAAAAATAGATCAGGGAAACAAGCAGGCTGGGGCGAGGGTGGAGACAGGAGGAGCTGTGCTAGCAAAAATAATACAGTGTGCACAACTCCTAGCCAGTTGCACTCCCAAGGTGTTACCTGCCTACTCATTTTGGAATATAGTTTTGGAATATAGTATGGAGAGGGGGGAAGGATTTGTCTGGTCTTTGAAAATTATAGTAACCACCAGGACTGGCCACAGAAGACACTGATGAATTTTGTATTCAAATTAAGTTTCCCAACTTGATTATTGTGCCCCCTACTTGGAATTTATCTGGAATTTCATCTGGAACTTTCTGTTAGTACATAACACTGCTGCCTGCT
Source organism: Dermochelys coriacea (assembly GCF_009764565.3). NCBI lineage: Eukaryota > Metazoa > Chordata > Testudines > Dermochelyidae > Dermochelys > Dermochelys coriacea. The sequence goes on from NC_050072.1 coordinate 5,904,786, forward strand.
TATTGCTATGTTAAACACAGTACATCAGAGATCTCCATGCTCTACTGCCTTCTTGTTTTCTCTCGGATTTAGTTTGAGATGTTGGTGTTTTGCTAAAGTTCTGTATTGTGTCTGGGTCCAACTTACCTGAGACTTTCTCTTCACTGTTGAATTAAGTGTATAACTGCTATAGCGCCATACATTCAGACAGTGCTTTACAACTATAAAAGACCTGCCCAAAGACCTTACAATCTGAGATAACCAAAGACGGAGCTAGACTAGTAACAGTAGCTCAATGGAAGGAGAATGTGGGAAGATAATAAAAAGGGCAAGGTAGTAATGATTCCTGAAAGGAGAGGTTTGAAGGAGGAGAACGGGGCACTTATAAAAGTAATGGGAGACTGAAGTATAAAGTGCAGGGTGAATGAAAGTTTAAAACTGTGAGGGTGACAGAATAATGGAGAGAAGACTGGGCAGAATGTAGGAAGTGAGCAGGGGATAGGAGGAAGTGAGAATAGAGATGGGAAGGGGTCAAGATTATTTATTTAAAGCATTGAAGGTGACAATAAGGAATTGTCTTCAGTAAGATACTTGAAGATAGTGAAGGGATTCAGGAATGGGATGGAGTCTTTGTCAGAGTTCAAGGTGACTTTAACTGTTGCTTTTATGATAGACTGAAAATGGCAGAGATGAGAAGTGGGCAAATTGGAGAAAAGCCTTTGTAGATGGGAAGCTCTTTTGGAGCAAAGATCCTCATTTCTGTGTGTTCATACAGTTCCTAGCATCATGGGATCCTGGTCTGTGACTGGGACTCCTGTGTGCTATTGCAATACAACTAATAAATTATGACAATGAGATCTGACAAAAAGCATGGACAAAGGCTTTAGCACTGAGAATAGTGAGGAAAGAATAAATTTTGATGTTGATAAAGAGGAAGACATGATTGGATTTACCAAGGGAATGGATATGGCGATGGGAGAAGGGAAAGTTGTGAGCCTGAAGTGATCATAACAGATGAAGGAAGTGGTGGGGAGAGATTACAAGTTCCGTTTTGGAGATGTTGTGTCAGACATGCTGGTAGGGTCTCCAAAAGAAGATATTTGATAGTGAGACCACACAGCTAGAGGATGTATGTAGAGGTTTAATTGGAACTATTGGAGCAGATCAAATTTCCATGAAAGGGAAGAGGATAACAAAGGGAGCAAGCCAGAGAGATAATATGTTGATAGTAGGGGATGGAGAACTACTGAAGGAGAGATCAGCAAGGCAGGAGAAGAATCAGGAGATCACACTTTTAGCAGCCTAGGGAAGTGTGAATGCAGAGGCAAAGTGTTTGTTGTGCTGAAAGGAGCAGGCAGATCAAAGGGAACAATTCAGAAATGCCCCTTTTGAGTTGGCTAGGTGGAGGTCCTTAGTGACTGTGCTCAGCACATTTCTGGTGGAAGCCAGACTGGAGGAGAGGAAGCCTAGAGCTCTTGCTAGTCATGAGGGATAGGGGCTCAGAATTGCAAGGGACTCTCTAATTTTGTAGAGTTTCAATTGCTTACAAAGTTTGTACCTGTCTTTATGAAGCTTCTCCTTCACCTGCCATCCCCACAGATGAGTAAAAGCCCTGGCACAAAGCATTTCTTTATTTTTATTTTTGAAGATGGAGCTAAAGCTGGGACCTTTATTTTTTTTTTTTTTTTATCAGAAGTGCTGCAAGCTTATTAGTAACTTTCTCTTGCAAGTTGCAGCACAAAAGAGTAAAAACAAGCGAAAGTTGCTTGGAGCCAATCTTCTAAGAGGATTTTGCTGCTTCAAAGCTTGTAGTTCTCGACAATCTTTGTGGAGTCCCTACTGTGAAACTAGCTGCGTAAGTAATTTTTAAAAGTTGGTCTTCCAACTATAGTTCTTACTTTCTTCTTCTGTTCAGGATATTTTTCCTTGAGAGTTCTAATTTTTTGTTCTAAAATGTTAATCTTGGTTGCCCCCAAAGGATTTTTGGAGGAATACTTTTTTATTTATAACGATCCTATTGACGAGGAAAAATGCCCTGCAAAAGCAGTATAAGCATTAGCCGGAGATCTAAACACTTGCATGTCAAGGGAATGTTTATTAGCTCTTCTCAGGCTAATCATGTTCTTGTTTCCTTTCAAGCCCACAGTTCTAAAACCTAGAAGTTTCAGTAACTCTATGGTTTTTATCTTGAACGCCTTATGGCCTGGCTTGTCACATACATGAAGAAAAAGGGGGCAGATACAATGCATCTCTCCAGGGGCTGTGGGAGGGACAGGGATGGAGCCAACAGCCTGTGGCTCTGTGGGATCAATCACTTTGCCCCAACCTCACAGAAAGGGTTCGGCAAGGAGGGAAGTTAGAAGGGGGTGGGGTTAGAAGGGAGTCAATGTCGTGCATTCCCTCTCCCCCCACTACCCCGAGCCTCAAACCTACAGGGACTAGGTGCATAAGATCTTACTTGATGTTTGTATAGTCTTGCACATTGGACTACCAATCTCAGCTGGTGTACTTAGGCACTACTGTCATGCAAATAATTAATAAAAATGCCCTATGAGACTCCTCATAGTGGAAGGTTAAGGGATCCAGGAGATAGGGAGGTACTGGAGAGGCCAGAGCATAGCCTCTTAGAACAGTGGTGGTTACATCTGCAGGTTAAAGGGCAGGACCTGATGGTTCTGCAGTGCAGCAAACACCCTCTTATGGACAAAGTAATGGAGTTTCCTGTGATGATCTAGCTCTGGTGCATAGTCATGACTTTTATTCTGACCCTAGAAACATCAAAAACACATCATCAGACAGTTCTCTTTGAAACCTGATGGAAGGAATATGTGTCCTTTGCTTGTTCTAAGCTGTGTGTATCTTTCCTACTTCTCTATAACTGGGGAAGGATTATTTAGAAAAGTATTATTTCCAGAAGAGGCCCTTAGCTTGATATCGAAGGCTAATTTTTCAGCCTACTGACTTTAATGTAGTTCTCTGTGTGAGATGTGTGTGTGTGTGTGTATACACATTGCCTTTTAAATAGCTAAAATTATTTTTGACTAGAAACTATACTGTATCTTAAATCCTGTGCTATTAAATCAGTGGTCTCCAAACTTTTTATGCCTAAGATTACTTTTTGAATCTAAGGGCAACCCAGGATCTACCCTGCCACTTCCCCGAGGCCCTGCCCCTTCCCCAAATCCCCGCGCCTCTCACTCCATCCCCCCCTTCATCGCTTGCTCTCCCCACCCTCACTCACTTTCACCAGGCTGAGGCAGGGGGTTGAGATTCAGGGGTGTGTGTGTGGGCTCAGGGCTGGGGCCGAAGGGTTCACAGTGTGGGAAGGGGTTCTGGGCTGAGCCTGGGGCAGAGGGTTGGGGTGCAGAAGGGGGTGCAGGGTGCAAGCTGTAGGAGGGGGCTCCGGGCTGGGGCAGAGTGTTGGGGTGCAGGAGGTGTTGGAGGGTGCAGGCTCTGGGAGAGGGGTCAGGGCTGGGGCTTGGGGTGCAGGAAGGGTTTGGGGTGTGGAAGGGGGTATTGGGTCCTGTCCTTGGGAGGGGGCTCAGGCCTGGGTGTTGGGATGCAGGAGAGGATTTGGGATGGTGGGGCTTGGGGTGCAGGAGGGGGTTCAAGGTGCAAGAGTGAGGATGGGGTGCTAGCTCCAGGAGGGGGCTCTGGGATGAGGGTTGTGGGATGCAGCCTCTTGCTGGGCAGCACTTACCTCTGGCGGCTCCCGGTCGGTGTAGGCGCAGTGAGGCTAAGTCAGGCTCCCTGCCTACCCCAGCCCCACACCGCTCCAGAAGAGGCCAACGTGCCCCTGCGGCCCCTGGGGGAGGGGCAGGGGGCATGTGGCTCTGTGTACTGCCCCTCTCTGCAAGCACCGCCCGCGCAGCTCTCCCAGTCAGTGGGAGCTGTGGGGCAGTGGTTGCAAGCTAGAGCAGCACGTGGAGGGAGACCCCCATCTCTGGGGCCTGGGGGCTGCGCTGGATGTTTGCGGGAGCGGTGTGGGGCTGGGGTAAGCAGGGAGTCTGCCTTAGCGGGCAGCCACACTGCGCTGCTGGAGATCGCGATCGACTAGTTGGTGACCACTTTATTAAATTAAGCCAGGATCTGTTAATCTAAACCCTTGAATCCTTGCGTTTGTGGGATTCCTCCTGGGCAAAAGGATTTGTGCTTTTGGATCTCAAGACAGGATAAGAGGCCTTAGTTTGAATTAATTTTAAAACATATGGTCTCTGCCCTTTATGTTGTTAGGACTCCTTTCTGGTGGGAATGACTTCATGTTTCCTTTAGTTGTAACAATTAAAAAAAATTTTGGTGAGGATAAGGGAAAACCCTAAAATATAGATCCAAATGGATCCCAAGCATTATTCTTTCCAAAGTGGTCATCCAGGAGTGGACAGTCTAGCAAATACTTTTGAAAGTCAGTTTTTGCAACCAGAGCTTCATTTTTTTTATATTTAGACAGCAGGTGGCAGCACTGGACAGTGTGTGGTTTGTCCAGCTAGCCAGAAATTAGATAACTGTTTTTTCCACACTCAGACACTTTCTGCTCACATGAAGTAACTGAGAGATCCAAAATCAGAGGAAACTGCAAGCTTCACCTTGTTTTACAAAGTGAATTTGTGCCCATACGTGCGTGTGTGTGTACAGTACACTAGGAAATTGCTCTCCAAGATGAAAATTAAAATTTGTTTTTTGCAAGAGGGTGCAGAGAGAGAGAGAGAAGATATTGCTGTTTCACTTGGCTCAGGAGGGTTTATCTCATCCCAAATCACAAATCTCTCCTTTTTCTCTCTACCTACAGTACAAAGTGTCATCTGAAAAAAAGATTAGTCATAATGTAGCAGCAAAACTGTTGCCTGGAGAGTGTGCCTGCTGAGAGCCAGACACAATTTGGAAACAGTAATAAGTTTCCCTTGATATGATTATATTCACTGTGCTATAAGGAGGGAGAGAGGATAGAGAAGTGTTTGTTCCTAATGGGAATGCCCTTGAAAAAACAAGTAGGCGCAATCAAGGGAAAAAATATACATATTATGTGGTTAAGATTGCAGTTTTTACAGACTAGAATAGATTCTAGCTAATTTAGAAAGAAGTAGATTGTGTGTTTAAATTCAGCTCTAGCACTACTAGTTCCTATAGCAAGTTGCAGCATTTTAGCTGTGATTAATGCATATTGTTTGTGGCATGAGAGATTATTTTAAAATAGTTAGTCAGTGCTCTCTCTCAGCACTGAATCCAAGTAATTAATAATATGGTGAGATATGTAAGATTTTTCTACCCGGGCAGAAGTCTGCTGCCAAATACAGGTTCCATTCCAGTCGCCATATCTGGGAATAAAACACTCAGTATTTTTTTTAAAGGTTTAAGGAAAAAATGGCATTTCTTAGGGTATACCTTGAACTACCCCTCTTGAATTACTCATGTGGAAGGAAAAAGAACAGGATGACTTGTGGCACCTTAGGCACTAACAAAATGTATTTGAGCATAAGCTTTTGTGAGCTACTGCTCACTTCATTGAATGCATTCAGTGGAAAATACAGTGGGAAGATTTATACACACAGAGAACACGAAACAATGGGTGTTACCATACACACTGTAACGAGAGTGATCAGGTAAGGTGAGCTATTGCCAGCAGGAGAGTGGGGGGGTGGGACCTTTTGTAGTGATAATCAAGGTGGGCCATTTCCAGCAGTTGACAAGAACGTCTGAGGAGCAGTGGCGGGGAGGAGGGGGAATAAACATGGGGAAATAGAAAGGTACATTTTATGCATAGAATATACTATTAATCTGGTTTCAGAGTAGCAGCCGTGTTAATCTGTATTCGCAAAAATAAAAGGAGTACTTGTGGCACCTTAGAGACTAACAAATTTATTTGAGCATAAGCTTTTGTGAGCTCCAGCTCACTTCATCGGATGCAAGCTTATGCTCAAATAAATGTTAGTCTCTAAGGTGCCACAAGTACTCCTTTTCTTTCTACTATTAATCTGCATACACATACAGTCCTTTATGTATATATATATTCTTAAAAGAAGCTGTATAAAAACAGTGGCTTTATTTACTTACTTTTTGTGAAACATAGTTACTTAATATTAAAGGTGAATGTTGTAAATACATTAAAAATGTTGGCTTTCCTGATTCAAGAGTCTTTACTCACACACCTCTGAGAACAGAAAACATTGGATTTTAGGACCTTACATTTTTAGATGTAGCTATGCTGTTGGGCATGATGATTTTAAAGTCACAATTCCGCTACTTGTGCAATTTACCAAAATGCCAACTATTTTCAACCAAATCAACTCATTTTATTACTGCTACAGTCGTTTAAAACATAGGTTCAAGAAATTGTTAAACCACTGCCATGTTTCAGCCTGGGGTGACTGCTTCTTCCTGGTAGATGAAGTAGTTGCTGATGGATACTAAGCCACTGGAAAGACTTCTGGCTGAAAGATGATGCACTATGCTCCCAAAATAAATTAATATTTGAAAGTATTTTATAACTAATACTTTGTATGGATCTTTGGAACAAAAGAAAACTGTACAATATCATATTGGACAATAGTCCTTCAAGTTTAATATCTTACTGCTAGCAATAGCCTATCCCTGATTCTTCAAAGGAAGTTGAAAACTGATACTGGCCACTTGTGGAATACTCTATAAATGAGGGTGTGGCAAGATATTGAAAAATTCTTTGACGCTTTTGGTGCTTTGCAATGTACAGTTGAATTACACTGTTGTAGCATGCATCACTTCAGATGATGTTTAGCCAAAATTTTCTTGTCTCTTGAATGTTAAACTCTTCTGCTTTGGTACTGATAGTGGTTTAGAATCTGTGAAATATCAAATTCTCCCCTTCCAAAAAGGTCAAGGTAGATTCTAGAAGGAATAAAAGTATTCTTGTAAATACCTCTCCTCCAACCAATAAAAGGAAAAATAAAAAGCTGAGAGAAGCTCAGCAATTTAAAGGCATTTATTTCTTTGTACTGTATATTCCCAATGCTTCAGCCATCACCATGGTCAGAACTGTACTGTACCTGTAGGTAATGAGTCTTAAAATTACTGAGATTCTCTTGGCTTTTTTATAATTTATTTGCATATGGTTTTTACATTAAACAATTCCCAACAACAGAGTTCTTGGGTAAACCCAGACTGGATATTCCATGTTACACATTACATGAGAGTAAGCCTGATGTATTATTCAAGCAAATCAGTAATAAGATTTAAACCTTTCTCAGTTAAGCATATAATGGCTTTCCCCCAGATTTCCATGTGTAGGCTACCCTATGCTGTTTTGTTAGTCCATCCTTCATTTATAACGGGAGGGAAGATTGTCTAGAAAATAAGTAAGTAAGGGTAAATATCTTGCCCTGGGAAGACGGTGACACAAGATATGGATTTAGGGCTCCCTTGAGTTTGAGAGGGTATGACACAGCTGATTGGGACTGTACGGTCCCCTGCGTCCTAGGTTCGCTGATCTGAAGGTATAGCTTCCCCCCCCCCACCGCCTTTTGTGCCAACTGCTGATGTGCATGCTCCCTTATGAAGCATCAGTAACCTGATCTGCAAAGCATGGTGCTCTTACTTCCCTGCCAGATACAGGACCATGATATCCCTGTTTTGCTCAACAAAGAACTACTTTCATTTGGTCAGTTCCTGTTTTGTGTTGAAGGTCTAAAGTCTGTGACAGAAAATATTTATTCCTTGCACACACACTGTCTTTTAACTTACTTTTTCTTTCTCTCGGTAGTATTTCATTTTTATCCGACATTAACATGTTTAGTGTTCCACCATTATCTGTCTCTCTTGTGCTAGGGTTGTTTTAAATGCCACTTGTGCACAAACAAGGCATTGTCTAGATTAGAATTTAAAAGTGTTTTTTTAAAATATGCTACCTAACACAAGCCTAGGCATGACCAGTTTAGCACATGGCTAAGTATATACTGCCTCACCTATTCTGGACTTCTAGAACAAGGAAATAACTAACCAATTTTCAATGCTTTAGATGCTATGATCCCTCTTGGCCATTACCATTCACCACTTTTCAATTCTGGATATAAAAGAATTTTTCTGAGGATCAGCTGTGTGGCTGTCCCTCAAGAAAAAAGAAGGAAGCTTTGTAGTGAGCCCAAGGAAACTTTAAGGGATATATGTGGCATTGCTTCTACTGCTTGAGACAATACTAGCTGTTTGAAGAAATCCAATTAGTCATTCTTGGCTTTCCCCTTTGACAGACTCGAGCAATGTTTTTTAGGATTATTTTACATTAACATCAAAAATTACCACCACAAAGATTCCAGATTGAAGCCAGAAATGTAGAATTCAAGTAATACAGTAGCTTTCATCCTACATGTCCTTTCTCAAGCTCTTCTTTGTAGCTTTTCTCTTCCTAAGCTTTTTGAAAGCTATGTATCTGATAGTCTGCTGCATGTTTTAAGATTGATTATGAGGTTGGGGGATAGTGTCAACATTTGCGATGCAGTGCCAAACATTGACTTTCTTTTTAGCCATAGAATGAACTTGAGATTGTAAAAGTAGTTCAAAGAGTCAATTCTCAAGCCTTTTCAGTTGAAATCAATGCGAGACCAATTGGTGCATTCTCGTAGGGGTTAAGTTCCTTACAACAGGGCTTTAATGACCATATATTTATAATACCTTCACTCTTGTAATAGAGAAAAAAAAATCACAAGTTTTATGTGTAAGCTACGCTGCTGCTGCTAAGAGTCGATCTGATTGCAGCAGGAGGCAAAAAGAACCTTTAGAAAAATCAGGCACATTTTAGATAGCCATAAAAGACCAGCTAAAGATGTAGGAAAACACGTTCAGCAGCTTTTTATGATTGTCATTTGAGTGATTGGGTATAAAACTGTTCTGCTAGATGTATTTGTGCAGCATTTGACAAATTTGGTACCCAGGCTACGTGACATATGAGAAAAGGAATGAGGGGCTAAACGAACAATGACACGAGAAAGGCTGGACAAAATGTATTTAAAAAAAAAAAGGCAAAACACTAACACTTCCCCTGTGCAGTAGTATACAGACTTATCAGTGTCAATGAATATTGTTCTGCTAGTATATTTCTTATTTCATGCTTCATTTTTCTCTTCTCCCAGAGCTAGAAGTGTCATAAAGTGTTTTGCATTATAAGTACAGCGGATGCTCGCTAGAGCACACATTGCTATAACGCGTATTCGCATATAACGCGGTTGTGGCTATGGATCCCAAATTTAAATATTTAAATTAAATTGGGATCCATGGTAATGTGGCCCCCGCTATAACTCAGTCCCTGCATTAATGCAGTATCACGCATGGATCTCGAACCCCGTGTTCTAGCGAGGGTCTGGTGTACTAGGGATATTTTGTAGAGACAGTATATGTGCCAGGTTGTAAGATCTAGAAGGCACACGATAAAATATGGGAGATCAAATAGACAGGCCCACTACCCTTCTTGGTGAAAGGCAAGAAAAGAAAAGGCAGTAGATATGGGAGATGCAATGGTTGTAATCAGTTGGGTTTTTTTAATCACCTTTGTTGCGTAGATGATATAGCTCAGAATAATTACGTTCACATATAGGTTTTGCATGTCTCTGATTAGAATAGTAGTTACTGATATTTAGAGGTTGAAGTTATGTTCTAGGAGGCAGAGAAAGGAAAAGAGCTATTGAGCAGTGGTCTGGCTCACCCCACTGAAGCTTAACTTAGCACTGAGTTTGCTTTCTTTGGAGACGATTCCAGCTTCATCCTTGTTTCCAAGTCAGTGGTAGATTCTGTGCCCCAGTCATAAATAGCGAAGGTGGGATTATGGTGATTTTGAAGAAAAACAACAACAAAAGACGAGGCCTGATGTGTAAATGGGTTTTTAATGCATTCCATTACCATTGGGTTAGGGCTACTTGTTTATTCCCTGCAAGCTGTATATTTAGTAACGGTAAGAAAGTGGATCAGTGATCAGTACTAGAGAAATGTTTGTAGCAGGGCAGTTTCCTTGAATAGTTCTTATAACAAAAAGTAAACTTTGGTATTTTAGAGAACTGCTAACACCACTGATAATTGCAATGATTCTTTTCTATGAAAGGCACTTAACTCTAACAACATATTTAACGATAGCATGCATACAGATGAACTGTGTTTGCACTAGTATTCTACACCTCATTGTAGCATTGATCATGTGTAATACATTCCGAGTACTTCTGTGTATCATTGAGATGAGAAATTTTATTACATTTTAAGGATAAATGTTTCCACTCTTAGATAGAAAGTTAAATTCCTCTTCCAAATTTTCTTTGATCTAGAGATGGCTAAGTGGAGAAAAAGATAGTCTGACTGAACAATGGTATTCAAAATAGTAATGCTTGAAAATGTGTTTTCTCAGTCTAGTAAGGTTATGCAAGCAGAACAAATGAAAACCAAAAATGCAGATTCCATCAGTGAACCTGTGTACTCTGTCTCTCACTGAAGCAAGGAACATTAATACATCTCTTCATGCTGCTGTATCTGACTAGTTTTATCTGGAAAACCAGCCTTTCCCAACTTGCGAGCAGATGTGCTTTAACTCTGTTAAGGGAAATGTAACATACTTGGGCAGTATTCACTAATCATTGTTCATATTGTTTATTCTCCCTGCTGGAATGTGGGGCTGTTCGAAAAGCATTTAAAAACTAAGTTATTTGTTAAAGCTGTGCATGTAACCTTGGTTGATTCCAAGATAGGAGCTTTAATTTATGATGATAATACTTAGCTCTTTGTCTTCAAAGCACTGATGAACATTAACCTCCCAACACGCTTGTGAAATAGGTATTATATCCTCAATTTAGAGGTAGGGAAACTGAGGCACAGAGAGTGGCGCCAGAGCCTCAGGAGAGAAAAGGAAAGGAATGTACTGTGACTTCCCTGTGCTAATAGGTCCCAGGCACTTTAGAAAAATAATTCTGATCTTAGAATTTAGAATATTAGAGTTGGAAGAGACCTCAGGAGGTCATCTTGTTTAGATGAGTGTAAATTTGGAGCAACTCCACTGAAGTTATTGGAATTACTCTGGATTTAAACCTGTGTGAGCAAGGTCATAACCCAAAGATTTTACACTGAAGATAGGGACAACTTGAGAAAATGGTTCAGGTTGGGAATGTATAGAGATTATTGCTCAGGAGACTTGGAGGTGGGGTTTCTGGAATTAGTGGGCTTTAAGAAAAGAGTTGAAGGAGAGTGAGTTTGTATGGCAAAGAAGTTGGAAGCTATTTCCAGTGCAGGGGGCAGCAGGAGTAGAAGGCGGAGTGGGGCAGGAGGAGACTGAGGGAACAGTAAGGAGCATAGGGAGATCATAGGTGTGTAAAAAGAAAAGGAGTACCCGTGGCACCTTAGAGACTAACAAATTTATTAGAGCATAAGCTTTCGTGAGCTACAGCTCACTTCATCGGATGCATAGGTGTGTAGTATGACTCTAGAGCAGCAGCAAAGATGGGACCTGGATTTATAGGGCCATAAAAGTGAGGAGGAAGGGCTTGAATTTAATGCATTAGGTGACGGGAGCTGGGGGGGACATTGCTGGAGGGGTGGGGTCATTAGAAAAATATAGCTGCCAAGTGTCATAGCTATGAGAGATGATTCTATGCTTTATTTGGTAGCTAGCAGGAATTTTTCTATTCTTAAGCGCAGCATCTTTATGACAAAAGAATTAAGAGCATTCAGGGTTGAGCTTTATGTACACTAGTCCTATTTTGACCTGTCCTAATTTTGGTAAAGGTATCCTTTCTGAGTGAAACTTTACATTATTGTTCTGTGTGAGAGCCAAGTTTGACTAATATATCTGTTTCTAGCCCTTCTGGTTGTGAAGCTAGCCTTCACTCTGTAAATCAATGCACTCCTGGCTTGTTTGGTCTATGGCCAGGCAGACTGAAATAGCACTGAGAAAGGTTTGAACTTCCACATTTATCTTTGTGAAAAGTGAATATGAGGGCCTGCCTGTGTCCGTTTCAACTACAATGCTTCCATTGGAGCTCGTCCAAGACATTGGTCTTCAATGTCATTTAAAGCCTCGTAATAAAACATGTCATGTGGTTAACCTTTAATACAATGTAACAGTTAAAAAAATAGTTTGCATCTTTTACTGGTAAATTACTACATAGATATTTAGATTAGGTACAAATAGGAATGGAACATTATTTATGGATCTATATTGTTTTGGCATTTCAGAGACATGGTTATTTTGCTCCTTAATAAATGTAGGCATTAAAAGAACAAGCAAACACAGAGTGCTAATTTTAAAGCTTTGCAGACTTGGGGAGAAAAATCTCCAAATGTTCTGTTAAACCAGCTTGTCCTTTCCTGCTCCACAATATATACACATGCAATTTAAAATACTTACAGTGGCATTTACTGCCTTCATTTCTGTTGGTCTGTACTGAAGTGACATGCCTCTTTTGCTAACACTGACTGAGAGCAGTGCTACCAGTCAGATCTGAGCATGGTTTGGTACTTTCTGTTCCTGCTCACTTCAGAGGCACGTGCGCTGTGCAGTTACTGCTTTAATTTTGTTTTTGACACATCTTTTCCCTTTTTCTCTCTCACCATATCTATGATGGAGCCAGAGCCTCAGGAGAGAAAAGGAAAGGAACGTACTGTGATTTCCCTGCAGGTTCCTTTTGTCCATTCCACCTGGGAACTCTTGAGCTCACCAAGGCACTGCAGCCATGGATCTAGTTACTCCAGGATCGCTTCTGGGCTTAACAAGGAAGGTTTTATGTTTAAGGCATTTGACTGGAACTTAAGAGACCTGGATTCAATTCCTTGACTCCCTCTGTAGCATTAGGCAAGTCAGTGTCTTCTTTGTACCCTCCCATCTATAAAATGGGGATAATACTTCCCGACTTCTGGGGGGATGCAAGGATAAAAACACAAGGAGTAAGTTTTTGTTTACCCAGGCCTCTCTTACGAAAGTTGTCAAAGATGTGGACATTCTTGTGATGTAATGGAAGTAGAGAGAGAGCTGAGGATCCCTCACCCCAACGTGGGCTCCTGAGTTAACCCAGCATCTTAAATTAGGCTGTTTCTGTGCAGGCTACCACTCGAGCACAATCTCTCTCCCACATTCTCAAGGGAGAACTCCCCATTTGCTAAACATCAGTGCTTCTCTACCCTGCACAAAGGAGAAATTCTAGTTCAGACTCCCTGGGTTTTTTAATATTCCAGCCCACCAAGGAAAAATAGAATACCAAGTTGGAAGGCACCTCAGGAGGTCATCTGGTCCAGCCCCCTGCTCAAAGCAGGACCAATCCCCAACTAAATCATCCTATCCAGGGTTTTGTCAAGCCTGACCTTAAAAACCTCAAAGGAAGGAGATTCCACCACCACCCTAGGTAACGCATTCCAGTGCTTTACCACCCTCCTAGTGAAAAAGTTTTTCCTAATATCCAACCTAAACCTCCTCCACTGCAACTTGAGACCCATTACTCCTTGTTTTGTCATCTGCTACTGCCGAGAACAATCTAGATCCATCCTCTTTTTGGAACCCCCTTTCAGGTAGTTGAAAGAAGCTATCAAATCCCCCCTCATTCTTCTCTTCTTCAGACTAAACAATCCCAGTTCCCTCAGTCTCTCCTCATAGGTCATGTGTTCCAGTCCCCTAATCATTTTTGTTGCCCTCCGCTGGACGCTTTCTATTTTTCCACATCCTTCTTGTAGTGTGGGGCCCAAAACTGGACACAGTACTCCAGATGAGGCCTCACCACTGTCAAATAGAGGGGAACAATCATATCCCTCGATCTGCTGTCAATGCCCCTATTTATACAGCCCAAAATGCTATTAGCCTTCTTGGCAACAAGGGCACACTGTTGACTCATATCTAGCTTCTCGTACATTATAACCCCTAGGTCCTTTTCTGCAGAACTGCAGCCTAGCCGTTCGGTCCCTAGTCTGTAGTGGTGCATGGGGTTCTTCCGTCCTAAGTGCAGGACTCTGAACTTGTCTTTGTTGAACCTCATCAGATTTCTTTTGGCCCAATCCTCTAATTTGTGTAGGTCCCTCTGTATCCTATCCCTACCTTCCAGCATATCTACCACTCCTCCCAGTTTAGTGTCATCTGCAACCTTGCTGAGGGTGCAGTCCACGCCATCCTCCAGATTGTTAATGAAGATACTGAACAAAACCGGCCCCAGGACTGACAGTTGGGGCACTCCGCTTGATACAGACTGCCAACTAGACATGGAGCCATTGATCACTAGAAGCTTCTTGCTCTTGCTGTGTCTAGCTCCTCTGTGGGAAGAAGCTTTCCTGAATCTGTCACCTCAGAGTTTCCTTTGGCTGACATTAACTAGAACTTGGGAATCAGATAATTCAACCCTTTTGTCAAGAGCCTTTCAACTGTCCCTCCAGTCTCAGTAGGAAGAACATGGGAATGTTGGTTTCTTGTTTACAAGAAAAACAAGCCAAATCAGGCCATGTATATTCATCCAGTGTGCAAGATCTTGTCACATGTTTTCTTTTTATTCATCTATTATGGGCTGGCTTTAGACTAATTGGAGTCATGGGAATGCATTCCATAGGTAGACCTTCTCAATGACTTCCAGCACTAAAATGTCCTTTCTCCATGGAAAGCCATATACCACATTGGGGCTTCCTGGATTACAGTTCACTGTAGTTCCTAAAGGAATCCTTTCTTGGCTTAACAGCAAGCAGCTTTATGAGTGGAGGGATCTGGCTGACTGTGTGGTCATCTTCACATAGGTCAAGAATGTATAGAAAACCTATCCAGCTTCTTTGTGCTAGCTATCTTCTTCATTAATGCATCACGTGGTCCTCCGATGCTTGTAACCCCATGCTGTGGCCTGCAATGTGGCCACCAGGAGAATCTTGTGACCAATTTTTTGGTGTATGTTAAGCCTGTAGCTTACCTGCCTGAACAGTTCTCTCTCTGCTTCCCCCACACTTGTCATTGAGGATCTTTAATTTTTAGAGGACTTTATTCTGTTCCCACTGACAACAGTCATCCATGTATTCACTCTGATTGAATGCTGGAGGATTTGGGCTTTTCTTTATGAAGATGGCCTCTTGGTGGTATTGTACCTGGTAAACTGGCTGGAAATATTATCTTTCCAGCACCAACTGTCCCAATCAGTACACTTTTTAAGTTTTGGACCGTCAGTTAAGCCCAAGAGGAATATCTCCCACTTACTCAGATGCTAGCCCATTGAGAGAGCTGCAGTCAACTGTCTGAAGACCTCCTTTTTTGTAAGTGGCGGTCTCAGCGTGAGCTCCCTTTGGCTACGCTTACTTTTTCAAAAGGGTGCTTCAGAATCTACATGTGAAAACCACCATCTCCTGGAGTACAGGGGCTTCCTGAAATAGTGGCCTGAAGATTAACGCACATTCTCAGGGGAATGTTCATACAAGAATGGGGAACAGTATTTTTGCCAATCTTTCTGTTGCAGGAAGGTGGCCCCCATAGTTATGCCAAACCTTCCCTGCACATACTCTTTGAATTGAGAGTCCTGGCATGCCCTGTGGCTATACTGGGAGATCATCCATCTCAGTAGTGGTGGTATGCTCTGACAATACCTGAATACATATCCAATGCACATGTGTCACAGAATGTTTTAATCCGCATTACCTGTCAGGGTGGTGTATGTGCCTGTCCCTTTCTCATAAACTTCTTCATGGTATGAAAAGCAGAGCTGTTCTGCCATACCCAGTTTCTTCTCCATCACCTGTGATACATCCGAGCAACTCTTTTGGGCAGAATTTTTCCTACTGCAATGATTTAATTAGTAGTTTCAAGCATTTTTAGTTAGTTCTTCAGGATGCCTCAGGGGAACAAAACCTCTTCTCCTTCTGTGGTCGCTGGCAGTGCCAGCCTCAGTGTCTGACTATGGCAAATCCTTGAGCTTTCAGAACTTTCCACCCTATGAGGCAATCATGCCTCTGAATGATGTCCTTCATCAAGGCAAAACAGACACCTCATGTGTCATATCCTGGAGTGCTGTGAGAGTTCATGTGCTTCTCAAAAGGGAGCTGGTACTCCTGAGGGTTTTCCTTATGGCGCAGATGATGAGGTCAGTCTGCAGGCATCTAGGCCCTTGGAAGACAGGAGGCTGTAGAAGATTGCCCCATCCTCAACCTCCAAACTGGCTGAAGGGTCTCTGAGGCCTGTGCCTTCCTCACCTGGAAAGCATAGATCAGGCTCTTAACCCTTTAAAGAGAAAAGATGAACATCACCCTCTCCACATCCACTTTGAGGCTGTGCAAGGCTACCAGACTGTTGGCTATTAAAGGTGCCTCAAAACTTAGAAAAAGTTCCCTGAGCACCAAAGTTGGTACAAGCCAAGCAAAACCGGACATGATAGAGGCCCAGGTCAGTATGTCCACGGTCATTCTAGCCTCTTTGGGACTGAGGCAAACAGAAAAGCTGCCAGCTGCTGCAGTACCAGGCAGAAGCCTGACTCTGATACCAACTACTCTGTTGCCTCTTGCACTGGCCCCCAGATCATCATCCCCACACTAATCTGCAACCGTACCCCTCCTTATGCCACATAGGGCATGCTCCCCTGTGGCTATTGGAGCCGCATTCAGGCATGACACTAACTAGGTTCCTAGATCTGGCAACTTTGTCTGGTCAAGTTCCACCTACAACCATGAGGCGAGCTTCCTTCCCCTGCCCCTTTTGTTGCAGGACTGTTCCCTCTCCTCTTCTGATTCACGAGGAAGCCATCAGCCATCCCTGTTCAGGTCCCAGGACTCTGTGGTATTCGTCTTGTCTAGGAGGACACGATCTGCATGTTTGTTACCAATGGCAGAACACGCCCTCTTTCATACAATACTGTTTGAGAGCTTGGCTTTGTAAATGATGTAGCAATGTGCATGTATTAATGAGGGGTATAATAGGTTTCAGTGAAACTGGGAGATAAGATGTGTTAATCTTGTATATTAAGTAATCCTACAACAAGGAACCTTATAATGAGACTGTTGTTATTAAATCTTTTCTTCATTGGCTTCAGTTCAGTGTAACCAGCACATCTCAGTGTGGTGCATTTGAGGCCAGTTTCTAGAAAAAAGCATTAACTTTCTGAAGCCTTTGTCATTCTGAAATACTCATCTAAATTACAGAGATGCAGCTGACACACATGACAGAAAAGTGACTCTCTACAGTGTGCTGGCACACAAGATTTTTGTTTACAAAAAATTAAAATTAGTAATAATACTTGTACAGAATTTGTTGATTTGACCTCGACTGCCTTTCAGAAGAGAGTGCCTTGCATTTCCCTCATCAACAGTGTTGCTAGCAGATTGTGTTCTAACAAGGTTAGAAAAGCTGTCAAAATAGCAATAGTTCTAAAAGGAAAAAAAAATTAGCCAGAATGATCTATGATTCTGTATAGTTATAATGAGAACAGCATGCAGGCTGTTATTTCACCAGTTTAAACAGTACCACAAGAAGGGCAAGACTTCCTGGTGTATTGAGCTTTTCTTTCTCCTCATCCTTGTCCAGCAACAAGCCTTAGTGTTTTTCATCCAAGGATCACAAGACATAGGGGGGCTCAGATGCCCATTTTACAGATGGGGAATGATACACTTAAACTATTTGCCATAGCTTTAAGTGCATTCTGAAAAGAATTCACACTAGTCAAGCCTCATGTAAGCAATGCAGGCTGCAAAAAGACATCTGAGGGAGATGACAACAAACAAAAGATTTATTCGCAAAAAGAAAAGGAGTACTTATGGCACCTTAGAGACTAACAAATTTATTTGAGCATAAGCTTTCGTGAGCTACAGCTCACTTCATCGGATGCATTCCGATTGTTGAGGATTCAGCTGCAGCAAGGAATTGAACCGGAAACCTTTGTATCTGAGCGCAGTGGAGCTGCCACGTGGTTAAGGAGAATCTGCTTTTCTCTCAGTATTATTCCTATTTGAGGTCCAGAAGAGAAGGTTTCAGCCAGAGGCATCAAATATGTAGAATTGTGAAGCGCGATGATTGTTTCTCACAAGGAAGCAACAAGACTTAGAACGCTATGTATTCCCTGGTGGTCACCCATTCCAGTACTAACCAGGACCAAACCTGGTTAGCTTTGTTATAAAATGAGAGGATGTTTTGTGGGCTTACAATCTCATTCTCTGAAAAGTAGCTGCCCTTTTAATTTAATATGTATGCTTTTTAATTCAGATGGAAGTCCTGTAGCTCTGCCTTGAGTCAGTTTAGGTTTTACAGCCCTGGTGTCTTTCTCATCTCCTCATAGCCCCCCACCCTGTCCTCCAAACAGCTGTCACCCAGTTCATACTTTATCCTGTTAAATAACTCCCATTAATGTGCCTTGATGGAACAGGATGAGCATCCCTCTGCTGTGTAAGATACCTCATTTCCCCCACAGGCTAAAACCATCTTTTTCCCCCTCACACTCCTTAAAGGAGGTCTGTTGTCAAAGTAGAGAAAAGAACACAGCTGTTTGAGTGTCAAGTAGTATTGGTCTGACTAATAGCTTTAATGTAAACAGTAACAGTTGCTACTATCAAAGGTTTTTAAATTCTCACAAAGGTCTCCAAATAAACACCGAGCATTTCTAGAGATAGGCATTTTATGTAATACCATGAATGAATGTGAATAAAGGGGACTCATTTTAGGAAGAATGGTATCAGTAGGATTACACAGTTGATTTGCATGTTTCAGAATGAATGGTTAGACCCTTCTATATGACAAAATTAACCTCCAGGTTTGACAGTTGCTCTCTTCTTTAAATTTAGGAAGAATGCTGTGGCTATTGCAATCCCCATCAATGACCACTAGGGGGAGTGTTAGGTTTATTTTTCTTCACTGTGGAGCTGACCAGTGCTTTTGTCATCTTTTGCAGATGCACATATGGTAGAATATTATCATTTTATGGTTACAATTATGAGCAATTTGATTGAAAATGACAGCTAAATTATGCAGTGTTCCTTTTATTTGTTTTAATTTTGCACTCTAAATATGTAAAAGGAAAAAACAGCATGGTTTTTCGTTGGTTTTTTTTTTTTTTGGTGGTAGGAGGTGTAGTACTCGCTTTGGCTTTGCATTCTTCCAACACAGCACAGGTTGAGCTTACTTTTTTACTGCGCACGATTAAATATGTGCAGCCCTTCACAGATGCTGTGAGTATTACTGGGGAGAAATCATGTACTACTAAATCCTCAAGGCTCCCCATCAGAAGGATCGTACATCTAACAATTATGATGTCCAAATGCATAAGTAATACAGTTCTTGACCATTCCAAGAGAAACTGCATCCGCTTAACTCAGATAATGGCTGCACCACCCAAGGAAATGCTAAAGGAAATTTGTATATTCCTAAAATCAATATGGATTTTGGCAAAGCTTCCTTAATGGACCCAGGTGCGATCTTATCTCTCTCTCACTCTCTCTTCTGACCCTTGTTTGAACATTCTATACCATCACAATTTTTAAACCAAGAATAAAACCCTATTGCTGTATATGCTGGAACTAGCAATTTCTTATAAAGAATGTTTTGTTTTGTGTGTATTCTTTTTGTTCAGTTCTTATATTGTGTCTATCACTGTGGTATCTGAGCACCTTTTACTTGTGCATTAAGCAACTTAACTAGTATCTATTGTGTGTGATTCATTCTTTCTCTCCCCCTCTCCCCAGGGGGAAAGTTGTATGAGCAGTTTTAATTTTTTTTGTTTATTTTTATTTTTATTTTTATTCTTGCTTAATATATGGGTGCTGGAGCATGTGTGCATTTCACATGGAATGAAAAGTGGTGTGTTGTGTCTTTACTCATCTTTGGACAGGAACCCACTGAAGGCAAGCTGTCTAGCTTAATTGGCACATCCAGCAATGATAATTTTTAAGACATAGGGGCCCAATCCTGAGCTCATTGCTTGAACAAACTACCTATTGAAGTTTCTGCTTTTTCAGATTAAGAAACTCATTAGTCCATAGTAAGAACTTTGAGGTAAAATAACCCAGACTTCTGTGGGTTAATAGTGTTCACATACTATGAGGAATTAATTTTAACTTTGAAAGCTCTTAGTCTGTTCCTTTAGTCTTGCTGTAGTGACCTTTGGTTTGACCAGTTTTCAGAGGCCCTACATTGTATTGTGTTATCTCAGTGTTTTCAAATTTATTTTAAATGTATACTCAGGAAAGCCATTGACTAAGCAGAATAAAGTGGCTTGGTAGCTGCAAATACTATCTGTCACTAGCGCCTGTAATTTTCATCTTATTTGTAGAAACAAATCATATTGGTACTTTGACCAGTCTAGGAAGTTTAGTGCTTGTCGTAGCTTTTTAAATCAATTTTAACAATTACTCTGCAGGTGGTATGGGTGGAGACAGAAACTGCATGTTTAAGTTACTCTGGACTTATTGATGCCAGATGGGAACAGAAGAGATTTGAATCCGATATCTTACATATGCTGTCTGAAAGCTCAAAAGGACTACTCTAGCCTAGTCCCTAATTTTGTTCTGAATGCTGTAGCTTTTGCTTAAGGTAGGTAACCATAACTTAACTCATTTGTATGCGCCATATGCAGTCTTGGCTCACTTCAAAGTGTAATCAAGTCATGAACTAATTATGATACCATATTCCCAAAGAATGTAAATTTAATTTCCCTTCAAACAGAATGGGAATGTATTAGCCGTTCCTTTATATGAGAGGTATATCATTCAATAACATGCTGATGATGCTTCAAACAGGAGTGCGATTCTTAACTTTTGTGGGCATTGTGACCTTTTTCCTTATGTGTCTTTCTCTTTTACGTTTGCATCTTGGATTAATTTACTAGCTACTGGTTAATAGCATTAAAATATTCAAGTGTGAATGAAAACATGTCTCTTGGGCTTCACATTTGAGAGCATAGCATTATATTATTATACTTACCTTGCTCCTTCATAGTGCTTTCAAATACTTGTTTCCTGAAGATCTCAAGTCCAAAGGAAGTTTTGACTTGAACTGAATACTCTTGCACCAGCATTAATGCCTGCCCCAGAACCTTTTTAGGATATTGAAAAATGGAGATGCAGAAATTTCCCTAGCAGGTTCTTAACCTGATTGTGCCAGACAGTCCACATAAACTCATTTATATAAGAACCAGTGAAGTGAAGTTGTTCATAAAACATTTTATTAACTTCAGTCTTCACGGCATCTTCAGAATTTAGGTAATAAAGCTACGTGGAAGTAACCAGGCTTCACCTTTTCACAGAACAATAATTCACATAGGTTTTAGCCACATTTTTTGTGGTGTAATTTTGAAGGCCCAAGAAGCATGTGTTGTGGCCAGACTCTGCTTTGTGGCAATGCATTCATATTGTTCCTATTGTTCTGAGGTGAACTGAACAGGGGGCCAGAGGAGGATATAAGTGTATGTAGTGCATATATTTTAAATACACGTTGTATAATAAACTGAATCGTTAAAGAGCAGTGTGATCTTCTAATTAAATTTAGGTCTTATCTACACTGGGCTGCATTGTGGACTATATGGCAGAAGGGGGAATTGCAGCGTGTACCATAATTTGCGCTCTTACTGCCTTGTGTGGACCCTGCTGGTGTGAACTAAAAGGTACCTAGTTTCTGTTAACATAGTCCTGTTCGAAGGAAGACGATATTAACGCAAACTAGGTAGCTTTTAGTTCATGCCAGCAGTAAACACAGAGGGCAGAGTGAACATTTTGGTGATCTCTGAAATTCACACCCCCTATGTTGCACCATGGTGCAATTTAGACACAGCCTTAGCCGTGCTTAGAATGTTAGAACACTTTGGTGTGGATTTTAATGTTCTTTCTACGTTCTTGTTTATAAAAAATAAACTGCGAGTATTGTGCATGTGGCTTTTCATGTGTGAGCAGATGAAGCCACATCATGTTGGTTCTTGGTTTGTTCAAGTTGTAAAGCAGTGGGTACGGTTAGAGAAAGATGTACCAGTTGATGGTTTTTCAGCATTGCACAGGTGAATATGCAGAAATGAAAAGCTTTACTGGGGAAGCTGATGGAGGAAGTAAGCTCTGTAAGTCAAAGAACCCAGTGGTGCCCATAGCTGTATACGTCATATGTGTGGTGCATACCATTGGCAAGGGCTGCATCACCTGGGGAGTGGGGAAACGGGTAGTTTGCCTTTGGCCCCTGTTTGAGAGGCCCCCCAAACTGAGTGGCTGAAATTTGGCCCAGTAGCCCTTCCATCATGGCGGAGAGGCTATTGTACTAAACCTGAGTGGTGCTGCAACGTCGTACACCAAGTCGCAATTCCACTCACTTTGGCCTCTTGATGGAGGGGCAGCCGGGCCAGACCTAGGTGACTCCATGTGAAGTTAAACTAGTGGTTCAGTTGTGTGTACTATGGGAAAAATTTCTGGGGGAGCCCCTGGTAGAACCCCCAGGTTTTCAATTAAAAACAGACGAACCAAATGTTAGGAAATGAAATGGGGAAGGGTGTGCCGGGGGAGGGAAACTCTGTCTTGTTGCAACATTACAGTTTGCACTATGAACATTATAAAAAGTCAAATAAATGCTAACATGCCTACCGTGTAGATGTGTGGTATTTGCTATTATTTTTTCCTAAGGACCAAATTCTGGCTCTGCTAGTGGGATGCGGTGGAGAGCCCTTGAGTCCCAGACTACTGGGAAAATGGTAGTTATAATACAGCTGCTTATACTTCTAAACTCATGAGTGGGCTGCTACTACTGCCAACAATCGTAAATGCTCCAGAGGGGGCAAGTTGGAGCGGTGGGCGGTAGCCATGGTCCTGCCCCAATCCTGTATGTCAGTTTGCAGCTGAAAGGCAGTGCTGGAGGGAGCATACATTAATGGCCACCATATTACCCAGTTCACTCCCCCCCCCCCTTTGTGCCTCTGGAAGTATGTCTGCTTCTGGCCCCCACAAGCATAATGCTACTAGCACCTGCTGCTTGGGCAATCCCAGCTCTCCAAGACAAACCTCTCAGAGCAAGGTTTTTGCTTCTAAGAGCTATATATGAACTCTGTATCTGTTACTTTAATCTATTGTTTCACTAAATGAATCCTATAAAATAGACAGGATATGCAGTATGGTGAATTCATATTGCTGTTAAAACCTGAACTTTTGCATTTCCTGACTTCTTATGATTCTCTTGTTACTGTACAAGCTTAATACTGCATTAACAAACTTTTTTGTGTGTAGCAAATTACAGTAATTCAAGTGTTAATTTTTTGAGCAATAAATGAGAATACAGTTCAGTGAAATCCTAAACAGCTATAATCAGATAATTAATATCTTGTTAATCCAGTATTTGGACTCTTGAACTCTTAAAGAGATGTGATCTTATTTGAGCATTTAGCTATGTTTCAATTCTAGGATTTGTAGTCCTATAGATTTAGTTTTTCCCTCTCCATGAAATTTGTGATTTTCTTCAAAGCAGATATTGTGCAAGTATTTCATCAGCCTGTGTGTCTATACAGGTACTTATAGCCTCCTCATCAATATTGTATCAACATTGTATCATTCCCAATTGAATGGTGTGTGGAGTAGAATCTTGTTAATTCCTACAAAGTAAGGTGCTCTTTCTCCAAGTTTAGTAAAGTTTTAATAGATTGGAAGAGTAATATCTCATATTAAGGCTTGTGTCTTAGAAAATTATACAGCAGTAAATGAACTAGCTTAGTAAGAAGTATCATCATAGCTAAAACTAAGCTACATTTGTCTAAATGAATGAACAGAGAACACTTTGTGATATATTATACCTTTTTTGTTTGATTGCTTACTCGTTACTTCACAATGAATGTCCCTAGTATTGGGTGAATGAACAAGGTTTTATCTCTAATGCAGGGACTCCTAACCACTGTCACAATGTGAACCATATTTAAAAAGGGAAAAAGTCTCATGGACTTCTCTCCAATCATTCATGCTCATGCAAACCATCACCCCTCCCAGTTGTGAACGCACAATATCCTTTCAACAATACCAGCCATTGCTGATGTGTAGAAGTAATGTTAGGGAAGCAAGTCATGTTTTTAGCTCTCTTTTAAATAAATTGAGCGGCTAGAAGCAAGAAGAGGCATCATCACGTGCACAGCAAGCACTTCAAGGTTGCCAGTGGAGCAGAGTTTGGGGCCCCCTGGTGTAATGCATTCCCACTGTATTAATTTCATTGGGTGTGACTCTCATACTGTATAATTTTCATGTTTGAAATACAGAACTATGTATAATGCATTGGCAAGAACAAGAATAGATACACCCCAACTATGTGTGTACCCCAAAGCCCATTAGGGTACATTCCACTCACCCACATCTATAGGGAACAGCGATGGGTAAATAGTGGGGTAAAGTCCTGTTGTATGAAGGCGGGGCTGTTGGAAGCGGAGTGAATTAAGAGAGACATAAAAAATTGATAAAGATAGGATTGTCTGTTTTTATATTCTGCCACATAACATGGGTTTAAATGAATTTGCTTATAATTTGTCTTCAGATACTGACATTTAACTCTTAGGCCATATAAATGTACTGGCTTTTTCTACTGTAAAATTCATGCCCTGCGTCCAGGCTAATATGTTCACCTACTATAAACATTACTGCCTATGGTTACAGCCGGAATAAAAAATTCCTTTTATATACATCATAGCTGGCAGAGACTCCTGAAACCACCACAAATCACTTCAGCCTTTTGCTGCTCTCTGACAAAATGCACAAAAACGTAAAACCGCTCAGGCTTCAGATAGATTGACTAGAAAAAGCAATTAGCTTATTTAGACCATTGTTTGTACCCGCCTTTATCTCAAGATGCTGAGCAAAGATGTTTTAGAAGCTCTCCTTATTACTTTAGCATTAGATCTTAATCACCTCCCTTCTGCTCTGTCCCCAAAAAGCTTTGCTCATCCCATTTTTGGCTCTTTTTTTTTTTTTTTTTAAAAGGATCGTAATGGGGAATAACAAAGC
The DNA here is from genome assembly GCF_009764565.3 of Dermochelys coriacea. Classification (NCBI taxonomy): domain Eukaryota; kingdom Metazoa; phylum Chordata; order Testudines; family Dermochelyidae; genus Dermochelys; species Dermochelys coriacea. Next base: position 5,929,629 of record NC_050072.1, read on the forward strand.
GGCGAGTTATTTATGCAGTCATGATTGGCAAAAATGATTGCAACACAAATTTGCCCAGAAGCAATGATTAGATCATAAAAATGTTAAGGAAATCTGTAACTCAACACCATTTTATATATTTGAAGAAGTTTTTGTTCACTACCTTAATTGTGATGACTTGTTGTTAAAGTATTTATTCAGAGTAATCTCTTTGGACATTGAGCCCTTAGCCGAGCCGCATGCATAATTGAAATCGGGGAGGGGTGGAATGAGGAGGGGAGCATAAATGGTTTACCATGCTAAATGAGCAAGGGAGGGAATTACACAATGACAGGTGAAGAGCAGATTTATCTCCTTTTGGAATTTCAGTACTGCAAGCAAGGCAGGACATTATAGCTAATACCCTTGCAAATACCACAGTTTGCTGCTTCTCCAGATAACAATCCAAAAATCATTGCTGGTCTTTGAAAGGCCTGTAGTCCTGCAACTGTGGTGGTGTTTATGATCCATCAGTAGTTCAAATTGAGTATATGGGCACCAAATCCATAGCTGTACTTAAAAAGTGGAATATTTACCCAGTTGGCTATTGATAATTAAAGCATTGGCACTATCTTCCTTAGTTGAATACAAATAGGACCACATATGCAAAGAGGGCTGTATCTGTGCTAACTGAAATATCATAACCTACCTCCTGTATTCAGCCCCTTCAAGTGTTTGTACATTTGGTGAAGGTCCTTTGTCTCTGTCTTATGGGTGGGGGATAAGATTGCACTTGTGTTTGGTCTTTTCATTTCCCTTTAGGCACATCCATAGTAACCATCCATCTCCACCCTCCCCCCCCCCCATTCTCACATGGTGTGTCTTTCTCTGCATTTTATGGCTTCAGTTACCACAGGACAAAAACAGATTTACACAGAATAAATTGGTATTTGTTTGATTTTTACTTGTCAATACGGAATATTTTTTTCCCCTTAACTTGCTATCTCACCTCTGCAGCAGCAGTACAGAGAATGCCAGGAACTTCTGAGTCTATATCAGAAGTATCTATCTGAACAGCAAGAAAAGCTAACGGTCTCTCTCTCAGAGCTTGGTGCTGCCAAGATGAAGGAGCAGCAGGTAAGGTCTCTCCCCTCACCATTTCTTTAATGACTACATTGCTGATCCCATTGAAAAACCCTTTCACTTACTGTCAGGGCTGTAACTGTAATGTTGTTGTCTTAGAGTATATAAATGTTCTTGCACAATTCTGTGATTGGCTTTTCCATGGCCCTTTTCTGTAATACATGGATTAGAGCTAAGAAATTATTACTTAAAGCAACCCTTGGATCAGTAAATCAGGTCAAGTTCATTGATTCTACTGTACTGCAGCGGGAACTGCGAGGAATCCTTTTCATTGCAGTCTAAGGAAAAAGGTAAGGGATGCTGTTGCCTTCCTCAAGCCCTTTTGGACAACATGTGCTTCATAGGGAATTTGCTATCGTTGTAGAAATAGCCTTTTAAATTTCCAGCATAATTTTCAGTGAGTGAAAAAGAGGTGGAAGCAGGTGAGCTTGGCTGATAAGAACTTTTCCAGTCTATGAGGGAGTCCATCTCATTTTGAACCTTCATAAAACAACTACTAATTGCACATAAAGTTAAAAGAGAAAATATTGCTTGAGATGCTGTATGTCCTACCTAAGTGGTTAAGTGGTCTAAGGTTCCCATATGCTGAAACAGGAAAGTAGCTAAAGACCTTGCTATTAGTGATTTGCTGATAGCTAGTTACTTGATTTATGTACCTGCAGATAGCTGATCCTTTCACCAAGATGAAGATAATGGCTCTGACCAATGTTGTTCTTATCTAATCTTCTTCAAAAAATTGTCTCTGCAGATCTCCATTCTTGGTGTCTCACATGAGCCTGTAGCTTCTAATAATGGTATAACTTTTAGGTCTTGAAGCCTTGAAGCATCTGCTAGGGGCTTCTAATCTCATAACAGTTATGTGCTGGCAATGAGCTCAGCACTGTAGAAAACCCAGTAGGTGGCACACTGTGCTTCCTGGAGCTTGCATTCTAACAAAACTGCAGAGACACAGCTAGCTATTGATGAATTCTATCCTGGTGAGTGGCATTTGGCTTTTCTTTTTAATAAGTGTGTAACAGCACTTAACTTTGTATTTAGAAAGAAGAACTGACTTTCCCCTTCAGTTTCCTGTTATATACAATGTCCTGCTGGGTTTTATAAATATTGATAGAAATTTTTGTGTTCTGCCACATTTAAAATCTTGTGAATGTTTGACTTGTATGGAGTTCCTAAGATTAGCAAATCTTGCCTGAGAACTTCTGGTCTTATTATTCTCTCACATACCTGCACTTCACTGGGGAATTTGAAAAAGCCAAGTTGAAGCTCTTTCAGTAATTCAACACAGACCAGCCTGGCAGTGCCAGCTGTGTTTGTGATGAGGCCATTACTCATGAGGAGGCGAGTTTTGTTTGAGATTTTTTTTACTTTGAACCAGTTGACAGACAGACAAATATCTTTATCTTTTGCTCCTGGGTAATACCTGGTATCAGGTCATCCACCATAGCTTCTATGCCAAAATATAAAGGCAGACAAGTAAAAAAGCCTCAATAATGAGTGCATCAGCACATATCAGTGCAGCACCTAATGCTCATTACCATTTGATGAATAGTTTGGTGCCATGGAGTCATGATTGGGACTGACTCCAGCCCCAGTGTCTGTAATATGGTGCATTGAGACCTTCCACCTTGCCTGTCCAATTTGCCCTCCTTTCATCCCATTTTAATGGCAGCAACTCTTTCTTTCCTATTTAAGATGAGGCCTCGTCTTGCTGGCTACTTTCTAACTTTAGCCCTGCTGACACTTTTTGATCAAACTTCTATGAACCTCAAGGTATTGAGCTCCTCTTCTGTGAACTCCTACTGGTTGCAGTCTAGCCATGCTTCTCTCTCTGCAATTATGTCTACTCTACACAGTTAACACAAGTTGTTGGAACCTAGGTCTGAGCACTTTTGGTAGCCTGGCTTGGGTGTGACCATCCCCACTGCAAAGCTGTGTCCTCGTTATTTCTGCACTCACCTGTATGTGGGGGATCAGGGCTGATTCCCCACTCTGGCACTTTGAGTGCAGATGGTGGGGGCCTGCAAGGATTCTAAAAATTAATACTGGCCACTCCAGGCTGGTATTAAACTCCCAAGGTCACAGCTTCTCTCTGACCTAGGATGGGTAGATGCTGCCACCACACAAGTGCACCCCCTCTTCCCCCTTTTGAGAAATTAGGAAAGAGCACTTGGGAATTCCTTCCTGTGGGGTACCCTCAATCCCTTTCGCCCCCCTTCTGTGAAAGAGCTGAGAAAGAAAACTAAGGAAATCAGCTATTGCCACCAGCTAATTAAACAACATATGCACAAACCTCCTAGGACACCAAAAATGCAATCCTGTTCTTAAAAAAGGTAAATGTTATTAAAAACAAAAAGAAAGAAAATACATCTGGAACATAGGCTTTTGCTAGATTTTAAAAACCCACTTACAAAAATTAAACATCGAGCATAACCTTCTTGAGGTCCAGCGTAAAGGTTACAAACAAAATAAAAGCATTTGGGGTTAGCACATAGGAGTCCACAAGCCAAAAGAAATAAACAAAATAAACCTAATCACGTCGTCTTACACATTTTCTGATCTACTTACATATCTTGGTTTCCAAATAAGCAGTTTGTAGGTATGATTCTGATGATTTTCATACCTGGCCTTCAGCTTCTCACAGCATAACTGCTGCCCTCTTCCCCAGAGAACAACAACAGAGAAACGGAAGATTTCCCAATTTTAAAAAGTTCTAGCCCTCCCATTGGCTCTTTTGGTCAGGTGCCCATTCACTTCCCTTTACCTATGCATGCTGTCAGACTTTTTAACCCTTTACAGGTAAAGGAAGTAGAGAACAGCTACCAAGAGGGATTCTATAGCTAACTGGCTGGCTGGGTGTCCACAAAAGGGAGCCAACCGCCTCTCATTTATCACAGGGGGCATATATAATGGGCCTTTGTGCTGAGACACACTTTATGGATGCCGCCAACATGTCTTCCCGAGCAAGTGATAATATGGACACACGTGGAAAGAGAAAAAGAGGGTGACCAAGAGAGACATTATAGACCAATAGAGAAGCCAAACCCATCAACGTGACATTCAGAAGCCTGAACAGACCAGCACAAGATTGAAATAAATGGCAGAAACTGGTGGATGCACCTGCGGGTCCAGGAGGTTAAAGAAAGAAGACTGGAGGACTCAAGTGATTTAGCCTGTGTCCTTACTGCAAAGTGTGTGGGTTCCGGGCCAAGTTTAAGCTTTGTTTCCTAACCCATGTCACCAGCCAGGTAAACTAGCCTGTCTATTTAAAGCACCTTTAAACCTGGCCTAGAGGTTTTTTATGTAGTCAGAAAGGGGGAGTTAAGGCTAAAACCCATGTAAGAGCCTGGGTTAATTGCAGTGTAGACATATAGCCTAAGTGTTAAAGTTTGGGAGACCATTTAGCTATATGGACTAAGAAGGCATTGACTAGCATATCTACATAATTTAACTCGTTGAAGATCATCTGATTAGTCATGAGCACTTCCCTTACAGTTGCTCAGAACCTGGTAGACAATTCAGCATTGTGATTTACCTATCCTAATCCTCACAGGGGAGAAAGTTCTATTGAGAGAACACTAGAAATGGGGTGACCAGGCACGTTAGACCCTGTTCAGGGGTTGGCAAAGAAAGTTAATGTGCTTTTTCTGACTAGAGCTGCATATTCTAAGTGTCAGGGTAGCAGGGCAAAGTTCTCCGTAGTGAATGCAGTAATTTCCCAGCTGTGTCCTAAAGAGTGAAGTTGGAATTGATAATCAGAAACAGTTCCAACATGGAGGAAGAAGGAAATGACAGGTAGAAGAGCCCTTATATGGCCTGATTTAAAATGACTTTTTACTGCTCTTAAACTCTAGGCCAGAGAAAGCCACCCTTCTCAGTGACATTTGTGTTGGGGGAGGAGGTTCTGGAATAGCCTTCCAATAGGAGTAGTGGAGGCAAACAACTGACTCAGTTTTAAGATGGAGCTTGATAAATTTATGAACAGGATTATATGGACTTGTGGACTGGACTTGATCCAGGAGGTTCTTTACTGACCTTTGTTCTTATGTTGTTTAGGCTGAAGAAAACCTTATAGAATCACAGAATTGTAGGACTGGAAGGGACCTTGCGAGGTCATCTAGTCCAACCCGCTGCACTCACATCAGGACTAAGTATTATCTAAACCATCCCTGATAGGCCATTGTCTAACCTGCTCTTAAAAATCTCCAATGATGGAGATTCCATAACCTGCCTGGGCAATTTATTCCAGTGCTTAACCACCCTGATAATTAAGAAGTTTTTCCTAATGTCCAACCTAAATCACCCTTGCTGCAATTTAAGCCCATTGCTTCTCAGAGGTTAATAAGAATAGTTTTTCTCCCTCTTCCTTGTAACAATCTTTTATGTACCTGAAAACTGTAATCATGTCCCCCCCTCAGTCTTCTCTTCTCCAGACTAAACAAACGCAACCCATTTTTTTTCTATCTTCCCTCATAGGTCATGTTTTCTAGACATTTAATCCCTTTTTTGTTCTTCTCTGGACTCTCTCCAATTTGTTCACATTTTCCCCAAAATGTGGCACCCAGAATTAGACACAGTACTCCAGTTGAGGCCTAATCAGTGTGGAGTAGAGCAGAAGAATTACATCTTGTATCTTGCTTACAACGCTCCTGCTAATACATCCCAGAATGATGTTTGTCTTTTTGCAACAGTGTTACACTGTTGACTCATATTTAGCTTGTGATCCAAACTCCTTCCTAAGCAGTCATTTCCCATTTTGTATGTGTGCAACTGATTGATCTTTCCTGAATGGAGTACTTTGCATTTGTCCTTATTGAATTTCCTCCTATTTACTTCAGACCATTTCTCCAGTTTGTCCAGACTCTTTAATTTTAATCTTAATCTTTCCTGAGTTCTGTTTAAATCGCTGACCACGGGGAACTTTTTTTCTGTCTGTTTATTTTGATTGAGGTCAGGAAAGCCTGGATACATCAAATGGACTGTAAGAGCTTCAGCTATTGGCTTGCCACCCAACTATAAACCTCCTGGCTTGTTAAATAGAGGTAGATAACATTTCCTTCTTTTTGTAACTGCTGTCTATTCTCACTTGTGGAATTGGCACCTGTAGTTTGAGCTGCCAGGGCATCAATCCCACAAGTGTGATAATCAAAGGTGACACTCAAAGAGCAGTTAAATATAGGTAATCTTTTCTCTTCTCTGCCCTGCAGAACCACATGGGAGGACACCCAACTACACTTTGTAAAGAAATGCCTCTTAATGTGGTCTATTTAGAACTCTCTTGTCTCTGTTCTTCTCTTCCTCCCATTTTTAATCTAACTTTTTTTTTTGACTTGTGATCTCAAGCCACACCCATCATCATGGCATCTTCTGCTGTTCACCTTTCTACTCTTCCTTCCTTATTTTTATGTGGATTAATATTGATAAAGCTGCCCATTATCTGCAGACTTGGACTGCCAGTGCAACATCACCTTTCAGTAACCAAAAGCTGATTTCAGGATTAGGAATGTGGAGTAACAAAAGAGAATGAGGCATGCTGCAGTGTTACCAAATTTTCTCACACTGTCGAGAAAAGAAATGGATAGTTGTGTAGCAACCAAATGACTGCAGGAGCTACAATACTGTTGCGTCTGTGACTGAAATGCAGCCCTGATTCTTATCCACATTGAACTAATGCTGCTACTTTGGGTTACGTTTAGTTTGCCTGCATCTTGTTATCCTTTCATGACCTTGGAATTGCTGTTGTTCATAATCTCTGCTTAGTAGTAGGGTCCTTTTAAACAGAAGCCAACGCTCAAAATTTAAAGAAATACCCTGGCAGTGGACTGAAATTATTAGGAAAACGGAGGTGAAATGATTTAAGACCGAACTTTTGTGGAGTCAATAATCAGTAACTGGAACATGAAGTATCTTTTTTTTTTTTTTTTGTGAGATAAAGTTAATTCCCTTTGAAAAGATACTTAAGGTGACATGAACTGAATTATTCAAACTGGCCTTCCTACCATCTAGGTTAATATCTCATGATGCCTCTGGTTTCATTAGAGGAGTTTTAAGTACATAACTTTTTATAATAAATTCAATACCTAGAAGCTGAACTAAAATTGGTTTACTTTCCACCACCCCATAAAAAGAAGCATTCATTGTAAAGTGACTATTAAAGTGGTCAGTAAAGTAGAGTCAGACTGATGCAAAGAGATAGTTTTAGTGTAAAGAAAGTGAAGAGCTCTACTCAACAATAGGTTTCTGCCCTGATATTAATAGAAAATGCCATCCATATTAAAACATAGTTAACTCTATCAAAAACTATTTTGGACATCTTTCTGCTGCTCCCAATTGTTCATCCTTTGCCATTTCAAGAAGCTTTACATGGAGATGGCAAGAAAATTACTGCTGTTCTAGGTAATCAGGTTTGACCTAATTATACAGGCCCTGCTTCACTGCCATCTCAAACAGTGGAAAGAATCCAATTTACTTTGGCAAGTATGTGGCTGATGAAATTGTGGAAATGTTCCGCAGCTTTGAGTAGGACTTGACTCTCAAGAGCTGGACTGAAGGCTGAACTTTTACTGGAATGGAATTCTTGATCTTCTGTTGAAGGGAGGGATAATATCTTTAACCATGGCTCTGCCTGCTTCATAGTAATCTTTTTATTTTCAAGTACAGCTTGCTGCTTTTATTTCTTATTTGTATAAGATTATCAGTACATCTGTTGATTCCCTTGGCTCAAGAAGATTCTTGTTCACCAGATTCTGTGTTTTCAGCTTGGGTTCTCCCATAGCTAAGCAGCAGCTAGGAAAACCTAACAGAGAGTGAATTCCAAATCCCAACAAATTCCAAAGGGGCATCTACTCCTCCTTGTTCTTGTGTGTTATGTATTAGTTTATCTGTTGTTTAGCACCCAGAGGTCCCTGTCAAGAACAGGGTGCTATTTAACAAAGTGCTGTACAAACACATATGAAGACATAGTCTCTGGCCTGGGTAGTATATGATCTAACAAGATTAGCATTCCTTTTTGGAGACTAGATTTTATTAAAAAAAAAAAAAGAAAAATCACTTGTTCATCTTAAATGTTACTGATATGATATTCTGTGTAGTATCAAAATAAAAACTGAAGAACTCCCTTCACAGAAAAGGCCACAGATTCTGCTTTCTTTTCATCTAGGTGGCTAAAATGCTTGTCCACATCCGTCATCTTCTGCCTTAACAAAGGTAGCCTTTCAAAGTTCTGTCATCTGGGTTATTTCCCTGAAAAAGCAGTGTGTATTGGGGGGGGGGCAGTCTGCACAAACCAAGCTCTTTTTTTTTTTGCCTTTTCACGGATCACCTTTAAAACCATTGTTTAGCTTGATTAAAGAAAAAAGTATGCAAAGGGTTTTGAATGCTGGGAGGCAAACCTACATGTAGAATTTATTTTGTTGTTTACCCAGCTGTACTGGAACAATGGATGAGCCCATCTGAAAGATAAATGTGGATTGGGACAATAAATAAAGAACTACTGTAATCTGAAGTGGACCCAAAGGTATCGGATAATTTGGGAAGAGAAGTAGCCAGGAAGAGACAAAGGTTTAACATAAGTCAATATTAGTTAGGAGTAGTGATGAGTTTGGTGGCATTTAGGTAACTTGGATTTTTCTTTAACTTAAATTTAGGGCTAGCCTGAAGGTGCTTTTAGTAGTATCTATATATGAGATGTATATTGTCTAACAATCCTTTTTTTATTACTTTTTCCTCTTTGTTCCACACATTGCCAATAAATACTGCTTTATTTAAAGTGAATTGAGCTTTGACTGTTATAGCTGGGGAAATTACTGACTAGTTTTCTCAAAGGGAACAGAACTGTAGGCTGAAAAGAAGCAGATAAAGGTGAAAGTGACATCCTCTGAATCAATGAAGGGTATGGAAAAGGTTGCAGCAGAGCCACAGAAGGGCTGGAGGGTGACACAGATCCAGGAGGACCAAACAAACTGAAATGCAAAGATCAATCAGAAGGAGGTGTAACAGGAAACACTGAGCTCTTCAAACTCATCCCTACTAGCTCAGTTAGGGCACTGGGCTCAATTTGGATTTGCCATAGTCTTTCTTGTGTGACCCTGGGCAAGTCTCTTACTGACCCTGTGTTTCACTTCCCCATCTGTAAAATAGGAATAAAATATCCTTTCTCCCATCCCTTGTCTGTCTTCTTTATTGAGACTGTTCTTTGGGGTCAGAGGCAAACCTTTGCTATGTATTTGCACAATGACTAGCAAAATGGACATTGACACTAGAAAAAAACAGACTGCAAATAGGGCATACATTTACAACAATGAGAGTAATTAACCATTGTAACAATTTACCATGGGGTCATAGTGAATTCTCTATCACTGACCATTGTAAAATCAAGTTTGGATGTTTTTCTAAAAGATCTGTTCTAGCACTTATTTTGGGGAAGTTCTACAGCCTGTATTCTACAGCCTGTATTCTACAGCCTGTATTCTACAGCCTGTATTCTACAGCCTGTATTCTACAGCCTGTATTCTACAGGAGGTCAGACTAGATGATTACCATGCTCCCTTGTAGCCTTAGTATCTATGGAATGGAACCCTGATCTCAGTGGGGGTCTCTTGGGACTACCAGTATGCCTGCTTAAAAAAAAAAAACAAAAAAAAAAAAAAAACCAACCATTCTTCAAGTGTTTGCCTTCATGTGTTCCACTTCTGCTGTTCGTATGCCAGAAATCAGAATACTTTAGCCAGCAATTCCATTGGCTGCACGTGCACTTTTTGTGGCCTTGAGCCCCCGTATCAACAGTTTTAAACTGGGCAGAGCAACCAACCGACCCTCAGTTCTTCCCAGAGCCCCATTTGTCTAGGGTTGAAACAGCATTACCCACATGAGATGTCCTCAGGGCTCTATCTTATTATAAAAATAGAACAAAACTATTTAGATTGTCACATAGGTTATTTATTTCTATTGCTGAAAGATCTAGGGGTCAAGCAATTTCAACCCAGAGAATTTTCAAGTGGGTGTCAGTTTCATTAAGTTGGTATACGAGAGAGCTAATTTAGAACTCCCTGGCCAGATTAGATCACATTATACCAGGGCACAGACAGCTTCTGTGGCCTCAGGGATATTTCTTTAACTGTCATAAGTAATGCTGCTTATGTACATGGGGTAGTGTACATGCTTTTACTAGGCAATACTGTATTCTAGAGGCATCTTGCTTGGATGCTCATTTCTGCAGGACTTTGTTGCAATTCATGTTTGATTAGACTCACAATACCCTCCTCCGATGTTTGTACAGAGCTTGAGTCACCAGAAATGGACTACATGTAGACTAACTCTTGAGATGTGTTGTTTACATGTGTCCCAGGACTCACCCTCCTTTCACCACTACTGTAGAGTCTATTAATATGGCATTGATGGTTGTGAAGGAATGGAGGGTCAGTTGGTTGCTCTGCCTGGCTCTGGGGCATGAAGGACACAAGGTGCAGCCAACAGATGCTGCTGGCTAAAGTGTTCCAGTCTCGGGCAAATGGGGCCCATGCACATCAGAAGTGGGACACATGTAGACAACACATCTCAAAGAACTCCAGCTACTAACGGGTAAGCAACTTTCTTTTTTTTAGGATCTCTAGACTTCAATGCTTCTTGGTAGCAGTTGATCTACCTTTTTCAAAATGTTGGCCTTGATCAACAAACCAGCTAGGTATAAATACTTCAGACTTGCAGGCTGTGTAAATTCAATATTTTCAAACCAACAGTTAGCACGGAGTGAAAACACAAACGTACAGCCCAAATTCAGCATCCACACTGGAACTGACATGTATGTAAAAGAAATTTGAGTTTACAGTACTTTCTATGATCGAGAGAAAAAATATTTAAATTTCCTAAACCTTATCAGAAAAACTCTGTGCTAGTTTACTGAATTCTTTTGCAGGCTCTTCAAACCAGATACTGCTGCATAAGGATGGAGTTCTCTGATTCTTTGTATGCCTATTGCCTAGTTTCAGAGGCTTTAAAAAAAAAAACAAAACTTAGTATATATCTTAAAGAAGTCCCATGTTAATGTTACTCTTTAAAGAGTAAATCCAGACACCCAAGTACAGATCTTTAAATATTTATTACATTTCTTATACAAGGAATATCTTTAATAGGACTGGAATTTCTGGTTAATAGTTTTCAACATTCATGCAGACACTGTGATCTAATGGATTGTGTAAAGCAGGGGTGGGCAAACTTTTTGGCCTGAGGGCCACATTGGGGTTCCAAAACTGTATGGAGGGTTCCAAAACTGTGCCTCCCCAAACCCTAACCGCCCCCGACTGCCCTCCTCAGAACCCCCGACCCATCCAACCCCCCTACTCCTTGTCCCCAGACCACCCCTCCTGAGACCCCACCCCCATCCAACCCCCCCACTTTCTGACTGCTCCGACCCCTATCCACACTTCCGTCCCTTGACAGGCCCCCCTCTAAAGCCCCTTTCAAAATGAAGCCCTGCGAACCTGGGTGGAGGATTCAGGAGGAGCACGGGCCCCTGCACAGCTGGAGAGAAGCAATGGTTTCCCTTTCAAAGCACTGCTTCTCTTTGGCCTGCTGCGCAGCCGTCCAGTGTTCCTTCTGAGTCCTCCGCTCACGTTCACCGTGCTCTTGCCACCCGCACCGCCCGCCTGCTCCCCTGTAGCTGCAGGTGAGCCTCCCTTCCTGCTCTCCTCTGCCCCCGCAGTGCAGCCTCTGCCCTCACTGGTGTCATGGTGAACTAAGGCTGTGGGGGTGAGGGGATACTATTATTTTTTTATTACAAATATTTGCACTGTAAAAATGATAAAAGAAATAGCATTTTTCAATTCACATCATACAAATACTATAATGAGATTTCTACATAGATTTTTTTTTTGTTACATAACTGCACGGAAAAACAAAACAATCTAAAACTTTAGAGCCTACAAGTTCACTCAGTCCTATTTCTTGTTCAGCCAATTGCTAAGACAAACAATTTTGTTTACATTTATGGGAGATAATGCTGACTGCTTCTTATTTACAATGTCACCTGAAAGTGAGAACAAGTGTTTGCATGGCACTTTTTTACCTGGCATTGCAAGGTATTTATGTGCCAGATATGCTAAACATTCATATGTCTCTTCATGCTTCAGCCATCATTCCAGAGGACATGTTTCTATGCTGATGCTGTTTGTTAAAAAAATGATGTGTTAATTAAATTTGTGACTGAACTCCTTGGGGGGAAATTGTATATCTCCTGTTCTGTTTTACCCACTTTCTGCCATATATTTCATGTTATAGCAATCTTGGATGATGACCTAGCACATGTTCATTTTAAATGCAAAGAAGGTGCCAATGTGAGATTTCTAAGGATAGATACAGTCCTTGACCCAAGGTATAAGAATCTGAAATGCCTTCCAAAATCTGAGAGGGATGAGGTGTGGAGCATGCTTTCAGATATCTTAAAAGAGCAACCCTCTGATGCAGAAACTACAGAACCCGAACCATCAAAAAAGAAAATCAATCTTCTGCTGGTGGTATCTGACTCGGATGATGAAGATGAACATGCGTCAGTCCACTCTGCTTCGAATTGTTATCGAGCAGAACCTGTCGTTGGCATGGACGCATGTCTTCTGAAATGGTGGTTGAAGCATGTAGGAACTTATGAAACTTTAGAGTATCTGGCACGTAAATATCTTGCAATGCTGGTGTGATGGGTTGGGTCACAGAAACCCCCTTGTGAACTGCCACCTGATGTGTTGGGACTGCCTCTGAGCCTGTTTTCCCTGACAGCTTGGGACTTCAGTACCTTGCCTGGTTGTACCAGCCTGCTACAAACACAGACCCAGGTCTGAACCACGTCACCCACAAAGCTGCAGGCTTAACTGAAAACTGCTTAAGAAGTGCTCCTATCTCCAGCACCCAGATACTCAGTTCTCAATGGGATCGAAACCCCAAATAAATCCATTTTACTCTGTATAAAGTTTATACAGAGTAAACTCATAAATTGTTCACCCTCTATAACACTGATAGAGAGATATGCACAGCTGTTTGCCCCCGCAGGTATTAATACATACTCTGGGTTAATTAATAAGTACAAAGTGATTTTATTAAACATAAAAAGTAGGATTTAAGTGGTTCCAAGTAATAACAGACAGAAGGAAGTAAGTTACTAAGCAAAATAAAATAAAACGCAAGTCTAAGCCTAATACAGTAAGAAACTAAATTCAGGTAAATCTCATCCTCAGAGATGTTCCAATAAGCTTCTTTTACAGACTAGACTTCCTCCTAGTCTTGGTCCAGCAGTCACTCTCACCCCTGTAGTTACTGTCCTTTGTTCCAATTTCTTTCAGGCATCTCTTTGGGTTGGAGGGGCTATATTCTAAGCCAGCTGAAGACAAAATGGAGGGGTTTCCCAGGGCCTTATATAGTCTCTCTTGTGTTTTCCTATGCAGAATCACAGCTACAAGATGGAATTTTGGAGTCACTTGGGCAAGTCACATGTCCATGCGTGACTCAGTTCTTTACAGACGCCATTGCTCACATGTTAGCCTGAACATTCCCCGGAAAGCTCAGATGTGGATTGGCATCTTTCAAGGTCCATTGTTAGCCAAGTACTCCAAATTACTTGAATAACCCCTTCACACTATGTTGACCAAATCTGCCTTAGGTTCTTTTTACAGCAAACACTTTAAAAGCGTAGAGCCAACACTCATAACTTCAGATATAAAAATGATACATGCATACGAATAGGATCATAGAATCATAGAATATCAGGGTTGGAAGGGACCCCAGAAGGTCATCTAGTCCAACCCCCTGCTCAAAGCAGGACCAAGTCCCAGTTAAATCATCCTAGCCAGGGCTTTGTCAAGCCTGACCTTAAAAACCTCTAAGGAAGGAGATTCTACCACCTCCCTAGGTAACGCATTCCAGTGTTTCACCACCCTCTTAGTGAAAAAGTTTTTCCTAATATCCAATCTAAACCTCCCCCATTGCAACTTGAGACCATTACTCCTCGTTCTGTCATCTGCTACCATTGAGAACAGTCTAGAGCCATCCTCTTTGAAACCCCCTTTCAGGTAGTTGAAAGCAGCTATCAAATCCCCCCTCATTCTTCTCTTCTGCAGACTAAACAATCCCAGCTCCCTCAGCCTCTCCTCATAAGTCATGTGCTCTAGACCCCTAATCATTTTTGTTGCCCTTCGCTGTACTCTTTCCAATTTATCCACATCCTTCTTGTAGTGTGGGGCCCAAAACTGGACACAGTACTCCAGATGAGGCCTCACCAGTGTCGAATAGAGGGGAACGATCACGTCCCTCGATCTGCTCGCTATGCCCCTACTTATACATCCCAAAATGCCATTGGCCTTCTTGGCAACAAGGGCACACTGCTGACTCATATCCAGCTTCTCGTCCACTGTCACCCCTAGGTCCTTTTCCGCAGAACTGCTGCCGAGCCATTCGGTCCCTAGTCTGTAGCGGTGCATTGGATTCTTCCATCCTAAGTGCAGGACCCTGCACTTATCCTTATTGAACCTCATTAGATTTCTTTTGGCCCAATCTTCCAATTTGTCTAGGTCCTTCTGTATCCTATCCCTCCCCTCCAGCGTATCTACCACTCCTCCCAGTTTAGTATCATCCGCAAATTTGCTGAGAGTGCAATCCACACCATCCTCCAGATCATTTATGAAGATATTGAACAAAACGGGCCCCAGGACCGACCCCTGGGGCACTCCACTTGACACCGGCTGCCAACTAGACATGGAGCCATTGATCACTACCCGTTGAGCCCGACAATCTAGCCAGCTTTCTACCCACCTTATAGTGCATTCATCCAGCCCATACTTCCTTAACTTGCTGACAAGAATGCTGTGGGAGACCATGTCAAAAGCTTTGCTAAAGTCAAGAAACAATACATCCACTGCTTTCCCTTCATCCACAGAACCAGTAATCTCATCATAAAAGGCGATTAGATTAGTCAGGCATGACCTTCCCTTGGTGAATCCATGCTGAGGATGAATACATGCAGTAAAACGTAACCTTTGCAAAGATATGTTACATGGCATATCTAGTGTTAAACATATTCCAGTTATGTCATATTTACACTCATAAGCATATTTCTATAAAGCATTATGGGGTGCAGTGTCACAGCTGCTACAACAGTGCCGTGCGAAAGCCTGTTCTCTCTTTCAGGTGACATTGTAAACAAGACATGGGCAGCATTATCTCCTGCAAATTGCAACCAAACTTGTTTGTCTGAGCGATTGGCTGAAATAGGACTGAATGGACTTGTAGGTTCTAAAAGTTTTATATTGTTTTATTTTTGAACGCAATTATTTTTTATACATAATTCTACATTTGTAAGTTCAACTTCCATCATAAAGAGATTGCACTTGAGCACTTGTATTAGTTTAATTGAAATATACTGTTTTCTTTTGTTTTTTACAGTGCAAATATTTGTAATAAAAATAAATATAAAGTGAGCACTGTACACTTTGTATTCTGTATTGTAATTGAAATCAATATATTGAAAATGTAGAAAACATCCACAAATGTTTAAATAAATGGTATTCTATTGTTTAACAGTGCGATTAATCGTGATTAATTTTTTTAATTGCTTGACGGCCCTCGTCATTATCCTTCTATGCCAACAGCCATAATATGTCTAGCTGTCAGTTTCAGATATTTATTGCAAGTAAAGCTGGGTTCTATTTAGTCCGTGTTTGAAAGGGAGTTCTCTAGAAACAAGCCAAATGCTGCTTGTTATGTTTTTCCCCAATTGAGGGGAAAAAAACATTGAGAAAGCTCAGGTGAAAATTTCATCTAGACTTTATGAAATGAAACAAAATACATACTATGTGATTCAATTTGTAGGTATATTTATTCCTCAGACATAAAAGGATCTCATACTATCTAAAATGAAAAGCCTGCAGTTCGGTGAGTAAAACACAAGAACAAAATAAATGAGTCTCCAGTCTACCAAGAAGTTAGACTGTTCCTTCTGTTGAATCTGCCCTTATATACCACAGATTTTACCAACTCTTCTCAGCACCTAGCGTATTGTGAAATTTCAGCCAACACACTCTGAGATTGAAATATGGTTGATAGATGTTGAATTGGCTGGACAGATGTGCAGGTCTTTTAAAAATAGTTAAAAATTCTGAATTCACTCATCTTAGGGAAGTGAAATTATAAAAAACAAAAAAAACTCATTTTCTACTTTCTTCATACAACAAATTGACAAGACCTTCTTAGCTAACAAAGATTTTGGGTAGAAATCTGGATCTTCGCTTTTAAATGTTGGAGGAGAAGGAAGGAACTCAGGAATACCATTTCCATCAACCATGTTTTAGTTTTTTCAGTCTGTTCTGGGCTAAACCTATGACCTTTTAATTTGGGATCAGTTATGCTGCATAAGTCATAGAAAATTTCCAAACTCTTCTAATTTGTTTTTAAGAGGTTAGACAAATACCTGTAGGGAATGGTCTAGATCAGTGGTCTCCAAACTTTCTGGATCGCGCTTGGATCCCCAGAGCCAGCTCTAGGGAAGCAAAAAAAAAAAAAAAAAAGACGGAGCGGGGAGAGCCGAGCTGCTGCCGGCATGCCACTGAAGAATCAAAGGTCTGGGAGTGCTGCTGCTGCCATGACGGTAGCGCTCCTTCCGCGGCACTCTTCCTGCGGTGCACCCCCAGGAATGGTCTTGCGTACCCCTTGGGGTGCACGCACCCCACTTTGGAAACCACTGGTCTAGATAATACTTAGTCCTGCTATGAGTTCAGGGGACTGGACTGGATGACCTCTCAAGGTCCCTTCCAGTCCTATGATTCTATGATTCTTCCTTTAGTTCTTCTTATTGTACTCTTGTAGCTACTAGCAGTGGACCCATGAATTTAAATCTGTCTGAAGGAGCAGACAGAAGTCATGCTGCCTAAGATGCATAACAAGAGTCTTGATATTCCCATTGGTTCCCTTTTAATTTTGCTCTAAATAGTTTTCATTAACAGATTGAAATTGGTGCCTAATATTTCTAGTAACTTTTTTCCCCAAATTAATAATATGTAAATACTTTCAACATTTCATTATTAAATTCCTAAGAGTTTGTGTTTTGGGGGGAACCCAATAAAACCCATTTGGTTTTGTTTCCTGGATAGGGAGAACTCTCCCCCGCCTCCCAAATCTGTCAGAAAGTAGTGTTGGTGACACCAATAAATTACATTCTTGGTTCTGAATCAGTGAACTAATCCCATAGTTAGTGGCTGGAAACAGTGAAATGTCCTTTGGGATCACTACATTTACCATATAACTTTACACAAACAATAGAACCATTAAACTCCAATGCGCCTGCCAAATTTCAGTTAAACTCTGTCTCCCTAAACTCTTCCTGCCATTTCAATATTTTTGTTCTCTTCCTATCCTACAACTGTTGTATATTTTTTCTGTGCACTGTTAAACTGTCACACTCTATCCCAGGGTTGACTGCATTTAAATGGAAGGATAAATTAGTGCCTGTATATTATTTATTTCTATTACCATCATGCCTAGAAGCCTTAGTCAAAGGCCAGGGCTCCATTTACTAGGTGCTTTACAAAGGCAGTCACAGCTCCAAAGAGCTTACATTATATGTTTGCTAAAGCACTTTTAGAATCTTTTGGGGTGAAATTTACTATGGAAAATATTAGATGTTATGAAATATCACTTAGTGATTTATGTTTCTAACTTTAGTATGAGCCTTTATTTGCAGTTGCTTCCTAAAAGGCTGTAGTTAATAGGTTTCTGACATCTTCCATCATTGCTGTCTCATTAGTGTTGTATTTCCATGGCTTTAATAACTCAATGAAGACTGAAATGATAATTCTTAAAGAATTGACTGAACAAGTTAGGCCCTGATCTGTTTGGCAGTCCAAGGCATGACAAACATCTTTGACATCAGCAGAGTAAATTATGGTAAGAAACATAAATCTGCAGTATGGTTATCCTTATCCATTAGCCACTTACGGATAGCTTTCTGGCACAATTTGGAAACTAGTTAATTCTCAAGCTATGTAGTGCCAGAAACGTACCAAATCTAGATTTCTCTTCTGCAAAGATGATTTTTCTTCCTCCCTGCTTATGTTAAAGTACATGCCATATTTAGCAGTTTCAGAAAAATTTCGAAAGCAGTTAGTGTGGCCATCACCTTAACATCCCAACTGAGTATTTTGTGAGAAAGTGGAAATGTTCCCATTTCAGTTCCTTGTTAATGACACACTTGAGTATGGGATCTGAAATGTCAGTCTTTGTATTTTCAAACCTGTGGAAACTTGAATAACGCTTACACATAAGAGCAATCAACTCTGATAGCAGTAGGCTAAATATCAGTTTCTGAAAATAAATTTTATATGAATCTATTCTCCAGACAATTTGACTTTTAAATGTTTAAAAATGTGACATCTTTATATAAGTGAATACAGATTGAGGCAGTAGCTATAAAAACCTGAAGTTTCCATGCATCACCTGCTTTTCACTCCAACCTGTTAAACAGCACAACTAGATACAATGCAGACTTTACTGCTTTCCGTCGCAATAATTTACTGCCCTCCTGACCTATAAACAGATAACTGTTACCATGACTTGATACTGTTAGGCGTTTGGATACATTCTCAAAGGTAATTCATGGTTTTAAATATCGTATGTATGAAAGGTTTTATAACCAAGCATTTGGAAAATGGCAGTATTACATTTCCTTGAGCTGTGTTCTGGGAGTAATGATTTGTCGCTGCAGTCTTGTTACATGGCATCCTGAGCAAAATGTCCCCCTCCTTTCTTCCTTTAATGCCTTATTCTTGTGTAAGGACTACCATAGATTCATTTAGCTTCTTCCGTCTCCTCAGTGCTTCTGGAAAGGATGATTACCTAAACTTGAAATCTGCAGGTAAAAAGTTTTCAGTGACCTCCATTGATTTACATTTACAATTTTCTCACGTTAAGAGGATGCAGTCTAGTAGAGCAGCTGGGAGTCAGTATAACTGAGTTCTTTCCCAAATCTGTCTCCAATTCACTGCATCACCTTTGGTAAGTCACTTAACCTCAGTGTCTCTCAATTCATCCATCTGTAAAATAAGGTTGTTAATCCTTACCCACCCACTCTTCTAAAGGTCTTTGAGAGCTATGAATGAAAACCATTAGATAAGTAGGAAGAATGATAAGGCCTGATTCACAATGACATTACTCCAGCTTTGTGCCAGAGTAACTCCTTTGAAGTCAGGGCAATTACAGTGGAATAACATCTTGGTGAACCAGATGTGTTGTTTTTTTTTTACTTGTGGGATATAAAATAACCATAAGAAGCTCTCATGCGAATGACAAACTACTGAAATGCTGGGGAGGGCCTTTAGATTACCCATACTATTGCTTCTGAGCTGTGCTTCCATTCCTGTTGGTCAGAACTTCAGATAATCAGAGTTCCTAGATCCCAGCAAGTATCTGTGCATCATTTTGCATACAGAGGACTCATTATAACCCATGCAATCAATGACAACACAGAGCAATGTATTCTGGGATCTCTTCACTGAACCAGTACTACCAAATGGATTCATGGGGGAGTTTTGAAAAAGCAAGTTAACTTATTTCTGTGTTGTGTCCCTAACAGCCTGATAAGTTGGAGCAGGCCACACATAAAACGGTGCTTAACTCATTTTCCAGTTTTGTTTTGTAGTTCACTTTTAAATTAAATCCAAAGAAGCTTCATTAGTCACTGTTTAATTTGTAACACAATGGAGGAAAAGCTAAGTTCCGTTCTTAGATATACCACAGATTTCTTTGTGATTTTGGAAAGTCACACAAGGGCTGTGTGACGGGTTGGGTCACAGAGACCCCTTGGGACTGTCACCTGATGTGCTGAGACTACTTCTGAGCCCGTTTTCCCTGCCAGCTTGGACATCCAGGACCCTGCCTTGTCGAGCCAGATACACTAACCTGCTGCAACACAGACCCAGGGTCTGAACCACGCCCCCAAAGCTGCAGACTTAACTGAAAACCACTCAGCAGGTACTCCTGTCTCCAGCACCCAGACACCCAGTTCCCAGTGGGATCCAAACCCCAAATAAATCAGTTTTACTCTGTATAAAGCTTATACAGGGTAAACTCATAAATTGTCCGCCCTCTATAATACTGATAGAGAGATATGCACAGCTGTTTGATCTCCCAGGTATTAATCACTTACTCTGGGTTAATTAATCAACAAAAGTGATTTTATTAAGTATAAAAAGTAGGATTTAAGTGGTTTCAAGTAATAACAGACAGAACAAAGTAAGTTGCCAAGCAAAATAAAACAAAACACGCAAGTCTAAGCCTACTACATTAAGAAACAGAATACAGGTAAATCTCACCCTTAGAGATATTTGAATAAGCTTCTTTCACAGACTAGATTCCTTCCTAGTCTGGGCCCAATCCTTTCCCCTGGTACAAACCTTGTTAGTTCCATCAGGCAACTTAGGTGAAAAGCAGGGGATTCCACATGACTGGCCCTCCTTGTTCTGTTCCACCGCCTTTTATAGCTTTGTCACAAGGCGGGAATTCTTTGTCTCTCTCTCGGATCCAACCCCTCCTCTTAAATGGAAAAACACCAGATTAAAAATGGATTTCAGTTCAGGTGACATGATTACATGTACTGTGAGCCCCCCTTCATTCTTCCAGGACTGGTCTGCACCTATGCAGTGGAGACTTGCAGGTAAACAGAGCCATCTACAGTCAATTGTCCTAGACAACGGGAGCAATCAAGATTCTAAACCACCATTAATGGCCCACACTTTGCATAATTACAGTAGGACCTTGGAGTTATGCTACATATTCCTGGTTTCAGATACAAGAATGACACATTTATACAAATAGGATGAACACACTCAGTAGATTATAAGCTTTGTAATGATACCTTAAAAGAGACTTATAAACATATTTTTATAAAGCGTTATGGAGTGTAACATCACAGCCTGACCCTGCAAGAGGCTGAGCACCTATATGAGGTGCTGTGCACCCTCAATTACCACTGAAGTAATGTCCCTTCATACAGTGATGTTCAACATTTTATAGGCTTGAAGTCTTTGTAACTCACCCAAGGGCAAGTTCAAATTTAGGGAGAATTGAGGCTTCTCAGCACCATTTATCAGATGATTCATAATCTGTGTTCCTTAATTTGCTTTTTAAATTAAGGATTATTCTAAGAAATGAATGAGTATTCTGATGCAGTAAGAATAGTTGATTGCACACAGATAATTCATTTGACATATTGAGAGGATAGGGAATATCTGTAGATAAGCAAAAGACCACAGACAGTTGCATAATAATACACAATGTAATTATGACCCTTACTTCTAACTGAGTGTTCATTGTTGTTATTTGTTTCTTATGTAAATCATTATGTGGAAATTAAATCAGAGCAAACTAGGTGGAGGGGGTCCTCAGAGCAGAAGTAGAGAGAGAGGCAAACAGAGAGGTGATATACCTGCGTGTGTTGGAAGGTGGTGTTTATGGAGTATGATAATACTATCTCAATAGAAGCTCTCAGGAGAAGAGGAGTTCACCCAGGTTATTGTTTCCCTGAAAGGGTAGTCTTCTCTGATAAGAGTTGTGGAGATTGAAGAGATTGTTTGTAAGTGGTAATAATGTTTGGCAAGAAGGGCCAGTCCTCACCCACAGACAACCCATGAACCTGAAGCATATTCTCACCAGAAACTACACACCGCACCATAGTAACTCTAACTCAGGAACCAATCCATGCAACAAACCTCGATGCCAACTCTGCCCACATATTTACACCAGCAACACCATCACAGGCCCTAACCAGATCAGCCAGACCATCACCGGTTCATTCACCTGCACATTCATCAATGTAATATACACCATTGTGTGCCAGCAATGCCCCTCAGCTATGTACACTGGCCAAATTGGACAGTCCCTACGTAAAAGGATAAATGGACACAAATCAGATATTAGGAATGGCAATATACAAAAACCTGTAGGAGAATGCTTCAACCTCCCTGGACACACAATAGCAGATTTAAAGGTAGCCATCCTGCAGCAAAAAGACTTCAGGACCAGACTTCAAAGAGAAACTGCTGAGCTTCAGTTCATTTGCAAATTTGGCACCGTCAGCTCAGGGTTAAATACAGACTGTGAATGGCTCGCCAACTCCAAAAGCAGTTTCTCCTCCCTTGGTGTTCACACCTCAACTGCTAGAAGAGGGCCTCATCCTCCCTGACTGAACTAACCTCGTTATCCCTAGCCTGATTCTTGCTTGCATATTTATACCTGCCTCTGGAAATTTCCACTACATGCATCTGACGAAGTGGGTATTCACCCACAAAAGCTTATGCTCCAATACGTCTGTTAGTCTATAAGGTGCCACATGACTCTTTACCATTTCAAAATGTGTTTCTTTAGTCAGGAGATAATAAAATCCTCCGTGTAGTTCTGAGTATTTAATATTTTGTCTGATAGTCTTGCATAGGGTGACTAGATAACAACTGTGAAAAAATGGGACGGGGGTGGAGGGTAATAGGTGCCTATATAAGAGAAAATCCCAAAAACCAGGACTGTCCCTTTAAAAATGGGACATCTGGTCACCCTAGTCTTGCAAGCCCAGTTTGCCAGCCCCTGTGAAATAGAGGAAGATCCTGTTTATGCTGTGGAAGGTTTGAGCTAGACTCTTACATGGTGGTATGCTGATGGGTAGATGTGGAGCAGTATTATTCATTTTTAGGCTTTATAATCAAACCAGGATTTGAGGTTTGTGCAGGTATGGATTCTTTGTGCTACTATTGATGGGATTTTTTGAAAGCCGTGAACACCCATGTAATTTTAATGAAATATAAAAATGCATGATGCCATCATATAATTATTTTTAACACTTTCAAATAGTCTATCTATCAAGACATGAAGTGTAGCCTGTAACTGGGTGTGAGCAGCCACAGAGCAGCTTTTTGCAGCCCAAGCAGCTGATGTGGGCAGAAGAGGCAGGGGATAAAATATCATTAATATTTACTTGTATTGCAGTAGTGCTTCCAGGCTCTAGCCCCATTGTGTTAGGCACTGTACAAATATATAAGGAAAACATACAGTTTCAAAGGGGGCATTCCTATGACAAAGAAAACATGGAGGGAGGAAATGGACATTCTAAAACACTAGTGAAATTCAGAGGCTACCAGATTTCCATTACTATTATAATTTATTTGTATTACTGTAGCAGCTAGAAGCCCCTATCAGGAATCCAGGATCCATTTTGCTAAGTGCTGCACAAACATGATCACAGTACCTGCCTATCTTCAGGATAATGACAAGATGCAGCATGTGAATGAGACAAATGTGTGGGTGGAGATGGTTGAGGAAGGGGGGTTCGGAGGGATAACCTGCCATATTTTCACAGTGTAGCTCACTGCCTGCCTATCTGTTACCAACTGTCAACAGTAACTAGCAGTTATTGCTGGCCCTAGCAGGTGCTGTTCATCTGCTAACTATCTTTCTTTTTTGCCTGCTTGGGTTCCCATATAATCTTAGTGACTTTCATCTGGAGAACTGTTGGAGTTAGAGGAGAAGCAAATGCTTTTGTGCCATCTGAAATCCTTGCCTGAAAATGGTTTTAAAGCATTATCTTCTAGGTTGAGCATTTGAGAGAAACTGATGGCAGCTAAAACTGCAGAATGTGAAGCTATTTTGTTGTTAGACTAATACAAATGTTGTCAGTACCTACAAACCCTCCCTCATGTTGGTTTTGGAGCCACTGATCAGAGAGTATCCTGTTCCTCCATTCTCTCAGCAAGTCTTGCAACAACACCCTGTTGAGGTGAAGTATTGTGTCTATTTTCCATATGGCAAAATAAGGAATAGAGAGGATGTAACCTTTTATTAGGTCATACAGTAAATCACTGGCAGAGCAAGGAATAGAATCCAGGCAATCTAGCTTTATATTACTCTCATCACAAAACTACAAAGCTTTTTATCTCTGTTCTTTCTTGCAAGCTAACGATACTAAGCAAAGGCTGAGTCTACATTAAATTTCTTTTCTCAAACTGTTGCTATCACCATTGCTGTTCCACTGGAAGTACCCAGGATAGGAGTGCTAATGTAAACTGGCCACTCGTGTTTTAGTCATCCAGTTTTAGATCAGGTCTACAAGATGCAATGGTTAAAATACCAGCTTCATTTCTACACTAGAACTCCTTCCATTTCTACCATGATGCCAGTGGTAATAGTGGAAATTTTATGTAAAAAGTATAGTAAAGATAAGACCAAAACATGTCTGATTATGTATGTATCAGATTAAAATCCATTGGTTAATTTTTCAAATTAGATTTCTCATTGTTATTTTTAAATCCAGTCTCATTTTTGGCTCTCATTTTAGGCAGAAGGTGAGTTATGGAAAGTGATCTTAGTGTTTATTTGGGCATCCAAATGCAATAAATCTGCTTGTTATTTCAATAGAAAGTTTATTAATAGAACACATTATTCTGTTCAATATTAATGTCTTTAAAATTAAACAGAGCATTAGTAGTAATGAAACTAGTTTAAATCAATATATTCCTTTTATGAAATCTTCTGCATAAAGAAAAAAATTAAAAACTGCCTGTAGTATAACAGCAAGGTTATAATTGAATACAAAGGCCTTCTTAAAGGGATACTTTCAGGTTAATGTAGGTGTTGTATATACTTTAAAATCTTTTTCATTACAATTAATAGAAATATTTCCATGGTTTAACAAAATCCACTGGAAATAATACTTTAAATATGTAGGGTGAAATTCTGATCCCACTAAAGTCAATGGTAAAACTCCAGTGGACTTCAGTGGGGCCAGGATTTTTACCATAAACTTTCTCTTTCAGTGTTTTGTACCTGGGATTTTGTATAGTTACATATGAAGCCCTGAAAATGAAATAGGTACATTTATTTCTATTTAGCTTTTATTGTTCAAGTCACAAAAGTTGGGGAGAAGAAACAAACAAGCAAAGAGACATTGCAATTAGATTTAACATTCTTATTGTGACAGTCTCTTCAGTAAGTCTGTAATAGCATTTCCAAACTTCCAGGATTGTCCTGGAGTCTCCAAAAATTTAAAATTAATCTGTAATTAAAGATTATGTAATATGATGAAACCTCAAGGAATACGTCCAACCAAAATTGGCAACTCTAGTCTGTAATGTTGTGTTAGTATTGGAATATGGGCCAAAATATTCATACATTGGTATCTAAAGTTAGGCATGTGACTAAGGGGCCTGTTCAGAAAAGGTGTTGAGACTAAACTGCTCCCAATGGGATCATCAGTTTCAAAATTCTGCTTTAGTTACATTTGGTTAGTCAGTATCAATTGATCCAATTGACACTAAACTGGGAGGAGAGGTAGATACGCTGGCGGGTAGGGATAGGATACAGAGGGACCTAGACAAATTAGAGGATTGGGCCAAAAGAAATCTGATGAGGTTCAACAAGGACAAGTGCAGAGTCCTGCACTTAGGACGGAAGAATCCCATGCACCGCTACAGACTAGGGACCGAAAGGCTAGGCAGCAGTTCTGCAGAAAAGGACCTAGGGGTTACAGTGGACGAGAAGCTGGATATGAGTCAACAGTGTGCCCTTGTTGCCAAGAAGGCCAATGGCATTTTGGGCTGTATAAGTAGGGACATTGCCAGCAGATCGAGGGACACAATCATTCCCCTCTATTTGACATTGCTGAGGCCTCATCTGGAGTACTATGTCCAGTTTTGGGCCCCACACTACAAGAAGGATGTGGAAAAATTGGAAAATGTCCAGCGGAGGGCAACAAAAATGATTAGGGGACTGGAACACGTGACTTATGAGGAGAGGCTGAGGGAATTGGGATTGTTTAGTCTGCGAAAGAGAAGAATGAGGGGGGATTTGACAGCTGCTTTTAACTACCTGAAAGGGGGTTCCAAAGAGGATGGATCTAGACTGTTCTCAATGGTAGCAGATGACAGAACGAGGAGCAATGGTCTCAAGTTGCAGTGGAGGAGGCTTAGGTTGGATATTAGGAAAAGCTTTTTCACTAGGAGGGTGGTGAAGCACTGGAATGCATTACCTAGGGAGGTGGTGGAATCTCCTTCCTTAGAATTTTTTAAGGTCAGGCTTGGCAAAGCCAAGGCTGGGATGATTTAGTTGGGGATTGGTCCTGCTTTGAGCAGGGTTGGACTAGATGACCTCCTGAAGTCCCTTCCAACCCTGATATTCTATGATTGCTGCCATAAGATAACTAACTCACTTGATTTAAATGAAGTGTATTGGTTGGTTAACCATCAGTTCTTGTGGTCTGAAAAAGACACACTTGGACAGGGTTTTCTGGAGTGGGTTCTTAAAGTTAGTCTCTTAACATCGTGTGTAAGTGGACTGATTTTCAAAAGTGCTGAGCATCGAGAAGTTCCTATGGAAGTCAGTGGGAGCTGCTGCATGCTCAGCACTTCAGAAAATCAGGCTACTTATTTATAGAGAGATCTTCAAAAGCATGAAAGAATCCAAAATTGGTGCTTGACTTTCAAAAGAGCCGGACTTCCATTTAGGCACCTAAGTATAGTGTCCAGAGTTTCAGAAGTGCTCGGTACCCAGCAGCTTCCATTATTTTCAATGAATTCTTTAAATCTAGCCCTTAGTTCCTAAATTGACGGTGGACAGGTGCCTAAATCTATACCCCCTATGTTTGAAAATACTGGCCTAGTCATATAGCAAAGTAGAGGAAATGCTTTGCTCTTGTAGCCTCTTTCACTCAAGGAACAGAAGCCCTTCACAGATATTCAGCCTTTGATGAGATAGGTAAGTAGTAAGCTGTTACCAATGGGTATACTGAACAATGGATGGGTTAAATGATTTAAAACTGAGATATCAATGGAAGAGAGAGATGAGAGTGACAGCATCACTGCACATGAATTCAGTAGCTTCTTCCCTTTCGTAAAATTGTGAAATGTAATGAAACTTAAACATTTTTAAACAACTCCCTGATTAAATTTTAATAGGAATGAAAAATGAACAATATTCTTACAAGTAAGAAATGGTCTTCATTATTTTTTAAAGTCCATATTATAAGGATTAGCGCCATTAATAAGATCCCTGAGTTTTTTATATTATGTACACTGTTCAGATAGAAATTTAACTGGGAATTTTAATGAAATGATGACAGAAATCATTTTTTTATTGCATCCCTTTGCAGAATATTTCCTGTGAGACCAAGATAGAGAGAGACCCAAATTAATGGCTTTTCATAGGAACTGAGTGATAAGTTATGGAAAGCTTATAGATATGATAATTTTAGGCTGCTGTTTGGCTAAACACCCTTATGGAGAATTGCTGTTTAATAGACATACCAGGGGAATTAAAGACATTTGGATGTTAATTTGTATACATATTCTGGTATAGGAACATAAAGAGAGATTCACTTTATAGATAATGTTGTTTGCCACTGTTTAGAGGGAGAAAATTCACTTTGTGAACAGTTCCCATCAACCCACTGCTTAAGAGAACCTAGAGAGTTATCAGGGGGCTGGCTTCCTTCTATCTTTTCTCTCATTTCATGTTTTTAATCTGAATGTAAGAGAGAGCAATGTGATCTTACCATGGTTTTGTTCTCATTAAAACTTAAAGAAATTGTTATTTTGGGAAATGAGTTATGTTTAGGGAAAATGAGCACCAAAAATATTTATGAACATCCAAGCAATCTAGCATATTATGTTGACTTACAATTGAGTGCGTATTGCCCACTTGGCAAATATATTATATCATTTTGCCATACAACTGTAATAATAAATGAACATATACAGCCCCCCCATCCATTCTCAGAACTGGCTTTTTCAAAGTACTTCACGTGCTTAGTTTTCTATATTTTAAATGCAGATGTTCATCCAACTTTTAATACCAGTGGGAGGCCCTGTTCAAAACCTTCATTAGAGTGAAGCACAAGGTGGCAATAAACTTAATTCTAGCTTTTATCTTTCTTGGTTCCACCTCAAAGCTTTTAAATATTACATTTCTAAAGTAAGAATTTCTTTTGTGTTAGTCATTTCCGTGAACACCTGTGAACTGTTGAGTTTAATTGGCCTACAGCTGGTGCTGATTGTGCGTGGAGAGTATGGGGGGGAAGGGGGAGTTACCGGCTGATTGGCTGTCTTCACATTGTGTATCATTATCTCTTTTTCTTCGTCCCTTTTATCTTTTTTTTCATATATAGGTTATAAAGGTTTAGGGATTAGGGACTGAAAATAGAATGGGCTCCAGCGAGATTTTATGTCTCTTGGATGAAGTTGTGTAGGCAAATACATCTGAATGCATTAACACCTTATCGAGCAACTCAAGAACAAGATTGCTGATCTTGTTAGTCAATTTGCCATACTTATACAGCTTTCATAGCGGTGACTGTGCCAAGAACTAAGAAAGCAGGAGTACATAGTGTTGAAGGCAGTGTGGAAAAGGGGAGATGAGATATTAAAATCTGGTTGACGCACAGACTTACAATGGTTTAACTAAAGGTGTCTTCTTAAAGTAAGTGCAACTGGTGCAAGTTCATGTATAGACACTCGTATTTCAGTTTCAGTGATTTATTTTGGTTTTGCTTAGTTCTGTAAAGGCTGGCCCAAACACAAACTTGCACCGAAATAACTAAATCGGTTTTAATTTGCATCTTTTCTTGTTTCAGTGCAAATGTAGCGTATGGACCACTTTTTTTATTCCAAAGATTTGGAATAAAAGTGTCCTATTTCTGTTTTGCCATTGAATTACAAATGTTAAATGTAGTAACTTGATAGCAGGAATTTTCTGAGGGTAATATCAAGAATAAATTGAATGGCGTAAATCAATAAAAACGATATATCTTTGTGAGTATGATGAAATACCCAACAAAACCCTTAATCAAAACAATCCCTAAAAGCACTAGGATAGTGCATTGTATTCAGACGAATTAGTAGATTATATACCACAGACATTGTCCCTTAGCAATAAATAAATAGTTTCACTAGTATATTGCCTTCTACCCCCAGACCTCAGTGTGCCTTACAAAGATGAATTAAGCCTTGCATGCTCCCTTAGAGAGAGATAGGTGGTATTGCATCCCCTCCTTAAACATGGTGAATTGAGCCTGAGAGAGGGGAAGTGACTTGCAGAGGGTCAAACAACAAGTCTGGCAGAACTGGGAATAGAACCCAGGTCTCCTGACACCTACTTTTAGGTTTAGGGCCAAATCGCACCTGGAGCTGCAGCTAGCAAGAGATGTCAAGAGTAACAAGAAGGGTTTCTTCAGGTATGTTGGCAACAAGAAGAAAGCCAAGGAAAGTGTGGGCCCCTTACTGAATGAGGGAGGCAAGCTAGTGACAGAGGATGTGGAAAAAGCTAATGTACTCAATGCTTTTTTTGCCTCTGTTTTCACTAACAAGGTCAGCTCCCAGACTGCTGTGCTGGGCATCACAAAATGGGGAAGAGATGGCCAGCCCTCTGTAGAGATAGAGGTGGTTAGGGACTATTTAGAAAAGCTGGACGTGCACAAGTCCATGGGGCCGGACGAATTGCATCCGAGAGTGCTGAGGGAATTGGCGGCTGTGATTGCAGAGCCCTTGGCCATTATCTTTGAAAACTCGTGGCGAACGGGGGAAGTCCCGGATGACTGGAAAAAGGCTAATGTAGTGCCCATCTTTAAAAAAGGGAAGAAGGAGGATCCTGGGAACTACAGGCCGGTCAGCCTCACCTCAGTCCCTGGAAAAATCATGGAGCAGGTCCTCAAAGAATCAATCCTGAAGCACTTAGAGGAGAGGAAAGTGATCAGGAACAGTCAGCATGGATTCACCAAGGGAAGGTCATGCCTGACTAATCTAATCGCCTTTTATGATGAGATTACTGGTTCTGTGGATGAAGGGAAAGCAGTGGATGTATTGTTTCTTGACTTTAGCAAAGCTTTTGACACGGTCTCCCACAGCATTCTTGTCAGCAAGTTAAGGAAGTATGGGCTGGATGAATGCACTATAAGGTGGGTAGAAAGCTGGCTAGATTGTCGGGCTCAACGGGTAGTGATCAATGGCTCCATGTCTAGTTGGCAGCCGGTGTCAAGTGGAGTGCCCCAGGGGTCGGTCCTGGGGCCCGTTTTGTTCAATATCTTCATAAATGATCTGGAGGATGGTGTGGATTGCACTCTCAGCAAATTTGCGGATGATACTAAACTGGGAGGAGTGGTAGATACGCTGGAGGGGAGGGATAGGATACAGAAGGACCTAGACAAATTGGAAGATTGGGCCAAAAGAAATCTAATGAGGTTCAATAAGGATAAGTGCAGGGTCCTGCACTTAGGATGGAAGAATCCAATGCACCGCTACAGACTAGGGACCGAATGGCTCGGCAGCAATTCTGCGGAAAAGGACCTAGGGGTGACAGTGGACGAGAAGCTGGATATGAGTCAGCAGTGTGCCCTTGTTGCCAAGAAGGCCAATGGCATTTTGGGATGTATAAGTAGGGGCATAGCGAGCAGATCGAGGGACGTGATCGTTCCCCTCTATTCGACACTGGTGAGGCCTCATCTGGAGTACTGTGTCCAGTTTTGGGCCCCACACTACAAGAAGGATGTGGATAAATTGGAAAGAGTACAGCGAAGGGCAACAAAAATGATTAGGGGTCTAGAGCACATGACTTATGAGGAGAGGCTGAGGGAGCTGGGATTGTTTAGTCTGCAGAAGAGAAGAATGAGGGGGGATTTGATAGCTGCTTTCAACTACCTGAAAGGGGGTTTCAAAGAGGATGGCTCTAGACTGTTCTCAATGGTAGCAGATGACAGAACGAGGAGCAATGGTCTCAAGTTGCAGTGGAGGAGGCTTAGGTTGGATATTAGGAAAAACTTTTTCACTAGGAGGGTGGTGAAGCACTGGAATGCATTACCTAGGGAGGTGGTAGAATCTCCTTCCTTAGAGGTTTTTAAGGTCAGGCTTGACAAAGCCCTGGCTAGGATGATTTAACTGGGACTTGGTCCTGCTTTGAGCAGGGGGTTGGACTAGATGACCTTCTGGGGTCCCTTCCAACCCTGATATTCTATGATTCTATGATTCTACTTTCGTGCATTAGGCTGCAAGAACTTCTCAAGGCCAACTGAAGTAAATTAGGAAATGTGATAGAATAAGATAATGGGCTTTGCATAAAGGCCTTGTGGAGGGGGATGAACTGTACCCAGAATCCTTCCCAATCCAAAGCCAACACTGTGTGCGGTCCCACAGCCGCAACAGGGCTGTCACCTCCCCCTTTGGAATATAGCAGCGGCCTCAGTCTTTAGTGTGCCCCACTCTAAAAGGGCTTTGGTCAGGAGATTCACATAGTTTGTGACTCCAGTGAGCGTGGCCCTGTCCCTTCTTGAATTTACATTCTGCTCCACTGCCAAGCAGATTCCCACAAGGGGAATGTAGTAATGCTACACAGTCACAGTGGCCTACTTGTACTACTGCATGATGAAGCCATGGCAGATTTTCTTCATTCTGGGCCTTGTGTGCCCTTACCAGGGAAGGTGGGGTTTACTCTGAAATAGGATGGAGGCCTAAGAAGTTGTGTATGGAGCAGGAAGTGAAAAGTAGGGAAGTATCATTGGGTATTACTTCCCACCATCTTTCTCCCTATTCTTGCCTGACATTCTCTTTCCTATTATCAATCTTTGTGCGTTCCTATGAGGCGAGGGGTAGACATATGCAGCTGCTTATTTTGATCAAGTCAGAGTCCACTTAAACATGCTAGTCTGAGCAAAGTCTTAGATTCCAAGGCAGAAAGGATGATTGTGATTATCTAGTCTGACTTCCTTTATAACACAACCCATAGAACTTCCTCCAGAATGATTTTTAGTAAAACATCTAGTCTTGATTTAAAAATTGTCATTTAATGGAAAAACCAACACGACCCTTGGTAAATTGTTCCAGAGGTTAATTACCCTCACTGTTAAACATGTGTGCCTTATTTCCAGTCTGAATTTGTCCAGCTTCAGCTTCCAACCACTGGATCTTGTTAGACCTTCATCTGCTAGATTGAAGAGCCAATAATCAAATTTTTGTTCCCCAGGTAGGTATTTACAGATAGTGATCAAATCACCCCTTAACCTTCTCTTTGTTAAGCTAAATAGATTGTGCTCCCTGAGTCTGTCACTCTAAGGCAAGTTTTTTAATCCTTTAACCATCCTTATAGCTCTTCTCTGAACCATCTCCAATATGTCAACATCCTTCTTGAATTGTGGGCACCAGAACTGAATACAGGATTTCAGCAGCAGGTGTACCAGTGTCAAATACAGAGATAAAATAACCTTTCTGCTCCTACTCAAGATTTCCCTGTTTATGTAGTGAAGGATCGCATTAGTTCTTTTGGCCATAGTGTCGTATGGGAGCTCATGTTCAGCTGATTATCCACTATGATCCTCAAGTCTTTTTCAGTCCCGGCTTCCCAGGGTAGAGTCCCCCATCATGTTAGTGTGGTCTACATTCTTTGTTTCTAGGTATATACATTTATGTTGAGCCATATTAAAATACATATTGTTTGCTTGAATCAAGCAGCCCAGATGGCTCTGTATCAATGAGTTGTCCTCTTTATTTACCATGCCCCCACCTCTTTTTTTGGTCATCTGCAAACTTTATCAGTGATGATTTTATGTTTTCTTCCAGGTCATTGATAAAAATGCTAAATATTGTAGGGCCAAGAACTGATCCCTGCAGGACCCCACTAGAGACACATAAATTGGTCCATTTCAAAGTAAGCAAGTCATCAATTTACCATCCTCCTCCCACTCTCATCTTTGCTTCTTCCTTGCGGCTGCTTATGCCTGGGACTACGTCTTCCATCTAGTTTGCCAAGTTTCTGTCTCATCTCTCTCTAAACCACTTCCTTGTGCAGCCTTTCTTTGGTAATCCACCACAGAAGGAAAAATCTTGTTTAGTAACTAAACTGAAAGAAATAAATAGCAGCACCATTTGGGGACTGAGCCTGCATCTGGTGTGTTGGCCCACTATGTAGGCAATACTGGCAATCTATCTTAGATTGGGGATTCCTTGGGGTAGAGTTGTATTATTCTTCCTTTGGGACACGGTCACACACACTGTCAGAACTCAGTTAATAATGAATGATGTGATTGACTTTGTCAAATGTATCCACAAGAGGGAATAAAATAAGCCCCCTTAACTTAAGTGCAGCTTCTTCAGGGTTAGTTCTTGTGTTACTGATCTTTGCTTCATTTGAATACATTAAGCTAACAGATACCTTGCCTTCTTGATCAGATTTAGGTCTGAGAATGCTGGGAAGGTCTTATCTTGATGAAAACGAATTTTCTTCTCTCTGATCAATAAAAGAATCAACCTTTCTAATTTTTTTAAGAGATTAATTGTCAGTATGCACAGTGATGCTGCCTAGCAACATTGCTAGCATTGCTGTTCTGTGGCAGAAACCTATGGTGTTGGTTAGAGAGATTTCTGGAGAGCACTGAAAGAGAACGCTGTTTGTAACAATTAAGACATGCTTTTTGTGTGCATTGAAGAAGGCTCATTTAGCAGAATCTCTCAACTCCAAGTTTCAGAGTAGCAGCCGTGTTCGTCTGTATCGGCAAAAAGAAAAGGAGGACTTGTGGCACCTTAGAGACTAACAAATTTATTTGAGTATAAGCTTTCGTGAGCTACAAGTCACTGAGCATTTACAATTGTTTTATTATTTTTGCAGAAAAGTAAATCACTTGAGGGGGAAGAAAAAACTGCACTGTACATTACACACTGTATAGCAGAAACACTAGAAATAATGATTATGTTAACGACATTCCAGTAACAAAGATGGTACAGAGAAGCAGGATATGGTAATCAAACACTGTGAGGGGTGAAATACAGTTACCTTAAATGCTCTTCTTACAGTAACTGAAAGCTTTAGTTCCTGAATTAATTAATCAGAGGCCCTAGACTGTAATGTCTTTATGAATAGTCAGAACATTTTCAGTTGGGGCTTAGCTTATCAGTCTGGCAAGCACTGAATTCCGTCAATCCCTATTGAAATTGTGCCAGTCTTCCTAGATGATGCTGATTGATGAGAGCCCTTTCCTCACCATTCATTTGGACAGCCAGACTGTGTGTGACTTAAATTTTTGGCCATTACAGACATTCAGATGAATTCATTTTGATTAGTGCTAGCTGAGACTTGGGGAAACATGGAAACTCAATTGCCATTTTTTCCCCTCTCTCTCTCTGTCCCCCCTGCACCAGCTCCCCCATCCACAGCTCCTATACTCAGCCATGCATGCACACACAAACTTTCCTAGTGCTACACATTAGCGCATAGGTTAGTAGTTCAAAAGCATTTTCATACTAATTGCCCTTGCCAATGTATTTCTTTTCCCCATGCAAAACAGTATATGAAATGGTGCAGTTTCCTCACTTGCAGCATTTTAATGCTTGTTCATTCTTCACTGAGTTGTTGGGCTTTTTCTGCTATCTGGTACAAATGTAGTCTAAATTAAATGACCAGTTCATTTTTTGCGCTCCAGAGGCTGCAGCAAGTAATAAACAGCTTATGTAATCATCCCAATCATGAACTCCGCCAAAAAAATGTCATAAAGCCCTGCAGTACATAGCACCTCAGAATGATTTCTGCAGCCTGCAGAAACCATATATTATGAATATTGTTTGCTGCGGTTTTTCATCTGAACCCTCCTCCTCCTCCATTTTAATCAGAGAGGAAGACTTTCTTTCCTTCTTAAGTCTTCTTCTTTGCATTCATATTTATCACTGTGATGGGTTCCCCCCAGGGTGCCACCTGGAACTGGGGTACCACTGAGTCCCCCTGACCCACCAACCTAGGCTCCCTTTACACTGTACTGCTGTGACCAGCCTGCCAAGCCCTCTCCCAGGCTCCAGCCTGCACTCTCACCAGCGCACATACAGGTAGGGACACACACAGCTGCAGTCACATACAGACATGGGATCAGCTCTGCTTCGGAAGGTTCCAGCTAAGGAACTTCCCAGCTACTCAGGCATGCCCCCTGGAGTATAAACCCAAAAATATGCCGTCTTGCGCTGCATAGGGAACTGTACAGCATAAGCTCATGAAATTCGCCCCCCCCCATGTGGAGAGAGATATACAGCAACTTTCTGCCCCAAGTTATGACCCCTACACACTAGTTTTAGACAAAGCAAAACCAAGTTTATTAACTACAAAAGATATTATAAGGGATAGCAAACAGATCAAAGCAGATTACTTACCAAATAAACGAAAATTCAATCTAAGCTTAATATACTAAAGAGATTGGATATGAATAGCAGAACCTCACCCTAAGTGATGATACA
Organism: Dermochelys coriacea; assembly: GCF_009764565.3. Lineage (NCBI taxonomy): Eukaryota > Metazoa > Chordata > Testudines > Dermochelyidae > Dermochelys > Dermochelys coriacea. Next base: position 5,964,986 of record NC_050072.1, read on the forward strand.
AGCAAGCTGCAGATTCCTAAGGGGCAAGCTGCACTTGCCTATATCTTAAAATCCCGAGGTGTTCCATTCACAGGCTAAAAATCCCTTTAGCCTGGGTCCAGCACTTCCCCAGTTCAGTCTCTGTTCCTTCGGTGTTTCCAAGAATCTCTTTGGGTGGAGAGTCAGTGAAGAACACAGTGATGTCACTCCCCGGCCTTAAATAACTTTTGAATATGGCGGGAACCCTTTGTTTCAAAGCTTGGTTCCCATGCAGTCAGAGGAAAAAAAACCCACTGATATTCTAACATGAAGTCCAGCACCAGGTGACCTGGTCACATGTCCTTGTAGTGTTACAGCAGCCATGAGTCGCAGGCTGTCTGTAGCATCCTCAGGAAGGCTCCCCGGTAGGAGATAAGCTTAGACTGAGAGCCTTTTGCCTAGTGGGCATTCCCCAGGTGTAAACACATTTGTAGTACAGATATATAGTCAATATTCCTAATTTTAGATACAAAAATGATACAGGCATACCAATAGGATAATCATATTCAGTAAATCATAACCTTTCCAATGACACCTCACATGACTTATCTTGCATAAAATACATTGATTGTCATACTCAGATCATACTAATATTACTGTGAAGAATATGGCATGCAGTGTCACAATCACCTCTGTGGTTGTGGATGATTTTACCTTATAGCCACAACTTCCCTTCACTAGAGCTTGGGGGGCTGATATAAAAACCATAGAGGTAAGAGATGGAGAAAAGAACAGTTGGATAATTTAGTCTGGGGGTTCTTAACCTTAGGGTTATGACCCTCCCACCCCCCAGGGGGATTGTGAACAGGTCCCGGGGTCATGATCACCCTCCTTTTTTTTTTTTTTTATGGCTAGATGGGAAAGCCATCTCAACACTTGTTTCTATCATAACAGGAGGTCACGTATGATTTTGCCCCTCCTTGCCAATGCAGGATCACTCCCTATGGCACCCTTTCTGGTATTTTGTCTAGTCCAGTTTTAAAGGTTACAGGTGACGACGGGGCTACACCACTCTTTGTGGAAGATCATTCCAGAGGCTAATATGTTTTGCTGTCAGGAAGCTCTTCTGATACTCAGCCTTAACTTGCCCTTTCTCCATTTCATCACTTCACTCCCATTTGCAGTACTCTAAATTACTCCTCCCCCTTCTTGAGGTTTACCTTTGGATATGTGTAGACTACTGTGCTCCTTCCCACCTTATTGTTAGTAATGTACTACATCAACCAGCCTATTAAAGACAGTCTGATACATTAAAATACTAATTTGATTTACTAAAATTGTGCTTTATCTTTCATTCGTATTAATGGGAATGTGTTAAAAGAACATTGATATTGAGCTCATTGTCTTAGACTTAGTGACATGAAATACAGATTTGAACATTTCCCTTTGAAGGTTTTTAGAGGTAATTTTTCAGTTTTCATACCGCTGTCATTGATACTAGCTGTAAATCAACAGATCTTCCTTTTCAGAGTCTACTAAAAAGAATTGGTGTGAGCAGGATGATGGATGCAAACAGGGAACAGTTATTCTGGCAACTACAAAACATGATGTTCAATATGCAGAGATGTTAAAAAAATTGAGTGTGTCTTTCTAACAGAATGCTGGATTGGTGGTTTGTTGCTTTGGGCATTTGTCATAAATATAAAGGGAAAGGTAAACACCTTTAAAATCCCTCCTGGCCAGAGGAAAAACCCTTTCACCTGTAAAGGATTAAGAAGCTAGGATAACCTCGCTGGCACCTGACCACAATGACCAATGAGGATACAAGATACTTTCAAAGCTGGAGGGGAGGAGAAACAAAGGGTCTGGGTCTGTCTTGGTGATGTTTTTTGCCGGGGACAGAACAGGAATGGAGTCTTAGAACTTAATAAGTAATCTAGCTAGATATGCGTTAGATTATGGTTTCTTTAAATGGCTGAGAAAATAAGCTGTGCTGAATGGAATGGATATTCCTGTTTTTGTGTCTTTTTGTAATTTAAGATTTTGCCTAGAGGGATTCTCTATGTTTTGAATCTAATTACCCAGTAAGGTATTTACCATCCTGATTTTGCAGAGGTGATTCTTTTTACTTTTTCTTCTATTAAAATTCTTCTTTTAAGAAACTGAATGCTTTTTTCATTGTTCTTCCAAGGGTTTGGGTCTGTGGTCACGCATGCAAATTGGTGAGGATTTTTATCAAACCTTCCCCAGAAAAAGGGGGGTAAGATTTGGGAGGATTTTGGGGGGAAAGATGTTTCCAAACGAACTCTTTCCTAGTAACCGGTGTTAGACGTTTGGTGGTGGCAGTGAAAGTCCAAGGGCAAAGGGTAAAATAGTTTGTACCTTGGGGAAGTTTTAACCTAAGCTGGTAAAAGTAAGCTTAGGAGGTTTTCATGCAGGTCCCCACATCTGTACCCTAGCGTTCAGAGTGGGGAAGGAACCATGACAGCATTAATTACACTGTTGCATGAAAGGCTAAGCTTTGACTTCAGTAGTGCCTTAGGTTCCATGTGCATTGTCATTTTTACCATAGTTAGGATCTGTATTTAATTGATTGTAAACATAGTTCCTTCTACACTCATTTGCCATAGGACTTGGTCTGATCCTGCCAGGTGCTGAACATTCTTGGCTTTCATTGGAGTCAATGTAAGCTGAGGGCACACAGCACCTTCCTTAAGGCAGTCAAAACGTCGCAGATCAGGCTCGTAGTTTGGCTGGTCAGTGTGGACAGGTGGAAGGTGCGATTTGAGTTCTGTCCTATCTTTTGCTCTAGCCTGGACAAATTGTGTTAAAAGCTGGGGTTTTGCCTTCACTGTGTTTAAAAGCACTTTAATTATATCATTGTACTCAAGCCCTTAAGCCGATATCTTCATTCTTTGAGGTGGGTCACGGCACACTGGTGTTGTCCGTAGGAGCAGTGCAACATGCACGTACAAAGAAGTGCTGTGAGAGCTGGTGAAAGGCAGCTGCAAACTTGTCTCCCTGTGGGGGAGTCATAAGTCTGTTGGTGTGGTGCTGCCCATAGTGTGAGAGAAATTCAGCACTAATTCCTGGGCCATCACTTGCTGCAATGCTCTCCTCAAATACCATTATAGTAAAGTGTGTTGAGGATGGAGGTGTAAGTGCTTTGGTAATCTTTGAAAAAAAAGAGAAGGCAGAGGGGAAGTGATGTTCTTGACAGCCTACATATGTTGGAACCCTGTCCACTTGATTAGTCACTACTCTGCATGCCAGAATCCTGCAAGACTTTAGCTGAGATCTTTTTATATTGTTTTGTGTGGGAGGGTCTCTTCTCTACTCCAGATTGATCAGTTATTTGGGTGCCGTTGCTTTAGTGCAGCTGTTGATTTTGTATGTTTAGCCCTTGCCCAAGGTGTCTTAACGTGGGAAGAGGGGAAAAATCAAATTTTTCTCCTTCTAATGTTTTTAAGATATGAAACTGAGTTGTTTAAATGACTCAAGTAAGCCAATTTACAGCAATGTAGGTTCACTGCAGTTTTACTCATAAAATCTATCTGATTGATTGACAACAGTCTATTCCATTGGCAACCGTCTGTTCCAAAGTGGAACATGGCTTATTAGGTTGAAGATTTCATAAATATGCTTTGTGTTGTGAAAATTGTATTTTGGTATATTTAGCACATTTGGTTTGCAATGGAGAAAAGACATTGAAAGTTACCTTCAAAAAGATGATTTTATGAAGGCTTCCAAAACAGAGATCAAGTCATATGGGATTGGAAGACTTCAGTTCTGTTCCAGTTCCAGAGAGATTCCCTGGTTGGAAAAACCCAAGCAAAAAAAATTTCTATGGATTTGGCTGTCTCCAGTGTGGTAAACCCAGGACAAACAGCTACAAAAGGGGGGTAGCAATTAGTCCCAGGGGGTTTAAAAGGCCCCTCCCTATCCACTGAGGAGAGAGAACCACAGGGCAATAAGGTTCAGCTGGAAAAGGGGTTGCTAGGGAACCAATTAGGTTCAGCTGACTCCAACTACTTGGGACCTTTTTAAACCCTCCCCTGGGTGGTAGGAGGGGGAGAGTGAGGGAGTGAGAGGAGCAGGGAAGTTGCCAGTAGGCTGTTTGCAGCAAGACACCAGACCTTCCCAATAGGGAGGCTGCACTCGCTTCCCAGAAGGGAAGGAAAATAAGCACAAGGGATTGACTGAGGAGAGGAGTAACAGGACCCTGTGCCACCTATAAGGATTCATCTTGCCCCAAACCTGGATCTCCAAGGCTAAAAAGGACTGATCCTATTGAGGCGAACAAGGTATTTTGCTACACAAGGGTTTTAAAAAAAAAAATAAAAAAAATTTCAACCTTCGCTTTAAATTGGCGTATGTAGGATTTGTACTTATTTTGTTCTAAAAATGTTTACAATTTGCCTATGCCTCTATTTTTCTCCATCATCTTTGCTTATGAATCAGCAGGTAAGAAATTTTGTGAAATCACTGGAATTTGTGTAATCACTTCTGTAGTTTTTATTTACTTTTAAATCTCTGAGGTCTAATTCCATGAATTCATGTGCTTACCTCCTACTAGTACATGTGTGACCTCAGATTGAATAGGGAAAATAGAGTTACAGGACTTGCATGCTGAATCAGGGGAAGACAAAAATCTACCATTATGCATTTAGCTAGTTGGGTAAGGGAGATCCCTTCCTGACCTCGTTGTAGTCACTTTATTCTTGCCTGAGTATTATGCACCCTAAACCTCAACGTTGGATACATGGTAGAGGCATATTCTGAGCATTACCAGAATGATCTAGAAGCAGGAATAGCTTAATCCTTTCTAATTCTTTATACCTTTCCCATACCCAACATCCCGGTTCTGTTACTTTGAAAGGGATGCTTACCCCTGTTTAGAAATGTCCAAAGTTTTATTGTAGGCAGAATGTCTAATGGGCTAAGGATGGAGCGAGGAGCCAGGAACTCCAGGATTCTCATTCCAGATCTTCCACTGTCTTATTCTGTGGCCTTGAAACCAGATTATCTTTGGGCATGTTGACTAGGTGGGAGGGTGCAAAGAGCCCAGGGACCTGCACACCCTGCATGAAAGTCAGTCATCCCTCCACATAGAGGGAAGTGGTCTTCCTTCAAAGAAATCAAGGGAGTGCAGATCACTCCTAAAAAGGAAAGAGGCATGGCTCCAGTCTCCTTCCATACCAGCCCACAAGCTGAACAGGCTGCATCCAAAGGGATAATGAAGTGCATGTATTTCCCCCTGCACACCAGGGAATTGAGGATGGAACTGAGCTTTCCAAGAGGTGGGGTAGCTCTGCACTATTACCGATGCAGGCACATACTTAATCGCCATAACACCTCCCTCAGTTTACCCTTTGTAACAAGGAGACAATAGTTGCTTGCCTCTATGAATGCTATGGACATTAGTTCATGTTTGTACATAGCTTTGAAAATGAATAGTGAAAAGTACTATCCTATGGATGCCAATTGTATTTACATCCTAAGACTAGAATTCAGAGTTTGCTATTGATGCAGTTGAACACATACACATTTCATAGTGTAAGTTTCCTAGAGTTCTAGCTAGTTGTTTCTGATTAATTGAAAAGTTGTTCTTATTTAAAGTTGAAAGGAAGCTGACCTACAGCTGTGTGCATGATTTTTTTTTTTTAAAATGAAGGCTAAGAAAATCCCAATTGGTCTAATACTTTGTCTTTTACTTTATTGCTCAAGCATATGGAAAAATATGTAGCATTAATTTTCACTAATATAAAATTCTCTGTGTAGTGCCCAGAGCTATGATTTTGAATCTAAATTGCATATGTTTACTAAGCCATATAGCTCTGCAACATAGAAAATGAAAGTTCATTTCAAATGTACGTGCAAAGATTGCTATTACTAAACCCGAATGTAACTTACAAGTGATAAAAAAAAAAAAACTTCAGATAGCAGGTGAAGAGACACCTTTATTGCCTCTGTATGCTTGACTACATAAGTTGTCTGAAATAGGAAGCAAGTGCCATATTTTAAGGAATTTTAGAAGTCAAGCATCCAGGGGTAATAGAGTTGACCTTTAATTTCAGAAATCACAGGCTAACACTTGAGAGCATTTCACTTCTAAACTTTATTTAAAGCTGTGCTTCACAATCAGTTTTTATAATAATAAGGATTTTTGGTTGGCAGGCACATTGGCCATACTGTTACATAGAAGACTCTTTTCCCCCCGTCTTCCCCCCCAACAGCATATAGCAGTAACCTCAGACTAAGGTTGAAATGCTGATACTTCAGACCATAGGAAAGGCTGGCTGAATCGCCCTTATGCCATCAACTTCCTAAGCGTGTTTGTGTCATTTTTAACTTTGAGTAAAGGGCCATTACAGTTGGTGGTTTAAGCGTCCAGTAAGAGAGGTTTATTTCTTAATAGTTCCTTTCCCCCACTCTTCCATATTAAAATATTTTGTATCTATCTATTTCTAGTACACCTATTTCTATGGTCTAGTATCCGAGGTCCATGTAGCCTGGAGTCCTCAAAGAGTAATATTCTGCATGTAATCTCTCACCCTTCAGCCAAAGAATTATGGAAGTATTGGTTGCAATTTTGGAGTTAAAGTGAGCTGACTTTTGTACTTAAAACAGGGATTCAATCATTTTCCTACATGTGAAAGAATACAGCATAAAATTTGAGCGCTTATTCTGAGTACAGAATCAATTTTCTGAGAACTTAAAAGGTTGAAGTACTGATACCCCATATTAAAGATAGGAAGCAGAAGCACGGAGCAAATAAAACCAGTCTCCTAATTCCCATATGCCTGCTGTGACCTCAGCCTCCTCCTTCCTATGTGTTACTTTCATATTTAGAATGGATCGGGTATTCAATTACCACCATAAGGCATTTACAGTAACTCCTCGCTTAAAGTTGTAGTTTTGTTCCTGAAAAATCCTACTTTAAGTGCAACAATGTTAGGCAAATCCAGTTTCCCCATAAGAATTAATATAAATGGTGGGGGAGGGTTAGATTCCAGGGAATTTTTTTTCACCAGACAAAAGACTATATAAATCTATCTACACACACACACTTGAGGTGGTGGAGTCAGAGGATGGAAGGGGAGGGGATATTTCCCAGGGAATGCCTTACTGCCAAATGATGAACTAGCACTCAGCTGAGCCCTCAAGGGTTAACACGTTGTTAATGTAGCCTCACACTCTACAAGGCAGTACGAATGTAGGGAGGGGGACAGCATGGCAGAGAGAGAGAGAGACACACATCGTGTGTGTGTGGGAGATATGTGCATTGCCCCTTTAAGTATGCTGACCCCACTCTAAGTATACTGCCTTTTTAAGTAGATCAGCAAGTTGAGACAGCAGCAGCTGCGCGCAAGCGCCCTCCATTCTGAATCTTTTCTTGTCCCACCCGCTCTATGGAGATGCGGTACAGGAGCGGGGCAGGGAGACACCCTGACATTATCCCCTCTCTTCCTCCCGCCCCCCAACCACAGAGCGAGCAGGAGGCTCTGGGGAGCAGCTCCAAGGTAGAGGGCAGGAGCAGCACACAGCATTGGGGGAGGGACAGCTGGACTGCCCAGCAATCGATAGCTTCCTGGGCGGTGGCTGCACAAGGAACTTAGGGGAACGGGGAGCTGAGGTGGGGCTGCCTGGTTCCAAGCCCCCACCAGCTCGCTCCAACGGACTGCTCTTCCTGCAAGCAGTGGACAAAGCAGGCGGCTGCCAAACAACGTTATAAGGGAGCATTGCGCAACTTTAAACAAGCATGTTCCCTAATTGATCAGCAAAGTAAAAACGAAACAACGTTAACCAGGACGACTTTACGTGAACAATCACTGTAATTGTCAGTTTATGTACACATAGGGAGTGGTTGCTAATAACTTGTCATTCTCTGTTTTCATAATAATAATAATGGAAAGAACCAATTGAAACACATTTTCTGCAAATAACTTTCTTTGGGTTATTCATAGATATCCATAGTTGCTTACTGAAAATAGTATGAGTTGGTCTTAGTAGTAGTACATCATGTCTGTAAGACTATATCAGAAGTAAAACATTATTGTTTTATTGGGTAGGCTATAAAGGTGACTAGCTTAAAAGGGTGCTCCAAGAAAATATCTTAAATGAATAAGGCATCTATTTCAAGACAATACATGTGCAACTGAAATATTTTAGGTATGTGAACACTTTTTGCTATAACCCCCAGAGTTACAATCAAGGCCTAACAAAAGAGTCTGTATTTCTTTCTAGCAACTGCACGCATTCCTAAGTCATATTCCTGGATGGAGACCCACATGACTTTGAGATGAGGTATTTAAAAGCTAATAAGCACTGGAAGATTTTTGGGCCAGATCTCAAAACTTGGGGTCTTGTAAACCAGGTAGCATGCTTTTTCTCTTACTGAACTGTGACTAGGTCCTGGAGTCCTTAACATTTCTGTAGACTGACTCAGTCTAGCAATGTCTGCGAGCCATACATCAGGCTGTTACACTGTCTCTTTCTTCCTTGTATTCACGATAACTGATGAAGACTTCTGTTTGCCTTCATCCAGATGGACGATGCCTTAAAGGGTTGCCAAGTGCTGTGTGCCCCTTCTGTGGCTCTACACAAGAGATGCAGAATACTCCCAAACTGTGGACAGCTGGGGATATTTAGGCATTTGTCCATTCAAGAAGTAATGGGAGAGTTATTCTGAAGAGTAGGATGTCATGTCCTGGGTTATTTGATAGCTCTTTAACTCAAGGCCCTGAGATATATAATTGGAGCACTTTCTGCAATAGTTGTTCCAAATTCCTCATCAGAATGCTGGATTGGGATCCAGGACATTATGAGGGAGTGCAAGCAGGTGATTGTGACATAAAGGCTCATTTATAGTTCCTACTCTGTGTCAAAAACAGGGAGTCCTTGTGGCATCTTAGAGACTAACACATTTATTTGGGCATAAGCTTTTGTGGGCTATCACCCACTTCATCAGATGCGTGGAGTGAAAAATACAGTAGGCAGGTACAAATATACAGCACATGAAAAGATGGGAGTTGCCTTACCAAGTGTGGGGGTCAGTGCTAATGAGGCCAATTCAGTCAGGGTGGATGTGTCAGCAACTCCTGTCAGACCAGACCTGAAATACTGTTGTCATAATTTGTATCTAAAAGGTGTTATGTAAAATATCATTGGAAAACTAAAAACTCACTGGTCACTAATATTCTTGAATGATCTATGTATGGGTGCATACAAAGAGTTATGAATATGTGCTTAGAATTATGTTCTCAAAATGTGTTTGGTGAACAATGCATAAGCCCAGTTTGCCTTGGCCAAAGAGCGTGTGTGTGGGTTTGTCTGACAAGCCTGTCAGGCAGAGACAATGAAGGTACATTTACATAACAGGTAAAGAAAAAGTCATCAACGTAGCAAGTGGGGGAGATGGCCTGTTGTGGGGCCTGAACCTCAAATGATAAGCAGTTGAATGAACTGATTGTAAACAATATTACTGTATTGTAAAAGTAGGGTCTTTTATGAAAGCTAATGACAACTGGTGAGTAGTATCATTGTAAAATGTATGTATTAACACTATCTGAGGGATTATGAATACTCTCTGATGATTATGCTTTAAAGTCTGTGACCAAACAAAGGGAGAAACAGTGTTTCTCCCAAACAGGAGGAAGGGCAGCTAGCTGCCTGTCTCCAATGAAATTAATGTGTGACCAAAAACAATGGAGGCCCCATTTACCTAAAAATCAGCAGGAAGATGGGAAGTCCACTGGAAGGGAAGATCAGCATGAGGTCATCCTGTGTCTGGGGACAAAACAGTGAGTTTAGGAAGATATAAGAAGAGAAAAGAAGCCATCTTGACATCCATCACTGGGCAGACACAAGGGGCCAGAGCTCTTGCAAGGTGAGAAAAATGTGTCCATCAGCCAGGGGGGTTGAAGTCTCTGGGAACTGAACATAGGTGAGTAATTTGCTTAGGCAAAGATCTTTCATCCAGGGAAACAAGGGAAACCAGGACCTGGAACCTTTTGTGGAAGGTCCTGACTGGGGGAGAGTCAGCCATGGCTGGGAAGAAAAAAGATTGGTAAGAAATCTACCTTGAACCAGGCAATAGCTTGTTGAGTTAAGTCTTAGGCACAAGGAAGCATATTTCACTTCTATTTGTTTGCAACCATTTTGTCTTTATCCTTTGTACTTGAACTCACTTAAAACCTGTCACTTTTTGAATGAACAAATGTTTTACTTTTAATCTAAACCAACCCAGTGCTGTTTGAATTGAAGGGATTGTTAATGCTAGTTAAAGTTATAAGCTATTCTTTTGTCTCTTTAAAGGAGCAATGGACACTATTAATTCTCTGAGTGTTCTAGGAGAGGGCTAGACACTTCAGTGCAGATGGTTTTGGGGAAATTCGGGACTGGAGATGTTTTGGGGTCACCCTGCAAGTAGTACCTGAGTCTGGTGGAAAACAGGGTGGGGCTGTTACGTTGTAGGCAGGTTGCTGGAGTCAGAATGCAGAACCAGGGCTGTACAATGCACACATGCTCAGGGAACTGCATGCTTTTCTGCTTTCTGTGGATGTCTGGGCTGTGAGCCCCAGCAGCAGAGCATTTAAGGCACCCGGGGTTACAGGGCAGGTGGTAAGATAATCTCCACTGATCTGAATTGCACTCCGGAATATGGTAGGGATATAACTGTTTCATGAGCTGCAGGCTCTGGCTACACTACCAAATATAACGGCAGATCTTTGGCACCAGTGCAAGCACTATTGTGGACAGGGCTCAAGTGTCCTGAACACTGTGTTGTCAAGTACTGCTGGAAAAGCCTAAGCCAGGCCTACATTGGCACTTGCACCGGTGCAGCAGCACCACTGCTGAAAATTGAGCATGGAATTTGCCAGTGTAGCTATAGCAGCAGTGGGAAGAATGTGCCAAGGGCAAGCATTGCTTACTTGAAGTCTGAATAAAAGGAGATCCCAGAAATGGTATGTCTGTTTGCAGTGGGTATCACAGTAATAGTGGCTGCAGTATAGCTGGTTGCATTGACTTCTGCTTGCATAAAGCACCCTTTTTGTTTTGCATCTCAATTGTAATTTTGATTCATGTTAGAAGGAAAGCTGACATTCAGTTTCAACCACAATGCATTTTCGAAAGATAGCATTTCTAAATGGATAGTTACATAATGCACACAGTTAGTTTGATTCTTCAGAGGTGCTGAGTACCTGTAGACCTCATTGACTTCAATAGGAACTGCAGGTGCTCAGCTATTCTGAAATGTGGACCAGATATTCACTAAACAATAGAGAAGAGTGGGTGAGGAAGGTATGATGGTCTCTAGTGGTAGGAGAACTGAGATCCCAACTCTGGCACTGACTCCCTCTGTGGTTTTGGACAAGCCGCTTAACTTCTTTGCCTAAATTTCCCCATCTGTAGAATGGGGATAATAATACTTAACTACCACACAGGAATGCTGAAGAGTAATGTTTATAAACCATTTTGAAGATTAAAAGTGCTCTGGAAGTGCTAAGTATTATTACATGGCTCTAAGATAAAGAAGAGAAAGGATTGATTTTTTTTTTAAACCAACCAGTAAATAAACAATAGGCATCAGAACTCCGGTTCCATCTATGCTAAAATTACAACCATGTAAGAGCATCCAGTTACAACATGATTAAGGCACAACTGTTTGTTCCTGTGTCCACCAGGAAAATGAATCTTAAAATCATGTTAAGACAGTTCTGTATTCTTGGCTCCTTTAACTAGATCATAATGTGGTTTGATTAAAAAGTCAGGCTCAAACTGTGGGGTATAAGTTTGCTAACTGTGTCCGCCATTATGGTTGCAATGTTATTGTTGTCCAAACCTTATTGTGGCAAGGAGAGGTTTTTGAAGTTGGCATGGGTCTCATGTTTGAGGTTTCTAACTCTTGTGTTTAGTGTTACCTTTTTTGCTCCTGACAAGATCTTATTTTTTGGAGACAATTTCTGATAGTCTATGCTGAGCATCTCTTTTTTTGAAACTGAAATTCTTGGTCTACAATTGGAGTCTGTGAAGATAACTACCCTGTAGTCGTTTAGCTATTGTGCATTGACTAGTGGGTAAAAGATATCCTAATATCTATGATATGTACATAGGTAGCTTCACAAGTATGGAAAGTTGATTGTGGGCCTTGTATTTTTAGGGAAATTACTGGCTGCCAATGCTATCAGCTTAAGGCTAGTTCTTTGCCAAGGCAGTAGAAGGCTCTGAAGAGATTGTCAAGCAGAAACTGCAACAAGGAAAAAGCCTATAGACTTCCCATTGGTAACTGTTCTGGTGAAGGTTGCCCATTCTGGTGGATAGTGTTATGGACATTAATAATTGTAAACACGTATACTGAAATAAGAGTAATAAAAAATATGCCATGCTTTGGAGAGTAAGCGCATCACCTCAGGAAAGGAAGGATTTTCACCCTCCTGTGCACCATTTCACAGTTGACGACATATAGGGGTACCATGGATTTATTTTTAAATGCTTTTTTCTGAAGCATCAGATGTGGGCTTCTGATGTAGACAGGAAACTAGACTTGAGGAATTCTTGTTCCTACATCTTGTGAAACTGAACTATCCTGTGTCAAGACAACTGGTGCTTGGTGCGGGGAGAGTGAACAATTTCAGAACTCTCTGGTGAACTCCATACCCTCATTTTTAAAGTTCTCCAGTTCCCGAGTTTGATTTTGAAGTGTTTGCCACTTTCAGAGAAATCAGGTTATACATTGTTGGCTTTTTCCCATGGAATTTGATACTATTTTCTTCAGAAATCCAATAATTAAAATTGGTAACTTGGCAATATTTTTATTACAAGTGACTCTGGGGAGATATCAATATTAGATAATCTTATCATAAAATAATCACACACTGAATAACCTATGATGATCTGACACGTGCAGTGCTACACAGTGCTTCTAGTTCAGAAAAGGTTCTGATTTTTTTATGGTGTTCTCTGTCCATTCTCTCTGGGGCACCTGGCATTAGCCACTGTCGGAAGACAGGATACTGGGCTAGATGGACCTTTGCTCTGACCCAGTATGGTCGTTCTTATGTTAGCCACACTTTGGTTTTGCCCATTTCCAAGAATGCTTCTTACAGTACACGTCCCTCCCCGTAAATGTGTTATTTAACACTATTCTAGGAAATGGTAAATCAGCCCGAAACTATTAATCTTATCTAGTACCATGAACAGACACTGATTCAAGAGATCTGATTAGTTTGCTTTGGGTCATTATGCAGACTGGAAGCTGGGCTTGGACGCTTGTACCATCGCAACTGTTCTGTCATCAGAAAGAAAAGTGTTCAAGAACAGACACTGAAATGCTGCCATTTGATCACATTTAGCATGTCATGCCAAAAATATCATGCAGCACTGAAATCCTTTTACTAGTCACTTAATGATCAGCTGGGGTGTTAAAACCCCGCATATCCAGCTTGAGCCTGTACGTTCTTTACCAAGTCATTAAAAAAAACTAATCAAGGACCTGAATGTCAGGCATCGGGACTTTAAATAATCCTTAGCGATCTTAATTAGTTGACTCTCCATCACCACAGGTCTGTCTTGTTTCATAGGTATTTTGAGTTGGGGCTTGCGCTCGTACAGTATGGTGCCATATCATTTTTCGATCTCAGGAAAAGCATGGAAACTGACTCCTATTCAGTCTTGCAGAACTGAATCTGTTCTAGTTTGAGTCTGCTCTGGAAATAGCCAGCTGCACGACCTCCCCTCAAATGAATATTTTGTGATCAAGACAATCAGTTTTAATTTATATTATAGTTTAGCTAGTTAAAGCAAGCCCATTTTAAATACCTGACTGAACACGTGAGTTGGTTTGCTCTTCTTTTTTTCTCTCTAGAGTTCTGCAACTGTTGGTTCTCCTTCCTTCCTTGCTACTCAGTTCTTCTAGCCTTGATCTCTCTTTAGCTGTCACTTGTTGGGAAGCAGGAGACCAGGGTGGTGTTCCCTTTCTCTACTACAGACTTCATGTATAATCTTGGGAAGTCTCTTGTTGTTTCTCTGCCTGAGTTTTCCCATCTGTAAAAGGGGTAAAACTCCCCTTATCTCACAGCAGTATTGTGAGATGAAACTCATTAATATTAGTAAAAAGAAAAGAAGTACTTGTGGCACCTTAGAGACTAACAAATTTATTTGAACGTAAGCTTTCGTGAGCTACAGCTCACTTCATTGGATGCATTCAGTGGAAAATACAGTGGGGAGATTTATATACACAGAGAACATGAAACAATGGGTGTTGCCATACACACTGTAACGAGAGTGATCAGGTAAGGTGAGCTATTAGCAGCAGGAGAGCCGGGGCGGAGGAAAAAACCTTTTGTAGTGATGATCAAGGTGGGCCATTTCCAGCAGTTGACAAGAATGTCTGAGGAACGGGGGGGTGGGGGGGGGATGAGGGGCGAGGGGAAATAAACATGGGGAAATAGTTTTACTTTGTGTAATGACCCATCCACTCCCAGTCTTTATTCAAGCCTAAGTTAATTGAATCCAGTTTGCAAATTAATTCCAATTCAGCAGTCTCTCATTGGAGTCTGTCTTTGAAGGTTTTTTGTTGAAGAATTGCAACTTTTAGGTCTGTAATCAAGTGACCAAGAGATTGAAGTGTTCTCTGACTGGTTTTTGAATGTTATAATTCTTGACATCTGATTTGTGTCCATTTATTCTTTTATGTAGAGACTGTCCAGTTTGGCCAATGTTCATGGCAGAGGGGCATTGCTGGCACATGATGGCATATATCACATTAGTAGATATGCAGGTGAACGAGCCTCTGCTAGTGTGGCTGATGTGATTAGGCCCTATGATGGTGTTCCCTGAATAGATATGTGGACAGAGTTGGCAACGGGCTTTGTTGCAAGGATAGGTTCCTGCATTAGTGGTTCTGTTGTGTGGTGTGTGGTTGCTGGTGAGTATTTGCTTCAGATTGGGGGGCTGTCTGTAAGCAAGGACTGGCCTGTCTCCCAAGATCTGTGAGAGTGATGGGTCGTCCTTCAGGATAGGTTGTAGATCTTTGATGATGCGTTGGAGAGGTTTTAGTTGGGAGCTGAAGGTGATGGCTAGTGGCGTTCTGTTATTTTCTTTGTTGGGCCTGTCCTGTAGTAGGTAACTTCTGGATACTCTTCTGGCTCTGTCAATCTGTTTCTTCACTTCAGAAGGTGGGTATTGAAGTTGTAAGAACGCTTGATAGAGATCTTGTAGGTGTTTGTCTCTGTCTGAGAAGTTGGCGCAAATGCTGTTGTATCATAGAATACTTCAGCCTCTTTAGAACACTTCAATCTCTTTCTTTGGTCACTCGATTACAGACCTAAAAGTGGCAATTCTTCAGCAAAAAACCTTCAAAAACAGACTCCAATGAGAGACTGCTGAATTGGAATTAATTTGCAAACTGGATAAAATTAACTTAGGCTTGAATAAAGACTGGGAATGGATGGGTCATTACACAAAGTAAAACTGTTTCCCCTTGCCTCCCCCCACACACACCGTTCCTCAGACGTTCTTGTCAACTGCTGGAAATGGCTCACTTTGATTATCACTATAAAAGGTTTTCCCCTCTTCCCCCTCCCACCCCCAGCTCTTGTTACAGTGTGTATGGTAACACCCATTGTTTCATGTTCTCTGTGTATATAAATCTCCCCACTGTATTTTCCATGGAATGCATCCGATGAAGTGAGCTGTAGCTCACGAAAGCTTATGTTCAAATAAATTTTAGTCTCTAAGGTGCCACAAGTACTCCTTTTCTTTTTGCGGATACAGATTAACACGGCTGCTACTCTGAAACCTATTAATATTTGTAAAACCCTTTGAGGTCTGCATGCATGGGAATTTAGGGTGAAATTTTTCAACCGCTTTCAGTAGTGTAGTTTGACTTTGCTCCCAATAGTGTTTAATCAGATTTTTGCCATTGACTTCAATAGGAGCTGAATTAGACCAGTGTGGAGCACTTTTGAAATTCCCTTCCTCAAAGCATTATTATTCTCTACTGAATCCTGAGCCCAAGAACAGCTGCAGTGCAACTCTTGTGACAAGGTATAAAAAATAATTTAAAATGCAGTTTAAAATCTAGCCTAAAATAACTTCTGAATTCAGGAATGGATTTTTCAGACTTTGGCAAGCTATGTTAAGAACAAGTCAAAAAGTCAAAGGGCAACAAAAATGATGAGGGGTCTGGAACGGCTTCTGTGTGAGGAGAGGTTAATAAGACTGGGACTTTTCAGCTTTGAAAAGAGATGGCTAAGGGGGGATATGATTGAGGTCTATAAATTGATGACTGGTGTAGAGAAAGTAGATAAGGAAGTGTTTACTACTTCTCATAACACAGGAACTAGGGGTCACTGAATGAAATTAATAGGCAGCAGGTTTAAAACAAATAAAAGGAAGTATTTGTTCACACAAGACAAAGTCAACCTGTGGAACTCCTTGCCAGCCGATGTTGTGAAGGCCAAGACCATAACAGGGTTCAAAAAGAACTAGATAAATTCATGGAGGACAGGTCCATCAAGGGCTATTAGCCAGGATGGGCAGGAATGGTGTCTCTAGCCTCTGTTTGCCAGAAGCTGGGAATGAGTGACGGGGGATGAATCACTTGATCATTACCTGTTCTGTTCATTCCCTCTGGGGCACCTGGCACTGGCCACTGTCAGAAGACAAAAAGAAAAGGAGTACTTGTGGCACCTTAGAGACTAACAAATTTATTTGAGCATAAGCTTTCGTGAGCTACAGCTAAGTGAGCTGTAGCTCACGAAAGCTTATGCTCTAATAAATTTGTTAGTCTCTAAGGTGCCACAAGTACTCCTTTTCTTTTTGCGAATACAGACTAACACGGCTGCTACTCTGAAACCTGTCAGAAGACAGGATACTGGGCTAGATGGATCTTTGGTCTGACCCAGTAGGGCCATTCTTGTGTTCTAAGTCTTGTGACATTAGTTCAATCCATACTAGAACATAGTGGCATCTTTAAAGATAGACTTTTGTGCCTTTGGAAAGTTCTGGCATGCCGAATGAGTTAGTACCAAACTGTTCTCTTAGTGTGAAGTTTTGGTGCTTGCTTTCAAAAGAGTCACGGGCACTGGTGCCTTTTGAAAGGTCTGTGTCCCTGAACTAATTACACCATCCCAAATCCTTTGTGCTGTCCCCTTCAACATGCTTACAAAATGTGCCTGTGTAGAGGATTTTGGACCATGGATGGATGGAAACAAACGGTGGCACTGTGGTGCATTCTGAACTGTCTGGGAATTAGAGACATTAGTAGTCACACATGACAAAGTTGAAACTGGGCACCATTTTAGAGTAGGGGCCAGGTGCACTGCTGGGTTCAGTGGGTTGGTGGCAGGTGAATGGTGAGCAATATGGGTGTGACGCTTTTCATGGTTACCCAAGGAGTCCTTGGTGAATTACTACCCCCGTACAGTGGGAGAAGCCCTGTCTGTGCCCCACCAGGGGAAACTCTCCCCAGCCACTGGCTCCTGGCAGCACAGGTGCTCCCTCCGGGTTCCACAAGCCCAGCTCTTTCCCTCTGCAGGCTCTCAATTTACACACCCCACTTTGTTACACTCGAGTGCTCAGTTCTCTATCTTCTGATCACCCACAATGTACACTGTTCCTTGGAGTTCATGGAAACACCTCAGTTCAACACTCTTCTTAGCACAAGGCACTTAGGTTGTTAATAAAACCAGACTGAAGTTTATTTAACTGAGTTTGAGGTAAAGATTTTAATAAAAGCAAGTATAAGGATTTGGAAATCCAAGGTTACAGTTAAAAGAAAAACATAAACCACAGTCTATAGCCTACACTTATTAACAAGTTAATTTCCTGTTTAGCAAGGTATTTCTCACTACTGGTTAGTTCTTGGAGCGCTTGTCCGGTTCAGAGAGCTGGGATCCATTGTTCATGAGACAACTCCCGCTGACAGCCATCGCTCTCTCAGATCTTGGGAGACAGACCAGTCCTTGCTTACAGACAGCCCCCCAATCTGAAGCAAATACTCACCAGCAACCACACAACAGAACCACTAACCCAGGAACCTATCCTTGCAACAAAGCCCGTTGCCAACTCTGTCCACATATCTATTCAGGGGATACCATCATAGGGCCTAATCACATCAGCCACACCATCAGAGGCTCGTTCACCTGTGCATCTACCAATGTGATATATGCCATCATGTGCCAGCAATGCCCCTCTGCCATGTACATTGGCCAAACTGGACAGTCTCTACGTAAAAGAATGAATGGACACAAATCAGACGTCAAGAATTATAACATTCAAAAACCAGTTGGAGAACACTTCAATCTCTCTGGTCACTCGATCACAGACCTAAGAGTGGCTATACTTCAACAAAAAAGCTTCAAAAACAGACTCCAACGAGAGACTGCTGAATTGGAATTAATTTGCAAACTGGATACAATTAACTTAGGCTTGAATAGAGACTGGGAATGGATGAGTCATTACACAAAGTAAAACTATTTCCCCATGGTATTTCTCCCTCCCACCCCACCCCCCACTGTTCCTCTGATATTCTTGTTAACTGCTGGAATTAGCCTACCTGCTTGTCACCATGAAAGGTTTTCCTCCTTCCCCCCCCTGCTGTTGGTGATGGCTTATCTTAAGTGATCACTCTCCTTACAGTGTGTATGATAAACCCATTGTTTCATGTTCTCTGTGTGTGTGTATATAAATCTCTCCTCTGTTTTTTCCACCAAATGCATCCGATGAAGTGAGCTGTAGCTCACGAAAGCTTATGCTCTAATAAATTTGTTAGTCTCTAAGGTGCCACAAGTACTCCTTTTCTTTTTGCGAATACAGACTAACACGGCTGCTACTCTGAAACCTGTGATTATGCAAGGCACTGAATTTAGCCGTATAGAGTGGAAATCTGTCAACTTCATGAAAAAACTCGCACAGATACAGACAGACATCATCTTCCTCTCCAAATGCAAACAGATGGACATCATACCGAAAGGACTGAAGGTAAAAAATCCATTACAATCTACATACCACACAGACTATGCTGACAGCTTGTGCCACACACTCTCAAGGAAACTGCGGAACCACCTGATCAACATCCTCTACAGCAAACAGGGAAAGATTAAGAATGAGCTCTCAAAACTGGATACTCTCATAAAGAACCAACCTTCCACACAAACTTCCTCGTGGCTGGACTTTACAAAAACTAGACAAGCCATTTACAAAACACACTTTGATTCTCTACAAAAGAAAAAGGACACTAAGCTATCTAAACTACTATATGCCACAAGGGGCCACAACAATGGTTCCCGTAACCCACCCAGCAATATTGTTAATCTATCCAACTATACTCTTAGCCCAGCGGAAGAATCTGTCCTATCTCGGGGCCTCTCCTTTTGCCCCTCCACCCCCACGAACATGATACAGTTCTGTGGTGACCTAGAATCCTATTTTCGACGTCTCAGACTCAAGGAATATTTCCAACACACCTCTGACCAACATATTAACCCACAGAGACCTTCCTGCCAACACTACAAAAAGAAGGATTCTAGGTGGACTCCTCCTGAAGGTCGAAACAGCAGCCTGGATTTCTACATAGACTGCTTCCGCCGACGTGCACGAGCTGAAATTGTGGAAAAGCAGCATCGCTTACCCCATAACCTCAGCCATGCAGAACACAGTGCCATCCACAGCCTCAGAAACAACTCTGACATCATAATCAAAAAGGCTGACAAAGGAGGTGCTGTCGTCATCATGAATAGGTCAGAGTATGAACAAGAGGCTACTAGGCAGTTCTCCAACACCACTTTCTACAAGCCATTACCCTCTGATCCCACTGAGAGTTACCAAAAGAAACTACAGCATTTGCTCAAGAAACTCCCTGAAAAAGCACAAGAACAAATCCGCACAGACACACCCCTGGAGCCAGGACCTGGGGTATTCTATCTGCTACCCAAGATCCATAAACCTGGAAATCCTGGACGCCCCATCATCTCAGGCATTGGCACCCTGACAGCAGGATTGTCTGGCTATGTAGACTCCCTCCTCAGGCCCTTCGTTACCAGCACTCCCAGCTATCTTCGAGACACCACCGATTTCCTGAGGAAACTACAGTCCATTGGTGATCTTCCTAAAAACACCATCCTAGCCACTATGGATGTAGAAGCCCTCTACACCAACATTCCACACAAAGATGGACTACAAGCCGTCAGGAACAGTATCCCCGATACTGTCACGGCTAACCTGGTGGCAGAACTTTGTGACTTTGTCCTGACCCATAACTATTTCACATTTGGTGACAATGTATACCTTCAAATCAGCGGCACTGCGATGGGTACCCGCATGGCCCCACAGTATGCCAACATTTTTATGGTTGACTTAGAACAACGCTTCCTCAGCTCTCGTTCCCTAATGCCCCTACTCTACTTGCGCTACATTGATGACATCTTCATCATCTGGACCCATGGAAAAGAAGCTCTTGAGGAATTCCACCATGATTTCAACAATTTCCATCCCACCATCAACCTCAGCCTGGACCAGTCCACACAAGAGATCCACTTCCTGGACACTACGGTGCTAATAAGCGATGGTCACATAAACACCACCCTATATCGGAAACCTACTGACCGCTATTCCTACCTACATGCCTCTAGCTTTCATCCAGATCATACCACTCGATCCATTGTCTACAGCCAAGCGCTACGACATAACCGCATTTGCTCCAACCCCTCAGACAGAGACAAACACCTACAAGATCTCTCTCATGCATTCCTACAACTACAGTACCCACCTGCTGAAGTGAAGAAACAGATTGACAGAGCCAGAAGAGTACCCAGAAGTCACCTACTACAGGACAGGCCCAACAAAGAAAACAACAGAACGCCACTAGCCATCACCTTCAGCCCCCAACTAAAACCCCTCCAACGCATCATCAAGGATCTACAACCTATCCTGAAGGACGAGCCATCGCTCTCTCAGATCTTGGGAGACAGACCAGTCCTTGCTTACAGACAGCCCCCCAATCTGAAGCAAATACTCACCAGCAACCACACACCACACAACAGAACCACTAACCCAGGAACCTATCCTTGCAACAAAGCCCGTTGCCAACTCTGTCCACATATCTATTCAGGGGATACCATCATAGGGCCTAATCACATCAGCCACACTATCAGAGGCTCGTTCACCTGTGCATCTACCAATGTGATATATGCCATCATGTGCCAGCAATGCCCCTCTGTCATGTACATTGGCCAAACTGGACAGTCTCTACGTAAAAGAATGAATGGACACAAATCAGACGTCAAGAATTATAACATTCAAAAACCAGTTGGAGAACACTTCAATCTCTCTGGTCACTCGATCACAGACCTAAGAGTGGCTATACTTCAACAAAAAAGCTTCAAAAACAGACTCCAACGAGAGACTGCTGAATTGGAATTAATTTGCAAACTGGATACAATTAACTTAGGCTTGAATAGAGACTGGGAATGGATGAGTCATTACACAAAGTAAAACTATTTCCCCATGGTATTTCTCCCTCCCACCCCACCCCCCACTGTTCCTCTGATATTCTTGTTAACTGCTGGAATTAGCCTACCTGCTTGTCACCATGAAAGGTTTTCCTCCTTCCCCCCCCTGCTGTTGGTGATGGCTTATCTTAAGTGATCACTCTCCTTACAGTGTGTATGATAAACCCATTGTTTCATGTTCTCTGTGTGTGTGTATATAAATCTCTCCTCTGTTTTTTCCACCAAATGCATCCGATGAAGTGAGCTGTAGCTCACGAAAGCTTATGCTCTAATAAATTTGTTAGTCTCTAAGGTGCCACAAGTACTCCTTTTCTTTTTGCGAATACAGACTAACACGGCTGCTACTCTGAATCCTCTGTAATTGATAACCACTTGGGCCATTTGTTCTCATATACAGTCAGACTATTATTTCTTAGCCCAAGGGGGCCCTGTTCTGAGAACTCTCCTGGGGTTCCTTGGCCTTTGTAAATCTCCAGCCTGCATCAAGTCCAGGCACTAAACATAGGTGGTCTCCACGGATGTTCATTGTTTTCATGTTGATTGGGTCAGCTTGCAGATTCCCCCCTTCTCAGGTGTTAGAGTTTCACTCCCAACAGATTTGGAACATAATACCCTGCATATTACAGAGCTCTAAAATTGTTTCCAATACAAACATCTCAATAACTATGAGAATCAGCTGGTGCTTAGCTTTTAGCAGAGACCACATACAATCCCCTTTGGTGCAATATTAAGAAGATAGTTGGGCACAGGTAATATGCCTATGTCTGCCTGTGTTACAATGGAGATGCCAAATCTGGTCATTGCCTAGTCATGCCTGTACTTCTAGTGTCAGCACCACACTAGTACCACAGTGCAGGTTATAGAAATAATGTAAATTAAGGTTATGGATTTTCTTTTCGGTGATATTTTGAGTGGTGGATCTTGCTAACCGTTCATTTAAACCCTGTACACCAGCCACTCAGTCACTTTCAGAGGGCATCACAAAATATATGGCCTGCTGATCAATCTTATTGATATTGGCTCATACAGTTGTCGCAATATCCAGCATTCTGCATAAACAACGCAGTCTAAAACATCTCATGACTGCTTCTGCCTCTGCTGTGGACTGATTATAATCAAGAAGTGCCAATCGAAAATGTTTTGTGCATTCGGATATTTACACACCTCGGCATTTTTATGTGTGTATATGCAGCAGTAGAGGTTACCATACAGCCTATAAAATAAACAGGCACATGCAGCCATCCCCAGAGAAAAGTCTGCATGCTCCATTCACAGGCTTGTAGATATTTTTGAACCGGAGCTATTACTTATAAATTCTCTTCCTGTTTAAGTCAGACTGAATTCCTGCACAATCATGAAGTAAATATTTCCTACTGCCATAGTGCCTGCCAAATGTCTCATTAAATAGTTGTATGCACTAATTGATGAGCTACTTTCAAGGAAAGACTGGAGGAGGAGCTAAATTCTGGAGTCTTCATCTCGAAGAGTGTACAGAACTCTGTTAGCTCAGTCCAGCAAAGGCTATCGTGTTAGTCATTCAGACTCATCCAGAGCAGTGTCATTGCAACTCACTTCACCTACCTACCTACACATACACTTTTACTATTTGAAGTTTCTAGTATATGCAAATGTTTCCTGTGCTTCTGTCATCACAGTACTGGGGGTTTTTAGTTGGCATTCTGTCTTCAGTTGTTAGTCTCTAAGGTGCCACAAGTACTCCTTTTCTTTTTGTCTTCAGTTGTGTATCACATCAGGAGTGTTCAGCTTTGGATTCCAGGCATTCCTTTACCTTCTCCCTTCTTATCTTAGGAAGAAGCTCCTGGTCACTTAGACTTTGGAGCATTAAAACCTCTAGCATTTTCCTGGAATACAGTATATGTACTTATTTTTCAAGTGCATGCAGCTCTGTGTGTGTGTGTGTGTGTGTGTGTGTGTGTGTGTGTGGAATTTTGCCTAGCAGCAACCATAGGAGACCACACTTGCACCTCGTGCTCATAGCCTCTCTCCCGCCTGTATGGGTCAATACTGCCTCAGCACTCCTTGGTTCCTTCTTACCACTCATGGCTGGAGTCAGAGCTCTGTGTGGTTCCTAACCTCACAACCTCTCTCTTTCTTAGTCATTTTTTCTAGTTGAATGTAGTTAATCAGTACCCCTCATATAGTGTTTGTTAGTTAGCTGTGGTTTAAGTAATTCCCTGGTGATGCCCTCATCGGGATTTAAACATTGTTCATCAAATGGGGAAGCGATCCCCAATAATGATCCGCACATGCGGTGCTTGTTGTGCTTAGGTGAAGCCCATACCAAGGAGTGGTGTTCTGCTTGTGAGTCACCTCAGGGGAATACTTGGCTACATCTACTAGAAGAAGAAGAAACTCTTACTTACTGTAAGTGTGGTTCTTCAAGATGTGATGCAGACATGTATTCCACGACCCACCATATATCCCCTCTGCACTGGAGTCAAGTCTCTGGGTATTTGGTGGGAAGGAACTGAGGGGAGTTGGGGGGGCGCTGCCTCATAGCCCGTCCCCTGGCTATATGAGCACGAGGCATGAGCGCCGCCTCCTATGGATACTGCTAGGCAAAATTCTCCAGCTGGGCGTGTACACATCTAAATGGAATACATGTCTGTATCATGTCTCAGAATCACAATAGCCATTTCTTTTAAGTCCACAGGGAAGTCAAGTACCACATTTCCAATTTAACTGGTTGCAGGAGCTTTATCACTTTTTTCCTTTGCTTAGCCCGTACTCAGAGGGCTGGTCTGTGCATGGTCCCTCCCCCCATACACTGTCCTTTGCCTAACTAATTTAGTGCCTACCAATCAAGCTCTGATGAGTTAGTCTTGATCCGGTCCTCATTCCAAAATATTTTAGTGTCTTTGCAAAATAAAAAGTGTACTTAAAAAGTTTTACTTTTTCTTGTATGAGACTCTTTGACACTGACACAATGAGTCAGCCTGTTTTTAACAGAATTGCACTGAAATGTCTGCCTCCATGTGATTCTTGTTGTTATTCCTTGGCATAATCGGTACTTGAAGGGCAGAATAGAGGTCAATCAGATGGAGCCACAGGGGCGCCAAAAGCTAGCCTCAGGATACTCCCTACAAATGCAAGATCAAAAGGGCAGCCACATGAAAATTGCTGTTTATTTTTTATGAATTATTTCCCAGTCACTGGATCATTAACAGAATCTAAATGCTGATTGGCTCCGTTGCAAAGACATTTCCTGCTAGAATGCACTCACTTGGACACAGCTTTCCTATTTATTTTTTTCTTTAAACTGGGGGATTCTCTCCAGCTTTGTCTTTGTGGATTTCTCTCCTATGTAAATAGCTTTCTACTTTTACCTGCTTCTCTAAAACAAAATCCTGAGTGTGCATGTGTAGCTATTTAGAAGACTTCAGTCTTTCTGGTAGCTTCTGATTCTATGATTATTTTCATGGCAAAGAGCTCTCTCAGTCTGTAACATGTATCCAAATCCAAAGGACTCTGCAGGGGACTCCTGCCTTTTGGAGCAAGTTGGACTTTTTGGTGAGGTGGGTTTTCTGAATGTACATTGGTTGCCATTTAAAATTCTGCATTGGGGAAAACTCATGTCAGATATCACTGAGATGCGTATGTGTTGGCAAATGCTGATGTTTTAATGTCAAGTGCAATAGTAACCTTCACACACCAACTTCTGTCTGCTCATATCCCCATAGGTGTTTGGTTTCTATTTAATCACAGTAAAAATGGCTATTTAGAGAGGTCATGGTGCATCTTCCCTTTTGTTTTGTGTTTTGGTCAGAGACCACAGCTTTGGAACAAATTATGATTGAATTCTGAAGAGTGCAGTAGTAGGTAAGAAGGCCCGGAGCCCATAATATGTTAGATTTACAGTACCAAGTGCAAATGTGTGGGTTTTTTTGTTTTTTTAAGATAATATGAAAAAAGTGAGCTTGCAGGAGTAGATTTGCACATATTTAACACCATTACCATCTACTGAAAAGTTAATTTTGCTGCCCGTGCTCCATGCTACTGGGTTTAATGTGCAATCATCAGATGCTGCCTAGGATTTGAACATTGACGCAATCAGGTCTAGGAAGGTAGCCAAAGCAAAATGCCTTACAACTAGTTTGATTCACTATTTGGACATATTCTATGAGATTTTCCAGCTCTTCTTTTCCTATACTGCTAGATACCAATCCACCCTACTCCACAGCCTCATGTGCCATTGAATAACTCATGAATGGGGCCAAAAGGGAAATTAGACCTGGGGTTGGAGCTAGGAGCACCATGGAACAGAGGTGAGATGTGTTGATCTATCTCCCTTAGAGTAACCAGAGAGTTACTCTGGTTACTCTTTTATGCATAGATGGGTTTTCACTTATTTGGTACATCCTCTTGTTACAGCCATCATTACTCGTATTCTGGCATTCATTTGAATAACTACAATCATCCGGATTCTAATTCATTTTAAACAGGACTTTCCCACTCCATCTGTCCTTCCTGCTATCTCATTGAACCTCAGGAAGCATCTAAATCCTTGAAGTGCAATTAAAATGCAGTCTTTGAACAGGTGCGAAAGGAAGTCCATGCACGGGGCAATGGTTCGTCTTCCTATCATAGTCAGTGACTGAGGAGTGTGAAGTATACCTCTTTCCTAATGGTTATCATATGAACTCTTCCCTTTCTCCCGGGAGTCTTACCTTTAAAGAGAGGTTGCTTCTGGGGCTAATTTAGAATACCATGTAAGAGAGGGAAAAGATACTAGGTGGTGAATAGCATATCCAACCTACTGTCTGTTCTTCTACAGTTCAAATTAGGGACCTATTCTGCATTGTCATTGTCACAGATCCACTTTTTTTGGTCTGTCCTAATTTTGTTTAAAAGCACATTGCTAAGGACTTTAATGTGTTTTAGATTCAGTGCTGGTAAATTATGCTAAAATCCCTAAGGGAGCCAAAATAACTTATTAAATCCTTGCAAATGTTTTTGACTGCTGCATTCTATTATTTTCTATTCCGGCAGTAGCACAAAGCCCCTGCTGCTGATGGGCGGAGGAACACAAACCTCCAGGGCCCATTAGACTTAACTTGTTTACTGCATTGATATCTATATGTTAAATGACAAGAGAGTTCAGGTTATTGAATAATTTAAAATTCAGCTCTAATTGGTGTCATATGACCTGGAAAAGGCCATGGATGATGCCAGGAGCATGCTGTGAAATTCTTATAAATAATTCATAAATTAGATCATTCATTTGCCTGGATGTCTTGTTAAATGCAGAAGTTTGTAAGTAATAACTGATGATATAACACCTGTAAGCATTTAGTTCATATGCTGGAAGGTAATCTACCTTGATGATCTTCTGGCAAACCCTGTCAGAGTATGAGAGTTAATTGCACTAGGGAAAATGCACTCCATTTATTTGGGATGGGGCTTTGGCAAAGTATACAGTGCAGATGTAGCATTACGCATTTTCTATAGCTAGACAACTATTCTGTGTATGCCTATGTTAAAAATGCAGCTCATCATTCTTCTGCCCTTATTTCACATGAACTCCAAATGCACTGGGAAATGGTAGTGACCTGCTCTGCTCACAAATAGTATAGTTTTTGAAATATTTATCTAGGTCTTGAACTACTGATTCCTCAATAAAATAAAGGGCAGGAGTAAAAAATTGAAGTCAGAAGATTATGATTTTTGGTTTTTATAATGTTGGCAGCACATTGAATGTTAATAATTAGACCTGGTGCTGTCAAGATTAGTGTGGTGGCACATTTTCTATTATTCAAGCAGGTTCTGTATGGTTCTGTTTTGCAAAGCAAACATGTTTGCTTAATTTTAATGGTCAGACATCACATTGCCCTGTATTGCTAGCATTGTGGCTTAATAGGCACTCTACTCACAATATCTTCAGAGACTGAATTTAAAGGGATCTTTAGCTCTCAATCCTGGTTTTGTATTATTTTTTCTACACCGCTACAGACTAGGGACCGAATGGCTCGGCAGCAGTTCTGCGGAAAAGGACCTAGGGGTGACAGTGGACGAGAAGCTGGATATGAGTCAGCAGTGTGCCCTTGTTGCCAAGAAGGCCAATGGCATTTTGGGATGTATAAGTAGGGGCATAGCGAGCAGATCGAGGGACGTGATCGTTCCCCTCTATTCGACACTGGTGAGGCCTCATCTGGAGTACTGTGTCCAGTTTTGGGCCCCACACTACAGGAAGGATGTGGATAAATTGGAAAGAGTACAACGAAGGGCAACGAAAATGATTAGGGGTCTAGAGCACATGACTTATGAGGAGAGGCTGAGGGAGCTGGGATTGTTTAGTCTGCAGAAGAGAAGAATGAGGGGGGATTGATAGCTGCTTTCAACTACCTGAAAGGGGGTTTCAAAGAGGATGGCTCTAGACTGTTCTCAATGGTAGCAGATGACAGAACGAGGAGTAATGGTCTCAAGTTGCTATGGGGGAGGTTTAGATTGGATATTAGGAAAAACTTTTTCACTAAGAGGGTGGTGAAACACTGGAATGCGTTACCTAGGGAGGTGGTAGAATCTCCTTTCTTAGAGGTTTTTAAGGTCAGGCTTGACAAAGCCCTGGCTGGGATGATTTAACTGGGACTTGGTCCTGCTTTGAGCAGGGGGTTGGACTAGATGACCTTCTGGGGTCCCTTCCAACCCTGATATTCTATGATTCTATGATTCTATGATTCTTAGTGCACTGTATTATTGATGACTGCTTTATTAGCAAATTTAAGGAGAGTTGGCTCTTCTAGAACGGTAATGTCATTTTTGAGAAGACTAGTTGCATACAGTACTTGCAAATCTAGAGAGAGGGCAGTATGTTTGTTGTGAATAACGATGCATGCTAAAGGATACTGCCAGCAAAGGCTCAAATGCCATTGAGAGTCCAAGTTTCTTGTGCATCCAACTTTCCAGTACAAACACCGCAAGCAAAGAGAACTAAAGTTAATTGTAGCATATTTTTGTAATAGCTTAAATAGAAGGTGTATAGTCACAAACCTAGTCAAGCTCCCCCTTGCTGGACACTCACCAGGCTGCTGTTTGAATACAAACACTGGATCCATGTGCTTTTAAACTCCCTTCTATCTAGATCTGCGTAGGTTCCAGTCATGGATTTTTTCTTTGACCACTATGCTCGCTCCCTGTGCATAGCCTGTCTGGTACCCCTTCTCAGAAATGAGACCCCACAATCCAGCTGACCTAGGCCCCAAGACCAGTGCAGAACCTCCCAAGACTCCTCAGTAACTTAGACACACCCTCCCAAGAGCTCCATCTGCATGGGTACTCTGGTTTATAGTTTAACCCTTCAGGAACATGGGATAGTTGAAGCCAATAAGACAGATTTTTTGCAGAAGAATTTCTATACCAATCACTCTTTACTTTAGACAGCACAAGAGATATATAGATCCATGAAACAGCTTTACTCAGTTCTCTCTGTCAGAGTTCTCACCACTAGTGAGTGGGTTTTTTTCGGTCTTGGTTGGTGTCATCTGGGGTCCCCAGGTTCCCTCTGCTGGACCACATTCCTCCATTTTCTCCTCTCTGATCAGCCCTCAGCCTTTTATAACTTCCAGTTCCTACTACTATGGATCCTCCTGATCAGCCTCAAGTCCCCATCCCTCCTACCCCTCAGTTGATCAAGATCTTCCATCAGGTGCTCTTTTGTTTGGTTACCATCCACCTGGAGTCCAAACTTGGAAAACTGGTTTTACCTAACATTGTTCGTCGAAGGCAAGTCCCATTCTGTTGTTGATGGTCTTTAATGACCATCTCCTTCAGAGGCAGACACCCAGGTACTGGTGCCCCTTTAACACAAGCAGTATGATGCAAGATTCCAGCAAAAGATAGCCATAAGGCATATACATAGAGTTCAAGAAATGAAATTAGAATTCTTACATAGATGGGTTCCACAAACTATCATAGGTGTTCTTTTGCAGTCATATATCATTGCCTATCCATAGCTCTACCTTTGTGGCCAGTTTGTGTCTCAGTCCCACCTGTGCAATCCCACTGAGTTCAATAGGATTACACATGAAAAATGCAGCCTTCCTGGCATCCACACATCATTTCTTTGAATATGGACCATTTGTATTATGCACTCGAATATATGGCAATTGTAATCATACATCATTCATGAGGAACACAGCACTTTATCTCTAGCTAGGAAAATAGGCAACTAACCTTTTAAGTTATCTCCCATATCTATCATAGGTATTAATGCAGACAATCATCATACGATCAAAGCACTTTATAATGATTCATCTTAGACTTTTTATAATGGCGATTTTAATAAAAGATTGTGCAATGAAAAGAAAAGGTAAAGCTGGACTTCAGTAGATCTTACTCATTTATTTCAATACTTTCATTTTGTACATTCTTCTAGGGAAATTCTTTTTAATAACGATTTCAGAGAGTAGTTCCTTTGCAAGACTTTATACAGTAGTTAAACTGTGTCTGTAGTTTAAAAAAAGACTTAAAATGTTTCTTTCTTCCCCACACCTGTTTTCTGAGGTGTGTTTAGAATAATTTCTATTTTAGTGACAAAAATAAGTGTGTGTTACTTTTCATCCCTGCTAGCACTGCAGAGGTGGCGCAGCTGAGAGTGTAGAGTATGAGCTGGAGACTCTTCTGGCTCTCACTTCAACAACGTACTTGTTAATTTCATTCCAGTTTCAGAATCTGTATCAAAGTGTACGTCAGTTATGTTAGTAATGTGTGCCAGTGGCACTCTTCAAGATACCATCCTGTGTAGCAACACTCGTTTTGGCTGTCTGTAAGGTTCTCTTAATCTTCAAATAGTATCCCTATGGGTGCTCCACTTTAGGTGTGCATATGCCTTCCATTAGAGATTTTTGTTAGTAGAGTCCATTTGACCTGAACATGTGCCCTATACATCCTCATGCCCCACACCAAGGCTGTCTAAGGCTGTGCAGATGAACCGGCTCCAGTTCCTTCTCCACTACCTTGCCCTGAGACAGACCTGTAGCCTGTCCGCTTCCAGCATGCCTTGTCCTATTAGAATCTTTTTCTTAATGTTAGTTTAGTTTTTAGTCATAGGAATGCTCCCCTTCCTCAGGAGAGCGTTCCTGGCTCTCCAGGCTTCAAACGTTGCCTCACTTGCCACTTATTGTTGGCCACTTCAAGGTCATCCATTGCCTAGGAGAGTTGCACATCCTGCAGGAGTGTAACTTCTGTTTAGCCCTGAAATCTAGGTACAGAGAAAACAGAGATCAAGTTGAGGCATCTGATGATCAAGCGCTCCGTTCGCTGTGCATCAGAGTACACCCATTGCTGGGCAAATGTATTGCCCCTTCGGTCTTGGCCGAACACTCTCCCGCGAAAGAGAAGGCTTCATAGTCCTCTAAAAGACCCAGGAAGAGGGTCTCTGACTCACCTTGTAAGCAGTCTGTTCCAAAGAGACCTCTGTCTCCTGCAAAGTCAATGGTCTCAAAACAGTTGATTTCTAGATCCAATACTGTGGAGGCTGCACGTTCCTCCAGTACCACCCAGGGCCAGAAGCTCCTCCAAGAGAAAACCAAGAAGTTCCTCCAATAGCAAACACAGCTCTGAGCGAGCCTCGGGATGGACCAAGCATGACAGGGACGGCAAGGAGGGACATTCCTCCAGACAGGCCATCAGATGCACCTCTACCACTGGTACCACATACATCAAAACATCTACATCTGACATCCTCCTTGGAGCATTGTAACCCTCAGTACCATCTACTTCCAGACAAGTTATCACATTGGTACCAACATACCCAGTACTCAAAGGATTTAACTATAGCGGAAGAATCACAGTGTCCATTGATCATGGGTATCAAGGGTCCCTCAGTACTGAGAGTAGTTCAGTCTCTGGACTCTCATTTATCACTGGTACCATCCAATTCACCACCATTATCAGCTGGGGCTTCTCCACTGCTCTTTGAGGGAGAGGGTGAAGGGGACTTCCATTCAGCCTCTCCAAACCACCCTTATAGGAATCCTTTCTGTGTGGGCCACAGAGAGAGAGAGGAATCCAGAACAAGACATCACAAGTGGTGAAAGCAACACTGGGTGCCACCCCTCCTCTGTATGGACCCTCTCCCCACAATGGTCATATTGGGATTCCCTGGCTGCTTACCAACAGCAATGGTCAAAGGCTCTGAACCTAGCCAACAAGGATGAGAAGGAGAGACTATCTCTACCACCTCAGACCATTCCCCAGCAGAGGGAGACATTTCAGGAACAGGAAGCTAGAGCAGATGAGGAGACTACTTCTTAAACCACTGCCTTCTCATTGTCCCTGATGAATCAGTAATGCCTCTTCCAGTCTCTATGGCTGATGACTTTAAGCAATTCCAAGACCACATCAAGTGCATGGCAGACTCCCTTAAGATACCACTCAAAGAGGTCAGGGAATTGCAACTCAAGTTATTGGATACCCTTTAACTGGCAACATCGATCAGAGTCAGTTTTCAATTAATGATGTGATCTTGGATTCTGTGAGGGGGGGTTGGCAAATCCTGAAACAGTGACACCAACTTGCAAGAGTTGGGAGCAGGACAATGCCCTGTCACAATGGAGTGCAGTGGAATATCGGAGCTTTCAGTTTTAAACTGCTTGAAGTAGTGTTCTTGTCCACTCATAACACTGCAGAGTCCTGTTCAGTGCGGGGCATCTCTACTGAACAGGTAGACTCTCTATGCCCACAAACCATCGAGGATTCGTAGCTTGTGGAGAAGATTCTTTATGTTGGGATGAAGCACTTGTGAGTGAAGATGAGGGAAGTTTGGAACAAGTTGACAATTGAAACAGGTAAGGATACCACACCTATCTTGGCCACATAGGCACTATCTGGATAACCTTGTCCTTGTCCTGCCTGATCTTGTTCATTGCTTTTAGAATCAGAGGTGCTGGGAAAAATGTGTAATACAGGCCCTTCATATCTCCAAAAGATGGCTGAAGGCTGTGTGAGCAGGCCAGGAGTGGATATTCCGACAGCATAGCAGTGTGAAAGGCACCACAGGTTAGAGAATTAAGGGAAGACAGCTGTTCAAGAGTCCAGATTGTATCCTAGGGAATGTCACAGGTATCATTCGAGATTCATCTGAACCACACCATACAGTTACCTGGTTTATTTCCCCCAAAACCACGCAACTCGGGATGGGAAGCTTTCTTCCATACTTAAGATGACAGATAGGACCAAATTGTTCTGGAAATCTCCTAGATTATTTGTCTTCATTGCAGACAGATATAATGGGTCCACTATTTCTACCCAGAGACTATCAAGATGGTTTTCGAGGTGTGTTATCGCTTGCTGTGAGATAGCCAGAATCCTAGCAGGAGGCTGGGTGTTGGCAATCTCCGAGGTCACAGTCAACTTCTATGGCCTTACTTAAGGACACTGTAGTACCTGAAATCTGCAGGACTACTGTGTGGTCTCCAATACATACTTTCTCCAAACACTATTCCTTGGTCCGTGCCCCTAAATCTGAGATGTCAGTGAGCAGCTCTGTCTTCTGTACTAGACTCTATACCGAAGCCACCTCCTCCTCGGGATACTGTTCAGAAGACACCTGACATCGAGTGCCCGTAGGGACTGCTTGAAGAAGGAAAGGTTACTCACCTTGTGCA
The DNA here is from genome assembly GCF_009764565.3 of Dermochelys coriacea. Lineage (NCBI taxonomy): Eukaryota > Metazoa > Chordata > Testudines > Dermochelyidae > Dermochelys > Dermochelys coriacea. The sequence goes on from NC_050072.1 coordinate 5,998,083, forward strand.
GTAGTTCTTGGAGATGTGGGTCACTATATGAGTACTCAACTACCCACCCTCTTGTCCCTCTGCGTCAGAGTTTCTTTAGTTGGACTTAGTGACAGAGACGAAACTGAGGGCAGTTCACCCACACAGTCCTGCATAGCCTCAGTGCAAGGCACAAGGATTTGTAGGGCACAGTTCGCAGGCTGAATGGACAGCCAATGAAAATTTCTGATTGAAGGTGCATGGGGCGCATGCACACCTTAAGTGGAGCACCCATAGGGACACACATCTTGAAGAACTACAATTACTACACAGGGTGAGTAACCTTTCCATTTCACCTTTCTGCATACTCTACCCAATTAATAGTCTCCTCTGTCTATTTCAGAAAACTTCTAAAAACCCACCTATGGAGTCATGCTTAGGATACAGTGTGTAATCACCATATCACAACATTTTTCTTTGTTTTCTAATGTATCATATTGATTAATTTCATTAAAGACAGGCACTGTAGGTGAAATTGAAGTCAATGGGAGTTTTGCCATTGACTTCAGTGGGTCTAGGATTTCACCTGTATAAATATATAGATGGTACTAGTTTGTTCTTCAATCATAAGACCGTTAGAATAGTGACTTTGGGGAAAATACACTATTTTTACATAGGAAAAAACTCCCTTTGAAGTCAATGGGGATTTGGCCTATACAGGGACTGCAAGATCTGATTTTATGTTCTGTGATATGGTCGGGCCAGATGGCTACAGGAGAGTAATAGAAGGCAGATATATTAGCCCAAGTTAAGTAGGTCCCTTTTCCCTGGGTAAGGTAAGGGAAGGTTCCAGAACAATCGGGAACCTTCTGGAGACAATTAAGACAGACAGACTGATTAGAACACCTGCAACCAATCAAGAAGCTGTTAGAATCAATTAAGGCAGACTAATCAGGGCACCTGGGTTTAAAAAGGAGCTCACTTCAGTTTGTGGTGCATGTGTGAGGAGCTGGGAGCAAGAGGCACTAGGAGCTGAGCGAGAACGCAGACTGTTGGAGGACTGAGGTGTACAAGCATCATCAGACACCAGGAGGAAGGTCCTGTGGTGAGGATAAAGAAGGTGTTGGGAGGAGGCCATGGGGAAGTAGCCCAGGGAGTTGTAGCTGTCGCACAGCTGTTCCAGGAGGTACTCTAGACAGCTGCATTCCACAGGGCCCTGGGCTGGAACCCGGAGTAGAGGGTGGGCCTGGGTTCCCCTCAAACCTCCCAACTCCTGGTCAGACACAGGAGGAGTCAACCTGGACCATGGGTTCAGAAAAACAGCCAAGCTGAGGGCTGCTGTGAAGCTACAAGGCGAGCAAATCCTCCAATAAGCTCAAGACCCACCAAGGTAGAGGAGGAACTTTGTCACATTCCTTATTTCACATGCTCCCCTACAATAATTGCCACACTTGCAGCATTATGTAAATAACAATATGTCCACTGTATCAGTACTGCAGAGCACATCCACAGCTTGTTTTTAAGAGAATTTTGTAGAAATTGCAGACTGAGTGAACTGCAACTCATTTGTGTGAGTGAGAGAGAGAGAGAGAGAGAGAGAGAGAGAGAGAGATGTTGTAGGGCTCAGTATTTGTTTATACTTTATCCTGACTCCCTCAGCAGAAATTACCAGGATTGCAAAAAGAGATTCATAGTGCTTCCGCATGTTTTCCGTTCTAGCTTTTACAACATTATGTAAACTGATTTAGTGTAGATTTATTTCTTTGTGGCAGTTTCACATTGGGTCAAATCATATTAACTCCATATATCAAAAGCAGCAGTTTACCTTTTGTTTGTTTACATTTTAGCTAAGGGAAGGTATGTCTTTCTTTAAATAACATACAGAAAGAATGGGAGAGCTCCCAAAATTGGGGAAGCACATCTGTTCCATCACAGCCCATCGTGGCTCCCATGTATTCCACAGGCAATATCTGTTTTAAACTCATCTAATAAAAGTACCTAATTCCTTATGTTCCCAATGCAGTAGTGAGTGTGTCTTAGAATTCTCTTCCTCTTTCCCTTTGCTGCCTTGTCCTGCCCATCACAGATTGTTCATAGTATGCCCTGGCCTCATAATCCAACTCAGATGTGGATGTCACTCTAGTTTTTAAACAGTTGGTGCCATTCTGCTATAGTTTTTAATTTAAGCATTAACAGAAAATAACATAACTTGCCAAGTTATTGCTTGATTCCCCATCCCCATCCCACCCCAAATCAGTTAATTTATCGTACAGGGTTGACTTTAAGTGGCCTTTAAAGCCATGTGAAACTGGAACTGAGACTTTCACCTAATACTACAATCTCCATCCTCTAGAGAAATTAAAAAAACACCACTTGCATTCTGTGATATTAATGAGACACGGGCCCCTCCTCCCCTCTCCCCCACAAGCATACTGTAACTGTGAAATAACGTTAAAGTTTCTCTGGCTTGTTATGAAGTATTTAAATGTCAGTGCCATTTCTGAGACCATCAGGGCAGATTTAATGGTGACCAAGGTCAACAAATGCTAACTGGGACCTCCCTTTTAGGGCCTCAAGGGACTTTTAATCGAGTCTCAGTCACGAAGTTGATTTGCAGTGTGGGCCTTTATCCTTAAATCTGCTTCTGGCAATTATTTTATACCATCCCTGTTCATGTGCTGAGATTTCTTAAACTTTGGTCCCTTTAGCCAATAAAATAAACTGGTAAAATAAGGAACTCTTGGGAATTTTATTTTTAGGGATCCCCTATTTTTTTCCATTTCCACTTGGTTTAAAGACTTAAGGAGGGTTGGATATGGTTCTTCTTAGAGCATCAAAACCTCAGAACTATGGCCAGGGGGATCATTGGAGTGCAAATGCACGCACTCCGAGCTTTGGTCCTGAGGAGTTTGGGAACCAACCCAACTTGCAGTCCTTTTTCCCCAAAGAGTGCCCTAAACTTGGTAAGGTGAGAAGTGAGATGTTACTCCTGAGGGAATTCTGCGCCAAAAAATTAAATATTCTGTGCAGAATATTTTAAAATTCTGCATATTTTATTTGTCAAAATAACAATATAATCATACCATTTTAAATGATTTGCTGACAAGTATTTTGAAATAAATTACCAAAATAATTGAAAATGGTGTGATTATATTGTTATTTGTGTTGTTTGGGTGATTAAAATATGCACAACTTGCAGAATATTAAATATTTAATTTTTTGGTGCAGAATTCCCTCGAGTACCAAGGTTCTGTGTGGCACAATCTGGGTGCGGGCAGCTTGGTGGGGGGCCTGGGTCCAGGGGGGAATCTGGATGTACAGGGGCTTGGTGTGGGGTTCTGGGTGCAGGGGGAATGGGACTCTGCAGGGGAGTCCAGGTGAAGGTGGTTAGGGCTCAGTGGGGAGGGCTGGTGGAGTGGGGGGTCAGGGTGCAGCTGGTAGGAGCTCAGTGGGGTGGGGGTCCAGTTGTGGGGGGCTCCTGATGCAGAAAGTGAGGCTTGGCAGGGTGGAGGTTTGGGGGGCTCTGTGGGGGCTTCTGGGTGCAGGGGACTCCTGAGGTGGAGGAGCTCAGTGGGGGGGATTCCAGGTGTGTGTGTGTGTGTGTGTGTGTGTGTGTGTGTGTGTGTGTGGGCTCACTGTACAAGGAGCTGCTCCCCATCTGCCCAACCTCGTGCATCCAGACCTCCCCACACCCAACAACCCCCCATGCTGAACCAATCCCTCCCCCCCCATCCAAGCCTCTCACACCCATACCCATGGTGCAGAGCTTGCTGCAGCCAGGGGAAGTTTCTGGGGCTTGATCTGACCCAGCCTCAGATGGAAGGGGGAGGGGGGGCTCAATCCCTGTCCCCCCAGGCTGGGACTAACATTTCTGGGCAGCCAGAGCCTCCCGAGACCCCCCTCCTACCAGTGATTTACCTCCTTCCCTTTCTTCCCCCCCATCTGCCCCAGCTGCCCAAACAGATGTGTCTGAGCTGTCCAGCTGCCAGGGATGGGGTGAGTAAGTACTGGTGCAGCTTTTCTTTGCTTCCCCGATTTCTGCAAGGAAGCAAAGGGAATCTGCGAGGGGGGGGGGGGAGAAGGGGGCATTTTTCTGCTGTGCCACAATTGTGAGGAATTTACCTGGGAGTAGATGTATAACCGGTAGCTACAGGATTATTTTATGGTCTTTTCTCTTATATCCCTTAACATCTTGCACCCCATTTTTTATTTGTTGCCAGAAATCCCTTTCTGTGTGGTATCTAATTTAGATTATAAAGTCCTTGGGACATGGGAGTGTATTTTTATTTGTCTGTAAAATCATCATGCACAGCGATGGCACTAAACAAATAATAAACAACTCTGATTGCCTTCTGGCAACATGTTGAAATTCTGGTAGGTTGCCCTCCTGGCCCCTCTGATTTCTGAAATATTTTAATGTCCTGCACTTTTCACCCAGTCCTAGCATCAGATTTTCCTTGCACGTTTAGTGCCAACACTAATGCAGATGCCTCCAACTCATTGGGTTTCATGGGGCAAAACGTGGCATATGCGGCTTTCAGTCATATGGTGAAGAGTAAATTTTTGTAAAAACAAAACTGAAAATATTCAAATATCAGTATTTAGGGGATAATCTACATTATTTTATTTTCTGAGGCCTACAAGAAACTCCCAATGAAGGATCTGAGGGGCAGTCAAATAGTGTGGATATGTTGGTTTATATAAAGAATGTAAATAATGCATACAAAAACTGTACATAGTTGGATTAGATTCCTCTCCAACCCTTTGTATGTTGCTTGCATTCTTAAATCTAAGCTCTTTGGGGCAGAGATTGTCTTCCATTGCATATGGACAGCAGCTAATCCATTGTGTATGCTATCAGAATACAAATTGTAATTTTCTGTCCATCAGTGACCACCAAATTTCAGCTTGCTTGCTGCTGCTAAAGTGGTTTATCTTTAACAAACCTGGCTTCTGCAATTAAACACAATTAAATCTTTGACAAAGAGCCTGAGGGCTGAAACAGAGTTTAAATGCAATATGTTACTGAAATTAACGCACACATCTAGGAAAAGAGCTATGAGTGAGTGATTCACTGCTGTTCTGATGTGCATAGCAACACAAATGCTTAACTGCTGAGACAAACCGCAGTGCAAGGATACTCCAGGATATAAGCAGGATTCTGATGTCCCTTACATAACAGCCATGAGTATAACACACCCACTATGAGTTCACTTTTCATTGGGATGACAAATGTGAATTACAACTGCTTTCTTTCTGCAGAGTTTTATCTGAGTATAATCACTTGCCCAACTTAATTGAAAAATCACTTACATTTATAGCTGAATTTAAACATGTTTTTTTATTTAAATGACAGCTTTTGAAGTAGAACTATATTTTACGGAAAGTGGTTGGTTTTTATCTGTGTTTCTGTAATGACATTTCAAAAACTCTCATCAAATTTCTGGTGGTAAGTAATATCCCATTCAGTGCAAGGTGAAATGTTTTACATCAAATCTCCTGCTGTGTAATGGCCAATCAAAGAGTATTTATAGTGGTTGAATGGATTTTTTGGCTTGGCATTCAAAATTAAACATTTTCATACATTAACATTTAATGTTTTTTGCCACTCTTCTAGTTGATTTTATGTAACCCTAGATACTCACAACTACTTGGTACTCTGAAGCTACTTGTTTATGCTGAGGATCCTGCAGACAGTAGTTTCATTTTATTGTACTTGTGTAGACTGATTGAAATGTAGATTTGATAGCAGGCTTATCTCTGCCTTTTGATCAACATTACAGGAGTCTTGTTGGATGTCTATTAGCACAATGCATTGAATCTCCCAGTACTGGTATGACAACTTCTCTCTGTGAACTGATGATGAGAAGCAAATTTTGCTAAGGAACAATACAATTTAACATTCTATGTTAAATTTTGAAAAATGATAGCTTGTTTCTCTTATCGTAGGTATCCAACAAGAAGAGTTCGTGCCAACTACCACCTTTGGAACTGGATGGTTCTTATCTAAGTATAGCTAGACCGCAAATGTTATACAAGAACAATAAAGCATCACAGTCTGGAAGTTCAGCCCTGTTTTCAGTATCTCCGCACTGTAGAAATAATCGTGCACATGGGCCCACAGCCCAGTACAACCAACAGGAGGTTCTCAATGAATGTCCAGCAGAAAATGGCTTGCACAGAAAGTGTAACAATATGATGCTGTCAGCAAAGGAAAGGGGCCCATACCACACACAAATGGCTCCTTATGTGGGCCAGAGAATGAGTGAATTTCAGAACACTTGTCCTCACCAAATGAGTCATTGGGTTTCTAGACAGCCAAGAAGCTTGGAGAACATTCAGGATAGCCAAAAGGTCAGCCATGTACCCAAAAGACATTCTGGGCAGCTGCATGAAACCTGTGATTACTCTAGGCTTTCTCGAGTTTCTGGGATGAATGACAGTGTGGACTCTGGATCAAAAGAAACAGAGAGTAGTAAAAGGCTGTCTGAGGAAAGACGACAGCAGCTTCTGCTGCAGAAAATGGAGCTGGAAGTTGAAAAGGAACGTCTCCAGCATTTGCTTGCTAAACAGGAAGCAAAACTACTTCTGAAGCAGCAACAGCTACACAAATCCAGGCTGGATTACAGTAGGTGAGTTTGTGAGGTTTATAGATAGAGGATAGTTATTAGTGTATGACGAACTTCTGTGGTACCAAATATTTACATGGAGCATTGAGAAACACAGAGTAAGGCACGCTCTGTGCCCTGAAGAACTTGGAATTTAAACTAGACAATACTATAACCATGAGACTAGACATGGGACAACAGTTAAGGTAAAGAAGAGTGTGAGGACTGTTGGTCTAGAATAAGATAGGAAAATTGATGGAGAAATTATCTTTGAGGGGGGATTTAAAAGAGGAGAGAGAGCGTTAGTGGACTAGAACAAGGCGTTCAAGGTGTTGGAACAGCATCATAGAAGGTGCCAAAACCATGAGTGGGAGAAAGAGACAGAAAGAGCAGTAAGGTTAAAGTGCTAGATAAAACAAAGGAAGCAGGAAGAGGAGAATGAGAGCTGTGTGTATATAGACTTGAGTGCTGATGCTTTACTCAGCTGTACCGACATATGGGAAGATGTGGTTCTTTGCTCAAGGGACTATGATGTAAATCAGATTCAGACAATACAGGCACACACAACCCCAACTGAGAGTCCAGTCTGAATTCTGGGTGGTGTTTGATGAAAGGTTACCTGAAAAAAGTGGGTTTAAAGAGATTTAAACAGGGGGGTTGTTTTAAAGAAGAGGCCTGAGAGAGTGAGGGGCCCAAGGAAAATAAGTGGAAAGAAGATACAAGAGAGGTTGTTGGGCTGAAGCATGGGAGGTGCTTAAGCAGTGGAAGGGTTAGTGGGGAGGAGGAAATAACAGGGAGGTAGACGGATCAGAATTGTGCAGCGTCTTGAGTTGAAAATGAGATGCTTTCACTGGATATAGAAGGTGAGAGCTTGCCCTAGAAGATATTTGTGTAAGGGTTTGACAGAGTGGTAGGAGGGGAAGACAGATTTAGCAACAACATTTTATATAAACTGGCAGCGAGGAGAGGATAGAGGAGATGTATTGAAACCACAGAAGAGAAAGTTGCCCTAGAAAGAGGAGATATAACTCAGTTGAATACAAGCATTTTAGTGGAAGGGAGAGGGAGGAATGGATGGAGTTTAGCAGTCTTGTAAAGGAAACAGCAAGAGGATTTGATGAGAGCTTTGAGGTAGATTTTATTTTAAAAGTGTCACTGACAAGGGGATCCCACAAGATTCTGAATTACATGACCTGCATCCCACGCATGTACTCTCTTTTCCCTCCAACTCCACAACTGCTTTTCAAATTTTAAAAGGGAATATTATAGCTGAAGGAGTGTTTTGCCTGTATAAACTGTACTCTGCTAAGTAACTTTCTCTGATGCTTTTGTATGTAATATGCAATCCAAAAAATAATTTAGTTAGTTTTCACATGCCTAATTGATCAGGGGCAGTCACAATTATTTGTGTATTGATGTGACAGGGCGCTCCACTCACCACTGGGATGGCATCTCCTCCTGGTCACTCTGGGGAATAGCTCCTGAGGTCAATACCCCTTCCCAAGTTTGCGCACCATCTCTCCGCCTCTCTGTCTTGGTCTGTGGCCCTCTGTCTCATTCCATGAGACTTAGCCCTGCCTCTTTGTGACTTAGCCCTGCCTGCAGATCACCAAACGGTTTTCCCCTTCCAGGATCAGAAAGTCTTTCCTCTCAAGCAGTCCTAGGCAGTCTTCCTCATAGTGCCACTCCCTTAATGGTTGGCAGGGGAACCCAGGTCCACCCTCTGCTCCAGGTTCTGGCTCAGGGACCCTCTAGAGAGCAGTCAAGGCCTATTTGCTTCTAGACCTTAGTGCCTTTCCCTGAGCCCTGTCCTACCTCCCTGGCTCCCCCAGGTTTGCCAGCCCAAACACACCTCCCTTCTCTCAGGGAATGACTGCAGACTCTCCCAGCAGCCCCCACTATTTCCTGTCTTTATAGTCACAGCCCAGATCATTCCTCCTCAGCTGGGCTTCCTCATGCAGTCTTGGGATTACTTGGCCACCTGATTCCCCTCAGCTGTGGCCTGTTGGGTTAATTAGCCCCCTTCCCCATCTGCATTAACTTGCATTTCCAGGCAAGTGTGGGGTAAACAGCTGATCACAATTGGAAATGACTGAGGTCACAAAGGATTATAACTTCAGGTGAGAAGTAGGTAGGAACAGATGTATTCTTAACATAAGAAAAGCCATACAAGGTCAGACCAATGGTCTATCTAGCCAGGTATGCTGTCTTCCAACAGTGGCCAATGCCAGATTCTTCAGAGGGAATGAACAGAACAGGGAATCAAGTGATCCATCCCTTGTCACCCATTCACAGCTTCTGGCAAACAGAGAATAGGGACACTTCAGAGCATGGTTTTGCATTCCTTGCCATCCTGGCTAATAGCTATTAGCTATCCTCCGTGAACTTATCTAGTTCTTTTTTGAACTCTGTTATAATCTTGGCCTTCACAACATTCTCTTGCAAAGAGTTCCACTGGTAGACTGAGCGTTGTGTGAAGAAATACTTACTTTTGTTTTGTTTTAAACCTGCTGCCTATTGTTTTAATTTGGTCACCCCGGTTCTTGTGTTATTAGAAGGAGTAAATAACATTTCCTTATTTACTTTCTCCACACTAGTCATGATTTTATAGTCCTCTAACATATCTCCCCTTTGTCACTTCTTTTCCAAGCTGAAAAGTCCCAGTCTTATTAATCTCTCCTCATATGGAAGCTTTTCCATAACCCAAATCATTTGTATTGCCCTTTTCTGTACCTTTTCCAATTCCAATATAACTTTTTTGAAATGGGGTAACCAGATCTGCTTGCAGTATTCAAGATGTGGGCGTTACCATGAATTTATATAGGGGCAATAGGATATTTTCTGTCTTATCATCCCTTCCCTAATGATTCCCAACATGCTATTAGCTTTTTTGACTGCTGCTGCACTCTGAGTGGATGTTTTCAGAGAACTATCCACAATGACTCCAAGATCTCTTTCTTGAGTGGCAACAACTAATTTACACCCTATCATTTTATATGTGTAGTTGGGATTATATTTTCCAGTCTCCATTACTTTTCATTTATCAGCATTGAGTTTCATCGGCCATTTTGTTGCCCAGTCACCCAGTTTTGTGAGATCCCTTTGTAATTCTTTGCAGTCTGCTTTGGACTTAACTATCTTGAGTAGTTTGTATCATCTGCAAATTTTGCCGCCTCACTCTTTTTACCCCCTTTTCCAGATCACTTATGAATATGTTGAACAGGATTGGTCCCTGTACAGACCCTTGGGAGACCCCACTATTTACCTCCCTCCATTCTGAAAACTGACCATTTAATCTTCAGATATCCTATTTCTATGCATATGTCCTACTAATAAAAAGTAAGGTTTCAGAGTAGCAGCCATGTTAGTCTGTATTCGCAAAAAGAAAAGGAGTACTTGTGGCACCCCCCACCCCCCCACTGTTCCTCAGGATGTTCTTGTTCACTGCTGGAAATAGCCTACCTTGCTTGTCACCATGAAAGGTTTTCCTCCTTCCCCCCCCCCCCCGCTGCTGGTGATGGCTCATCTTAAGTGATCACTCTCCTTACAGTGTGTATGATAAACCCATTGTTTCATGTTCTCTGTGTGTGTGTATATAAATCTCCCCTCTGTTTTTTTCCACCAAATGCATCCGATGAAGTGAGCTGTAGCTCACGAAAGCTTATGCTCTAATAAATTTGTTAGTCTAAGGTGCCACAAGTACTCCTTTTCTTTTTGCGAATACAGACTAACACGGCTGCTACTCTGAAACCTGTCATTCTTGTTACTATAATTGCACGTATTTAAACCAGTTTCCCTGAAAAGATTTCGAGTTCGGCAAAGCTGTAGTTTCTTGAAAAAAGTACAGAAGAGCGTCCATAAATGAATAGCCTGAGTCTTGAAAATATTTTCCATTACCTCTTCCCAGAGGTGCAGATGCTTGTACATATGCCATCTCATCTTCAAATAAGGCACCTACACCGTAGCAATCTGAATGTAAGAGGTTCTCTTGCAATCTCTTTAGAGTTAAATGCAATTGAACTATCTACATCAAATATCTGCACATGCCTAATATTTACAGGTATCCTTCTCAAATGTCACCTTTCCCGTTTTAGCTTTGTGATTCTCCTCTTTGGTTCACTTGCTAACCACAGAATTGCTTCTGAGGTCTGCAGATGACAAAGATTTGCTTACTTAATCATTCAAATACACCTTGCTAAATTGTGAGGAAGACTCACTAAGGAAGGAACTTAATCTATTCACTAATCTTTTACTATCACGAGGATAGTAAAAGACAGATAAACAAAACCAGCTAATGCCAATTAATTTGGCTGTCCCTCTCTCTCAATGGGTAGAATTGTGCAGTGCTGGATTAGGCCCATTCTGAGGTGCTGGAGGTGTCATTTAAATAAGAAGTAAAAAGGTCCTGACCACTTGTACTAGTTAGTGGCTCTTAAAATGCCTATATATCTTTTTGCAAGGGCAGGAGTTAACCCTTTTTCATGGCCAAATTTTAACATAATTGCATTCTGTCTCCCTAAATTCCCTCCTGCAGTTTCAAATGGGCACAGTATTCTTCAATCCCATGTGCTCTGCTTGTATAATGGCTGCCACTTTTCACACCAGAGGTGACTGCATTTTAATGGTGTGGAAAATGACTCTGTAGCAAGGCGGGGCACTTACCAGTGTGGTGCCTCCTGCGGGTCCATCCGGGAATTAGCTCATCTGGCTCTGGAACACCCTCTATGGGCCGGTGTCTCACCCTCTGTTACCTGCCCCTGTTGTCTCCACCACCTCTGGCCCCATGTCCCTCCCGGACCCCGGTGCCCCTTACCTAACTTGGGATGCTGCCCCACAGTAGTGTCCCCACACTCTGGGTCTTCCCTCCCAGGAGACTCCCAACCCCCTTGCCTCAGTGGCTACTGCCAGTCATCTAGCCCCTTCTCTTAGGGGCAAACTTCAGTCTGTAATGGCCACTCATCACTGGCAAGGGGGTTGGACCTGCTGCCTTTTTTTGCCCTGGCTGCCTCCCTGCAGCCCTAGTACCTCCTCAGGCCTTTGCCGCAAAGCCTCAGCCTGGGAGGTCTCTAGGCCAGAGCTCCCCAGCTCAGCCTGCCCTTTCCTGGTACTGCTCTGTCTAAGGTATTCCTATCTCTACCACGCAGCTAAGTCCTTCCTTTTCCCCAGGAACCCTTCTTATACTGGCCTAGTCGGGCCCTGATTGGCTGCCTTAAGCCCGTTTGTGATTGTCTCCCGGGGCAGCTGTTTTTTTAACCCCTTCCAAATTGGAGCAGGGTGACTGCCCTGCTACAGACTCCTCTAGGTATGTTTAATTACACTTCAGGGCAGCCCAAAATTACACTAGCTTGAAGTGCAGAATTGGCCATTTTCAGTCCTGGCTCAGTGACAGGTTTAAGGTCCTTTCAGTTACTATCCATGAGGGCCAGAAATTGGATCTTTATTAAAATAGAAAGGGAAAGTTTCCTGTATGCTATTTTCTCTTGATTTGAACAGAGGAGGGGATACTCAGATAAAGAGGGAACATCATCTGTTGAGACCTACGGTTGCCTGGAACAGCATCACCATATTAAAGATGGAGAACAGCTGCAATCTCCTGTATATTATGCAGCTTTCATGCTGCCCTTGAGCCCTTGCCAGGTGCTAGGGCATCCCTTAGTGTGGCGAAGCATGAATATTTCTCATAGATTTTTTCATATTTCTCAAGAGAGCAAGTGCTTTGAAATCAGTAGAATTAAATAATTTTTTGTCAACCACAACCCTCAGAAACAAAGGCAGCAGGTGGAAGCTGTTTCCCCAAAACTGAGGGATGTAAGAGAGAAAATTAAGAGGTTTTGTGAAAGCTTCTCTGTATAAAGTGCTCTGATCAGAGTTCACCCTTTTGTGTGTATTGGGGGTGGAGGTGGCTGCAGGTACAATAGCTTCCCCAGGATGTAAAGCTAACTAACTCCACATTTCCAGATTTAAGGGCCAAGTTTTTGATTCAGACGTGGTCACTGATGAAGCACCAGGCGGGCCAGGAGGACCAGCCCTTATGATGAATGGCACTGGGATGGGACTAAGGTAATCTCTCTCATTTTCTTTTAACCATTAGCAAGTACTTCTAAGTGTTGGTGTATTGTCTTTGTTCTCAAAAAGATGTTATTGGCTGCCACATGCATATTTTTGGTCTGTATTTCTATTTGAGTTGGGTTAAATGCTGCTAACCAGGAAAGACCTCATGAAATAGTCTAGATTGGTCTCTAGCAAATGTATTCATAATAAAAAGAAAGGATGGTCTTGTGATTAAAGCACTTGACAGAGACTTGGGAGAGCTGGCGTCAGTTCTCTGCTCTGTTGCAGACTTTGTGTGTGACCTTGGCTCATGCTGCAGGGCTATAAAATGGAGCGGTAGGCTGGAGCCCAGACTCTGGAACCCTCCTCCATCAAGGGATCCCAGAGCCAGTATGTTTACACTGCAATTTTATAGCCCTGCAGCCCAAGCCAGCTGACACAGGCCATCCAGGAGTGTTTTAATGCAGTGTAGATATACCCTGAGTCTCTCTTTGCCTCAGTTCCTCATCTTTATAATAGCAATAATGCTATCCTTTGTTGTCTTGTCTTTTTAGTTTGTAAGCTGTTCAGGCCAAGAACTGTCAAACTAGGTGTTTGTAGAGTGCCTAGCACAATGGGACCTTGATCTCAATTGGGGCCTCTAAAAACAGTATTGGAATTCATATAATTAATAATTGTCTGATCTGGCAGTCCTTACTGATGCAAAATTCCAAATGAAGTCATGCTAACTTTCATGTTTTCTGAGGTCAGTTGGGAGTTCTCTGAGTGCGTGGTAGATAGCTGTGGCATTTCCCAGTGACTGGAGGAAGTCTACAAGTGCACATGTGGTCGATCTCCATCTTAATGGCACTTCTGGATCACCTGGCCTTTCCTCACTCCCATTCAGAGCATGAAAATCTCTTTTGCTTCTAAAACCCTTCCCGGATACAATTCCCCTTTCTGGTCTCTGACCTGACTGACAGTGCAGTCTCCTGTCAGAGGTTAGTCAGTTTGGCATTATATATCTTTTGGCCCTGAGGCATTGGTCAAAGGCTTTGTGTAAGACCTCTTCTCAGCAAAGCAGGAAGGAGAGAATAAAAAAGTATACAGGTCTCTCGGTGCCAAAGAAAACCTTTAGGGTGCTAAAGCAAACTGCTAGACAAGAACTCGAGGTGTCAGAAGTGTCTTCCTAGGGTCAGTCCTCTCCTCTTACCTCCACACATTGACTGGACATGGTAGAATAATAAGGGTAGACGCAGGCTCATCACAAGCCAACCCTGCAGTCTCTGACCCAATAAATTCTCTTCTCATCCTAGCAAATCATGAACAGCAAGCAGCAGAACCCAAGTAAATGTGTGCACACAGGAAGGCAGCACTTGCTGCTGGACCAGAAATTGCAGGTGTGCCTTCTGTGGTTCTGATCTCTCCTCCCCCTCATCCCCCCCAAGCTTACCAACCTTGGGTTAGGTGTTTTTTGTTTTCCTGCCTGGTGAATGGTATATATTTCCTTCTGTATTTTCTTTTTTTCAGTCTTGGTTGGGGATGGGATGGTAGAGGAATAATTGGGCCTACAAATTTACCCTAATTGTGAGCTCAACAGTGAGAAGTGAGTGAAAGTTCATAAAATGTCGCAATAAACTGTCATAAATGTGGATGGGAAAAGGTGAAAAAAGAGTGAGAGGCTGAATTAGTCCAAACAAAAAAGCCCACTGATATAATTCAAGGACTGTGTAAACAAGGATACTGTAAGACTGGAAACCAATGAACCAAAATTGGTGTGTTGGAAATTAGCCATAATTGGTTGACAAAATAATGTGGGGATGGGCTATTTCACCCCCACGCTCTTCTGAGGTCCTTCTAAGAAAAAGACTTTGTAGGGAGAACTGGCTTTTGCAATGTTGGCTGACTGAAAGAACAGGAAGGAGCGAACTTCACCATCATGGCTGCCACCCCCGCTGTCTCTTAGGATCCTAGTCCTCCTTTATTCTAATTGAGAGAAATGTCCTGACCAGACAAGGCCAGAAGGAAAGGGACCCCGATGACATCCACTGGCTTTAGTTACATGCTGAACAATGCTTGGGATGTGAAACTTTGTCACATATACTTCCTTCCAGTGTGTCCTTTTCCTTCCCCACTTTTTCTTTTTTCCTAACCCTCTCTTTTTGTTTAATAAGAGCCTGGCCAAGACTGTATATTTTGTAACACCGCAGTATCTCTGTGACCAGAAAGAGGCTGCTAAAAAGAATGTCCTAAACAGCTCAATGTTGGTACAAGTTTGCCAGGTCTTGGAGTGGCTAATAAGACCATGGGCTATTCTTGTGTTTTTCCAGCAGTGAGGTTGCAAGTGACATTCAACACCAGGGACAGTTGCTGTATTTTCTATCTTTGCTGTTCTTTTCTTTCCCCTTTGTTTGTCTTGTTATGCCTTCTAGGAAATAGGATTGGACTTGTACAACAACAACAGCAACAACAATAACTCCAGTGTATCCAACTAACTACTTCTCATTTACCCAAAAGGACAGTTATTCCCATCTTTAATGCCCTCTAAGAGACCATTAGGCAAGGGTTTTTTTTCCTTTGAAAGATCCTCTCCTGCTAAATGGAATGAGGATGTTGTTAAAATGAAAGCCTTACTTAATATCTTGCATTTCATATACTTTAGCTGTTTTTCCTTCTTTCTGTACCTTTAATAAAAAGTTAAAAAGGATGTTTAATAGTGTGTTTGCAGCAACAGGGTCATGTCAATACCTTCAACTCTTTTGACTCATGTATTCCATCTAAATTAATACAACAGTGGGGTGCGATATCTTCCTCATGGACTTGCTAGTTTGTTCTTTCTCCTATATGAGTTAATGATTATCCAGCAAAAACAACAAGGAGTCCTTGTGGCACTTTAGAGACTAACAAATCTCATTAGACTGACCTCACACTTGGTAAGGCAACTCACATCCTTTCATGTATTTATACCTGCTCCTTTATTTTCCACTCCATGCATCTGATGAAGTGGGTTGTAGCCCACGAAAGCTTATGCCCAAATAAATTTGTTAGTCTCTAAGGTGCCACAAGGACTCCTTGTTGTTTTTGCTGATACAGACTAACACGGCTACCACTCTGAAATTTATTTGGGTATAAGCTTTCCTGATTATTCAATCACCTTTGTGTTAACAGGTAGTGGAGTCTATTGTATTTTAAACTTAGGTTACCACCAGAGCTGAGAAGGAGAGTCCTAAAAGTGATCCTCATTTATTTTTTCCTGTTTTACAAAACCATGTGATTCCATGATCACTGTAGCAAAGGAGATTCAGAAAATAGATCTAGTTAAATATATTCTAGGATGGCACTCTGTTGAGGAGAAATGTAACCTAGAACATCTGTAAGTCTTTTTGCAATAGGTTGCTAAAACCTACAAGTGTCTACTTAATATAGGGGGGAAATGAAGAAAAACTGCATTGTTTACAAAATGATTTCCAGATTTTATAAGACTTTTCCCCTTTCTCTCTCTCATTCCCTTGATTAAACCCACGGTAATTTTTCAAAGTTAATATGCGTTTCTGCAGTCCCAAGTCACAACGCCAGCTGGTTCCAAAATTTGGCAGCAAGGCACTGAAAGTTTGTTTCCTGTACTCAGTCTTCAGTTTTGCAAAGGTTACCAGATGAATGCTCCCTAAATAATTTAATCTAATGTAAGGCTAGAAGAGGCTATGAAGACAAGTCCATTTGTCTCCTTTATGCATTTGAATATAGAAGTGATTTTTTTTTTCAATCTCAGAAAAGGGTGTGCATGAGTGTGACTGGAATGGGAGGTGGGAACTGTTCTCTTCTAAGCAATCTGACAGTTGTATTGAAATGCGAAAGGCTTTTTGTTGTAGAAAATATGAAGAATCATGATGGAAAACCAACCCTGTTTACCTTCCAGTTTGGATGAGCTTCTCAAGGGAACCTCCCCAAAATGTAATTTTAATGTTCAAATAAGCAAAACTCAGTTTAAAATTCTTTTGGTATTTTAAAAAAAAATTGCCAAAAGTATTTAAAATATTAAACTTGCTCGAGTGAGACCTTGAAATTTACAAGTAAAATAAATAATACAATCAAGAACTGAAAAACATAGATTTTTATAATTAACAGCTCATTTTGAGTTAATTATCTACAATTACCAAAATCTAATTGCAATTTATTCTCTATTATCTGTGGAGAGAATCGTAGGCAAGGGAATCTGCATTATTGGCATTCATAGGATGGGTACACATAATGGACGAGCCCTTAATGGAAAAACAAAAGCAAATAGGAGCATGCAGCTGTGCCAAGCTAGCGAAAGGTAATTGTAGTCAGAAATGAGGTATGTACTTTAAAGGCATCTTGTTATCTCCTGTAGGGCATAATTTTTTACCTACTTGAAAAAAAGATTTCAAGAGCAAATACAGAGCAGTTTGATTTCTGTCTGAGCTATTCATGGCTATCTGCCTGTTTGTGGAAGGGGAAACTTTGACTCTGGGGAGCACTTTAAATATACCGAACTTTTGAATGGATATGTGTGTTTCATTTCCTCTACCATAAATACCCTTTACAGTTTAACTAATTATCAAAGCCTTTCAACAAATGTTGCCCATCTCTGCCTGCTTGGATCGTCCTGATGCGAATTTGTAATGCTGAATTTGTCACTTCACTGTCAGGTGTAAACAGAAGGAGGGACTTGGGAAGAATGCTCTTTTCCTGATGCACAGCTTGGCCATCTTTAGGCAGCTGAAGAATCTGCAGTTGCAGGATTTCCAGTTCTCCCAGGCACAGCCATGGGAGCAGGGGGTTTATTGGGGATAGTTTTCACTAGCTTGGTGTGCACATGGGTGAGTCCAGGACAGATCTTCAGCAAGAGACGTATAACTTCTAAAATTAGAGGCAAGTTCGGTTTGTAGAATTTCTTTTCAAGTCTTCCCCAGGGTGTAAGATGCTTTAAAATATTCAAAAATAAAAGCATAACCGTATTTGATTAGCTTAAAACAGCTTTTAAAAACATATTTCCCATCTCTCAGGTGTCGATGCCTGGTACATGCTTAAGTACCCACTCCCTGCTCATTCAGGAGGATCAGTTCACATGGCACCCGCTATTGTGCATACTCCTGATAACTGCATCAGGAAGAGTAGAATTTTAATACAATCCACTACTTTTCCTTTGTTTAATCTTACTTTTGAATATGAAAATAGTATGCCATGGAAATGAGGGCTGTCTAATAGCTCTGACTAGAGCCAGGTATAGTTCAGTGAGATGCTGTGCAAGTACCCCTCCTTTTAATTTTCTGCGTGCTTAAATTCTAACCTATAGCATTCCTTGCTGTTGTATTGCTTCATCCCTTCAGCATCTCTGTCTTGTTTCTTTCTTACCTATAGCACCCTCTGCTAATCCATTGCTGGGTCCTCACACAACTCTGCCAGCCTACCTCAACCCTCACCTGAACATGTTTTCTTGTAGGAACACTTGAGAAAATTAGTATCAAATATGTTTATTATATAGAGGCATGCTTTGAATGGACAGTACCTGTTACAGGATTTTTTTCCTCCAGTTCTAGAGATTTTCCAGATGTAATTTGCAGCCACTTATGTCATCAAACACTTTTCTCATTTGTGTGTGTGGATCTATCTCACCCTTGTGTGTTTTTTCCTCTTATATTTTTAGTTAGCTGGAAATATCAAACATGGAATTTAATAGCACTTTCCCTCTATTGAAATGTTCGTTGTTATGGTGATAATTCCAGGAGGGAACACTCTCAAGGGTCTTTTAGAAAATTTTATGTTTACAGTATAACTTTTTTATTATTTTATGAGAAAAGGTGACAGTTATCTTTGCTCCTTATTAAATACATATTATTGACTCTATTTTTTTTAGGATTATTTGAATTGTTATGTATCTTGTGCTAGCTATACCAATGAGTCCAAATATTTCAGACAATTAAATATAAATGCAAAAGAATGACTTGCCAGGCATGTGATTTCACACACTCTTTGTTTAAAAAAAAAAAAAAATCAAACCTCACAATTATGCAAATACAGTTCTGTCCTAACCTGCAGCACCCCAGCATTTCCAGTCCTTGAGGACTCCATCATGCATAGCTTTGCCAGTGTATCTCAGTAGCAAACAGCAGCACCCCTGTTATTTCACACCTGGGGCCATCTGTCAATTCTCCTCAATCACGACATGCATCACCTCCTGCTATTCCAGTTTGGAGTCTCTAGAGAAGAAACTGCCAGTCGTGCCAGAATGTGCAGTGTTTCACTAAGACCACCAAGTTCCAATTCATTTATGAGTTGTTCCCTGGTCTCTAGAGGTGCGTTTAATAACCCGATGTGCCACTTAGGCAACTTAATGCATTTACTGAATGCAGCTGGCTAGGATTTTTTTCTTCTCCTCCTGAATATTTTTAAAACTGGCAGATTGACAGCATTAAAACAGACAGAAATCAACTGTGCTTGCAAATGGCTTATAGGATCTTTTTAACTTTGGGTAGCTGGAAACTGCTTGCCCGTTTGTTAGTGTCCATTTTAACACCCAGGCTTTCTCTCTCTCTGTGGCAGATTATTTGACACTGAAGTTGGTAGCCTATTCAGCTGGGAAACTCAGAGAAAACTTATTTGGTCAATAAAAATGTACTTGATGTTTCGGCAAGAAGTGCAAATGTTGAATTAGCTGCAGAGACACATCTCTGAGTCATAAATATAACCACAACATCTCCCCAACAAATATCTGCCCTAGTCCATTGTTACATAACAGGAGACTTTATACTGAATTTTCTGCACATTTTTACTTCATTACAGCCACCTAGGCCACGGTACAGCTGCATTGCCAAATAATAAAATTAAAAAAAAAAAACAACCCCGCATCAGTGAGTCTCAGAGCCTGGGTCTGCAGGCTCGGGCTCATGCTATGGCACTAAAAATAGCAGTGTAGATGTTTCTGCTCAGGCTCTGAGACTCATCCCCTTCTCCAGGTTTCGGAGCCAAACCAGGAATGTCTGTTTTTAGCGCTATAGCACAAGCTGTTGCAGATGTTTTCTTTTGCCATGTAGCTATACCCACACAGGCTTAAAGAATAGTAGCTTTTTTTATTCTACAGAAATAATTCTGCCCTTAAGTTGGTGATCAAAAGTTTATTTCAAGATTTTTGTGTCTTTTTTTTTGTTTGTTTTTTTTTTTTTTTTACCATCCAACAATGTTTGTTGTTCTGGGGAGCCTAAAGCTTCATTTCCACTTGCACTGGTTTCTTTGATAACCACATTCTCAGGTGTACTTTGAACTACAGCAGTTTTCTATCCTGCTCTTATCTGAACTGTACCTGATCTCTTGTTAGGATCATGTATGTCACATTCAGCAGTCCAAATTAGCCTGAACAGGAAGCCTGTGGGTGGGCACACCCATAGGATGTAGGTGGGAGGCAGCTTAGTCAGTCTTAGTGCAAAGATGGCGCTAACTTGGTTTATAGCTGTAGTCTTCAAAAAGCAAAATAAGCTTGTATTTAGTGAACACTTGCGGAAAGAGGGTGGGATCAGGGGTCACACTGGATGTCACTGGTAATTTTTATACAGTAAAAACCAGCCACTTGTGAATTTTCCAAAGGCCTGGATCTGTTAATGTGTAATGATAGTGCATGGTAAATCTCCTGGTGTGGCTTTGTGGCTTCATATATTGAAATTGAAAATGTTCTGGGAATTTGGTATGTGTGGTGACGAAATCTCTCGTTTTCCCTCTAGCTAGTGTAAGTTGGTTCACCATGCTTTCCGGTGTTCTTTCCTGTGCCGACACTTGGAAACAGGGAAAGACATTTTTCAGAACACTTGCAGTTGTCTCTTTTTGAGGACACATTAGAGCTAGTAGGTCACTCCATGACTTACAACACGCTTCTGAAGCCTGGCTTGATTAGTTTTAATATAGATTGTCCTTCTTATATGTAACTGTGTATCTTCTATTTATTTTTAAAAATTTATTCTTAAAGTAACTAGTATTTTAATGACAGGTTTCAGAGTAGCAGCCGTGTTAGTCTGTATTCGCAAAAAGAAAAGGAGTACTTGTGGCACCTTAGAGACTAACAAATTTATTAGAGCAGAAGCTTTCGTGAGCTACAGCTCACTTCATCGGATGCATTTCAGAAATCCGAATTCGAATGCATCCGAATGCATTTCTGAAATGCATCCGATGAAGTGAGCTGTAGCTCACGAAAGCTTATGCTCTAATAAATTTGTTAGTCTCTAAGGTGCCACAAGTACTCCTTTTCTTTTTAGTATTTTAATGTATATTTTCTTGTGTCCCAAAGAGTTTTCAGTAGAAAAAGTTGAGCCAGATAGTATTAAAACAAAAAAAGTTCTGGAAGGTACTTTTGATTTAGCTGTATTTGGAACCTACCCTTACAACTATCAAGCCATTTAAAATCTGAACTGATGGGGCAGTACTAAGAACAAAAGCCATTGGTATTACAAAATCAAAGAAAAAAATCCTCCATACCCTGCTATTTCTGGCCATGATCGCAGCTGCACCAAGCTAAACCTCCCTCCTGTGACCTTGGCTGTGCTTCAGCATGCAGAGAATTGAATCAAAAAGCAAACTGTACTAAATATTACATTCTGTCATGTGTAGATATACAAACTTCATAGACCTCTCTCTCTGAAGTGGACTTTATGCATTTGCAACTAAAATTACGGTGACATAAAACTTTCCAGAGTGTAATGATATTTTGAATTGAGCTCTGCTGTTTTCCAGGGGTGCTTTGTCTTTGCAAAACTGCCCATTACATTTATAACGGTGCTAATTTTTGAGAGACACGCAGAGAAAATTTTAGATTCAGCCCAGCTGACTTGGTCTTCACACTGCCCCTGTGGTGCAGAGGATTGATTTTTGTGTTTCTTTTGATATTTGGCTTTCTTTCCTCTGGTACTCAGTGCTGCAGGCCTTAATCCTTTAACCTTGAATCTGAGCATCAGGGCTTCATGAGGGATCAGGTCGTTTGATGGAGAGAGAACTTCCTTTGTTGTACCAAATGGCTGGGAGTGGTACGAAACAAGGCAGATCTCCAGATAGTTTATATTGTGTTAAAAGACTATAAACAGAGGATGGGTTTAGTGGGGATTATAAATGATCTAGAGGAATGTAGGATATTAGAAGCAATAGGAAAGAGGTAATGACTTTTTCTTTAACATTTCACCAATAAGCAGTCTATCATGAGAGATGTGTATTGGGCTGCCAGCTGTTATACAGCATTCTGATTTGGGTAGTGGTTCGAAGCTCATCATGTCATGGCAATGTGGTCCCTGATGGAACAGGGGGAAAAGGCTTTTCAGCTTCTCAAAGGGCAGTAGTTGTGGCAGCAGCAGCTTGCTTGCCCAACCTAATGTAAAGAACGATTTTGCGGGTGGCCGGGTGAGTTCGTACTTCATAGAATCATTAATTATATGTTATAAAGCAGCTAAGCATGGCATTTCTAACTTCATGAATTCTATTATGAATGGCCTTTTCATATTCTTCATCTCATTATATTAATGCATGTGACCTGAAGTTTAGCTAAAGTTGTTGTTCAGGTTAACTTTCATTTAGTGATTGCCCTAATTTTAGAAACAGTATGATCTTTAGATTTTTATGGAGAGAATATTTTTATGTGAGATTTGGGTTTGTGTTTTTTTTTTTTTTTTTTTGCAGTGCTATTTTATACTATTTCTCTTGGAACTAGTTTTTAACCAGTTTCTTCTCACAAAGAGAGGATTTAGGCATTTCTTGATTTTTCCCAGATATTATCACTGGATGATTACATCTGCGTCCACAGATTGAGCTATCATCACTATGCCAGTAACTCTTTTACCCTTTGCTTCTCTGGTTGACTTGCTGTCTGATCAACCCTAATCTGGCAAAAACCGTGCTTTTTACTTTTCTTTCTGAGACTCTCTCTGCTTCTGATATTAACAATACCACGATCCTCCCTGTCACAAAGACTTGTTTGGTGGCTTATGGGAGGGACACAAAGGGGGGCACCAGCTTAAAAGGCACACGTGACCTCCCCACATGACCCCCCCCAGCCTGGAGCCCCCGTGCTCTTCCCATCCCCTCCCCATCCCTGGGCGGGGACTCTGTCCTCCAGCTGCACTGGGAATTGGAGCAGAATGTGGCTATACCACCCCCAGCCCTGTCCTCTGGTGGAGCTGTACAACAGACCTCAGATAGGAGACGCAGCTACATGGAAGGGCTGGAGCCGGGGTGGGGATGGGGGCAGTCCCTGCTCCTTTTGCCACTGAGGTTCCCTGCTGAATGTGCCCCCCCGGCACCTGGGGAGCGGCATGTGACCCTTCTTGCCTCCCCACCCTGGCATCTCCTTGACACTTTTCCCTTCTCCTTTTCCTCACACCCCTAGACCCCTAGATATTTCCTGATAGTTCAGACCATTATCATTACTTTAAAACAGAACCATGCAAAACTCTACTTTCTACTACCTGAAATTCAGTCATCTCTTTTTGATTGGCAGATAAAATATCATTTATATTTTCTTACCATCCTAGTCATAATTGCAATGAATAAACAGATATTTGTAGCATCTTTCATCACAGTTCTGAAAAATGTAGGATTTTTGGTTTTCCTTGGGATCTTAACATAAAGAACAGGAGGCAAATGTTAAGTGTGTCCCTTAAGCATCTGGGCTGACCCAGTATTCGGTGACATTGTATTCAAAGTAAGTCCATGTGCTAAAAGGAAAGCATAGGAAGATTTTGATGAAACACTGGTTAAAACTTTCAAACTTGGGTGCCTACAGTAATGCCTCTAAATTCATATTTAGACACCTAAATAAATGACTTGATTTTTCAGAGGCACTGAGCACCAAGGTGAATTGAGTGGTTTTAGTAGATTCAAGGCAAATGAAGCTGCCAGTTTTGAATTTCTTAAATCTTTACTAAAAACTCCTTCATCAAAAGTGACTCTCTGCAGGGTAACATAATCTAATAGTTAAAATAATCTGCAAATGTGACTCTCTGCAGGGAAACATAATCTAATAGTTAAAATAATCTGCAAAATTCTATTTACCCAGGTGTATGAGGGTTTTTTTTAATGGGTCACTTTTTTTTTTTTTTGGCAAGTTGAAGCTTAATGTCTATGAAGTTCCACTTTGTCCTTGAAAGAAGATGGGGGCATAGAATCAATGCTGTGGATCTGTGCCAGAAAATAATATAAATACTAACTATTATTAACTCATGGCTCCACTTAGAGGTATTATAGGATTCACTCCAAGTAGGTTTCTTTGGAGGAATCTCTATCCTTAGAGCTTTTTAAGACCCGGCTTGACAAAGCCCTGGCTGGGATGATTTAGTTGGTGTTGGTCTTGCTTTGAGCAGGGGATTGAACTAGTGACCTCCTGAGGTCTCTTCCTACCCTAATCTTCTTTGATTCTATGATTCTTTGCACATTCCACACCCTGCAGTACCTGTGTACAACAGTGCAGATCCTAAGCATCCATTGCTTTAATTATGGATCTCTTTAAAAATATCTTACTTGGAGGATGCTATCAGATCTTGTTTTTCAGTCTTATTGTCCACCCCTTTCTGTTACATTCACTTTTATCTTCAGTGAATGGTTGTTCTGTCATGTGACCCACTTGCAGAAAGAGTGGTTTCAAAATAGCTATTCATTTGCTGAGAGGTACTGCTATCAACAGCTGTGTACCTGTTTTAGCACTCTTCTGGAGGAGCTGGTGTATATATACTTACTGTTTTATAAAGTACATGAAAACAGAAAGTATCTTGCACCATGCTGATGGGTGCTTGCACTTCTGAAAAGACTCACTAAGTTTTGAGCATTATTTTACCAACTTGGTTTGCAATGGTAGCAGCACTATGGTAAAGCCCTGTTCTGTTTGGACCAAGGTAATAAGGGGATGTATTGTTTTCAGAGACCTCCTTCAAGACCGAGTTGGAATATAATCCAGGATGTTTGGTTAGGTAATAGTTTGCATATGGCATTTTGAGGGGTGTGTAATGGATGAGGCTGCCTCCGAGCCACTTGAAAGTGATTCTTGGATAAGGCACCAAAATGGCATGCAGATATATGGTTTTCATCTTACCCACGAGGGTTATGCTGTTTGATCAAGAACTGTAGAAGTTTGGATTTAGTTCAAAAACCTTGTTTTGTCCTAAACAGGTTTTTGCATCATCCCTTATGGTGCTTTCGCTGTTGAAAGGCAGGCTTTTCAGATATACAGAAGCTGTATTGAAGGATTGTTTTTATACCTGTGACTTGACATTTACATGACTTTCTTTTGTGAAGGCTGACAGCGCTGCTTGCTAGAACGACAGCTGCTCTACTCTGCTCTATAAAAAAAAGGCCAAACCCACAATTGCAGCATTTTGTCCTGCCAGAGTTTTACCAGCCTGCCTTCTGTGGTCATTTCTACATGACCGTATAAAAAGCTTTTTGTTGGAATTTTCTTTTGGATTCACTTTCTGGCAGCAAAAAAGGAGAGAAATTATCAGATCATTTCATTGTTTCTTAGGGCAGCCAGTTAGGCTGAGAGGGAGTCAAAACTATGACTAACTTACAGCAAAACCAGGACACGGCTTTGGAGGGAAGACATAACTGCATAATTTTAAGAGTCATTTAGCTTTCTTGCCTTTAATTAGGTATGTGGTATGAATTTTTGGCCCCATTTAAGTCAGTGGCAAAACTCTGATTAAATTCAACAGGGCTAGGATTTCATCCATGGTTTATATGATCTAATACAATCTTACATGGTTCATTATGAATTAAGGGCATAATCATGCAAGGTCCTCAGTGCCCTTAGCTCCCATTGATGGAATGAAATTCTCTGAGAACCAAACATTGGAAGAATTTAGAGGGGAGCTGGTCCAAGTGAAGAAGTGTCTGGAGAAGCGTTGGTTTAAACTACAATACACTTGTAGAAAGTGATCTGAGAGTGTATTTAGCATCTGATCAGAATGTTGACTGGAGCTCTCCTCTTCCAAAAGGAGAGATGTTTAAAATAAACACAATACAGTTAGGATTGTGAGTTCAACAGAAATGTGGAATGGAGTGGACATTTGATCCTGGGTACTTGATACAGCAGAACCTTTTAATTGTAAATTCTTGGTATAGTGAAAATCCAGATAGGTGCGTCTTCATCTTTACCCTTTCTTCAAAGCACCATAATATGAATGTTGACATCCAGGTTATAGTGAAACGGATATTTTAGGTGCCGATTCCATGGGTGCTCCAGTGCTGAAGCACCCACAGAAAAAAATTAGTGGGTGCTTAGTACCCACCGGCAGCCAATCTTCTCTCCCAACCCCCAGTCCCGCCCACCTGCAGCCACTACTGATCAACTCCCCCTCCCTCCCTCCTAGTGCCTCCCGCCTGCTGCAAATCAGCTGTTCCGCAGCATGCAGGAGGTGCTGGGAGGGAGGGGGAGGAGTAGGAATGGGGTGCTCTAGGGGGAGGGGTGTGAAGAGGGGGAGTGAGGGCAGAGAGAGGCGGGGAAGGGTGGATTGAGGGTGAGGCCTGGGGCTGAGGGGGGGTTGAGCACCCCTGTGGAAAATTAGAAGCCAGCACCTGTGACCAATACCTAGAGTGAATTTTTTTGGGGGGGGGGGGACTGACTTACTTAGAAGATATGATGCTATTTTTATTTTAGATTTCTATTAACTTACAAAATACCCAGTTACAAAATGATCAGGATCATGAGTTCTTCCTCCCCCCACAAATACTCAGTCCCTTCCCTAGGGAAAAGCCTGAGAAAAAAGATGGACTTGAGCTGTAGGGATGGGTGTGCATTTCTAGGAGGAGGAGACCTGCTTCTTTGTAGCAGCTGTTGGATCCCACCCATGTCATTGGTATGCCCATGTGTCTTACATAAATGCCAGGTTTTATAATTCGGCCATGAAAACTTACTCTAGGCTTAAGTGTGGTCTTCAAGGTCTCTGCCAGAGCCAGGTTTTTTCTGTTTTTTAAAGAACAAGAAACTTAAGTTTAGATTTTTTTTCAAACACTTTTCTGTTTCTGTGGTAAAAAGTGTCAAGGTTTTTAACAGCGTGTTTTTGATATGATTAATCTACTCGTGAACAGATTGCTTTAGCCCTTAGGAACACAAGGGTGGTCATACTGACCATCAATAGACTGCACTGAGTATACTCCTTCTGTGCATTTCCCCTCCACCTGCAATGCTTGATCCACCCCGTATTCCAGAACAGTTCCTCCCTCTAGTGCTTCCTAGGCCTCTGTTAAGAATACCATCTCCTGTATGATTGAATGGCCAGTATCATTCGTCTCACCCACTTGTTTTTAGCTATCCTGCTCTTCAGCACAGAACTGCTCTGGTTTCGTGCATGTAAGTATTTACCCCCATTCTCCCTCAGCCTCTACCACCCACCCTTTTGCTACTTCTGGACAGAGAGAATGGGCATGACCCAACAGCCCGTGAGAGGCCAGATGGTTCAGTGATCGGGACATTAGTCTAAGACTTGAGACCTGGACTCAATTCCCTGATTCACCACAGACTTCTGCAAGTGACTTAGGGCTAAAGTTTTAAAGGTATTTAGGCATTTAACTCCCATATCTAAGGTGGTATCCACCTGGGAATCGCTAAGTTTCCTTAGTGGTTAAGGGGCTTCCAGCATCAAATATGTATTGCTTGTGCTGATTGCCAGTCTTGCACCACTAAATGTTACACGTTCTTGGCCAGATTATAATTGCAGCAAATTGCACCCTTGCACCATTAATAAAATTGTTGGTGTTTGTTTGTTAAATAGAAATTGCAGAGTGGAAAAACAATATTACTGCAGAGTTTGCTTTTGGAACAAACCACCCAATGCAATCTGTTACTTTACTGATGGCTAAACTCCCAAGCCCTGGACTCAACAGGGTAACATTAAGGCAGCCATCTGTTGAATTGCCTCCCATTTGTGGCTTTCTGACTGGTCTCGGTGTAGTCTTGTGTTCTCTGGCTACTGCTGATCTGCAGTGGAAAATGTGTGTATAGGTCAGAGTTCAGTAGAAGGTGAGACTCCAAAATCGATGGCTGGGAACCAGTCAGTTGAATACTGGCTATGGAACAGGAAACAGATTCAGCCTGTTTACACCCAAAAGGTTTATAGTTAGTGCCACTCTGTTGCTAGGACTAGAGCTTCTTTGCTGCTTCGGAAGCTTAGCACTTCAACAGATCTGTGACATTCCATTTCGAGAGCAAGGCTACCATTATGTTAGATTGATTCATCAGCATGAACAGCTAAAACAAGTTAAATTCTATCATAGGTTCCCTGCATTTATTTAAAAATGAATTTAGTTGTCTCTAAATGGACATTTACTTTAGTGTCTTGAAGAAGTGACTTTCCTCTGTTAAAGCAGAATAATGTATCTATATGGTGCCCTAACTTGAACAGTATATAAAGATTAGTAAATAAGACTGCATTAAAAATACTTATAATGTAAGTAACATGGCTCCCAGTAGCCTTTCTAATGTCCATTAATGCTTATTCTGAGGATCAGAGCTCATTTTACTGAGCCATTTAGTCAAACCGTGTGATTATTTAGAAAGTTAATTCATGCATACTAAAATCTAGCTTAAGTAATGCAGAGGGTAGGAGGTAAAACTCTACGGAGACGATAGTCCTTTTTGTTATTTAATGATCAGCCATAATTAACTTGCAAATTTGAAATAATTAGAACAAATTAAAGGTATTTAACTTTGCCTCCCTAAAGAAAAATTTAAATTGCACCAAATGCAGCTTTAAATTATTCAAGTCTCAGAGGTCTGTGCTGGGGTTTTTTTTTTTTTTTTACAATGCCTTTTCTATGATGAGAATACCAATCTGCTTTTTGTCAGAAAGCATCCTATCAAGTAATTGTTCTTTGTGTCTAATAAATGACAGCTATTCTTCTTTGTAAAAGTATTTCGGTCTCTGAAGGCTACATCAGCATTTCCATGGCATTTTAATTCAATAAAACAAAAGGTTAATGTTTTTACTTTTTAAGGAATGCAAATATTCAGCAGTATTCAGTAGGTCCTGAATGACATTTAAAATTTGCCATTCAAGCTCAGTAGGGCTATCGCGATACGAGGCATAGACAAAATGGAAAAAAGTTCAGGACATGTTCCCTATTATTCCTGAAGAGTTTACAGGTTTCAGAGTAGCAGCCGTGTTAGTCTATATCCGCAAAAACAAAAGGAGTACTTGTGGCACCTTAGAGAGTAACAAATTTATTTTGAGCATAAGCTTTCGTGAGCTACAGCATCCGATAAAGTGAACTGTAGCTCATGAAAACTTATGCTCAAATAAATTTGTTAGTCTCTAAAGTGCCACAAGTACTCCTTTTCTTTTTGACGAGTTTAGGCATTCATAAGCTAGGAGGTGAGAAAAGAGAGAGAAAGAGTCTCTTCCTTTTTTGATAAAAATTTGTTGGCTGCTCCGGCATTAGTCTGTAGGTTAGTAAGTACCTTAACCAACATTCCACACAAAGATGGACTACAAGCCGTCAGGAACAGTATCCCCGATAATGTCACAGCTAACCTGGTGGCTGAACTTTGTGACTTTGTCCTCACCCATAACTATTTCACATTTGGGGACAATGTATAGCTTCAAATCAGCAGCACTGCATGGCCCCACAGTATGCCAACATTTTTATGGCTGACTTAGAACAACGCTTCCTCAGCTCTCGTCTCCTAATGCCCCTACTCTACTTGTGCTACATTGATGACATCTTCATCATCTGGACCCATGGAAAAGAAGCCCTTGAGGAATTCCACCATGATTTCAACAATTTCCATCCCACCATCAACCTCAGCTTGGACGAGTCCACACAAGAGATCCACTTCCTGGACACTACAGTGCAAATACACGATGGTCACATAAACACCACCCTATATCAGAAACCTACTGACCACTATTCGTACCTACATGCCTCTAGCTTTCATCCAGATCATACCACACGATCCATTATCTACAGCCAAGCTCTACGATATAACCGTATTTGCTCCAACCCCTCAGACAGAGACAAACACCTACAAGATCTCTATCGTGCATTCTTACAACTACAATACCCACCTGCTGAAGTGAAGAAACAGATTGACAGAGCCAGAAGAGTACCCAGAAGTCACCTACTACAGGACAGGCCCAACAAAGAAAATAAGAGAACGCCACTAGCCGTCACCTTCAGCCCACAACTAAAACCTCTCCAAAGCATCATCAAGGATCTACAACCTATCCTGAAGGACGACCCATCACTCTCACAGATCTTGGGAGACAGGCCAGTCCTTGCTTACAGACAGCCCCCCAATCTGAAGCAAATACTCACCAGCAACCACACACCACACAACAGAACCACTAACCCAGGAACCTATCCTTGCAACAAAGCCCGTTGCCAACTGTGTCCACATATCTATTCAGGGGACACCATCATAGGGCCTAATCACATCAGCCACACTATCAGAGGCTCGTTCACCTGCATATCTACTAATGTGATATATGCCATCATGTGCCAGCAATGCCCCTCTGCCATGAACATTGGCCAAACAGTTGGCCAAACTGCTGGCCATTTCCAGCAGTTGACAAGAACGTGTGAGGAATAGTGTGGTGGGGAGGGGGAGGGGAAATAAACATGGGAAAATAGTTTTACTTTGTGTAATGACACATCCACTCCCAGTCTTTATTCAAGCCTAATGTAATGATGCCAGCAATGCCCCACTGCCATGTACATTGGCCAAACCAGACAGTCTCTACATAAAAGAATAAATGGACACAGATCAGACATCAAGAATTATAACATTCAAAAACCAGTCGAAGAACACTGCAACCTCTCTGGTCACTTGATTACAGACCTAAAAGTCGCAATTCTTCAACAAAAAAACTTCAAAAACAGATTCCAACGAGAGACTGCTGAATTGGAATTAATTTGGAAACTGGGACACCATTATGTTGGGCTTGAATAAAGACTGGGAGTGGATGTGTCATCACACAAAGTAAAACTATTTCCCCATGTTTATTCCCCCCCCCCCCCGCACTGTTCCTCGCACATTCTTGTCAACTGCTGGAAATGGCCCACCTTAATTATCGCTACAAAAGGTTTTTTTTTTTCTCTCCTGCTGATAATAGCTCATCTTACCTGATCACTCTCATTACAGTGTGTATGGTAACACCCATTGTTTCATGTTCTCTGGGTATATAAAATCTCCCCACTGTATTTTCACTGCATGCATCCGATGAAGTGAGCTGTAGCTCACGAAAACTTATGCTCAAATAAATGTGTTAGTCTCTAAGGTGCCACAAGTACTCCTTTTCTTTTTTGTGGATACAGACCAACATGGCTGCTACTCTGAAACCTGTCTTCAGAAAAGATTTGTAGGTTCTAATTAAATGTATTTAAGAAACCCAGAAAACATCCAAATAATGGCTGCCACCTTAAATATCTTTAAATGCTCTTAATCATGCAGAAGTACAAGGGGAAAATATCTCTCTAATCCTATATTTTTGTAAAGACCTTTTTAACCAGTGAGTCTTTTAGGCCCTTTCAGCAGTAGTTAGGTTTCTAATCCACCCCTTTCTACACTGTATATTGCAGGAATTAGTAGATTAATTCCATGTAATTCGAATAAAATACTAATTTAGTCTGCCATACATTTTAGTAACCACTGTGCAACATTATTAACGGTCATGTAGTTAGAAGCCCTAAAGTAAATGAAGGTTATTCAGAGAAGTTTTAGCCAACACTTCAGCTAGTTATTATAGGTCATGAGCCAATACATAATGTTCTACATGAATAATACAGGAGTAGAACTAATTGTCCAACAGACACAGAGGGTCCTATTAAACAATGATTGGTACAGCACATTGATTTTGAAACTTTTAATTTAAATGATATTTTCTGATGGAAACATCAGCGATCCACCTTTTTTTCCTAATGTACACTATATTCAGTAGCATAATCTTTTACATGCAAATATTGTTCAAATTCATTTTGCATAGCGTATTCCATAGAAACTGTATCCCAAACTATTGAAGTGTACATTCTTTGGGGTGTCTGTGTAAAACGGCACATATATACTCGACAGATCTTCTCTGTGTGTGTATTCTATTGACTTAAAACTAAAATTTTCCTGATTTTTACATCTGCGAGCACTGCAGAGGTATGAGGAGATAAGCTGAATTCTATTGCTTCACATGCATCATCTTCCAAATTATTTATTGTGTGTCAATCACAGGTCTAATCAGCTACATCAGTTGGGCATCCCCATCACAGGCATTAGGTTTATCACTGAGGGCAGAACTTGGAAGTGATTGGGTGGCAAAGGAGAATTGGTTCAGCAGGGGGCTATCGAGAAAGGACCTGCAGTAGGCAAGGCAAAAGGTGAAAGCATGCATAAGAATTTCACCAAGGGGAATGCTGCAGAAGTGGTGACACTTCTTATCATATTCCCATTTCTGTAGTATCTGTTCAAAGCATATTTGCTCACACACAGGTCATATGGCAGAGGTTCTGATACACTTGTGCAGTGTGTACCACTTCTTAATAATGGAGAGGTGATCTCCTGGACATCTCCTTTCCCATGAGTCCATTCATAATTGCATGTGTCTGTGGCGACTACAGTAATACTTGCTCCATAAACCCCAATGCCACCTTTTCCTCTCTAGCGCAAACCACGGATTTCTGTTTCTCCAGTCCACCCCATACAACTCAGCCTTGCAGTGCTAATGAGGTTCCTGGAGTTCCTAGTCACTGGCTCCCCCAGTCAGAACTCTCTTCTCTCAGTTATTGCTCAACAACCTTCACAGACTTTTCATCTCCTGCTCCCCATGCTTCATCTCTTCTATTGCCGAGAGCCCTGACTTTACCAAGACACCTGCACCTTCTACTTCAGACACTCTGCATCTTTTCTTCCTGGCCCTAGCTTCCCTCCTGTTCCCAGACTTGTTCCCCTGACATGGGTTTGCTTCCCAGTTCCCTTATAGAATCATAGGACTAGAAAGGGCCTTGAGAGGTCATCTAGTCCAGTCCCCTGCACTCATTGCAGGACTTAAGTATTATCTAAACCATCCCTGACAAATGTTTGTCTAACCTGCTCTTAAAAGTCCCCAGTGATGGAGATTCCACAACCTCCCTAAGCAATGTATTCCAGTGCTTAATCACCCTGACAGGAAGTTTTTCCTAATGTCCAACCTAAACCTCCCTTGCTGCAGTTTAAGCCCATTGCTTCTTGTCCTGTTCTCAGAGGTTCAGAACAACAATTTTCCTCCCTCCTCCTTGCAATAACCTTTTATGTGTTTGAAAACTGTTATCATGTCCCCTCTGTCTTCTCTTTTCCAGACTAAACAAACCTAATTTTTTTCAATCTTCTCTCATGTTTTCTAGACCTTGAATCATTTTTGTTGCTCTTCTCTGGACTTTCTCCAGTTTGTCCACATCCTTCCTGAAACGTGGTGCCCAGAACTGGACACAATACTCCAGCTGAGGCCTTATCAGCGCAGAGTAGAGCAGAAGAATTACTTCTCGTGGCTTGCTTACAACACTCCTTCTAATACAGCCCAGAATGATGGGCACAGCACAGGCAGCTGCAGCGGCACAGGAGCTAGCAAACAGAGCTCTAAACAGGGGAGTTTGAGTGGGAGTTCTGTTGGAGGAGAAGGTAGTTGTACTTGGTTTTGTATTTTTAGTATTTGTGTGTGTGTGTGTGTGTGTGTGTGTGTGTGTGTGTGTGTAGGGGCTTTGTGCTGGGAGAGCAGCTGAGCCCTGATTAGGGGGTGCAGCTTTGTGCTGGGAGAGCAGCTGAGCCCTGCTTAGGGGGTGGGGCTTCTGACTAGGGGTCCTATAAAGGTAGCCAGCCAGTCGTGCAGCGGCACAGACAGCTGCAGCGGCACAGGAGCTAGCAAACAGAGCTCTAAACAGGGGAGTTTGAGTGGGAGTTCTGTTGGAGGAGTTGGGATTGTGGTGCTTGTTTGGGGTTTGCTTTTGCTGGGGGGAGGTGGTCTTTTTGGTGTGCCTTGTGTTTCCCAGAGTAACAGGATTTAGGTGGGAAGGTGATGACAGATATGGAGGCAGCTGTGGGAGTGACTCCTGTAGTGGAAGACACATTGAGGATGACTGGATGTGGAAGCTGTGGTATGTACATGATCCTGGAGGGGGGAACCGCTAAGAGTTTTTTCTGCATGAAATGTCGTCTGATAGAGCTGATAGAGGAAAAGATCCGAGGTTTGGAGATGCAGCTGGAAAGTCTGGTTGAGTTTAGGAAGGGGTTTGAGCAGATGATGGAGCAAAGATATGAGGTATCTGAAGGGAAAAGCTCAGACTCACGGATGGAAGCAGGGCTGGGGAATTTTGAGGGGAGACTGGGTGAGAAAAGTGGTCAGTGGAAACACGTGACTCAAAGAACCAGGCAGAGGAAAAGACGAGCTAGTGAAGGAGAAATAGAGCTTCGGAACAGGTTTGCAGAGTTGGAAAATGAAGAAGGGACTCAGCAGGTACTTGTTGAAGGTGGAAGGGTAAGGAAGAAGAGAAGAGAGGCTAGTCCTATAAGAAAAGCGGAAGAGTGAAGGTAGACTACACCAAATATGAGCCCCAGGAGGATACAGGATGGGTTGAAGAAGATAAGGGAAAATAGGAATGGAAAGAACTTGCAGCCAGAGGGAACAGGGGAGAGACTGGAGAATAGCACCATCACCAGGAAAAGGCAGGTCTATGTGATCGGGGACTCTTTATTGAGAAGAATAGACAGGCCTGTAACTAGAGCTGATCCAGAGAATAGAAGGGTGTGCTGTCTTCCGGGTGCTAAGATACGGGATGTAGACCTGAGGTTGAAAAGGATCCTAAAGGGAGCGGGAAAGAATCCCCTAATTATCCTTCATGTGGGAACAAATGATACGGCTAGATTCTCGCTGGAAAGTATTAAGGGAGACTATGCTAGGCTGGGCAAGACGCTTAAGGAAATTGAGGGTCAGGTGATCTTTAGCAGGATCCTTCCTGTTCCTAGAGAAGGGCAACAAAGGTGTGACAAGATTATGACTGTCAACAGATGGCTTAGGCAGTGGTGCTATAAGGAGGGCTTTGGGATGTATGGCCACTGGGAGGCATTCACAGACAGAGGACAGGTCTCTCGGGATGGACTTCATCTGAGTAAGGAAGGAAATAGACTTCTAGGATCGAGGCTGGCACAACTGATAAAGAGAGCTTTAAACTAGGGGAGATGGATGGGAGATGTCCAGGAAATCTCCACGCCAGATTTTAGCATTGAGAGGGAAGAAGACGAAGTAAGAAAGGATATAGTTGTGGGTAGGAGAATGTATATAAGGAGCGAGGGCGGTGTGGATACTAGTCTAATAGGTTATACTGGCTGTAGAATGACTGTGCCTAATAGGGTACAAAATGTGAGCGAGGCCAAACAGCAAAAAATTAAGATGTTTATACACCAATGCGAGGAGCCTAGGTAACAAAATGGAGGAACTAGAGCTACTGGTGCAGGAAGTGAAACCAGATATTATAGGGATAACAGAAACATGGTGGAATAGTAGTCATGACTGGACTACAGGTATTGAAGGGTATGTGCTGTTTAGGAAAGACAGAAACAAAGGTAAAGGTGGTGGAGTAGCATTGTATATCAATGATGAGGTGGAATGTAAAGAAATAAGAAGCGATGCAATGGATAAGACAGAGTCCGTGTGGGCAAAAATTACATTGGGGAAGAAAACTAGTAAAGCCTCTCCTACTATAGTGCTTGGGGTGTGCTATAGACCTCCGGGATCTAATTTGGATATGGATAGAGCCCTTTTTAATGTCTTTAATAAAGTAAATACTAATGGAAACTGCGTGATCATGGGAGACTTTAACTTCCCAGATATAGACTGGAGGACCAGTGCTAGTAATAATAATAGGGCTCAGATTTTCCTAGATGCGATAGCTGATGGATTCCTTCATCAAGTAGTTGCTGAACCGACTAGAGGGGATGCCATTTGAGATTTAATTTTGGTGAGTAGCGAGGACCTCATAGAAGAAATGGTTGTAGGGGACAATCTTGGCTCAAGTGATCATGAGCTAATTCAGTTCAAACTAAATGGAAGGATTAACAAAAATAAATCTGCAACTAGGGTTTTTGATTTCAAAAGGGCTGACTTTCAAAAATTAAGGAAATTAGTTAGGGAAGTGGATTGGACTGAAGAATTTATGGATTTAAAGGTAGAGGAGGCCTGGTATTACTTTAAATCAAAGCTGCAGAAGCTATCGGAAGCCTGTATCCCAAGAAAGGGGAAAAAATTCATAGGAAGGAGTTGTAGACCAAGCTGGATGAGCAAGCATCTTAGAGAGATGATTAAGAAGAAGCAGAAAGCATACAGGGAGTGGAAGATGGGAGGGATCAGCAAGGAAAGCTACCTAATTGAGGTCAGAATATGTAGGGATAAAGTGAGACGGGCTAAAAGTCGAGTGGAGTTGGACCTTGCAAAGGGAATTAAAACCAATAGTAAAAGGTTCTCTAGCAATATAAATAAGAAGAAAACTAAGAAAGAAGAAGTGGGGCCGCTTAACACTGAGGATGGAGTGGAGATTAAAGATAATCTAGGCATGGCCCAATATCTAAACCAATACTTTGCCTCAGTCTTTAATAAGGGCTAAAGAGGATTTTAGGGATAATGGTAGCATGACAAATGGGAATGAGGATATGGAGGTAGATATTACCATATCTGAGGTAGATGCGAAACTGAAACAGCTTAATGGGACTAAATCGGGGGGCCCAGATAATCTTCATCCAAGAATATTAAAGGAATTGGCACCTGAAATTGCAAGCCCATTAGCAAGAATTTTTAATGAATCTGTAAACTCAGGAGTAGTACCGAATGATTGGAGAATTGCTAATATAGTTCCTATTTTTAAGAAAGGAAAAAAAAGTGATCCGGGTAACTACAGGCCAGTTAGTTTGACATCTGTAGTATGCAAGGTCCTGGAAAAAATTTTGAAGGAGAAAGTAGTTAAGGACATTGAAGTCAATGGTAAATGGGACAAAATACAACATGGTTTTAGAAAAGGTAGATTGTGCCAAACCAACCTAATCTCCTTTTTTGAAAAGGTAACAGATTTTTTAGATAAAGGAAATGCAGTGGATCTAATTTACCTAGATTTCAGTAAGGCATTTGATACCGTGCCACATGGGGAATTATTAGTTAAATTGGAGAAGATGGGGATCAATATGAACATCAAAAGGTGGATAAGGAATTGGTTAAAGGGGAGACTGCAACGGGTCCTATTGGAAGGCGAACTGTCAGGTTGGAGGGAGGTTACGAGTAGAGTTCCTCAGGGATCATTTTGGGACCAATCTTATTTAATCTTTTTATTACTGACCTTGGCACAAAAAGTGGGAGTGTGCTAATAAAGCTTGCAGATGATACAAAGCTGGGAGGTATTGCCAATTCGGAGAAGGATCGGGACATTATACAGGAGGATCTGGATGACCTTGTAAACTGGAGTAATAGTAATAGGATGAAATTTAATAGTGAGAAGTGTAAGGTTATGCATTTAGGGATTAATAACAAGAATTTTAGTTATAAGATGGGGACGCATCAATTAGAAGTAACGGAAGAGGAGAAGGACCTTGGAGTATTGGTTGATCATAGGATGACTATGAGCTGCCAATGTGATATGGCTGTGAAAAAAGCTAATGCGGTTTTGGGATGCATCAGGAGAGGCATTTCCAGTAGGGATAAGGAGGTTTTAGTACCGTTATACAAGGCACTGGTGAGAGCTCACCTAGAATACTGTGTGCAGTTCTGGTCTCCCATGTTTACAAAGGATGAATTCAAGCTGGAGCAGGTACAGAGAAGGGCTACTAGGATGATCCGAGGAATGGAAAACTTGTCTTATGAAAGGAGACTTAAGGAGCTTGGCTTGTTTAGCCTAACTAAAAGAAGGTTGAGGGGAGATAGGATTGCTCTCTATAAATATATCAGAGGGATAAATACAGGAGAGGGAGAGGAATTATTTAAGCTCAGCACCAATGTGGACACAAGAACAAATGGGTATAAACTGGCCACCAGGAAGTTTAGACTTGAAATCAGACGAAGGTTTTTAACCATCAGAGGAGTGAAGTTTTGGAATAGCCTTCCAAGGGAAGCAGTGGGGGCAAAAGATCTATCTGGTTTTAAGATTCTACTTGATAAGTTTATGGAGGAGATGGTATGATGGGATAATGGGATTTTGGTAAGTAATTGATCTTTAAATATTCAGGGTAAATAGGCCAAATCCCCTGAGATGGGATATTAGATGGATGTGGTCTGAGTTACCCAGGAAAGAATTTTCTGTAGTATCTGGCTGGTGAATCTTGCCCATATGCTCAGGGTTTAGCTGATTGCCATATTTGGGGTCGGGAAGGAATTTTCCTCCAGGGCAGATTGGAGAGGCCCTGGAGGTTTTTCGCCTTCCTCTGTAGCATGGGGCATGGTTGACTTGAGGGAGGCTTCTCTGCTCCTTGAAGTCTTTGAACCATGATTTAAGGACTTCAATAGCTCAGACATGGGTGAGGTTTTTCATAGGAGTGGGTGGGTGAGATTCTGTGGCCTGCTCTGTGCAGGAGGTCAGACTAGATGATCAGAATGGTCCCTTCTGACCTTAGTATCTATGAATCTATGATGTTTGTGTTTTTTTGCAGCAGAGTTACACTATTAACTCATTTAGCTTGTGGTCCACTATGACCCCCAGATCCCTTTCCACAGTACTCCTTCCTAGGCAGTCATTTCCCATTTTGTATGTGTGCAACTGACTGTTCCTTCCTAAGTGGAGCTCTTTGCATTTGTCCTTATTGAATTTCCTCCTATTTACTTCCGACTGTTTCTCCAGTTTGTCCAGATCATTTTGAATTATAGTCCTATTCTCCAAAGCACTTGCAACCCCTCCCAATTTAGTATTGTCCGCAAACTTTATAACTGTACTCTCTATGCCATTAGC
This sequence comes from Dermochelys coriacea, assembly GCF_009764565.3. NCBI lineage: Eukaryota > Metazoa > Chordata > Testudines > Dermochelyidae > Dermochelys > Dermochelys coriacea. The sequence goes on from NC_050072.1 coordinate 6,036,596, forward strand.
TAAATCATTGATGATGATTTAGATAATGGCATAGAACACTTGCAATTCGATCATAAGTCTCAGGATATTTGGTATTTTCTTTAAAGCCCTAGCTCCTGGAGTCAAGCAATTACATGAGAATCTCAGTTTTTGTTAAAAAGAGTACGTTTCCAGCCCACATGGCTGCAGAGAAAAGCATGTACCCTAACATTTAAGAAGAGCTGTGTGTTAGTTCGAAAGCTTGTCCCTTTCACCAGCAGAAGTTGGTCCAATAAAATATATTGCCTCACCAACCTTGTCTCTCTCATAGAAACACCTGTAAAGAATCCATTTAGCTATAAGCAGGGAGATAAAGCTTATGTAAATTTCTTTGTCAGATATGTACATTTATACACCTTAAAACATTCTTTGCTAAAAATGCAGATGTGCACTCTTAAATTACAATGAAAATGTCACTGAAGTGCATGTTCTGAAATGTTTTGTGGTGTTGAGAGCCTGGGAATTCCCTGGAGTCTACCATTTAAAGTAACTTGCTAACATTTTGATCCCTACCTAGCATGCTCTGGCTTTAAATGCTGGAGAAAATAAACAAAGCCATAGCACAGCTAGAACATTGCTGCTTCAAGACAAACTGCACAAACGGTATAGTGATAATGTGCAACATGTTAACAGCTCATGACCTTTCACCCCTTCCAGCTTTCCAGTGTCTAAGTATGAAGATTGCCTTCCCAAAACACCGGCACTAGGCAAAGCATCCAAAACACCAGGGAGCAGTGGAGGGAGCAGCTTGGGGAGGAGAACAGTTGGCTTTAGTTCAAACGTGGAAGAAGGAGCCATGTGGATGTATGAAAAGAAGGAAACCGGCAGGTCTAGAAGAGGTAAGATGAAGCAAATGCTGTCTTGTAATGTTAGTTTGTGTATGGCATTTAGTAATTATAGGCATGTGTTCATGTGTGGTTCAGTTAGATCCCAAGGAAGAGGGAGCGGATTGTAAATTGCTTAAAACAACCAAAATGTAGCTATGATAAATATAACAGAAGTTGTAGAAAGCCCAGCAAACAGCAGATGATTTTGTTGGGGTCCCTAACATGGGACAAAAAGACCTCAATCCTTTATTCCCAGAAAGAATTACTTCCGCAATTTTTTGTTTTCCCAGCAAACAGAGAATAAGTTTGATGGGATTTGCTTTTTGTGATGTAATCTTCACATTCTCTTCCTCCCCGAGTAATGGCTACCACCATCACACCCTGGGATTTTTCCACACAAGGATGTCTTTGCAACTAGAATCTATCCTGCTCTTAGCTTAGCATTTCCACTTAGGATGTGGAGAAAGCTATCTTTCTTGGGAATGGAAGGAGGGAAAAATAGAAGCAGTTTGGCGGTTTCGCTGCAGAGCCTAACACAACGTTTCGTTCAATTATGAGCTGGCTTTTTTTTTTTCTTTTGAACTTGTCAACCAGTTTGTGTCAGCATAAAAATAATAATAATAATAATAATGAAAAAAAACGTGGTGCAGTTCTCAAAGGAACAAATAGCTTGTATTATTGGTTAAGACCGAACCAACATTAAAAAGCAGACCATGTGAAGAAACTTTTGAAAGGGTATCATCAGACTGGACCCAAACAGTGGCTGAGGTTAATCTCTTCCAAGGCACAGCTACAGAAGTTTGAAGCCTATAAAGGGCTTGTGTCCAAAAAAAATCAATTTCTAATTTGAAACAAAATCATTTTTGACTAACCGGGGTTCAGGACCCATTATTTTTGCTGTATAGTCGGCTGACATTTCAGCACTTTCTGTTGTGCACAATGAATTCTAATAGTCATTTTATAACATCGCTACACCAATCAATTTAAGCAAGAGAAAGCCATAACAATTCTACAAAGTTTTAGGAGCAATTTTCACTCATGGTTTTCCTTTTTATTTATTTTTAACCATCATTCTTTCTTTTCTTTTGTTCTAGAAGTACTGCAGTGGTGAAATTGAGATTTTTTTCACATTATTTGGAGGGTTTTTTTTCTCTTGGTTAAGGGTATTCCCAAGAATTATCTTCCTATCCACATGCCTCCAGTGCTTTACCACCACGGCTAATAAATTAATTAGTTAGTATTTGCAAAGCACTTTGAAGATGTAAAGTATATATAAATGTGAACTATTATGAATATTAGAATGATCCCATTCTTAAGGATTTATTTCCTGATTATCAGCCTAAATTTCCCATTGTTCACTTTCATTCTATTATTTCTTGTACCATTTAAAGGACAGCTATAACTTGTGCATGTGTGGCCCTGAATCATATTGGTTCTTTTGGGCTGCATGTCAGCTTGCAAACGTATGTCTAGTTTACTGTCTGCTATCGTTCCTTAGGTCTACGTATCTTCATCCCACTATCTGTTTTTTAATTATTCTCTCCCCCCCACCCCCCGCCCATATGTATTAGCTTTCATTTTTCCATGTTGAATGTTTCCTTCCCGTAACTATTGCCTCTCTATTCTTTCTCCATCCTTGAGGTATTTACAATCCTGCAATTGTAATTAAAGTGCTGTCTTTCAGGACCACCTCAGTTCTCCATGGCTCTTCATAAATAATTACCAGTAGTTTCAAAAGTTCATTAGGTAATTCCCTTTTGCCTTGGACTGTATGAACTTCAGACTCATAGATTTGTATGTTTTAATTTTTTCTAAGACCTCCCTTTATCAGCCTTTTATCAACAAGTACTGTATACTAATAAGGTCTTCTAGTTTTCAATGTCTTTTCTTTATTTTACCTACTAGAATGGATTTTAAAATGTTCAGTAGCACAGCCATTTTAGAATCATCATTTTAATCTCTCCTCATTTATTAAGGGGTCTTCTTTCTTTCTAGAGATCCCTTTACCTCAATAGACCTGTGTTGCTTTTCTCACAGTATATTTACAATGTCCTTCTAGCTCACATTTATATTCATTTATTCAGGTTCTTCTTCGAGTGCTTGCTCATGTCCATTCCATTGTAGGTGTGTGTGCTCACTCCGTGCTCTGGTGCTCAACGTTTTTCCCTCAGTGGTATCTGTAGGGGACCAGCTCTGGCGCATTCTGGAGTGGTGTGCGTATGCTGCAGTATAAAGGGTTCTGCCAGCTCCCCCCACCCTTAGTTTTTTCTTACTGGCAATGACAGTGCTTGAATGTCTCCTTTCCTTAGCAAGCTTACGCCTCTCAACTGCAGCTTGTTGTGAACTTTCTGAATATAGTTGTTAGAAATTTGTTAGTTTTATAGTTCCTTAGTGTAGACTTAGTGTTAGTTCGTTAGTCCCGAGTGGGACTTAGCCTAGGGATGGGGCATGCCCCGGACCCTGGGCTTCAAACTTTGTGACTGTTGCAAGAAACCCATGCCAGTCAGTGATCCCCATAGATGCCATTTGAACTGCTTAGGGGAAACCCACAGCGACAAGTGTCGCATTAGCAAGAGCTTCAGACCTCCTAGCACCACGGTCTCGGTGCAGAGCGTACCGGCAGCACCGGCCTCAAACTGGAGCCAACTCCCACTCGCCACCCCGGAGAACGACAGAGGCACTCGGCATCTAGCAGTGCCATCCAAGCCGGAGGCCTTTCAGCTCACGAAGGACATTCTGTCCCTGCCAGCGCTGGCCACAGAGGTGCCCTATCCCAGGGATTAACTTGACTTGGGACCCTTTCAACAGTCCCCATCAGTGTGGAACTGTTCCTTGCTGCAGAGGGTGGTCCGTCAGCACTCGCTTGAGCAGCGCCACCAGCCCCCAGACGCGGGTCGACTGTCCTGCCAGAGTTCCTGGCATCAGTCCCCGGACTCCAGGAAGCATTCTTCGGACTCGAGGCTCTCTCAGCTCATGGCACTGCTCTGAAGGGTTGAAAGGCCGGTCCCCGGAGCCCCGTCGCTGGACCGCCGGTATGGTTCACCAGTATGGTCTCCAACACGGCGGTCTACTCGCTAACGTTCCCGCTCCCACTTGATGGAGCAGCATCGCTCACTGAGCTTAAGGCGTTGATCGCTGAGGTACTGTTGCCAGTCCAGCAAATGCTGCCAGCAGTCACCAGGATCGTGGCACCGAGAACCATCACCCTCATACAGATCCTCAACAGAGGACCGGGGTCAGAGCAGCCAGAATCTGGATATACAGATGGCCTCGGCACCGTCCTGGTCCCCTAGACACATATCCCCCTCCTTGAGCTCCAACAACGAGGAGGAGATCCTGCCCGCGGGCAAGGGCCACCCATCAGGGGCACCAGAATTCCCCGCTGGGCCACCAGTGGCAGCTTGGCCCCAGGGCCAATGCTCTGCCCCTTGGCAACTCTGGAACTCCTGGGGATTTCCCCAACTATTGCAGGGGCATAGGTTGGCGTCGGGGGCATCCGACAAATGGTCAGGGACCGTCTCCCATGGCAGACACCTTCCTCCCTGCCCCCAATCTCCAAGCAGGCAGAGCGAAAATACTATGTCCCCTCTAAAGGGCATGAGTATCTTCATACCCATCCTGCTGCAAGCTCCCTGCTTGTATCGGCATCAAATGGACACAACAGACAGGGCCAACGGGGATTGACACCTAAGAACAAGGAGGCAAAGAAGCTCCATCTCTTTGGTAGAAAAATGTATTCTACGTCAAGTCTCCAGCTGAGAGTGGCCAAACATCAGGCCTTTCTTGGCTGCTATGATTTTAATATCTGGCAGTCCATGGCCAAATTGTCAGACTCGCTGCCAGAGGAACTCAAGAAGGAATTCCTGGTTATCCTCAATGAGGGCAGGGCGGTGGCTAGGGCCCCCTTCCAAGTGGCCTCAGATGTGGCAGACTCTGCAGCCTGAACCATGGCCTCTGCCATTTTGATGAGGTGAACGTCCTGGTTGCTGTCATCAGGCCTTTTGACTGAGGTTCAACTGTCCATTCAGGACCTCCCGTTTGATGGCCTGGCACTGTTCTCCAAGCAAACAGACAGTAAATGGCCAGGCCTGAAAGACTCTAGGGCTACCTTGCTTACCTTGGGCTTGTACATGCCAGGGCCGGCAGGGAAGCGATTTAAGCTGCAACAGACCCATAGGTTCAGGAGCCGTCCGTAAGAAGGGAAAAGACAATAAGCGCCGGCAAGGCCATCAGCCAGCATCCTCTGCTCAGTCGAGTTCCACCCGTAACCAACCAAGTGGGAAACAGACATTTTGAGGGTGTGCTCGAGGGCGACCTTCCAGCTTGTGTCCTGGATCCTGCTCTCCTGTTATTTTCCAACCACCTGTCCCTCTTCCTCCCTGCCTGGGCCTCTATAACATCAGACCAGTGGGTCCTCAGCACAGTATCCAGGATATACCATACTGTTTATTTCTATCCCCCCACTCCTCTTCCCATCCCTCTTCAGATACCCTTCTCACGAGAATCTGCTCGCTCAGGAGGTCCAAGGCCTTCTGCGGGTGGGAGCCATGGAGGAAGTCCCGCTGCATTTAAGGGGAAAAGGGTTTTATTCCAGTTATTTTTTAAGGCCAAAGGGGGTCTACAGCCTATCCTTGACCTGAGGAACCTCAAGAAGTTGAAGTTTTGCATGGTCTCCCTGGCCTCCATCTAGATGTGTGGATATAGATGTGGTTTTCACCCTCTTCCCCCCCCCCCATTTTATAATCTTAGGATCAAAAGAAATCTTGGCTGGCTATCGGGACTGTTCTGAACTTTGGACTCTGGTATAGTATGTTTGGGGTGTAAATGTAAAGTAAATAAGTTTGTTTTGTAATCAATAAAGAGCATTTGAATTATTATATACCAACACTGCCTGCTCCCCATCCCGTAGGAAAACCTCTATTGCGGGTCTAACAATGGGTCCTCATTCCAGTCCGCTCCAGGCTAACGGGTTTCCTTTTGGAGCCCATGGCTTCTTGTTCCCTTTCTCATTTGTTGTGGAAGGTTGCACTTACCTCAGCGAGGCATATATCCGAGATCAAAGCCCTCATATCGGAGCCACCATACGTGATGTTCTACAAAGACAAGGTCCAGCTGTGGCCTTATCCAGCTTTCCTGCGTAATGTGGTGTCACATTTCTATGTCAACCAGGGTATCTTCCTCCCGTGTTCTGTCCTAAGCCGCACTGGACCAATGAGAAAAGGTGGCTGCATACTCTGGATTTCTGGCATGCCCTGGCATTCTACCTGGAGCGCACCAAGCCCTTCCATAGATCGACCCAGCTCTTTATTGCAATTGCTGACAGGATGAAGAGCCTTCCGGTGTCTTCTCAGAGGATTTTGAATTGGATCACCACCTGCATCCGTACTTGTTACGAGTTGGCACAGGCTGAGCCTCTACCGATAGTGAAGGTTCACTCAACTAGGTGCAGGCGTCTTTGGCTGCCTTCCCGGCGCACATCCCTACCCAGGATAACTGCAGGGCCACGATGTGGTCTTCAGTACATACGTTCATGACGCATTACGCCATCACTCAGCAGGCCAGAGATGATGCTGGCTTCATCAGAGCTGTGTTGCAATCAATACGTCCATGAACTCCTACACACCTCCCATGGTACTGCTTCGGAGTCACCTACAATGGAATGGACATGAACAAGCACTCGAAGAAGAAAAGACAGTTACCTTTTCATAACTGTTGTTCTTCGAGATGTGTTACTCATGTCCATTCCATGACCCGCCCTCCTTCCCCACTGTCGGAGTTTCTGGCAAGAAGGAACTGAGGGTGGGGGAGGCAGCGGTGCCCCTTATACCATTGCATAGACATACCACTCCAGAGGGCACCAGAGCTGGTCCCCTACAGATACCACTGAAGGGAAAACTTCCAGCACCGGTGCACGTGGCAAGTGCATACAGACCTACAATGGAATGGACACGAGCAACACATCTCAATGGACAGCAGTTACAAAAAGGTAACTGTCTTTTTCTTTGCTGCCCTGTCTTATTCCTACAAGCCCTAACTGACTCAGTATATTCACATTTAATTCGCAGATGTGTTCTCTATTTCTAGACCTGTTAATATTTTTACACTCAGATCGTTCAGCAGGCCCTCATGAAGCTGTATTGATGACCTCTGGTTCTCTGTATTTTTCTTTTCAGTGCAGTTAGTCTAACATGCCTTGAATGCAGCAGCGGCAACAGATTCACATGGCTATGATGTAGCCACGGTGGTTTGTAGAATGGACTTCTACCTTTAGCAGTCCCGTGCAAGCTTTCTTCCTTCGGCAAGAGTCTATATGGAAGGATGTAGGCTTCTTAAATCCCTCAAAACTGCATTTTCCAACCTCATTCATGGTCAGCCGCATGCTTCGCTTCACTTTGACCTCAGCTCTATAAGCCTTCTGTAAAACCGTATCATCTTCTGCTCATTAGACGTGACTCCACCATTGCGATCATCTTGTTCTCAACTGGTGCAAGGCTGTAACTTGACAGGATTGTCTGAACATCTTTCTTTGTGACAAAGTCAAACCAACAAATGTTAAGAATACATCATAATTTTTTTACACTGAAATCTGTTTAGTTTCCTCTCCTCAGCTGTTTTTACTGGCCATGTTTCTGCCCCATATAACAGTCATTATCACTTGCTGGTTGAATGCTTGTATCTTAGTTGTCACACAGACATCCCACAGCCTTAGCAGTTGTGCTTTGAAGTGCTGACATGTCATTGTTATGAGACTGATCCACCAAGTGACTTTCTTTGGATATAAACCCTCCTGCTGTCAACCAGCGACCTAGATAGATAAAACTATTCAGCCATTCAGCGTCCTTGCCATCTACATTCAGTGCTGGCAGGTCATTGGTTTCCATTTTATAGGAGGTATGTATAGCTTTGGTTTTATCACCATTGATCTAAATCCCATAGATTCTGCAGTTTTTCACAGCTCTTCCAGCTGTAGCTGGTCAGTAGTCTCTCCAAGTAAGTTAATGTCTTTTGCATACTCGAGATGACTCTAAATCTCACATCTTCGACTTTGGCCTCTATCAGCTTTGTCATCAGACAGTCTATTACAACATTAAATAAAGTAGGTGGGAGAACTCATTCCTTGGTGTACTCCTGATTTTACTGAAAACTAGTTTGTAATACAACCGTTGACCTCATACAGCTAAGTGTACCGCAATACAGTTCCTCCACTAGGCACATTAAATCCTCAGGCACCGCAAACCGGCATAGCAGTATCCACCGGGCTGATTGATTGATTTGGAGTCAAAGGCAGCTGCAAAGGTCTATAAACGCAATGTTAACTTCCTTTTGTCGCTCTAGTCGTTTTTCACTAACATTCTACAGAACGTATATAGCCTGGATTGTAAATCGACCTGTATGGAAACCACACTGGTTGTCTGTCTCTCATTTTTGGGTGGAGACAGTATTTCAGTCAGTTCAGTAGAATGATCATAAACACCACCTCTGGGACTGACAGCGGTGATATTCCCCTATAATTTGAGCAAGCTGATTGCTTTCCTTTTTTAAAAAAAGGAATGATGCAGCCCCTTTTCCAATATTCTGGAATGTGGCAGGTTTCCTAAACTTTTAAGAGAACTATGGAGCCAGTGAACTAAATCCGAGCTTCCATTCTTTAGCAGTTCTGATTGTCAAGAGCAGGTACTTTATCATTTTGTAACTGTTTGACTACAGGCATCACTATGCCTTGCTATGCAGTGAGAATAAAATGCTTCAGCCCTCTCCTACGCTGAGATATTAATACTTTTTCTCACATTCATTGGGTTTCTTTATTTCCTCAGTGTTGTTTTCTCAAAATCTAATACCCTTGTGACACTATTGGGTGAAGTTTTTCTTCTTGTCTGTTTATTCACGTGATTTGTTTTCTCATGTTTGATTTTCAACTCTACTAATTGTGCATAGGCTTGGAGATCATTTGTTTCAGCATGTATGTCTCTATGGGTATGGGATAGCTTCTTGGTGCCTTCTGCAAAGTCAGAGTTCTCTAACTTCTGTGTGGAAGTCCATTCTATGCCCCTGTTCTGCGGTCTTAATAATGCTTTCTGGGACTGACATAGAAGAGGTTTGATATTTGACATATCTTGGCAATAGATATTTGACATATCTTGGTGGAACAGCTGGAGACATTAAAGCCAGAATAGTGAAAGCCAGACATGCCTTTGTAGCTCTAAAGCCAAGCTAGAGAAATAAAAATCTTGCCCTCCAAACTAAACTTGGAATATTTAACACTATTGTAAAGTCAGTCTTACTATATGGTGGGGAGACTTGGAGGCTTATTAAGACCTGTAACAAAGTTCCTCCTCTGCATTGGTGAGTCCTTCGCTTATTGGCAGATTTTCTCGCTTAAGAGGTTCACGGCAGCCCTCAGTTTGGCCACCTTCATGGCTCAAATCTGCTGTTCACTCAGTTAGCCTCATCACTGGCCAGCATGGGGAAAGGAAGAACAATCCCTGCATTCTCTTCTGATCCACCTAATGGATCAGGGGAACAGGCCAGAGACCTTCCCCTCTGGTGGAACCCACAGTCCAGGTCAACTTCTCCGGTATTAAATAGGGAGTTGGGGGGATGGAGGGATAGGGGGATGCCCTGTGGATTGCAGCTGTTTACAGTGGCTCCTGTAACAGCTGTGTGACAACTACAATTCCCTGGGCTACTTCCCCATGGCCTCCTCCCAACACCTTCTTTATTCTCACCGCAGGACCTTCCTCCTGATGTCTGGTAATGCTTGTACTTCTCAGTCTTTCAGTAGTACGCCTTCTTACTCTCAGCTTCTTGCTCGTCTTGCTCCCAGCTCCTCGCATGCACACCACAAACTGAAGTGAGCTCCTTTTAAAACCCAGGTGCCCTGATTAGCCTGCCTGTCTCAATTGATTCTGTCAGCTTCTTGATTGGCTGCAGGAGTTCTAATCAGCCTGTCTGCCTTAATTGTTCCCAGAAAGTTCCTGATTATTCTGGAACTGTCCCTGGTTACCTTAACCAGGGAAAAGGGACCTACTTAACCTGGGGCTAATATATCTGCCTTCTATAACTCTCCTGTAGCCATCTGGCCTGACCCTGTTACAGACCTTACTATCTAAACTCCAAGTTTTCATAAATAGCTGCCTTAGACAAATCCTTAATATCAGATAGTCAGTCAGAAGAAATCACAAAGAACTCTGGAGGAGGATGAAACAGAAACAGGACAGAAAATTATGGAACGAAAATAGAGATGGCTAGGACATACATGGAGGAGAGACGGGCATTGAGCTGGAACCCCCAGGACAAGAAATGATGAGGTAGACGAAGGATAACATGGGAAGACACAGTAGAAGCAAAACTGAAAGCTATCAGAACAACACTGGAAAACACCAAGTCTGTAGCAGGAGACCAGCATAGATGGAAGACGGTGGCGAAGGCCCTATTTCCTCATGGAATAGAAGGGCATAAGAGAGAGGAAGAGAGAGACTGTTCTGTGAACCTGTTTCTAAACGTGTTTTATTCAACAAGGGCAAGCAAGAGGTCCCCAGTCTTTTTTTGTGGATGTACCTTTTACCATGGATGGTGGTCTCAAGTTGCTGGGGCACCTGGTTAACATGCATTGCCATGGTAATTTTAAGAATTCCTTGAGCAGTAATTAACAGTTAAGTTGGAGATTCTTGCCACTCAGTGCTAACACACAGTGTAGTAGAGTGAAGCTGGAGGAACTTTATTCTTTTTAAACAACCATCAGAACACTAATACAATTGTTCTTATGATAGGACGTGTTTGTGTGTGTGTGTGCGCGCGCATATTTGAACCCTCAGAACATTTTCAAATAATGTTGAGTCTCACTGGCATCCAGAAAACTATGAAAATTCAGTATTAGCTGAAATTCCATCATTGATTTCTCATTATGATTTCAGCACTTATGACAGGTAATATTACCCATTGTTCAGAAAGCTCTAAAATACTTAGGCACAATGGTGATACTTAATAGTCAGGCTTCTAATTTTTGCTGACACTTGGTGGTTGTCACATATTTAATGTTTGGTTAGGCAGTGTTTAGTGCTGAGATCAGGGGCACTTGCAGTCAGAATGTATAGGAATTGCCATACAGGATTAGACCAGTGGTCCATCTAGTCCAATAGCCTGTCATGCATTCCTAGCTCTGCCGCCAACTTTCTGTGCAGCCTCACATAACTTTAATTTACCCATTTAGAAATAATCCTTATCAGTAACCCTTACCAACTTCACAAGGGTGCTGTGAGGAGTTAATCATTGTTAGTGGTGCTCTAATGAAAGGTATTGTAGTAAACTAAGTGCACAATGTTACCTTTTTGGGAGGGAAGGAGAGAGGGACAGACCAAGAGTTTTGTGGTTTTGGATTCATATATTCTTATGGTTATATTTAAAAAGAAGGCAAGGAAAATGTAACTTCTTGTGGAAGCTCATGAGAGCTTTCAACTAAAATTGGTACGGTGGACATCCCAAGCCGTGATGCCAATGCAAGTCTGTCAAACTTTGGAAACATGGTAGTAATGTACAGACTGCAATGGGTGGATTATTATGAAAATATCACTCAGCATGATCCTGAAAATGTATTCTATGGACAGCACCTGTCAACTGGTAACAAATCCTTTGGTTGCTGTCTCACTGTATATACAGTACCCTGAAGAGTGGCACAAATTTTGGGCCTTATGTTATGTAACAATGCAAACCGTGAAGGAGCTGTCCAAAGCTTTCCAGCCTCTAATACCCAGCTTGATTGCCTCTTCTCCTTTCCACAGGGACAGCGACAGGATCCAGAAAGGATGCAGCTACATCTCCTGTACTGACAGGCAGCAGAAAAGAGCTTGTAACTACAGCCACATCACCAATCCAGCATGACACATCACGGTAAGCTGCTGGGTAATCTCTGGTTTAAGATTCTGCAAAGGCAACCATCATATTCCCCAAGATGCAGGGAAGTGGCTGAGTTTCTGTGATATTTCATGTTAACGCAAGGTGGATAATATAAACTAAAAACTGCCATGTCCTTTGACATTTATAGTAAGCCTTAAATTGCTTGTTAGAATAAGAAAAGCAGGTTCTAACATTTTAATTTTACTTGAATTTTGAACAGAAGGTATTTTAAGTTCCAAGTCCTGACATTAAATACATTTGTAAATAGTTTAAAGGGATGGCATTAACCCTGGTTAGGTTTTAAATCCACTTGAAGATTTTAATCCCCCTCCCCCTCATATTTTTTCAATGACATTTCTTTTAAAATATTTTGTACAAATGTTATTTTGTGTTTAATGACCAGTGACAAAATCACGTTAAGTCAGCAATTTCTGATTATACTATACATCAGCTATAAAGGCTTTGGGAGAGCAGCATTATCCCTCTTATTCCAAAGAAAAAGAAGAAAGCTGAATTGTCGTTACCCTTGCTGGACTGAAAAACAATTTTGCCTTTTTGGGGGATTACAATTCTAGTCGTGAGTATTTTAAAAAAAAATACACCCCAACCTTACACTTTGTGTCAACAAAACCTTTAGTTAAACTAAATGAGTCAGTGTATGGTACTACAGGAATATACAATGTTATAGAATACTAGTTTGATTGCTCTGTGCAACAGATGAATAAAATATAGGACAAAGCTCACAAGAAGAGTTAAAAATTATTTGAAGAAACTAAAGGGCTTGGCAGCTGAATCAGTGTTTAATTTTTTTTTTAACCCAATGGACTAAGTTCTGTATCATCCCTACATTCTTGGCAGAGGCTGGCAGTTCATTTCTATCTTCTGAGGAAACTTGTGACATATAATAGGTGAAAAACCCATTATTAATATTACAAATTTGTACTTATTCAGTAACGTAAACAACATTTTTTTTTTCTTTTGGAAAAAAAAGGATGATATTTCTGGAAGGATATAAAACTTAGACATATAGAAGGGTTCTTCTTTCCACAACTACATGTTTAAACAAACAAACAAAAAAGCACAAAACTGCAATAAAGCATTCTCTTCAGAAGCCAACATTGTTTAATGATAAGTGTCTGAGATATTGTTGGGTATTTTCTAGTGACAATTTAGAAACAAGGCTGAAACTCTCCTACAAGCAATGAGGAAAAGGTATAAGAAAACTATACTGTAGAAAATTATACTGTAGAAATCAAGTCGTATAGAAAAAGGAATCTGAAAACGAGAAGGCCCATACTAATCGCATGGGAGCATAAAATAATCATTGAGATATAACATTAAAAATTATGTTACATACAAGAAGTGATCAGTCAAATAAATCTCATTAGTCAATCGTCATATTAGTGAATAAAAAAATCTGACAAATTCCAGGCTTCTCTATGATCTTTGCTTTTCTCTGTCTCTGCTGTGTAATTGACCAGGTTAAACAGCCGTGTTGTGCTTTTCCTTACTCATGGGCTTCTCTAATTTTAAAATGGTAAATGGGCAAGTGTTTCTGGGGAGGCCTAAAGCTGATTTTATTCTTCATCAAAAAAAACCATTGCATGAATAGTCTAAATTTATCACTGAATGATTACCAGCTCAGACTGCAAGTTTAACTCACTAAATTAATCAATATTGAGAATTATAGCTCTTTTGTGCCACAAAAGTTAAGGGTCTGTCAGCATGTTTTTTATAATCCACAATTTGAGAGATTAAGTTTAAGTACAACCATTTTCTTGGGACTGAAATTTGCTGTACAAAGCCTGAGCCTAAGAACATATTTAATTAATCTTCAGTAGATGTAGTCTAATTATTTTTCACTATTTAAACTTATAGGGACTAGATTCAGTTCAGGTTTATGCCAGCCCTAACTAGCATAAATCCTGGCATAAGGCAGCTGCGGTAGAAAATCTGACAGGAACAAGGTGTTAGAAAGTGTCTGCAACCTCCCTGCCAATGAAGGGCACAAGGGTGCTAGCTCAGCTTCAGAAAGTGGGGGACGCTAGTTGGATAAGTAGCCATGGCTAGGGTGGCTAGATGATGTGCTGGTTCTGTAGCCTCTCTTGGTGGTGGTCCAGAGGAGCTCTCATTGGGTGTTAAATCTACCTCCCCTGAGAAAGAGTGGTACTACCTCCTGCCTTTACTGTGAATGAATCACCTCTGGGGCAAAAAGGGTGGAGTGAAACTGGCTGTAGGTGTTAGAAATTGAGGTGTTGTGTTTTGAGATGCTTAGTAGTCTTAATTCTAAATGCCCAAGATTTGTCTTCCAGAGTGAACATTAATAAGCTACTTTTAAGGGGTATTAGATGGACCTTGTTTCGGTATCTGAGATATTGACATCGGAAAGTAGCTCACATGCATGCCTGCCATGGCACAGCATAGTGTGTTAAATTTAAACTACTTGCAAGTCAGGTGTCTGCATCTTGCAAATGTCTCAAGGTTTGGTTCACAGCAGGTATGGGAAGCTTTTCCATTGCATATCCTGAAGTTTTTAAACCCTGGTTGATGCAGGCTTGGCTTTCATTGCAAACCCATAAACAAGGTTCAGGTTGGGCAGACTCTAACAAGGGGATAGTGGCCTTATTGGAAGAAGAGTGAACCCTGTTCCTGTCCTGAGAGCATAAAAAAAATCATGGAGCAGGTCCTCAAAGAATCAATCCTGAAGCACTTAGAGGAGAGGAAAGTGATCAGGAACAGTCAGCATGGATTCACCAAGGGAAGGTCATGCCTGACTAATCTAATCGCCTTTTATGATGAGATTACTGGTTCTGTGGATGAAGGGAAAGCAGTGGATGTATTGTTTCTTGACTTTAGCAAAGCTTTTGACACGGTCTCCCACAGCATTCTTGTCAGCAAGTTAAGGAAGTATGGGCTGGATGAATGCACTATAAGGTGGGTAGAAAGCTGGCTAGATTGTCGGGCTCAACGGGTAGTGATCAATGGCTCCATGTCTAGTTGGCAGCCGGTGTCAAGTGGAGTGCCCCAGGGGTCGGTCCTGGGGCCCGTTTTGTTCAATATCTTCATAAATGATCTGGAGGATGGTGTGGATTGCACTCTCAGCAAATTTGCGGATGATACTAAACTGGGAGGAGTGGTAGATACGCTGGAGGGGAGGGATAGGATACAGAAGGACCTAGACAAATTGGAGGATTGGGCCAAAAGAAATCTAATGAGGTTCAATAAGGATAAGTGCAGGGTCCTGCACTTAGGATGGAAGAATCCAATGCACCGCTACAGACTAGGGACCGAATGGCTCGGCAGCAGTTCTGCGGAAAAGGACCTAGGGGTGACAGTGGACGAGAAGCTGGATATGAGTCAGCAGTGTGCCCTTGTTGCCAAGAAGGCCAATGGCATTTTGGGATGTATAAGTAGGGGCATAGCGAGCAGATCGAGGGACGTGATCGTTCCCCTCTATTCGACACTGGTGAGGCCTCATCTGGAGTACTGTGTCCAGTTTTGGGCCCCACACTACAGGAAGGATGTGGATAAATTGGAAAGAGTACAGCGAAGGGCAACAAAAATGATTAGGGGTCTAGAGCACATGACTTATGAGGAGAGGCTGAGGGAGCTGGGATTGTTTAGTCTGCAGAAGAGAAGAATGAGGGGGGATTTGATAGCTGCTTTCAACTACCTGAAAGGGGGTTTCAAAGAGGATGGCTCTAGACTGTTCTCAATGGTAGCAGATGACAGAACGAGGAGTAATGGTCTCAAGTTGCAATGGGGGAGGTTTAGATTGGATATTAGGAAAAACTTTTTCACTAAGAGGGTGGTGAAACACTGGAATGCGTTACCTAGGGAGGTGGTAGAATCTCCTTCCTTAGAGGTTTTTAAGGTCAGGCTCGACAAAGCCCTGGCTGGGATGATTTAACTGGGACTTGGTCCTGCTTTGAGCAGGGGGTTGGACTAGATGACCTTCTGGGGTCCCTTCCAACCCTGATATTCTATGATTCTATGATTTCTCTGCCTGCTGTAGAGTATCATCCTCTCAGGTGGCCAGGATTGACTGCAGAATCTGTTCACTCCTCTCACTCCCTTCTTGTTTTCCAGAGGCAAGAAATATTTTTGGCTGTGACTTGCAAGGAAATGTCAGTAGGGAATGAAGCCTGAAATAGAGGCTATGACCTTTATTAAACCTCATATCACAATCTTAGTTTTACATTTTCCACTAAGGTGTTGTCTATACTACAAAGTTTTGTTGATGCATGTTACGCCAACAATCAAAAACTGGTATAATTACATAGCTTGTGCATATTCACACAATGCTCCTGTCGGCAGAGCGCATCCACAGTTGGTGCTCTAGCATCAACAAAGAGAACAGTGCACTGTGGGTAGCTATTCCATTGTGCTATTCGTCACTTTCTGCAGCTAAGAGTTGTGGGAAGGCGGAATGGATCACCGTACATCATGGGTGCGTGCTCAATGTCAAATGGTGCAGTTTTTTCCATCTCATAGAATAATAGAACATTTGGGTTAGAAGAGACCTCAGGAGGTCATCTAATCCAACCCCTTGCTCAAAGCAGGACCAACCCCAACTATCATCCCAGCCAGGGCTTTGTCAAGCCGGGCCTTAAAAACCTCTAAGAATGGAGAATCCTTGGTAACCCATTCCAGTGCTTCACAATCCTCCTAGTGAAATAGTTTTTCCTAATATCCAACCTAGACCTCCCCACTGCAACTTGAGACCATTGCTCCTTGTTCTGTCAACTCCCACCACTGAGAACACCCTCACTCTTTGGAACTTCTTTGGAACCCGCTTCAGGTAGTTGAAGGCTGCTATCAAATCCCCCCTCACTCTTCTGCAGACTAAGTAAGCCCAGTTCCTTCAGCTTCTCCTCATAAGTCATGTGCCCCAGCCCCCTAATGATTTTCATTGCCCGCCATTGGACTCTCTCTCCAATTTGTCCACATCCTTTCTGAAATGAGGGGCCCAAAACTGGATGCAATACTGCAGATATGACCTCACCAGTGCTGAATAGAGGGGAATAGTCACTTCCCTTGATCTGCTGGCAGTGCTCCTACTAATGCAGCCCAATATGCCATTTGCCTTCTTGGCAACAAGGGAACACTGTTGACTCATATCCAGCTTCTTGTCCCCTGTAATCCCCAGATCCGTTTCTGCAGAACTGCTGCTTAGCCAGTCGGTCCCCAGCCTGTAGCAGTGCATGGGATTCTTCCTTCCTAAGTGCAGGACTCTGCACTTTTCCTTGTTGAACCTCATCAGATTTCTTTTGGCCCAATCCTCCAATTTGTCTAGGTAACTCTGGACCCTATCCCTACCCTCCAGCATATCTACCTCTCCCTCCAGCTTAGTGTCATCCACAAACTTGCTGAGAATGCAATCCATCCCATCATCCAGATCATTAATGAAGATGTTGAACAAAACTGGCCCCAGGACCAAACCTTGGGGCACTCCGCTTGATACCGTCTGCCAACTAGACATCGAGCTGTTGATCACTACCCATTGAGCCCGATCTAGCCAGGTTTCTATCTGCCTTATAGTCCATTCATCCAATCCATACTTTTTTAATTTGCAGGCAAGAATACTGGTGGGGACCGTATCAAAATCTTTGCTAAAGTCAAGATATATCATGTCTACCGCTTTCCCCATATCCATAGTTACCTCATCCTAGAAGGCAATCAGGTCGGTCAGGCATGACTTGCCCTTGGTGAATCCATGTTGACTGTTCCTGATCACCTTCCGCTCCTCCATCATTTTACAGGCTTCTGACTGTGTTTCGCGACATTTTTCTATTACCCTTGTTTACTGTGTACCCGCCATCTCTGTCTGAAAGGATGGATCCTGCATTGCTTTCTACTTTTGTGGTCACTTATGAACGCATCGTGGCTGGTCATGCAGTGTATAATGAGCACTCAATCTGAACTGGAATCAGAAATGCCTTACGTGCTGTGTGACGTGGGAAGAAACAACACTAGATTACTTTTGGCACTCACGGAGCAGTTGCACATCGTGGACTGTCACTTTTGGATTTGGGAAACAAGCACTGAGTGGTGGGATCACATCATTCTGCAGGTTTGGGATGAGGAGCAGTGGCTGCAGAACTTTTGGATGAGGAAAGGCACCTTGCTGGAACTGTGTGCAGAGCCCTCCCCAGCACTGGACACCAAAATGAGCTGCCTTCTCAATGGAGAAGCACGTGGCGATTGCTGTGTGGAAGCTAGCAACTCCAGACTGCTACCGGTCAGTCACAAATCAGTTTGAAGTTAGGCAGTCCACTGCTGGGACTGCATTAATGCAAGGGTGCAGAGCCATTAATCACATCCTCCTACGAAGGACTGTGACTCTTGGCAATGTGCATGAAATAGCGGATGGCTTTGCAGCAATGGGATTCCCTAACTGTGGCAGGGTGATAGATTGCATGTATATCCCAGTTTTGGCCCTGGACTATCCTGCAACAGAGTACATTAATAGAAAGAGGTACTTCTCTATGGTATTGCAGGCATTTGTGGTCCTGCAATAAAAAAAAAGGTCCTGACTCGCAGTACCACCAGATGACTCTGCTGTGTGGTCTGCATCGTCCTCCAACTCGACCTCCTTATCCATGACTTCGTTCTCAAGGTTGAGTCCACTGTCTCCAATCCCACTGAAGTATCCATGGGGCTCTTGGCGGAGGAGGTGGGGTCACCGCTGAGGATTGTGTCAAGCTCCTTATAGAAGTGGCAGATCTTTGGTGCAGCACAGAGCAGTGGTTTGACTCCCTTGCTTTCTGGTACACCTACCTGAGCTCCTTTATCTTCACATGGCACTGATGTGTGTCCTGTTCATAGCCCTTATACAACATGCCACGAGAAATCTGATTATAGGTATCAAAGTTCTAATGGCTGGAGCAGAACTGAGGCTGCACAGCCTCCTCTTCTCACAGTGTCAGCAGATCCAACAACTCAGGTGTGCTCCAAGCGGCAGAATGTTTTCTGCATGGAGCTGCCATGGTCAGCTTGAAAGATGCACCGTAAGCTCTCCACGCTGACTTCTGTCGACAAAACTAGTGTAGACAAGGCCTAAGTGAAGGGATTCAAGATGGTTCTACAATTACTAGGCCTCAGGTCTGATATATCAGACCTCTGAGCTCAGCAAAACAAATGGCCTATTGCAAAATAGGTTATAATGGTTATAAGTGAAAATATAAAGTCAGACACTTTTCTCAGAAGCACCAGTTGTGCAGCTGGCTCTGTGCAGAAAACTCCTTCATCTGCACTTTGGGATACTGTGAAGGCTCAGGGGTGTCTCCCATGCAGATGTAGTGTCGGGGTCTGACTTGGTAAGTCCTAAGACAGTACCGATCAGTCAGACGCAAAAAGAAGCTAGGAGGTTTTGAACAACATCAGAGAACTCTGCTGAAATGCAGTCTCTTTCTCTCTCACGGCAACTAAGTAAAATTATTTCTGCTGAGTTTAGGTACAGTCAGATGAATTTAAAGGATTGGGTGATAACCTGGAGTTTTAGTATTAATCCTAAATTTTCTAGCTGCAGCTTTAAATAAGGCCTTTAATGCTAATTGAATGTATGTTTTTGAAGTTGAGTTCCTTTTAAATCACTTTTATTTCAATGTCCAAAAGTTCTTGCACCCTGTACATTAAATAACATCTATACTGTTATCAGTTAGACTACAAAGGCCTTTTGGAATTTTACCAACAGATTACATTGTGTTAATTTGTGCTTGGGGGGATTTTAAAAACAGAATTAGTTACCCAATTGCCTAACACATCTCACATGAGGAAGATGAGTATTCAGGGACACTGCAGCAAATTAATATTTGATGTCAAATGTAATGCACAGAGTATATTTAACAGTGCACATTGGCATGCTGTACAGTCGATTCATTATACTGAATACTTATAAATGAAACAGTGATGTGAAAAAGCATTAACTTTGCATATACAGTAGCTGCTTTTGAGATGCAAGTGCCATGGATGCCTAAATGTGTTTCTTCTCTTAAAATGTTATTCGGTACTAAGTTCTTCCTTCTATAGAGATCTTGTAGAAGCAAAAACTTCTGAAGGAAAGGAAACTTTTTTTTTTCTTGGTATCAGATGCAATTTAAGATTCAAAAGGAGAAAAAACATCTTCCACTCCATGCCCAATTTGTAACCATTTTAAGGAATTAAGAGGGTGTGTGGAGAGGGGCAGTGAATGAGGTGGTGAACATGATAGGAAACAAGTTTTCTCTGTTACCCGAGGAGAGCTAACAGCACGAAAAGTCCAATATAGTTGCTTATGCGAGTGATAAAACCAGACACTGGCAAATTAATCTCTCGTATTCACAGTGTAGGCTGTTAATTGTTCTCTCTGCTGGCTGTCGATATAATGTTAAATTTTCATTCCCCATTCAAGATGGAAAAAGTTGTGTCTGAAAATGTTAACATTTGCATTTTTATTTGTTGATTTATTTAAAGGACAGCCTCTCTTACAGCAATCCATCACTCAGTGACACCCCAAATATGAATAATGTATTGTAGACTTGCGGTTACAATGTGTAATAAGTGCCAGAGACAGTAGAAGAATGTTAACTATGTTGCAAATGTAATATTTATCGACTCATAGTTTATTGCTTTCGAGGTTCAATAATACTGGCCATAGGACATTAATATCACTTACCTTGATTTTAGTTGGGCACCTCCGTATGTAGAAATAACCCATCTATTTAATGCTTACAAAATAAATGTGAAAATTACAACACTTTGTAAGTAGTACATTATGGTTTACTTTACTTAGATCTTGCAGAGCTCCTTTTCTGCCATCTCATTTATTTGTATCCACATTGATTCCAACCCAATCAGTCGACCCAGTTGGTAAGCATCTTGACTCTCTTTATTCAGGGACTTTATGGAGTGGATGAACAATATTGAAACACAGATTTTGACCTAGACTAGATTTGGAGCAGGTCTCTACTTCTGTTTCAAAGCAGTTGGAAAAGGGACCATAAGTGAATTTTCTGTTGCATTTGCCTGAAAAGGCAGTGGCTGAGATTGTAATGCTGATAATTTGCCTCTTGATAATACATGCATACAAAATCTGTTTGTCTTTTATCGAACCATAGAGATGGAAACATCTGATTAGGTCAACAATTTTTATGGTGTAAAATTATGTTTGGGAACACTATGGGGATGTTGATTTTAAAAAATCAGGCAAAGGAACCAAGTAATTTTGGAAGGTTGGAATTGGAAAGTCAGATTTGTTTTCAAAACCAAAATGTTCCTGGTTTAGTAGGTAAAGGGGGAAAATGAAATGATTTTTGCCACATCTTAGATATGCAGCTGTAGCAAACTGATATGCATCATCAGTTGCATCTTCAGTATTTGCACCGCCATGCTGCTTCTGAAAATGTTGGAGACAGGGGAAAGACCACTCCACATCTGCAGTGTTTTAGTGTGGTTAAAATCTTTAAACTCCCCAGGCCAGATAAACATAGATGAGAACCTAAAATTGGAATAAGAAAACAAGTTAAACAGTGGGAGATTTGTGACCTGGGGCTGAAAACAGCCATTATCCTAAGAAACATACTCTTGGGAGACCCTGGAATTGGGTTTAACCATGAAAATGCCATGCGTAATTATATTTAATGCTGTAGTCACAGGCTTAATTGTGAAACGGTATTCTGTACATATACCTGAGGTTATCTAATTTCAAACATGAATGGAGACTTTATCATTTTTGTTATGAGTACAGAGAACACTTGCTTGTACTGACTACTGCTTGGCAATGGCAGTTTTGTTGTGTCCATTGCAGACAACGAAAATCCCACCAGGAAATTCTGACTTCCAGTGCAAAAGGATTAATGTTAATTAGTAACTGTCGGCTGTAATTGTCACCCTCATCAAAATGCAGAATTATGTATTTCTTAGTTATAAATAACCTTTCTAATTGTACTTGATGTATGCCAGTTTAATCAAAAAGTACACTGGCAAACAGGCAGATATTTGCATTCACCTAGCACTAGATCTTCAAGTTTTTTTGATCGTCTTTTATTCCAGACTTGACTAGTTGGGGGTGGACTATTACAGCTGCATATTCCTTAAACATTTTCTCCCTATTCAGCTGTGTGCATCTGACAGGATTTTATATTAAAATGAGCAGAAATGTCTTTTGGGATTGTTCCGTGCAACAGAAACCTTGTCAATTTTTGAAGTAGCTGGCAAGGTTTTCATCACTCAGTGGTGTGACAATAAGTTGATTATAGTTTGAAAGTAATAATAAGCAAAGGAAAGTAGAGTACAAATCATATTACAAAGCTGACTTAACCCTTTTGGTCTGCTTCTTAAGATGACACCATTCTTATGCACTGTGTGTTCCTTGCACTGGCCTTTCCTATTCGCTCCAAATCCCATGTTAGGTCAAAGGTGAAAATCAGTTTAGTGGTTTCAGTCTAGTTCCCATTTGTGTGTGTAACCAAACCAGTAGAGACTTAGGACAATGAAACAAAGAGAAGTACTCCCTGTCCTCTGGTTCCTCCCCATGCTCTGCTCTCCCCCAACATCAAAAAACCCCATTCCGAAGCAACGGCTGCCTCTTCAGTACCGTCCCATCTTTCTTCTTTCTTTCACTGCCTTTCCTGGCTCAAGTTCCTCTCCTCCAATGGAGTTCTGGATCCTCACCCACATCACTCCACTCATCTAGGTTTCTCGCAGTCTCTACTTGGACAAATTTTAAGGCCGCTACTCCATCCTCCTCCTCCTTGACCTCTCTGCTGCCTCTGGCATTGTCAATCGTACCCTCTTTCACTACACCTCATCCTTCTTCGGCTGCGATGATAATGTCCTCTCCCGGTTCTCCTCCTAGCACTGTGGCTGTTCCTTCATTATTTCTTGGTGAATCCTCCATGCTTTTTTCAATTGCATTCTGTCATCCTGCATTTAGAGGGCCAGCAGTGAAAGATTGTGCAGGAGGAGCTCAAGCTAAATATCACTCATGTTCAAAGGTCTGTGAAAGATGCTCCTACCAGGGAGAGGAGATTCTGCCCCTACGGTCCGGGTGTGCTTCTGAGAGATTCTACACTTCCTCCCCCATTTAGCTAGGTAGCAAGGGCCCTTGGGACCTGCAGCTGTTAGGGAATGCCCAAAAGAGAGTGTGTTCCCTGCCTATTCCGGAGTGGACTCACTGCTCCTGCCATCCTTACAGTAGAAGTGCTCTAACTTTGTAATAAAAATAATTTGCCATGGATAGCAATGTCTTTCTCAAGGGAATTCAGGGGGAGGGGAGATTGCTGACCTAGTGATGAACCATTTTGTTCTTATGTCTTGAAATCCCCAAACCCCATATCAGCCAGACAGTAAATTACACATTGCCATACTTAGTTTTGCTCTCTTTTGAATAGCAGCACCACAACTAAGCTCATCTATTTGTATTTTGACTTCCTTTATCATATTTTAATTACAAATTGGTAAGTATGAAGGCAGGGCTAGTCTAAATGCAGCATGACCACAGGACTGATGTAAAAAAAGCATAAGTAATTTTTCCTGTTACGAATCATTGGGTTCTAGTGGATTCTTAGAGAGTGAGCTCTGTGGTGAAGAGATGGGTGCTGTACACACATCACATCACAAGAGGGCCTGATCCTGATTATGTCCAGGGCTACCAGAACATACTTGATGTTGTTAACAAAGGAGGTCTGAGAGAGAGGTGAGAGTTGCCCCTGCTGTGGCAAGCTCCTCCCAAAAGTGACACCATCGGTGGGTGGGAACAACAGAGTTTGAGGTGAAGGTGATGTTTCCAATGCTTGAGATGGCCACTGGTCCCTTCTCTACCACCAGGTATTCTCATTAGCTGGGACCCACAAAGCCGCAGAGGAAATTTGAAGTCTGATTATAGAATTATGCTGATGGCTGATGTTTGCTGATGCAGGGAGCACACAGAGGTGCTGCCCATTGTGGTTCCCTCTATCCCTTCCCACCCAGTTGTGACATCAAGACTGGGGCAAAACTATGCTCTAATAATGGGTGGAATTACATACAGGAGAACCTCAGAGTTACAAACACTTCAGGAATGGAGGTTGTTCGTAACTCGAACAAAACTTTGAGTGTTCTTTCAAAAGTTTACAACTGTGAACATTGACTTAATATAGCTTTGAAATTTTTACTATACAGAAGAAAAATGTTGTTTTCCCTTTATTTATTTTTTTAGTAGTATGTTTAACGCAGTACTGCACTGTACTTGCTTTTTATTTATTTTTGTCTCTGCTGCTGCCTGATTGAG
The DNA here is from genome assembly GCF_009764565.3 of Dermochelys coriacea. Lineage (NCBI taxonomy): Eukaryota > Metazoa > Chordata > Testudines > Dermochelyidae > Dermochelys > Dermochelys coriacea. The sequence continues at coordinate 6,060,584 of NC_050072.1, forward strand.
TACTTCTGGTTCCAAATGAGGTGTGTGATTGACTGGTTTGTAACTCTGGTGTTCGTAACTCTGAGGTTCTACTGTAGAGGAGATTTTACTGGGGTAGGCATTTGTTTTGTAAGGATGAGTTTAGCATGTGCTTCTATTTGGCCACATTAGCCCCTTGTCATTTGATTGCTCTTATGAGGGGGATATTCCTGTTTCCTTAGCAAATAAGAAAAAGCATTAAGCTTTCCTTTTTCATATGTAGTCATATATTATATTAGGTCTTTTTCTTTTATACTTGGCTGGGCAACTACAAATGCCTTGAAGCAATGAATGAATAAAAGTGGGTGATTTTAGTTACTTGAATAATCCAGGCCAGGTGTTGATGGCTAACCATGAGGGCAAAATCCTCCCCTAATGAAGAATTTACAGAGAATAATAGAGATTGTAGGAAATATGATAGTGTCTAAATCAGGAGAAATTGTCCATCCTCCTAACTTTAAAACAAAGGGGTGGAGAATTTTTTGGGGGGTGGGGGGATGTCTGGTTGGTTGGTTTTGTTTTGTTTTGTTTGTTAGTCTGGTTTTACTTCCTTTAGTTAGTGTATCCTCAGTCTTTGTCTATGGTTCTTAATAGGACGGAGAATATTTGGGGAAATATGCATTCATCTTTTAATGTTCTTGGGATAAAAATATCTGATGTGAAAAAAATCAAAATCTAAAGCTCCATATGCTGACGATGATGTATATCAGGAATAACGTCACTGAAGAAAATGAAGTTACATTAGGGCCAAATGACAAGAGAATCAGGCTCCAACTCTTCAAGAAAAAGATAATGAAATAGATACTAAGAATACATCTCTGCACACTCAGACATCTGCTATTATTCATGACAATGTTGCATTGCATAGCATGCTGAAAATCGGGAGAACTGTTTAAGGTAGTTAAATCTTTGTATTAGATGCTTCCAGTGTTTCTTGAGGATTGAATCATACAACATGTCTTCCAATGCTTGGTACAAATTTGAAGGGAACTTTACGAATAGATGAGAGCATAGTCCCCTTTAGCCCCACCTCCAGCTCTGGCAAGGAGATTTGTTATGTCAACTTGTGGTTATTCTTTGTTTAAACTGAATCCATCAATCTCCACCTCAGGATGTGACTGATTCTGTTTCTCTTCCTAAATCAGATGGTCCTATTCAAAAACATACACTCTTGGGTAAATTTGTTTTTGTGTCACACTGTGACTGGGGTTCTCAAGTTATCTCATCAGTATTCAGTTGAGCTTCTTAAGCAAAACAAAATATCCCCTCCTCCCCCTGGTATCACACATTCCACATTTAATCGCAGACAGTGGTTTATCTCATTATTTCTGGAACTTAGATTACTGAGTGTAACATACACGCTTCTCTATTCTTGTCAGTTCTGAGGTTTATGTAATAATAATTCAGATGTATTTCATGATTCTGATCAGTTGGTATATTTTTACTGAAGGTCACAAAGAAAAAGTAAAAGTATAGTTTTTACTTTGACTGTTCTGGAAATAATGTGATGACTTGGAAGCACAAATATAAAGGAAAATAAAGCAATTTACTAAAAATGCTTCTATCTGTGATTGTTTAGTTTCTGCCTGACACTGAGTACCTTTGTGGTTTTTTAACTAACACAGTATCTTATTTTGTTCTTTCTCCAGTGGCTCTTACTATTCATACATTTTAGAGGACTTTATATTAATGTAAACATGTCTAAAATAGTTAATGAGAGCAGCCTCCTAAAATGTATATGTATTGAATAGTTTAGGTTTGTTTTTGTCTTTTTGTAAAATCAATACATTTAAAAGCAGAATTCCAAAGTCACATGTAATATTTCCTGTGTGTTTAGGGAATCTTTCAGAAAAGGTTCTCAAAGACTCTAATACTGTTATACTTTTAACTTTCATTTTTGCTTAATCTGCATTGAATCCTCTTTTACTACTTAAAACCAAAATTGGGTTTATTGAAACATTTCAATTTTGATGATTTTTTAATAAAGATGTAGAACTGTAACCTAATGAAATTACTGGAATGAAATGAGTAAAATTTTTAAAAATAATAAGCTGAAGACTTGAAGATTTTATTAAGTGTGTAAAAGGCAAAAGTAAGTCATGTTCTTCTGTACGTTTCTCCATGTGTTCTGTCTCGGATCAGTAGGGTGAAACATACCATGTCAGAAATGACCTTTGCACCATTGGACTGACTTTTTCAGGTAAATTTCCAGAAGGGTGAGTTCTGCACACAACTCACATTGCCAGTAGTACTTGTGTGTGTTTGTAACTTCCTGTGCCCGTGATTGAGAGATAGCTGAGTGGTAGTGCTGAATTCCAATTTTATTCCTTACAATTTAGAGCCATGAATGCATTTTGTAGGGTGTTTGTGTGTCTGTCAATCTATCAGATATCTCTGAAACATAACTGATGAGCAGCTTTACAATTTGTGACTTTGGAAACATTTTTCTCACTCTTGGAAATAAAATGCTTTCTAAACTGTGCACATTGACTGATAATTCAGTGTTGCACCGGACCCACTCTTGAACCCATGTGTCTGCACATGGATCTGTTGGGAACTCCCTGGGAGCTCAAGGTACTGAGTGGTTTGTTCCAACAGGGGGCACTGTCTCAGGTAAGGAAACCAGGGTGTACTCAGTATTCCAGCATTCCTTTTCTTTCTGACCTGTGGCTGGTGAAGCAGTTCCTGCAAAGATTGCTGAACATCACCCCAAGTGCCTTGCATCCCAACTCTTGCTTGATGCTTTGTAATTGTTGGGTGTATCCTTATTCTCATGCATACCCTTGGAACTTGAAGACTACATTCCCGCACCATTTTTGGTAGACTTGAAGGATTCAGAGTCAAAATAGCAGACTGGTCTGATGAGAGAGACCCCAAACCTCAAGGCCCTTAGGAACAAATCTCGTTTTATTTATTCTCCAATCGTATCTTACCTCCTAGATTTCCAGATGTGAGAGAGTAATATGCCATTTCTTCAGTATAACATGGCAATTAGATATGACAGTGATGGGTACCTAAGAAATGCCTAAATGGGTAGAACATATAGCCCCCCCCCTTTTAACTGTCCAAACGTTCTCTTGCTTCATCTCTTTATGTTTTGTTATATGGACTTTTCAACAGCAAGCCATTTCTACTGGGGCACAAACCGTAACGTCACGTGACACTGACTTTCCTCAAACCAGAAGATTTTTGTGCCAAGGTTGTAACATTGTATCATTACTTCATTGTATCTGTGTGAAATTTTTAATTTCACGCCCTGCAGACTTCACTGTCTTGTGTGCACTCTTTTTTCATGTTGTTGCATTGAAGGGTAAGTCCCTGGGTCGCATTCATTTTGTATTGGTTTTTGAGTTTTTTTTGTAAGTTAAAAGATCTGTTTCCTTTGAGTTTTCTGTATAAAATTAAGTGGGCATTGGTGCTTGAATAACATCCATTAATTATTCATTCAGTCTTTGGCCTCTGCTGTTGCTACCAATAAGGTTGTCAGTTGTGGTGGTTTTTGTGGTGAGAACACATCTACTGAGTCTTGCCATTTCATTTTAATAACCCATCACACAGTAGCTGGGAGCAACTTTTGGTCACTTCCAGCCTGGGTTGGATTCAAATAAGCAACCTGGAAGTGAGCAGCTTAATATCAGTCTCTTGAGCCACTCAGATCCTTACTTAATTTTTTTGTAGCGTATCCGTGATACCAGGTAGTGTGTGACAGAAGCGCAGGGTATCGACAAGTGTATGGTTTTAGAAAAGTAATCCCAAGGAGCCCAAGAACGCCTTTACTAGTTATTGCTGGGAATTAACAGACTAAAACTTCTCTTCCATACCCATCTGTTCAGCTGCAAAAAGCAGGTAATTTATCTCAGTGTGACACCTACCACCTGTGTACAGTTTTTGAAATAGGTTGTTCGAATGTAATGTCTACTGCCAAGGGGAGCCTGGCCCAAGTACCCTACTCTCCAGGCTTTACTGCTGGTTTGTTCTAAGGGTGCCTTCTAATGCCATGTCAAGTCTGCTGGTCTGTTTTGCCCTATCGTGAATTCTTATGCTCACCACGTGACTCCTCCCTAGCCCTGTTGTGTCCCCCTTTGACTCCTTTCTAACACGCTGACTTACACTGTGCTGGTGGTACCTGGTTGATTTCTATGGCTATTATTATACCTCAGTAGCTGCTGCTGAATCATATATATCCTTCTCTTTCATGTATGAAATCTCAGTTAATTTAAAAATTACCTCAGACAGCTGCAGCCCAAATGGAGAGGAATGGAACTGCCTTTAGTCCATAGTCGTGTAGAATAGAGTACACATCTGAGAGTTTGTCAGAACGTATGTAACAGAATGCTGTTCCTCTAGGGGTTTTGTGTTCACTGCCACAGCTCCAGGCCATGTGGTCTCCAGTGGGCATTAGTTTAGTTCAGACACTTGCTCTAAGGGAAAACTGCTGGAGGCACTAAGATCAAGTAAAGAGCTGGAAAGGAAGAAAATTCTCTGTTCCAATCCAGCCAATTAAACACAAATGGTTTCTTTTGGTAAGTCACATGGAAGTCCTTGTGCCCCTCTCAGCCCACTGGCAGGTGAGTGGAAGAGTGGGGGATGGGATCTCACTGAAAAGCAGCTGCTGTCTGAGCTGAGTTTTCCTGGGTAAATTAATTATTTTTAAAAAGTGTGATTGAGCCTGACGCACCCATCAGATCCATCATCAGTGAGATGTAGCATCACAAGGACCATACAATCTAAGGGCCCTATCCAGCAAAATGCAGAGGAAGTTGAAGACACTTTACTCCATGCAGGATTGGGCCATCTAGCACAGACAATACACTATAGACACATGGGGCCTTATTCTCCACTGCATTGCTCCAGTTTCGTACTAGTATAACAACAGTAACAATGATGAAGTGACACTGATGAAAAATAGGGAGCAATGCCGGGGTGAATGACACATGTGATGTACTGTGTGATCAGGAAATGGGCTTATCAAAAAGCAGTATGTTCTTAGTACTCTTTGCTTACTACTACACTCCATACAGTAATTCCTCAAAACTTCTAATGCATTGTTTAAATCTGGTTGGTTCCTCACCATGTCTTCTGTTTGTGAGTCTCCTCTCCTGCCCCAAATTCCATCTGAGGTATACCTAGCCCATTAATTGAAAATACCAAAGCATTTTTTTTTGAGTACATACTTTTATTTTATATCGAGGTCTTTCCAGCATCCAAGGGAGCACTCTTCCCACTCCCCTGCCCTTTCTTGCCCTGTTTCATGACAGCTGACTGCTAACATAAGCATGTGTGTGGCTATCTCCAAGGCTGGACTGTTCCATGGATCTGAAGCTAGAAGATGTTCACTCTTACCTCCAGTGTGTAATTAAGTGATGGGTTCTTATCAGGGTTGCCAAGTTCATCCATCCGTTGTCTATTTCTGTTCTAAAGGCCAAGCAGCCATAAAGTTGAAAACCATGTGGCATTTTGGATTCTTAAGTTTCAGACAAAGCATTTATTAATTATTTATGCTGAATGTGTTTTCAGTAATGTGCAGCATAAAATGGAATGAATGTGTATCCAGACTTGCCCTGCACTCTCCAAAGTGCATGCTAATAAACAGAATGATAACCAAGCATCACTTTTGCCCTGTAAGATTTAGAAGGCAAGCACTTTTCTTTTTGTTTCAACAGTTCTGTTCTTAATCCATGTCAGTTTGTCAACTTGAAGCTCTGCTATTAGTTTTAAAGTACAGCTTGGTGAGTGACTTTCTATTACTTAAAGGCATCTTTAAGTGCCTTTTCCCCTGTTCAACTGGAGTTAGTATCTGCAAATTTTACTTGTCGTGCTGGCATACAGCCATGCTAAATTATGCTTTAATTCACAATTAATAGGAAGTAGCAACTGCGCAGAGCAGCAAACATTTCACTTAAAATGGCCATTATACCAGATCATGATTCCACAGAATGATTAAGATATTGAAGAACAGTTAAGATATCTTTAGATTTTCAGACATTTAAAAGAGCTGGGCTTATTTAAATCTTTTTAAACCTCCCTGAAACAGCTCTTTCCACAAAGCCAGTAACACAGGACATTATATTATCGCAGCCTAGTGTTTATGGGTATCTGAATTGTTTAATCGTAACTTGTTTTTTAGTGACGTAGCTGACAGGGCAGAGATAATTAAGGGAACAGAAGGATTTGACTGCCTGATTCCACTATAAAAAACTCCCAAGTCACAGCAGAAGAAATTAAACTGTTCAGCAAGAGGAATAACAGAGTAAAGCACCGGTCGCAGTTGGTGTTAGTTTAGGTGTTCCTTTAAACTATATATAAAATATTTCATGGGGGGGGGAGGAGAAACTTTCAGATGATGCTTCATTTTCAATTGTGCTGGTATAAAAAGATAGAAAGGCTGCAATACTTATGCACCCTAACGCAGAAAATTGAGACATAATAGGGGGAATCTTGGCTCCGCTGAAGTCAATGTCAAAGCTCCCATTGACTTCAGTGTGGCAGGATGTCATCCTATGTCTGTTCAAGATCTGCATCCAGATCTTGCATCTCTGTATAATGAGGTCTTAAATCTTGCCCAGCTAATAGCATTTGTTGCCCACAATGGTTAGACATTCAGTGAAGGCTCACAGTTCAGTGACTAAATGACCTAAGACTGCACAGATCTTCTGATGACTGTACCTGTTGAAGCAAAAAAGCTGATTTATTATTTCTATGGCTGGCTAAGAATTTGGACTGAACTTGTGAAGAAAGTCAGAGTGTTAATCCATGTAAATGATGATTGAAGTCAATGGGTACTGCATGTGCCCAGCACCTCTGAAAATCGGGCTGTTCTTATTTAGGTGACCATTAAGCAAGCACATTTGGAAAATGTTAGCTAACGCTTTGTAACCTGTATGAAATCTTTTAAAACGCGATACTGAGGTTATTTTTATTTAGCATCATCCTTAAAGTTGTAGGCACTGTTCAGCGAAGTAAAAGGCTGCCCTTGCCCCCAAAAAGGTTGGTACTCAGAGAGAGGGACCATGAAAAGAGAAGCCAAAAACAAAGGACAGGACAGGGGGATGGAGAAGGGTTATGTGTGTAAAATCATGAGTGAACATTGGGGCTTCTGCACCTGGTCTGTCTGCTCAGTTCTTATTTTTCTAAACACTTATTTCTTAATGGCTTAGTGAGATAGAGATTGACAGGTGGAATTATTGGTTGGGGATAAGGTTGTAAAAGCAAAAGATTGGTGAGAATGAATCTGTAAAGGTGGCAGGGAATGGAAAATGAGAGAGATAAAGAGGGGAGGAAGGAATAGATGAGATGTAGAAAAGACAATAGTGGCTTAGTCTCTTTTGGAACAGTGAATGGTGAAGCCCAGTATGAAAACAACTTGCTGGGGTGTTGTTTACTGCTCTTCAGACAACTTGCTAAGGACTCTATGAAGTACGAAGTAGTATTATTAAATGTTTATATTACCGTCAAGATTAGGGTCCCATTGTGCTAGGCACTGTACAAACACACACAGTTCGTACCATTCAGAACTTTCAGTTTAAATAGACAAGACAAAGCATATGGGGGAAAGGACAACTCAAGCAGAATGATCACTGAGATGGTTGCCAAACTCCATGCAAGTCCCATCGTTTTTTGTCTGGTTTGTTTTTATGTTTTAGAATGAGGGCTGGGGTGAGCAGGAGATGGGAGGAGTTGAGTCATAGGAGCAAGGAAGTAGAAAAACGGAAAAAGAGGAGGGAAAACATGAAGGACGATAGGGAGGAGATGTGCAGTGCTCTTTCGTGGTTAAATGAAAATGACAATGGGTGGTTTGTTACACCAGGGGAAGTGGTAGCAAACACTTTCAGTAATAAGAAAAGGAGTACTTGTGGCACCTTAGAGACTAACAAATTTATTTGAGCATAAGCTTTCGTGAGCTACAGCTCGCTTCATCGAATGCATCCGATGAAGTGAGCTGTAGCTCATGAAAGCTTATGCTCAATAAATTTGTTAGTCTCTAAGGTGCCACAAGTACTCCTTTTCTTTTTGTGAATACAGACTAACTCGGCTGCTACTCTGAAAACTTTCAGTAATGACAGCCAATTGGATGCTTCCTTAAGTGAACCGGTGCTGAGCACCAAGAAAAATGAGACTGACTAATGAACCCGGACCCAGGGCAGAGGTCTTTGGGACACTCTGTTGAGCCCTTTGTCCTTTATTGCACTGATACTGTTCTGTCTGCAGTGGGCCAGGAACATACCAACACCACTCAGCCAGTTTCAGGATCAAGGTCTCTTCAACACTCCTATTGATGGGGGCAAACCCTTCAGCATGATAAATGTGCCAATCTTGGCCAGTTCGGTTAGCCAAGGGCATGACACTATTATAAAAGTCTGTTTCTTCCCTTGCTACTCCATGCCTGATCCTGCAAAGAACTGTTGTCTCTGATGGGATTGTTATTGCCAGTGACCCCACTGAATGTGAGCTAGTGTGTCTGTTGGAGTTGTGTGTCAGGTTTCATGGCATACAATGATGTATTTTGCTCAGATGTATCAATAGATACAAATTAGACAGGGTTTTGCAGAGTGAGGTGATGGCTACAAAAAGAGCCAGTGCAATTTTGGGCTGCAAAGACATTTCATCATATAGCATAGATCAGATTGTCCTCCTAACAGCTCTGGTGTGACCATAGCTGGGGAACATTGTGTTCTGTTTTGGGTGCCATGCTACCAGAAAGATATTGACAAATTAGAGGAAGCTCAGAGAAGAGCAATAAAAAATTATCACTGGGCTTGAGGGATTGATTTATGAGAAAAGATTAAATTATGTCTAGCTTGGATAAGTGATGACTTAGGTTGGTGGGGGGGGGGCATAATATTCAAATATTTGAAGGGTGTAACGCTAGAGAAGGAGATGAATTTCTAAGTATTGCACAAGGATCTTAACTATGAGTAATGAAGGGGTGAAGTTAAGAAAGGGAAAACTTTTGCTTCGACTTAAGCTGCCTATAAGGAAAAACTTCCTGATTGAGTGTGTGCACACAATGTGTGTGTACACACAAACACACAGAAAAACACCTTTCCCCTCTTGCAAATTGAAAAGGAAAAACTTATGGAACTAACATGATGTTTACCCCACACAGCTTTGATCACTCTGCTTCTGTCTCACATCCATTTCCCGCCTCCCTTTGTTTGACTTGTCTAATTAGACTGTAAACTCTTACAAATGTTTGTACAGTGAGTCCCCAATCCTGATCGGGGCCTCTAGGTGCTCTACTAACATCTACGTAAATAATAACAGTCATGATAGGGTGAGATGTATTTGGCTCTGGAATGGCCTCCTAAGCAAAATAGTGAGAACCCCCCTGCTCGGGGCAAATTCTAGGAAGCATACTGTAGGGAACTGTTCTCCATGGGCAGGGAGATATCTGGATGATCTAACAGGTCTTTTCCTTCTTGAGATTGTGATTGTATGAATATTGCCTTAGAGAGTATCATGAAATGTATCTGATATTGTAAGCTTTCTATTATGTAGGTGTTGGTTTTACAGCACTCTGGGATGCTCTCACTAAGGACACTATGCAAATAAATTGTGTGATGTATTTTAAATAAAAGGCTCAGATCTTTTTTTAATTACATAGAAAATATTCTGAAGCCTGCTCATGTAGCACGAGAGCTAAAATACACTGACGTGTATTCGGAAAATATACAGTGGGTACCAGCACCGTACACTACCAAAGCTGATGTCATGTTAAATAAATATTGCATTGTTGAGTGTATCATCTTCCCGACTCCTGCAACGAATGGAGAGTCTGGGGAGTGTCTCCTACTATCCAGAAGTAAAAGTTACACAGTCACTCAAGAGGTTCCATAGAAACCAGCACTTTCCGTTTGCCTACAATCCTTTTTTCACTGCCTTGGCCTTTCAGTCCATAGACTAAAACCATACACGTCCTTTTTTCCTATTTCAGAATCCTGGGAGTCAGCAGACAGGGATGCCTGGGGATTTCAGAGCCTGCCTTGTTTCTAATTTGTTTAAATCCCTGAAGTTTTAACATCCTTCTTTGACATTTGTTTTTCCCATTGTCGTTTGCGTGGTTCTCCAGCCATTGATTCAAACCCAAATGGCAAGCTCCCCTAAAGCTGCTCTTGTCCTCTTTCGGTATGTCTTCACTGCTGAGTTTTCTGGGCTCTTACTTACATGATGTCCCTGACTCTTCCCCACACACACACACACACACACATCTCAGCGAGTCATTGATGGGCTCAACCCCAGATTAGCTGGCCTGGCTTTGGGATGGGGGGACAGTTTAAGCCTGAGCTCTGCTTTCACTCAGGCTAGTAACCTGCACTTTTTGCAGTGAGGACATGGGCTAAATCACTCAGGTTCTGATAGTCCTCCAATGCCTTCCACAATTCCCCCATGTGCCCAGAAAGACAGACGCTTTCCCACAATCCACTGGGAAAGAATCAGAGTGATTCAGCTGACAGCAGCCCAAAGAACCATCAGATAGGCCCCCCAGAAGACTAGTGACATCCATGAGGGTGTGCAGCACCAGTAACTCAGGTAAGGCTTTGTAATGTGGTGGCTTGCACCCCAGCTAGGCTAACTTGGTGATCAGACCACAGTGCCAATCATCTGGGCTGATGCTGTAGTGAAGATATATGCCCTAGCTGCCATCACCTCTGACAGTAGAGTTGGTGAGTTGATTGCTTGGACTGTTGAACATCTATATCTATTCTTTTTCCCACCAAGGAGGTGGCTTTTGTTTGTCCTTGTCATAAACATACAGCTAAGGGTAGCATAAAATCCTTCCTTTACCTGTAAAGGGTTAATCAGTTCCATTAACCTAGTTGGCACCTGACCAGAAGGACCAATGGGGAAAGAAGATGCTTTCAAATCTGGGGAGGAAGAATTTTGTTTGTGCTCTTTGTTGTTCTCTCCAAGACAAAGAGAGAGACCAAGCAAGTAATGTAGCTACTACTGAATGATGCATCTAAAATTACAGAAATAGTAAGTAATAGCAAGAAAATGCATTAGAGTATCTTTTGTTTTAGCTTGTGAATTTTCCCTATGCTAAGAGGAAGGTTTATTCCTGTTTTTTGTAACTTTAAAGTTTTGCCTAGAGGGGAATCCTCTGTGTTTTAAATCTTATTACCCTGTAAAATTACCTTCCTCCTTATTTTACAGAGGTGCTTCTTTTATTTCTTTTCTTTATAGTAGTTCTGTTTTTAAGAATCTGATTGGGGTTTTTAGTGTCCTAAAAACCAAGAGTCTGGTCTGTGCTCACCTTGTTTACTCTCAAGCCTCCCCAGGAAAGAGGCTTGGGGGGATATTTTGGGGAAACGGGACCTCCAAGTGGTCCTTTTCCTAAATCTTTGTCTGACTCCCTTGGTGGTAGCAGCGATACCGTTCCAAGGACAAGGAAGAATGTGTGCCTTGGGGAAGTTTTTAACCTAAGCTGGTAGAAATAAGCAGGGGGTCTACATAATTAGGGGGTCTTTCATGCGGGTCCCCACATCTGTACCCTAGAGTTCAGAGTGGGGAGGGAACCCTGACAGCCCTCCTATGTTAAATTATTTCTGTGAGGCTTTGGGAACTGGTATTTGCTGTATAACGTTAGGCATTTGTAGTTAACCTGTTTAAACTTTAGTTTCCCTTCCTATGAAATGGACCCGTCACCTTCCTGGAGTATTAGTAACTGTAGTTAATGTTTGTAAAGTGCTTGAAGATGGATAGTGCTTAGAAGTACAAAGTAGTAGTATAATATTGTGCCTCCAGGTTTCAAAACCTACTCTAATCCAAAGGCAATTCATGTAACATTAGTAAATCACTTGGAGGTTTGTGTTGAGAATTCAAGTAGAAATATGAAAATAAACTTTTTATATCATTGGATACATGCTGTTAAAAATAAACCTGTACATCTACTAATCTCTGATGCCATATTGCTGGTGTGCTTTGTTGAAATGTCATCACCTTGTAGAAAAGGCGTTATGTGTTTTCTAGACATTTATGGTTAAAGAATAAATTTTCAGGGACTGTAAATGAAAAGATATCTCTGAACATGATGATCAAATAATATGTGACCCTGCTTGTTTAAAGAAATATACATATATCTCACTGCCAGAGTGTTTATGACTCTAATAAATCTAGTTATTTTGCCGAGTAGGGAAATTTTTACTGATTCCGGCAAATATCAAATTTGTTTGGGATTGTGCTATTTTCTGCAGACGAGCAAATGATTTTATTAGTTAAACTGTACAGTGCAATACAAAAACATAATATAGCTAAATGTGTACTTTATATATTGTACTGTGTGCATGAAATATGACATATTTTACTGGCTATGGGTGACAGTAATGCATTCAAAATGCAATGTCATATTCCATAATCTAAATATATTTAATGTTTCAGCCAATCAGAATGGAAGGATGCAGTACAGTTACAACTCCATAACTACTGGGTTTTTTTTTCCTCTTCCAATACAGTTTCCTGCATTCATATTGGATCTGGGTGTCAATTTTGCATAACCATGGTTTTTCTCAGTAACTCCATAGTGTGTAATTCCCTGTACTCTGATTGGACAGCAGCTTTTATTAGCAAGAATGTAAAAATTTGTATAGTCACTGTGTAGTGATTTCTCAGACTCTGCACCGTGAATGTACAAACCTATTGTTCCCAGACCAGCAATCCCATTTGGGTCCATATCAGCTGTGCAAATCCCAGATTGTTCCTGCTGATTCACTTGTGAAGCACAAAGCAAAATAAAACACTCTCCCAGTATTCTGGCTATGAAAGTCTAGCAGACCAGTAAGGAGGGAGAAGTGTTGGCTGAAGGGAGTGGAGGTGATGGGGTGGTTGTACTTCCCTTTTGACACTCAGTCAGACTATTTTTTATTTTTGGATTATTTTCTTCTTTCATTTAAAATTTGAACATTTAATTTACAATGTTAAGAATCATATTAATTTATTGAAAAATGAAAAGGAGTACTTGTGGCACCTTAGAGACTAACAAATTTATTTGAGCATAAGCTTTCATGAGCTACAGCTCACTTCATTGGATGCATTCAGTGGATACATACAGTGGAATGCTGTAGCTCACGAAAGCTTATGCTCAAATAAATTTGTTAGTCTCTAAGGTGCCACAAGTCCTCCTTCTCTTTTTGCGAATACAGACTAACTCGGCTGCTACTCTGAAACCTGTCATTAATTTATTGTTGTTTCTTGTCACCTTAGTGATGGGCTAAGAAACTTCTCCACTTTTGGTGGTTATAAACTCTCCCAGACCCTTAATATTTAATTAAAACCCAAAACTTAAGACAAAAGGGTTGGGTAAAATTTTCAAAAGTGGCTACGCGACTCACATGCCTTCATTGTTTAGGTGCTTTTAAAGTTTTACCCTTTGTCTTCAATGTGCAGAGCTGATAAACTCTGTGCAGGCGTTGGAGTGTCCATTATAAACTCTATCGCACAGACTCCAATAGTGTCTACGTCAGAGTTCACCTACAGCTGGCCTCTTTCCTAGGTCTTTTCTTCCTGCTGTTTAGAGCCCTGCACGCCAGTCCTGTGCGCGCTGTCTCCTGCATAGAGTTCATGGAGCATATAATAATCTCAGGCTTCCAATGGTTAAGAGATTTGTTGAGAAGAAATTAGGGCCTGGTTTTCAGAAGTGTTGAGCACTTGCAACTCCCACTGACTCCCAATTCCCTGAAAACCAGGCCCCAAATAACTAAAGATCGAGGACAACAAAAAATAAAACGAGGTCCGTGCTGTAGTTATCGGTCATAATAAACCATTTTTAAGTTTTTATACTGAGCAGCTTGTTGTGAACAGAGAAGGGAAACACTAGAATAACTTTCCAAAAGTGAAAAAGCACTATTTTTTCCAGACCCATGCTCCTTATCTGCTAGTCTGATCAATCTAACACTTTCTCAGCAAATTCTCCTCTAGCATGATGAAATACGCACATTTTTAGTCTGACAGAGGTTAGGGGTGGAAAAATGTCCACGGGGAAGTGTCGAAATCAGGCTGAGAATGGAGACTGTTCTACCACATGACTCCATAACACAGTCAGTCAGGGCTTTCAAAAGAAGGCGGTTGTGGCAAATAAGTAGCTTGAGTTCATGCTAACTTTAAAAGGACAATGAGAAGCCTCCCAAGTCTGACCTCCTGCCCTCCTTCCCAAAAATTTTCTTTCTTTCTGTGTGTGGGGCGGGGGGAGGGAGGAGGAGAAAAACCCCATAGAAAACTCTGTGCAAAAAACTAATACTGATGCAGCACTTTGGTTGCTCAGTCAAACACCCAGAAGTCGGGAAATTCCAGGTTCAGGCTACTAAGGCACTGCGGCCCTTTCGTGTTGCATGTGTGAATTTTTTCCCATTGTTGAATGGTGTAAAGCTACTCTTTTCTATTAATTTGCTCCACAAGAATGTGCAGCTTTGGCAAGTGAAGACTGCAGGAGCAACTTGAATGGCTGAAATTTCCTGAGTTTTGAGCACTCCATTTTGCAGCAGTTGACATTATGGAATCATAGAAATGTAGGACTGGAAGGGACCTCAACAGGTCATCTGATTCAGTCCCCTGCACTGAGGCAGGACTAAGTATTATCTAGACCAGCCCTGACAAGTGTTTGTCTAACCTGCTCTAAAAATCTCCAATGATGGAGATTCCACAACCTCCCTAGGTAATTTGTTCCAGAGCTTAATTACCTTTACAGTTACGAAGTTTTTCCTAAAGTCTAATCTAAATCTTTCTTGCTGCAATTTAAGCCCATTCCTTCTTGTCCTGTCCTCAGTGGTTAAGGAGAAGAATTTCTTTCCCTCTTCTTTATGGCAACCTTTTATGTACTTGAAGACTGGGGCCATCAGTGTTCTCTTCTCCAGACTAACCAAACCCAGTTTTTTCAGTCTTTCCTTCTAGCTCATGTTTTCTAGACCTTTAATCATTTTTATTGCTCTCTGGACTTTCTCCAATTTGTCCACATCTTTCCTGAAGTGTGGTGCCCAGAACAGGACACAATACTCCAGCTGAGGTTTTATCAGATGCTGAGCAGAATGGAAGAAATACTTCTCATGTCTTGCTGATAACATTCTTGCTAATACACTCCAGAGTGATGTTCGCTTGTTTTGCAAGTTATATTGTTGAGTCATATTTAGTTTGTGATCCACTTATAACCCCCGATCCTTTTCTACAGTAGTCCTTTCTAAGCAGTCATTTCCCATTTTGTATGTGTACAATTGATTTCTCCTTCCCAGGCGTAATACTTTGCATTTGTCCTTATTGAATTTCCTCCTATTTATTTCAGATGATTTCTCCAGTTTGTCAAGGTCATTTTGAATTCTAATCCTGTCCTCCAAAGTGCTTGCAACCCCTCCCAGCTTGGTATAATTTGCAGACTTTATAAGTGTACTCTCTATGCCATTATCCAAATCACTTATGAAGATATTGAATAGAATCAGACCCAGGACAGATCCATGCAGGACCCCACTCGATATGCCCTTCCAGCTTGATTGTGAACCACTGGTAATTACTCTCTAAGTATACATTTCCAACAACTGTGTGCCCACCTTGCAGTAGTGTTCAAGTCTGCAGTGCCATATGAATAGTAATGAACCCTATTTTTATTTTTTTTTAACCAGGGACACACATGCTTTCTTTAGAAGAAGGTATATTTCAGGGTCTGAACATGTTGGCAGTGTCCCTTTAAATATTCGGATACCAATAAATGTTGAGAAAATTGCCTTTGTAAGGTTCAAGACATGCTGGATCAACTCCGTTGCCTCCAGCCAGATGCTGTCTGATGTCACCTAGACAAATCAGGGCAAACTATTTTCATGGGATTAAACACTAAATACCTGCAAGGAGCGTTCTCTTGATCAGATAATGCTCCGTTAGCAGAGTTTGTTCGCTTTATTGCATATATAACTGTGGTGTCAAACAGACTGATTTACAATGCCTGGTCTTTTAAATAATCTTTGCTATTTGCTGCTCTTGTAATCTGCCAAATCATTTAGCCTTCCCGATAGCAGAAATGCTGTAAAAGTTAGATAAACTTGCAGAAGAAATTAGCTCCAAGGTGTTCATTGCAAACACACTTGCTGGTTTGTCATCTCTCCACATCCTCCAACCTAATCTGTGATTGAATGTGGCTGCTGGAGAAATTGAAATTTTATGATCAAGCCGCAGGCAGGGAGATAAGCATTTGTATGTTAGGCTAGATGAATCTAGTAGGGAGTTTTAGGTGTGGCTAATGAAACCAGTGTGTGTGAGAGCTGGGTTTCTTTTTTGGTGCACGGATTGTATATGTATGTGTCCGATCCAAGCATTCCACATGTGAAAAGCTCATCTCTGTAAAGTTGTGGGACCAGCTTTTAAGATGGGAGTTTGGGTGTTCATCTTGAGATGCCTCAGAGGGGCTCAATTTTCAGAGGGCTGATGCTCAGCACTTAGAGAAAATCAAGCGCATTTTAAAGCCTCTCAAGTTGGACACCCAAAATCATCATCAACTTCTGAAAGTCTTGGCCAGGATACTTATTATATGTCATCGTAGAGAAGGGTTTAGCCATTCAAGTGGTCAAGTTCAATAGAATTCTGTCTTATTTATTTTATTTGAACTGCTTATCTGTGGCTCTGTTGGCTGGTTTGAACAGACATATTACAAAGGGACCTGGAAAGGCTGCAAACGCAGACAAGAAATTCACAAAAAATGCAAGCTAGTACATCTAGGGGAAAAGAATGTAATCTCAGTTAGAGGGAATAATGCAGTAATGGAATTGCAATGCAGTAGTGGTGAGCCAGATTGACCTAGGAGTGATAGTGGACAGCAAATTGGAGGGAACAATAACGATTGAAGGAGCTGAAAGAATTGACTTACCAGTGCAACAAAAATTTGAAAGAACTACAGTGGTTGTCATTAGAATCCACAATTGGCCATGGTGACTCTAATTAATTAATTCCTCGGGTTAAACAAGCACTTTGATATCTCAGATACCACTTTGGGGGTAATTGGGTAAAGGTTAGCTCTTTGGCAGTCGCTTTGTGTACCCTCAAAAAGAAAAGGAGTACTTGTGGCACCTTAGAGACTAACAAATTTACTTGAGCATAAGCTTTCGTGAGCTACCACTCACTCCATCGGATGCTGTAGCTCACGAAAGCTTATGCTCAAATAAATTTGTTAGTCTCTAAGGTGCCACAAGTACTCCTTTTCTTTTTGCGAATACAGACTAACACGGCTGCTACTCTGAAACTTGTGTACCCTGTGCACAGTTACAACTTGGCTGAGAAGTAACTGAGGTTAGGCAACATAGTCTTTTGGTTTAGAGCAGGGAGACCTAGTCAGGAGACCCCTGACATGCTACTACTGTATTTGCTGAACTTGGGCAGGTCACTTAGCTTATCTATGCCTCAGGGTCCCATCTGTAAAATTCCCCATGTGGTATGTTGCAAGAAGGACCTAATTCTGCAGCAAGGCCCAAAGGTTTCTGGAGCAGCCTGGAAGAGCTTGCAGTAGCTTCATTTAAATTTGAAAGTAGATGTTAATATTGGATCAAATACAGTGATGAATAATGCATCCCAGTGCCATAGTATCTGTGTTGTTTGTTTGGATATTAAATTCCATTTATTGTATGCTCTCTTCCCACATTTTCAGTCTTCAGCATGCAAGAGGCCTTTGTGCACATTGTAGACAGTAGTGATGGATAGCTGGAGGTTCTGACACTGGGGTGACATGGGAGACAAGTGAGCGCAAGCATGTCGGGGCTGTTTCTGCTAAAATGATCAGTGGTGAAATACCTAGCTGTTGACATGTAAATTCTCTCCCTTAATTTTTAGAGTTGACACTCCACTGAGGACAGAGACAGTTCGTACCTTACGGCACTGTTGTTCCAGACTGGTTGCACACTCAGGAAGGCATCATTGTTTGATTACGCTGGATTTATATTTTAAGGGATTCCCTCCCCCCCCCCCAATGATGAGAAACATAATTTAGAAGGAATCAAGGTTAGGCTCAGGGTCACAGTTCAAGAGCAAGGGGTGAATCCTGTGGCAAATTCCACAAGTATGAAATACACTGGGCCCGTCTAATGTCTTACCTTTGTGAAGTGCTCTGAGTGCCTGAAAGGGGAATTTATTATTAGTAATTGTATGCATTATTATTTGAATAGTGTAAACACCAGGGAGGAAAGGTATTACTTAGGCTGGAATAGGGAAGCATAACAAGATGGAACTGAGGGAGAGGGATGCTTAGGCAGAAAATCAGGCAAACTTTTAACTTAGGCTTAAATAGAGACTGGGAATGGATGAGTCATTACACAAAGTAAAACTATTTCCCCATGGTATTTCTCCCCCCCCACCCCACCCCCCACTGTTCCTCTGCTATTCTTGTTAACTGCTGGAATTAGCCTACCTTGCTTGTCACCATGAAAGGTTTTCCTCCTTTCCCCACCCCTGCTGCTGGTGATGGCTTATCTTAAGTGATCACTCTCCTTACAGTGTGTATGATAAACCCATTGTTTCATGTTCTCTGTGTGTGTGTATATAAATCTCTCCTCTGTTTTTTCCACCAAATGCATCCGATGAAGTGAGCTGTAGCTCACGAAAGCTTATGCTCTAATAAATTTGTTAGTCTCTAAGGTGCCACAAGTACTCCTTTTCTTTTTCCTCAGAGAGTTTTCCTAAACTGGGGAATGGCCTCCCATGGGAAGTGTTAGAAGCTGTATTGCTTGAAACATTTAAAACTGGACACACGATAAGAGTAGAAAATATATTGTCCTGCACTGGCATGTAGATCAGGTCTGATCCTGTGTGAATATTAATTGGAAGGCTCTGTCTAGAGCAGTGGTTCTCAACCTGGGGTGCAAGATGCCTTTTCTGTGGGTGCGAGACATGCCAGATGTTTTTAGAAGGTAAATCATCGAAAACACAAATTAAACGCAGGCACGTAAGTACAACTACTTTGTTTCATCAAACCTATGTATTTATTAACATTATACATTTTTTAGCGATTACTGTAATATACAAACAAAAATATATCTAGGTTTAAAGAACTGACCTAGTTCAATGATTTATGATAAGGGGTGCAATAACATATTTTGAGAACCAAAGGCATGCAGGCTGCAGTAAAGGTTAAGAACCACTGGTGTAGAGTAATTGCCAGTACTCTGTGTATGTTACTGCACATGTAGGCTTGTAACCTCCTCCACATCTGTACAGAACACTTAAAGGACAGCTTGAGTAATGTTTAGCATCTTTGCTTTCTCTCTTGATGCCTGAACTGTTGATTTTGTGTTACTTTGTCTGGATTATATTCCTTCAGTCCTTCAGTTACACATAGATTTCATATATTGCATAGAGATGCATAAGAAGCACATGTGTTTTGTATCACGAAGGATAAAGGTTCCTGCTGTTTTCAAATCCCTAGGAACCTAAATCAAGGGCAGAACCTATTCAGGCAAGTGCAGCATGTTTGAGTCACTTGTTGAACTGTCATGCCTGTGAGCTGTTCTATCCTGAATCTCTGAGTTGTAAATGAGACGCTGTCCAATTCAATAGGAAACCTGCCGAGACTGACAAATTAAAAGAAAGTACTGTACTCGCAAAATAAAGTGGCCATGAAAGCTTTGCCTCTCCTTCGCTGCCTCCACATTGGAGCTCACCTTAGCAGCAGTTGCAATGCTGTGATCCCTTCTGTCACGATCGGCACATTACACAGGTTTCGCTCTAGTCAGGATGACTGAGTAAGGAATGTTCATTCCAAATTGTGTTTGATGCTGTGGTGTTTAATAGGTCTGCATTTTCATGGTGTTTTCCTCCAGATATGAGGCCTCCCTCATTGAGTTGGTTGAAGCAATGAGTCCAGTCGCTGCCCCAGGACACCACTATGGAGAGTCTCACGACTGGAAGAAACCCCATGCCCCTCGGAATGGGAGCCCCAGAAAACCTGCATGGTGCCAAGCCCCTCGTGGCACCCGAAGCAAAGGGGAGGAGCTTGAGGAGAGCCGGATCCTGGAGGATATTTTCTTCATTTGACGAGGTTCATTACTCTGCAGCCCTTCTGTAGGATTTTTAGGACCTTGTTCCTGTTTCTGCTCTGGATTTGTTTATTGCAGTATCACTTTTAAATTATTTGATTGACAAGTGATTGTCTCCCTCCTCGCCAAGGAGTTAGTACAGTAGCTTCCTCTTTCACTTAGAATTTAGTAATCATGCTGCGAGAACAACGTTTTTTTTTCTTTTTGGACAGTCCAATCAGAAGGTGTTAGTAAATTTTGAGCAAACTTTTCTTGTGCCAAGCAATTATTCTAAAATATAATTAAATCCACAACATTTTGGAGTTGATTGAAGCCATAGCTTAGACAGCCCTCATATGAGAAGTATATTTCATTATCGATTTTTTTAGCTATAAAGCAGTTTGCAAGAGCTTCAGAACACACAAGAACCACTGCATTTCAATTAGATTATTTCTAATTAAAAAGCAGCCTGTTTAAAACCTATCTATGTTACAAAGCTACAAGCACTTGAATATTATTTCCAATGATTCTGTGATCTACCATTGCCTTCAGCATTCTGATATTTATTGTGCTGAGATTTTAGGGAGCATATACTCAGCTCAGCTGTATAATGTCTAACATTAATGGATGTTGCAGGATTAATGCACTGTGCATCTGTTTGAAAATAGTCTTCCTTAAATCAGTACTATTTGACACAGTGTATATGCTGGGAACCCTATTGCCAATTCCTTAAATATCTCATACAACCAGGAAATGTACAGGTCCAAACCGTATTTGATGTGCTCTTCAAAATGAGAGATATAGTAGTTATAGCGTAAGAACAGTCTTAAGGCATTTTCACTAACTTGCACTATTTTGATACCGTTTCCAAGTTCCATTGTAAATAAGACAAATCCATAATTATTTCTCATAGCAGCTCATAATGCACGTTTCCCTGCTGGCTTTAATTATTAATGCTCTATCTATTTCAGTTTATTTAAACGCACTCCCATCTACTTCATGCACTTGGTTATTTAAAGAAATGTGCAGAATTGGTAAAAATGACTGCAGATTACAGGATGAATGGACATTTTCTGCACGATGCAGTGTTCATATGTTGTTGGAACATTGTAGCCACTGGCATGTGTTCCTAGAAATATGAAGCTAAAACATTCCTTTCACACAATAAAAGTGCAGCTAGAGAAAGTCAGAATCACAGCGGTACAGACAAGTTCTAGGCTATTTGTTTCTAACCACTGGTATATAGACCAGTACTGCTTTTTCAGTCTTTTGTGACTGGTCCTCTAGGCTCCTGCTCCATACCTCCATGGTGGTGAGCCCCTGGACTTGTCCCTGACGCACTACTGTTGTCTGCCTCCCATGCACTTGTGCATGTACCAATCCCCAGTACCATCCCGTCCCTCAGTGAAGCTGGCAAGGCTTGGCGATGAGGCCTAAGCTATTTCTCTGGCTGGCACATGCACAGCGTACAGTGTATGGAACATGTATTGATTGAGACTGAGATTTGAGGAGTTGCAACCTTGTAACTGATTATTTTTAAAGACATTTCTGGGAATTATAGAGTGGGCATCCCTTCTCTTGAGGAGCCCCAACTGTTAAACTACCTAGGCTGGATGGCAGCAGGTTAGCTTTTGCAGTGTCATGGGGCAGATGGAATTCTGTGAAGGCCAACAGCAGCACAGACCTCCTATAGTGAGGAGCTGAACAGGGTGATGGAGAGGGAAATACCACAGCCTACATTATTCCAGACAATTTTTTCGGATCTAATGTTGTTTACAAATTAATTGATGTCCTTTTCTTGCATCACAGCTGAATTTTTAAAAGCTAGTTGGAAAAGTACAGGGACAGAAGAGTTAAGAGCACTTTTCCTGCACTGGTGAGCCTGGTGAGAAACTGTCCCCATAGACATCTGTTTCTCTCCAGCCCTTCCTGTGGAGAGTTAGTCTCTATCAGTACCCTGCCATGACATGTATCTGCTCCTTGAATCCACCCGGGGACAAGCTTTGTCTAGAGAATTCTGTCCTAAGATCCCATAGACCTGGCAAGTGACCCATCACCGGACTGGCTGGGGGAGTCTCTCTCCACCACCCTTCATGTTTCTGCTCCTTGGGCACAGGGGATCAAGTTTAACATAGTTTCCTTTGACGTTAGAAAGAAAGGGAAAAATTCAGGAGAGGCAGCTGGCATTTGGGGGAAACAAGAAGGAAATAGACAATAGGACATGGGTTTGGATTTTTTTTAAAGGTTTGGCTTTTGTGAAAGGAATGCTTCTCTGGGTCTAGACCAAATGCGAGCCTTCAGTTTCTGGTCTAGGTCTAGACTGAAAATCTTCAATTTCTGTTCTTCTCCAGATTGACTGTAACTGTAATTGCCTTTTTTAACAAACACTAACAGATTTTAAAACAGCAAAAAGAACATTTAGAAGGTGCCTTTGCGTACACATTCTGGAATTCTGTATGGGAGTATTATGCTCTTCAGTGCTTCATGGGTGCCAATATTTAGCCACGCTCTGATTTTTAATTATCCTTTTTGTCCGTTAATTATTTTAACTCTGATGGTGTTTTTGTCTTGAATCTGTATTTTGGTAATAATTGTATTTTAAATGGACATTGTCAAGGTTTTGGGCCTCAAACATGACCACCTCTTCATCCGTAGGAGCTATACGTGAAGCATGTTTTGCATGTTGTAGCAAAGAATTCTGAAATGAAGAGGTTTAAAATTATCTTGTTGGGAAAGACCTCCACATTCTAATTATCCCGTAAACATGAACCAGGAAAGGCTACTAATTGCTATTAATTTGGTAGATCCTACAAAAACAAACCTTCTCCAGTTGGCTCTATTGCTGTAGTTATCAGCAGTAGACTAGGACTAGTGGTTAGCAGTCAATGCAAGCAAATATATTTTGCCACAAGGCACTACAAAGTTATAGTTATTAAAACATTTATAGCCTTGGAAGAAAATCAATTGTTGTCAAATAGAAAAGGACAAAATCAGTCGTTGGGATGGAGAGGGGAATTATTTTCCATTTGCTAAAACAATAGAGGAAATGCAAAAATTAAACTAGCAAAAGCAGTCACATGACAGTGTCCTTTTAAGTTTAAACTCCTATATTAGTCCCCACTGGGGAAATACTCCAGTCCTAGATTTTGTCCAGAGTCTCCCAGATAATATGCTTCACCATCATATAAGGCTGTGTCTTGCAGGAAGCTTGTGGGGTAACACGTCTCCTACTAAGGTTACTCTCCATGCCTTGACTTTCTGTTTCTACCTAAATGGCTTGTATTTCCAACACCTGCTGTGTTTGTGTGGTCATCTCTCTTGCACACTCTGTAAGCAGAGGATCTGTAAACAATCACGCATTCTTTCTACTTCCTAGCCTCTTTGGTTCTACCTAGTGAATCCTGTCCTAAACCCAAGCATATATTTATATATCTGTGTGAGGTTTTAATTTAATAAATTATCTGCTTTTTTTTTTCATTTTATCTTTCAGAGCTTCATTTATTGCATTATTTTTTCCTTTGTTTTGTCCAGCATGGGTATAGCAATAGACCCTTATAGAGAGACAGGACTCTCCATTGTTAGATATTTTGGTCACCATCAACACCACTGATTATGAGGTGCTGTACACTTATCTGTGGGACCTAAAAGCGTTGGAAAGTCGCAGTAGGGGAGCTTGGTTCACTTTTTCTTTCAGAGATTCCAGAAAAGGATAAAATGCCCCACAGTTCTTCCCCAAGAGCTCTTGTTTTTGTATTGTCCCACAGGGGCATCCTCTTCAATGTGTTTGTGACATCACTGGGGGAAGGCTATGGATTGAAATGTTGGTACTATGCTGATAACCTAGCTCCGACTCTCCTCAGCAAGCCCTGATGCCGTTGTCTTCCTGCTGTCCTAGTATGTAGTGAGGCTAGGTAACTATAAAATAGCTGGTTTAAGCTTACCCAAGCATAACAGCTTCTGTCATGGGATTGAATTTGGGATCTTCATCTCCAAATGCACAGCCCTCTGGCACTAGAGCTAAAGAATAACTCTATTAGCTGATTGTAGCATAAGATTTATCCGACATATGGGCCAGCCATTAGAGCTGGGACGCAACATGCTGAGCCAGTGTGTTACACCAAGGAAGGTGGAGATGATACTTACTGGCAGGGGGCAGTGAAAATGCCCTCAAAGAGCTTTGTTCATGGATTGTCAGTTGTCACTTGATCTCTGGGTCCTGCTTGGCTCATCTCTGCTTCTACAGTCCCAGAGAGGACCAGTGGCCAGAAATGTCTTCAGCTGGCCTATCTGTTGCATCCTGTCCTCTGTGATGCAAAGGCAGTCCATGCCTTTGTCACTTCAAGGAAAGAAGACTGTATGCTCTACCTTGGGCTGCTCAGGAAGCGCAGCTATGCAGAAATTGTTGGTCAGCCGTCTAAGTAAGAAGGACCCATGAGAGCACTTCACACAGAATACTCTGACCTACAATCAAATTCCCTAT
This sequence comes from Dermochelys coriacea, assembly GCF_009764565.3. Taxonomy (NCBI): domain Eukaryota; kingdom Metazoa; phylum Chordata; order Testudines; family Dermochelyidae; genus Dermochelys; species Dermochelys coriacea. Next base: position 6,085,052 of record NC_050072.1, read on the forward strand.
CCTCTTACAAGAGAACCTCCAGCTGTTGGTCAGTATTTACACAACCCTAAATGGTATATGATTTTGCTATCTTGGCAAGCCCTCTTCCCTTATAATGTACTAACTTCTGAGGACACTGCTTTACAGTTCCTCAGGCATGAACACAAGGTGTTTGACGGTTGTGTTTTCAGTAGATAGCTCTTAGCTATGGATGTCGCTCCCTGATCTGTTGGAGCCTGATCGTGGCAGGTTGCAATGCAAGGCTATTTAGGCTTTTTCCTGACTCTGTTGGATCCCCTCTAGCAAGTGGCTCTTGGCTGACTGTCCCTCTGTCCCATCCCACATATTAGTAGGGGCTAGCATCCCCCCAAGACAGTGATATCAGATGGGAAGAGAGTATTGACTTAAATTTGGGGAGGCTGTTAAATAAGCTACGAAAATGCACCAAGATAATAGTGCTGGGAGCTTTTAGAAATACATCTAGGAGTAGATAATTCCCATAGCATCCTGACAGGCTTGACAAACGGAGCACACACAGCAGGACTAAAATACAACCACTTCTGGGGTGTAGATCAGCAACTCAGCAATAATTGGCTCTGTACAACAGTGACAGGAGGGGAAATGTTGGCTATGAATATCAGGGCAATCCCGTGATCTTGTGGAAAGCGCCATGAAGTTTTTAATATCCACATAGATGAGATACTTTTTAAGAACTTATCCTGAAGAAGTCTCACATGGTTTACTGCATGGAGCTCAATGTGTCTTCTTCAGAAGGAGGAGTGTCAAAGCTGTATCTCCCATCTTTTGAACCCATGGCTCCAGAGGGGATCTAGGTATTTCAAACCTGATACTTGGACAGCAATGCCATCCCTTCTGGTGAAGTTAGCTATGGATCATATTGAGATTATGGGCCATAAATAGGCATTTCCTTTGATTGAGAGAACAGAAACAAAGTATACTGCTGTATTCTTTCTCCTCTAGTCAACAGCATCCAACTAATTATTATTAATTTGTATCACCATAGTGCCTAGGAGCCCCAGTCCAGGACCCCAGTGTGCTTGGTGCCGTACAAACATGGAACAACAATACAGATGCTGTCCCAAAGAGCTCACAATCTATGTCTAGGACAAGAGGAGACAAATGGATACAGACGACTGATGGGGGAGTGCAACGGAACAATGAGACAATATTGGTCTGCATAATAGGCAGTGGTCTCATCACATCAACAGCCTAACCATTGTCAAGTTTTCTGTGGGCATTATGGAAAAGTAGAGTTTAGAGGGCTTTGAAGAAGGATGATGAGTTAATTTTATAGATGTTTACGGGGCACTCCTCCCAAGCATGAGGAGCTGCTGGAGAGAAAACACATAGAAAGGAGGTATTCCTGTAGTTAATAGAAGGGCATGAATATCAAGGAGGGAGAGGAATTATTTAGAGTGGCATGAAATTGGCCCACTATCCCACAGCACGGTCACCATTCTATTGCGAGTGGAGCCAATCTGTGGTCCTACATGCTTCCAAACTAGCTGGGTCTGGGCAAAGTCTAGTCACTGTTTCTAGCTCTGAGACTCTAGGGAACACTGCTAGGCTCAGACCTCTCACCTGAGCTCTTCCTTGGGATGTGGGACTTTACCATCTAGCAAACTTAGACCTAAAAACAGTGTCTGAGACCCTCGCAGCCTCACAGTTGTTTACGCACGCTCCCCCCACAGCTCTGCCTACACAGTGTGCCCCCTGGGCTCCTAGTTTAACTCCTTTGGGGACAATGTGGCAGGATAGCAAGAAACACAGGCTCAACAAAGGGACTTTCTTAACCGTAGTAACTTAACTCATAGTCCTGAGGTGCCCCTGGGTCAAGCTCTGGGTGCCCCTGAGCCGTCCCCTGGGTCAAGCTCACCCCTTCTTATGAGCCTGTAGTTTGTTAGCATTTTAGGCTGGACAGGGTTCATCCTCCATGTCCCTTTTACATGAGGCAATGGTCATCCCTCTGCAAAGAGCCAAATCTCGCTCTTCAAGGGGGCCCCTGTCTCTGTGCCGTGAGCTCAGACTGAGAAGTCCCAGCCCCACCAGTCAGGCTCACCCCTTCATGTGGGCTCCTGGTAGAGAGATCATTGTTTCATTGGCATGGGCCAGTCATTGAATCATTCAAAGTCAATAGCCCCCAGACGTACTCTGGCAGAGCAGCTGTCGGTAATGTAGCACAATAGGCTGCCCTACGGCAAGTCCAGACGCATGCTGTCACAGTGCTGATATTCGCAGGCATAGCACAACATAGAATTCACAATTTGATACAGGCAGTTTAAGGGAGCAGCATTTAGCATGGAGATTGGGGGTATGTCATATGATGGATCTTCAAGCAGTTCCTAACAGTGAGGCAGTAACAGACACTGTTATACAGTCCACTGCCGCTTCACTGTTAGGAACTGCTTCAACCCCCATCATATGGCCTACTTAAAACTAGGTTGGATAAAGCATTAGAGAAGATCTATCTGGACTGATTCTGCACTGGCCCCAGGGGTTGGAGGAGTGGGGATGGGGCTGCGTAGGACCTAAGAGGTCCTGTAGGCTGGGATTTGCAAAAGAATCTATGGGAATTAAGTGCCTAATTTCCTTGGACCCCCCCTTGGAAGATATTAGTCTTAATCGCTCAGTTTGCAGCACACTGTTAGGCCCCATGTATCTTGAACCTGGGTCCATGGTGGTCCTGGGCACCATCACACTCCTAGCCTGCACCCAATAGCTCACAGACACCAGCTGGGATTGAGGTCCATGAAGCCCAACGCAGGGCAGAACACCTATCCCTGCACTCTGTGAGCTCTCCAAGGCTCCTTATTGGGTCATAGACCCAATTTAAGTCAGAGCAGGAAATAGGAAGTTGTCTGTACAACCAGGCTTCACCCTGCCATGGACCAATGGTCAGGTTACTTCTAATCCTGTCCTCCTGGCATCCTCACTCGGCCTGAACCTTGGTAACTGTTTCCTGTCCTCTGGTTCCATCACCCAAGCCTGACCTCCTGGTATCCTGACATGGCCTGACTTTTGGTAACTAACTCTTGATCCTTGTATGACAGTCTGTACTCCTATGTTCATTCCTTTTACAAGACTATGATAAATTTTGTACAAAGTATGCCTTGTGAGGTATCATTTGAAAACTCACAATTTGCTCATCATTATTTTCCTGGTAAAATATATGTGGCAACATTGTATGTAAAGTTATAAGATTCTACTGTATAACATTACTGAGACATGTTCCAAGTTTAAAAAAGCAGGCACAAACCAGTTCCTCAAAGACAAAGGTGAAACTGTTGCCTGAGCCAGGTGTCAAGAAAATCAAATGGACCATCACCTGGTTAAGTGGCCATTCTGCAGCAGGAAAAAGGGTGTGAGCAAGAAATCTAAATTTTGGCAAAGAAACAGCTGGAGGTACCTGTCCCCCTGGACCTTCTGTCTCCAGAATCTCAGCTAGAGGTGATTTTTAAAGAAAAAAGAGAACTATAAGAAAAGGGAACAGAAGCCCCTAAAAGATCTCTCCTTTCATCTCTACGCATGGCATCGGCAACACTTGAAGGACAAAGGAAGCATCGTTGTACTGGGGAAGGATCCTGGCAAAAAGGAATTCAGCCAATCAGACTGTGCGGGGAGAGACTTGTGCTTTGAAATCACTTAGCTTGTTAAGTTAGATATTAGTTATGTTTTACTTTTTATTTATTTGTAATCAATTTTGACTGTTATGTCTTATTGCTTGTAATCACTTAAAATCTATCTGTAATTAATAAACTTGTGTTATTGTTTTATCTAAAACAGTGTGCTTGGACTGAAATGTTTGGGAAACTCCACTTGTGATAACAGTATTTATGCTAATCATTTTCTGTTTATAAAATGACAGTCTGTAGATGAGCTTGTGTTGTCCAACACAGGGCTGGGTAGTACAAGATGCACATTTCTGGGGGGAAATCTTGGACTGGGAATTTGCTGGTATTGCTCTGCTGTGTAACCAAGAGTGGCTGGCCATAGCACTCGTAAAGGATAGCTGGGAGTAATTTACATGCTGGAGGCTGTGTGAGAGCAGACCAGGAGTAGTTGCTCTCACAGCAAAGCAGTGTAGAAGGCACCCAAAGTGCCAGAACTGAAGGGACACAGCTGTTCACCAGTCCAAATTGTGCCCTGGGCAATGTCACACCATGCCCTCTGGTTTGTCTCTCAGTTCTGATCTGCCATTCCAATACAGCCTGATTCCAGATAATTGGCTCCAGGTCAGTGGGTCTTCAGCCCATGTCCAACGCTAACCCCTGCTCGTTCCCGAGCCATGACACACACACAACCATTTGGCAGCTAGGGTCTTTACCCCAGAGAGCTTAAAGGGAATTAGGAGAAATGCACTGTTTAGGGCAAGGGTTTGGGCCTCAGAAGAGCAGAGACCTTTTCAGATCGTCAGGATCCAGGAGAAGTCTTCCCTGCACCATTGTTTTTTAAGAAGGAACTGAGTAGAAGGGATAAGAAAAAGGAAACCCATTCCCTGTGTCTAGGACAGCAGGAATGAAGGTGAGAACTTGAGGGCAGGAGAAGGAACCTGTGAGAGCTATTAGGGAAGAAGAACAGAGGAGCACAAGAAAGGATCAGAGAGAGGTATAGGTGGGGTTTGAGTTATGCCAGCCCTGAGAATGAAGGTGAGGAGTTAGAACTTAATGAAGAGGCTAAGGACAAGAAAGTGAGAGGGTTTGATTCTTATAGGCCAAGGTGACTTGAAGTCTTTGAACCATGATTTGAGGACTTCAGTAGCTCAGACATAGGTGAGAGGTTTATTGCAGGAGTGGGTGGGTGAGATTCGGTGGCCTGCATTGTGCAGGAGGTCAGACTAGATGATCGTAATGGTCCCTTCTGACCTTAATATCTGAGTCTATGATACTGATGCCTTAGAAATCCCAGATGGACTCAGGGAGGGAAGGAGGATGTGATCTGACCTTCGCTGCTCTGTTTTAGGTATAAGAGGGAGGGGACATGGGATGGGGAGAGAGACCAGACTATGAGGAGGTTGAAGTAGTTGAGCCCCAAGACCCAGGCAAAGGCTGCGTTTTATAGATAGGGAGAGAGAGGTAGTGCTGGATTTTAGATTATATAGAAGACTCGGGGACAGACTGGGCAAGCAACGGATGTGGATAAAGGGGGATGCCAGGAACAAAAGATGTGCTAATTTTGTGAGCCAGACCAGGTGAAGTTCTCAGTAGTGATTAAGGGGAGAAAGAGGGCTCCAAGATGTTTGAGACTCTACCATCTGAAAGAAAATGTCAGAGCTGTGGCTAGACATCTAAAGCTTTGTAGTACCACCTGTTCCTAAAATACAACCTCAATATTTAGCTTTTAATTTGCAGTCTGAGGAAGTGAGCACAGCCTGGCTAGTTATAACTTCCTTTTGGTCCCATTATGGAATCATGAAATTGTTTGTGCGCTAACTTAGCGTATGATTTAAAAATGTACATACCCGCACACACAGAGACAACACAGAACATTTAATGAGGTGATCTAAGCCGCAGAAGCGTGGAAACCCACTCTAATGAGGTGGCTCTGCTCAGGAACCTGTCTCAGTCCCCAGTAGCTGCTCCCCGGGGGGTTTTTTGAGCTCAATCCACTCACTGTGCCAATAAAGCTTTGATGATGATTCTCTTAACCATGGGGGATGGACTGGAGTCTAGTCTGCCTTATGCATCAGCAGCAACATTGTCCGTTAAATTGTAACTGTGGAATCCTCACTGAAAAATGGTCAGTCAGAGGCAGAATACAGCTAAGCTGGTGAAATCCAAGCTCGAATTGCTCTACTAGAATGAGCAAAAAACACTTGGTTGGCAGAGTGCTTGGCATGTACGATAATTCATTATTTATTACCATAGCTCCTACAGCTTCCAGCTGAGATCATGGCCCAATGGTTCTGGTTGCTGAGCATGCAGATAATGAGGACAGTCCTACCACACAGAGCTTATTGTCTAAAAAGACAAGGCGGAGGGTGGGAGACAGCAAATGCCATTGCACATGGGGATCCTTCTCTTGGTGTCTGCGTGCCCATGCACAGCCAGCTCTGTTGGGGGGCTTGACTCCCACTGCTACTGCCCGCTTTTGAGTGCCAATATAAAAGGCAGAGCCAACTCCAGCCCCCCTCATTTCCTCCTTACTGCCCCGAAAGTGGTTGGAGCCACTCTTCATTGCCAGAACAGTTCTCTCCCAGTTCAGTGTATATAGATATGTTGCAGTTTAATAGTTGTGGTTCGTAAGTTTTAGTTCTTTGTTGAAAATGTATAGATTTTATGGTTTTTCCCGTTTTGAGGTTCTGCCACCAGCACAAGGCAAGGCCCAGTTGCCGGACTACAAGCCATGTGCTTCTTTCTTGCACAACCTGTGCTGGTGAGCGACCTCTCCGCCCTCCCCCCCCGAGTAGTTGTCTTAAGTGCCTGGGCAAAGCACCATGAAAGACTGGTGCCAGGTTTGCCAGGAATTCAAGCCTAGGATGAAAAGGGATAGGGAGTTCATCCTGAAGTTCCGCTGATGGAGGTAGCATGCAGACACCCCTCGGAGCTGCCCTGGACCAACGCGGTGCCGAGTGCTGCCAGCCTCAGTTGGAAGCTCACTTCCAAAATTGCGTCCCAGCACCGATCGCCATCTGTTCTAGGAAGAAATATAAGTCTTCCAAAGAGCTCTGACCAGGGGAAGACCCTTCCACCCCCGATAGCCTGGGAAAAAGAAGAGTGAGAGAGTTGAGTACAGTGCATCTCAAATCTAAGCTCTCCTCCTCCAAATCAGTGCCTAAGTTGGCATAGTTGGTTGGCTCCGCTGCCAGAGATGGCACTATGAAGTCCAGTGCCAGAAGTGGCACTGCAACAGATACGATCTTGGTGCTAACTACCTTGGAATCAATTGCAATGGCAAGGAATTTGCTCTGCCTCTCAGTGCTGGTATCGCTGGTGGTGCAGGAGTCAGATCACTCAGCACTGATGAACCAGCCAACACCAACACCAGCGGTACAACATCCAGTATTGCACCAGTCACCTACCTCCCACACAGTCAGCCTAGTAGTGCTGTCGAAGGGGAAGACAGCAATGATGGTGACTCTTTCACCTGTTGCCAGGTTTTTGGCACTGGTCCCTGGCACTGTTTGCAGCAGCCCCTCCATGCTCGGAGGAAAGGGAATCCTCTTCATCAGACTTGGAGATGGGATTTTATCTTGCAGCCTTGGAGCAGGATCTGCCAGCCCCCACGTAGACCCTCTCTCTCCTTTTACCATAGTAGATCCTGTGTGGAGTCACTATGGGAATGTGGCCAGGAAGCCATTGGGATCCATCCCCTTATCAGTGGCCCTTTTGGAACCCCCAGGGTTTCCCCCCAACTTCTAGATCATTATCTGATCGTGCCTACTTAGTGGCCTCATCCAGGCATGGTGAGTCCTCACACCGAGATGCCCCATCTTCAGTGTCCTGTACAGGGACGGGTACTGAGAATCAGGAAGAGGCACTTGAGGGACCAGAGGAGCAGCCTGTGGAAAAAGTTCAAGTCCTAGTCTTAACTTCATCCTCGTCTTCTCCAGATGAGGTGGTTTCCAGAGACACGTGCAACACATCTCAAAGAATAACAGTTATTGATCAGGTTAGTAACTTTTTTTATCCCCATTTTACAGATAGGATGCTGAGGCCCGGAGAGGGTAAGTGGTTTCCCCCAGATCCCCTGAGGCCCAGTCCAGTGCTTAGCCACAAGACCATTCCCATTGACAGCATTGGGGTTGGTGGAGGCTCCAGCCCATAGACTTGTAAACTAAGCAAATTTCATAACTGAGGCAGAAACAGGATCCATGTTCCAACGCAAGGTCGTTTCTGTAACCACACGCTGAAGCATAAAACCTCTAAATAGGACAGATCTGTTAGGTCACCGAATCCACCCTTATGACAGGGCACACTTCATTTTGATGGGGTATCTTCAACGCAGTTTTCAGTGACTCCAGAGTTAGGGCTGTGCTAGCTGGCATTTGATTAGGCCTTGGAGACCGAAATCAATATGGTTGAGAGAATAGGGACTCTTCAGTTGTAGCCTGGAAGCTCTTTGGTAAGGCTGTGTGTATAGCAGAGGCTGGCATCAACCTTGCCTGTGTTATGTGTGTTCTGGTTGACCAAATGAATTAAGGGAACCCAGATGTAAAGATCATTATGGAATCTTACTTGGAAATTCTGTTTCTTGGTTGGAGCCACTTTCCTGTGGAGTGGTGACTTGCTGTGAGAACATAAAGAGAATGTGATGATTTGGTAATGGATTGATTTGGGTTCAGAGTTCTCTAGGACCTGGTGATTGGTCTTATGTAGAGCTGGCTAGGAAATATCGATTCATCGACACTAAAACTTTTTGTGGAAATATATCCATTTTGATTAAAAGGTTTCTCAGGTCCAGGATAGAATTGAGAGAAGGAATGAGTGACTGCCTGGTGGTTTCAGGCTGTCACCTGGGATGGGGCATGATATGGAGTAGGAACTCAAACCTGGATCTCCCACATCCTAGATGAGTTCTCTAACCACCAGGGTAGTGGCTCTTCTGCAGAGGGTCAGTTGGTCTCTGTTCTTTCACAAAACAAAGTTGAAAGGTCTAAGTTTCATTCCACAGCAGAACAAATGTTGAAGCCTCAAAATGTTTTGAGACACTGAATTCCGGTTTCTCTGCCAGCCCTAGTCTCATGCAACTTCACATCAACATTTAATTTCCTGGAAAGAGGGAATTAAAAGCTCGTAAATAAAATCTGCAGATCACACTAAATTGGGAGCAATTGCACATAACCGGGACAGAGAAATAGTGAACGGTAGAAACATGAAGCAGAAGAGAACATGAAATTAAATTGAGAGGAAGGGAGGGACATTCAAGTGCTGAGACACTGAAAGAAAAATAACCTGAAAGGCAAATATATAATGGGAAGAAAAAACTCAGGCCGCAGAAATGTTGAATGAGTGGACAGCAAGCTAAACATGGGTTTGTGTTGCACTATAGCTGCAAAAACTGGCCAGGAAAATTCTGGACTGCTTCTGCAGAGGCAATAACTTCCCAGAACAGCACATTACTGTCTCTCTCTCTGAATCCAATGCCACCATATCTACACTTGTGCCTGCAGTTTGGGGACCTCATTACCAGACAGTTACTGGCAGATTGGAGGGATTTCAGTACAGAGCAATAAAAATTATCAGGGGCTGCAAGAATTGACATAATGAGGAAACCAGATGAGAAGAGTTAGATATTTATAGCCTGGGTAAGACCATTAAAAGGTGCAGTGGGGGGATGTACTGGGTGACCTAAAACCCTACTCCATTTCTAATAACATTTCAGAGTCTGTGAGGAGGAGCACTTGACTTTGCAAGGGCTGTCAATCTGGCGTTCTTTAGCAGCACTAAATCCCCAAGTTAAAAAGCTCAGGTGGGTGTACTCTGGCAGCATTGACATTGTCAAAATGTCACTGCTATGCTACCTTTTTTAAACAATCTGTGTTACAACAAATATTGACACTTTGACAGTAAAATTACAAAAAAAAAACAAAACAAAACTTTTTTTTTTGAACACTGAGATCCTCTGTGGAAGCAGGGCACAGCTTGGCAAGTTCAGGGAGCCAGTCTCTCACAGATTCCACGTGGGCTCTGCTTCATACAAGAGCTCCTTTGGTTGGGGTGTGGTCACACAGATGGGGGAGGAGCCTCTTTAGTCTTTGGTCAGTGGTAATGCCATTCCATGTGCTCTGACCTGAGCAAAGGGGGTGGCTTTCCAAAGTACGCAATCTGACCAGGTGAGTGTCCTGCCCTCTTGTGGCTGGCGAGCTGGGTGGATGGTTCTTGGTCCAAGCTCTGTGCTGACTCAAATCCCTTTCAATCCCATTGATGCCAATGCCTGGAATGCAGACTGGTGGAAGATTTAACGTCTCTTTCCTCCTGACCCCCTGCAGCTCACATTCTCTTGGATCCCAGACGTACAGTAATAATGACACTGCTTTTCACATCTACAGTCCACCGGCCTTGAAATCATTCCTGTCCTGCAGGAAGAGAGCGCATGTGGGTATTTTTTATCAACCACAAACTCATTGCTCACCACTGGAGTTTCCAGAGACTAAGTGACTTGGCCAAGGTTACCTAGGACATCTGTGGCAAAGCCAGGAAGAAATCCCAGCTCTCTTACTCCCAGGACCTGTGGGCCTTTAGCCACAGGACCATTCTCCTCTCCATGTTCAACTTCCAGTAGTAGCTATGACACAGTTCAGGATTTAGGCGTGACGATGGGCACCACTGCACTACACACAATAAAGCGTGAACACTTCCCAAAGAAGGCCCGAGAGAGATGGTAGGCAGGGAGCAATTATGGCATTATGAAAACACCCTAGCACTTTTCTCCAGTACCTGGATCCTTTCTACTCTTCCTGCAGACTCAACTCTGTAACGTGAACAGGACATTTCTAATACTGCTACAGCTGTGGCACATCTAAGAGTTTTTTGGGCAGTTGTCCTCAGTCCATGAAACTGCCGCCTCCAGCTCATGGCCAGGGGTCAGCATCAATGAACCCAGAGGAAATGAAAACCTGGGGGGTGCATGCCCATGCTAGGAACTGGTCAAACACTGAGAAATGCAGTCCCTGCCACCTGCAACTGAGTTTATGCTGAGTTGGAATTTGAAAGTGATCTAGCAAGAACTGGTGTGCATGTGTTTTATACACGTCTCTCTCTCTCTCACTCACACACACACTCTTTTATATCCTTTCTTCCTATGTTACTATGTATTCCTCTGTATACGTGTGTGTGCATATATATATGATGATTTTTATATCTGTGTGTATATATACATACACACACACACACACACAGAGGATCACTTAAAATCCCGATCTGTTAAATACCAAATGTTCAATAGGCACTTCTTTTTGCTGAGCCTTGAGTTAAAATGAATCATGGAAAGAGAGAGAGAGAAATTGACATGTCGCTTGTGTCCTAAATGTCTCTAATATTCTTCTCATAAGAATTTTATTTTTAAGCTTGACTGCAGGTAAAAACACCCTTTTCCCCAATGCATTCAGATGGGAGCGCTGAACTCTTAGAGTCGGGATGCTATGGCAAAGTTGGAGACAGCTTGGTTCCTGTTCCCCACTTGACACAAAATACATTGCAGTTGAAAATAAACCACCGCCAATGGAAGAGTGTTTGTGTGGATAAAAAGAGAGAAGGCTGAGAAATATCAGATCCCCTTTTTCTGTGTCGGATGGTAAAGTAGCGCTCTGCTTTAATTATACCTGTGTGCAAAGGCCACGGCTTGCTTTTTCATCCATTTCACGGTAGTCTGACGTTCACAGAACAGACATAGCCTTGGGTGGTTGAAGGAAGAGATAGGTGGGGAACAGAGTCATCCATTTTTTACTACTCTTTGCAATGCTGTTGAGCTTTGATACGAGGCTCTGGCTGAGGTACGGTAATCTGATCCGGCGCTGTATTGATTTAAGCCTCTTGGATTTATATACCTTTGAAAACGGTAAACTACATTAATTTGCTGTGTTTTTAAGGGAACGTTATTTATTGAGAGGCATTTTTAACTCAATGTGCTAGAAGTCCTTAAATCATTATAATAAATTCATGCTATTCAGGATTTCTTACATTGTAATAAATTTGTTTTAACGTGAATGCAGTGAGATCCATGATTTTCTTTAATATACGGTTATGTATTTTCTTTCAAATGACACAGCTCACTATATCAAGTCAGAGAATAATAGTGAGAGATTTACAGTACTTAGGAATAACACTGTTTGGGCATGTGACATGTTAACCAACATTGGAGAGGGGTTTGGCTAATGGGAAGCCTCCCTCCCAAGTGACACAAAGGGAGATAAAAGGGTGGAAACAAGGCTTAAATGAGAAAATAGAAACCAATTACTTAGTTCAAGTTTAGCTTTTGGGTGGGAAGCATGGCCTAGTAGCTACAGCTCTGGCCTGGGACTCAGGAGACCTGGATTCTATTTTCAGCTCAGGCACAGAGCCCCTATGGGCTTGCTTTCCCTCAGCTGAACCTGGGGCTAGCCAGCTCAGGCCTCAGTCAGGTTAACGAGCCCAGCTGGGCTGCAGTAGATTCATCTGATTGGCTGGCCTGCCTTTCTGGCTGCAAGGAGTCAAAAGGTCTTCGTTTAAGCTCATCAACACCAGCAGGTCACTCAGTGGCAACTCAACACTTATGCTCGTGGCTGTGATCTCTTCTTGTTGTACTAGCCAGGCAAGGTACTAAGAAACTTCAATGGACTTTATTTTTTTTAAAGTGGAAACCTCTACAGCCAGTGCTCCCAATTCTAATAATTACAAGCAACATCTAAACACCACATTTCTGTTACCTACCTCATTCCTAGCCTTGCTCCTGTCCAGCTCCGTCTGCTCCGTTCTGTGCCCTTGCCCAGCTTCTGACTCTGGTTCTGACCCTTGCTCCTGACTCCCAGATCTTATTCCTGGCTCTAACCACTAGGTCAGCCTGCCCATGCTCCAGTGCCTGACAGTGTGACATTGGGCAAGTCACTTCATAAAATTGAGCTAATACCTCCCTGCCTCACACGGATGCTGTGAGGTTCAAATCCATCAAGACTGTCCTCGTTGCCAGTAGATTGTGGTCTTGGCTGTTGATCTCTGATCCTGCACTAAACCTCCACCCTGTAAACCACCACTCTCCAGTTCACAGGTTGTTGTCTGGAAATAAGACAATAAAACACCTGGCAGAATTCAATCATGTCCTTTCTTACCTAAGTGGAGTCCGTAGCTCTGGGATGATGGAATGCAACAAGCAACTACGGTTTTGAAACAGGTACGTGAAGAAGTGTCTGAAATAAATCAGCTGTTCAGAACCATACTCGTGTCTTTATTAGAAAACAAGGCACCCCATCATTGGTGCAGAGTGACTACATCTACAAGGACAAGGCCAGGAACTCCTGGTTTCTTACCCCACTTCCTCTTGGTATGGGTGAATCGTTTAAATTTTCTGTTAATTATCCCCTCTGTGACACAGGATCTAACTTATCTCCCTTACAGGGGCTTTGAATGACTTCATTTAGTAAACCCTGTAGCACAGCTGCAAGTTGACCCTTGTTATGGAGGTGCAACAGTGATACCATAGATATAAAGCTAGAAAGGACCACTGTGATCATCTAGTCTGTTCTCCTGCATAACACAGGCCGCATGTCTTCCCTGAACTAATTCCTTTTTGAACTATAGCACGTATAAGGACAATGGACATCAAACTCAGAGGACTGGTAGGTGAAGTCCCTCGAATAAAAATCAAGGGAAAAAAGGTGTTAAGGAGAGCTGGCCATTTCTCAGAGAGAGAATAGTAAAGATACAACAGCAAACTATCTTGAGGTGAGGAAAGAGAGGAAGAATAGCCAGAGACCTATATGGCTGCATCAGGAGCTCTTCAATGACCAGAAAATCAAAGAGGAATCCTACAAAAGTGGACGCATTGCTAAGGAGGAGTAAAAAAGAACAGCACCAGCATGTAGGGGACAAATCAGAAAGGCTAAGACACAACATGAATTATGCTTAGCAAGGGTTATACAAGGCAATAAGAGAGTTTCTTTAATACATTAGGAGCAGGAAAGACAAAGGAAAGTGTAGGTCCACTACTTAACAAGGAAGGCCAGCTAATAGGGATAATATCAAGAAAGCTGCGGTGCTTAAAGTCTAGTTTTGCTTCAGTCTTTACTAAAAGGTTGATTGTGACAGGCGCTTTGTACAATTAATATTTACAACAAGGGGAAAGGAACACAAACAGAACAGGGAAAGAACAGGTTAAGGAATAATTAGATAAGGTAGATGCATTCAAATCAGCAGGGCCTGAGGAAATTCACCCTGGGATACCTAAAAAACTAGATGAAACAATCTTGAAACCATTAGAGATTATCTTTGAGAACATGGATGGGTCCCGAGACTGGATACAGACAAACATAGTACCTATCTTTAAAAAGGGGGAACAAAGAGGACCAGGGAATTATAGAGCAGTCAACCTAACTTTAATTCCGGGAAAAATACTGGAACAAATGATCAGTCAGTTTGTAAGCACCTAGAGGGATAAATAGGGGGATAAGTAATAGCCAACATGGATTGATCAAGAAAAAATCATGCCAAACCAACCAATTTCCTTCTTCGACAGGGTTATTGGCCTAGTGGATGGGGGTGAAGCTGTAGACATGATGTATCTTGATTTTAATAAGGCTTTTGATAAAGTATCACATGATATTCTCATAAGCAAACTAATGCAATGTCTAGCTTATGTTACTACTGTACAAGGGGATGCACAACTGGTTGAAAGACTGTAATCAAAGATAGATTTCAGAGTAGCAGCCGTGTTAGCCTGTATTCGCAAAAAGAAAAGGAGTACTTGTGGCACCTTAGAGACTAACAAATTTATTTGAGCATAAGCTTTCGTGAGCTGTAGCCACAAGTACTCCTTTTCTTTTTGTAATCAAAGAGTAGTTATCAATGGTTTACTAACAAACTGGGAGGATATACTTAGTGGGAGCCTGCAGGGGGCTGCTCTGGGTCTGGTACTATTCAATATTTTCATTAATGATTTGGATAATGAAGTTGAGAGTTTGCTTTTAAAATTTGCAGATGACACCGAACTGGGAGGTGTTGCAAGCAGTTTGGAGGGGACAGAATTAGAAGTGAAAATGATCTTGACAAATTGGAGAATTGGTCTGAAATCAACAAAATGAAATTCAATAAAGACAAGTGCAAAGACTTCAGTTAGGCAGGAAAAATGAAATGCACAACTACAAATAGGGACTACTGTAACTGGCTAGGCACTGCAGAAAAGGATCTGGTGATTATAGGGGATCACAGATTGAACATGCACCATCCAAGTGATGCAGTTGCAAAAAAGGCTAGTACATTCAGGAGTGTCATATGTAATACCAAGGGGTAATTGTCCTGTTCTTGGCATTGGTGAGGCCTCAGATGGGGAACTGTGTACAAGTCTGGGTGATACACTTTAAGAAAGATATGGACAAACGTAGAGTCCAAAGGAGAGCAACAAAAATGATAATTTTTTTTTGAAAACCTGCCCTATAGGTAAAGTTAAAACTGGCCATGTTTAGTCTTGAGAAAAGAAGGAGGGGACCTGAAAACAGTCTTCAAATGTTAAGAGCTGTTATAAAGAGGTTGGTGACCAGTTGTTCTGTGTGTCCAGTGACGGCAGGACAAGAAGTAATGGGCTGAATCTGCAGCAAGGGAGATTTAGGTTGGATATTTGAAAAAAACTTCCTAACTATAAGCATAGTTAGGTAGTGGAATAGGTTAGACCAAGGGAGGTTGTGGAATCCCCATCACTGGAGGTCTTTAAGAACAGGTTAGACAAATATCTGTCAGGAATGGTCTAGGTTTGCTTGTTCCTGTCTCAGCACAGGGGGCTGGACTATTTCCAGCCCTATGTTTCTGTGCTTCTGTATCTTTTAGAAAAACATCCAATCTTGATATAGAAGTTACCAGTGATGGAGACTACCATAACCCTTGTTCCAATGCTTAATTCCCTTTCCTGTTTATAGGGGGGAGCCATCTTGGATGATTCTATTCATTGTTGTTGCTTCTTGTAGGTGATGTGGCCGAAGTGACATTTTAGAAGGGGTTTGACTAATGAGAGTGTGGTGGGCTGGCGAACAGGAGCTGGGAACGATGTTCATTGCATCAAAGGAAGCATGGTCAAAGTTAGCATTTGTAGCTGGCTTTCAAACAGCTCAGAAGCATTTAGAGCTGGAGTTTGGTTTCAGCCAATTATCTAGATTACATCCCATATCCAGGGGAAGGTCTCACTGTGATAGTATTTACAGCAGCCTTTGTGGTCCCATCGTTACTGGCTATGTGTCTGTAACTGGGAGGATCTTCTTTAGAGGGGAAAAAAGGTGCATTTCTTAGGAGGGATTGAAGAGGCGAAAGATATTAATTGACCCCAAACTGAAAAGTCCAAATAGTTCCATAACATACAAGGAGAGGAAATTCCCTCTGGAGATTCCTGAATGCTTTGTAGCTTACTTAATATGTAGTTTATTCTACAAATGTGCCAAGAATAGCAGTACATTAAAGACAGCTCATCTGCTGTGGCATTTAAGAGAATGGCACTCAGCTGTGTCAGACCTCTCCTTGATGTGAGAGTTGTTTACAGCTAAGCACTCACGTTCTGTTGGATAAGATGTAAAACCGAAGGGGAGGAGTGTCCTAATTCCAACATGGCTATTGCACTCATTGGGGTGTGGAAGTACACTATATGGTGAAGATTGTGTGGTGCTCAGACATTATGGCAATGGGGCCAGGTAAGTAGGAACCTTTAGCAGATAGGTTCAGATAATAAACTTGCTAAAGGTTCCTCCTGTGTCCTCTCTCAAAAGGGCTGTTCTATATCTCATAGTTCAGGCAAATGCGCTGAATCCTACTGCTTGTGGTCCATCAAGTGCACATAGTTTTAGGCTCCTGGCTCCCCAGCCATGCCTCTCTTGGGTGGAGACCCACGTCTCTCTCCCTCCTGACCATGGTATTTCCTGGTTGCACGGTTTCCCAGCTACACGTGATATCCTCCAGCAAGCCAGATGGCCTAAATGGCCAGCATCTGCTCCATGCTTACTCTTTGAAGGTGAAGAACAGTGTAATTGCCCACAAAGCTCTTTCCAAGCAAGCAGATTTATTCTTTAGGAGAAAGCATTACAGAGAAAGCGTATTACAAAGAAGAAATAACCCTACACTCATGCTAAATGAGCTTACCAGAGATCACCCGGCCGCCTTATGGGGCCTCTGTAGGTCAAAGTCCTTCCAACTCTTCCCAGAAAGGAGTTGGCAGAAAATCCTGTCTATTTGCTGGATCAGCTTAAACTCATGTTGTTTATCCAAAAGGCCTTTCTATGTCTGTCTGGTCTCTGGGGAATCCAATCTGAACCAGTCTAGGCAAGTCTCTTCAAGTGGTTGGTACCTACTGGGGTGTGTTACAATTAGAGTGATTTGCTTGATCACCCCCCATAGTTCTTAGTTCCTGGAGGGCTGTTGTCACCCTCCTCCATGGAATTACACAGACTCCCTGGCCCACAATAGTACATAGATTTTGAATTTTTAATACAATGGACTCCAAAGCTCCTTAAACTGAATTTAACAAGGTTTCCGAAGGAAATTGCCCCGTCTGTCACAAGAGCTTCCCAGCCCTTCATCCCTCCACCCTCTGGGCTCAGCAATGAATTTCTATTCATTTCAGGAGTGTGCCCTGGACCTCATCTGCAGCATCATGCCTAGGACACCTGTCAAGTTGCAATGGGGGAGGTTTAGATTGGATATTAGGAAAAACTTTTTCACTAAGAGGGTGGTGAAACACTGGAATGCGTTACCTAGGGAGGTGGTAGAATCTCCTTCCTTAGAGGTTTTTAAGGTCAGGCTTGACAAAGCCCTGGCTAGGATGATTTAACTGGGACTTGGTCCTGCTTTGAGCAGGGGGTTGGACTAGATGACCTTCTGGGGTCCCTTCCAACCCTGATATTCTATGATTCTATGATTCTAAGGAACACCCATTGGCTTTTTGCACTCAAAGGGCCAGACCAGGAAACAAGGCATACAATTTTAACCCTGAGAGTAACTAACACTTGGAACAATTTACCCAGGGTCGTTGTAGATTCCCCTCCACTGACACTTTTCAAGTCAAGATTGGATGTTTTTCTAAAAGCTCGGCTCTAGGGATTATTGTGGGGCGGGTCTCTGGCCTGTGTTATAGAGGAGGTTAGATGAGATGATCACAATGGTCCCTTCTGTCCTTGGAATCTCTAGTGGATATCTCCTCCTGGGGAAGGCCAAAGGCCCAGCGTGTTCACAAATGGGAGCGAATCTGGCCCCGCAGAAAAATATCTGGCCAATAAACTTGCCAGACATCCTTAAAAAAGGGTTAGCTGTGTTCTCCTGTAGATCGGTTTTATAGGGAATCGGCATGATATATGCAGATTGCCCTTTAAAATGCCAGGATGAGGATTGATTCCTGTGGGGGAATGTTAATTCTACTAATTGGGAAAGCAGGATATACCCAGGGGCTCATTTTGCTGATTTGGGCACCCATGTGTGAGGTAACAGCAATGCAACGTTACTGTAGAGATGGGGCACTGGATTGAGACCGAAACGCTCCTGAATTGCAGAATTGCTGTCATACTTCCTGCTGCTTGGAGGTCCCCTTCTGGAGCCTGTCTAATCTGATTCCTATCCTCTTGTGTCATGGAAACCACCCCCAGTAAGGTCATCTGTGACTTCCAGGGCCCTTCTCTCATGTTGCTGCACTTGATCTCTGTTACCTTTGACATGGCTGGTCACGGTCCCCATCCCCACTCTCTCTCCTGGCTCACACAATCCTGCATGCTCCTGTAGGAGAACTGTCTTGGG